>NC_089264.1:37533831-38805308 GCF_963930625.1 Muntiacus reevesi | reverse complement strand
GAACATAGGCTCCTGGGGCTCAGACAAGCAATTTTCATTTAGAGTTTGTCATTCCCTATAAACAGCACTTTGTATTATTGCAATAAGTCACGCCATCGTTGGAACGAAGCCAGTCCTTTTGTGCAGTGCTAGATGGCAGGCATCATGTTATGCTTTGGTTTGTTTGTTTGATTTTTAGGTTGTAATTTCTAACATCAAATTCCACTTGCCTGTATGATTTTATCTCTGATAAAAGGAAAATGGAAGATGCATAGTAATTTCTCCAAAATTCAGACTGAGTCACTTGGAACGTGTAGTGAATGGAGCACTGTCTGAACTGAGATTCTAAGCAAATTTTTATTCATAGAGAATGTAAATGTGTTAGTCTAACAAAGATTTGGCATGGAGAATATTTAAAATGCTGGAAGAAGTCAACTGTTTTCATGCAACCTCCAAGGTCCTCAGATGCTATTTAAATAATGCATGTAATTAAAAATTATTTTTATCTATTCATTAAAAGCAAGATTAAAGAAGGGTGTCAAATAGGCTTGACTTTGTTATCCTAGTTTGAATTAATACTTAATTTAAAAATAGATGCTAATGGATCAACCTGGACCGTAATAGAGGCATTTGTGCATTTGTGTGTGTGTGCACGCTTAAAGGGTAAAACATGACACAATGTGATACGGAAGAAAAAATGTAGAGAGTGAAAAGCACTGATATAGAAATCAGAATAATTGGATTTTTTGGCGGGAGGGATTTTGAGGGGTTATAGTTGCTTTACAAGTTTGTGTTAGCTTTTGCTAACAACAAAGGGAATCAGCTATATGTGCACATATATCCCCTCCTTCTTGAGCCGCCCTCCCATTCTCTCACCCCCATCCTATCCATCTAGGTCATCATAGAGCACCAAGCTGAACCCCCTGCGACATACAGTAGGTTCCCACTAGTTATCTATTTTACATATGGTAATGTGTATATGTAAATCCCAATCTCCCAGTTTGTCCATCACCCTCTACCTCGCTGATATCTACATGTCTATTCGCTCTATTCCATCTGCATCTCTATTCCTGCCCTGCAAATAGGTTCATCTGTACCATTTTTCTAAATTGATACAGCCACTCTGGAGAACAGTAGAGAGGTTCCTTTAAAAAACTAAAAATAGAACTACCATATGACCCAAGAATCCTACTACTGGGCATATATCCAGAGAAAGCCATAATTTAAAAAGGCTCAAGCTCCTCATTGTTCATTGCAGCACTATTTACAATAGCCAAGACATGAGAGGAGCCTAAATGTCCATTGATAGATGAATGGATACAGAATATGTGATACATATGCATAGTGGAATATTTCACAGCCATAAAAAGGAATGAAACTGGGTTATTTGTAAAGACATGGATGGACCTAGAACCTGTCATAAAAAGTGAAGTAAGTCAGAAAGAATTTTGGGGTTTTAAGCCGAGGTATTCTCTTTACTAGGGGTGTGATTTGGGTCAAGAGCTATAGCAAATGCTGCTGGTGTCTGCTCAGGCCTCTTGGAACCCCTCTTCCTGGTGGACATGTCTGTCCCCAGCTGTGAGGACTCACTGAGGGCTCACACCTGTGACCTTGGGTGCACCCAAGGTGCCTGGGAGTTACACACACACACACACACACTAGGAGAGTAGGTGTATTTACCTACTGTCAATATACACCCCTTAGCCTCAAGACAGGATAGACTCAGCTCTCCTGTTTACCCCCTTGAGCTCCCCTTGGATTAGACTATAGCAGGTTATTTCTCAGAGATACCCTAACTCCTTCCTCTTTCCTTTCTTGTTTTCTACATCTCATTTCTAGTTTCTCTTGAAGACTGCTGCTGCTAAGTTGCTTAAGTCATGTCCGACTCTGTGCGACCCCATAGAAAGCAGTCTACCAGGCTCCTCTGTCCCTGGGCTTCTCCAGGCAAGAATACTGGAGTGGGTTGCCATTTCCTTCTCCAATCTCTTGAAGGCTCTCCCTCCATAAATAAGCCATTTATAGGGGATATCTGCCTCAGGCTCTGCTTCCAGGGCACAGACCTAAGAAAGTGCCTTAACTTCATTATGCCTCATTTCTTTCTCTAGAATAATAACCAGAATGATAAGCACCCAGCACCATCACCAACCCAAAGTAACTCTTCACTGAAGGTAGTTACTCCTGATGTTGCTGCCTTCGCTGCTGCTATTATTATTATTCCTTGAATTAGTAGCTGTTGTGTTGGGATATTAAACTAGTATATAAAGTTAAGTAATAAAGGTACATTTCAGATTTCAAAGCAGCCAATTTAATAATAGCCGCTACTGGGCATGTCCACATGTGTTTGTTTTATGATTAACCTTCCTTATGTAAAATTTATTTCTTGTATTTAGATTCAACAGTAGGTATTTTACATAGTCCAAAGTGGTTAGTGTCTACAAGAACTTTCAGTCTAATAAGGATATTAGACAAGTACTCAAATTAATTCAAGGACAGGTTCAAGGGCAAATGCCAAGAGTCCAACATACATAAAAACAAAATGATAGCTTCTTTCAAAACAAGGACAGGCCACATTCAGATTGAGGCAGAAGAGAAAGAGTCTTAAAGGAAGAAGGTTGGGTGAGCAAATGAATTATTGGCTGGGTGGCTGGCTGAGCAACTAAATTTTTAATAATTTGATTGAGGGATAATTTATATTGTGCAAAATTTACCCAATTCACATACACAAATCAACAAAATTTAGTATATTCACCATGTTGTACAACTATTGTACCGATCCAGTTTTAGAGCATTTCCATCGTCCCAACAGGATCCCTCTTGCCCATTTACCATTAATCTCTGTTCCATCCATAGCTCCAGGCAACCACTAATCTACTTCTGTCTTTATAGGTTTTCCTTTGGTGATAATTTCATAGAAATGTGTTCACAGAATATGTGGCTTTTTGTATCTGGCTTTTTGTTTAATCTTTGAGATTCATTGATATAGCATGTATCAATAGTTCATTCTTTTTTATTGTTAGATAGTATTCCATTGTGTGTATGTAGTGCATTTTGTTTAACCATTCTTTTGTTTATGAGCATTTAGATTGTTTCTACTTTTTGTCTACTTTTTGTGCAAGTCTGTCTGGAGGATAAATGCATTTTAACAGCTGGATATGAGCAAACAGTGAAGGAAATGCTATGAGTAAGGAATAGAGATGAAAATTTGTGTTGTGGTCACCAGGGAGTGAGTACTCATTTAGTAGAAGCAAAGAGCGTCACGGAGGCACGGAGGACTATGAAAAGCAGCGAAAGCAGCAACACGACTTACCAACACACATCAAGAGAAAATGTATCTTCCAATATATCCAGCCCAGAAAATATTTCATGCTCAAAACATTTTGCAAAACATATGCCCCTCTGGGAAGTGTTTATTAGCATTTTAAAGGTTCTGAAAAGCTCTGCAGCAAAAACATCAATTTTTAAAATATATTTAAAAACATCTAAAGTTCATTTAACCTGGCATTTCACACACACACACACAATTAAGGTCAGATTCTGTTTTTAGTAATTAGCCTCATTAGTACTTTGTAATTTTCTGTGAACATGCTTTTGTTAATGCATATAAAACAGATGCATACAAGGTTCTGCCTTAAAGGCTACAGGATAGGAATTGTTTAAAAACTACTTTATAGAAATGATACTAGAAACATTTCTAAAATTACTGTAGCTCTTTGATTAGTCTCCAACCCGTAATTCACACTTCTGTTAAGGTAAATTGCATTATTTTAGTACTTCAGATACTAAAATGAGGATAACATCACTCGATCCCATTCCTCAAAGTAAATGTCTTATACACTAATGGCCATATGCCATTATTGACAGAAATAATTTTTTGTGTGGTCTTCTCAGCATTTATAGTGAAGTAGAAAACAGTCCCTGATGTGGTTAAGGTAACTATTGTTTTATAAAATTTTGTTTCAGTTGTGTATATACTTGTGCCTGTCTCTGTGCCATCCCAATATATCATCAGTGAGTTGCAGAAGATCATTCTCTAGATCATACTTTCCAAAGTTTAAGGGAAGTATCATGATGATGCAAGATGCTTTTAGGTGATGTGTGGACAATATATAAACATTGTATTAATACATTTCCTCAGCCCTGTTCAATCCTTTGATTATAGAAATGAGACAGTCTCCTTTTGGTACAAGTCTTTGAAACAACAATTGTTTGTATCTTCTTTGAAGAGATGAAAGTCCTGAGCTCAGACCTAAAACTTGAAAATATATTGTTACATCATATATATATTTGTAATAGTTGCCTCATTATGGCAACTGATATGTATTTGCAATCTGGTAGTGATGTAATACTTCCTTTAAAAATAGTATATTTAAGTGAATTGCTTTAAGAAAAATAGTAATAGTGTAAGTGAAATATGGATATTGGTAGACATATTAAAGATGACTGTGAATAACTGAAATTTGGGAAACACAGTTCTAACCTCTACCTATCCTGAGACTGTCTTTTATTTATGAGAACTCCCCTGATATTTAAAACATTTTTAATTGTTTCATGTCTTTGTGATGATCATATTATGTTACCTGGGAATCAACCAGTCTAATTTAGAAGTAAGCTAAATAAATAATATGTAGTGGTGTAAACTGAAGGTTTGCTGGTAAGAGGGACAGGCATGACTTGAAAACCACTCTTTTATAATATTTGTTTTTCTTCTTTCTTTGCCAAAGAATCTACAGAAAGATTGCAGCCTGTGATGAAGGACCCATAGCTGTCTCCACATCTCTGTTTCAGATGTAATTAACTCAGTTAGTTGGCAATGCCAGGGTATTTCACTTAATCCAATATTCAGATCAGTGGGATGTTGCCATATATACACAGACTACCAATTTTCAAGTAATTAGAATGTAATAAAAATAGATTCAATGTACTCCTGATGATAAGTATAATTTGATGTCTCCTTTTTGAATCACAATTGAATTCAGGGTTTAAAGACTATGGACAGTGTCAGTTGGATTTACACCACATATGTGCATGGGCTCGAACCCACATCTGTTACATCTCCTGCCTTGGCAGGCAGGCTCCTTACCGCTAGCGCCACCTGGAAAGCATGTATGTGTGCAAAGATACCACCACTTAATCAAGTTGCAGTTTACTGGATGTCAGGTGAGAGTTTACTCGAGCTCAAGTGTGTCTACCACTTTTGAGGTGGGCCTGTCACTGTTTAAAGTTTGATACCTCGTCAGTATGTTAATTCAGTGCCAAGTGTGTCTCCTTGATATCTGTCTACATCTGGGGACTCCTACTACATCAGCATAAGTGACTGGTTTGTGATTAGAGTGATAGTTTAGGATATTCCAGAAAATGTAAATTGGATCTTATACAGTCAAGGAGATGATAGGTATGGCTTTAGAATTATGGATGTATTTTCAGTCTTGTGTTTAACTAGATAACAACACAATTACCAGGGCATCCTTGTCTTTAATTCATGTTTAAGTGTTCTCTGTACAAGGAATCCAAACCACTATGGCCAAGATAAAATCCTCCTCGGTTCAGTTCAGTTCAGTCACTCAGTCGTATCCAACTCTTTGGGACCCCATGAACCACAGCATGCCAGGCCTCCCTGTCCATCACCAACTCCCAGGGTTTACTCAAACTCATGTCCATCGAGTCGGTGATGCCATCCAGCCATCTCATCCTCTGTCGTCCCCTTCTCCTCCTGCCCCCAATCCCTCCCAGTATCAGGGTCTTTTCCAATGAGTCAACTCTTCGCATGAGATGGCCAAAGTATTGGAGTTTCAGCTTCAGCATCAGTCATTCCAATGAACACGCAGGACTGATCTCCTTTAGGATGAACTGGTTGGATCTCCTTGCTGTCCAAGGGACTCTCAAGAGTCTTCTCCAACACCACAGTTCAAAAGTATCAAGTTTTCAGTGTCAGCTTTCTTCACAGTCCAGCTCTCACATCCATACACATCCTCCTCACTTCCCCCAAAGTCCTTATTCATGCCATTTGTCCTAGTCCCAGGAATAGACTGTTTTACAAAGTCCTGATTGCTTTTAATGTCAATTTTAACACCTAAGGAATCAGTGAGGGCAAGAATTGAGTCATATGTGTGACCCAAGTCTAACTGATAACTGATTGATTGCTTCTTTTGTTCAGTGCATACATTTTGTAGTTTATTGTAGGGAATTTGGCCTTTTGAAGATGATAAAGGTTTGGGCAGGCAGTATGATATGGCTTATATTGAATCATTCTTAGATGATGTCTTCATGGAGATAGGGGACAAGGCACTAGTAAGGAAAATCAGTTTGGAGGATTTTTCAGTTACTAAGATGGGAGAAGTGATGGTGGCATAAACTAGGTGGTAGAGATCACAGGTGCTGGTTTTATATTTTGCAACATGCCTGGTATATTTCTGTTTTCAATGTACTGTTTAAAAAATGAATGATACTATATTCCTATATGCCTGTACCTCCACACTTTCCAAGCTCTTGACTGACCAATAAATATAAAAAGGCTTGTCTCTGCATATTTACAAAGTAGTCTCAATATTCAAGCTGATGGGTAGGGAATGGGGTACATTATGTAGTTGCTGTGTTCAGCAGAATCATACTTTTGCATCATGTGCAGTTGGGAACATTTTTATTTTGAATAATTTCATTAGATTTTAACATAGGCAGAGAAAAAGAGTGGAATGGATATGGACTGCATGTTCCGCTAATAACACTGTCAGAAACCTGCAATATTTAGACAAAACCAAGTGACTAGATGCAGAATTCAGCAATCTGCCTGTTTGCACTAAAGACAAATGTGCTAGTCATTCTGTGCTATTGATGGCCTTATCCCTAAGGGTTCAGTTTGTTGGTGCTAGAAATAATTGTGAAATTAACTCTTTGAATATTAAAATGGTATTTTTGAGGATAATTTCTTTAGCACAGAAAAATTTTAATATGGACATGTCCTCAAAATTCACTTTTGAAAGAATGGGCAGGTAATATTATGCTCATTTTTCCAAGGAGGAACCCAGGGAACAAATTTTGTGACTTGGCTAAGGTCACACAATCCTGACACATTCAGAACAAAATCTTGACTTCAGCAGAGCTTTGTTTGTTATGTTCACTGTTGTATCCCTGATGCTTAGACTAGTGCTGGCTGAATAAATATTTCAAGAGCAATTGACTGAATGAGTAGATAAATGCAAGTCACAGAACCAAGACTATAATAAAGACCTACCTTAAAATACTAGAAGGGTAGTAACTTGATAAAGGTGTAGAAAATATATCCTGCACATATCCATAGTGGTGAAAAACTAGAAATAGTAATTAATATGTGTTTGCTTCATCGCTTACTCATGTCTGACTCTGTGACCACATGGACTGTAGCCTGACCGATTCCTTTGTTCATGAGATTCTCCAGGCTAGAATACTCATCTGGGTAGCCATCCCTTTCTCCGGAGGATCCTCCCACTCCAGGAATCAAACCCAGGTCTCCTACATTGCAGGCAGATTCTTTACCATCTGAGCCACAAGGGAAGCCTAGTGGTTAATAGGTATCACATTTTAAAAAAATTCTGTATGGTAAAACAATAGACTATATCAAGTTTTCAGTTTTCAAAAGGTGAATTTAAAGTCAAATAGTTTCATATTCACTTTCATCAAAGTGGTAAATGAACTAAAATATCATAAAAGTGTACCTTAAAGTTATGACCCTCTCTCATAATAGAAAAACACAAGATGAAAAACCAAAAATCACCCACTTGAGACACTCTACTTCTGAATTCCTCTCCCTGGGATGCAACCTCTTTGAACCCTTGAATGATTTCTTCTACTAAGCACTTTTATAATAAATTTGTTCTTACATTTCTTGACTTTTCAATTTCAGACATTTACCTATAGTCTTCCTTCTTTAGAAAATGAGGATGACCATTTCTTGTAACATCCCTTTTTCTGTGTGCAAGTCCCCTCCATTCTCTCGGAGTCATCACTCCATATTGAAGGGCTTGCCATGTAATACTGTTCAAAGCTCTTCAAGATAGCAGTAAGTAATTGCTTTACTTTCTCATTTTCCCTGGAGTTAATAATGTCTTCTTTCTTTTGAGTTTACTAAACATCCTATGCAGGAGTGGTTTCCTAATCCCAGTCTCAAACTGTAATTCTTTTCTCAGTACAGTTCGACATGTTCAAAGATCCCCTAAATCCATTTTTTCCCCTTGGGAAATCCCTCCTTAATCCTCTCCTCTTGCTCCAGTTTACAGCTCTTGTTCTCTAGGTCTGCTGCATAAGCCTCCCCTGGAGCCTCACTTAGAATTCTCTTTTCTTTCTCTAGGGTTGCATCCCATGGTGTCTCCTTATTTGCTACTCCCTCACAGCTGGCACTAGGGGTAAAGAACCTGTCTGCCAATGCAGGAGACATAAGAGATGTGGGTTCGATCCCTGGGTCAGGAAGATTCCCTGGAGAAGGGCATGGCAACCCACTCCAGTATTCTTGCCTGGAGAGTCCCCATGGACAGAGAAGCCTGGCGGGCTGCAGCCCATAGATTCACAAAAAGTCGGACACGACTGAAGTGACTGAGCACTCACTCACTTCCTCCAGTGAATGGAGTGTGCCTTCCATCGCTTCCTAAGTCAGAAGAAAGTACTTTTTTTAGAGACTTGTCATCCCCAATTTTTTAATAAGCTTTGCTATCCATGTGATCTATGGTTTTTGTTGGAACTGTAGATTGAATAAAAACTTCCCTCAGGATTTTAAGAGTTTTACTTTTTCACTTTTCCATTATCCTATTTAAAAGCTCACTGTCATTCTTTAATCTACACAGTTTCTTTTTTTCCCTTCTGGATGTTGTTAGCATTTTATCTTTATCCCTAGTGTCTTGAAATTACAAATCATGTCTCTGTCTGGCTTTCTTGCCTCTTGTTTTGTGCCTTCTGCAGGCCTTTTCAATCTGAAAATCTAAGAAGTCAGTTCAGGAGAATCTTCTCATTCTATTGGTTTGAAATGTATCTATCCACCAGTGATTCTCTTTTTGTCTTTTTGCAACTTTTATTAGTCAGATATTGGGTCTTCTGAATTGAGCTTGTAATTTTTAAATTGTTTCTCTCTCATTTTCCAGCACCTTGCCCCCATATCTCTATGTAAGAATCTCTCAAATGTATCACTCTCTTTTTTAATATTTCTTTTTATGTATGCTAACCCTTTTAAAAAATTTCCCAGAGTTCATGATTATTCTAATTATCACCTCTTTTACAATGTCTGCTTGTTCCAGTTTTGTGACCATTAAAAAAATTTTATCTGACGCTATCAAATATATTTTTAAAATTTATTTTTATTTTCCCCTCTGTACTGAATGTTTCTTCTGAATCCCTTTTGTCACTTGGTTGGCCTCTGCCTTGCCATCCTGGTCTGCTGTGAATATTCCAGAGTGAGATAATAACATGCTGATTGCATCACCTGTGACTGAGCAGACTTTGTATGTGAGTGCTTTGGCTTTTAGCTGCTCAGTTTAAAATCCAGCTATTTCATCAGAGGATCCTGACATGTTCCCATCTGTGGGTCTTTTCTCTGGGCCTAGAGCTGATTTCTTATCATTTATCAGTTGAATAATTGGATTAGACTATAGGAAACAGAAGTATAACTTCAGTGGCTTAATCCCATGAGACTTTTTCCCCTTCTCTCTCAATAAAAGGCTGAAGGCCTGATCAAGCTGTATCTTTAACCACCACCACACTTAGCATATGATTTTTATCATCCACATTTCTCACTCATAGTCTCAACATGGTTGTTCCAATTTCAACCTCATGTTCCTGTTATGGATAGCAAGAGGAAGAAACATTGAAGAAGGGAAAGGTGGCACCTATATTAAAATACATGAATGGAGGAATGAATAAACATACCTGAAGTTCCTAGCAGATATCTTTTGTCAAAACTATAACATAAATGCATTTCTTGTTGTAAGAGAGTCTGGGAAGTTAAAGTTTATGGCTGGACCACTGTCATCCCTGAGCACAGTCAGGCTTCTATTGGGAAAAATAAAGGATGAATATTGAATAGGAAAACTAGCAGTATTCACTGTGTAAAATAAGACATAAAACACACTGTCCAAGGTTAATTGAAGAGCTTCACACTCAATACACTGTGTGTACTATTATTATCTTAAAATCAGATGATATAGGATAAGATTTAAAGGACATGAGTATATTTGTATGCTTACTCTTATAGTAAGACTAGGAAGTATTTATCCAGGCAAGCTTCTGTTAGGTGTTCCATTGTGCTTCCCAGCTTTCCTTGGAGTTAGCAAATTGTACTGTAACTAAACTGTAATATCTTTAAGTATGAAATCTGTCCATAATTATAAATTTAGCATCTAATAGTTTTTTTCTGGCCAAGATTATTTGGTATCTAAAGTAAATACATCAAAATATGGTATTGCTATATGACTAAATTTTTTATTGTGTAAATGAACTTTTTTTGTTTATATTGAGCATTTAAGGAGGAAGGGGGAAAGGAAGGAGGCAAGGAAGGAAGAGAATAAAATGAAAGAGATGGAAAGAAGATGAAGGAAGAAAATTTTGATCATTAGCAGCCAACGTGGTTTTATTTTAAAAAGGAAATCTTAATATCCCATAATCTTCTGTTGAAAGGCCATTAGAATTAAAGTTAAGAGAAGTGCAATGGAGAAGTTGATCCATCTCCTGCTGAAACAGCATCCTGTACTGTGTGAGTTTACACACTCCGAAATCAGTCTGCCCTGGTACAACCCCAGTTGTACTACTTGCTAGTTCTGCAACCTTAGGCAAATTGCTTAATATTCTTATCTCTTAGTTTTTTCATCTGTAAAATGGGAATAGTAATAATTCCTGGCTCATGCAGTTGTGTGGTTTAAATGACTGACCCACATATATATAAGTATCTTTGGTCAGTAAGCATCTGATAAAAGTTGAACCTGAAAAGTGCAAGTGTTACTCACTCAACAAAGTTGTGTCCGACTCTTTGCTACCTGTGGGCTGTAGCCCTCTGTCCATGGAATTCTCCAGGCAAGAATACTGGAGTGGGTTGCCATGCCCTCCTCCCAGAGATCTTCCCCACCCAGACTGGGATGGAATTTGGGTTTCTTGCATTGCAGGCAGTTTCTTTACCATCTGAGCCACCGACAAAGCCCAATGATAAAAGTTAGATATTTTTTAAAAATATGGGTACAAAGAATATTGCAATGAGACCACTCAATAAGAAATTTAGCAACTATATACAAAAAGGGACAATTTGAGTGATTATTAGCTGTAACTGAGTCCCAGTGGGCCCTATATTCCCTCAGGTATTATTTTCATATTATCAAAACATTGATTCATAGTTTTCTGAATCTACCACAGACCACACACTGGGTGACTTAAATTAACGTATTAAAGAGCTTATTCACCTCTGAGGACTCTAAGGGAGGATCTGCTCCTACTGTCTCTGGTGGACTCAGGGATTCCTGGACTTGTGTTCTCCCTGTGTTTTCCACATCACTTTCCCTCTCCATGTCTGTCTCTCTGCTCAAATGTTCTCTTTTTATACGGGCATCAGTTTTGTTGGATTAGTGTCCATCTGAAAGACCTCATCTTAACTTGATCCTAGCAAAGATTATTTCCAAACAAGGTCACATTGGCAAGTGTGCGCATGTTAAGTCTTGTGGGCTTCCCAGGTGATGCTAGTGATAAAGAAGCTGCCTGTCAACGCAGGAGACAAGAAATGCGACGTTTGATCCTTGGTTTGGGAAGATCGCCTGCAGGAAGGCACAGCAACCGATTGCAGTATGCTTGCCTGGAGAATCCCAGGGACAGAGGAGCCTGGTGGGCTATGGTCCACAGGGTCACAAAGAGTCAGACACAACTGAATGGACTTCATCTTAACTTGATCCTAGCAAAGATTTAATTCCAGATAGGGTCACATTCACGAGTCCTGGGGGTTAGACCTTCAATATAGTGATGTGTCTTTATTGAGGGAGGGGGTTCAAGATATAAGAAGCATGACTTAGATGTGGCCATAGTTAATATTTTCACTAAAACTGTGTGCAACCCAGATGTCAGCTGGTGCCTCGTAGCCTTTGAGCAGTGCATGGGGTTGGTAAGTCCTAAGTTCAGAATGACACCTGTGGATTCCTACTCACTTTTGTTCTTTTGGCTCTGCTGATCTCAGACCACTGTGTCCTTGTGGGCTGTACTGTGCCTCACTGACCCAGATGTGAAATTCATCAGGTCCTCAAAAATGACCCACAAACACAAAAAATAGCAGTGAAGAATGATGGCTCCACTGAAAAATTTTTCAAGAGCAGGGAGAATTTTTAATACACAACATACAGTTCCCAGGACACAACTTGTGAAGACTTTACTAAAAGTTCTTCTCTCCAAAGACTTCTTCAGACCCTGTTCAGTCAGTTCAGTTCAGTCATTCAGTCATGTCTGACTCTTTGCGACACCATGAACTGTAGCACGCCAGGCTTCCCTGTCCATCACCAACTCCCAGAGCTTGCTCAAACTCATGTCCATGGAGTCAGTGATGACATCCAGGTACCTCATCCTCTGTCATCTTCTTCTCCTCCTGCCTTCAATCTTTCCCACCATCAGACCTTGTACCTGAGGGAATTTTGTTCTTAGTCTATCCTCACTTGTAGATTTTCACCAATTCTATCCCCAAGTATCCAGCTCTTTTCTCCTCTTGTAGGCAGAAGATTTTGCTTCTCTCTGATTCCTTGGTCCAAAATTTATATACAACTACATCAAATGAACACCCCCTAGAAACTATGATATTTTCATTAATGAAAAGTTGGTGTAACATGTAATTTTCTTCCACAGAGGGAGGTGAAAAATATGAAATAGATGGAAAAATCAGAAAAGAAAAAATATTCCACAAGAGAATGGAGTGGAAGAAGAGGAATGCTGGATTTGGAATTATAAGATTTCACAGAAATATATCAAATAATAAGCAAATATATTTTGTAGTTCTGTTTATGTTATAGTTACTCAGTGATTTTTCTTAAGTATGAGAAAAGTTTACCCCCATCAGTCCTCACAAGAATCTAAACTTGCTTACAGTCACACAGCTAGTAAGCAAGCTGGGATTTGCACCCAGTTACTAAGAATCCATAGACTGTTTAGCACCATGGGGTCCTAAAAGATACCAAGTGAAGGATCCTCAGCTCCTGAAAATAATATTAATTTTTATTGATGATTAGGTTTCTTTTGAATGAAGAATGTGATTTTATTCTCAGACAATATCTAATGGGATCTTTTATTTTTTTAAGTAAATATAAACTAATTATTGCCTATAATGAAAAGACATCTTTTTTGGGTGTTAGTTCTAGAAGGTCTTGTAGGTCTTCATAGAACCATTCGACTTCAGCTTCTTCATCATTACTGGTTTGGGCATAGACTTGGATTACTGTGATATTAAACGGTTTGCACTGGAAACGAACAGAGATCATTCTGGCATTTTTGAGATTGCCAAGTACTGCACTTTGGAATCTTGTTGACTATGAGGGCTACTCCATTTCTTCTAAGGGAGTCTTGCCCACAGTAGTAGATATAATGATTACCTGAATTAAATTCACCCATTCCACTCCATTTTAGTTCACTGATTCCTAAAATAGCAATGTTCACTCTTGCCATCTCCTGTTTGACCACTTCCAATTTACTGTGATTCATGGACCTAACATTCCAGATTCCTATGCAATATTATTGTTTACAGCATTGGACTTTATTTCCATCACCAGTCATATCTACAACTAGGTGTTGTTTTCACTTTGGATCTATCTCTTCTTTCTTTCTGGAGTTATTTTCCCACTCTTCTCTAGCATATTGGGCACCTACTGACGTGGGGAGTTCATCTTTCAGTGCCCTATCTTTTTGCCTTTTCATACTGTTCATGGGGTTCTCAAGGCAAGAATACTGAAATGGTTTGCCATTCCCTCCTCCAGTGGACCACGTTTTGTCAGAACTCTCCACGATGACCCGTCTGTCTTGGATGGCCCTACACAGCATGGCTCATAGTTTCACTGAGTTAGACAATGCTGTGGTCCATGTGATCACTTTGATTAGTTTTCTGTGATTGTGGTTTTCTTTCTGTCTGTCCTCTGATGATAAGGATAAGAGGCTTATGGAAGCTTACTCTTGGGAGAGACTGACTGTGGGGGAGACTGGGTCTTGCTCTGATGGGCACCATGCTCAGTGAATCTTCAGTCCCATTTTCTGTGGGTGGGAGGGGCTGTGTTCCCGCCATGTTGTTTCACCTGAGACCAAACTGTGGTGGAGGTAATGAAGATACCTCCAAAAACAAGACCAGGAGCTGACTGTAGCTCACATCATGAAATCCTTATTGCAAAATTCAGGTTAAATTGAAGAAAGTAGGGAAAACCACCAGACCATTCAGGTATGACCTAAATCAAAACCCTCATGATTAAACAATGGAAATGATAAATAGATTCAAAGGACTAGATCTGATAGAGAGAGTGCCTGAAAAGCTATGAACAGAGGTTTGTGACATTGTACAGGAGGCAGTGATCAAGACCATCCCCAAGAAAAAGAAACGCAAAAAGGCAAAATGGCTGTCTGAGGAGGCCTTACTAATAGCTGAGAAAAGAAGAGAAACTAAAGACAAGGGAGAAAAGGCAAGCTATACCCATTTGAATGAACAGTTCCAAAGAATAGCAAGGAGAGATAAGAAAGCCTTCCTCAGCGATCAATACAAAGAAAGAGGAAAACAATAGACTGGAAAAGACTAGAGATCTCTTCAAGAAAATTAGAGATACCAAGGGAACATTTCATGCAAAGGTGGGTTCAACAAAGGACAGAAATGGTATGGACCTAACAGAAGCAGAAGATATTAAGAAGAGGTGGCAAGAATACACAGAAGAACTGTACATAAAGGATCTTCAAGACCCAGATAATCACAATGGTGTGATCACTCACCTAGAGCAGACATCCTGGAATGCAAGGTCCAGTGGTCCTTAAGAAGCATCACTACGAACAAAGCTAGTGGAGGTGATGGAATTCCAGTTGAGTTATTTCAAATCCTGAAAGATGATGCTGTGAAAATGCTGCACTCAACATGCCAACAAACTTGGAAAACTCAGCAGAGTCAACAGGACTGGAAAAGGTCAGTTTTCATTCCAATCCCAAAGAAAGGCAATGCCAAAGAATGTTCAAACTACCACACAATTGCACTCACCTCACATGCTAGCAAAGTAATGCTCAAAATTCTCCAAGCCAGGCTTCAACAGTATGTGAACCGTGAGCTTTCAGATGTTCAAGCCGGATTTAGAAAAGGCAGAGGAACCAGAGATTAAATTGCCAACATCTGTTGGATCATTGAAAAAGTAAGAGAAAACCAGAAAAACATTTAATTCAGCTTTATTGACTATGCCAAAGCCTTTGACTGTGTAGATCACAAAACTCTGTGGAAAAAAATTTAAAGAGATGGAAATACCAGACCATCTTACCTGCCTCCTGAGAAACCTTGACCTCCCACAGGTCAAGAGGCAACAGTTAGAACTGGACATGGAAAAGCAGATAGATTCCAAATCAGAAACGGAGTACCTCAGGGCTGTATATTATCACCCTGCTTATTTAATTTATATGCAGAGTACATCATGCAAAATGCCAGGTTGGATGAAGCACAAGCTGGAATCAAGATTGCTGGGAGAAATATCAATAACCTCAGATACTCAGATGACACCACCCTTATGGAAGAAAGTGAAGAACTAAAGAGCCTCTTAATGAAGTTGAAAGAAGAGAGTGAAAAAGCTGGCTTAAAATTCAGCATTCATAGAACTGATATCATGGCAGCCAGTCCTATCTCTTCATGACAAATAGATGGGGAAACAATGGAAACAATGACAGACTTCATATTTTGGGGCTCCAAAATCACTGCAAATGGTGACTGCAGCCACAAAATTAAAAGACGCTTGCTTGTTAAAAGTTATGACCAACCTAGACAGCATATTAAAAAGCAGAGACGTTACTTTGCCAACAAAGGTCCATCTAGTCAAAGCTATGGTTTTTACTGTAGTCATGTGTGGATATGAGAGTTGGACTCTAAATAAAGCTGAGTGTTGAAGAATTGATGCTTTTTAACTGTGGTGTTGGAAAAGACTCTTGAGAGTCCTTTGGAGACTCTGGTTGGAGATCCAACCAGTAAATCCTAAAGAAAATCACTCCTGAATATTCATTGAAAGGACTGATGCTGAAGCTGAAACTCCAATACTTTGGCCACCTGATGTGAAGAACTGACCCCTTGGAAAAGACCCTGATGCTGGGACAGATTGAAGGCAGGAGGAGAAGGGGATGGCAGAGGATGAGATGTTTGGATAGCATCACTGACTCGATGGACCTGAGTCTGAGCAAACTTTGGGAGTTGGTGATGGACTGGGAAGCCTGGCATGCTGCAGTCCATGGGATCACAAAGATTCAGACATGACTGAGTGACTGAACTGAACTAAGCTGAAACTAATTATCATTAAATACTTTTAAAAACTTGCCTTGTTTTTACCTTAATAGTGAAACTATCTATAATTTCTGAAATATTTGATTCTGAAATAGAATCAAATTGTACTTTTTCTTTGGACATTATTTCTTTTTTCTATTAGAAATGTGATATATTTGATTTTATTTTTAATTTTTAACAACTTATTTTATATTGGACTATAGCTGATTAACAATGTTGTGAAGTTTTAGGTGTCCAGGAGTCTAATCGGATCTTATATTAATATATACTGGACTATAAAAATTTAGTCCTGCCCTAGTTCTCTTCAATCAGATCAAGCCATGGTGATTCTATTCATTTCTTGGCACTATACTCTGGAAGTTTAGAATCTGGGGACTTTGGCCAAACTGGACCTAAATCCCAGATCCATCACTTATGGCCTGAATGACTCTGGATAAGTTATGAACTCTGTATGTCCTTGCTTTCCTCATTTGTGAAATGAGGGGAAAAAATATTACCTGCTTCATGAGAGTGAGAAGGTTAAAATGGCACACACTGCAGGGCCAGGCTTCCCAGATAGTTCTAGTGGTAAAGAATCCGCCGGCCAGTGCAGGAGATGCAAGAGACGCGGGTTCAATCGCTGGGTGGGGAAGATCCCCTGGAGGAGGAAATGGCAACCCACTCCAGTATTCTTGCCTGGAGAATCCCATGGACAGGGGAACCTGATGGGCTACAGTCCATAGGATTGCAGAGTCGGACACGACTGAAACTACTTACTATGCATTACTATGCAGTGCCAGGCACCCTGTTATTCCACAGTAAGAGATATCTGTGGATATTAATCACTCTATTTGAATGAATTAATTGATTAGAATTAGTCAATTTTATTGATAGTAATCCAACATTGATATTTAGCTCTTCCATTCAGCTGAACTCAATTTTGAAGAAAGAATTCTTAACAATTTTTTTTTTAATGCCTGAGGTTTTTATCCATTTAGCCTGATATTTATAACATCTGGTTAATGACATGTCTGATGCCATTGACCAGCAATACTTTGAGGAAACCCAGTGCAGTGGACAGCAGTTCTCTTCAGAAGAGCTGTGCAGTGGAGTAGCCATGACTATGGACCTTCAAGTGTGACCGCCTGCCTCAAACCATGACCCTGGCACCTGCTAATAGAGAGCTGGACAAGTAAATTTATCCCCCTGTGCCTCAGTGTTCACATCTACAAAATCAGAACAGCTCTGCCTGATACAACTTGAGACCCATATTTCCTACCGTGTCATTTATTTGATGTTTATTTATGTTTCAATATTTCTCTCCTGTGGATTTAGGGAATACACTTTACATTTGCTTTTGAAGGACTGCTAAATTTTTTTTTATCATCACTGACATATTTTATATTTAAAATCTTAATTCATATATTAACAAAAAAGAAGTAATTTCAGAGAGTATAATTAATTGTGATTTCAGATACATAATAATTATAGCATGATAACAAAAGGTATGATACTGACTTTCAGGAGTAAATGCATAGTAAACTGTTTACATTTTGTTTAATCCTTATAACAACCCTATGGTACAGGTTCTAGGGACTTGCCTGAGGCTATTAAGGACTGAGATCCAGGTCCAGGTGTCTCCAGGCCAGGAAACGGCCCAGAGCAGGTGTTGGAAGGGGAGCGGAGGGATGGGATGAGAGAAGTTTCTTCCCTTCAGAGCCTTCCCCAAGGCCATCAAACTCAAGGTCTCACCACTCCCTGGAGCAAGCTCAGCTCTCAACCCCTGTTTTGTGCTTCTTCCAGCCTTCCTTTCAGATCTGATTTGTTCCTACTTGAAACAACATTTGGAGAAGAAACATAAACATTTTTTACTTTCTCTGGATAGGAAAAAATATTTTTCACTCATAGGATTGTTGGGTTAGGATGAAGACCTACCAATATATGTTCACTTGTAAATGATAGGTTCATTCTGTTTTATAATTCCAACTGGAACAGAATTCTTTCCTGGTACCATCAAATATCACATCCTTGTGTTCTCCTCACTCTCTTCACTGCCAGTCTCCAGGAGAGCTAAGGGACCGGTGGGAGGCAGTATGTCAGTACTCGCTGGCTTCCCGAGCATCACGGTGCGGAGTGGCTATGGGCTGTTAATAGTGATGACTACTTTCCTGGGGAATTGTACTGCCCCAGTTGGGTTAAGTGTAGTGCCACCACTCACAGATGATGGAGGAGATCATTAGTTGTAAACTGCTCCCTTGTGCATTAATAGAAGTCTTAAGCACTTGGCGTTCTACAAAGTTCATGAAAGATGCCCAGCTATGAATTATCTGGTTCCATTTTTGTTATTTTACAGTAGGAGGGAGAAGGAGACAACGTGGATAGTGAAAATATCAAAGAGAATGGAACTTGAATTCTGCCCCAGCCATGTATTATTTGCAAGTTATGTTAGAGTTACCTGCTCGGACCCCCTCTTATATTGAAATGAGAATAACAACTATGACCACTCACAGGATTATTGGGAGGATTGTGTGAATTCCTGTGTTTAATTTGGACCTGGCCTATACTAAGATCATTGGCATATGGGACAACTTTCCTAAGTCTAAATATGAATACTTGTAAGATTTGAGTGCTCATTTGTTCATTCTATTCTACTTGGCTGAATTCTGTGAGTTCAGATTTTCTACATTATACATGTGTTTATCACTGTGATCTAATGTGGCCAATTGGGGTTTATTAAGGTCTCAAAAAAGTGTATGTTGAATATGCATGCCCCGAAGTATGACCATCTAGGATGCAGTATCTCATAAAATAAAAAGTACAACACTGGATATCAAAAGACTTGGATTATGATCATGACTCTACCATAAGCCAACTGTGAGAATCTGGGGACAGAACGGGAGGCGAACCTGGGGAAAGCATTATTCTTATTAGAATCTCAAATATTCTCATATATAAATTAGAAATTTGTAGACGCAAATGCTGATCCATGAGCCTGCAATCTGTGCCCATTAAGCATACAAAATCCTGGGCTTCATCCTAGACCAACAGACTCTGAATATTAATGGTAGGGGCCAGGTTAACTTTATTTTAGTAAATGCTCTAGGATTGAGTGCAATGGGATGTGATGATGAGTTTCCTTCAACTTTTGGCATTCAATGGATCTAGACTGTCACACTTATTTTTTCAAAATTCCTAAAAAGTCATTTGTTAAAAGAAGGAAAAAAGAAAATTAACAATCTTCAGAGTGATTGTGAAGCAAAATCTTCTCCCTATTTTCTAGAAATTAAACAGAAATGAGATATCTAAGAACAGAAACCACAGGGAAGTGAACTTTCTGGGATAACAAATGTAAAACTCATGATGTGAAGTTTGAGTATTTAAACTTGGGGCTCCTGAGTTCTGCAGATACTGGGAAATTGTGTTTAGAGAGACTATATGTATTTACTAAATCATTCACAGTATTTGAGGAAATATAATGATTTTCATTAGTAATTGAAGACATTATAGCTCTGTGCTATTTTAAGTAAAGACCATTAGGAATCTCTAGTAATTGAATTTTTCCATTGTAGTAACCTTTAAATATATAGCCTTCAACATTGAAGTTGGAAGTGATTAGAACAAGTGTTCCCAATTTCCTCTTAGCTCTGTTGGTTTTAAAGTATTCTAAATTAATTTGTTAAATGTCATATCCCAAAGGGAGAAACAAAGATTCTTCTTGAGGTTAGATTCCTAAACTTTCCCTCAAATTGTTGATTGTTAACTGAGACATGGTTTCCCTGAAGTACACATCTTGGAGAGTTTTCAAGGGTATAGTTTTTCCTTCCTTCTTCCTCCTTAATTAGATCTTCAATATATTATTAATCTCTCACATATTGGCATGGTGCTTCCCAGCATATAGAAAAATTTTACAAGTAGTTTTATTTTTACAAGACCATCTGTTATACAGGGCATGCATTAGTATAATGTTCATTTTTTAATGAAAGAGTAAGTTTAAGCAGAGAGAAGTTAGGTGATTTCTCCAAGGTTCAGTTCAGTTCAGTTGAGTTGCTCAGTTGTGTCTGACTCTTTGTGACCCCAGGAACCGCAGCACGTCAGGCCTCACTGAACATCACCAACTCCCGGAGTCCACCCAAACCCATGTTCATTGAGTCGATGATGCCATCCAGCCATCTCATCCTCTGTCGTCCCCTTCTCCTCCTGCCCTCAATCTTTCCCAGCATCCGGGTCTTTTCAAATGAGTCAGCTCATCGCATCAAGTGGCCAAAGTATTGGAGCTTCAGCTTCAATATCAGTCCTTCCAATGAACATCCAGGCCTGATCTCCTTTAGGATGGACTGGATGGATCTCCTTGCAGTTCAAGGGACTCTCAAGAGTCTTCTCCAACACCACAATTCAAAAGCATCAATTCTTCAGCACTCAACTTTCTTTATGGTGCAAGTCTCATATCTGTAGATGACTACTGAAAAAAACCATAGCCTTGATTCAGTTCAGTTTAGTCGCTCAGTCGTGTCTGACTCTTTGCAACCCCATGAATTGCAGCACGCCAGGCCTCCCTGTCCATCACCAACTCCCGGAGTTTACTCAAACCCATGTCCATCAAGTCAGTGATGCCATCCAACCATCTCATCCTCTGTCGTCCCCTTCTCCTCCTGCCCCCAATCCCTCCCAGCATCAGGGTCTTTTCCAATGAGTCAACTCTTCGCATGAGGTTGCCAAAGTACTGGAGTTTCAGCTTCAACAGAAATAGATGTTTTTTCTGGAACTCTTGCTTTTTCGATGATCCAGCTGATATTGGCAATCTGATCTCTGGTTCCTCTGACTTTTCTAAAACCAGCTTGAACATCTGGAAGTTCACGGTTCACGTATTGCTGAAGCCTGGCTTGGAGAATTTTGGGCATTATTTTACTAGAGTGTGAGATGAATGCAATTGTGAGGTAGTTTGAGCATTCTTTGGGATTGGAATGAAACCAGACCTTTCCCAGTCCTGTGGCCACTGCTGAGTTTTCCAAATTTGCTGGCATATTGAGTGCAGCACTTTCACAGCATCATCTTTCAGGATTTGAAATAGCTCAACTGGAATTCCATCACCTCCACTAGCTTTGTTTGTAGTGATGTTTCCTAAGGCCCACTTGACTTCACATTTCAGGATCTGACTCTAGGTGAATGTAAGTGATCACACCATTGTGATTATCTGGGTCATGAAGATCTTTATAGTACAGTTCTTCTGTGTACTCTTGCCACCTCTTCTTAATATCTTCTGCTTCTGTTAGGTCTATACTATTTCTATCCTTTATCAAACCCATCTTTGTTCCCTTGGTATCTCTAATTTTCTTGAAGAGATCTCTAGTCTTTCCCATTCTGTTGTTCTCTTGCATTGACCGCTGAGGAAGGTTTTCTTATCTCTCCTTGCTATTCTTTGGATCTCTTCATTCAAATGGGTTTATCTTTTCTTATCTCCTTTGCTTTTTGCTCCTCTTTTTTTCACAGCTATTTGTAAGGCCTCCTCAGATAGCCATTTTGCTTTTTTGCATTTCTTTTTCTTGGGGATGGTCTTGATTCCTGTCTCCTGTACAATGTCAAGAACCTCCATCCATGGTTCATCAGGCACACTGTCTATCATATCTAGTCCCTTAAATCTATCTCCAAGGTAACCTATCATCTATTTACTCCACAAGAATTTTTTCAGCACCTTCTGTCCTACCATATACCAGGAACTTTGCTATACACTTGTGATTCAGACATAAATAAGACCTTGCCTGTGGAGAGCTCCAGTCTAACAGAAACACATATACATACATATGCACATATACTACATGCATGCATACAAACACACATACATACAGAAAGTGTAGGAACCGCAACAGTAGAAGTAAGTACAAGGCACAGCTGTAGAATACAGAAATGGTAATCCAGTCTCCATGGGGGTTTGGATTTAGTATGAGAAAAAATTAGAAGATCTGTAGCAGCCTTAGCTTTTCAGTAAGGCGGAGCTTAGTTGTTCTGCAATTTGGATAGATATGGATGCTACATTTGTTTTTTGTCTTAAATCTGTTAGAAAAGAATTCCATGTAGGATTGGGGAAATATCAGTTATCCAAATCACAGAATATGGAGAGCATGTTGATGCCACTAGATATCCTTTGTCACTGTCACTGTCAGAAGATGATTGTAAGATCCTGGCTTGAGTGGCTGGTTGGATGGAAATGGCTTTCGCCAGTATAGAGTAATACTGTAAGGAAGTAATCCCTTGTAGGTAATACAGGTAATACAGACAGGGTAATACAGAAAGCAAGGAATAAAAGGAGGAAGAGAGGAAGGAAAGACAGAATACTGCTGCATTCCTTCCCATAAAGATAGGTAATCTCTCCATTGCATCATGATGCTTCCAGCCAACATACTTTCCATTAGTATCAATCCACAGTAGAAATAAATTTCTCTAGAAGTAGCTCTATAAATGGGGTGATTAAGCAGACGCTTAGGGTATAGTAAGGCGGACACTTACATGAAATGAAGTCAAAGGGATCATGTGCTTTTCAGAAGAGGTCAAATCAATAAGGAGAGTGCTTATTCAATTATTCTTTTCAACATTTGTTGTACTGTCATTAATAATTAAGAGTAAAAATAGTGGTAACTGTATTGTCAACAGAGCAGCACCATAAGAATCTTCCCGTGTTGTCCTTGGCAATGACACAATGTGATGAGACACTGTTATCTATCCAGGTTATTCATTAGGCTGTTGCCACTAAAATGCTTCATCTAAAAAAGGTGATACTGTTAAGAAAATATGGAATTGAGACTTGCTTAATCTTACAACAACTGTGCTGTAGATAACTGATAATTGGCCCTAGAGGAAAAAACCAGAGGACCTTGGAATTCCATTAGCATATATATGCTTGATCATCCTAATGGCATAAAAGAAGAATCTGTATAAAATATTTATACATACAAGTTGCCTAGTAAAATACTGACATTAAAGTGAAATACAATGAGGGCAGTGTCATGGCTTATGGCAATATGAATTGTTGAACTGAACTAAATAAGAATAGCCTGCCTTAATTCTTCTTTCTTTGGTATAGCCCTTTTCAAAAAATATATTCATTTACTTAATCGTTCTTCAAGATGAAGAAAATATTTGAAATTATTAGAAAAGGGTATACAAAATTCATGTTTGTAATAATGATCTTCCAGTTTGACTTTTGTTGCTGAATTTCTTAATCTGGAAAATGGGGTTAATAATCATTCTATCTAGGGAATTCCCTGGTGGTTCAGTGGCTAGGACTCAGAGCCTTCACTGCCAGGGCCAAAGTTCGATCCCTGGCTGGGGAACTAAGACCTTGAAAGCTGCAGGGCATGGCCAAAAAATAATAATAGTGATCATAATTCTATCTAATAGGTTGCCATGAGGTATACTGCTTACAGAATGCTCAGCAGGATATCTGATTTACAGAGAGCACTCAGAAATATTAGTTATTATCATACTTTAGTGTTCTTTTTTACATATGAATAAATAATAAAGCCCAAATCTAATACAGTATTTATAATAGGCCAGATACTATTCTCAGTATTTTTCATGTAATAACTCAATTACTCTTCCAGCAACCTATGCAGTGAGCATTACTGTTATCCTGAATTATACATGATGAAACAAAGGCACAGAAAGCTTAAGAAAAATGTCAAAAAGTATCTAGTTGGCAATGAAATTTAGCAGTGTGCTTTTGAGACTGTGTGCCTGACCACTATATGATAACTGCCTCAAGATAAATTGCTAGTAATTTAGTAATGCTATTTGACTAAGAAGAGGCATTCTTCATATTCTACAGTTAGGTAATGATGGTTCTTTAAAAAATAGTAAAATAAGGCAAATGTATGGAGTGCTGGTGGAGAAAGAGTATGAACACTAAATACTCTCTGTGAGTGCTTCTAAGAGTTTTACCTCTCTGTCTCACCCTATCTTAAGAGCATTTCTGATTGCTAAATAATTTACTTCCCCATTCTCAATAAATTACTGCCAAACTACACGGTAATTCTTTTCCTTTCCTGTTTTTATCAATAGTTTCTGTCCTGTTTTCTTTAATTGTGAGTCTTTTAGCAACCTGCTGTTTTATTTACGGAAAGATTTTATTTCTCTTATTGATCCTAGGCTTCCAGAGATACTGCTTAAAAGCATCATGCAGTGATCATGAGGCCAAGACCACTTACATGTTTATACCTCCTGCTTCTACCCCTTCTACCCCTATCAAAGACAAAAAGCCCCCTTCAAGTCTTTCCTTTTGGCTCCAAAAGTCCTTCAGACGATGTTAGTATAGTTGCTTCCAAGAACTATTTATAAGCACTGGCACCCTGAAAATCATAAATAACATGTGTTCAGAGTGTATGAACACAAGTAATGTCACATCCTCTGAGATTCTGTGTCTTAAAGTATGAATCCGTGTTTTTGACTTGCTACTGACAGCTTTTGCTTTGTCTAGATGGCAAGCTCAATATTTAGAAATAAAAAGCAATTCTTTCCTATCTGATGGTTTCCATTTTACCTGGAAAGACAAGAGCAGAATGGGAGCTCATCAAATGTCTCAGATTCATCTGATTTTTCAAAGCAAGAATGAAATGCTATGCCATGAATCTCATAGACTAATGACTCTGAGCCATTAGTGTCTGGCTATGACCTCCTGACATTGTTGCTGAAAAAATAAATAAGCAGTAGTTTATGACCTCATGGGCTTCTTTGGTGACTCAGTGGTAAAGAATTCACCTGCCAGTTCAGGAGACCCCTGAGTCAGGAAGATCCTCTGAAAAAGGAACTGGCAACCCACCCCAGTATTCTTGCCTGGGAAATCCCATTGACAGAGGAGCCTGGGCTGGCAACAGTCCATGGGGTAGCAAAAGAGTCAGATATGACTTAGCAACTAAACAACAATAGGCAGAACTAAGGCGTATTTAATTTTTAGTTTCTCTTGCCAAACTATTTCTTTTTAGGTCCCATGCAAAACCAAGGATAATTCTGAGAGTTATGCAGCTGCTGCAGGTGGGGCCTAATTTGAGCTTTGACTCCCAGGGTTCCAGTTCTTTCCAGGCCTCTTATGTCTTTTTCCTTCCTCCAACTTTTGAGCCATCTATTTTCTCTTCCCTTCTTGAAAATTTCTAATTTAGTTTATTGTGATTCATGGCAATGTTCAACCAAGCCACCCTCAGAAAAAGAATGGGACTGAAGAAGTCAGTGAAAAAGTTATAGATGGATACACTGAATTTGCCCAGAGGCAGTCCCCTAATTTTGTGAAATTTGTGACACCTAGTCAATCACCAAACCCTTTCTATTAGCTATACGAATTATCTTTGGATCCAATACATCTTCCATCACTAGAAAGCCATGTTTCACTTAGATCATTAAGTCCACCTTCTAAGATGTTTCTCCGTCTTCTTCTTAGCAGCTTTCTAGTCCTCCTTCCTCACAATAGCCAATTTATGACTATACCGTCTTTCTCTGTAAAACCACAGCCAGGCTCTTTAACAGAGCATGCAAGTCACCTGCTCATTGTTTGTTTTACCTATTGATACCCCACCTTATGAACTCTACTTTCCAGCCATACTGAAATACTAGTAGATTACTAATCAAGATAAAGTGCACCAGAACTGGGGCATTTGTAGGCATTGTTTCTTTTGTTTGCCAGTACAGGAGCATTTCTAGATACTGTTTCTCTTGCTTGGTAGGCACTACTCATCACCTCCTCCTCCCATTCCCTAAGACTATCTTTCTCATTTTTCACATCTTAGCTCTAGCCATGACTTTTTCCAGGAAGCTCTCCCTGACTACCAATCTCAAGACTTGACAAAGTGATTCTTGGTTGTCCTCCCATGGACCCCTAACCAGACTTTAACCACCTGTTTCCTATTCAAACCTCTCAACCACACTGTAAATCCTTTCAAAGCAAGTGTTACCATATCTTATGCATTCTCTTCATTTCATGCTTTCCCCTCTGCACTGCATGCCTAATACACTGCCTGACATAAAACTGATGTTAAGAAATTATTGGTGAGTGAGTTGCTCCTTAGTTCAAATAGCCCATAGGCTCAGACATTGTAAGAAACACTCTTCTTAATGGAAGCAGAGGTCAGCACATGTCTATAATTTTCTGTTCTCCCCTACCTCCCTCAAGATAAAGTCAAGCTCATTAATTTAGAATTCTGTCAAGTGATCTATGTCTTCCAAATTAATTTTGTGGAACATTAATGGCTAATTAGTGAAAGAAAACATAATAGTATTTGTATTAAAGGAAGAAAAGGTTAGAAGCGAAAATGGCCTCTCTGTACAAGCATTCATAAACATTGAGAGCACTGTTTGATGTTAAAGGCCTCTGTGTTTCAGTTGGTCCCATTAAAAGATCAGTAAAACCTGTTTATGTGCAGCCAGAGACTCTGTTTTCATCTAAAAACATTATTATGCAAATAGTCACTTCAAAATACACACTGAGACTTGAATATTTATTCAGTTAAAGAAAACTCTGCAGTTGAAGTTTCATAAAATGTAAATGTAGAAAGATTGATACATGAAAAGCCCAATTCATTAAAAGTGACCTTTTAAAATGTGTTGTGAAATTTAGTTGCAGGACTGTTGTGTTGTACACAGGATACATGGTATAAAAATAACTCTAGTAGAGATTTTAAACATTCACCTTTTCCATTCAGGGCCTGAGATTAGCCAAAGATAGGGCAAGACATTATCCTCATGAGAAAATTAAAAGGCAGCTTAATGCACTCTTCAATGAAAAACAAATTCAATTAAAAGTATACATACACACACAAAATAAAAACAATGAGAAACTGCCACTATGAATATTATTCTACCTAGGCAAATCCAATAATACAAAATTTTTGAGTTTGTTATATTTGGGAAAAAGCAACCAAACTTGAGCCAATATTCATTGTTTTCATCATCACTGTGTTATCTGATCTGTAATATCTAGCTGAACTAGGCACTTTGCCTGTATTACCTCCTTTAATCTCATAACCTGTGTTACAGTAGCCATCATCCCCATTTTACAGAAAAGGAAACTGAGGCTTAGAGAGACTATGTGACTTGCTTAATATCTCACCAGTAGTAAATGATAGAACTCGGATTTGAATTCCATTCTGGCTGACTCCACATCATCCAACTTGTCATAACTGTATTATGTCTCTTTCTATTAACAAGGAACTGTCATCATATGGTCATTCTGGGTTACTCTCAATTTTTTTTTTCAGTTTTTTGCTTGTTTGGCATAACTCATTTGTTAGTGTACATCAGATGCTGAACCTTAACTGGAAAAAAAATTATTTGAAAACCAAGGAATAATGTGTATAAAAACAGACTGAAATAGGAAAAGCAGTCTTTTTTTGTTCGCAGCATGCATTATTAAGTTGTATGTTTATTTCCCTAATACATATATGACAGAAGCTAACCCCACAAATGTAATCAGTATGAAGTCCCTAACCTTCAAAAATGTGAGTTCTCTGCCCTGCCATTGATATTCCTATGACTGTAAACAAATAAATTTAAGTCTCTTTAAACCTCTATTTCTCATCTGTGAAATGGTACTCATAATACCTATCTTATTGAATTATTGAGAGGACTGAGATAACATATGCAGTTTGCTAGCATAGTGGAAATGACCAAGTGGTCATGAAATTCCTATTACAATATTACTGAAGTAATTCATCAACACTTACTTATAGATACTTTATACAGTTCCTCAGCCCTTTAAAATATATAATGATTTCTTTCATGTTCCAGGCAGCATAAAAATTGATGGCTTATTTCAAGTGTTCAAAAGTCAGAAACAAATGGCATTACTTAACTGCCCTTTCACCCATCAAATGGTTGAAGACTATTGGCTTTTAATTTGGAGCATTGATTTCTCACTGTGAAGTTTATTTTACATTGTACTTCTGTCTCTTTGCCTCAGAGGTCAGTATCCTCACTCAAAAATAACTACTACAAGCTTGACCATCACAAGCAAAATTGGTTTGTCTTTTGCTATCATTTCCCAGAAATCAACTTTCCCATAAAAATTTATTATTTTCAGCTCTTGCCACTCTTGCCTGGCTCACTCCTGCAGGTCAGTAAGTGGTTTCCATGTTCCCGGCTCCACTCAATAAAATCCATCCTCCACACTGTGGTCAAAGTGATCTTTGTAGACTACAAATCTGATTGTGAAATTCTTGCTTAATGTTCTCTAAAAGTACTTCATGAATGACAGAAGTTAGAACTCCCTTTTTATCCTATAAGGCTTTGGATGACTTGATTCCTCTTAATATTATTATATCTCACCACTCCTCTTTTCTTATTACCTGTTCAAATACACTCAGGTATACTTCAGGTATATAAGAAGCAGCTTCTCATCTCCCAGACTTGGCCTGGGCTGTTCCTCTGCCTGTCTGCTCCCTTGCTCTTTCCTTCGTTTCTTGAATTGGTGAATTCCAAATCATCGCTTAAGACTTACCTCACATCTTGCATCTCTGTGATCCTTTTCTTGTCCTTGCAGCTTCACTCCAAGATGAGTTAAGAATTCCTTTCTGTATGCTTGTAATAGCTTGTATCTGTTTTATTCCAGCTCTTATCTCTTTATTGAACAAACTCTTCAGTGGTGCTCACTGTGTGTCAGGCATTGTTCAAAGAAATTTAGAAATACTAATTCATTGAATCTCCAGGAAAATGCTGAGATAGGTATAGCATTTTTATCTTCACTTTATACATGAGGAAACTCAGGCACAGAGAGATTTAAAAACACAGCTAATAAGTGAGACATAAAGCCAGCATATAAGTTTGGCCGTAAACCTCCTAAGCATAAGCATTAACTTCTACATTACATTCTCAACCACAATGCTAAACATCTCTATTCCCACACTGATATTAGAAGGACTCTTTTTGGTTCCTATTTGGTGTGTCTTTCTCATATTAAGTGCATACTAGCTATATGTACACATTGGATACATAGAAGTAGTTGAATACATTAAATAATTCAATGCTACTCCTACATCATTCCCTGGGCTTTTCAACTCTTCCAGATTATCCCCTTGGACAACAAGACCTAACTTTATTTTGTGAAATGGTTCAACTTTACAACAGCTCTTCCAAAACTCCCCTCCACTCATACTCCTCCTCTCTAGGCTCCAAGTCTTTACCATTTTACTTAGGGCATAGAAAGCAAAGAAGTTCCCTATCGTTAATACCTGTTATCTTTGGCAGGAAATGGGCTATAGTTTTGGGGTCAGACAATCCCGTGCTAGAGTGCTGGCTCTGCTGAGACCAGAAAGTGGCAGTGGCATTTTAGGCATCAAGGCCAACTGGAGCTGAGTAGTTTTTGGAATAAGTCATGGCATTCTGGGATTTGGTGTCTATTCTGAAGGCCTAGAACCTCAGTCTTTTCACTTGATTAATACCCAACGATATGGCTGAAGCTAAGCAACCCCCACAGAGACAGCATGATGAGAGTTAAGGGAATGTAATTTGCAGTCAACTTGGGTTCTAATGGGCTTCACTGGTTACTCAGATGGTAAAGAATCTGCCTGCAATGCAGGAAGACCCAGATTTGATCCCTGGGCTGGGAAGATCCCCTGGAGAATGGAATGGCTATCCACTCCAGTATTCTTGCCTGAAGAATTTCAAGGACAGAGGAGCCTGGTAGGCTACAGTCCATGGAGTTGTAGAATTGAACATGACTGAGTGATTGACACTTCACACCGGGTTCTAAGAGCACCTTCACCACTGATGAGCTGGGTGACCTTGGACAATTCTTTAGTTATGAACTTTAGTTTTCTCTTCTGAATCACATAGATAGTGCACCTTCCTTACAAAGGTGTTTGCTAACATTTAATAAAATATGTCTCTACCTTAGTTCTACCTGGCACATCATAAATTCTTAAAAGGTAATGGTATGTTATAACAACTAGAATTACCAGATAGAGTACTTATGTTAACAGGACTAAGACACACTACCCTTTAGTCAAGCTCCATGAAAACCTGGAGCCTAATAATAAGCTACTTGATGGAAGCTATGGAAATCAGGAAAGAGACAGATGTAATTCAGCCTGAATGAAGAGGAGCATTGGTAAAGGTTTTATTACTTATTCTTCATTAAAAATATTAATTAGGCAGCTAGAATGAGCCAAACTCCAGTATTCTTTCCTGGGAAATCCCATGGACAGAGGAGCTTGGTGAACTAAAGTCCAAGGGGTCCCAGTTGGATATGACTTAGTGACTAAACCTCTACCACCATGAGCCAAACTCTGTTCTAGGTGCTGGGGATATACTAGCTGAAGAGAAAGATACAGTCCTGCCTTCAATTTGTTCACAGTCCATCAGAGATAAAGAAAATAAACAACTGAACAAGTGACTCAATCTATAAGAATAGCTTTTGACACATGCTACAAAGAAAATGAGTGAGGCACATTGTTGGAGAACAATTGGGTAAGTTGGGGTAGCCCATTTGCTTTCTTTTCCTGAAGCAGATCTTCAGATTCAATTTTGTGTCAATATGAAATATCAGAAGGTGCTTCCAGGGAAATGTGGTTGAGAAATGGAAATAGGTCCAGGAAAGGAAGGGAGCAATATGAAGCAAAGGCTCTCAGAGGACAACTTTGGCTCAGTCCTGCAAGAGAGCTGTAATGGAATGGAAGTTCAGCTTCGAAGTTGGACCAGTCATGAATCGAGGGAGCTGGAACATTTATACTCCTCATCCATCAGGCATTGGCTAAGGTTGTACTCTAGGGTGGAGAAGAATATAAATCATAGGCACTTTCAGCTCTCCAAGTACAGCCAAAGTCATTTTGGCAGCCTGAAGCTCATTCTCTGACAAAGAGACACAGGTGCCGGCAATTGGGAGTCGAAGCACACTGGGGTTCATGCTCATGAAGATAAAAGGGAGACCCAAGGTGATGTGGGAAGAGTACTAACAGACTCTGCTTGGGGGGGGGGGGGGGGGTTTGTGATAAGAAAATGTTTAAACCAAGGCCAGAAAGATAAGACAAATTCAGCCTTGTGAAGAACAGGAAAATGCATTTTCCAGAAAAAGGACTTGCTTGTGGAAAGACAATGAGATGGGGAAGAGAAAAGCATTTCTAATGAATTGAAAGGACTTGCATTCCAGGAGTACAGTGAGTGAAGAGAAGATTACAAGATAAGACTAAGGAAAAATGCCAGGTCCAGAAATTTGCAGGCTATGTAAAGGAGTTAGGATTTATTCTGTGTTGACTTCCATTGGAAAGTTTCCAGGCTTGGAGTAGCATTATGTGGTTCTGGTGATAGGAAAATCTCCCTGACCCCTGTGGAACATAGACTGGAGCATGGGAAGTAGAGAAGATGCAGGACCGTCATTCTGTCGTTCACTACTCTAGCTGATGTGAGAGGGGAGCGCAGCATGAACTAGGCTGGGAGGAGTGAAGACAAGGAGAGATGGATGGAGGTAGCTATGTTGCGAACTTGAAGCCAGTGGGCCTTGCTCATGCATGGGATGTGCAAGCGAGAACATGAAAAGGGGTTAGCATAATTCTTGGGTTTCTGGGTGTAGTAACTGGGAGGATGAGGTGGTTGCTTTCTGAGACTAGGAAGAATAAAAACCAATACGACAAGTCAGATGGAGTTAATGCTAAGGCGGCTGAGTGACCTTCAAGCTTTGTGACAATGCTGTGTTAAATCTTAGTGATTTCATGACAAAGGAGTGTAATTGGTTCAGTGGGAGGTGGTGACTTGAACACAAGGGATTTCTTCTTGATGTCTACCCTAATCTGCCTCTGAAACGACACTGATGGAGCTATTCTAAATCTCTATGTGATATGTAAGCAGATCCATATTAAGCATCATCTTGAACAAATCCTTTTTGAAAAATGTTTCTCTTTTCTCTCAGCAATGGGTCATATTTCAGTTTCTTTTAATGCAATATCATTTAATTCCCCCACTTAAATATAAGCATTGGTTTAAAGCCAGCATCCCTCAGGGTATTCATTGAACCATTTTAACACTTTCTTTTCCTTTGTTTGATATTATAATCAAGTCTTGCATGGAAACAGAAGGAAAGAATAATCTCTGCAAGAAAAGAAATAGGAGCAGACAATTTTAAACACAGGAAACTGCACATTTGGCAGTTAAATTCTAAAATCACTGTGGGGGTGGGAAGGAGCTCTGTCAGTAGAAACCTGTTGATTTTAATGTTGATGAGAAGGCAACTGGGAACTCAATCAAAAATCATCCCCTTGCCAAACACAATCTCCATACCAAGTAGTTGGGCTAATGAGCAGAGGTAGCATGGAATCTTAGAAATAGAAGCAACTTGGCTACTGACCTGCTTGGCCTTGGATAAGTCACAGCACCATTCTGAAAATCAGTTTTGTGTGTGTGTATGCATGTATGGATGTGAGAGTTGGACTGTGAAGAAAGCTGAGTACTGAAGAATTGATGCTTTTGAACTGTGGTGTTGGAGAAGACTCTTGAGAGTCCCTTGGGATGCAAGGAGATCCAACCAGTTCATCCTAAAGGAGATCAGTCCTGGGTGTTCATTGGAAGGACTGATGCTGAAGCTGAAACTCCAATACTTTGGCCACCTCATGCAAAGAGTTGACTCATTGGAAAAGACCCTGATGCTGGGAGGGATTAGGGGCAGGAGGAGAAGGGGACGACAGAGGAGGATATGGCTGGATGGCATCACCGACTCTCTGTGCCAGACTCTGAGTAAACTCCAGGAGCTGGTGATGGACAAGGAGTCCTGGCGTGCTGCGATTTATGGGGTCGCAGAGTCGGACACGACTGAGTGACGGAACTGAACCGACTGATGCATGCTAAGTCACTTCAGTAGGGTCCGGCTCTCTGCAACACTATGGACTGTAGTCCTCTGTGAATGAAAGAGCTTGATTTACAGTGGTATTAGCAAGTAGGTCCAATGTCATGAGCCCACTCATACCCATTATCAGTGAATGCTTGAAGCACTGTGTAGAGAAAGATTCTTAGACCATTTCTGGATTCTGACAAATAATATTTCCTTGTAAATAAGCTCTATTTACCATGGGCATTCAGAAGAGCATGCGACAGCTAGAAGATTCTGAAGTTCATTTCAGTCCTTACATCTAACAGTTTGCATTTTCTCAGAAACTGAATATTGTACATGCTCTTCAAAAGTACTAAATGTTAAACTGGTGATAACTAAAATGTCTGGCCTAAATCAATGTATTATAGCATAAAGCAATCCACACCATCTACTTTATCGATAGCTGTATGTGGTCCTTTAGAGAAGGCCTTAGCTCTTCAAACTGTCCTAAAAAAGTAAAAATGTAATCTTGATTTCATAGTTTTAAGGTAGAAGCTTTTTGTTATAATTAAGCAATACTTTGAAACCCCAGAATATTTCAAATAGACCTTCTAAGAAAGCACAGTTAGTCCCAGCATCTTAAAACAAGAGAATCCTTAAATGGGAATGGGATCCACACAGGCTAACCCTTATTGAAGGCAAGGTCAAAATCTCAGCACTAAATTCATGACCATCTTATCTTCTTGATTTAAATTATACATAATCACCAGAAGTCTTTTTTTCTGCTTCATAGCTTTAAATTAGCGGCTTTTACTGAGATCTAGTAGGAAAGAAGCAATTCTACATAGTTTACACACATGCACACGCACACACACACACACACACACAAACACACACACACAAGTTTGTCTTTCTTTAAGCATTCTGCCAAATGTCTGGTCATCAGGATGGTATTCCCTTAACTAGAAGTAGAAGCAGGAGACTTTTTTTTCCCCCAGAAAGAACCACGGCAACTGACACCCAGGATGACAGCTAAGACAAGTTGCAAAGAACTGAGACCAAAATATAAAAATAACAAATGCCTTATTTATTTACATGCTCCCTTCCCCACCTGACTATAAGAAACTTTAGGGAAAGAACTGCTTTCATTCGTCTCTGTATTTCTCATGCTTAAAATGGACTTGCTGTGTAATGGGAGCCAAACACATGTTTTCTGAAATAACAAGAGTTCCCATATCAAAACCAGTAGCCAAAGATAGAAAATGATGTTGGGGGGAAGAGAGCAGTGGTGTAAATTAGAGATATGATTAAATGGTGTGAAAATTTGAGATTGTCAACATACTTAATGAAAGAAGTGTGACATGCTTGTGACTAACTTTGGAACCAGGAAATTGAAGGAATTTTTCACTTTTCAACCAGGTGTATTTATGCACTTGTGGCTCAACAAAGCATCGATTTAATTCAGATAGACCTACTGCATTTGACTGTGAACTAAATGGGTTTTGTCATTACCTGAACCATTAACTTTGAATACAGGCTTCAGGGTGTGGTGGTAATTGTGTTAAGGTGATGGGAGTGGAAAAGGGATTAATAGCACAGGCTTTAGAGTCTGAAATTTCTGGGCTCAAATCTCAAACTACTAATTATGAGTGTGATTTGAGAGGTCATTTATACTCTGAGCTATAGTTTGACTACCTGTAAAATGTAGACAGCAGTACCACTCATGGGGTGGATAAATGTTATCAACCATGTTAAAAAATAGCCATGGGGTTGGAACACAGTAGACACTCAAAAAATGCTTGCATTATCAGCATCATTAATTTTCAGTAAGTTACTAAATGGATGTACTGAATGAGTGTAACTATTAATGCAATAATGCTCCTTCTTAGGTTTAAAATATCTGTTGGGATAAAAACCAAACAATTACGCCTAGAGTGTTCTAAACTAGGCTAAGTCAGACAACATTTTGAAAGCACATTCAAAATTCTACATCTTTATGCAAATATAAGAATGTTTCATTATCATCATCTGTCTGATAGACTGAAAACATTCTAGTGAGAGAAGAAATGTGTTTTAGATTTAAAATAAAGAGAGATGGGTGATGTTGGCAAGAAGCAATCTCAGTGAGATGGAGACGGTGTCAGTTTTTTGCATTGCTCGGGTAATTCAAAACAGGTCAAAATACAGGAATAATGAAACACTTCCAAATGCATAATTAACTGACAGTTTGAGAAGAAAAAAGTATCAAAAATTATACAACGTTAATATCAACTATAGTTTTAAAGAGATAAGGAAGAAAATGATAGTCAATGTCAAATTATAATTTATATCTCCTCCAAAATTCCCATGTTGTTGGATAGTGGGTCTGGATAATGTTGCCAGATATGAGTGAGTTGCCAGATGCTTAGTTAGTTTCCAATGAAAGGAAATATATTATTCTTGTGTGTGTCTGTGTACATGTGTGTGTATGTGTGTCTGGCCAGTCTGTTTCTCTCATTCTCTCCTGCTTGTTTTTTCTTGCTAAGGTTCGTCTGCATTTTCTTGCAATGTACAGAATATTTCAGGAATTATTCATTCAGTCAATGAATATTTATTGAGCTTCTATGACATACTAGATAATACCAGAATATTATGAGGAAAACTTGAAATTGAGGCTTATTCTCATATTTACCAAAGAATATAGTCTCAGATCTGCCTAACCTCATTGTATGATCATCAATAAATCATCTAGCAGAACTTTGGCTAAATATGTCCATATGTGATATGAACACTCATCTCTGCTGTTCCATAGCTTCTCTGAAGCTAAAATTAAATGCTCGATGAGAAAGTGTTTTGAAACACAAGAATTATTTCTGGGAAGTTTTATTGTTACTATAGCTACGTAATTTTTTAAAATAGGAAAACACTGGATACTGTGGACAAACTAATTAAAGCAGCTAATGAAGGCTGGCTGATAAAAGGAGATTTGACAAGAGGCAAGAAAAAAAAATCTGAAGTGTGCTAATTTGAACAGTTACCCCAAACTATCCATTTTCTGTTTAACTATTCCTGGTGACTATACATACCTAACAGTGCTTTAGACCAGTGTTTCTCAAACCTGAGTGCATCAGAATCTGGAGGAAGGTTTGTTAAAATACAAATCACTGGACTCCTCCTAGAGCTTCTGATTCAGTTGGTCTGGGACCCAAGAATTAGCCTTTCTAAGTCCAGGTTAAGGTGATACTGCTGGTCCCGGAGAGTACCCTTGGAGAATTGAAGGGAATACCTGCTCTTGCTGAGTTGTAAACCAAAGGGGGAGATAAACTTGAATGAATTAAAAAAAAAAAAATCCTAGCCCTGAGCTCCTAAAATGGAACTCTTACATCCCACCCACCTCTTCTTCCTCCCAGTCCTTGGTTGAGGACACACTCTCAGCCCAAGTGCTCAAAGTGAAAACTTTGAGGGGTTTATCTCAGCACCCACACCCAAGCTATTCACTCATTTATTCAACAAATGATTACTTTTTTTTAGCACCTTCTGTATGTCAGGAAATGTTCTAGAGGCTGGAGGGTAGAACAATGCCTGAAATGACATCCGTGTGCTCGAAGAACTAAAATTCTGGTAGGTAAAATATAAAACACCAAGTAAATAAATATTAGTATAAAGCATGTACTACAAGCAAACTATGAGCATGTCACAGCATCTTCACTGCCACTACCTATACCATCTCAACTAATCTCTTGCCTGATCTTCTGAGATGAACTCATAACTACTTCTCCCGCTTCCACTGTTTCCCAAGCCCAATCCATCATTCTCACAGTTCTCACATGATTCTTTAAAATATTTATTGGATTATGGCATTCTCCTACCTGAAACCTCTTGGTGACTTTCTTTGGCATGTAGTGTTAAAATTAGATGCTTTAACTAACACGGCATTTAAGACCTCTCCAAACTCTCTTCACCTTCATAAAGTCTCCCTTGAGGGGCCTCTGGCATACTAAGTTCATTCAAATTTCAGGCCCTTTGTACTTGCAGTACCATCTCCATATGCTCTTTCTAAATATCTTTCTAAATATCTACCTCCACAAAGAAGTAGTTTCTGGCCATGGTTCTACCACATCACTGCCACAATTATTTATTACTCATTTTTTCCTTCATATCTGTTACTTCTCACTGATACTATCTAGCTAGCTAGCTGTATGGCTGATTCCGCCAAGCTTCATGAGGGCCGTGCTTATTCAGATTTGTTCATTGTTATGTCTCTAGTGCCTAGATAACTGCTTGACATATCATAGATACTCAATTAAAATTAATTGAATAAATAAATGAATGAATAAATGAAGCACTGTGATTAACTCTCAAGGTCTTCACTTTGGTATTCCTCAACATTAGTGGCCATGTCAATTTCATCTTTACACTCTAGTGTTTAGTTGTATACATACAGTAGATGCTTAATAAATGTTTGTTGAATAAGTCAATAAGCAAAATAGACATTTCACTTTCTTGTGCCTCTGTATGACATGTTGAGTTCAATATTTTTTTTTTCCTGTTTTAGAGGTAAAGATTCTGAAGTTCAAAAAGTTTAAGAGACTTGTTTAAGTAGAGGCAAAGAACGAGAGAAATCAAAACAAAACAACAAAGACTAATCATCCCAGAAGCTGAGGTTGGGGAGAGTTAAAGAAGATTAAATGTCAGGTGAGCAGATGCTGAGTAGGAAACTGAACCTTGAGAAATGGATTTGGCCTGAAGATGGATTTTGATAACTTCGAAGAGAGCCATATCAAGGGGAGAGTGGAGTTAAGGAGGAAAGTAGTAACGAGAAAACAGAGGAGAGGTGTAGGAGAGATTGTTTGGGAAAACAGAAAGAAAACTCTTTTCAAACTCGCATACTTTTATTACTCGGAAATGGTGGAATTTAAACATATTTAAACAAAGGTGAGATGAGAACCAGTGGAGAGGGGGAGTCCAGAGTGGGGCTGAGTTTGGGCAGGAGAGAGCTCAGGAAGTGGGACGAGGTGGGGCTCCCAGCAAAGTCTGTCCCTCCCTCTACAGCTGTGGGAAAGATGGGGAGAGGCAGGCAGGAGAAGGGAATGTAGCCAATAGGGCAGAATTAGAGGCAGAGAAGGCAATGGCAGCCCACTCCAGTACTCTTGCCTGGAAAATCCCATGGATGGAGGAGCCTGGTGGACTGCGGTCCATGGGATCGCTAAGAGTCGGACATGACTGAGCAACTTCACTTTCACATTTCACTTTCACACATTGGAGAAGGAAATGACAACCCACTCCAGTGTTCTTGCCTGGAGAGTCCCAGGGACCGGGGAGCCTGGCGGGCTGCCGTCTATGGGGTCGCACAGTGTTGGACACGACTGAAGCGACTTAGCAGCAGAGGAGCTCATCCAACAAGACTGACCTGATTTCAGTGAAATGTGATGAGCAAAGTTGAAGGGTCGTCAGAAGGCCTAGAACCTTCAGAAAAAAATCATTGGTGGCTCATTTGTTGATGAGTCCAGAAACAAGTAAAGATGATCCTCTGATGAGTGTGATATGAGTGTTTGGCATATCAGAGACTATATTAAAAGGTAGAGCAATGGGATAAGGGGAGGCCAGGACCTGATGACTGGAGAGAATAACCTAAGTGTCAAGGATGAAAGTGTTACTGAGTTTTTGAGAAAAAATAAACATCAGTTTGGTTACTGCTTTTACCTGTTTCTAAGCATGAAATTTTGAACGAGTCATTTCTCTCTTCTTGGCCTTAACTTCCTCTTCTCTGAGTAAGAATTGCTATCATTCATGAAGATAAAACGGAGAAGGCAATGGCACCCCACTCCAGTACTCTTGCCTGGAAAATCCCATGGGTGGAGAAGCCTGGTAAGCTGCAGTCCATGGGGTCACTGGGAGTCGGACACGACTGAGTTACTTCACTTTCACTTTTCACTTTCACACATTGGAGAAAGGAATGGCAACCCACTCCAGTGTTCTTGCCTGGAGAATCCCAGGGACGGGGGAGCCTGGCGGGCTGCCGTCTATGGGGTCGCACAGAGTCGGATTCACAGATTCACAGAGTCGGACACGACTGAAGCGACAGCAGCAGCAGCAGCAGCAGCAGCAGTGAAGATAGAAAGAGGTAATGTGCCCTAAACACTTAGCAGAGGATCTGGGTCCCCAGAAAGCTCAAAAAATTGTAGATAGGTAAGGAAAAGTCCAGAGAGAGTTTTAGTCCTTGTTTTAAAACTTAATATGTAAGGATCAATCACTTAAGAAAATGATTTTAAATGCCTAAACCTGCCCTATCTACCCCCATTAGGTTCTGAGTCTGCAGTTCAACAGTTGGGCCTCAGAATATGAATTTTTAACAAGCCATCACTCTAGCTGATACTCTTATAAGCCATCCATGAGTCACTCTGAGAAGAGCCTTGAGAAATGCAGTGGTCATTGATGGAGTTGCACAGAACACAGCCAGTACTTCACACTGGTATCCTAGCCATGTTTGACCCTCTAGATCAGGGTTCTTCCTCAGGAAATACCTGGAAAACAATTTATTCATCCATTTATTCATTTACACTCATTTACACTTACAGTGTATATTCACCAGTCTTGAAACATCTCTCTGCAGAGGCTTCAGCAGCAGCCTCGGAGATTCTAATTTAACTCATCTTGTTAAAATCATCCTGGTAATTTTAATGTGGGACCAGTACAATACTGTGAACTGCACAAGGTGTTGATTTGAAGAAAGATTTAAATTGCTATGCAATTTCAGCACTAGTTAGCAGGCAAATTCCTTTTCTAGGACGGATGTAACATTTTCCTATAGGGCTCAGTGCACAAATGGTACTCAAGAATGCAGCACGGATAGCTGGAGAAAGAGCTGTGATTCTAGAACAGGTCAGTGTGAAGAATCAGTATGAGTGAGTTAACTCTGTCCTGCCTCAAATGTGGCCACAGCAGGTGGAGGCATAAATAACCTCCTGGAATGTATTCTACCATTTTCCCCCAGAAGACTGCTCTCTAGCAATGCTTAAAGAGAGAGAGAGAGAGGGTAACATGTTTTGTTTGTTTGTTTGTTTGTTTCATTTATTTTTATTAGTTGAAGGCTAATTACTTTACAATATTGTAGTGGGTTTTGCCATACATTGACATGAATCAGCCATGGATTTACAAGTATTTTCCATCCCGATCCCCCCTCCCACCTCCCTCATGTTTTATACCTGTCGGCTGAATAATACAGCTGAATGAGCCAAACAAGAGTCTCAGAGACCCCTCACAGTGATCTTGAGAAGAGACGTTGGGTTTTGTCAAGGCTGCACGTGAACAATGTCCATTTAAGAGAGAAAGGGAATTGCCATGGCAATTATTTTAATGAAAAGGAACACTCAGTGTCAGGCTTATACATTATCCTTTCCAGGAACTGCTCCCTATTGCCTCAGAAAGGTAAGAATGAGTCCTTTGATGTGAGGCTTTGTACTTCTGTAAAAGCTTACTTCTGAGAAGTTCAAAGTGCTTTCCATGGACTCCCTCACAGTCCTTTCAACCCATTTATGGGGTGGATGGCAAGTGTTATTCTCACCTCACAGAGGATAGGAAAGTTGAAATGCAGAGAGGTTAAATAGTGTGGTCAATCTTGTCCTTCTGTCTTCTAGGATGAAACTGAAGGCTCCTAGCTAGCTTCCAGAGTCCTCACAATTGGCCCTGTCACCTCCCTGCCTTTTCATCACAAGTTTAACATGTAATAGTACTAAAAGAAAAAAAAAATCTGCCAATGTAGAAGATGGATATTTTCAATTTAGTACTGTCAACTGCCTGAACTGAGTCTTCTATCAGAGTTGTGATATCATTATTGATTCACCGTGTGGGCAAATTTTTCACATTCATTTATTATTATTATTATTTGTTGAAAATAATACAGTTGCATTATCATCATCAGTATGTCATCAGATCTCCACCAGGTGTTATCTTTAAGTGGTGGTGTGAAATAGTACACTTTTTTTTTTTCTTTTAATGCTCTGGACACCTCTTTCCTCCGGCTATTTTTCCTTTTTTTAAATTGAGGTATAGTTGGTTTACAGTGATGTACTGCTTTCAGATGTACAACAAAGTGATTATATATATATATATATACTTTTTCAAATTTTTTTCTGTTAGAAATTATTACAAGATATTGAGTATAGTTCCCTGTGCTATAGAGTAGTTCCCTCTTCATTATCTATTTTTATTTACTAGTGTATATATGTTAATCCTAAACTCCTAATTTATTCCCTCCCCCTTCCCCTTTCATAAACAGAAGTTTGTTTTCTGTTTGTGAGTCTATTTCTGTTTTGTGAATAAGTACATTTGTGTCATTTTGTTAGATTCTACATATAAGTGATATCATATGTCATTTGTCTTTCTCTGACTCACTTCATTTGATATAATAATCTCTGTATCCACCCATGTTGCTGAAAATGACATTATTTCATTCTTCTTTTTGGCTGAGTAATGTTACACACACACACATGCACTCACACACACTCACACACACGCACACACATACACACACACTCACACACACACATGTTGTTTCCATGTCTTGGCAATTGCAAAGAGTGCTGCTAAGAACATGTGCATGCGTCTTTTCTAATTAGAGTTTTCTCTGGATATATTGTTGCAACCACTATAGCTGAACAGTAGGGAGGTTCCTTAAAAACTAAAAATAACATGACCATGTGACCCATTGATTCCACTCCTGAGCATATATATCTGGTATATTTTATCATATTTCACTGTCACAGAAAGAGTATTATAAAGCAACATCGTGCATGTAGTCTATTTAAAGGATAACTGAGGTATGATTATTTTTGAGTACAAAATAAATACTTTTCGCATAGGACAAAATTTTAAATAATAATATCAATTTTATTGTTCAGCACTCCAGTCATTAAAACTTATTCTAGGACATCAATATCATATGAGGACCAGAGTGTTCTTAATACAGGACAAATATCAGAACATCAGAATTGTTGTGTGTATTCTTAATTTGTTTTATCATTTAAATTATGAAAGTAATATATGCAAATACAAAATGAAAAGAATTTTGCATGTAGAGGTTTTTAGCTTGGAGAGAAGAACTTAAGATGAAAAGTAAACATCCTCTTCTCTATAAAATTTTGCTAAATTTTCAGGATTATACTACAAATACACAATATTCTAGCAGTATATCTTGAATAATTTATCATTAGTCAATTTCAACTGTGTAAATCTAACATTTATTTCTATTACGTAGTGTTCTATTGTATGGCTATATAATGTTAATAATTTATTCAATCAAATCCCCTAGTGTTGTTAGGGCTTCCCTGGTAGCTCAGATGATGGCTCAGAATCTGTCTGCAATGCAGGAGACCCAGGTTTGATCCCTGAGTTGGAAAGATCCCCTGGAGGAGGGCATCACAACTCACTCCGGTATTCTTGCCTGGAGAATCCCACGGACAGAGGAGCCTGGTGGGCTACAGTCCATGGGGTTGCAGAGTTGAACGAGACTGAGTGACTAATGCTTTCACCTTCACTTTCCTAGTGTGGACATTTAAGTTATCTCTAGCTATTCAGTAATTTAAAAAAAGGAAAGAAAAAGCTGTAAGTACTGAACAGTCTTGAACATGAAGCAATTCTATGTGTCAAAACAGAGAATGTGTCAAAACATTTGTTGATAAGGAATTTCTAGGATAAAGTGTAGCTAGAGTTTATATTTGTATCTTTTAAAATATGTACATATTCACAACATATAGATATAATATGACTAAAATATATATTTAAGATGCATATTAGATATTCAATATAGTCATATACTTTAACATAGTCTAGATATATATTGCTTCTTTTTTCCCTGAGGATATTAAAAACACAAACACAGACTTTTAAGCTCCAGCATAAAGTAGCTACTAGATCAGAATCTCCGAGGGTGTTTCCTGAATATATTTTTTTTCTTTTTAAAACCAAATAATTAATTCTGAATTACAGATTAAATTCTCCATCCTATAGGATTATCAGTCAAAATCATAAAGGTCTCTTCCCAGTCTCTACTCAGTGTAAAAATCTAACTTTTAAAAATCATAAGGAACAGATCTATTTGTATATATTTGATACAGTAGAGAGGTCAGTATGAAATTGTTTTGTCCTGCACACTGCTCCTGATAACTAGCAGTAAAATTCAGCAAAATAGTCAGTTTCTGCTTCATGGGACAGGCACTTTTTAGTGACTGTAACTTATTGGAAGGATTAGGTATTCACTCAAGCAGAACACTCAGCATTACTGCAGATGGAAGTTTCAAAGCTGAATATGCAAAGACAGTGCTAAAACTATAGGGAAGAATTTTCATGGGACTTTCCAAGTCTGTAGAATTTATTTTCCTTATTTTTATGATCATCAGCAATTTTGTGCAGATATGAATATTTCTTAAGAAGTCTGGGGTTTTGAGCAGGAGGTTGTCTGGATGCTTTTATGACTACCTGTGGTCTTGCAGAACTATCCCTAGAAAACGGAAATGTAAGAAAGAAATGAGATGCTTCAGCCTTTCTGAACAGTTTACTGCTTCCTTTACATCTTTAGAAAATGTATTGCTTGGATAAGATCTCTCCTAAAAAGCCTTAAGGGATATCAAGAAATCACCACTCTGAACTCTTCTTTATTAAAAAAATATGTGGAAACCAGCTTTGTCACAAGATAGTGCTCTTGGTTCTCAGGAAGCTATTATGCTTGTAAAGAATAATTAAACTGCTGACTGTGAGCTTACTGAATACTTTGAAGAAAAAAATCATTTCATAGAAAAATATTGCACAAGCCTTAACATAATTCATGCTACTGGCATATTCAGTTTTTCATTCCCAAAATGTTGCTACATTTTGGAGGACCATGAAGTTAAAGAGCATTCATATTTAAATAAAAACATGTGTGCATATTCTAAATGAACATTTTTATATAATCCTATTATATTAATATGTTAACATATATTAAATTAAATATTATTTCATGAATATTATATTAAAGAAAAATGTTTAGGGGTGCAATATTGGAGCAAAGGGGTAAATAACTATCATCTGAGAAGGAATGCTCTATTATTTCATGTTTCACTGTCAAAAATGAGGACACAAAAATCAGGAATTTATGGGAGAATTCTGTCTACTACAGGGTCCTACCATAAATCCTATGTAATCTCCTTTCCCCCAGATGTGGATGAATTCTCTAATTATGGATCTCTTTCTCATAATCAGGTTATGTTCTATGGCACAAGTGAAGGGATTTTGCATATTGACCAAGATGTAGTCAGTTTGACCTTGAGTTCTTTAAAAGGGAAATTATTCAAGGTGAGCCTGACCTAATTAGTTGAGCTTTTTTAAAAAGGACGTAGACCTTCCCTGAGTTCAGAGAACTTTTCCTAATGGTGTTGGAGAAGCAAGCTGCCATGAGCTCTATAGTTGCAAGAACCTGAATCCCATCAACAACCAGTGAGCTTGGAAGAGAACTCAGAGCCACAGATGAGACCACAACCCCAGCCAGTACTTTGATTGCTGTTTTGTGAGACCCTGAGAAAAGAACCTAGCTATGTCTGAGCTTCTGGACCATGGAAATGGTGAGATGATAAATAAATGTGTATTCTTTTTTAAAAAGAATTTATGATGCTTCTAGTTTCTTTGACTGAAGTTAAGTGGCCAGCTAATGTTGTTTTTTATGACCGTTCCCGGGTTTGGGCTTCTTAGCACAGAAACAAGTTCATGTTCAAATGCTACAATTTATTAGATAAGATAATGCAAATCCATTATAAGACTTGGCACAATGTCTAATACTAGAAAACATTCATCATTATTCTCATCAATTGGATCCATCCTTGGGCATGATGTGGTTAGTTAACTCTAAGAGAATTGTCCCCAGCCCCTGTCTCTGAAACAAGGAAGAGAAACAATATGAGAAAACAAACAATAAAGGGAAGAGTGATATTTATGGTTATCTACTATGTTTTAAACACTCTGCTAGGAACTTGATAAACATTTCATTTAATCTTTTCACCTGACATTACAAGGCCAAGAAAATAAGGCTTATAACAGATTATTGTTTGTCAAAGTTCACAAAGTTAACAGGGTATGGAGCAAGTATTTGAAACTTAGGCTGGCTGCAAGGTTGGAAGGAAAGTCTCAGTACTCATGAACCATTGACTTTACTCTGCTCCAACCCAATGCATCTTCAACACCATCCCTAATTGGGAGTGAAAGGAACTGTACTTCCATTTCAAACTATGAGCTTTTTTCCCCTGTTAGTTTTTTACCATGCAGATCTGCTTTATGTGTGTATATATGTATAAAGTTCTCACTTTATATGTATATATATATTTATTTATTTATTTATTTATAGGGTCTTACTTTATATACTGGTCTTACTGGTGGTTCAGATGGTAAAGAATCCATCTGCAATGCAAGACACTTGAATTTTATCCTTGGGTTGGGAAGATCTCCTGGAGAAGGGAGTGGCAACCCATTCCAGTATTCTTGCCTGGAGAATCCCATGGACAGAGGAGCCTGGTGGGCTACAGTCCACGGGGTTGCAAAGAGTCGGACACGACTGAAAGACTAACACACTAACTCACACACACATACACATATATGTGTGTGTGTGTGTATATATATACATATATATATATATATAACCATAATGGTGAGATACCCATTATAATTAGTAATTACCCCAAGAAATTTCTGGTGCCTGTAAAGAGGCTGAAAACAGGCTGAAAACTCAGCCTCTTTCCTTCTGGTGTGTTAACCTCTGCATACAGAGTATCAGAAAATCAAATCATTTCTACTCTAGACTCAAAAGAAAATATGTGCTCTAGATTGTTCACAGTTGTATAGAGAAAGTATTGGGTATTTACTAGGTTTTTCACTAGTTGACCACTTGTGTTGGCATCATAGGGAGATAAAATAGTGAAAGCATTGACTTTAAGATTATTATTATCCAGGTTCTAATGATACTGAACTACAGAATGGATGTGTGACTTTGAAAGTTATTTATCCTGTTTGAACCTCAGTTTTGCAGATGAATTTCAACAGTAATAGTACCCATACCATAGAGTGCTTATTTGGATAAATGAGATACTCTATACAAAGCCCTTGCAACTGTGTCTGACCTGCATTAAACCGGTTAAAATGGTACATGGCATCAGGAACTGCTGAACATCCCACATGTAGAAACGGACCCTTTTAACACTTGTAATAGGGACAGATTAATCCCAGAAGGTATATTAGATACTCAAGCACTGCTATAAAAGGGAACATAAGTTCACATTTACCATAACCATGGCATTTGACTGGATTAAGGAAGAATGCAGCATTTGGAAATTCCTCAGTTTTCAAGGCTTTGAGCAGTGTAGACCATCACTAGTGAACAACCAGATATTCAGAAAAAAAAAACTAAGTTAACAAGACTTATACAAAGATCTCGAGGGGAAAGGAGTGAATTAAAGCACAAACCATTTTAAAGATGGTCTTCATATGTTATATGTTTGCTAATTGGCTGAACAATTTATTCTAGCTCTGCTCCTATGAGGCCAGCAGCCAAGTTAGCAGCTTCAGGAAATTTCACAAAATCTATGCTGTGATGTCTTTGAAGGGGGAAAAAAAAGAGTGAATCCAGCAGCACTGAGCTCACATAAACACAAGGAATATTGAAGCAGATCTGTGTATGGCCGCCCCTTTTAAGTGGGACCCAACCTCCAGAGATCACAGCCCTCACCACTCACAGTGGTGCATGTGTACCCACACCAGGCTGGGCTCACCCTTTTGTTGGAAATTCCCAGCCCTTGCAGGCATTTGTGTGTTGAACCCCCTTAGAGTTTATGTGTGCGTGATACAGTTCAATCTCTCAGTTGTGTCTGACTCTGCTAGCCCATGGGCTGTAACCCACCAGGCTCCTCTGTCCTTGGAATTCTCCAGGCAAGAATACTAGAGTGGGTTGATATCTCTTCTCCAGGAGATCTGCCTAACCCAGGGATCGAACCCGTGTCTCCTGCAATGGCAGGCTGATTCTTTACCACTGAGCCCTGCTGTAAGTGTCTTTTGGCCCATACCTTTGCTCTCCATGCATGGTGGAACTGATTTCTAGGGAACACCGGAATTATACCAAACCTCCTTTAGTGCCTGTAGGTCCCTTCACTTCTGTTTCAGCATCTTTAACCCTTTGGTGCACCCCCAATAGACCAAAGAGTCCTAATGAGCAAGAAGCACAGCTCTGGCTCACAGAATCAAAGCATTTTGCCGAGTACTTAGTTCTGCACAGTTAGGGCATAATTGGTATGGAATGGCTAAGTGAAGGAGTGGGAAATACAGTGCAGGTGGTCTAGAAATTGGAGCTGTTGGTGATAGCTGTGAGACCTTATAGCAGATCATTCATCCTCTCCGGTCTCACCTTATATATATAAGGTAAAGGTGGATTCGGCATCTTCCAATTCTTCAGTTCTTGGATCCAATGAAATACCTAATCTCCCTTGTTCATTTTGTCTCTATTTTAAGCTCAATTTTACTGATTTGGGGTAAGCTACTGAAGTCTGTACTACTGGGATGTTAGTAATATTACCCTTATCTCTTGGGATTACTGCAAGAACTAATTAATAAATAATGTGAAGAAGATTAGATAAAAGATAGAAAAGAAATGGGAACTTATTATATTCTCATAATTGCATTTTAAATGGTAATAATTGTGGGTCTGTGTTACACTTAATAACAGAATTAAGCAATTAGTGCTTATAAAAAATTAGTTCTAGTTACATTCCCTTTTCCCTGAAGAAGTAATTTTCCTTTCTTTTAATTTTTTCAATGTTTACAAAAATTTTTTTTTATATCCAATGGATCTATTGAAGTCAACCTCTGAACTCTGCATTCTTTTTTCATGAGAATAAATGGCATGTAATATTCTTATCCCTCCTAGTTTCCCAAAGGCTAACCATACCTGAAGAGCAGTTGGACTTCCTAGGTGGTGCACTGGTAAAGAACCTGCCTACCAGTGCCAGAGAGATAAGAGATATGGGTTTGATCCCTGGTTTGGGAAGATCCCCTGGGGTAGGAAATGGCAGGCCACTCCAGTATTCTTGCCTGGAGGACCCCATGGTCAGAGGAACCTGGCGAGCTACAGTCCATGGGGTCACAAAGAGTTGGACACAACTGAAGTGACTTAGCATGCACAGGTGCATCAAGGTTGCCTGCCACTTGAGTGAAGGAAGAAAGGCAAAAATAGTAGCAACCGAAGACAACTCATGGCAACTATCTGGCCTAAATTGATGATGGACCTCTTATAATTTTAGGTATTATGCCTTCACACATTTTGATTTAGCTCTTGTAAGAAAAATGACAAATGCTCCAAAACTAAACTCTAGTTAACAGAACTTGCTTCAGCTTGGAAGTATTTGGAGGAAGGGGTATTTATTTCTTCTACTTTGGACCAAGATGGTGGAAGCTAAGATCAAAGCTGTGAGGCAGCCTGCCTTCTGGACTTTTTGGGAGAGAGTACACTAGGATGTTTGAAAACTGAGAACTTCCAGAAAGTCAGGGCTACAAATCCATGCCATCTGTGTATAGGGTAGGGTCTTCCTGAGCTGTTGCTCTAAGTTTGCAGCTCTGGTTGACAGACGACCACAAGGGTGACTGTGACCCACATATAGACTGGAAGAATCACAATTCCCAGTCTGTCTCACATGCAGTGGAATTAGGCACTGTGTCCCACAGAGCTATAACTCCTTAAGCTAGAATCAATTCTTCTACTTTAAATGATACCTCCATGTAGGTATGAGCTTTCTGCCATATGTAAATACCCTTCCTCTTCGTTAAGAAAACTCCTCAAGATATTTGAAAAACCTCTATCCTTGTATCCCTTTTGCAGATTTTATATAATAATTCACAATATGAGTAGAGAAAATATTCCTACTTGCTTATGACATCTAAGCTATGTATTACTTTTAGATCTCAAAGTGATGTTACACATGTTATAACTTCCGTCATTAGTGATAAAGGATTTGCACTAATCTTTTTTCACCTCTTGTGATCAAACATGTATTTTAATACTTTTGATTTGGGGCAGGGAGTACAAGGTTGTGACTCTGAAACAGAATTGTGTTATGTGGTTCATAAGAAGATCGCAGTTGGTGTTGTGTTAATGTTACTGATGGCCCCTAGGTCTGGCCCCTTTGAGACAAGTTGGAGCTGATCTTATGAAGGCGTCACTTCATGAATATTTTATGGCTTAAGAAAAATCTGACATGAATGTTGTTTTCTGTACCTACACGTCTTTGAAACTTTAGTTTTGTTTCTTCTTTGCTTCTATATCTTAACCTTATTAGTTTTCTAATGCTGTATAATGAAGTAACACAAACTTGCTGACTTAAACCAGTGCACATTTATTATGACACAGTTTTTGTGGGTCAGGAGTCTGGGCACAGTTTGAGGGGTCCTATGCTTAGGTTCTTACAAGGTAGGAATCAAGATGTTGGCTAGGAAGGGTTCTCATCTGGAGATCTGATGAGGGAAGAATCTGTTTCGTTGCTCATATGGTTGCTGGCAACTTTGAGTTCCTTGTAACTATAGAATTCATGGCAGCTGGCTTCTTCAAAGCCAGTGAGAGAAAGAAAGACATACTCTAGCAACACAGACGTTGCAGTCTTATGTAATGGAATCATATGCATTGCATCACCTTTGCCATATTCTTTGGTAGAATCAAAAAGTGTGTCCTGCCTAAGCTCAGGGGAGAGGATTACATGAAGACATGAACTTCAGCAGGTGGGAGTCATGGATATTCGTCCCCTGAAGCAAGTATCTGCCACGTTGTTACATCACATCCTGTTATTCTTTTTGTGGCCTTAGTTATTCTTCTTGGGTTTCCCAGATGGCGCTAGTGGTAAAGAACCCACCTGCCAATGCAGGAGACATAAGAAATGCAGGTTCGATCCCCAGGTCAGAAAGATCCCCTGGAGAAGGGCATGGCAACCTACTCCAGTATTCTTGCCTGGAGAATCCTATGGACAGAGGAGTCTGGTGAGCTATGATCCATAGGCTCACAAACAGATGGACACAACTGAAGCCACTTAGCACGCAGAACTTATTCTTCTTGAATTTCTGGTTCCAAGTCTGACATACTCTACTTTTTCTCCTCTGACCCTGGTTATTAGTTTTAAATAATATTCCTCACTCAAAATCTTATCACACATGTTCTATAGGAATTTTATGTTTGTTTACTCAACAAGTGTTTATTAAGCACCTACTATGTGAAAATTATAGCAAAACCATGGAATATACAGAAATGAGCAAAAATAATACAACAAAGCAAAGACGAAAGCTATGAAAGTACTACATTGATAAAATTCACATTTGGAGCTTCTTTAATTTGGGAAACCTATCTGCTTATCCAACTAATAAATGCATAGAATAAAAAGAGCAAATATAATTCTTTCTGGTTCTATAAGATGTGTACAGTAAAGAGATGTGATGTAGTCAGAGCAGTCAGTGGAGACCTGGGAGCAGGATTACTCTCCGAAAAACCAGTCCACCCCTCATTCCCTAGAAAAGGCAAGGGAAAGACATTTGTCTTCTCATTGTTAACTGCCAGAAAACCAATAAGGTAGTATTCATGGCTACATTTAATAAAGAAAGGAAGCTGATTTAAATAAAGCAGTCATAGGTCAAATAGCTTGTAAGCCGTAAATGTAAGATTTGTGACCAGATCTTCACTCCACAAATAGCAGTGTTCTAGAATGTTATTCATATAGGATAGAAAGGAATTTGTTACTTTGTCTATTTTCTCTTTATTTTGGAAATAAATGTAATAGATGAAGTAGATTTAAGTAAAGTATCAATCTGTGTTGACTTTTGATTCAGTAACATTCAAGAATTTTTCAGAAATAAATTTTAATTTTAGTAGTACATAAACAATATTCAATTTGTCATTTTATTAGTAATGAGATGGAAGCTTTAATTATTGTTATTGAGGACTTAGCAACTTAAGGAATCAGGTCTCAGAGATGTGTCTCACTTAAATGTGCATTTTAATAAAGCATTTATTCTAAAATTTGAAAAATATTCTAATAGTTCCAACTAACCTCAAACTTAAGTATTTGGTGATGCATTAAAAGGAATATTTTTAGAATTAGAACTCATCAACACTGGTGCAGAATTAGCATTCTATGTCTCAGTTTGATAGAGAATTCAACTGGAAAGACATTTTCCTCTCTGTGGGATTTGTGTGTTTATATTCAATATTATAAATAGAATAGATCCATAGCCAATTGCAAATGGCTTTTTCAAAAATTATATTTTTCTACTTGTATAAACATAGGTTATCTGTCATTGTGGTATAGCATTATGGCTAGTAAACATTTGTCTATTCAAAAAGCAAAAATTAAGTATTCAAATTACTGAACAGCTTATGAGGAAGCTATTTTAGGAATGACTTTGATCTTTAGCTATCCATAGCCTGGTTTTGGTGGAAAGTGGTATAGAGGGAAACTATTCACCAGCATTTGTTAATCTTCCATAATTAAAGAAAGTGAATGAAAATTGAACTGTTTATTAAAATAATTAAGCTAACTAAATGGGCCAGTGTTGTCTTTTCCTTGTCTGGAAAGCCATTTCAGCAAATGGTTGTCTCAGTAAAAATTCGTTCATGTTTGCTACAGTTCGCTAAAGCTCTCCCCAATGAATTTAGTGATCCTGCAGAAAAAGTTACACTTCTTGCCTGTGGGGCTTAGCACATGTAATTTTCTCCAATAAACTGACCGCTGATATTCTCCAACCAATAAGGCCTCTAGCTATTCACACAATAAGCACTCGAAAGAACAGTGTTCTATTTTGATTTTGTAATCATCAGAGATTCTATGTTCAGACAATAACAAAACAATGGACAGGTTTATTAAACCAGTTACTGAAGGACCAGAATAAGTAAGGGGCTTCATTGTTTTTGCTTGTGTGGTACTTCCCGTACTGCAGAAAATATTTAAGGCTAATAATTACAGGTGGAGAGTTTCTAGTTCTTGCAATGATTCCATACACAGCTCTACAAGCTTGCAGATGACCTCCATGGCCCACTCTCACCCTGAGACTTGCAGGTTCTGACCACTCTGTGATGAGTGACCAGACCCCATTACGGGGTGCCAACCTATACTCTTCACAGATTTGTTTGCAGCTTTAACGTATTATGCCTTTTGCTTAGTAATTGTAATTAAATACATTTCCACATAAATATAAATTTCTTTCATTGTTTTTGTGTCTGTTTTTACAGATTTTGTTCCGTAAAAATATCTGTTTGGTCCACATGCAAAGCTATTCTATAGGTCCTGAAATGAAAGATCCTGACATGACTAAGGGCTCTCTATTTTTAAATCACCATTGTACTTTGGATTGTCACCATAAATCAGTAAAACTATCTTATAAAGAGTGGTCTCTATTGTGAAGTAGTTATTTTTGTTCAGAGAATAAATACCCCAAGGGAGTAAATACAGTTCTACGAATCACCCTGAGAAAAGTGACCAATGCATAGAGTAAAGGCTATGATATTCATGTTGATAATAGTAATGTGTGCTGTGCTTAGTTGCTTGGTCATGTCTGGCTCTTGGCCACCCTTTAGACTGTTGCCTACCAGGCTCCTTTGTCTGGGAGATTTTTCAGGCAAGAATATGGGAGTGGGTTGCCATTTTCTCCTCCAGGAGATCTTCCCAACCTAGGGATCGAACCCGCATCACTGTGTCTCCTTATTGCCAGTGGGATTTTTATGGCTGAGCCATCAAGGAAGCCCGATAAAGTAATACTACTACTAATAATAATGACTAACCGCAAGCACTGACATATACTAGACAGTCTGCTTAGTGTTTTATATAATAGACACATTCAATCATTGTACCAATCTGTGAGGCAGTCATTTTACAGATAATATCACAGTCTCAAGAACAGTATAATATTAGCTCAAGTTCTCACCTAAGTGCAATATTTACAAATTTGCAAAAATTTTTCCTTACCCAGGGTTGTGATGTTAGTTGTTTGTTTGCATTTGTGATGTATGATATAGATTGAGAAGAGCACTTCACATTTCTCTGTCTCTTCCAACAACCAGAAGAGATTGTAGGGGAGCCAGCCCTACCCCTGCCCATGATACCAATTGGCACGTTGCAGTTTTAGTGGCTAGATGCCCAGCACCACATCTTGTATTGTGTCCATGGTGGGAAACCTAGAGCTCAGTACATGCAGCTCTCGTTGGTACCTCAAGGCCTACTGTGGAGCTTAAACCAAAACAAGGCAAAACACACACAAAGCCTCAGTCCTTCTCAGAGAGTGACACGTGCTGCGCAGTGAATTTCCTCACAATATAATAAAAGCCCCGTTGGCTGGTTTCCAAGGCTGCTGTGATTCATTCCTGTTATTTCCTAACAGAGACCCTCACACAACATCTGGATCATTTGTCTGCAGAGACCAAAGTTTGCTATAAGCTCCCTTCTTTGCTCCGCCTTTAGTCTGCACCCTTTTCACCTATAGACCCAGCCATAGCCTCTGACTTGACTCTACCATCCTGGAAGTGTCAGAGGATGAACCTGTGGCCTCTTCAAGAGGTGTTCACCACTCAGAAGGAGAGGCTTTGACAAAGTAACATGTTTTCCAGATTATGAAAGCTAACTCATGTTGGTTTTAGAAAAATTTGAAAAATCTTTGGGAAAGCATAATTCAATTTTTGAAAATTACCCAATTTATTAAGAGCTTCCCTGATGGCTCAGACAGTAAAGAATCCTCCTGCAATGTAGGAGACCTGGGTTCCATCCCCGGGTGGGGAAAATCCCCTGGAGGAGGAAATGGCAACCCACACCAGTATTCTTGCCTGGAGAATCCCATGGACAAAGGAGCCTGGTGGGCTACAGTCCATGGGGTTGCAAAGAGTCAGACAAAACCGAGCAACTAAACATCCATGCATGCACTGCTATTAACGTTTGTGACACATATGCCAAGTAATTTTTTTGTGAATACACATATGATGTGGATTGCACTACATATGCTATATGTAAATCGCTCTTATGCACACCTACTCTCATTAAATATTCTGCAATATCATTTGTAATAGCTCTGGAGGATTTCACACACATAAATATGTAAGTATATGCAGTAACTTGTCTAACCAGTTACTTATTTTGACCTATTTAGATTCTTACTTTCAATTTTTTTAATACTATAAATAACAATGAATTGAACATCCCCTGAATAATTATTTGATTGCATCTCTTGTTCTATCCTTAGGAGACTTTGACAAGAAAAATTGCTACATTAAAGCAAATGTGCATTTTTAAGAGAAAGGGTCTCAGTAATGTTCCAAGGGATGGCTATCTATAAAGTGGCATTCTTGCACTGTGAGGAATAATGGGTAGTTTGGAAGTGGCAACCACTTGGAAGTGATTTTTCATTCACTCACTTCCCTTTCATTCCCTCCGTTCTTCCCTTTCAGTTATACTATTCTCCAGTGTAACTAACCAGTATCTTCTTGACTTACATGGAAGCCAGGAGGCTTTTTCTAACAGATAAAATCACACCTGCTGTCCTAAGTAAATAGACGGGGCTTGAGGCTAGGCATTGGGAAGCAATAGCAACAGACAGAAGGGGATGAATGACCCTTGGGAAATCCTGCTTTCGAGGACTGTTATTGGCATGAGTAACTTCCTGGTAGAGACTGGACTTCAGAGTAATGTTTGCTCCATGGGATCTGTTGTCTGCTACAGATGGCCTGCATATGTAAAGAAATGTAGGAATTCTCCTTCCTTCTTTGGGAAGCTCCTTTAGAAGTATGAGGGCTTGGTAGGGCCAAGAATTAGATTGGATTGCCTTTATTCTAAGGGACTTTGAAAATTTATGTATACCAAATCCTATTATCTATCTTATTGTCTTCGTAACACTTATAAGTATCTGAACTCACTGATTTTGTAAACTTGTCATTATCTTCTTATGAATGTCTACTGCCAAGAAGATAAACTTGTCTAACTTGTTCCCTTTATATGTTCATCACCAAACCCAGCAGATAGGATTATTCTGAACTCATATTGGAAGGATAAATGAGTGAAAGAGTTTTTCTGACCCTTTGAATGTTCTTTTTTTTAGTATGTAACAAATTATTTACTAATTATTTTTTGTTTTGCATATGGCATCAGGTAATTTCACCACATATGTACATTTTCTCTATAGCTTTGTAGGATCTCTTGAAGGACAAAGGGACATAATGTAGAGGGGAATCTGCACCAACTGAAGGTTTATCTTAAAGGACAAACTAAATGACATTTATCAAATATTTGTTCACTAAACTGGAGGCTAATTAAAAGTATGTTGGACTTCCATGGTGGTCCAGTGTTTAAGACTCTGTTTCCTTCTATATTTTATTTTATTCATTTAGTTTTTTGGCCAGGCTGTGCAGCAGCCTGGAAGGTGGAAGGTGGGATCTTAGTTCCCCAACCAGGGATGCAGTTGTGTCCTCTGCAGCCGAAGCACAGAATCTTAACTGCTGGACCGACAGGAATAGATTCCACAAGCTGGGTGATGCAGCCAAAAGAAAAAAAAACAAACAAAAATACCTCTGCGCTTCCACAGCAGGGGGCACAGGTTTGATCCCTAGTCAGGGAACTAAGATCCAGGACGCTGCATAGCAGGGCAAAAAAAAGTCAATTTCTGATTTCAGTATCAGATACTATAACTTACTGGATCTGGCATTTTCAGATAAGACTTGCTGACATTTTATCTTGAAATACTCTTTCAATCATCATCAAATCATTCCTATCTCAAGCCTGGTTAATATAAAAATTTGAACGAGGAGAAAAAACATTTGAATAAGGAAAAAGTCAGTAAAATCAATGAGTGGCAGGCTAAGACAAATGTCACATTTCCCTCTTGATGGATTTAAATCATTGTACTATATTTAATAAAAAATTAATCTTCCTTATGGAAAGTAACATGGTTATATCAATACAAATGCTATGCAGATCCTACCTGCCCAATTCTTTATTAATGGAACTCATCTTTCCAAACACTTACATGATATTTACCTTGCCATCTGTGTTATTTCCATAAGCCCACTTTGAGTTGCTTCTTATGCAAATCCTTAATTAATGCAGAGCTTAGAGAGTAAAAAGAAAATGCAAAAAACAGTCTTGAAAGTCAAGGCCATTAATATATGACCGAAAAGTTCATTTATTTTCAATAAACATGGTTTCAGACTATCTAGATAGAAACCTAAACATCTCTCCAACTTAAGTGCTTAATTTTCTCCTTTCCTCCAGTCTTTGATGACATTAACTGTAACCAGACAATACCTCCCCCTGGGAGCCTTCTCTCCTCTTGGAGTCCCCTGCACATTGGATATGCCTTATATTTAAGCACCTATCAGCCTATTGAGATGATTGTTTTCAACAAGGATTAACTGAGCACTTGCTCCATGGCCGACACTGTGATGTGGTTAAACCAAAGAAATTCCTGCTGATGGTGAAAGTTGCAGAGCAGTGTGAATGTACTTGGGGCCAGTGAGCTGTACAGTTAAATATGGTCAAAATAGCATGCTTCATAGTATGTGAATTTTACCACAGCACAAAAACATTAAAAAAAAATAGAAATCCCGGCATCAGAGAACTTACAGAGAGGAGTCACTAACCAGATCAGTTCTGTGATACACTGCTAAACAAATGAATACTGTAAAGAAAAATAAAACCGGGTGAAGGAATATAGAATTGATGGGGTGAGGGCACTATTCTAGGGCCTTCAGTCAGGGTGAGATCTCGGAGGAGGTCTCATTTGATCAGAGACCTGAGATGAAGAGCACTAGGCAGAACTTTATAGACAGAGGCATGTGTGTGTGCACGCTCAGTTATGTGTGCACGCTCAGTTACGTGTGCACGCTCAGCTATGTGTGGATGCTCAGCTTTGTCTGACTCTCTGTGACCCCATGGGCTGTAGCCCACCAGGTTCTTCTGTCAGTGTAATTTTCCAGGCAAGAATACTGGAGTAGGCTGTCATTTCTTACTCCAGGACATCTTCCCTACCCAGAAATCAAACCCACATCTCTTGTGTCTCCTGAATTGGCCGGTGGGGTTTTTTACCACTGCGCCACCTGGGAAGCCCAGAGGAGGCCACAGCAAATGCAAAGGCCCTGAGGCCAAAGCCTGCCCCATGAACCTAACAAAAGGTGAGGAGACTGATATGACTAAGGGCAGAGTGTGTGAGGATAAGGGTGTAGGAAGTGATGCAAAGAACCAGGAGCCAGGGCTCAAACCACTATTAGCACAAAGATCTTAACCTGGGGTAGGTGGGCCAGAACATTCAGGGGGTCTATGAAACTGGATACAAAGAATATTTCATCTGTATTTTCATTAACCCTAAGAGAAATTTAGCATTTTGTTTGGTTGTAAGTGGAAACAACAAAGTCACATTATTAGTTGTAGTTTTTGTGACTTCATAACCAATAGACTTTAAAATATTTTAATATCACTTAATTGTAGATATCTCAAATACTGTCTGTGTTCTTCACTACTTTGAAATCATAGTAATTAGACCCGTTATTAATGTCATCTTATGTTTAGATAACTGCATTGAAATAGAATTGATTTTCTTTGTAACCACACGTGTTTTATTTTATATAATAAAAAAAAAATTCTTCTGAGTTGTCCACAGGCTGACCAGACTATCAAAGATGTCCAGAGTACAAGAAAAGTTAAGAATTCTTACAGAAGTAAAATGGGTATTGTCGTCTTAACCAGCAGTTTTTTAAATGAAATGGAATAAAACGCCATCTATCTCAGGGCATGGTACATAATATAAACACATGTTAGGAATAAGTTTTGTGAAACTTTTGTATAAGTTGTCTCTGTTTGTGTGTATGAGTGTTTCGGGAGTCATAGCATAAGATCTGTTTCTTTCTGTGGATCATAGTAAAAAATGTTGAAGGTTAACAGATTAGATGGGACAATGTTGATAAAAGGTAAGATGATTCTGGATGCTTTAGTGAAACTCTAGTCCCCACGACATAGAAGTGCCCCATATAGGTTTCTTGATGAACTGACTGACCTAAGAGGAAATATGCTGTTTCTGCTTTAAGACTCACCCTCTCCAATGGGTCTGAGTCCTTCTGTCTCCCCTTCTTCCACTGGGCTTTGTTCTCTGGTATTCATCTCTCTCTCTTCTGAATGTTGAATCTCTGCTTCTTCCCTGTCAATGAGTCTATAAATATACTTATGATTCTCCCTCAAATCATGACCCTCTTTCCCGAAGCCTTGTACTCTTTCCTTTCTGGTATTTACATTAAAATATTATGAATGTATCCATTCAATAGTCAGGAAATATTTACTAGGCACCATCTGTCTTCAGGCATCATGAGCTAACCCCTGGCCTCCTGGGACAGTCTTACAACTAATTATAATCCAGCATCGTTGCCCTCATTTCACAGAAATAGCTTTTATCGTGTCACCAGTGACTTTCTAAATCCAAACTCAAGGAACATTTTTAGTCTTCAATTTGCTTGACTCTTCTCTCACTTTCTCTCTCTCGTCTCTGTTTTCCACACCTGTTAGGCTCACACTTCCCTATCAGGGATAACATACTACAATTTTCTGTTTCCTTTTCCTCTTTCACTTCACACATCCCCTCACCCCTCAATGGCGTGCCTTTTCTCTCAGATGTTCTAGCAGAAATCTAATCCAGTTTCAAATTCTGGATTAAGTGCTTCCTCCTCGGTGAGCTCTCTGCCTCACCTGCCCCTTTCACTCATCCCTGCATCATTCCTCCTAAGCTAAGTGACCACCTCATTAATCTCTATCACCAAACCTCATGTATTCATATATACATATATATGCAACATATATAATATATGCAACATGTATTATATATATAAGTATATACATAATACATATATATAAGTATATGTATAATACATGTTGCATTTCAAACAATTATTTTTTTATCCACCTTCTGTACTAGAATGGGGAGTTTCCATGAAGACAAGTAATAACTGTTAACACAATGCTTTGCAGAGGATGTGTACTCTTGAGAATGTTTGTGAGTGAATGTATGGATGAGTGAATATATAAATGAATGAATGAATGAATTAAATTCTTCTACTATTCCTTCAACAATGAATTAAACCCCAGATCTTCAGCTGTGCCTAAGACATAGTAAGCTCTCAATAATAATTTAATGAATTATTTAATTCAAACAGATAGACATAAAAACTATTGAATGATATAGGAAATAATTTTGAAGTTCATATATACATCGCCTGTTAGACATACATCTAGTAGCCAGTTGTTATAACCAGTTCTTGTTACCCAATTCTTTTTTATTAAATTCTTCCTTATTTATCTATAATATAGTCACTGATAAAGTACTGTTTTATAAACAGGTTAAAATGAGTCTTAACCAAAGCATTATATGCATAAGTCCAAATTTGTAATTCAACAAGTGTATCTCATTGGTCTTTGCTGCACACAGTACTGTCCTCAGAGTGACACTGATGCTTTATACCCCTGAAGTTACTGGGGAACTTGTACCTTAGCTTACCAGGAGAAAGAACAAAAACTGCATCTCCAACAGACGACAGGGTCTGAGCACAGAGGTATTCATGCTACCAAGCAATTTATCAGCAGCAGTGAACCAAGGTCCCCTTGTCAAATGCAAGCATTGGGGTAAAGAACAGGTAATTTCCCCTCATTGAGGAAAACATTATTAACCTGCTCATATTCTTTATGTGTCCCCTTGTCTATCAGCAGCTTCCTTCCTTCCTTTGATTGAGTGCACGCGCTTATCTGTGTCTTGACATTGACCGCAATTGGGAAAGTCAGGCGTCTGTGCACAGGTTTGGGCATTAGCGATAAATAGACCTGAGATTCCACAAATTATTGATGTTATTGCAGCTTCAAGTGCCTTGCCACCCTTCCTCTCACCTCCCAACAAATGGCTTCCCCTTTTTGTCAAATGAAATGAATACTCAAGTGGCACTCTCAGGTCTGGGCAGAGACATCTAAGGGGAAGTATAATCATTGCAAATCTTCCTGTAAATACACATGCTTAGCCTTTAAGTAGAACTCAGTGGCTGCCTGTCATTATCAGAAAGAGGAGTAATAATAGTCTGCTTTTTACCACAGAACCAACTCAATATTGAGGTACCCTTCCAAGACGTGTTGGAACCCTAGAGCCTTCATCTTTATCAAAGCTTACACACTAGTAAAATGCATATCATACCTATTCACAGACTTGGATGTTTTTCCTCATAATTAGCATTCCTTGATTAGGTAAATAATATGCCTTGGGAAATAGTACTTGGGGAAACATTTAACAAATATGCTTTGAACCTGGAGTGACTTTATATGAGAAAGATACAACTATACAAGGAACTTAAAAGTTTTGTACATGGAGAATATGAGGAAGTTCAAGTTTATTTAAAATTAAATGAGTTTCATTTAGCAAATTTTAGTGCATTAAGAGAGCAAGCATAAATTCATAGACCTTTAAGAGAATCTGGTCATGCATCAGTTTGTGAAATTCAACATAACACTGTGTGGAAATGAAATTGTCTAGGACAGTAAGGGAGAAGACATTTCTGAGATGATTAGGCCAAGCTAAGAAAGAGTGTGTATGTCTCATCTATTTAGATTGTTATATCAGTTTCCTAGGGCCACTGCAATAAATGACCATAAACCGGGTGGCTTAAAATGATAAAAATCTGCTATTTCAGAGTTCTGTAAGCTAGAAGTCTGAAATCAAGGTGTCAGCAGGGTCACGGTTTCTCTGAACACTCCTGGGTAGAGTTCCCCCATTGCTTCCTATCTTCTGGTAGTTGTTGGAAATCCTTGGCATTTCTTTGCTTGTGGCTGCATCACTCCAGTTTCTGCTTCCATCTTCACATGGCCATCTTCTCTCTCTCTCTGTGTTCATCTCTGCCTTCAAATTTTTTCCTTGTAAGGACAGCAGATGGATTTGGGGTCAATTCCAATCTAGCATGAGCTCATGTGTAAATGCATGCCTGCTCAGTCACTGAGTCATGTCTGACTCTTTTGTAACCCCATGGACAGGTAAACTGCCAGGCTGCTCTATTTATGGAATTTCCCAGGAAGAATACTGGAGTAGTTTGCCATTTCCCTCTCCAGGGGATCTTCCCAATTCCAGGGATCGAACTTTCATCTCCTGCAATAGCAGGCCAATTCCTTACCACTGAGCCACCACGGAAGCTCCAGGATGAGCTCATCTTAGCTGATTTCATCTGAGAAGATCCTGTTTCCAAATAGGATCACATTCTGAGGTCCAGGTGGACGTGAATTTTGGTGGGACTTAATTCACTCTGGTACAGTTGCTAGACTGTTTTATTTGAAATAATGGTTGATTAAATGATTCTTAACCATGCACAACAAGTAGCCCTCAGCTGCCCAAGAGAAGAAGCCACAGTTCCACTCTTGAAACTGTGTCAAGTAGCAGAATCAAAAGGGAAAAACAATCAGATGGGTGTAAAGTGCATGTGTGCATGCTAAGTTGCTTCAGCCATGTCTGACTCTTTATGACCCTAAGGACTGTAGCCTACCAGGCTCCTCTGTCCATGGAATTCTCCAGGCAAATATACTGGAGTGGATTGCCATGCCCCACCCCCCTTCAGGGGATCTTCCCGACCCAAAGAGGTGTAAAGTATCATTACATTAAATCAATCTTTTGAATATTAGCATTATCGATCATTCATCATTTACTTTTTAATATTGTTAGTGTTTATGTTGGCTTATCAAACAATTTTGTTTGCCAGAAGTCTATTGCTTCTTTACACTTGTAAATTTTATGTGCCCCCTTCCTGAGTAGCCACCCCTCTTAAGCTTCATTCTCTATAGATTTGCTTGCTTTTACCTCCTGTGTACATCATATACCTGTTTCCTGCCTTAGAACCTTTGTCCAGGCTGTCCTTTCAGACTGGATACTTCCCTCTGGGCCCCTTCCTGCATACCTCATTTGGGCTTTTTATTCTCCTCTCATAGGGCACTTCCTAAAGAATGACTCCCCAGACACTGTTCTTATCTTTATCTTGAGCTGGACATCCATTCTCCATCTACTATATTGCTCAGTGCAAAACACTCTCTTTGCACTTACCAAATAGCATGGTAATTACCTGTTAATGTATCTGCTTTCTCCCAATACACTGTGCCTTCATGGAATGCTGGGATGGTTCAGAAAATTCCTTGTAGACAAATGAATAAGTAAATAATTGACACAGGGACAAACCAAGACACAGTTGTAGGCAGGTCCCTATTTGAGAGTGAGCAAGGTGTCAATTCTGCCCTCAGCAAGCTTGCATGGATGATGGGTGATGTGCCTGCATATCACGGTATTTTGAGAAGGCAGTCTCTTGTACCAGAAAGGAAGCAAAATGGAATACATCAGAAAATTAGCAAATAGGCCTTTATTCTAACTAACTGTAGTACCATCTCTGGAGAGTTCAGGATAGGTGTGGGAATCAAGCTGAGCATTGAGGAATAGCTCTTTCTTGTGAAGGTGGTCTGGTGGGGCAGGTGGGGCTACTGGGGAATCATGAAGGGTGGGAGAACTTTAAAGCAGAAGGGAAAAGAAAACATGATTGAGGGCATGAAGATGTATACATCTAGGATCCATGGAAAACCAGTAAATAATTCAGCTGTGATGCAGGGCTGCAAACATAATTAGATAGCTGTGATGAAAACAACTGGAAGTTGGATGAGAGCTAGATCACAGAGGCCTTACGCGATGGTACAGAGAGGTGTTACAGAGCATAAGGGAAGAAGGGTGTGTTCAGAGCACTGTCTGCTTTTGTGTGGCGAACCCTGACTGCCCAAATCTGTAGACAGGTACAGAAGAGGCAGGTGAGGGAGTCAATGTAGAGTGTAAAGATGGCATACTGCTGAGGAATAGGATGCTTCTGGATAAGGGGCAGGGGAAAAATGTCATAAATGAAAGGGCAGAAGAGGGATTTGAAAGGTAGAGGTTACCAGACCTAGAAAAAAGTAAAGGGAAACTGGACTTGCAAGACGGATGTCCTCGTTGACCTTTACAAAGCAAAGATGGAGGAAGAAGAGAACTAAAAAGTGGATCCCCGTGACTCTGTGAGACTGCTCCCATGCTCTAGCCAGGATGAACTGCACACTCATCTGTATTCCAACAGTATTTTCTTTTGGCTTTTCTAACTAAATGCTACACAAACTGTAGTCTGTAGGAGAAGGCTATTTTGCAAACTATTAGCTGCCCATTTGCAGGGATAAAATACAGAAATTGAGCACAAACTTTTAGAAACTGGTGGCAATCTGATATTGTCACAACATCCATAACTACTGTTTTGTATTTTAATATTGTATCTGTATACTATGGACTGGGGAAAACAAAACAAAAACTGATCCTTTGCCATAGGCTGTTTGAGAAGCTCTTGTTTTGTAAAACCAGTCAACTTCACTGAAATAAAGCATAATTTATCTGTCCATTTCTCCAGTAGCTCTCCAGTTCAATGGAGAAGAAGCAATATGTTTGCATCCTTTGTAAACCTCAGTTTTCAAGCATGAGTGAAAGCACAACACATGTCATCAATAAACAGAATGGAATTGAACTTGATGACTAGTTGAGTTGATCGTTTTTTCCTATTGAGAGAGCAGGTCCAGATTGATTGTGTGGGGTAGAAGTTACAGAAATGAAACTTAGGAGACACAAATAGACACAAACAATTGTTGTTTTTCAGTTGCTAAGCTGTGCCTGACTCTTTGTGACCCCATGAGCTGCATGCAGCATGCCAGGTTTCCCTGTCCTTCACTATCTCACAGAGTTTGCTCAAACTCATGTCCACTTAGTTAATGATGCTCTCCAACCATCTCATCCTCTGTGGCCCCCTTCTCCTCCCGCCCTCAACCTTTTCCAGCCTCAGGGTCTTTTCCAATGAGTCAGCTCTTCAGATCAGGTGGTCGAAGTATTGGACCTTCAGCTTCAGTATCAGTCCTTCCAATGAACATTCAGAGTTGATTTCCTTTAGGATTATGACTGCTTTGATCTCCCTGCACTCCAAGGGACTCTCAAGTGTATTTGCCACAGCTTGAAAGCATCAGTTATTCAACAATCGACATTCTTTATGATCCAGCTCACACATCCACACATGACTACTGGAAAAACCATAGCTTCGACTATGTGGACATTTGCCAGCAAAGTGATGTCTCTGCTTTTTAATACGCTGTCTAGGTTTGTCATAGCTTTCCTTCTAAGAAGCAAGTGTGTTTTAATTTTATCAAAACATAAGTAGTGATAAATTCAAATACATTAACATAAGTAAGCAAGAGACAGTTCTCATAAGATGCCACAAAAGGGAAAAGAGCAGTGAAAAGCAGCTAGAAAAGTTTGACCAGTTGTGTATGCTTCAAACTTTGGGGAAGAAACTCTTGGAAAAGAATGGGCTGAAGATGGGAACAGAGAGGAGAGGCTAAAACTGAAACAGTCCTCAGAATCGCAGGGCACAGTGAGATCTGACTGATGAACACACTTTCCTTTTGAGGCTGTTGCTTCTCTGCTATGGATCAAGTTAAACATCTATTAGTGCAGAATGGGAAAAGTGCTTCCAGTTTCCAAGGTCCTGAACATGATCCATCCCAAAATAAGCAGCCTAGTGTCCTTGACCCAACAAAGCTCTGCTTTCGGTGATGACTTTCCCAAAGAAAGACAGATGATTACTGAAAGCACACATGTGATGCTGTGGACAGACTGAAGTCGTTCTGAGTCAGGGTCTGCTACATGCGTCTGTGCTTGCTTTAGTTGTTACACTAGATCTATCTACAGAATTTCAGTTAGTTTCCATCTGCAAAATACAAAATCAAATCCTTCTGAATGCCCTGAGCTCTTTCTAAGCACCAGGCTGTGTTGCCAAAGTGACAATGTGCATGGAATCTAGGCCACATTTCAGAGAATCTGATCTGACCAGAGAGCCTGGTCAAACTTGAAAAGATGTTAGTGACAGTCTAGCCAAGCTTCCATTTTGTAGAAAGGTAATTAAGTCACAAAGTAATAAAATAACTAGTTCAAGCTCACATAATGAATTATTTCAGATCAAGCAGAATGTTTTCCTACCTGCAGGATGCTGAACAATTTCTAGTATGCTTCAGTGCTTCTCTGTCAGCTATTCAGTTATTACATTATGACTTTACTATTGGTTAAACCAACAACAACAAAACTCCCAAATGTTGAAATCAGTTGATGGTTGGTTGGAAAAAAATTTCTGTGTGATTTTTGCTACTCCCCAGGAACTGTGGAGAACCTCACTGTGTTTCAAGATACTATAGTACTCCATGATGGTTAAGGACAGAACCACTAACAAACAGTAATTAATATTTGCAGAATAAAGTTCATAAAATAAAGCTACCTTTACAATGAAGAAACACCTGTAAATTATTTAGATATTTTTGACATTTTGAGTTCTCTGCTTCCAAGATGCAAATCTTAGGTTTTTAATTGTTTCACCAAAAGTCCACATGGCCACCAAAAGAACATTAGGTGGCAAGAGACTGGATTTTGACTACATGAATATGCAAATCTCATCTTCGCAGTGAGATATTCATAGTACTTACCTCCTAGAGTTCTTATAAAGATCATTCAAGGTAACAATTGTAAGGTGGCTGACATGATGTTCTAGACATGGTATGAAATCTACAAATGTTAACCACTGACATTAATAATTAACAGATAGTCCTGCAAGGAGGTTTCAGTATATAAGAGGGGAGATTAGACTTGATGATGAATAAGATCTTTTCTGTTTCTGATTTTTGTTTGTTTGTTTTACTTTGATGGTCCTTCCTAGCATTGGCCATTGGCAAGTTGACTAAGCCTGTGTCTCCATCTCCAGCAAAATGCTACTTTTAAATACCTTCTTCCAAACCTAATTAATCAGTGGACCCTGGTCTGATTGCATTTCTTGCCTTGGTTTTAAAAGGTGCTCAGTCATTATTGAAAAGGAAAGAAACTAACCCAGTGGGAGTATGTATTGAATGCCATGATCATCAGTCATGTTACATGGTCTATCTGGCAGCCTATGAGGGGGGATAGTGTCATTGCGTTTTATAGATGAGGAATAAATCCTCAGAGATATTGACTCATCAAAAGACTCAGTCGGAGTGAGCATGCAATTTATTGTACAAACCAGGACACTTTGAAGAGTAAAAAGGGGGCACTGTTATGAATTATTCTGGCAGGGGGAACTTCCTGGCAGTTCAGTGGTTAAGACTTCACCTTCCAGTGCAGGGGGCGTGAGTTTGATTCCAGGTCAGGGAGCTAAGATTCCACATGCCTCACAGCCATTAAACCGAAACTTAAAAAATTATTGTTTCAGATCAATAGTTACAAATTAGAACTGTCCCAGATAAAGATGGGGAGCATGTGGCCACTCTCCTTGTGGACAAAAAGAAGTTATGGGGCCAGATACCAAACACAAGACAACCCCTAAATCCTGTGTTTAACTACAGTGATGGGAAAAAGATCCTCCCTGTTATGATTGTATTATGCTGGGCTGGCAGTTACAACCCAAATACAAGTGAAAGCTGGGATACTACTGCGAGAACCTAGTAACCAGAAAAGGATACAGAGGTCAGGGCATCCATGTTCTCTGGAGCTGCTACAGAATCAAGAAAGCTGTTATATGCTGAATGTTGCCTCTGTCCCCCAAAGGCATATGCTGAAGCCCTGGCGCCCACTGTCATGGGAGTTGGAGGTGGTGCTTTGGGGAGGTAATTAGGTATGTATCAGATTGTGAGGGTAGGATCCTCGTGGTGGGGTAAATGTCCTTATAAAAGAGGAGGAGACACGACACCTCTCCTCTGTCTTCCTGCAAGTGCCACAAGCAGGTCATGGGAGCCACAGGGAGAAGGTGAGTCTCCACAAGAAGCAGGCTCTCCAAAAGGCACTCAAACTTTCTGCATCTTGATCTTGGATTTCCTCACCTCCAGAACTGTCAGAACTAAATTTCTATGGATTAATCTATCCAGTCTATGGTATTTTGTTATGGCAGCACAAACTAAGACAAGACCAATTACTAAGGCATGACTGTAAAGGCCTAGGTAGATCTTTAAAACTGAGGTCAAGGCAACTGAAAGGCAAGTCTGAGAGAGAGACAGAGAGAGAGAGAGAGAGAGAGGTGGGGGAGATGTGGATCACCTAACGAGCACCTAAATATAAACCTGAAAATAAAGATGTCTAGGGACAGTCCCTTCTCTCAGCAAGTAAGCTAATCCAACAGCAAAATTGAAAACTGTTATAAAAAGAAAGGACATATTCATACCTGATTTTGGTCACCTAAGTAATTCTGGGAAATATATCACCAGTAGATTGTATTTGCAAGTGGAAAAATAAGAAAGGGATCAGTAATATTCATTGCATTTGCTTGGTCATTTGTACTTTACCAACAGTTAATATTTGGTGAAGCCATAGGACATGCCAAGTACTGCTCTCCATGTTCTGTATGTATCTACAGAATTAAACTATTCTGTGAGGCAGGTACTGCTTTGTTTTCCATTTGACAGACTAGGAAAGTGAGGTCTAGAGACGATGATTAACCTGCCTGAGACTTTTTCTTTTCCCTGCAGAGTGGGCAGATTGGTTTCCCACAGCTGGTGGATCAAATTCCATAAAAAGAGTGACTTAAGGTGGCACTGGTGGTAAGGAACCCCTCTGCCAATGCAGGAGACATAAAAGACACAGGTTTGATCCCTGGGCCAGAAAGATCCCCTGCAGGAGGGCATGGCAACCCACTCCAGGATTCTTGCCTGGAGAATCTCCATGGACAGAGGAGCCTGGCGGGCTGCAGTCCATAGGGTCACGAAGAGTCAGACACAACTGAAGCAACTTAGCAGGCACACGCAAAGCAATACAAATTTATTCTCTTTTATATATAGTTGAGGAGATCAGACATCTAAGATGTCTCAGACGTCTGGCAGGGCTGTTTCCTTATGGAGGCTCCAGGAAGAATATGTTTCCTTGTCCTTTCTAGATTCTAGAGGCCATCTACAGTCCTTGGCTCATGGTTTTATTCTCCAACTTCAAAGCCAGTAGTAGCATAGCACCTTCCAATCTCTCTTTCTTTGGGTTTCTGTCGTCACGTCACCTCCTGCTGCTGTTGCTTCCATTGGGCCCGCTGAATAATCCAGGATAATTATCCCATCTCATAATAACTAATTTAGTCATACCTATAAACTTCCTTTCACTGGGTAAAGTGACATATAGTATTCTGCCTTCCACAGCAGGGTCCATGCCTAAGTGTGGCTGCAGAAGATAGTGCTGGAGACTACTGAACCATAGTGTCTGAACACATTTCAACATATATTTATCCGAGTGTGTGCTGTATGCTAGGAATTTGCCTCTTGTTGGGCATATGATACGGAACAAAACATCTATGATCCTAATCTCATGTGCAATACTGGTACTGACATATACATAATCACAAAGCAAAGAACAGTGCATTATGGAAAAGAATAGGAGAGACAGAGAAGAACAAAATTACAAATTAGAGGTCAAGGAGGACTTCTCTAAGGAAGTAGCATTTAAACAAAAACCCAAATGATGAAAAAAGTATATAATGTGTTCATCCGATACTTGACATGATTTTAAAAGGGTATTGACAGTGGTTCTGATAAGAGATTAAATCATGGGGTAGTTCCATCATTCCTTCTGTTTCTTCTCTTAATTTTCTAAATGATGAACTATTACCTTTAAATTACAAAAATGAAAGAAACTGTTTTATGAAAGGGGTGGTGTATGTGTCGCCCTTTAAGATTGAATCTGTAGCAAATTTCCTCAATCGGCTGTGAAATGGGTGCCAGACCTGTTTCTGAAGTTTGTTCTAGAAGACAGTGTCTCTCATTCAAATGCATTAAAGTTTTCTCTACAAACCAATACTTCCTTAGATTACAAATCCCTCTTATTACTCAGCATCATGCTACCTTGTCAGAAAGTGGAAAGTCAACACTCTAAAATACAAACAGTGGAAAGTACTTGGAATGTTCTAAATACTTAGCCTTTTTAGATTATACTCGTTAATTTCAAGCTTGCTTATATTTCGTGTATGGGAATGACACTGCCTTATTGGAATCCAGTTCTAGCCACTGCTATTGCTCTGAGAAACATGTCTAGTCTATATTTAGAACAATTGACTGGGTAGAAAAAGGAAACAGGCTCTTTCATCAATGTTTGATCTGATAGATGCCTCCAAATGCTGGTCAGTTCTCCACTGAATGTTACCATGGGCAACGGTTTTAAGAACTTTATATGAATAAAAGAGAACAGGATAAAAAATACTGAACATTTGTCTGTGTGGCTTTGTCCATTTTATTCATGTGGCTGTCAAGACTTAGATCTTAACATTTTGATGATTTATTGCTCGGAGCCCTTATGCATTCTCCCCTGGCGTACTGAAATGCATACCTAATTGGGCTCCCTCTCTGTTCCTCCTTAACCCATCCCAGTCTTTTCAACCCACTGCTGCCAAAGTAATCTGCCAAATAATGCTCTCACCACACCCCTCCTGCTCAAGAAGTCAACATAATGCTATCAATAAATATTTACTTTGTGACAGGCATTCAGCAAGGGCTGAAAGTTTCCTTTTGCAAATCTAGTAGAAAAAAAAGAAACATTTGAACAATGAGCTCTAATATAGGGTTGGATGACCTCAGTGTCAACTGGAGTCTAAGAAAGCAACTTCTAGAGCGCAGAGGAATAAAGAATTAATTATTTAAGAGCCCAAGCTCTAGCTAAACAAAGTACCTCTGAAGAGCCTTTGTTTCCCGTTTCAGTCTTTCTAGATTTTGTCCATTCTCTGCATTCATGAACTTTCATCTCTGTCTTATTGTTGCAAGCTACTAGAGACTTCTCCATTAGGACTTTTTTGAAAGGCAAGTTTATAAAATTCTCATGATTCCAGTAAAGTAGTAATGGGAATATATTAACTCATGTAGATATACTTCTAAACTTTCAGAAACTATCTATAAGTAAAGCTTCAGGTGAGGCTTAATCTACCAATTAAGATGTTATTACACCTGAGTCCTGATTTCCTTCTTTTCTATGCCTTCCAGTCTGATTTATTCTATAACCAGTCTGCCTTCCTGGTTATTCTAGGTTTAGTCTCAAGTAGCAGCAAAAGGGCTTAGTTAGGACCTCGCCTATTACTGTCATCTGCAAAAAAGAAAACAATTCCCTAGGAGGCTAACACAATTCCTGAACCTTATTTTCATTGACTTGAGTTGAGCCACACCCTGCTTCATGAATCAGTTATTGTCACTGGAACATTATATTAATTGTCCTAACTTAATTTGGACCCACACCTAGAGTATGATGGTGGTGTCATCTATTAGCTGATAGTGAAAATAGGGGAAGAGTACTTACTTAAAGGGAGAACTTCTTACTGTTCTACCAAAAGAAGAGTGAATATACTGGACAGTAAGAAATGCATGAATTAATTAAAAACCAGGTAAATAGTTAATAGCTTGTTTTAGCCTCATCATTCTTGGACAGCATTTTTTAATAATATCTTCTTAGGCAGTTGAAAGAATCTCCAACTCAAACATTGTTTAAACCTCAGAAAGTTTGTCAAATACTGTGTTTTTTCCAACAAAACCTTTTGAGTTTATTGCATAATATTTTGCATAAAACAAACAGTAAGTTTTTATCATTACTTATTCCAAAATTTCCACTTCACCATTCTGTTTTGTTTTTTCTTGAGTCACCAGTGTTCTAATTTTAAAACCAAAGATTTTCCCTTGTCTTTTCATGGCTTTACTTCTTTTTAGCTCACTTCTTTTCAGCACTGAATACCACTCCATTGTATGGATATACCATAGTATGTTTATCCATGCATGTCCTGAAGGACATCTCAGTTGCTTTCAAGTTCTGACAATTATGAATAAAACAGGTATAAACATCTGGGTGCAGGTTTTCACATATACATAAAATTTTCAGTTCCTTTAGGTAAATACCAAGGAGCATGATTGCTGATATATGGAAAGACTAAGTTTAATTTTGCAAGAAGCTACTAGACAGCTTTGCAAAGTGGCTGTACCCTTTTGCATTCCTACCAGCAGTGAACGAAAATCCCCATTGCTCCACATTTCACCAGCATTTGCTGGTGTCAATCCAACTACAATTTTTGAAACCAATTTATTATGTCAATGAAAAAAATGTTTCCAGGATAGGACTCCTAAAAACACTGTCAAGATATGCAATGGCCATCTCTGGAATTTGAACTCTTGATTTGGGTACTTCAAACATTAACCTCTCTAGGGTGTAAATCAGAGTTAGCTTTCACACATATATATGAGATATTTTATTGAGACATTTAAAAATCAATTATAAAAAGTATAGCAGAAACCCTAAATTTACGAGAAAAACACTGACAGAGTACATAGATTTTCTCCCAGATTCCATGGAGTCTAATCCATGGCCCTCAGGACATCTGTGAATTCATCACAGTTGTATGAGACATTGCAGTGTGTGTGCCTTTTTCCAAGCAGATAATTCACAAATTTCCTCATTTTCCTAGAAGTGTCAATGCCCTATTAAAGAACAAGTTTTTCAATATGGATATAAAAACTGAGACACTTTTCTTCATTAATGCATTCATTCATATGAGCAATATGCATTGAGTGTCTTCTACATGCTGCGCCTTACTCTGAAACCTAGGAAGACAGCAGTGAACCAGTTGAACAAATTCCACATAGTCATGGAGTGAAGATTAAGATGACTGTACATGGCATACCTAATTTCACTTACTGAAAATTCCACCATCACCCAATCAATCTATACAAAGCTGTAGTAGCCAGAAGCTACCTTAGATACACTGAGTAAACATTAAATGATTTTGTATTATGCAATTTTGGATCATTCCACAGTTTTTATTATTTATTAATCCTGCCTTTTCCTCTGAAGGGCTAGGCTCAGGGACACAAATTTCCAAGTCAATCATTTCCCAAGTCTAGCTCAATGATCTCTCATTACAAAACATGAATTTTAAATGTGCATTTTAAAGGTTGGGTTGTAATTAGCTTATTGGTCTGCTACAAAAGCTTTATTGTTTAATGATGACTTCTTAAATCACGGTCAGACTCCTTCTGACCTTGATATGTGCACACTTGGTGCTCACAACTTTCCTGTGCATACGTACCTCCAACCACCACAACACTGAGCACCATGAAGACGTCCCTAAAGTCGTCCTTGGTAGTCTCACTTCGTGTCTTTGGAAATAAGCTGACTGATAGGTGACAGCAGCCTGTATAATTATTATTGAGCTTTTATTGTGGTTCTGGATCGGGGTTGAGCACTTTCCAATGATGAATGGCAGATCATGCAACACAGTACTAAGGGTGTGGGTTTTGAATGTCAGCTCTGCAACCTATTTAGCTGTGAGACTTGGGCAAGCTATTTAAATTCTACACCTCAGTTTTCTGGGATATCGAATAAGCTACAATAAACTCACTTCACAGGTTTTACTGAGGAGGATATAAGGTAATGTGTCTTCTTGCGCTGCCTGATGTGTAGAAATCACTCAGTGAATGCTGATCATTAATATTATCATTAAAATTCATAACAGGTTTTCAAAATAGCTATTATTATCTGTATTTCTGTATGACATTTACAGGATAGATACTATCTATTCTTTTGTTAGACAGTCTGCATCTTACTTCATCATATCAGAAATTATGAAGATTCCTTGGAACCTTCCCCAAGAAGTCTTTAATTGATTCCCCATTTTAAATATCACTTTTCTTGTTTATTCTTGATCCTGGGATATTAAATCGGGATATTTAATAGGGATATTAAAAATGGATTTTGTCTTCTTGAATCAGATAGTTTTGGAAGCAATGTATTATAGACAGGGAAAAAAGCAAGGCATCGGGTAAAAGGACTTGGTTTTGAACACTGATTTTCAGCTGTGAGACATGGAGCAAATTATTCAACCTCTCTGGTCCTCAGTTTTCAAATCTCTAAAATGGGAACAGTAATACTTTTCTTCTGGATTGTTAATGAAAATTTAATACTCTGGCATAGAAAGAGCACCTAATACCAGTGCCTGGCATGTAGGCAGGGTCTAGAGGCAGAATAAATTTCTCCTCTTCACTCTCTCCAGAAAGACAGATTTACTCTACTTCGTATTCTTCACAGAAGTTAGCACACTCTGTTACAAATAAGCAGTGCTTAGAAAGTATTGAGTCAAATTAAATTGCTGCTACATCCAGTGACAGCAAATGGCCACATAAACAGCAAAGACACATTGCAATATAAATATATTAGCTGCATTTGTGTTTGTTATAGTCTATTTTTATTGTGAATTAATAATTTCATATCAGAATTATACCTGGGGTTCTCTCTTACAATATCACTTACAAATAGCTAGTGTGGATAATTGATGTTTGTGAATTCTTCACCACTGTGAAGTGATTTCTCACTAGTCTGTATTCCTCATACTTTGGAGATACCCTGGTCATAGACCTTAACCCTTGAGTTATAATTGTTAGTTTGCTTTTCTGCATTTTCTACTAAATAGAATCTCCTCAAGGAAAGATTCCCCTCTTGTTCATCTTTTACCCCTAGTGTCTGAAGCAGCACCTTGCCTGCAGAAATGTGCCAAGCAATAGGCCCTGGTCCTCCAAGAACTGAGGAGATGGAAGATCACGGTGACTTGTAATGATCAGAATGTGTGTGGAATTCAGGTGAGCAGAGGAGGAGCCTCCCAGCACCCCCAGATGTAAGGAGGCCCCTACAGATGTAAGGCGCCCACAGAGGCTTTCTGATGAATTGATGCATGCACCGAATTTCAAAAGATAAAGGAGAAGAAAGTGTTACTAAGAAAAGAGCACTCATTAGGTTGCATCAATGGATGTGTCTTTTAGTTAAATCTCAAAGAAATGTAGATGATAGCTTCAGCTATTGAACTTAACCATAAAAAGCTCACATTTTTCATGACAACAAAGATGCCCCTCTTGTTAATTGAAGCACATACCTTAATTGAAAAAAAAAAAAATACACCAAGGGAATGAAGATCCTTTATAAGCCAGGCTTTATAAATCAGATCCTTTTAAACAACTCCAAGAAGCTCCTTTGTTTCAAGCTCATTCTTGAAATGATCAAAGAGGTCTCCCTGAAGATCTCCAAAAACATGTCAAAGTGAAGATAATACATTCTGTTATCACTTCAGTTAATTTGTGAATGTGAGTAATTAGATAAATTGGCTGTCAATATGTGCTTATAAGATTAAGCACTGTTACACTTCTGTAGATAAGGGCCACTGCGTGGCTATCAGTGCGTATTATTCTCACTGATAGTTGGATGCTGGGGCTCTTGGGACTCATAATACAAGGTTACAAGATAAACACTATCAATCTTTTCAAAAAGTCTGCCCAGGACATTTGCTAAAAATTAGCCCCGGAGCACCGGAAAGACTATGTAAATGCATCTCCTCCTGCTTGACTGTCCCAAGAGCTCAGCCTCAGTGTGTGAGAAAGGCTGATAACAAATGAGAAAACGGCATGAAAAAAAGCAACAAGTGTAGATGTGGAAAACAGAGCCTGGCAATTGTTTTTAATTTTTCAGGTAGATTTCATATCAAAATGTTTGCAGGGCATTCAAGTTTAAGTGAATGAAAGATAAATTTGTGTACGATGGTAAGGATTTATGTCTTAGCTTCTAGATATGTGGATACAATGCTGTATCTCTTTTCATATATAGATGGGAAATGGGCTATATTCATACAACACAAGTCATTGAACTTGTAGATATTATCTATACTCATTGTTTAATAGAAGTTTATCAAAAATCTTTGTATGAATAGCACAACGAAAGAAGCATGAACCAGGGACAGAGTTAGATGAGAAGAGGAAGGGTACAGCTGGGGCTTTTGCAGGAGATGACATCTGAGCTGTGAATCATGATTTTTATTGGGCACATACTATGTAATATCACAAATCTAAGGAGAGATTGAATTAGTTGTTGAAAGTTTTAACTATTCTCATCAAGTAAATATTTCTGCCAGCCTGGCACAGTGCTAAATATTTTAAATATTTTCTCGTCCTGGCCGTAAGGTGGGTACACATCAGTATTCTCATTTTACAGATGGAAAAACTGAGGCACACAAAGAGGATAAGTCAGTAGTACCCAGTCATAAGTTGCAGGGTCTGGATTCAAATCTGAATCTTTGTAAATGCAGCATCTGGGTTGTAAGGCACCCTTTATAGGAACATTAGACCATTCCTGAGGAAAAAGAAGATATAAACTGGATAAGGCAAAGATTTCTTGGAAGAGTGGTGCTAGGACTGACTCCTGGAAGATGGATAGAGGGCAGAATTCCAGAGGATGATGGTGGGGGACTTTTGTAGAGAGGTGAGCACATCAAAGACATGATTTGCTCTCATGTCTCCCTTTGATTCTCTGATTGTTTAGAATCGTGGTAGTTTGATCTTGCTGATTCTTCTGGACCTCTGTTTTACTGGATGTCATTTCAGCACTCCAGTCCAGAGGTTGAAAAGTACACCTACTCTATTCCATGTATTCTAGGATGATATGTGATGATATATTCAGATCCATGGTTGAAGCAACTGAGAAATGATTTTGACCTGGTTCTGACTGTGACAAGAACCAAAGCCAGTGTAAATGTAATATTGTCCTCCTAAGTAGCCTTTTTAATTTCCTAATCACCATTGATGAAATTTTAATACCCCAGATATGTTATATATTTGTTTATATACTATACATGTATCTTTGCTTTACACGTAAAAAGAATAAATCTTTTCACCATGAACCAGTTTTCTTTCCTTTGGACTGCGTACAGCCCCAGTGACAGTGAAGAGCTTATGTTATGCCACATTCTCTATTTTTTTCTGTTGTAAAAGGAAAATGGGTAACTGTGGAAACAGACACTTTGGAACCACACTAGCTTCTAAGATGAGTTACCTAACCTGACTGCATGCCAATTTATTCTGTTAAAGAAATGGTGATAATAATATATACCTAAGGAAGTCTTATTAACAGATAACCTAGAAGCAAAGACATAATAGGAACTTAGAGAATACGACTTTCTTCTGTTTCTGTGGTGTAGTTTCTTTCAAACTCAGCCTTTATAGTTTGTTTTTCATCTCTTCATTTGTTTCCTTGTCTGAGAAGATAGAAGGAAGGAGGCAGAGTAACCAAAGAAAAGATTGAATACACGGTAAAATAGCAATATATTGTGTTGGGAAAACTTATGGAGTGGGTATATTGCTTGGGTTGTCTAATGAGTCAGCATCCTCTATCCTTTGTCTACATGGATAAAGTAAACATCCAAGTCTTTATCATGGGGGTAGATGCCAACCAGAAGTGGACTCTCACTTTTATCAGTCCTGTATGGAAGAGATCTTCAATGCCCGGTGGAGGAGAAGAGGACAGTATTTGGAGAGAATCTAAGATCAGGCTAACTCTACTATTTATGCTCCGACCTAGACAAGTATTTAACCCATCTGAGCTGTTTCCTCATCTGTAAACTGAATTTAAAACAAACACACATTAGAGGCTTATTTTGAAAATAATCAATGTCTGTATAAATGTCTAGCACTTTGTGTCCAATGTAAGTTACTCTTTAAGCAGCTTTTTTCTCTGAAATGTCACAGAGTACAATTATTCCATACAAGTGAAGGATTAAAACATGCATACTTTGCATAGCAGAAAATATGAGGGTATAATAACATATTTTGGGAGTATTTCATAATTGTGAAATATTTTCACATTCCTATTCTGCAAGACCACTGGTGAAATAGGCAGGAATGACATTATTATCTGTGTGTGTGTGTGTGTGTGTGTTAATTGCTCAGTTGTATCTGTCTCTGTGACCCCATAAACTGTAGCCCACCAAGCTCCTGTGTTCATGTTATTATCCATACAAGAATACTGGATTGGGTAGACATTCCCTTCTCCAGGGAATCTTCCCCACCCAGGGATCAAACCTGGATCTATCTGCATAGCAGGCAGATTGTTTACTGCTGAGCCACTAGGGAAGTCCATTATTATCCCTATTTTATATAAAAGTCAGAAAACTCAGATATCACATGACCAACCCAAGGTCACACATCAATAGATTGTGTAGCTGGAATTCAAATCCAATTTCTCTGGTTCTAAATCTAGAGCTGAACTCCACAATTGCTTAATATTGCTTAGAAATCCTCACTTTTCAAGTATAACATCTACTGAATTTTTAAGGTTCTTAAAAATATGTAAGTAGGATTCATTTTGTTTTGATTTTGTTAATTTTCCATTGGTAAAGTTTAAATTTTGTGCATTTTATTTTGCTGTACCTAACTTTCATTGATATCTCTTTAGGTCTTTGAATAATGCTTGAAATTCAGTTTAATTCTACCTTGAATAAAGGATTGAAGAAAATTGTATTTTTTTTCTATCAGTGTAAGGTGGAAAGATTGAAAATTGTAGCCTTTTTGGCAGGTACTTGGAAAGAAACTTAATACAAAGTTTTGCACATAAGATGCAATATTGGGCAATAATGATAAAATTGATTTTTTTGTTGTTTTTATAACCTGTTATTAGATAAAGCCTACCTCTAGCCATTTTTCTGCAAATGCCATTTTAAAATAATTTTACTTTAAAGGATAATGCTAATAGGAATATAACCAGTAATTATATAGTGTCTTCACTTTTATGCCTGGATTTCTGCAAATAATAGACTTTTAGCTTTTGATAGCACTCAGAGCTTATTTTCAATCTGCATATTAATTCTCTAGATTATTTTGATGGTAAAAAACCTCAAAAAGAGAGGATGCAGATCAGAATACTAAGTTACAAAAGCACAGCCCCACCTTCCATATTGGATTCGGCAGTTTAATAAGAACAGCAGCTAAGTACAGAACTTCCCAGAAATAGTTAGAGCATTAAAAGAAAAAAGGGCAATGATTCTTTATGCGTCCACAATCTCTAGCAGGCAGTTAGTCTGCTTAAGATAACTCTCCCATTATTCACGAGTCTTTGAGGGCACCACGATACAGGTTCCTTTATTAATATCTCCCCCTGTCATCCATTATTTAGGCTTCACTCCGTATTAAATCACCAATGTGTCAGTCTCCTAAAGAAACACACCTCAGAGTTTTAAATAACCACTTGACAGGAAGTTGTCAGAGGAAGAGCTCCTTTCAACTAGTTAAGCATTTGAGCATGAGCAATGCTCCATTGAGAGATAAAAACGTAAAATAGATGAAACATTAATTATTAAAGTTTGTTTAATTAGAAAAATCTTATGCTTAAAATTTGATTTACAATTGATGGGATTGCATTTATTTGGTGGAAGATTCAATTCAATTCGTTATCATGAACCCAAATATAATTTAGAGAAATTTTGTCAAGTATGTGCTATATTCGCAACACTGTGTAAAATACTGATAGAGATATAAAGGAAATACACAGATTTCTTCCTTTCAAAATCTTATAGTCCTATTGAGGAGCTACATGTATATATATATTCTAGAGAATAATTTTAAAAGTCTTCTAAGTGACAAGATAGCTGCTAAGGATTTGCATTATTAAAAGATAATTAAAAATATTGTGTTCAATATGCATGGTAATTGGAGAAGGTATTAGAAAGAGATCACTAGAAACAAGCTAAGCAGAAGAGAAGAAGAGACTGTCAAAACCCAGAAAAAGATAAGAATCAAAGCACAAGACCAGAGGCTGAGCAAGGCATGAACATGAGGCAGAAAGTCTGGGGAAGGTTCCAAGGAAGTGTGGTTTGATGTGAAAGAAAAAGAATCAGATAGGAGAAGAGATTATTTTGTAACTATCTTGGAAAGACCCTATAGGTAACAGGGAAATTACTGTATGTACTCAAAACTGAAGGACTAGTCTGGTGGCATTAAGTCTATGGCTACAAATCATGAGAAGAAAGAAGGGAAACTGAGAAGCTGTAATAAATCAGAAATTTGGAGAAGTCTAAGCATCCGGAATGGAGGACAAAATAAGAATAATAAAGGAGGATGCATTTCATGAATTACATGTTTTTAAATGATCTATTTTAATTGATAGGAAGTGAATGCAGTTTTTAAAATGGAAATAATTAACATTGAAATAGTCTCTTCCCCCGAACACTTCCTGTCATATAGTTACTTAAGAGTTACATTACTTTAGGAAAATGTCACAGTGAGGATTTAATGTGAAATGAGGCCGAAAATAATGAACAACATCAGAGATATTAACAAAGGGACATGTATTTTTTTGATGCCACCACTGCCTGGGAAGTTAGCCTAGTTTAGAAATTTGCCCCAAAGTAAATTTCTGTGGGCTTCCCAGGTGGCGCTAGATGAAGAACCTGCCTGCCAATGCAGGAGACATAAAATATGCAGGTTTCATCCCTGAGTCAGGAAGATCTCCTGCAGGAGGCCATGGCAACCCACTCCAGTATTCTTGCCTGGAGAATCCCATGGACAGTGTAGCCTGATGGGCTATGGTCCGTAGGGTTGCAAAGAATCGGACACAACTGAAGTGACTCAGCACGCTCGCACACAAATTACTATCTAGGATGTTAGCTAGCCTGAGATTACTTGATGATTTGTAATTTCTTACTCTAGGTCTGTATGTATCTTCCCTGATAGCTCAGTTGGTGAAGAATCCACCTGCAATGCAGGAGACCCTGGTTCAATTCCTGGGTCAGGAAGATCCCCGGAAAAGGCATAGGCTTCCCACTCCAGTATTCTTGGGCTTCCTTGGTGGCTCAGCTGGTAAAGAATCCGCCTGCAATGCAGGAGATCTGGGTTTGATTCCTGAGTTGGGAAGACCCCCTGGAGAAGGGAAAGGCTACCCACTCCAGTATTCTGGTCTGGAGAATTCCATGGGCTGTATAGTCCATGGGGTCACAAAGAGTCGGACACAACTGAGTGACTTTCACTTTCTCTTCCCTTTCAGGTCTATATATTGTTGCTGTTGTTCAGTTGCTAAGTCATGTCTGACTCTTTGTGACACCATGGACTGTAGCATGCTAGGCTTCCCTGTCCTTCACTATTTCCCAGAGTTTGCTCTGTGTATGTATTAATTTTTCAGTATACTAATAATGATTATTTATTTGGAAAAAATTAACAAAGTTTCAAAAGAAATGAGAAATCCTGCAACCCCGCCATCCACGAATAGTGTTAGCATTTTCAAGTATTTTGCTCTTCTAGATCCTCAAGGTGTATAATTACTTGTTATAAGAAACATTTCTAAGGGTAATCTTCCTTCTACTATGTCTCCCTCCCCTGGCTTATTTTTAGCTCTTGTTTTCTCTTTGCATCTCTTTTTATTTTTAAATACACTTATTCCAAAACATCATAACCTCTAAAAATAAAATCATAACATTTCACTTAGTTCCACAGTATGAAAACATAGAGAATTCCCTACTTTCTACAAAAATTCAAGAGATGCTTATAGACACAGTCACACAACCTGGCTAACCAGGAATATGTCTAATTTCCAGAGTCTGGGAAAGCAAGTGTTGTCTGAGAAAGAGTCACTCAGGTTGCAATGGGCTGCCAAAAACCATGCCCACTTGACATGCTTAGGAGATAAATGGGAAATGTAGCAACAACAAAATGAACCAGGTCAAAAGGAACAATGAGTACAATATTAAAGTGCAGAGCTAAACATCATTGGAAGGAACCCAGAATGGTTAAGGGTACAGCTTTCCCAAATGGATAGCCCTCAATCTGACTTACCAACTGTGTCATGAGTTTGAGCATGTTATTTAGCCTCTCTAAGGATCAGTTTTCTCTTCTCTAAAATGTAAATAAAAACAAAGACTTCAGAAATTTGTTTTCAAGAGTAAATCAGATAATTTATATAAAGTACCTGTCACAACATCATCCTTCATTATTATCAGAGCAGTAATTCCATGTTAATGCATGACAACCCTGAAAACCATAAAGCAACAGAGCTTCTGAGAACATAAGAGACTTGCTAAAGGTCACGTAATGCATTAGTGCAAAAATGAGCCTTGAATCGAGGCCTGGTTCTCAGTCCAATATCCTCCCAGTTCAGCAAGAAACGATTCCATTCCCAGTAGATGGATTTTGCAGGCAAACAGTCAGACAATCTCCTTATGCCATTCCCCCAAGTCAATGTAACTGTGAGTATCTAAATCCCAGCCAGGACCCCTCTCTATAATGTACTCAAAAATATTTAAAGGAAAAACAAACACTCTGTTTGACTCTTAGGAAGGGTCACAGCTACTTAGTCTGACTAATTTGAACTCAAATCTTTTCATTATCACAGTATTCAGAAATAATTTATTATCCTGACATTATGTAAAAGAAGTAAGTGCAAAACAAACATTCAAACTGCTGTTTTAAAATATGTCAGTGGAAGGGATCAGAGCTCCCATTCTTTACTTTTTATCACAATGACCTGTTTGGTTCCTGTTTCTGAGTGAAGCTTATCTAGATGCCACAGGAAGCAAAGGTTATCTTTAATACAATGGAAAAGGGCAAATGAATGTTAACATTTAATTAAAGACACAGGAAAAGAATGGCAAAGTGCATGTCGACAGTGGAAAGGAGGCAGTATTTGTGCTTTAAGAAAGTTGGGTGAGCACAAAAGGGTAAGATATATATATATATAAACGGTGGCATGATCAACTCTTGGTGTCAGGGAAGTTGTGTTACAGCTGTTTGTCCTCAGAAGAGAGCACAGTGAGGAAGAGGCCCTTCCGTGCAGTGGAAACTGTGAGGACTCTGATGTCAGATCTAGCTGGACTTGAGAAGCAGCTCATGGACTGGTCATCACCCGGCTTTGGGAAGCAGACTGCCTGACTTCAAACACAGCTGTGTACAGTTTACTAAAAGTATGCCTTCAGACAAGTCACTGTGCCTCTGTATCTTTCCTTCAGTAAAAGGGGAATGGTGCTAGTAACTATTCATATAGTAGTTAGGAAGATGGAACAAAGGAGTTACTATTTGTGAAACACACGGTAAGTGTGTTTAAGTATTTGTTAATTGCAGTCCTGCCTCCCAGAGGCGCCACTTACTTGCTACGGTCCTAATAGAAGTGACTTAGCCTCTTAAGCCTTGGGCTCCTTATCTGAGAAATGGGTCTAAACATGGGTCTTGTTTACAAAATTGTGAAAGTTAAATGGAATGATGCATGCAATGCATTTGGCAGTTGGATAATTCATATCTTGGTATTTACTTCATCAGCCAGACCAGAAGCTCCCTGCAGTAAACGCTCTATCTTGTTCTCTGAGTCTGCCTCAGGACTTTCTGTATTAATGTGTGTAAAAGAGCAAACAGATAGAAAGACGCTAATAAAATACTCTACATACATGTAGCACAGAATCATTCATGCTCAAACTTAGAACATGTCCCCAGAAAAGAATCACATGGACATCTGCTAAGACGTATAAGATATGTCAAATTAGACTCAGAAAATTGTGAAATAATGAAGTTCAATTTAGTGGTTACCCAACACAGTAATATTCTCTTTTCCATCCTTGACAGATGATCATTAGCTTCTCATGGAAACTTTCAACAATCCACAATTAAGTCTTTCTTGGAGTAAATATATTCCTTTCTCTTTTACATTCCAGTGGAAATTTTAAGAATAGTTGTCACATTAAATAGATCATTTTTAAAATAGGCAATACTACTAAAAATCCCACTTACTGTGGTTGTTCTTGAGCCTGTCTCCATTACTGAATGGTAAGTCAGTAACAGGTAAAGAATCGCTAACTTACTCATGTTTATATCTCCCAATTCTGTGTGGAGTATATCTATGCTCCTAGTAGATGCTCAGTAAGTATTTATTGAGTGAATGAATTAAATGATTAGCAGTCTCCTAAATTATAAGCTACATTTCCTTCCTGAGACTGTAGCTTATTTTAAATAAAACATCCCCTCCCTTCAATCTTTCCTTCTATTTACATATAAATTATTATATCTTAAATTTCAAAATCTAAAGAGATCAGTTTTCATTTCTTGGCTTGGAGTTGATTGTTTTTAAATACTTTATATTTTAATTTAATGGACCTCTAAAGAAAGTAAAAATTATCTAGTCATTTTACATATTGGGAATCCAAAACCAATCTTCAGCACAGCCTGGTCTTGAGGCTGGGTCTCCTTGACTTAATTAATATCATATTACTTCCACTGCCCCATTCGGCAAGCCCGTTACAATGTACAGAGCTCTTTTTCGGGCTGTGTTGCATGGCTTGTAGGAGTTTAGTTCCCTGACCAGAGATCCAGAAATGGAACCCAGGCCACGACAATGAAAGCACCAAGTCCTGACCACCGGACAGACAGAGAATTACCTACAAAGCTCCTTTAAGTTACAAAAGACAGAGCTTTTTGATCCTTAAATATTTATTGTAAGAATAGCATGATGTTGTCATGTTTTATAGAGAGAAACAAAGGCTCAAAGAGGCCAGGGACATCCTGCATTAGGAGAATGATAAAGCTGAAAGAGAATCCAGGTCTTCAGATTCAATTCACTTCTTTTTTTCCTTCCAGTGGACCAACTAAGAAAAGGTACATAATAATGGAGATACCTTAAAAAATGGGAAGAATGAAATGTATCCCAACCAAGTGAGTGGTGATAGTCAAAGTCAGAAGGATTTCCTATGGTCTCCCCTTATCAAACAGCAACTGGACCTTTCTGAGAATTAGAATAACTGAGCTCTGCAAAGGGAACTAATTCAAGGATGAGCACAGAGCAAGTTTCCCCTTCACTTAATTCATGAGAAAAATAGCATCTCCCTCTATCTAGGGGGCATTTGGGGTGAAGAATAGGAAAAAGAGAACCAGATATTGCAGGAAATTGAACTTTGGATAATTTTTCCTACCAAAAAGAGAAAACTGAGATCTATCTTAGAAAATTTATGTTAGCACACCATTTTTCATCTCCTACTATCTTCATCTCACTTGCATTATTAAAATACAGAAAAATTCTTTAGGAAATTCAGAAGGAAGATATATGAGGTTGATTCATGGATAGAGTATCTGACATAAGGTTCTTAGAAGGAGGCATGATTACTTACCTTTCTTCCCTGTAGAAGCAGGGCCTGCTCCCCATAGAGTGAGAGGCAGCAGGGGTGTGCACAGGGCAGTAGTCTGCCTTTCAGAGGCAGGAGCTCTTGGGTACCCAGGTTCAGCAAGCTGGAGAAGTGTGTCTCCCCAGGCAGAAAAACATCACAACGTTCTTAATGAGGCACTGCAACTTGGCTGTTCTCAGTTGGAATCACAGTAGAGTAAGCTGAAGTTGTCATGAAGATGGCTAATAATTAGCAACTCGAAAGAGAAAAATAAAAATGGTGATTATAGCTCTTACTTCAATTCCTGGAATGATCCCACTTATTGCAATGCTCCTCTTTCCTGCCAATGATCCAGTCAAAACCCACTTTCTGAAGGCTCGTGGGTAGTAGGATTTTGAGAGGTTTATTATGAATCTGTTCCAGCCACGCCTCTACCCATAGGGCTAAGGAGACCTGACCACTTGTACTCCATGCTCTGCCTTTTTATTCCACATTCTTAGTACCCAGGGTCCCAGAATCTCTTACCCAAGTGGCTCAAGTCAGCTTTCAGGGCCTGCGGTAGCCACTTTCCCAAGTCTAACTTCTGAATGGTGGACTGCCCACAAGCATGTGTAATTCTAGCCTGGAAGAATAGCCAAGGGTTGTTTGTGGAGGCTATGGAGTGAGCTTGCACATACCACCTGGAGTGTCCCTACCTATGCACACAAGGCTCCTTATTGTGCAGAATTGAGAAAGCAGTGAGAACAGAATATAGGTCATCCTCCCAGAGCTTCAGTGTACCCTCTTGTCATGGTTCACAAACGTAAAGAGTGGGCCCAGCAGCTTCTTGAGTTGTTGCCCTTTTGTTTTCTATTTAGTGAATTAGCAAACAGGGCACTTCCCTGGCTCACTGTATTTATCAGCAAATGCATAGAAATCTATTAAATCCTGGAGCATGAATGAATCTGATAGAAGAAGCAATGTAAACAAGTGGGAAGAGCAGCAGTGGAATGAGACAGATCTAGCACCAGACCCTGACCTGACACTTCTTAGATTTGGGAACTCGTACAAATAACTGAACCTCTCTAAAATCATGCCCCTAAAATAAGGCTTAAATTCTTACCTGCCTTGCAGAATTATAGTGGAAAGGTATAGATGTGAGTAACACATACAAAAGGCTAGGGAGAAAGGAAGTGATACACCCAATTGAATGCAGAGTTCCAAAGAAGAGCAAGGAGAGAAAAGAAAGCCTTCTTAAGTGAACAATGCAAAGAAACAGAGGAAAACAACAGAGTGGGAAAGACTAGAGACTCTTCAGGAAAACTGGAGATATCAAGGAACATTTCATGCAAGGCTGGGCACGATAAAGAAAAGAAACGGTAAGGGCCTAAGAGAAGCAAGGGAGGCTAAGAAGAGGTGGCAAGAATACACAGAATAACTATAAAAGAAAGGTCTTAATGAATTGGATAACCATGATGGTGTGGTCACTCACCTAGAGCCAGACATTCTGGAGTATGAAGTCATTTGGGCTTTAGAAGCATTACTACAAACAAAGCTAGTGGAGGTGATGGAGTTCCAGCTGAGCTATTTAAAATCCTAAAAGATGATGCTGTTAAAGTGCTACATTCAATATGTCAGCAAATTTGGAAAACTCAGCAGTGGCCACAGGAGTGGAAAAGGTTAGTTTTCATTTCAATCGCAAAGAAGGGCAATGCCAAAGAATGTTTGAAGTACCCTATAGTCGTGTTCATTTCACCTGCTAGCAAGGTAATGCTCAAACTCCTTCAAACTAGGTTTCAACAATATGTGAACCAAGAACTTCCAGATATACAAGCTGAATTCCTAAGAGTCAGAGGAACCAGAGATCAAACTGCCAATGTTTGTTGGATCATAAAGGCAAGGGAAGTTCCATAAAAACATCTATTTCTGCTTCCTTGATTATGGTAAAGGTTTTGAATGTGTGGATCATAACAAACTGGAAAATTCTTAAAGAGATGGGAGGACCAGACCACCTTACCTGTCTCCTGAGAAACCTGTACGCAAGTCAAGAAGCAATAGTTAGAACTAGACAAGGAACATCTGAATGGTTCAAAATTGGGGAAGTGGTACAAGGGTGTGTATTGTCAGCCTGCTTATCTAACTTCTATGCAGAGAACATCATAAGAAATACCAGACTTGATGAATCACAAGCTGGAATCAGGATTGCCTGGGAAAATATCAACAACCTCAGATACACAGATAATATCACTCTAATGGCAGAAAGCAAAAAGGAACCAAAAAGCCTCTTGATGAGAGTGAAAGAGGAGAATAAAAAAGCTGGTTTGAAACTCAACATTGAAAAAAACCCAGGTAGTGGCATTTGGTCCCATCACTTCATGTCAAATAGAAGGAGTAAAGTGCAAACAGTGAGATTTTCTTTTCTTGGGCTCCAAATTTATTGTGGACAGTGACTGCAGCTGTGAAATAAAAAGATGCCTTCTTCCTGGAAGGAAAGCTATGACAAATCTAGACAACATATTAAAAAGCAGAGACATCACTTTGCTGACAAAGGTCTGTATAGTCAAAGCTATGGTTTTTCCAATAGTCATGTGTATGGATGACTGAGTGCCAAAGAATTGATGCTATCGAATTGTGGTGCTGGAGAAGACTCTTGAGAGTCCCTTGGACAGCGAGGAGGTCAAACTGGTCAATCCTAAAGGAAAAAAACTAACCATATCTATTCATTGGAAGGACTGATGCTGAAACTGAAGCTCCAATACTTTGGCCATCTGATGCGAAAAGCCAACTCATTGGAAAATATCCTGATGCTGGGAAAGATTAAAGGTAAAAGAAGAGGGTGGCAGAAGATAAGATATTTAGATAGCATCACTGACTCAATGGATGTGAATTTGTGCAAACTTCAGGCGGCAGTGGAGGACAGAGGAGCCTGGTGTGCCACAGTCCTTGGGGTCGCAAAGGGTCAGACACAACTGAGTGACTTAACCACAACAGCAACAACATGCACTGAGATACTTCACCCACACAGTAGGCATTTTATAAAGGTAGTTATTTTACCAGTGTTCAGGATAATGAGGAAGTATTAATAGAAGTTACACCATAGAAATGAACCTAGGATGAAGTGCAGAGTATTGACCTCAGAAAGGTCAAGATTAATTGGGAGGTAATGTCCACTGCAGGAGAAGGCAATGGCACCCCACTCCAGTACTCTTGCCAGGGAAATCCCATGGACAGAGGAGCCTGGTAGGCTACAGTCCACGGGGTCGCACAGAGTCTGACACGACTGAGCGACTTCACTTTCATTTTTCACTTTCATGCATTGGAGAAGAACATGGCAACCCACTCTGGTGTTCTTGCCTGGAGAATCCCAGGGACGGGGGAGCCTGGTGGCTGCTGTCTACGGGGTCGCACAGAGGCGGACACGACTGAAGCGACTTAGCAGCAGCAGCCGCGGTCCACTGAATGTCTCACCGAGTAGATATTTCTGTTTTGAGAAAACTAATTTGCTTAATTTCTTAATGCAACTAAAAAGCAGTTTCCTCTTTTTAAAAAAGCTATAATAAATGAGCAGTGGATGCTCACAATTCACAATATTGGGCAACTGTATAATTAATGAAAATTTTTGAGCACTTAAGAGTCCTGTAGATGCCACTTCTGAACCTTTCCTGACTTTTAATCTTGTTTTAGTTCTTCTTTTTGTACTTTTCTCTTTCATTATCCTTCACTTGTCCTTTTAACATGAAGGTTTTCAAAGCCCATCAACCTCTGTTCTACAATAATTAAAAGATTTGCGTTAGCTTTATACTGCATTAGTGCCTCAGTTTGAAAGCACTTGGTCAATAACAGATAATTGCTAGAACGGAGGGTTGCACAAAGGACTGTGCAACCTCATATTGGCTACTGTTGCATCAGCATCTGCAATCTCCAATAAATCCTCAAAGTACATTCTCTAGTGAAATGATGTTATGTAACAGAAGTCTATAGGAGAAGGGTATGGGGGGAAACCCAGATTTGGAATAAGAAAGATCTAACATATTGTGTACGAGCCCCTCTCTCACTGCTACTCTTAGACAAGTTGCTTACCCACTTTTTGACTCGGTTTCCTCTTTTGTAAAGTGGGCACATAGATGTGTTGTGAAGATTAATTTTTTAAAATGTTTAAAAAGTGCTAAACATCATATCTGAAACAGAAAGCCCTCAATATGGTTACCCTGAATACATAAGCATCCATATATCCCCAAATATTATTCTGCTATTGCACTTGCCTGTATTCTTTTCTTTTTCTTTTTTTTTATGTATAGTTGATTCACAATGTCATGATAGTTTTGAGTGCATAGCAAAGTGATTCAATTCATAAATATATGTATATTCAATCTATCTATCTATATATGATTATATGATTACACTCATGCTAAGTTGCTTCAGTCGTGTCTGACTCTTTGTGACCCCATGGACTGTAGCCCACCAGGCTCCTCTGTCCGTGGGATTCTTCAGGCAAGAATACTGGAGTGGGCTCCCATTTCCTTCTCCAGGGGCTCTTTCCAAGTCAGGTATACAAGTCAACCTGCATCTTTTATGTCTCCTGCATTGGAAAGTGAGTTCGTTACAACTAGAGCCACCTGGGAAGCCCATATATATATTCTATATATACATATATGTACTTTTATGTATATTACATTTGTAATTATAATATGTAATTATATTTATAATACATATATGTATTTTCTATATATGTATATATGTACTTTCATGTACTATATATGTATGCATATATGTACTTTTTAGATTATTTTCATTTTCCCTTATGAATTATTATAAAACATTGAATATAGTCCCCCATGCTATACAGTAGGTCCTTGTTGGTTATTTATTTTATGTATAGTAGTGTATATATGTTAATCCCATCCTCCTAATTTATCCCTCCTCACCTCTTTCCATTTGGTAACCATAAGTTTGTTTTCTATGTCTGGGGGTCGATATTTGTTTTGTAAATAAGATCATCTTTAGTTTGTTTTTTTCTTTTCAGATTCCACATATGTGTGATGTCATATGATATTTGTCTTTGTCTAATTTACCTTAGTAAGATAATCCCTAGTTCCCTCCATGTTGCTGTAAATGTCATTATTTCATTATTTTTATGGGTGAGTTGTATTTCACTGTATATATGTATGACCTCTTCTTTATGTGTTCATCTGTCAATAAGTATTTAGGTTGTTTCCATGTGCTGGCTATTGTAAAGAGTGCTGCAATGAAGATGGGGGTGCATGCAAACTTTCGAATGATGGTTTCCTTTGGATATATGCCCAGGAGTGGGATTTGCTGGATCATATATTATCTATCTATCTATCTATCTATATATATAGATATTTTTTTTTTTTTTTTTTAAGGAACCTCCGTACTGTTCTCCATAGTGGCTGTATCAATGTACTGATTTTCCATATCAATTTGCATTTCCAGCAACCCTCTTTCCAGTTCGAGTGTTCCCTTTTCTCCATACCCTCTCTAACATTTATTACTTACACTTTTTGTTGGTGACCATTCTGACTGGAGTGAATTGATACCTCACTGAGGTTTTAATTAGTATTTCTCTAATAATTAGCAATTTTGAGAATTTTTTCCTGATTAAGTTTGAGCTCTATGTTCTCATCAATTGTAGATAGAAAGGAGTGTTGATAATAGCAGTGGCTCTTCCGGTTAAAGCCCTCAGTGATTAATCCCCTCTGTTAACCACATGAGGGAGGATTCTGAGGGGGGTTGAAGAAACTTGCCAACTTGAAGTTATTCTGAAAAGTAAGAAAAATATTGTTGGAAAATTTTACTCTTGGAATGCTAAATGTCTCTTTTATGCAGTAATTTGACCTTAATATGCTTACTTGCCCACTTTCATGGTGGCTCAGATGGTAAAGAATCTTTCTGCAATGCAGAACACGTGGGTTTGATCCCCCAGTCAGAAAGATCCCCTGGAAAAGGAAATGGCAACCCACTCCAGTATTCTTGCCTGGGAAATCCCATGGACAGAGGAGCCTGGAGGTCTACCATCGACGGGGTCGCAGAGTCAAACACAACACGACTGAACGATTTGCACATGCTTACTTGGATTTGCTGGAGAAAAGAAAAAAGTATTTATATATATATGTGTGTGTATATATATGAAAAGTAAAATAAAGTACTATTTTGATGATGATATGTGTTAATCACTCAGTTCTATCTGACTCTTAGCAGCCCCATGGACTGTAGCCTGCCAGGCTCCTCTGTTCATGGAATCCTCCAGGCAAGAATAGTGGTATGGGTTGCCATTTCTTTCTCCAGGCAATTTTCCTGACCCAGGGATCGAACCTGGGTTTCCCACACTGCAGACAGATTCTTAACCTGTGAGCCAACAGAGAAGCATGCAAGTATTTGTGCTAAGTTGCTTTAGTCATGTCTGACTCTTTGCGACCTGATGGACTCTTTGTGATCCTATGGACTGTAGCCCACCAGGATCCTCTGTCCATGTGATTCTCCAGGCAAGAAAACTGGAGTGGGTAGCCATATACATATGAGCACACACACACACATATATACTTATGTATACATATATAGGAGAGAGAGGTCTCTGTAGAGTTCCATATATCATTTTTAATACTTCTTTTAAAAATGTCTTACAAGAGTATCTTGACTTTTTAAATGAAATTGTTGAAATTGATTTCTCACTCTAAAATTTGAAGCAATATATTTATAACTATGTTTTCTTTACTTACTAGCGAAACTCAAGCCTATTTGTGCTCCTGGGATGATGATTCTAACTGAATCCAAAGCTGTTCTTGGAACAATAAATAATAAATAACTTTAATAAAAATGTTTAGAAAAATATAGGTTGCTATGTAGGTTTTTTGTTTCTAACTGATAGGATACTCACAGTTCAATATATATTTATGGAATATTTATTAAACAATTAGTATATACCAGACATTTGGATCAATGTCCTATTGAACCTTTCTATGACTTCTGTTCCGTGACTGCTCTTTAATATGTAAGTTCAACAAACACAGATAGGTTGTATATCAACAGAAACTAAACTAGTATCAGAACTCGATTCAATGCCATTTACTAACTCTGAGACCTTGGTCTGTTTGTCAGTTCTCTAAATCACAATATGGGAAAATACATGTAAAAATGGAGAGTTATTTATTAACTCAAAAGGTTGTGAGATTGAAAAATAGAAAGGACAAACAATAAATCCCAAGCACATTAAACAACTTTATGTGTGATTCCGTTAATATTCAAAAGCAAGAAAAACTAATCTTTGGTTAGATGTCAGAATGGTGATTACCCTTGATATGGGCAGATATTAACTAGGAAGAAGTATGAGGTAGTCATACAATGGGTTGAAAATCTTCATTATCTTGGAATAACTGGTAGTTGTGTGTGTGTGTGTGTGTATAAAAATTCATCAAGATATCTACTTAAGCTTTGCATTCTTTATATCTTTTCTGCCTCAATATTAAATTAAACACAGACAAGACTATATCTATTTTCTCTGAATAATGAGCACAATGTAAAGTTTGGGCCTGTATCTTGGCTTTGCATTAAGTATCAATATTTGCATAGAGATAGAGCCTGGTGTAAAAATAAAAATACAATTCATTTATTCAAATATTATTAAGAATTTCATGATGGCAAGAGCAGAACATTAAGCCAAGTGTAGGAATCATCTAAGCTTGAGCCATAATGCATGCCCACGAGGCCAGTCCAGTACAGAAATAACTCAGAAATTATCCTGAAAAGCAAGAAAGGCTTGCTAAGATCTGGCATCTGCATGAGATAAAATGAACATTAGAGATTACTCATTTTTCCAGGAAAGCATAGTTTTGAGTTAAAAGGGTCTTTTTGGGCTAGATGACCAAGGTGTGGTTCTACTCTACTGAGAAGACAATAGAATAAATATTTACTATGGAAAATACACTAAAACTGAGATTACATAGGCTGCCTTAAGAGGGAAAAATTTACCTGAGGCTTCTGAATAGAAAACCTGTGTTCTATTAAAATGGAAAGTGTAGTGCTCTCCATGCTGGGAAAGAAACATTGAAATGGTACAGTGATAATAAGATAGAATAGCATGTGTATTGTTGCCGTTCAGCCTTGCAGTCATGTCTGACTCTTTGTGACCTCATGGACTGCGGCATGCCAGGCTTCCAGTGTTTCACTGTCTCCCAGAGTTTGCTCACATTCACATTCATTGAGTTGGTGATGCTATCTCACCATCTCATCCTCTGCCACCTCCTTCTCCTTTTGCCTTCAATCTTTCCCAGTGTTAGGAACTTTTCCATTAAGTCAGCTCTTCGCATCAAGTGGCCGAAGTATTTGACCTTCAGCTTCAGCATCTGTCCTTTCAATGAATATTCATAATTTATTTCCTTTAGGACTGAGTGGTTTGATCTCCTTGCCGTCAAAGGAACTCTCAAGAGTCTTCTCTAGCACCTCAATTCAAAAGCATCAATTTTCCACTCTCAGTCTTCTTTATAGTCCAACTCTCACAGCCATACATGACCACTGGAAAAGCAGTAACTTTGACTAGCATGTATATTAGTAATAACTATTGTTCTCTGATTGAAAAATTTTATTACTCTCTTTATATTACTTTAATCATTAAATACGGGCTTCCCTGGTGGCTTAGTGGTAAAGAATCTGCCTGCCAATGCAGAAGATACAGGTTCAATCCCTGGATGAGGAATGTCACCTGGAGAAGGAAATGTCAACCCGCTCCAGTATGCTTGCCTGGAAAATCCCATGGACAGAGGAGCCTGGCAGGCTACACTCCATGGGGTTGCAAAGAGCCGGACATGAGTTAGCAACTAAACAGCAATAACAATCATTAAATATACTGAAATTCTTTGAAAAATGCATGCCTCCAAGGTGAAGCATATGACATTAAACAGTGAGATTACGAGATCATGAAAAAGGAGTACAGGAAGCAGAGAGGCTTGGGAATGCCCAGGTAGCCAGTTACTGACTTGTTTGCTTACAGGAGTGATGCTTACTCCCCAGTGAATGAGAACCAATCAGCAAGCATGATGATGCAGTTCCCTGCCTTTCAGAAACAGGTACCCAGAGTGTAGCGGCGTCAGAGAATGAGAGAGAATTAGAGTCTGTTGATGTTGTTCAGTTGCCCAGTCATGTCTGACTCTTTGCGACCCCATGGACTTCAACACACCAGACCTCCCTGTCCCTCACTGTCTCCCAAAGTTTGCCCAAGTCCACGTCCATTGCATCGGTGATGCCATCCAGCCATCTCATCTTCTGATGCTGTCTTCTTCTGCCTTCAATCTTTCCCAGCCTCAGAGACTTTTCCAGTGAGTCAGCTGTTAACCACAGATAACCAACATACTGGAGTTTCAGCTTCAGTATCAGTCCTTCCAACAGGTATTCAGGGTTGATTTCCCTTAAGGTTGACTGATTTGATCTCCTTGCTGTCCAAGGGACTCTCAGAAGTCTTCTCCAGCACCACAGTTCGAGGGCATCAATTCTTCAGCGCTCTGCCTTCTTTATGGTCCAGCTATCACAACCGTACATGACCACCGGGAAGATCATAGCCTTGACTATGTGGATCTTGGTCAATACAGTAACATCTCTGCTTTTTAACACACTGTCTAGGTTTGTCAAAGCTTTCCTGCCAACAAGCAAACATCTTCTGATTTCATGGCTGCAGTCACCATCCGCAGTGATTTTAGAACCCAAGAAGAGGAAATCAGTCGCTACTTCCACCTTTTCCCCTTCTATTTGCCATGAAGTAATGGGGTCAAATGCCATGATCTTAGGGTTGTTTTTTTTTTTAAATATTTAGTTTTAAGCCAGTTCTTTCACTCTCGTCCTTCACCCTTATCAAGGAGTTCTTTAGTTTCTCTTCATTTTGTGCCAGTAGAGTGGTATCGTCTGCATATCTGAGGCTGTTGATGTTTCTCCCACCTATCTTGATTCCAGCTTGTAACTCATCCAGTCTGGCATTTCTCATAATGTGCTCAGCATATAGATTAAAACACATGGGGTGACAGCAGACAGCCCCGTTATACTCCTTTTTCAATCTTGAACCAATCAGCTGTCCTATACAGGGTTCTAATTGTTGCTTCTTGACCCACATACCGGTTTCTCAGGAGACAGGTATTCCCATCTCTTTAAGAACTTTCCACAATTTATTATGATTCACACAATCAAACACTCTGGTGTAGTCGATGAAACAGAGGTAGATATTTTTCTGGAATTCCTTCATTTTCTCTATGATCCAGCAAATACTGACAATTTGATCTCTGGCTGCTCTTCATTCTCTAAACCCAGCTTGTACATCTAGAAGTTCTTGGTTCACATAATGCTGAAGCCTAGCATGCAAGATATTAAGCATTACCTTACTAGTATGGGAGATGAGTACAATTGTCTGATGGCTAGCACATTCTTTAGTACTACCCTTCTTGTGAATTGGGATGAAGATTGACCTTTTCCAGTCCTGTGGCCACTGCTTCTGATCTTCCAGATTTGCTGACATATTAAATGCAGCACCTTGATGGCATCATCCTTCAGGATTTTGAATAGTTCTACTGGAATTCCGTCATATCCACTAGCTTTGTTAGCAGCCACAACAGTGCTTCCTAAGGCCCACTGGACTTTGCGCTCCAGAATATCTGGCTCTGGGTAGCAGATCACCCCATCATAGTAATCTGGTTCATTTGTATCTTTTTTGTACCGTTCTTCCGTGTGTTCTTTCCATCTCTTCTTGATCTCTTCAGCATCTACTAGGCCTCTACCATTTATGTCCTTTATTGTCCCCATCTTTGGGCAAAATGTTCCCTTGATATCTCCAATTTTCCTGAAGAGATCTCTAGTCTTTTCCCTTCTGTGGTTGTCTTCTAGTTTTATACACTCTTCACTGAAGGAAGCCTTCTTGTCTCACTGTGCTGTTCTTTGGAAATCTCTGTTTAGTTGGACATATCTTTCCCTTTCTCCCTTGCTTTTCTCTTCTCTTCTTTCTTTAGCTATTTAGCTTTCTTTAGCCGCCTCAGATAACCGCTTTGCCTTCTTGTTTTTCTTTTTCTTTGGGATGGTTTTGTTCGCTGCTTCCTGTACAGTGTTACAGATCTCTGTCCGTTATTCTTCAGGCACAATGTTTTCAAGTTCTAACACCTTGAATCTATTCGTTACCTCCACTGCATATTCACAGGGGATTTTATTTAATTTGTACCTGGCTGGCCTAGTGGTTTCCCCCGCTTTCTTTAGTTTAAGTCTGAGTTTTGCTATGAGAAGCATGAGGTGAACCACAATCAGCTCCAGGTCTTGCTTTTGCTGACTGTATACGGCTTCTCCATCTTTGGCTGCATTGTACTGGCAATCACCTCCTTCAGTTATCTCTGGGTTATCTCTGACATATTCTCGGGCTTCCCAGGTGGTGCTAGTCGTAAAGAATCTGCCTGCCAATGCAGGAGACATAAGAGATGTGGGTTCCATCCCTGAGTCAGAAAGATTCCCTGGAGGAGGTCATGGCAACCCACTTCAATATTCTTGCCTCAAGAATCTCATGGACAGAGGAGCCCGGCAGGTTACAGTCTGTAGGGTTTTAGAGTCAGACATGACTGAAGTGACTGAGCATCTCCTAAGACATACACTCACCTGCCTTTCTGCCCTGGCCCCTGGCTGCATTCCCACAGATCCTGAGGCCACTTTGAAGTCTGTGTCTTATCAGTGACCTTGGGGAAGGTCACTGTGTTATTGAAAACTCCCTGGACAAGTGCCAAATGGGAGAGCCACATACTAAGAAGAATGTAGAAGAGATATGCCCCTGGCAGGGAGGGAAAAATGCCCCCTTAAGAAGTGACACTTACACTGAGATCTAAAGGATATGTGGGAATTAACAAGGTGACATCAGAACAAGAAGAGGAAAGCCCTTTCATGGAAGGGAGCTTGGTGTGGACAGGGGGATATGTTAAAGAAAACAAAACGGCTGCTATAAGAGCAGAAAACAAAACAACCCCCCTGAAATATCAGTGTCTAACATAATAGCTGCTTATTTTTCACTTTCACAGTCCAAAACTGCGACACGGGCACTGCATCACGTAGTCATTCAGGAGCCATGGCTGACTGAGGTTCCATATCATCAGTGCTTGAGCCTCTATGTCCATTTGTGCATTGACTGTCCAGCTGCAGAGGGAAGAGAAAGAGCAAGGGGGATAGTATGGGGAGTTCTTTGGAGCCAGGTCTAGAAAGGGAATGTAACCCTCCCAGTCGTATCAAAGGAATGTGACCACAAGTTCAGTTCAGTCACTCAGTCGTGTCCGACTCTGTGACCCCATGGGCTGCAGCACGCCAGGCCTCTCTGTCACCAACTTCTGGAGTTTACTCAAACTCATGTCCATCATGCCGGTGATGCCATCCAACCATCTCATCCTCTGTCATTCCCTTCTCCTCCCGCCTTCAATCTTTCCCAGCATCAGGGTCTTTTCAACTGAGTCAGTTCTTCACATCAGGTGGCCAAAGTATTGGAGCTTCAGCTTCAGCATGAGTCCTTCCAATGAATATTTAGGACTGATTTCCTTTAGGATGGACTGGTTGGATCTCCTGGCAGTCCAAGGCACTCTCAATATTCTTCTCCAACACCACAGTTCAAAAAAGCATCAATTCTTCGGCACTCAGCTTTCTTTATAGTCCAACTCTCACATCCATACACGACTACTGGAAAAACCATAGCTTTGACTAGATGGACCTTTGTTGGCAAAGTAATGTCTCTGCTTTTTAATATGCTGTCTAGATTCATCATAACTTTTCTTCCAAGGAGCAAGCATCTTTTAATTTCATGGCTGCAATCACCATCTGCAGTGATTTTGGAGCCAAAAAAATAAAGTCTGCCACTGTTTTCATTGTTTTCTCTTCTATTTGCCATGAAGTGATGGGACTAGATGCCATAATCTTAGTTTTCTGAATGTTGAGTTTTAAGCCAACTTTTTCACTTTCCTCTTTCACTTTCATCAAGAGACTCTTTAGTTCTTCTTAGCTTTCTGCCATAAGGGTGGTGTCATCTGCATATCTGAGGTTATTGAAATTTCTCCCAGTAAACTTGATTCCAGCTTGTGCTTCATCCAGTCCAGCATTTCTCATGATGTACTCTGCATATAAGTTAAATAAGCAGAGTGAGAATATACAGCCTTGATGTACTCCTTTTCCTATATGGAACCAGTCTGTTGTTCCATGTCCAGTTCTAACTCTTGCTTCTTGGCCTGCATACATATTTCTCAGGAGGCAAGAAAGGTGGTCTGGTATTCCCATCTCTTTCAGAATTTTCCACAGTTTATTGTGATCCATACAGTCAAAGGCTTTGGCATAGTCAGTAAAGCAAAAGGAGATTTTTGGGGGAGCTCTTTTACTTTTTCGATGATCCAGTGGATATTGGCAATTTGATCTTTGGTTCCTCTACCTTTTTTAAATCCAGCTTGAACATCTGGAAGTTCAAGGTTCATTTACTGTTGAGGTCTGGCTTGGAGAATTTTGAGCATTACTTTGCTAGTGTCTGCTGCTGCTGCTGCTGCTAAGTCCCTTCAGTCGTGTCCGACTTTGTGCGACCCCATAGACGACAGCCCACTAGGTTCCCCCGTCCCTGGGATTCTCCAGGCAAGAACACTGGAGTGGGTTCCTAGCGTGTGAGATGAGTGCAATTATGCAGCAATTTGAGCATTCTTTGGCATTGCCTTTCTTTGGGATTGGAATAAAAATTGCCCACAAAGGATGGCCAAATCTACAGAGGAACTGCAATTTTAAGAAAATAATGCAGAGTTTAAAAACTTTTTATAGATTATAACTGAGACCATTAGAATGCAAGATGGTTTATTGCTTGTGGCTGAGCTGAAATATCTACTCATTCCTTTACTCATTTATTCACTCTTTTATCCATTTCTTCTTGGGACATTTATCAGGTGCGTATGCTATGCCACACCAAGTAGTCAACAAACTATATTTTCACACAGAAATTAATAGCATGAACAAGGTTCCAAAAAGAGATATCAAAATGAAACATGGGAAAACTTTTAATTTCACATTTTCAGTAATCATTTGAGGAGAAAAATGTCATTGCTCATTGGTGCTTAAATTCTTATCAATGCAGAATGGGTAGAATTAGGGAGAAAGTTTATAGTAGGGAGTTTGTTATTTTTCTTAAAAGAGGCACTTATCAACTAAAATTTGTAAAATTGTCCTTAGTGCCTTTCCATTGCTCCATTCTTTTAATTTTTTCTGTTCTACTAGATGCCCCAGGAATAGTCATTCAAATTACTGTACATAAACCACCCCTTTTATGCTTTGAAAAGCTCAAAAATTTACTAAAATTGCTATAGAAGATGTTAAGAAACATGTAATAACTTTGCTTGTCCTTTCTTATAGTTTTGAAATAAATATTTAAGCTACAGTATATGACCAGTATTGAATGTCTACTAGAGAGGGATTTGCAGATTCACAACTTACCCAAGTAGAGGGAAGTGGAGATTTTCCTCCATATTTTCTTGATTATTTGGGGTCAGTTGGCTGATAACACACTTTTCTAAGTATGCGTAGGACCCTTTTTAAACACCATGTGAAAGTGTTGGTCTCTCAGTAATGGCTGACTCATTGCAATCCCATGGACTTCAGCCTGCCAGGCTCCTCTGTCCATGGAATTCTCCAGGCAAGAATGCTGGAGTGGGTGGCCATTTCTTTCTCCACAGGATCTTCCCAACCCAGGGATCGAACCTGGATCTCCTGCACTGCAGGCAGATTCTTTACCTTCTGAGCCCCCAAGACAGGAGTCAAACCTGAAATCTTCTGATTCAAAGTCAGAAGCGCTGTTGAGCCTTTGAGCCACTGGCCCCTACACTGTTAAACACCACATCAATTATCAAATATACTCATTAGCTTAGTTTCCATCCACATTTGAAGAATATCTCTGTTTTACTTTCTTCTTGGCTTTAGCTGTGACACATAAAGATAGTTTTAAAAAGAGTGTGAATAATTAAAGCAACAAGCAATTAACTAATTGATCCTAAATATATATATATATATATATATATATATATATATATATATAGCTTACCCAACACTAATAGCGTAATTGCAGTCATTTTTTTGGAGCAGTGCTGTTATCACTTATGGGTCTTTATTGTTACTCTTTGTTACAAACAACTAGACAAATAAGAAATTTACAAATTTTCATTGGTACTTTGAACATTTGGAGCTTCTTTAAGCTGTTATATCTTACCTGTGTCCCTTTTCTTGTTCCACCTACCTGGATCTGCCCCTCTCTGCAGTCCTCCCATATCAATAAACAGATTACCCATTACTCCCTCGTTGTGAAAAATATTCCCATACCACCTCTTCTGCCTTTCAAAGAATCCATTTAGACCCTTGTTTTGGGCTTCCATAGCCTGCCATTATTCCCCTATCATAGCTAGGACCAGTTAAATCATCTGCATGCCCATTGAAAAATGAAAATGCATAACGCGTGTTACAAAAAACAAGCAAACAAACAACTATTAAGAAAATAATAATGGCAACTTTGGAGCAGTATATTAAGCCTTGAGTCCTACTGAGCATGGGACCCTGAACGACTGGACAGATTGCCTGCCCGTGAAGCCAGCCCTGCTCGCAGCCCTGTCATTTTTATCACTTTTGTTTTTCATTTGCTCAGTGTGTCTGACTTGGCGACCCAATGGACTGCAGCTCACCAAGCTTCCCTGTCCTTCATCATCTCCTGGAGCTTGCTCAAACTCATGTCCATTGAGTCGATGATGCCATCCAACCACCTCATCCTCTGTCATCCCCTTCTCCTCCTGTCTTCAATCATTTCCAGCATCAGGGTCTTTTCCAAGGAGTCAGTTCTTTGCATCAGGTGGCTGATGTATTGGAGCTTCAGGCTCAGCATCAGTCCTTCCAATCAATATTCAGGGTTGATTTCCTTAGAACCTGACACAAATGTTTGTGGAGAAGCAGAAGTCACATTTGATGTAAAACGTAGGACTGGTGAGTGATAAAACTGGATATTAAGTGGGAAGGTTTCTAAGCAAAGTGTTGAAGGAATGGCTTAGTTCCTCCTGACTGCTTATAGCAAAATGCAGTATGAGAGAAATAAGTTGAAGGCAGAATTGTTAAGTGAAAGGAAACAGAACTTAAAGATCTCAGACTGTCCACATTACAAAAAAATGAGAAAGTGTGTTCAGAAGACGAGACCCAAGGTATGGAAGACTGACCGTTTGATAAGGATATTCATGTGGGTGTGAACCACAGAGCTAATCAGTCGCTCCAGCAGGAAACTGCTAGTATGAACTGTAAGTGAGGGTGGTGGAACCTGATGAAGGGAGGCTGGAACATGTGCTGTCAATCCTTCAAGGAAAGAAAAGAAGGACCTTTAAGGTGATCCAGAGATCGTCAGGCTCATAGCCTAGGTTTCAACAGGTCAAGGTGGCTGCAACAGTAGTGGTGGGGGAAGAGTCACTTAGAACCATCAGGGCATCATTCCCACCAGGAAGAGAGCAGCAGCATCCGTCCAAGCTATAAGGGAGGCGTTGCCACCCCAGTGAGTCTAGAAGGCAGAGCATCAAGTCAAAGAGGATTAACTTCCAACTGTAATATCTCATGGAATTTTAGACTTTCTTGGGGCCTGTCTTTCCTATTCCTCCTTTCCTGTTTCCTTTCTTCATTCCTATATCTCCCTTTTGAAATGGATCTCTATCCTGCGCTGTTCCTGTAACTGTGTTTTGGGAGCAAGTGATTTGTTTGATTTCATAGGCTCACAGCTAGAGAAGAATTCTGCCTGAGATAAATTGTACCTGCACTGTCACCTATATCTGATTTAGATGATACTGAAGTAAGACTGTGGACTTTACACTCAGGGTTGATGCTGAAAAAAGTTAAGATTTGGGGACTATCAAGTTGGAATGAATATTACACGTGATAAAGACATGGGTTTTGGGGGAGTAAGAGATATCCACAGCATTTCCCTAGAATGCTATGGATTTTTGTACCCCCACCCCCCCTACACACACACAGAAATTCATATGTTGAAGTGCTAATTTGATGGTAATTGGAGGTGGAACATTTGGGAGGTAATTAGGTCAAGAGGGTGGGGTCCCCATGGTGAAGTTAGTGTCCTTATAAAGGAGGAAGAGAACTGGCCCTTCTTCTCTCTTTGTAATGTAAATGAGAAGACCATCACTGTAAGTCAGGAAGAGGGCCTTGACCAGGAATCCAGCAATACTGGCGTTCTGATTTTGTACTTCCAGACTCCAGACCTCTAAGGAAGAAATGTTAATTGTTTATGACACCCAGGGTATGTTTTGTTATAGCAACTTGAGCAGACCAAGAGACAATGGAGATTGAATAAGATGAGAGATGTCATTAATAAAATAAATGTAATTAGGCTTAATGTTAATTTTTCTTTTGTACTATAATTTTAAGTTACATTTACGGAACATGGAAGTATGTAAGGTTCTATACATTTCATTGCTGCTTACAAGTTACTATCATTTTCCTCAGTGGAAAGAAGCAATTTATTATCTTTAATGTTTCTAAAATCAAGGTATTATTTATAATTAATCTGTACATTCATTAGAGTGTTTTTCTCAGAAGAGAAAAAAGGTGAGACTAAAACAATGATGTAATCAAAACTTACATCATCATGGAATTAAAGCAATATAACATTTTGATGAAACTATTTCCTGGTAAGAAAATGCTGACATTATATCCTGGTGGAATGTTGTTGTTTAGTCACTAAGTTGTGTTGACTCTTCTTACCCCATGAACTGTAACCCACCAGGCTCCTCTGTCCATAGAATTTCCGAGGCAAGAATACTGGAGTGGGTTGCCATTTCCTTCTCCAGGGGTCTTCCAAACCAAGGGATTGAACCCACATCTCCTGCATTGACAGGTGGATTCTTTTACCACTGAGCCACCTGAAAAGCCCACACTGGGTGGGGGGATACCTTTCAGTTAAATTCCTCTCCTGAATTATGATAAATTTTACCTCTGAATGCAATTGGATGGCTGCTTGTAAATTGTAAGTACAGAAAAAAGGATTCAAAATCAATTCATGTCCTTATGAATAATATAAAAGTGTGTAAGGGATGAATGTTAGGAAGAGTTATAATCAAGATCTCTACACAAAGCATAAAATTAATTGTGTTTAAGCCATGTTGTTTTAGTAAGAAAAATAATCATAACAGTAACAGAAGTGAGAATTTCTGCCATTTATTGTGTTCCTACTGTGTGCTAGGCTGTGTACACTCTGCTTTCAGTTCAGTTCAATTCAGTTCAGTCGCTCAGTTGTGTCTGACTCTTTGCGACCCTATGAATTGCAGCATGCCAGGCCTCCTTGTCCATCATCAACTCCCAGAGTTTACTCAAACTCATGTCCATCGAGTCAGTGATGCCATCCAGCCATCTCATCCTCTGTCGTCCCCTTCTCCTCCTGCCCCCAATCCCTCCCAGCATCAGGGTCTTTTCCAATGAGTCACCTCTTCGCATCAAGTGGCCAAAGTATTGGAGTTTCAACTTCAGCATCAGTCCTTCCAATGAATATTCAGGACTGATCTCCTTTAGGATGGACTGGTTGGATCTCCTTTCAGTGCAAGGGACTCTCAAGAGTCTTCTCCAACACCACAGTTCAAAAGCATCAATTTTTCAGTGCTCAGCTTTCTTCACAGTCCAATTCTCACATCCATACATGACCACTGGAAAAAGCATAGCCTTGACTAGATGGACCTTTGTTGGCAAAGTAATGTCTTTGGTTTTTAATATGCTATATAGGTTGGTCATAACTTTCCTTTCAAGGAGGAGTAAGCGTCTTTTAATTTCATGGCTGCAATCACCATCTGCAGTGATTTTGGAGCCCCAAAAATAAAGTCTGACACTGTTTCCACTGTTTCCCCATCTATTCACACTCTGCTTTACAAGTGCGCAAATAGTCAAGGAGGAGGGTGTAAAGAAATCGATAAATCAGGAATAAAAACATTGCTTCCTTTTAAATATTTTAAGCTTTATTATATGAGACTAAGTCTGCCACTCTTAATTGGTTCCATCCATCATTTAAAAACCTTAACTGATCTCTGGGAAAATCTGTCTCCTATCCATGAGGGATTGTTCATCTTCCAAGAGTGATGCAGCTGTGTTTCATTATAGGGTGCACTGGCCGTGAAGGTGTGGATCCCTGATCTTCATTTCCTAGTTAACTAGCATCCTGTTATCACACATGCGACCACCATCTTTCAGCACTAGAGAATGTCTTCCAGAGTGCTCAGAGATTATATGGCACCAGGAAAACAAATCAGCCTATGCCAGCCCCCAGTATGTGGTTTCCTGATAGTTTAAAAAGCTCTAGAAGACCTGTGTCCACCTTCCATCATTAAGCTGTATGTAATTGATCATTTATGAAATCTTCCCAGGCTTCCTGTGTAGGAGCATAATATCTCTTTAAAATATCAAGTGCACCTTATCACACATTTTAACATTCAATATACATGATTTCTTCTTCGTCTGCTGTCAAATACACAAAGCTCTCTGATGAGAAGGTGACTAAGCATGCCAGATAAGTAAAGTGCTATTTTCCCCCCGTGTTTGTGCCTGATATCAAATTCTATCTTTGTTCAGAATATCTCTGTGCTTACTGCAAGCAATTCTCTTTTGAATCATTTTGCTTCTTACTGTAATAAATGACAAAAAAATTGAATGTATAGAAGGATTGTTTGGAAAAATGATACTAGCAGATTGGATTTCAGGGTAATGCTATTACTTTTGAAAGCCACAATTCTCTGATTTACTAGGATTTGCCTTTCTTTCCCTACCCAGGGAAGGATTACTGCTGACAAATTGTAACTCCTTTTCAAAATATTTACTTTTTTTCTTTTAAGGTTTCCTTATGAAACTTTTGAAATGCACAAATAAATACTGTGAGGAAAGAGGCCCAGAGCAGCTGTGCCATCTAAATGTAACCACTTATTTAATTTGCATGAGCTTGGTAGGTGGAAGAATATGTAAATAGATTCACAACTCCATTGACCAGTAGGATTTCTTTTCTCTAGTCTTTCTTTTTTTTTTTTTTTTTAAGGATACCAAATAAGTTACAAATGTGCCTAGGTTTACTTTTAAAACCTGTAAAGTTTAGGATGTTGCTTGTAACTATTTGCTAACCTTTCTCTTTTGATTACTGTTAATCTTTCTTGATTTATCACTGAATTTTGAGCACCTGCTCCCATGTCTAAAACATAGGAATTGTCTACCCACCCCCAAGTCCCCTAAAAAAGAAACAAAGAGAAATTGTACTTAATTTACAATGGTAAGATAAGTGTCACAAAGACCAGTTCTGGTTGGGCAGTGCCTTCCCATAGACCTGAAGTCATGTTTCCAATGTTGCAAAAGGGCTAAAGAGAGATTAGCTACTTGAAGGATAGCTCATGAGGTCTGTTGTTGACAGGCCCCAAGGTTGTTTAGTAGATGGTTCTTAGTAAAAGAAACTGCAAAAATATAACCGATTGAAAGTACTATAAAAAAAGCCCTAGAATTGAAAAGTGTGAAATGGTCAAAGTTGTTAACATTGACATGGAAATTTTGAAATCTTCTTTGCCACTCTTATGCTTCTTGAGAATCGTGTTTTCTCACACAGATCATATTGGACTTTTTTTTTCCTTCTTCCTCAGTATTTAACAATAGGAATGGACTTGAATTACACAATTATAGATACTCAGGCACATCAATAGTTTGGTGATGAACGTGTTTGAATCATCATTGGTATAGCTGAAGGCATAAAACATAAAAATAAACGTAAATTTTAGAAAGAAAACGAAGGGGAAAATTAAATCTCTGAATTTTGTGTCTTATTAGCCTTCTGGTATTTGAATAAACTTTTTATAAACCTAAATAATTTCTAAAAAGCATAACTTCTGTGTACAAAATATTTCTCAAGTGGTTTAAAAAAAAACAACAAAAAAGAATAGAAGAACTGAATTAATTGGCTTTCTGAAGGAACATTTTCACTTTACATAGCAAGTATTTGTGTGCTTTGCTTTCCTATATAACTATCAGATGACAACTTCTTATTGAAGACAGTGCTGTCCTTAGTGAATTATCATTGGGCTTTTAAAAGATAAGTACATTTTGCATACAATATTATGAAAAGAATTTTTATGTTACTAATGGACATGAACTGCTACAAGCAACAGTATATTTTGTTCATCAAAATATTAATTGAAAACAGGGTGTAGTCTTAAACAAACAGACTTAGCAATATTGTATTTCATTGACATTATGTTGGTACTACTTTCTGTTGAAGGGTAAAAGAGACCAGGAAGCTGGATGTAAACATTTAAAAAAGGTAAATGGATGGAGTTGTAAAAGGGGCTGGTGGGAAGGGGGTGATATCTTTGAAAACCTGGTCCTCATCATTACATTAAATAATTACTTGTACATGTATTAACTATATAATAGTCATGACATTGACAGCAATTATTTATGAAACACTTGGGTAAAGAAGCGGCCTGCAATGCAGAGACCAGGGTTCAATCCCTGGGTCGGGAAGATCCCCTGGAGAAGGGAATGGCAACCCACTGTAGTGTTCTTGCCTGGAAAATTCCGTGGACTTAGGAGCCTGATGGACTGCAGTCCGTGGGGTCGCAAAGAGTCAGACACGACTGAGTGACTAACACAGACACGCTGACATGTATCAAGTACAATCCTGTGTGTTTGATGCCTGTTTCCTTTCACGCTTTACAATAGCTCTGCAGCAGAAGAATTATTCTCTTCATTTTATTACATAGGAACTGATTAGGGAACTTAACAGTTTTCCCCAAATATGCAGAGGGTAGGGTTTTATCCAGATTCAAATCTAGATCTTTCTAAGTCTAAAGCTGTCTCCTCAACCCCTGGCCCATTCTGCCTCTCCAAATTTTTCTTGAGCGTCTACTGCATGCTAAATTTCTTTCCAGGTTCCAGGGACAAAGTAGTGAAGAGGTATGACTCCTGGTTTTAGCAATATTCATCTTTAGTTAGTGAGTTAGATCTTAAACAAATTATATGAGCGCTTTACCCATTACCAATGGTTAATGCTATGAAGGGAAAATCCAGGCTGCTATTGTAGGCAGAGAGATGATGCTCAAGAGAAAGAACTCCTAACATACATATGGAGGGATGAGCATTGTATATGTCAGAAAATTTTTTTTTAAACTTAATTTCAAAAATCATCATTTCAAAATATTCTTTCAATATTGTATGTTTGACTTGCCAAGGACTGAATTAAATTTCTTAGCTGTTTTTGATAGCTAATATAGTCATGATTTTTAGAAATAATAACATAAGAACCATTTAATATGAAATATTATTATTATTATCACCTTCAACAATTTCCACACCAATTGAGAAGAGAGAAAAAAGACATCCTGTGACCCAGTGTCTTACTTGAGCCAAATGCTTGTTTGAAATCTCTGGCTTGTGGTTGCTTTATGCTATGGATTTAGCAGTTCAAGTGAGTAAAAGCAGCATCAGTTAGTTAAAAAGATTTTGCTTGGAAGATTTGCTTTTCCCTGCTGATTTTTCCTTCTATCCAACAAAACCTGTCCCCTGTTAAAAACCGAGTCTGTAAGGCAATTGCAGCAGGAATTCTTTGGAACAGTGTTATTGCCACTCAAAATTCATCATGAGGATAAACACCCGACCGAACTGTTAAATATGACAATCCTTTCCTCTATCTAGAGTGGTGATGTTAATATTTCATGGCTGTTAACGAAGTGCTAGGTGCCACATGATTTGTAATATTTTCTCATATTACTGTCACACCAATCTGATGGACCAGAATCGGTGCCATTGACTGTTCCCGATATTGTTAGACCTGTTTGGTAAGAACACCGAAACTAAGAAGACTTGAGTGAAATTCCCAAGTCAAAGGCTAGAAGGTGCACAGTCAGGTTTTGCTTCTGGGGCTGTGGGCTACAGAGGCCATCTCCTTTCGCCCTGTGCTGTGCGGAGTTTAGTCGCTCAGTCATGTCTGAGTCTTTGCGACCCCATGGGCTATAGCCTGCCAGTCTCCTCTGTTACCCTAGTCAGGAGGTTATTCCATATTAGTTGTCACTTTTTCTCAGGGCAATTAAAATAGGAGCAGTATGTTGTCAGGATGTATCAAGCATAGACAGTGCATGATCTGAAAGCAGAGCTAAAAACCTGAAGAAAAAGGAAATGCTAGAGAAAGAGTAAGAAAGATCTACCTGTCCTAATATCAGGGTCATCAGGTTGCTGGTAAAGCTTGACCTGCAGGCAGCGTGTTCCTGAAAAATGATCCTCCTTTGTTCTCTAAGTAATCAATACCCTATAACATTTCTCACTCTGTTTCTTCTGTCCCTAGCAGAGGACAAGCACACATACTTAAACAAAAAATGCATTTCAATAAAATAGACGTCTTCTCAGTGAGGATGAGTGAGTAGGTCTTACTCTTAGAGGATGTGCCCTTTGCAACTTGCAACAGTCTCTTGGTTGTTTCTTTGCCCTTAATAAATATCAGTGATTTTATTATATACTGACTACCTCTGCCTTGATCCATTTGAATTCTACTGTCTGCGGTCACACATACTTATCTTTCCTGGAATTTCATATTTGCTTAGTTTGGAATGAGAAATTTGAATGTTTGTATAAATAAATATATAAGATCACTGTTTGAAAATTAAATATAATACTATCATTGAGGATTGTCAGAAATGGACCATACAAAAAATTAAAAAAAGAAATGGACCATACACCCATGTAAATGATAACTTTGACTTTTATTGGCTCCAGCTGAGCTATCCCTTAGAGATATAGCCAAAAAAATGAACTATTTATTGCCATATTGCCCAGAAGAAACTGAAAAGAGAAAATACCTATGTTGCCTTAAGTCAAACATATGGAGTCTGGAAAGAAAATTAAAAGCCCATGCTACCATAAAATATGATGCTTGATGGCTGGTTTTTTCCAAAACCTGAGTTGGGCTATTAAAAAAAAAAAATGGGTTAAGAAAGGCAGGAAGAAAAATTATGTTTCATCTAAGTGCCTCAAGTGGTGCTGGTTTGAATATTATCTAAGTCTTACTTTAATAAGTGAATGTTTAAGCAAGATTAGGATTTGAGCTAATTTTATTTACAGATGCTTGATAGGTGATGTGTGTTCTTCAGGAGAATCAATTTTATTTGTGTTATATCTGCCTGCCGATGCAGGAGACATAGGAAATGTGGGTTCAATCCCTGGGTCGGGAAGATCCCCTGGAGAAGGGAATGGCAACCCACTCCAGTATTCTTGCCTGGAGAATTCTATGGACAGAGGAGCCTGGTTGGCTACAGCCCACAGGGTCACAAAGAGTCAAACACGACTGAGCAGAGACTCACGCATCTCTCCCTTACCTATACCTTGGGCCCATTACCCACTTCCCCAGAATGATGGATATTAAAGATCTGCCAATATACTGCAATGGTTATCTGACCACAGTAGGAAGCTTTGCTGGAAAGAGTAATACTTGTAGATGTTGCTAGGTCTATTTCAGTGTGAACTGGGTTAGGTATATTCTTCCTTCATAGAAACCATTGCTTCTTTATAATAATGTGGCTGTCATCTTTAGAATAATGAAAGTTCAGGGCAGAAAATTATTAAAAGGGTAAGGAAATGGCAACCCACTCCAGTACTCTTGCCTGGAAAATCCCATGAATGGAGGAGCCTGGCAGTTCTTGGGGTTGCAAAGTGTTGGATGTGACTGAGTGACTTCACTTTTCAAGAGAATAGCAGAGAGAGAGGGAAGAGGAAATACATATTTTCAAAAGGTATTAAGGTTATACTTGATAAAATGGGCATGTGAACAGGAAAGCAAGTAGTGGTAGAAAGTTACGAATTTGGAAATAAGAGGCTATTTGTGTTTGAAATCAAGGGGAAAAGGCATCTTTTAGTACTCTAGACAAGAAAGAAAATCTATATTTTGAGCCTGCATTCAAAGATCTACTGAGCTCTGAGCAATTGGCAGTGTAGCTAAAGGATCAGAAATAAAGACAGTAAAGAAAAGTGACAAAGAGTTTGTATTCAACCTATAAAAATTATTCTTTCTATGATGCTTCTCATTGCTGTCTGCTGGTGTCACAGATGGCTAGCGTGGACCCATTTGCCTTGAAGAAATGAAGGGAAAAAATAAACTCCTCTCAGATAGTAAGAATAGACTGGAAGTATTTTGCCACTAAGGATTAGCTGGGAAGGTCTGCTAGGGTGTTCATGATCATGATTACCTACCTTTTACTCAGAGATTTGACAAGCTGTCACATTTGTAGAAATTGGTAATGTACGTATTTCTATCCCCCTTTTCGCTGATGTTGAGTAAACTGAGGCAGGCAAAAGCATGAAGTTATGAATCAGGGAGGAAAAATGGAAGGAAAACCCAGGTAAATGCCCGAGGGAAAATGTAAAGACTTTTCGGGAGCCCAGAAATCTGTGTGACTTATGGAGGAAAACAGAAGCTTTCTTAAAATGAGAGTCTGAGTCAGAGGAAGATGAAGTTTTTCTCTGAAATCTGAGTACAATTTGAATTTTAGAGAAAACCAAACCAAACATTGTTTTAAAAGTCAAAACCAAGAATAATGTGTACTCTGAGTTACACAAAATTTATGTTTCTAGACAGTACACTAAAGGAAAACAGTTTTTTGCAACTCTTGGCAATTTTGTGTATAATAAAATTGTATCTTCCTATCTGGATGTGCTTACCTAGTACCACCTGGTGGCAGCTAAAAATATTTCAGGAAAGGAGAAAACTAATTCCTAGTTTCTCAAATTTCTATTGCAGTCTCAGGAGGGAGATGCTAAGTCCTAGAAATATTACTTGTATGGGGTAATGTGTGTTCAGTGGTTTGAACTCACTGGAGAGTTAGCACTGAAATGTCTTGTTATGTTGAATGCCAAGAGTCTCCCCACTGTTTATAAAGAAGTGTTTTCTGCTGAATTTTCTTTAGCCATAATACATAGATGTTTACTTTTCCATTCCCTTTCTCCTTGATTTCAGGCATTGATGCATCAGACAATAGACTAGCAGTAGGAATGCCAAGTGAATGAGCATAGCAGAGAACCAACCAAAGTAGAACATGCAAAGGTGTCAAACTTATCACCTTGGCCTCCTTAATACCAGGTTACAGTTAATTGTGCTAACAACACTTTCCAGCCTCTCCCCCATCGTTACGTAACAATGACTTTCTTTTTTTCATTACCGGCTTAAATTGGTTTTTAGATCTAGTTCTCTGAAAATTTATCTTCCTCAAGGCACCCTCCTATGAAACATTTATTCAACTATTATTGAGTGAGTATACACTATTGCCAAATGCTATTCTAGATTCTGTGGATTTAACACTGAACTAAAGGGCTAAATTTCAACTCTTTTTGTTCTAATGGAAGGAGACAACTACTTTCGCTAATATTACTACTTCTGCTATCACTACTACTATTGCTGCTACTACTAATGTTAATTTATTTAGCACTGTTTCATGCCAGGCTCTGTTCCCAATGATTTATTTTGATTGATTCATTTAATTCTCACAACAGCCCTATGAGGGAGTACTATTTTTATCGCAACTTATTAATGAAGAAGCTGAAGCACAGGGAAATTAAGTAACTTGCCCATGATCATCCAAACAATAAGTGATAGAGACGGGATTCAAAACCCAAGCCTACCCCAGAGTCTGCTTTTCACCACTGCTTTCCACCACCTCTCATAAAAAACAAGAAAACAAACAATAAGCGAGCCTACTAATAAATAGATTTATAGTAATTTACAATGAAAAATAATTACTTTCCAATTTACTATTACTGTAAAATAGTTTACAGTAGCAAAATGAGCCATGCTGCTGTTCTCAGTAATTCGGTCATGTCCAACTCTTCGCCACCCCATGGATTGTAGCCTACCAGGCTCCACTGTCCATGGAATTTTCCAGGCAAGAATACTAGAGTGGGTTGCCATTTCCTCCTCCAGGGGATCTTCCCAACCCATGGAACTGAACCCACAACTCCTGGATCTCCTGCATTGACAGGTATATTCTTTACCACTGTGCCAACTGGGAAGCCCAAAAAGCTGAACTAAGCAAAGGATGGTTTCAATCCATTGGCCTCTGGGTCATGGGTCCAGGATGCTTCTGCAGCACCACTCTACTCTATGAAATGAGCCATATGGAAAGTCAAATATAACAGTATGGATAGGGTGTAGTGGTCTGGGAGGAGAGAAGGGAGGATGATAGAGGGGCTTCTATAGATTGGGTGGTCAGAGAGGTCTCTGAGGAGCTGAGATCTGAAGAATATGAAAGAATTCATTCTGAAAAGATCAGTGGGGAAGAGCCTAACAGGTAGAAGGAATGGCAAGTACAAAGGCAAGAGGGATGCTTGAGAAGGTTCAGGGAGAAGAAATATAGCTGTTGCAGTTGGAGTGTAGAGAAAAGGATGTAGAGGGGAAGAAGCTGAAGAGGTAGCAGGCCCCTGATCCTGCAGAGTCTTAAATCTAAAGGCAGAAATAAGAAAATGTATCATCTAGTACTGCCACGACTCTGCCAGGCCCTCTGAAATTCTAATAACAACGAGAAGTCACTGGGTGGCTTTGAGCAAAGAAATGATACAAACCCTTCCATTATCCAGATCATTTCTGCTAAAAATGTTTTCCCTTTTCATAGCTTCTACCTGGATATCTCACCAGGTACGTAGGTGACCTGTGTCTAATATTCCAACTGTCCTTGGCTTATTTTCTTGTTGAAAGACCAACAGCTTTTCCTCTCTTGAGTATTATTTTCCAGACATTTTTCTTTCTAATTGGGCTAAATGTCCACTTACAGTATCCAATATCAGTGAAGGCATAGCCATAATTGTATCTCCTCTGACTAAGAACTACAGTAGATGCATTCTAGCAGTGCTGAAAGCAAATGAAATCATGTTTTATTGCTAGAAACTGGAGACTGTTTGGCATTTAGTAAAGCAAATGTTTGACCCAAGGGCACTAGTGTGCCGCTGTTAGTCATGAATTTCTTCTATGTTTGTTTTATTAAGTTTCAGGACTTTACTATCTAATGAATAATGTTCCCACAGTGAATGTTAAAGGCCCAAAGAAAAAAATTATGTTGTCTGTAGTAATGTATATAATGAATGCAGTAAGAACAGAAGCTAGCTGCCGAGTTTTCAGAAGGAGGCAAAGCACAAGCTTCTTCAAATGCATGGAGCCTGAACTTCCTCCGCATTCTGCCTGTACCTATATCTTAGACTTACCTATTAGACTGAAAACTCCCTAAACAAAGAAGCTTTACAGCTTTTTATTACCACCACATCAAGCTTGATGGCTTGTAATTTACAAGATACATATGCTTGGTTTGGATGTGTGGTTGAATAGATAAATGAGAATTCAAAGATCTTGAGAGTCAGAGTGCAGTCTAATTAATGCTCCCTGTACAAACAAGGAAAACTTGGTAATGATCAAAATGAATGAGATAACATATAACCTGAAAAATTACCAATTATCAATTTTAGAGAAGTATCAACTTTAATATCTAGAGAATGGCTGATTTTTACTACGACGGTTTCCAAGAGTGGAGCCAAGCAAGTCAAGGACATTTAATCAAATGATATTGACAAACCTTGAAATCTATCCTGATTCTCTTTTAGACTGGCTAACTCTTTCTGTCTCAGCTAAGATATCTTTAGGTCATGTTTTTCAGCAATATATTCCTAAGCTCCAAGGCATTTTGCCTGCCTATCCAAGTGCCTCTATGCTACAGGAATATACTGTAATTTCTATGTAAATGTTACATTATCCCAAGTTATAACCTCAGTGGTTGAAGCCTAGTGTATGCTAAAATTAGCAAAGAGGTTGCTTCTTAGTGGAAGAAGTCAGTTTAGTTGTAATTCAAGCATAAAATAGATCCCTTTCTTCCAGCATAAGCCTTTAAATGTATCCCTGTAATCAGGAGATTAAATTGTTGCTGTGATCACTTTGTGGTCAGCATTGTATTCACTATATAAGATACTATAAATAGATAGATAGACAAGTAGATAGATAGACATTTGTATTTTTAATTGACAGTGGATAACTGTGAAGACATAATATAGTTATTCTTTTTTGTATTTGCCTAGAAGTAGTCATAGTGTGGGGCTTCCCAGGTGATGTCAGTGGTAAAGGACCTGCCTGCCAATGCAGGAGACATAAGAAATGCGGTTTCATTCCCTGGGTCAGGAAGATCCCCTGGAGGAGGGCATGACAACCCACTCCAGTATTCTTGCCTGGAGAATCCGGTGGACAAAGAAGCCTGTGGGCTATGGTCCATTGAGCTGCAAAGAGTCAGACATGAATGAAGCAACTTAGCATGCATGCATGTACACATTCAGAGTGGGAGTGATATGGGAGAGCACTTGAAGGAGAGAAACCATTGCAACTTGCAACATAAGAAAAAATTATATTTTAATATTTCTAAAGTAGAACTCTAAGTACACAGCTGTCTTACTATTTGCTATTATTGTGTATCAATCAGATTTGCTTATTTTTAAGCAACATAAATTTGAAAATATGGTGTTGGAATTCTAGTCATAAACTCTGGAACTGGAAGTCTTATTCACATAATTAATCTGGAATTACTTTAAGAGCATTTAAAGTATTTGTTTATGGATTCCGGAAGGATGCAGAAGACAGATTTATAAGACCTTAGGCAATTGTGTTTCTAGGCACTTATTAAAAATCGTGTCATCATAAACATTTCAGTGTATTTGTGGTCTTTGTAGACTTCCTGCTTGAGTAATTAGGCATAATAGAAAGAGTACTCGGTGTCTTAGCAGCCTGTTATAAGTCCTTGGTGGAAAAAAACTATTTACTGCCTGAATTGTATCCTCAGCCACCAACACCGTTATCACTTCAGTGACCTGCTCTGTCCTGGGCACAGTGAGTGACTCAAGTGGGGGCTTCATGACTTGGCATTGGCATGAATATTAAATGAGCTGAAAGAAGTGAAGGTAGATGCTGTAGACTCTACTTTAAGGAGTGTGTGTGTGAGTGCGAAGTCGCTTCAGTCATGGCCTACTCTTTGCAACCCTATGGACTGTAGCCAGCCATGCTCCTCTGTCCAGCAGATTCTCCAGGCAAGAATCCTGGAGTGGATACCATGCCCTCCTCCAGGGGATCTTCCAGACCCAGGGATCATCTCTTAAGTCTCCTGCACTGGCAGGCAAGCTCTTTAGCACTAGCGCCACCTGGGAAACCCTTTCTTCAAGGAGGTGGATAGCTAAAAGGAAGAGAAAAGAAAAAATGAAGTGTCATTTAGAAGAGGACATGGTCCAAAAAAAAACAGCGTTTATAAGCACCATTGTTTTCTCACCTATTATAAAAGCAGCATGAATTTATTATTGAAAATTCAGAGAAACTCACAGAAAATTAAAGCACCCCTAATCTCTCAAGCCTGAAATGATAATTCTAATCTTTTCTTGTTGTATATACCCACATGCCCACACACACACATACTAATTTATATGATTCCTAAAAACAAATTTGAGATATTTACTCATGACTCAACATTTTCCCATGTCATTAGTTATCTATCTAAAACATTATATTATTCCCTCCCCCATTCTATCTCTTTATCTCCTGATTTATTTAACCAACCTGTATTCTTGGCCATTTAGGCATTTTTCAGTGCATGCTACTATATTTCCACAATGGCTATCCTTGAGCAGAAAAAAATATTTAGACACATCTCTATTATTTCCTTAGGGTAGATTTAATGCAAGTATGATTTGTGCATTGAATAGAACTAAAACTACTTTCAGGGTTGAAGGAAATAAACTAGGGTGAACAGAAACTTAGAAATTTCACTAAAAGAACAGAGTAAATAATGGAGCAAGGTCTGGTGGAAGATCAAATGAAATGGGTAAACCTTGACATGAACGATTGGTCTTTAAAAGGATCCATGATCTACTTCCTCTAAGATAGAAAAGAAGAGGGGAAAATGGTGGAAAATAGAGATGCTTGATGTTGGAAGAAGGAAAAGTAGAGAAAGTCCTCTTCTATTACTCTTTTCATAATCCCTCTTTTCAGTGACACAGAAAATATGCTCATATTATGAGAATGAAAAGTTGGAAATGCAAAGGCTTAAAGAAAATTTTAGAAAAATCCATGTTTGAAAGGAAAAGTAAGCAAAGCAGTACAAATACTGACACTTTCTGAATACCGATCACGTGTCAGGAATGGGGCTTGGACTTTAATTGTATTGTTATTTAATTGCCTCACCAACTCCCCCAAATAGGACTACAGATGAAGAAATTAAGCTCATAGAACTTGAGTAATTATAAAAGACAAATGGTTACTGTACCTGAAAATAAACTTAGATCTGTGCATGTACTGCCCTCATACAAATGCTAGTAGCAATAATGCAACTGACCCCAGATGACACTAGATGACATGCGGAGGTGACATCGTCAAGCTTGAAAAACGCTGCTCTGGATAAGAGGGAAAACTGCAACAGTCAATCTTCATTCTGTCATATTTATTTTTCAGCTAGAGAAAATGATGAAAAACTTACATTGACTTTGAAACATATTTTCTAACTTATAATTGCATATATAATCAAAAGTAAGTCTTAAAACTGGCTTGTGCCCTTTGGAGCCCCCAGACTAACAACTTTCATTAAGAGGTAGGACCTTATTTCTAAGGAAGATAATTAAAATATGTTGTAATGAAGATAGAAATGATAGTATCTTATGCTAAGTAAGTCCACAGGGATTTGTAGCTGAACTAGATTGAAGCTTTAATAGTGAAAAGATGTTTTTGATAAACCTGCCTGTATTGATAATAGACAGAATTTGTTCAAGCTAAGGTTAACAGTTGAATGCTGAATTTAATTTGAAAAACTGTGATAACTTACGAAATATGGCAGAATTATTGGAAATTTTGTTTAAAGTTTGCTTTTTAGATGTGCTATAATGCTAACGCAAGAAGTAGTTTTAAAATATTCACTCATACATTTAATAGCCGTGTTTTAAAGCCTAATATGTTCAAGGTGCCTGTAAGGTGGAGGGTCAGAGAGAAGAGATAAAAAGTTGAGTGATAGCTCCTTGGGAATCCCATAATCACAAGTTGCTCATAGTATATGATCTGATAAGGGACCATGCACATACTTTATGCTTAAAGCATTCTTAATGAACTAGAACTCCAAGGAACCCAACCAGCAGTTCTACATTTTAAAATTTAGAATTCTAAGGATGCTGAGGAATGGAAAAAGTCTTCTACTAGATTGTATTCTTTTTAAAAATCTTATTGGAGTATAGTTGCTTTATAATATTGTGTTAGTTTCCGCTGTATAGCAAAGTGAATCAGCTATACATACACATAGATCCTCTTTTGTGGATTTCCTTCCCACTGAGGTCACCAGAGACATTGAGTAGACTTCTCTACACTACATGGTAGATTCTCACTGTTATCTAGTTTATGCACAGTAGTATATAAACATCAATCCAAGTCTCCCAATTCATCTTTTCCTCTTCTTCTCCCATCCCAGTATCCATACATCCATTCTCTAGGTCTGTGTCTCTATTTCTGCTTCACAAATAAGTTCACCTGTATCATTTTTCTGGATTCCACATAAAAGCAATATTATACAATATGTGTTTTTCTCATTTTGATTTACTTCACCCTGTATGACAGTCTCTAGGTCCATTCAAGTCTCTGCAAATGGTACAATTCCATTCCTTTTTATGGCTGAGGAATATTCCATTGTACATATGTATCATATCTTCTTTATCCATTCTCCTGTTGATGGATATTTAGGTTGCTTCCATGCCCTAGCTGTTGTAAGTAGTGCTGCAATGAACACTGGGGGTGCATGTATTTTTTTTGAATTACAGTTTTCTCTAGGTATAAGTCCAGGAGATCAAGGGTTAATTTATTTTTACTCTGCACTGAAATGCCTACACAATATCTGCATATAGTAGGCACTCAATAACTTGAATTAAAAAGTCAATTGCACCAGTCATTCTGGTCCAGGGATCTGGAATTATCACCATGAAATCATTTTCTTTTATAGACTTGAAAATTATATCCAAAGTGGAGTCTATTAAAATGTATGTATTATCTTAGGGTATCTGCTCACTAGATAACTGTTTATCAGCCATACTATTAGATTAGTATATAAGATAGTGAAGCTTTGAAAGCAGACCCTGAGAGAAGGAGAGAAATGCTGGATTTAATATCCTAGAAGGGGGTGTGAAGTTTAGAGAGAACCTCAAAATATTAGAACTGAAAGCTCTTAAAAATGTCAGAATGCAGTAATTTCCCTTGTTTTTAGTTGCAGCAGGACCTATCTCTTTCTAATAAGGTCAGAACAGAACTCTGCTTTTTTATTTGTTAAATATAAATGACCTTGAAACCCCCATGTAGGCTCCTCATGAACCCCCTTTCTCTTGTGCTTGGAGGCTTGTGAGACATCTGCCAGGTTCAGGTGTGAAACCAGGAATGTAGGCCAATTTTCTCAGTTTTTAGAAAAGCAAAATTCAAAGCCATCTGAGTTAGATTATGTTTGCAGCACAGTGCTCTTCTTAGGATAAGACTTCAGGCTACCATCTTAAACTTGAATCCTCTCTCAAGTCCATATGAAAGGGGCACAATGATTTGATGTAAATCCCAGCTTTGCCTTGTCTAGTTGGGTGACTCTGGGTCAGTGTAAAAGAGAAATTTCACTGGACAAATTAAAACAGTCAAGGTAAGTTTTATCCAAGAGTATTGAAACAAGGGTCAAGACTACTGCAACAGAGGAGAGAGATTAAACTCAACTCCTCTGAGATAAAAGGCGGAAGGATTTTTAAAAGTTGGAGTGAGCTAATGGAAAAGTACTGGAGGATATTAGAGGGAGAAGTTGGTCAGTGTTATTAGGCCATCTGTGCTTGGTAATTGTTGCTGATGGAAGTCAGGCTCCTCCTCTCCCACAGAGATTGGAAATAGAAGCCTTCTCTTTGTTGCTGATTACATTTCAGAGAAAATATAATCAAGTCCTTGAGAAAGACATTTCTGGGTTGTAGAAGATTTACATCTCAAAGAGTGAAAGAGAAAATTTACAATCTTAAGTTTTGTAGAGTACCAGTACTCTAAGAAAAGGGAGGTCAGGAGCCTGTTGTCAGGAAGACAGTTGTCTCAAATTTAATATAACCGAGGGTATGTTCACTGCAAAGAGAAGGTAACAAAGCTATCTCTTAAGAAAGTTTTTGAAAATTACATGGGTTAATATTACTAATGCATTTTACACATAGAATTTAATACCACACAAATAAATACCAGGGAGCAAATGAGAGTTTATTAGAGGAGACCAGCTTTGGTTAAAAGGCTAAATGAAAAAGGGTAAAATGGATCATTTCTCATGTATAACAAGTCCCTAATAAATGTCAACTACCTACATTTTTCTAATCTCCTACAAATTTATCATTATTTTAATTTTGCAGAGAAACAAATTAAGTCTCAGGGACTCAAAGTCTTTTGTTCAAGGTCACATAGCAGCAGCGGCAGAGCTGTGATCCGACCACAGTACTGTCTAAACTCCAAGCCTTTGTTTTCTTCTAAACATCCAAACTTCTTAGGAACTTCATCATGCCTAAGGCCAGAGAAGACACACCTATTATACAGTCACCCTGTCGAGAAAACAGAATGGTCAACCTTTCCATTATTTTGTTCCCAAGTTTGTTGACTGTGTGTGGGTGTTAAAATGAGAGGCAAAAAATTGAGTGGACCCATTGACCAGACAATAGAGCTATTCAACTAACTGCCAACTAAGAGCTCTAAGGGTACAATCTGACATTTTCTGGGACAGGCCATATGGGCACTCAAGGACATCAGTGCCCCATTAAGCAGACGTCAGGTGACCTTTTCTTTCCCTGCCTTCTTTACTTGGCATTAGCAGGAAAGAAGTGGAGAGTGCAGACACAAGGACACTTCTTTGTCATAAACAAGAACCTTTTACCTTCTAATGCACAGTTGGAAAAGAAGTATTCTCTCAGGAGCCACAAACAAAACAGAAGTTTTTCTTTTTTTCTTTCTTTCTTTCTTTTTTTTTTTGCTAAGATCACAGCATATGACTTTCTCTTCTCTCCCACTCTGCCTATCAATTCAAGGAAAGTTTAGTCAACAATTCTTCTGGAGATGTGATTTAGCAAGTGAACTTACCCAGCTGAGGTCAGCAGCTCTCTGAGAACAGTACTGAACATACTGTCACAGGGTTGGGTTTTAAGTTACTTTCAGTAAGAACTTATGACCATGGACAGAACAATTTCCATCACCCTCCGCCCCAAGCCTCAGTTTCCTCCTTCACTGAAGAATGTAAACTAAATCATTCCTAAAACTGGTTTCTTACTATCTTGTAATTTGGATTCTAGAAAGCTGTCCAAATGATGTTTCTTTCCAGGAGTCTTTTGGGATCACCCTCTCTGGAAGACCTGGGTTTGATCCCTGGGTCAGGAAGATCCTCTGGAGAAGGGAATGGCAACCCACTCTAGTATTCTTGCCTGGAGAATCCCCATGGAAAGAGGAGCCTGGTGGGCTACAGTCCATGGGGTCGCAAAGAGTCAGACATGACTGACCAACCAATACTTGTTAGCCGGAAGAGAGCCTTCCTTCTCTGAAGCCCCACCCTGCTGACCGTTTAGACCTCTCAGATATACAGTTAGTTCTTTGTGTGGGAGACAGCCTGGTGCAGTGGAACAACAGTCAGAGACAGGCAGATCTATACCTGTATGCTCAGTCTGCTGCTTGCTATGTGTGTGATGTGGAATAAATGGTCTAATCTCCACCACAGTCTCCTCCTCCTCTGTAAAATGGAGGTGTAGTGGATATCTTCCATGTGTTTTTTTTCCCTTGCCTATCACTTTTTAAAATACTGTTCCACTAATTGGAGAACCCCCACATTATGAATATCCCTCTCCAAATTTAAACCACAAACTCACTTTTCAGCTTCCCTTGCAGCTAGGACTCAGACAGCCAACCTCATCCTCTGGTCATCAATCGTGCACCATCACAAGGCTTTGATTTGAATGTGAGGAGACAGGGGCAGCTAAGAGTGCCTTTATGTTAAGGGTGGTGATAGAGTCACTTAAGTTCGAAGGAGAGAAGTGTTGGGTTTTTAGATGCCCAATGTTAGCTGAGCAAGCTCTCCTGCTGCTCCCATCAACAGTCCTGGAGGTGTGGATGGGCTCTGAGTCTGACCAACAATCACTCTAGAATGATGTTTCTACTTTCGGAAATTCTCAGAGCTAATGAATATCTTTCAATGAATTCCATTTTTGCTCTAACTCAGTATGAGGACAGGGTCTATGTTTTCTACTGAAAACACTGAGTGTTATATGTTAGCACACCTTTGGCGTAAAGTCAGTTTGAAGAGTAAACAAGGTCAGCGTTGCACTGAACCTAATACCAGCATCAAAGTGGGGTCTTTATGAATGTATGCGCTGAGTGCTGTGCTTAGTTGCTCGGTCATGTCTGACTTTTTGCGACCCCATGGACTGCGGTCTGCCAGGCTCCTCTGTTCATGGAATTCATCAGGCAAGTATACTGGAGTGGTTGCCATGCCCACCTCCCAGGGATCTTCCCGACCCAGGGATCAAACCCAGGTCTCCCACATTGCAAGTGGATTCTTTACCTACTGAGCCACCAGGGAAACCCTTATGAATGGTATTATGCCTTGTTATCTTTGAATATTCAACCTCCTCAAAGAAATGAAGAGCTTCTTGAAGACCAGTATGTATGCTATACCAGCATACCATGTTGAGTGCTTAAGTAAGTAAGTAAGGAAAGTCGCTCAGTCGTGTCTGACTCTTTGCGACCCCATGGACTGTAGCCTACAGGCTCCTCTGTCCATGGGATTTTCCAGGCAAGAGTACTGGAGCAGGTTGCCATTTCCTTCTCCAGGGGATCTTCCCGACCCAGGAATCGAACCCAGGTGTCCAGCATTGCAGACAGACGCTTTACCGTCTGAGTCACCAAGGAAGATGTTGAGTGCTTAGGGGGCTTCAAAGGAACATTATAGTAATCTTTCCCTTAAGGACCTAACATCTCAGTAGGAGAGATAATAGAACATGTGCTCCTGTGCTAGATTATCTGCATCCCAATCGCATCTTTTGCACCTCTTGAACCTCCCACTAGTTTTGCAATAAAGGCAATTCTATACCTGTGTTGTTTTTCCCTGTAAAATGAGTGTCAGTTCCATCCTTATAATGGTTAATGTGACTATTAAATGAATTAATTAAAGCATTCTCAATAGAGCCTGGTATACGGTAAGTGCTCACAGATATTCACTCTTAGGAAAGTTATATAGTAATTCTAAGTGAAGTTATATTGGCTACACGATCAAAGTTTGCAGAGCACAAGTTCCCAGTTGCCCAAAGAACTGAGACAAGAGCTTGTAGGAATCCAGCTAGTTCCTGGGGTCTCAGAAACTTGTGGGAGCTACCGCTTAGCATGCACAGAAAGTCAAGCACTCTAAACCCTTTGCATGTGCATTAGTGCATTTACTCCTTCCAGGAATCATGGAGCCCACACTGGCTGTTCCCACTCTACAAATAAGCCATTGCTGGTAACCTAGCCGCAGGTGCCAAGCTAGAAAGATGAAGGGTCAGGACTCAAGTTCTGGCTTTCTGACTTTAAATCCAAGTTCTTAATCACTACACTGAAATTTTGTGAGGGTCCTGGATTCTCCTTATAAGTGATTCTGAGTGAATTTTGATCTTCTCAACCCTTCTAAAAATGCATTTAGCTTTATATAGTATATGGACACATGTTCATACTAATTATTTTAGAAAGTTTAATGGTTTGGAAACTGCCCACTAAGAGGATTCCTGCTTGGCTATAGTTAGTTATTCAAGAGCATTCCAGCTTTATGGCTCTCTAAGTGTCTGTAACAAAGAGAAAGAATCCTTTGTCAGCACAGAGTACTGTGCTGTTTTGCAAAATTTGCTTTTATTGAGTCTACATAGGTCACCATTTTCTAGGAGCTTGTTAAGAAGTTGTTTTGGGAAAACATTGACTATTTCCTCAGATAGGACACCTTTACCCCAGTGGTTTAGTAAAACTCACTTTGCAGTGCATGCCGTTGAATTTGGCCAGTTAGCTACCTGAAAGCATAATTAGAAGTTTGCAAAAAGAATCAATAAATTATATGGAAGCATTTATGTAGATTTATGTGTAACTTAAATCTAGACTACTTGCTACTTCTGTTGTTAAGGGCAGTGGAATTGAAAAATATTACCATCTCTCAGAATTGCAAGTTAAAGGTAAAGAAAGCAAAATAGTTGGCATATTAAATCAAAACTTGTTTCTACTTCAACCATTTTTCCACTTACATATAAAATCTACTCTCAATTAAATATAGCAGTTGAAGATACAGGAAATATCTGACAAAGGGAGTTAAAGAATTAGAATGACAAATCAAATTTTCCTATGCATAAAAGGGGAAATTTATCCTTTAAGTATAGAAAACATATTTCAGCTAATATATAAGCCATAGATGTATTATCATAAACATTAGAAATATATTTTAAATTATGTTTTTGTGTTTTATTTTTCACGTGTGAAATAAGATATTGACAATTAAGTTTAAAACACAGGTAGTAGCTAAAATACAGACCAAGTGATCATAATGAAGTTAATTTCAGATTTCATTAGATGTCTAAACTACACTTATTATGATATTATTTTATAACAATAACAGTGCAGCCTGTTTAGTCTTTGAAACTGATGCTCTTCCTTTCCCTGGAGAAGGCAATGGCAACCCACTCCAGTACTCTTGCCTGGAAAATCCCATGGATGGAGGAGACTGGTCGGCTGCAGTCCATGGGGTCACTAAGAGTTGGACACGACTGAGCGACTTTCAGTTTTCACTTTCATGCACTGGAGAAGGAAATGGCAACCCACTCCAGTGTTCTTGCCTGGAGAATCCCAGGGACAGGAGCGCACAGAGTCGGACACGACTGAAGCGACTTAGCAGCAGCAGCAGCTCCTTTCCCCAGCTGCAACTCTGCCTTGAGTCCAGGGTTTAATGTTTAAAAATTAAAATATAGAAAATTTACATTTGGGTAAAATGTTCTTATGCATCTCGACAGTCCCAAATATGACATTTTCATGCTTATCTAAACTTTTCAGAGAGGCCTAGGGGCTTACACCAGTGACTGACCACACACGCAAAATACCTTCAAAGGCATCTCAAGCAAATTATGTATTTTATTCCATAGTATGCTCATGGTTCTATTTATTAAAAACAATACAAAATGAAACAAAAATTTTCCCTTTATCCTGCCAGAAGTAGCTGATAAATTGCTGCTAAAGAAAAACTTACCATGTTTAACCTATGATTGTAGGTGTCTCCACACAGAACTCCATGAATGGGCAATTAGGGCAGTTTGTAAAATAAATCTCAGTGGGTAAAGTCCTCCTAAATATAATTTACTGTTTTCTTGAAGGTGTTTAAGTCTCAAGATTCCTTCTTTACCTACCAACATTCTATTTGAACTCCTAGTCACTTAGACTCTAAATAAAGACAAGTTCTATTTTTCTCTCTATAGAAATAGGGTAGGTATGTTCTTGTCTGGTATGTGGGGGAATATTTGCTGGCATTATGGAATAGGCCTATCTGTCTAATTCCTTAAGACAACAAGGATTCTTCTAGAAAATAACTCTTAAATTAAGAAAGCATAGAAATATACAAGAAATTTTGAATCCAAAAAATCAGGGCCAGAGTCTGAGAGAGCATTTGAGTATCACATGGGGCCAGGCATTCTGGTCTTTCAATTTAGAACTAAGTTCCTATATCAGAAGCTAATGAAGAGAACACTGCAGTAAAAAAAGCAAATATAAGACATAATACCATGAAAAATAAATAGAATCAAGTGAAAACCTTTCAAGTCTGTGACCAAATTTGGTAGCATTGTGCAAAGTCACTTTAGTCATGTCCAACTCTTGCAGCCCCATGGACAACAACCCACCAGGCTCCTCTGTCCATGGGATTCTCAGCCATGAATACTGGAGTGGGTTGCCATTTACTTCTCCAGGGGATCTTCCCAACCCAGGGATCAAACACATGTCTCCTAAGTCTCCTACATTGGCAGGTGGATTCTTTACCACTAGCACGACCTGGGAAGCCCTGGTAGCATTAAGCTAGCATATATGGAATGGAAATTTTTTTCTAATATCCATTTTGCACGTAAGCCTTCTGGTATAGAGTTTGATAACAGTATATGAAGAGCTTAAGTCATTACCTCTGGGGTTTTAACTCCTGATTAGAGTGCCATAGGTGTTCAAAGCTATAGACACAGTTTGACTTACACATCCATACATCACTTATGTAAAGAACTTTTACATAAATTTACTTGTGCATCCAACATTACTGATGCTATTGGCAGGACAGACATGGTTTAGCTGTGTTTCCTGTCACCAGCTCTAATAACAGTCATGGTTGAAAGGGAACCTGAGCTACAAGTAAGAAATTGTCAGGTGCTTCCTGGCATCTGAGAGGATTATATTTATGAGCATATGTGATACCATAGAAAACTTTGAGTGTTGACACCATCGTGGTTATTTGGGTCATTAAAATCTCTTTTGTATAGTTCTTAGAAAGCTCCCAGAAGTTCAGTTCATTTCAGTCACTCAGTTGTGTCTGACTCTTTGTGACTCCATGGACTGCAGTACACCAGGCTTCCCACTCTATCACCAACTCCCAGAGCTTGCTCAAAATCATGTCCATTGAGTCAGTGATGTCATCCAACCATCTCATCTTCTGTTGTCTCCTTCTCCTCCTACCTTCAATCTTTCCCAGCATCAGGGTCTTTTCAAATGAGTCTACTATTCCTATCAGATAGCCAAAGTATTGGAGTTTCAACTTCAACATCAGTCCTTCCAATGAATATTAAGGACTGATTTCCTTTAGGATTGACTGATCTTTCAGTCCAAGGGACTCTTAAGAGTCTTCACCAACACCACAGTTCAAAAGCATCAATTCTTTGGTGCTCAGCTTTCTTTATAGTCCAACTATCACATCCATACATGATTACTGGAAAAACCATAGCTTTGACTAGACGGACCTTTGTCAGCAAAGTAATGTCTCTGCTTTTCAATATGCTGTCTAGGTTGGCCATAGATTTTCTTCCAAGGAGCAAGTATCTTTTTATTTTATGGCTACAATCACCATCTGCAGTGATTTTGGAGCCCAAGAAAATAAAGTCTCTCACAGTTTACATTGTTTCCCCATCTATTTGCAATGAAGTGATGGGATTGGATGCCATGATCGTGTGTTCTGAATGATGAGTTTTAAGCCAACATTTTCACTCCCCTCTTTCAATTTCAAGAGGCTCTTTATTTCTTCTTCACTTTCTGCCGTAAGGGTGGTGTCATCTGCATATCTGAGGTTATTGATATTGTTCCCAGCAATCTTGATTCCAGCTTCTGCTTCATCCAGCCTGACATTTCATATGATGCACTCTACATAGAAGTTAAATAAGCAGGGTGACAATATACAGCCTTGACATACTCCTTTCCTGATTTAGAATCAGTCTGTAACTACATGTCCGGTTCTAGCTGTTGCTTCTTGACCTGCATACAGATTTCTCAGGAGGCAAGTTAGGTCGTCTGGTATTCCCATCTCTTTCAGAATTTTCCACAGTTTGTTGTGATCCACACAATCAAAGGCATTGGCGTAGTCAATAAAGCAGAAATAGATGTTTTTCTGGAACTCTCTTGCTTTTTCGATGATCTAATGGATGTTGCCAACTTGATCTCTGGTTCCTCTGCCTTTTCTAAATCCAGCTTGAACCTCTAGAAGTTCACGGTTCACATACTACTGAAGCCTGGCTTGCAGAATTCTGAGTATTACTTTACTAGCATGTGAGATGAGTGCAATTGTGGGGTAGTTTGAACATTCTTTGGCATTACCTTTCTTTGGGATTGGAATGAAAACTGACCTTTTCCAGTCCTGTGGCCACTGCTGAGTTTTCCAAATTTGTGGGCATATTGAGTGCAGCACTTTCACAGCATCATCTTTTAGGATTTGAAATAGCTCAACTGGAATCCATCACCTCCACTAGCTTTGTTTGTAGTGATGCTTCCTAAGGCCCACTTGACTTCACATTCCAGAATGTCTGGCTCTAGGTGAGTGATCACACCATCAAAGTTATCTGAGTCATGAAGATGTTTTTTGTATAGTTCTTCTGGGTTTTCTTGCCACCTCTTTTTATTATCTTCTGCTTCTGTTAGGTCCATACCATTTCTATCCTTTATTGTGCCCATCTTTGCATGAAATGTTCCCTTGGTATCTCTAATTTTCTTGAAGATATCTCTAGTGTTTCCCATTCTATGATTTCCTCTATTTCTTTGCACTGATCACTGAGGAAGACTTTCTTGTCTCTCCTTGCTATTCTTTGGATCTCTGCATTCAGATGGGTATATCTTTCCTTTTCTCCTTTGCTTTAGCTTCTCTTCTTTTCTGAACTGTTTGTAAGGCCTCCTCAGACAACCATTTTGCCTCTTTGCTTTTCTTTTTCTTGGGGATGGTCTTGATCACTGCCTTTTATACAGTGTCACGAATACTGGAAAGTCATATTTAAAAGTGGTGGTGTTGAGTTCCTACAAAAGACAATGAAGGCTGAGGCAGATATGCTGTTTGATAATTCTTGTCTTGACTCCACTTTCTTTCTTTTTCTTTTCAGGTTAATGTGGTCCTGAGATATAATGCTTACAAATATAAACTTCCTAATTGTTTTGGAATTAGGGACTTTAGACAGTGGGAACTAGGGGAAATAGATAATGGGAACTCAATAAATACTGTTATCTTTCTAAGCTATCAGAAGCTGTTCAGTTATTTTTTGCGAATGATGGAAATTAAGCCTCCATCTCTTTTAGGACAATAGGCCTCAGGATATAGGAGACAACTTGAGATGGTTTCTGTGAAGCTGACTTTCCTCTACTTGCATATCCATTTCTGTAGCCTGCCCAGCCTAGAGACCCTGCCTACCTTTGCATTGTCTTTTCAAGGTATGGGCATCTCTCTCTGGTGTACCTGGGACTGAGAGTCCACCACAGCCATCAATCTTCAGGCGGTGTGGGATAGAATTCAACACTCTTCCTGGAGGGCTACTAAGGCCTGAAACTCTTGATTCTCTGACACTGCTTCTAAGACTCTCTTTATAGTCATTGTCCCCATAGATAAAGGATTCCCAGTCTGTACCATTCCATTACCAGACATGGCTGGGATTAAGGCATGATTAAAAGCAAACTGCTCTAGTATGTGAAGCTAGTGTTCCTTCCTCTTTCTTTCTTCCTTCCTTCCTCCCTCCTTTTCTTTCTTTTGTTCTTTCTCTCCCTTTCTTCTTTCTTTTCCTCCCTTCCTCTCTTTCTCTCTTTATTCTTTCTCTCTTTCTGGAAGAAAATTATGTTCTTCTGATCAAGCAAAAGGCCAAAGAATCCCTTAGAAGAACACCCTTTGTTAAAACAAAACAAAGCAAAACAAAATGAGCATTTACTTCCTGAAAGGCAAAGTGGTTTAAAGCAGCCCAGCTTTGTGATGATAATAGCTACACAGTGACAGGACACTGATTTCCTCAGGATGAAGAGGTGGCCTCATCAAAGTAACAGCAGTCTTCCATAGTACCATCAATCACTGCATAATTTCCATCTAAGTACTTTCCTGTTCACAAAAGAAAATAAGTGAATGCAATTGTCAGTAAGAACTGGAAATGGCGGGTCATCACTGTTGTCATCCTTGGCCTCACTGTGAATCTTAAAGAAGTACTTAGAAGTAGGAGGTAAGGAAGAGGATTTTCATTTTGCATTCTGTACTCTTGGGTATAATTTGAGTTTTTCTTAGTCATGAGCATGTGATCAGCTTATAATTTTGTAAATATGCTTGAAAAAAAGTGATTACTGATGGGTAGTGATGCACTAATTCTTGAGAGGCATTAATGCTTTGAATGTCAACATGGAAGAAAAAATGAGCAAATAAACATGTAACATATCTGTTTTATGTTAAAAAGAGAATTTTTAGCACTAGGAAGAAGAGGGACACTGCCTGTTACTGCACATCAAGGTGATCTCTAGCCCTCGTGCAAGTGGTTGGGTTAATGGTGGGAAGCAAGGAATTTGATGAATCTGTGATATATTTTGAATCAGGAAAATATCCTAAATAATAATTCTTTTTGTTTTATACTTTTACATTAAAGCATATTGACATACAATAAACTGAACATCTTCAAAGTGTATAATATGATAAATTTTCTTATATGTAAATATCCATGAAATAATTTCAATCAAAATAGTGAATGTATGCATCCATCACCTCAAACGATTTTTCATATGTCTTTATAATTTCTCACTCCCGGCCTCCCCACCACTTTCCCTAAGTGACTACAGGTCAGTTTTCCATATTAACTACACTAGTTCATTTTTTTGTAATGTTAAATAAATGGCACTATGAAGTATGTACACTTATCTAGCTTCTTATATTCTGTATGATTATTTTGAGATTCCTTGTTGTGTGTTCTCATTCCTTTTAAATGCTGAGTATAGATATACAACATTTTATCCCTTCACTTCTTGTTGAATATTTGGATTGTTCCAAATTGGTGCTGTAAGGAATAATGACGTTATGAATATTTGTGTACCAACCTTTGTATGCCCATATGTTTTCTTTTGGGTAAATCTCTAGGACTGGGATGGATGGATCATGTTGTAGGTATATTTTCAACCTATTAAAAAAAAAAAAAAAAGCTAAACTGTTTTCCAACTGTTCTCTGACAGGTTTTTTTGTTTTTTGTAAATTATGAGAATTCTGGTTTCTCTACCTCCTCACCAACACTTGGTATGATCAGAGTTTTAGTTTTAGCCAGCCTGCTAGGAGTATAAATGTATCTTATTGTGGTGTGAAATTGCATTTTCCTAATGATTAAGGATATTGAGCATCTTACCTATGCTCTTATGCTATCTGTGTATCTCTTTGGTAAAGTACCTGCTCAAAACTTTTTACCATTCTTTAATGGGTTGTTTGTTTTATTTTTATTATGTTTTGAGAGTTCTTTACATTTCTGAGCACAATTTCCTTGTTACCCCCTGTATAAGCTTCAGAAGTATTTTCTTTTGTCAATATTTTTTCAAAGAGCAGAAGTTTCTGATTTTACGAAGTCCATTTTTTCTATAAATGGTTTATGCTTCTGTTTTGATATCTAGAAAATCTTTGCTGAATCTATGATCACTAAGATTTTGTTTTCCTCTAGAAATGTTATAATTTTAGATCTTTATCTAATGTGAGGAAAAATTAAAGATATTGTTTTTCTTATGGATAGCTAATTTTTTAATGTCATTGGTCAAAAAGACTATCTTTTTAAATTGATTTGCCTGCACTGTTATTGAAAATCAAATTTTATTTATTCAGTGATCTTTTCCACTAATCTGTCTGCTGTTACTCCCATGCCACACACTACCAAGAAATTTATCTGTATAGTAAGTTTTGAAATTAGATACTGTTATTCTTCCAACTTTGTTCTTTTAAAATTTCCCTGGCTATTATAGATTCTTTGAATTTTTATATGAATCTGGAAGTAGCTTTTTCCTGTCTACCAAAAAAAAAAACAAAACAAAACTCTGGGAATTTGATTTTGATTGTGTTGAGTCAAAAACTAACAACATAACAGTGTCTTCTAAAATGTTGTGAAGTATGTTTTGCCTGTTTCTATTTTGTTGCTCCTTCCTTTAGATTGGAGTGTAAATCTTAGCTTATTATTCCATCTTGGCCATTGAATTGTTAAATGGTGACTTCTTTATTATGAACTGCTGGAAAAAAATATATAATGAAATGCAATATATTGCAAGCAGAGAGGCAGATATTTTGGTCTGTTTTTTTAAGCTATTGTAGTCTTAGTGTTTGAAATACTGTCTTGTGTATGTTGTGCAGTACTTAGTTGCTCAGTCATGTCAAACTCTTTGTGAACCCATGGACTGCAGCACGCCAGGCTCCTCTGTCCATGGGGATTCTCCAGGCAAGAATACTGGAGTGGGTTTATATGCCCTCCTCCAGAGGATCTTCCCAACTCAGGAATAGAACCCAAGTCTCCAACATTGAAGGTGGATTTTTTACTGACTGAACCACCAAGGAAGCCCTAATTCAATATAGTTGACATTATATAAATAGTTCTTGATTAAATTAAATAGCCATCTACTGTGCACTGAGTAATTCATTAGGATTTACATGATTATTTCTAATATTTAGAATCATCCTAAAAAGCTGATTTTGCAGAGGAAATACTAAGGCTCAGAGAGATTATTTGTTTTGCTCAAGGTCATATGAGTCATGTTCTGGTCTGGGTAGTTCTAACTACTTAGCTGTTATACTTTCCTCCAAGTTATATTACACCGTCAGTGAGAAAAACTTGAAGAACAATTATAAAAAGCATGAAGCAAAATGTCAAGTTCCAGATAATTCAGTCCCTCAAAAAAAAGATTACTTTTTAAGTGAAATGTGTATTACCATTAGGAATAGATATTACCATATTATCTGGCTGTGGGGCTTTGTGAACATGGACTACACACCTTAAAATGCAGGGTTTTGTAATTTCTTTCTAGCTTACAAAAAAAGAGGATGGAATGTTCATACATTTATATAAAATGGTGGTCAAATTGAGCTACAGTTAACAGCATGGACTCTGAAATGATATAACGCATGATCTAATCTCAATTTTGCCATTTAATATCTTAGGCAAGGTGCTTAATCTTCTCAAATCTTATTTCCATGAGTATAAATGGTAATGTTAATAAGACCCTCTCTGTCAGTTTGAACAGGCCACACTTGGCTCAAAAGTATCAGTGGCTTAAGAAAATGAATGTATATTTCTCATTTTTGTCATGGTTGGGGTGTATCAGGTGACTCTCCTGAGTAGCTCTTTCCTGTGTAATCTCTCAGGGAAGTACTATGTCTCCAACTCATTGCTTCATCATCCCCTAAAATAGCTTTAGAGTCTACCTCCAGGGCATCTTAGATTCAGCTGCTGTTGTTCTTGTTTAGTTGCTAAGCTGTGTCCAACTCTTTGTGACCCCCTGGGCTGTAGCCCACCAGGCTTCTCTGTCCATGGGATTTTCCAGGCAAGAATACTGGAGTGAGTTGCCATTTCCTTCTCTAGGATATCTTTCCAACCCAGGGATCAAATCCACATCTCCTGCATTGGCAGGCAGATTCTCTTACCACTGAGCCACTTGGGAAGCCCCCTAGTTATCAAAGAAAATTCAAAAAATATCTTCTGCATTTTCCTGACCATTTTGACCAGGAAGAGATGTTGACATCAGTGACTTGCTGACATTCATTGGTAAAATCCAGCCACTCACTAAAATGCTGTATGTATGGGAAATACAGCTCCTAGCTAGGTTTTCTCCAGTAACCACGTTACACTATTGAAGGTGAACTTGAATCTTTAGTGAGAAGCTGACCTTCTCTTTCACACATTTTTCATGGGATTGTTATGACAACTGAAGAAAGAATAATATGTAGAGCTCTTAGCATTTGGCATATGTTATCCTCTTAAAAGGCTTCCCTGGTGGCTCAGTGATGAATCTGCCAGCCAATGTGGCGGATACGGGTTCTATACCTGAATTGGAAAGATCCCCTGGAGAAGGAGATGGCAAACCAATCAAGGATTCTTGAGTGGACAGAGAAATCCCATGGACAGAGGAGCCTGGTGGGCTATAGTTCAGGGTGTCACAGAGAGTCAGACATGATGTAGTGACTAAACAACAATCCTCTTAAAAATTTGGGAAGTATTATTGAATCAATCTATTGATCTGGATATAATAAGGAAAATTTAGGTAGACACTGAGTTTTCTTAACTTATTTATTGAAAGAGATTAGGAAATTCAACTAAAATACATAAAATGATGTCAAGTCACAGATGATTTTCTGGGTTTTGCAATATTCATTATTCTGCTGAAACGACTAAATATAGGAAATAACATATAAGTGAACAAGGCAGCCAAAAATAGTTATGGGGGATAATAAGATCAGAGCTTTTACCTATAGGTGTATTGGGGTCCTGACCTAAAGCTTACATACACGTATATAACAAATACTGGTCTGCATATTCTGTCCCTTTCTCTGTTACTTCTCTCAAAATCAACTTTTACTTCCTGTTGTCATTTCACACTTTTAAGCTTTAGGCTTCCACAATCATCAGCATGGCGTTTCTATATTCCAGCCCTAGAATACATCACTACCAAATGACTCCCTCTGAAACATGGCTTGCCGATGTCCTACAATTACTCTTTAGTACCTATTGAATCAAGTTCAAACTGTTCAGCCTGACTTTCAGGACTGCAATCAACTGTCTCTGCTGGATATTATCAATGAAATAATATGCATCAAAATGTCTTTCTGTAACCTCCACAGCAAATTCTTCACTTCAACCTTCTCTCCTAAATGTTTCCTTGCAGTTTGCTCCCAACAGCATGTTTTTGCATACAGAGTTTCTCCTCAAAAGAGTGTCTTCTAAGGTTCCTAGGCAGAAGTAATATGAACATTTCTTCAAGGGAGATCTATCAGTTAGAAATTTTTTGGCTGCATATAATTGAAAACTCAACAGTAGCTAAAATGGTTGGATATCAATTTCTCTCTCATGTAAAGAAAATTTTGAGGCAGGTGAAAAATGTCTGGCATGATGGCTCCACCATTGAGAGGAGCCCTCTAGTCTTTTTCTTTCACCAGCCTAGAGCAGGGCTCAGCAAATTACCACCCACAGGCAGATCTAGCCCACAGACTGTTTCTGTATGGCTTGTAAAGTAAAAATGGTTGTTATATTTTAAAGGAATATAAAACAAAAAGCAAACAAACAGTAAAGAAAAATATTTAGTGAAGACCAGATGTATCCATAAAACCTAAAATTTCTCTTGTCCATTTACAGAGTTTGGTAACCCCTGCCATAGAGCATAATTTTCATTTGTATGCTCACCTCATTGTCAAATATAGCTGATGGAGTTTCAGCCATTATTCTCTCATTCCAAGCAGCAGAAAGGATAAAAGAGTAAACAACAAGAAGAGCATGCCTTCCATGGGAAGGAGCAGTCCTGTAGTTCTTACACATCACATTTTACTACCACACAAGACTAAACTTTACTATGTGGTCAGATCAAGCTGCATAAAATCTGGAAACATAGATTCTTTCAGCTGAGAATGTTATCACTACTAAGAACATCAACATTCTATTATTCACAAAGATTGCTGTTGGATAAGCAGATACCCACCTCTGTTGCAGATCAGATAATAACTCATTTAAATTCTCTAGGTTGCTGTTCCAACGTTAATTAAGAGTTGTAGCAGTAATGAATCATACAGTGCTTGTGCCGTTAATGTAAACTCTAATATGACAGGTTGATCACAATTCTGAAATGAGTTGAAAGCATAATGATGGTTCAGCATATCCTTTGAGATCCAACTTACTTTGAATTTCTTAGTTATTGTTTAGTTGCTAAGTCTTGTCTGACTCTTTGTGACCCCTCAGACTGCAGCCCACCAGACTCCTCTGTCCATGGGATTTTTCAGGTAAGAATACTGGTGTGGGTTGCTATTTCCTTTTCCAGGGGATCTTCCCGATCCAGGGATGGAACACGAGTCTTCTGCTTGGCAGGTAGATTCTTTACCACTGAGTCATCTGGGAAATCTGAATTTATAATGCTCATGTATAAATATTCATTCACTCTTGTTCAACAGTCCCACTGTACTCTGAATTCCTTTAAAGACAAGGTCATATCTTATCTGTCATAGTATCTCTAGTGTCCTACAACTATTGTAGAGACAAAATTGAGCTATGGATTTTTGTTTTAAAGTAAATCCACCAAGTCCCACCTTACTTTAAAATCTATACCATAAGGAAGAATGTGACTCTTCATTAAGAAATGATTAGTGGGCACATGCTGTTAGTCAGGCAATGTACCGGGGGTACAGCAGAAAATACAACAGACAAAAATTGCCACACTCTTGGAACTTACATCCTACTGCAATGAGAGAAACAATACATATATAAATACTAAAATAAATATTGTGTTAGGAGACAAATGTTATCACAATACTAAAGCAGAATAAACTAAGGCAGGATAGGAAATATTCGGTAGGGGGTGGGGGACAGAGGATTAATGATTTTAAAGAGATGTTCAGGGAAGACCTTAAGGATAAGGTATGATAGGAGAGAAGAGGCAAAGGAGGAAGGAAGAAAGCCCCGTGGACAGCTGGAGGAGGTGTCCTCAGGAAAGCAAAGACTTCCGGTGTGAGTCTGTCAATACGATGACACGTTGGAGGAAGAGTAGGATGACTGCCGGCATGTTTTAAGCAAAAGAAGAGAGAAAGAATATAGTGGAAAATTAGCAGGTGATGTGAAACCTTGCAAGCTACTATTAACACTTTGAATTCTATTCTGAGTGTCAAGTGAAACCACTGGAGGGTTTTGTGCAGAAGAATAACATAATGTTGTTGATGTTTCAGAAGACTCACTCTGGTTATTATAGTGAGAATACAGAGGAGGTACACCCAGCTAAACAGGGAGATCAATAGTCTGAGAAGAGTCTCTAGGGTCAGGGGCAAGGTGATAGAGAGGCTAGTGGTGAGAAATGTCAGATTGTAGATACATAGCTTTCTACCTTTCTTGAATTTTGAATCATGGAGTTATTTCTCTTTAAAAATGAGAAAATGGAAGGAGAGGAGCTAGGGATAGTGAGTGTAAACATATTAACTGGCGTGCTTTGTTGAACTGGGGAGTAAAGGAATGAATCAGTAAACCAGAGGAGGATGTAGTCAAGAGGTCTTGAATTTTTGTTTTATTTTCATATTTAAAGGAACACTCATAGCATTATGTATACTGATCCAGCAGGAAGGGGGATATGAAGGATGTAGAAGAGGAAGGGGGTCAATCCTTGGAGGCATGTCCTTGTGCAGGAAGAACTCCCGAGAGCCAGGACACAAAGGGGTGTGGGTGGCCTTAGACAGAGCCCTCGCTGTTCATGGACAGGAAGGGAAGGCTGTCGAACAAGAACAGTAGGACTTCTGTGGGCTGAACTGTGCCCCCCCCCCCCAACCAATTCCTATGTCATGTAAGTCCTGACTCCAACTGGGATGGTATTTAGAGATGGGGCCATCTGGAGGTAATTAGGTTTAGATGAGGTCATGAGGATGATCCCTTCATGATGGAATGAGTGCCCTTATAAAGAAAGACAAGAGAGATCTTGCTGTCTATTTCTACATCACTGAGGACAACTAGAAGACAGCTGTCTGCAAGCTGGAAAGAGAGTCCTCACCGACACCTGACCATGCTGGTACACTGATCTCAGACCTCCCAGCCTCCAGAACTATGAAGACAAATTTCAGTTGTTTAAGCCACCCAGACTATGTTATTTTATCTTGGCAGCCGGAGTAGACCAAGACAGAGAGCTAAGGGCCAGATGTGATTGTGGAAGTCTGTGGAAGTCATTAGTTATAGTTCTAATTTTACTAAAATCTTCATAGTTTTTTCATACTAATTAAATTACTGAGTTTGATCAATGATGTCAATGTCATTAGGATTCATATTAAAATCAAACTCCCATGACAAACTACAAGTAAGCCTTTAAGGAACAAAGATTTCCACTGCAATTGTTCTAATAAAAGCACATTAACACACACTACTAGTCTTTAAGTCCATAGTCCTTGCAACTATTAAAAAGAAACTTTTCAATATTACAGGAAGGCTCTCTGTCCTTTTAGGAGGTACATTTTTATATAGAAACATAACTCTGTGATGACAAGATACAGAATGAATGGAGAGATGTAACTTAAATATTTTGATAACAGGGATATAAATTTTATATTCATTAACTTCTGTGTCGATTAACAAGAAGTAATGGCTAGCTCAGGGCCCATCTTTGCAAATCACCATTTCAACAGATTGCCTTTATTTCAAACTCCTTCATTAACTATTTATTAAGACTGATAGTCTCTGGATTCACTTCTAATTTTCTACCAGAACAGAATTACAAGAATTACAAAAATTTATCAGTAAATAAGTTTCTGATATGATTCGATTGAACTCTTGACAATTCTCTTTCTAAATGGGTAAATAACTCAATTTTATACTCACAAATTATTTTAGCATAATAAGCAGCTTAATTGTATTGTTATTTTTTGCTTTCTTTATAATTCTTTCCTCCCCAGTGCTTACACACACACACACACACACACACAAACACACACAGAATCATCCAACTATTATTGCACACTCCTCCAAGACAAGGAATAATGTGTTTTATGAAGGTCTCGTACCTGGTCTGAGTTCCCAGGTTGGGATCAGGCTAGCTGAAATTACAGTTCAGAAAGCCCTCCCAGAAACAGTAGCTTTGCAAGTGACCCAGCTAGATGCCTCCTTAACCAGCATCCCTTCTCACAGTCATACCTGCCTCCAAACCCATTTCCACAGTGTATGCAGAGCACAAATAGACTCAAGCGCTACCCAACCTAACACTTCTATCATCCTCGCATCATAAATCCCCAAGTTCTACATATCCTAAGTATTGACTGGACCTTGGTTCTCCTTGAAACCTATAGTACTGGCCTCCAGTTCTGCCTTGTCGAAAGTCTCTTGCCTTCTCCAAGGTTTCTGCAGGTCCCAGTCATCTCTTGCTCCTGAATTCTCCACCCACTAAAATTACTACTTGGTCTACGTACTGATTCTAACAAGCAATTCCATTAATCTGTCTCTTCCCTGATATCACAACCCATATGGAACTTGGATTCTTTCTTTGAATTCCCTAACTACAGAACAAAACACTACAATCTATACATGTCCTTTGTCTTTGTGGAAAACAATAGTGAATGTTCGGAGTGAGAAGTGATAAAAGATCATTTTCAGAACAGTGAAATAATCAAATTAAAATCCCCATTCTTCTACTTTGTCCTCCTTATTATTTCTATTCCTACTCTTTTATTTTCTCCTCTGTATCTTTCTCATATCCTCAAATCATAAAATTCTGTTCATTTCTAGTGCAGGTCAATTAGCTCTCTGTTTTCTTGATTTCATTGTTTGCTACCAGCTTTCTTCAGAATCTTATATCCCAATCCAAAACTTGAATATATTTGTAAGCAAATCTTCTTAACAGAGATTCTGGGGCCAAATAATAATAAGATATATATGTTTTTTCACCTCAGCATTCTAAAACTTCTTTTCTAATCTTAGTTTATATAAACAATGTCTTCTTTCAAAACTTTTCTCACATCTTTGTTTCTGTCAAACTGAACTGCTTGAAATTTCTGCAATGGTCCAGGGCTCTCTCATCTCTAGACTTTTGAAGATGTTGCTATGTCTCCTTGGAAACTCCTTCCCTTGTGACCTTTCTTTTGTCACCTAGATCATTTCTCCTCATCTTTCAGGTCTCAACTTAGAATTCATCTCTCAGGTTCCTTAAGAATGAGACAGAGACTTCCCTGGCAGTCCAGTGGTCAAGACTCTATGACTCCAGTGCAGAGGGCAAGGGTTCAATCCCTGGTTAAGGAACTAATATCTCATATATCATGGAATGTGGACCAAAATTTAAAAAAAAATAGTGAGGCAGAAATATGTGTTTCTGAAGTAGTCACTTAAAGCATGTTCAAATACCTGACACTTCCAATTACTAGATGGAATACTCCAAATACTTTTCTTTGAAGACAAGGAGGTTTCAATATCTAATTCCCACTTCCTTGAACAAACTTTGCACATAAGAGTACTTCAATAAATAGTAAAATGCATAAATGCATGAAGAGACTAAAATTCAAAGTTTTGCTAAATTGTTTAGTCTGAAATTCTAAAACCTTTTCTAATTCACTGCCAATGTCTTTGATCAAACTGAATCTTTCTCTTTATATAATCTTCTTAGCCTTTTACTGTATTTAGAATTTCAAGAACATTTCAACTGTAGGGACCAAGACATAATCAATTACCATTTTAGTTTTCACACTTATGTAATTCCTCTTAAGCAAAGTATTTTGGTTCAAATAAAACTACTGGAAAGATATTTCTCAGCTAACAATTCATCTTTTAATGCAGCGTACTCGAAGCCAATTCAGTTCACATCTTCTTTTATTGTATCCAAATTTGACAGGTTAGAAGTGGCACAATTTTCTCTTCAGCAAAGTTTGACTGTTCATCAAAACAGAAAGATCATTCATATTACCGCTCAGAGAAAAATAAAATAATTTAGCAAATTGAATTGTGCTACCTTTCTCAGTAGGGATAAATTGTCTATTGTTTGCTGTGATTTGTCGCTTTACTTGGCCTTTATTAATGTTGTTTACTTCAGATACTTTGTTTTTTTTCCAGAGTATCACATTTTGAATTTGGTCCAGTTCTCTTTTAGGAAAAACACGTTTTACTGAAAAAAAGGAAAGGCTATGAACAATGCATCTTGACAGAAGTTTATTGTTTGAATTTAAATATGTTAAAAATTAGTAAGATAATTAGCATTTGGTAAAATCATTATATGGAAGAATAGTTTAAGCATGCCTTAATATTAAATAAAACACAACTACATCATTAAACATACACATTATACAAGTGGGAGAAAAGTGTGGTATTAATCATCCAAAGGTGGTTTTGGTAATATCAGTATTTCGTATTTCCAGGTTAGTAGCTCCACTACTCACCTTCTTGCCCAATATCTCAAATTGTTGATGCAAGCATATTCTATTTTTACTCTCTAAAGGTTATTTTGAGATAGATTGTTCTTTTATAATGAACAATGTTTAACAGCACATGGCTTCTTAGTCTAACAGCAAAAAATACAACAAATATAAACATTGTCATGGAATTAAGATACTAAGCAAAAGGAAGTGCATCAAAAGTTAAAGTAGTAAAGAACACTTTCTGCCTTATATGAAGAGTATATGAAGAGTGTATTTCTCTTCATATATACTATGAAGAGATTAGTGGAGTAGTATTTAGTTTATGATTTGGCAGAAAAAATTGCCAGTAATTTGTATGGGCATACATCTACTTAAAATAACAGATTCATAGAAATATTACTTGATTTTCCCTTTCCTCTTTTTTTAATGATTTAGTCTATAACCTCAAAAAAGAATCCTGCCATAAATCTATTTTGGAACAAATTAGGAATAATTATATCTTTAAAAAACTTTGATAATAAAAGAAAAGTTACATGTGGGCAGTTAATTTTCAGGCAGTTCATAAGCAGAAGGCTTACTAATGACTATAACATTCAGTAAATATGTCAATCAGGGAGTAAATCAATCAATCAAAAAGTCAGGAAGGGAAGTAACACAAGCAGTGGGTAATTTGAAAAGAACTTAATAAAGGAACTACTTCTAAAGCGTATATGGAAGCCACAAGAAATAGTTTAGTCTCTTAGGCCTGTGACAGCAGGACCAAGTGGGTTAGCCTGAGACCTGGAGAAGTAAGGAGGGACAGCTGCTGGAAGCTGGTGGGTGTTGAAGTGGGGGTTGTCTGCAGAGCACAAGAGATGGAACAGTGACCTTTGGGCAAGAAGTACGCCCAGCTGCAGCTAGGATTCAGGGAAGGAGCCTAAAACACCCCATCTCCGGCTCCTCCTCCCTATCAGCTCAGGCCTGGGCACCCCAGGGGCTGAACCCAACTAGAAACTAGAGGGCATAGGAGCATTTAACACTGCAGTCTACCTCCTGAGACAGCGAGCAGGGAGGGGCAGAGATGAAACTTTCCCAGTAGCCACGAGAAACATCAGAATGCGCTTCAATAGAGTAAATGAACAAAAAAATATTTACTTACAACCATTTCCATTGTGGTCCTCCCAAATAGCTCAGTTGGTAAAGAATCCACCTGCAATGCAGGAGACCCCACTTCAATTCCTGAGTGAGGAAGATCCACTGGAGAAGGGATAGGTTACGCACTCTAGTATTCTTGGGCTTCGCTTGTGGCTCAACTGGTAAAGAATCCAACTACAGTGTGGAAGGCCTGGGTTCGATTCCTGGGTTGGAAAGATCCCCTGGAGAAGGGAAAGGCTACTATTTCACTATTTTGGCCTGAAGAATTCCACGGACTGTATAGTCCATGGGGGCAAAGAGTCGAACACAACAGAGCGATTTTCACTTTCACTTCCATATTAAACCACTGCCTGGCTTGTTTTGCATTTATTCAATATATTCAATACATTTTAAAAATTCTACTATGTTTTAAAATCTTATATTAGTTTCTGGAAGGAAAATCATTCTTTCACTAACATTTTCTTTCTTTTTTTTTCTTTTTTTTACTTCTCAGAGATTTGCCATGTGTAAACACATACCTCTGATAATAAATTTGCTTGGGATTCTATCTGTGGGTGGTTATTTGGGGACTCTGAGACTGTAACATAAAGTGATAGGAAGATTTATTTTCATCATTGTAGAAATACAGAGGACTCTCCAACCTGCATTTCATTTTGGGTCAGCATATGTGATGGGAATGTAAATATAATACTGGTAACAGGTAATCCTCTATATGACAGAGTCTTGATTCTTCATTTCACTGTCCCACTTTTAAGGAATTTTCTCTTTTACAGTACCTGAAATAATTCTTTTAATAATGAATTTTATAAAGCCAATGTATAACTGAGAATAAATTCACAATTTAAAATGGATTATATGTACTGAATTAAACAGCATAATTTAAGCATAATGATATTAAAATTGCAGATAATATACAGACATATCTGCAGTATGGTCCAATCTCTTCCAGCCCCGTGAAATCTTTTGTTGGGTGTCACTATTGGAAACATTTTTTTCTGGGTCCTATCTGATTTCTCTTGTACTTGAGACTCATTGCTCATCTCTGAGTACCAGGGAATTTTCTGTGCTGAGATGATCCTCGTCAAGCACTAACTTTACTAGAATCAAAGCATATGTAGTTACTTCAGAAAGAAAAAACAACAGTTGCTTCAACTTTAGATTTTAATCAGAACCCTTTCACCTGCATTTTTTATGGCTTCTGAATTCCTTACTGTGCCCAGGAAATGTTGGAGGAGCCCGTTCCCCTTGGAGAGCTTAACCCTAGTGGACATAGGGTCACTTTTCAGGTGAGCTAGAGAAGTGGTTTTCAAACTCTTAATTCATAGGCCAGCTGCATCCATTTTACCTGTAGAGCTTTTTAAAAACACAGATGCTCAGAAGTTTTATTCAGGAGATTGGGCTGTAGTTCAGAAATCTGAGTGTTTCAAATTTTCTGGGTTTGTAACCTTTCCCCCTCTCCATGAAGCCCCAGATAATTCTCTGGATCTCTTATTGCATAACTTATTTCCTTTACTAAGAACGGGGGAAAGAATTGACAGTAGGCTGGAAGGAAGTGTGAAGTTTTAGAGACCCTCATTTTCTTGGCCCCAGTGAGTTCTCAGGTTGCAGGAAGGTTAGAGTGGGGAGGGGCCAGGTTAAAATCAGAAATCATTACTATGTGAACATTAGTGGTAAACTGCCAACAGTCAGTTCAGTTGCTCAGTCATGGCTGACTCTTTGTGACCCCATGGACTGCAGCACGCCAGACTTCCCTGTCCATCACGACCTCCTGGAGCTTGCTCAAACTCATATCCATTGAGTCCATGATGCCCTCCAACTATCTCATCCTCTGTCGTCCCCTTCTCCTCCTGCCTTCAATCTTTCCCAATTTCAGGGTCTTTTCAAACGAGTCGGCTCTTTGCATTAGGTGGCCAAAGTATTAGGTATTCAGCTTCAGCATCAGTCCTTCCAATGAACACCCAGGACTGATTTCCTTTAGGATGGACTGGTTGGATCCTTACAGTCCAAGGGACTCTCAAGAGTCTTCTCCAACACCACAGTTCAAAAGCATCAATTTTTCGGCGTTCAGCTTTCTTCACAGTCCAACTCTCACATCCATACATGACTACTGGAAAAACCATACCTTTGACTAGATGGACCTTTGTTGGCAAAGTAATGTCTCTGCTTTTAATATGCTGTCTAGGTTGGTAAATTGCCATAAGAGATCTCAAAGCAAAGGTACGAAATTGGGTCATTTGTGGAGATGTGGATGGACCTAAAGTCTGTCGTATAGAGTGAAGTGTCAGAAGGAGAAAAACAAATATCATATGTTAATACATATATGTGGAATCTAGAAAAATAATCCAGATGAACCTATTTCCAGGCAGGAATAGGTGTGGAGAATGGACATGTGGACACAGGGGGAAGGAGAGGGTGGGACAAACTGGGAGATTAGTGTACATAGGCACCCCACCATGTTTAGAATAGCTAGTGGAAAACTGCTTTATAGCACAGGGAGCTCAGCTCGGTGCTTTGTGATGACCTAGAGGGGTGGGATGGTGGTGATGGGAGGGAGGTTCATATAACTGATTCTCTCCATTGTGTAGCAGAAACTAACATATCACTGTAAAGCAATTATAGTCCAATAGAAATAAAACAGAGAATAAGCAAATAATACTGTTCGTTGTTACGGTTCTTTTTTCTGAAGAAATATCTAACCTTATATTCATAACACATGACTATATTTTCCCTGAAGATGGCCATCCAAATATTAGAAGTGTCAAGCACCACCAGTTGGGTCTGGGCTATTGTTAGTGTGAGAAAGAATGAGGATGATTGGAAGCAGAAGTAGAAAGTGGAGGTGACTACAGAAGAGATGGTAGATGCTGAATTCACAGCGCTTCATAACCAGTTGGATACAGAGAGAAAGGGAAATGAAAGAACAGGCTAGCTCTATGTTGTGAAGCTTGAGTGATCAGGAAAATGTTGACATCAAGTATGGAATAAGGAAAGAGGGAAGGGGTATAGGATTAGGTAAAAGCAGGTGAGCCCATTTGACACTGGAAAACTATATGGTAAAAGAGAATGACAGGTAACCAAAATTATATTATGTTAAAGTCTCAGCTTCAAGATTCCAAACATTGTGTCCTTCAATAGAAGTTGTGATACGTTTGAGTCTTCATTTCCTTATTTTAAATGGGAATGCCTTTTACCGGGATCAGGCATTTGGTGTGAGGAATAGTTGAGAATTTAAGTATGGCATTCTTGACCTAAGTTATGAAATAGATATTTGTTCCTGCCCTATACCTTTTGGATATCCCTGAATGGATTTCTGTTAAATACCTTTTAGGAGAGGATAAGGGCTTCCCTCAGGGCTCAAATGGTAAAGACTCAGATTTCTATGTAGGAGATCTGGATTTGATTCCTGGGTGAGGAAATACCCTGGAGAAGGGAATGGCTACCCACTCCAGTATTCTTGCCTGGAGAATCCCATGGACTGAGGAGCCTCATGGGCTAAAGTCCATGGGGTTGCAAAGAGTTGGAAAAGACTGAGAGACTAACACTTCCAAAAGAGGGTAAAAACATTACTTTTATACACATATATAATGAACACATGTCAAATATTTTATTTAACTCGTTAATGAATATGAAAATCAGCAGGATGTTACAACTGGATCAAAAAAGAATTTTAAATACCACCCATGTACAGGCATATCAGGAATGCTGTAATGAATTTACAAGTAGATGCAATACTGGTTATTCCATGGGGTAGAGGGAGATTGTATTTCTGATGAATAAAATTCATTTGCATGTCTCTGGGCAAAAATCATCCATATGATTATCAGTTATCTATGACTTATAACAGAGCTGTACAATAATTCAAGGAAAATGATAGGCACAGATACCCTATAGAATAATAATAAAAAAAAATCCAGATGATATGCAGTGCATTAGTTTTCTACTACTGTGTGTTAAATCACCACAAAGCTTGTGGCTTAAAACATAGCCATTTGTAGTTTATAGTTCTATCAGTCAGAAGTGCTGCATGGCTCAACTAGCTTCTCTGCTTAGGGTTTTACAAAGAAAACTCAAGGTTTCACCTAAAGTGTTAGTCACTTAGATGTGTCCAATTCTTTGGGACCCCATGGACTGTAGCCCCCATCTCCTCTGTCCATGGAATTCTCCAGACAAGAATACTGGAGTGGGTAATCATGCCCTTCTCTAGGGGATCTCCCGACCCAGACATCAATCCTTGGCCTCCTGTATTGCAGGTGGGTTCTTTACCATAAAATATCATTATGTAACTACTGCCATTCAATGAAAATTAATATCTAGTTATGGACTGTATTGGGGCTTCCCTGATGGCTCAGATGGTAAAGAATCTTCCTGCAATGCAGGAGACATGGATTTGATCCTTGGGTTGGGAAGATCCCCTGGAGAAGGTCATGGCAATCCTCTTCAGCATTCCTGCCTGAAGAATCCCCATGGACAGAGGAGCCTGGTGGGTTACAGTCCGTAGTGTCACAGAATCAGATATGCCTGAAACGACTTAGCACATTGAATGTGTATGATAAGAATAATTACATACTCCTTATTATGGAAAAGGGGCTAAAACTAGCCCTCTTGTCCCTAAGGCATTCAGAGTTAATTTACATACATACTGCACTTGACCAAAAAGATCAATAGCGTTATGCAGTTCTTAGAAGCAAGAAACAAATGATTGTTCCAGATAATACATGCTGGTGGGGGCAGAGAAGGAAGCTGGCTCCGGAGGGCAGGAAAGGCTTCATGGAGAAAACTGGAACTCCAAGGGGCTTAAAAGTGATAGAGGCTAAAGAGGGACTTTCTCATTAAACTAACTTGAGTTAATGCACTCTTGCTGAAAGGCATATGTTAAACTGGCTAAATGTGTGAACATTGCTGGGGGGAAAGTCAAAAAGAAGACTGGAAAAGTCAATGAGTCAGACCCTAGTGGCTCTATTATTTCCTAGAACTGCTATAACAAAGTACCACCAACCAGGAAACTTCAACAAAAGAAATGTATTGTCTCACAGCCTGGAGGCTACAAGACCAAGACCAAGGTGTTGGCAAGGTTGGATCTTTCTGAGGGCAGTGATGGAGAAGCTACTCCTTGCCTCTGTTTGAGGTTCTGGTGGTTTGCTGGCAATCTTTATCATTCCTTGGTTTATAAACACATCATAGACCTAATCTCTGCCTTCACCTTAATATAGCATTCTACCTGGGTGTGTATGTCTTTGTCCAAATATCTACTTTGGTTAAGACACCAGTTGTATAGGATTAGAGACCACTCTACTCTAGTAACCTCATCTTAACTAATTATACCTGCAATGACTCTGATAATCTCCTGCCTTCTTCTTTCACATGTGACCCTCACAAATTTGATGACCCAACCCAAACAATCCAGAATAATCTCTCCAACTCTAGATTCTTAATGTAATCACTTGTGCAAAATCCCTTTGGTGGTGTTAGGTTACATAGTCACAGGCCTTAGGGATTGAATGTCTTTAGTAGGCAATTATTCTACTTGCCAGAGGGATGCAAACCAACTGTGAGAGAACAAAAGAGAAGTGATTTACCTCTGCCTGGGGAAGTATTGGGAAAGACTTCAGGATTTGAGCTTTTAGGATTAGTGAGTGATTCCTAGGGGTAATAAAAATGAAGACAGACTTTCTCAACAGAAAGACCACAGCATGAAAAAGTATTATGTGTATTTGGAGAAATACAGAAATATATTAATTTTGTCATTCAAAGCAAGATATAAGTACAATAAGAAAAAATTAGACGGGAAAATCAGATGGAAAAGAGGGCATCTGAACTGAGTTCTGAGGAAGTAGTAATATTTAAACAATTTGAATGGGATCCAAAAGAAGCAGAGGTTAGAGGAAATTGAAAATAGAGAATTCCAGGAGGTGGCAGAAACACTACCAGCAAAGGCATGGAAATAGAAATGACTGGGCATATTCATTTTGACTCCATCCTAGGGAAAGCAAAGAATGTATTGGGAAATAAGGTCATCCAAAGTTTCTATTAGTCTCAAAGTTGATGCTGCAGGATTCAAAAACAAAAAGGTAAGATAGAAGAAAAGACACTTATTTGGGGAAAATATATTTTTCTCTAAGTATTGTTTCTAAAGATGATCATACCAACTTTGGAATTTTTCCATTATTATGGAAAATTTTTCCTGTTACTAAGTTTTCCACTACTTTTTTCCATTACTATGTCAATAATCATGGGCTTTCCTGGTGGCTCAGTGGTAAAGAATCCGCCTGCAAAGCAGGAGACTCAGGTTCAGTCCCAGGGTTGGGAAGATACCCTGGAGAAGGAAGTGGAAACCTGCCTCAGTATTCTTGCCTGGGAAATTCTATAGACAGAGAAACCCAGCAGGCTATAGTCCATAGTGACCAAAACAACAATGTCAATCATCCAATAATAATTATCCCTTAAAGAGTTGGCTTAGAGCTCAACATTCAGAAAACTAAGATCCTGGCATCCAGTCCCATCACTTCATGGCAAATAGATGGGGAAACAGTGGAAACAGTGGCTGACTTTATTTTTGGGGGGCTCCAAACACTGCAGATGGTGACTGCAGCCATGAAATTAAAAGACGCTTACTCCTTGGAAGGAAAGTTATGACCAACCTAGACAGCATATTAAAAAGCAGAGACATTACTTTGTCAACAAAGGTTCGTCTAGTCAAGGCTATGGTTTTTCCAGTAGTCATGTATGGATGTTAGAGTTATACTATAAAGAAAGCTGAATGCCAAAGAATTGATGCTTTTGAACTGTGGTGTTAGAGAAGGCTCTTGAGAGGCTCTTGGACTGCAAAGAGATGCAACCAATCCATCCTAAAGGAAATCAGTCCTGGGTGTTCATTGGAAGGACTGATGTTGAAGCTGAAACTTCAGTACTTTGGCCACCTGATGTGAAGAGCTGATTCATTGGAAAAGACCGTGATGCTGGGAAAGAATGAAGGCAGGAGGAGAAGCGGATGACAGAGGATGAGAAGGTTGAATGGCATCACTAACTCAATGGACATGAGTTTGGGTAAACTCCGGGAGTTGGTGATGGACAGGGAGGCCTGGTGTGCTGCAGTTCATGGGGTTGCAAAGAGTCAGACACAACTGAGCGACTGAACTGAACTGAAAGAGTTCTTACACTACCAACATAGCATTCAGTGCTAAGCTAGGAATTGCTATTCCCACTGAGCAGATGAAGAACAGAGGATGTGACAAAATAAAGCGTTATTTTAAATTACATGGAGATCCAAGATATTTCTTACAAAACAATTTATAAAACTATATAAGAAATTAATAGCTTGCCAATTTGATAAAATACAGAATCAAAAGAAGGCTCTTTTCCCCCCTAAAGTTATCGTATCTTCAAATGTGTAGTTCTTCATTAAAAATAAATGAAAGAAAAAACATTGAGGAGAAAGAAAAAGAATCCCTTCTGACTCTCCTGATTAGAAAACCTGAAGAGTCAACTGTTGAGAGCTGGGAGATGCCTCTTACAGGCACCAAGTGCTCAGGCTATTTGCCACATCAGGGAAAGGCACTCACTGCTTTTCTCTTTTGGCCAAAGGGCTCCTTCTTCTCCATGAAGATACAGTGATTTGCAATTGTGATAGTTGGATCTTCTAGTGTACCAGTGAGTATTCAGATACCAGAATTTTAAAGGGACTGTGATGTCTTTCTGCCCTTGAAAATTAACCATGAGAGTTGATCTGTTACCATGCTCCACCTTGATGCTTACTGCTAGACTATTTCACCAACAGGACAGAAACAGTAGACATTAACCTGATGTATTTGATAGTTTAATAGGATAATCAATAGGATGGAACATAGAAGTCAGTTTTGAGAAGGGATGAGAGGTTCACAGGGAGTCAGTTAAGGAAGATGGGTCTGGGCAGAGCATGGAGGTAGCTGAGTTCTATTGATGAACGGAATGAAGTTAGGAGGATTCTTGGGAAATGTGCTCAAAAAGAAGGGGTGGTCTTCTTTTTGCCAAATTAAGAGTTAGGCCTGAACCACTCCTTCTCCCTGAGTCATATCAGGACTCAGGGGTTTGACTGAAGCTGCTTTCTCTATAGAACCTACTATAGATTCCAAATTGCTGGAACCCTCCAGCAATGGTACAGAATTTCATGAGTTAGCTTGCATTGCAATGAGTCCCTAGCAAGTCTCTTAGATGTTTGGTTCACTGAACTGCATCCCAGGAGAACAGTAATCAAACTAGGGGATTAAACTATCAAACTAGCATTTCTAAGATGCTTTCTAAGAGAGGGAGGGAGGGAAGGAGAGAACCTAAATGAAACATTCTGGTTGGAACCCATCTCTAGAGGCTGGCCAGTCTTCTCAAGACTCAGCACACTGAACTTCCAGCTCACAAACCCTGTGATGGCACAACCCCTGTTTATGAACTAATACCACATTTCAGTGTGGTGATGCTTAAAAAGAAGATGTGTGCTTGAGTCTGTGTATTTTTCTGCTCCTGTTTTTCCTTCCAAAAATTATTCTTTGCTCATTTTCCCAAAAGATTACTGTCTTCCACCAGTGGTTATTTGTTCTTCAAGCAAGTTATTAGGTGGGGTACAGAAGGTCAGAAGACAAAACACTTTGTACCATAGGCCATTAAACAGTTGTAAATAAAATTAAACCCCAGAGATATCTTGGGACCTTGGGGCAAAGCAAGCATCTTCAAACATTTTCAAGGCTTAGAAAATTTAAGACATTTCTTTAAATTACATAGTTAGTGTCAGAGCTAAGGCTGTACTCTAAAAACAACTTTCTCCAGATACTTACAGAGTATATTTTAAACCTGTGGTAAAACAGCTTTCTTTTTGAAAATATAATAAATTCTTCTACTTAGTTTGAATTGTAAAATTAACAGTAACAGTGAAGATTAACTGACCATTTACTTGGTGCCAAGGACTGTTAAGCACTTAATATGGGATATTTTAATAACTATTTATAAACAACATGAGACAGGTGTTATTGCTTTTCCCATATGACAAAAGAGAAATTTGAGCTCAGTGATATTCAGTAATTGATCCAAGGCTATAAGTGACAGGAGCCCGAGCAAAACCTGTTGTGTTAGGGCTTTTGAACCCAAGTTTGTCACTCACTGTGCAGTACTCTTAGTATGCAAATATTCTGAGTAATCAAAAGCAATTACTCGTACACTTTCAAAAGTAAGTTTTCAATTAAAAAATTGTACAAATATATATAATTAAATTTAACCTTATTTCAGGATTCAGAAAACATTTTAGGATTTTACCTTATATCAAGGTAACAATCTTTGATAGGACTTGTTAATGATCCTGCAAAAATGCAAATATGATGGCTAATAGAAAGTTTGGCACTAAAAAATGGTTACTAATTGCTTGCTGAAATATGTGATATAGGTCATATGCTTAATTAATTAAAGATCTATAAATATAAGTATTAATTAGTGAAACTAGCCAGTCACAGGACAGATGTTGCATGATTTGAGCTTATATGAGGAATCTAAAATAAACTCATAGAGACAAAGAGTAGAATGGTGGTTGCCAGGGGATGTGGGGAGAGGAAGAGCAAAGCTGTGGCTTAATGAGGATGCAGCTCCTTTATACAGGGTGAGCACGCTCTAGGGATCTGCTGGGCAATACTCTGCCTGTAGTCAACAATGCTGTCTTGCCAAGCATAAATGTTTGCCAAGAGGGTCATCTCGTGTTAAGTGCTCTTACCACAGTAAGAAAAGTGGTGATTAATTGAACATCTTTGCCATAGTGGTTCAATAGATCCTCACTGAATTAGTTTTTCTACATGAGAATATGTATCATAGCCTATAAAGTCATCTCAATGACTGTAGTTATCTAGCATCCATCCATATCATTTTGAAAGCCCTATTTCTTCCCCCTTTGACCCATAACCACATCTCTGCTAATTTTAATTGAGGAGAATAATGCTTTTGACCAGCAGAGAGCAGCAATGATATACTTTATAAGAGTAAGTCTGGGGAACCTGGCCATCTTTTCAAAAAGGTCCACCTTGTACGATAGCCACAGACTCTGTCTTGAGTGGTTTATTGTGAAAAGATCCTGGAGGTTCTGTGAACTCAGCGTATGAGGTTGTTCCTGCTGGCCTAGGTCTGCATCCCATAGTCCTACTGGGGCCTTGAGAAGCTTCAGCTTCTGCTTACAGCTTTGCCTGCTGGCACTGCCAGCAGGGGCCAGATGCCTGGGTCAGGAAGTCTCACCCATGATGCAGTTTCTGTTTGCTTAGCCCAGCTGTGTTCAAGGTCAGATGTTGTGGTGCCTCACGGAGTTGTACAATACTCTATGTGGAGTCAGAATATGGCCTTCCTGTGAAAAAGGCTGTTATGGATCTTTGAGGATAATGGAAGTGGTCATCTTGATAAGGGAGTAGACAGAGGACCTAAGCTCAGGGGTATATATTTTCAGAAAATGAGAGTAGAGGGGATAGAATAGGAACCTATAAAAAAGGAAGAATTTGTGAGTAGAAGCCAAGAAGAAAGATAATTTCAAGAACGGGCTGTCCAGCTTTTAATTCCCTTTAGTGATAGTGAAAGTGGACTTAGAAAAGTTATTGACTTTAGAAACAAATGGTTTGGGGGAATCTCAGGTACCTTTGGTTTCATTTTAAGGACGCCAGCTAGATTACATGGTGTTGAAGGGAATGGTTTAAGGAAGAACTGCACAGAAGCAAGTTGGTGTTAAAGCAACTTGGGAAAAAAGAAAGATGTTTGTTTTTCTTTTCTTTTTTCCCCTCCACTGTAGGAGGGCAGTAGAAAGGTATGAATAATGACACAGAGACTTTAAATTGGAAAGGACATGAATGGCATTGATCTGTTCATTAAAGCAAAAAGCCATAGCTTTCCTGTGTATGTTAGCTTGATTCTTTGAAGGTTGGTGGCATGAAAGTAATAGATAGAAAATGAAATACCATTTAATTAAAATAATGATGAAAAGTCCCATGAGTTTAGCTAAGATCATGTAAAATAAGGTTGTTGTAGAATCAGAAAAAAAAATTGTAATAATATTACCTTAATTACCTGAGACTTCCATTATTCAGAAGAGAGTAGGTGGTAAGATTTACTGAGTTAGAAGCATTGATCAGGATGCTGGAAGATCAAGGAGGTTGATGGATCCAAGGAAAGAATGATTGAATTGCATAACCTTGGAGGTTAGGCAGAATACAAAGCAAGAATAAATGAGGCACCATGATGTACTGGGGAATATGAGTGTGAGAAAATGGGAGTCCCATTGGGATCCATAAGATTATGGGAAGCGGAAGGATTGATATTGTCCTCATTTTCCAATTGCTTCACGAACCTGCCTTGATCCTTTTTAGTTCTTGGCACATGGAAGATAATACATATTGCTGCATAAGTTGATAATAGCTGTTAAACACAGACCATTTTAAAAATAAAATATTAAATTTGTATATGCCAGGAAATAAGCACCTTTTGCAAATAGGAAAAACCTAGAGACATTTAAAATTGGGATATCTTAACCACATTTCCCTTCTGTCCCACTCCCAGCCACCACCCAAAGAGAGAAGTAATAATTACCGGTGAGGCAATTAATGAATTCCCATCCCTAAAAAAGGGTTATTTGGACATTTTAAAAAACCCTTTATTCTAACATCCTGTCAGTTGCCTCTCAAGCCCTGTGGAGTCCAGCCTCACATCTTCAGAGCTACTAAGGTCTAGAAAGCTAAAGCTGGAAGATTCCTTGGGAACAGTGAGCGGTGAGACCACATAATTTGCTTTCCAAACCACAACACCTTTGAAAGAGGAAGGGAGCCCTCTCAATTATTAACCAGATCTCAGTTAAAGACTGGGAATGTCATCTAATACAACCCTTTGTTCTATGGAAGAGAAACGAAAGCTCTGAGAGGCTAAGAGGGTTATCCTAATCTAGTGTCTCTAGTCAACAAGTGTGAGGTCATGGGCAAACGCTGGAAGTCTCGGATGATTTGCTAGGTTACAAAAGCAAGTGGCAAATCCACTTCTGCCACACGTACAGGCATCTAGTAGCAAGTGCAATAAGAACAAGGGGGGTGAATACAAGCTGTCCTTACATTCCTGGTGAAGTTCCTGCTCTTGGCCTTTTATACATCTTGATAAACATTTTGTGTGAAAGTCCTGAAAGCACATGCAACAAAATGCTCTCTTTTTATATTTTAAATGATGTATTTTTAGATCTTTTCAAACTCAAAGAACCTACCGGAACAGCATAAAGCATCCTTTATTTTGCTTATCTCCCCATTGTTGTCACTCAGTTGTTCAGTCATGTCCAACTCTCTGTGACCCCATGGACTGCAGCATGCCAGGCTTCCCTGTCCTTCACCAACTCCCAGAGCTTGCTCAAACTCATGTCCTTTGAGTCAGTGATGCCATCCAACTATCCTGTTCTTTGTTGTCCCCTTCTCTTCCTGCCTTCAGTCTTTCCCAGCATCAGGGTTTTTCTAAAGAGTCAACTCTTCCCATCAGGTAGCCAAAGTATTGGAGCTTCAGTTTCAGCATCAGTCCTTTCAATGAATATTCAGGATTGATTTCTTCTAGGATTGACTGGTTTGATCTTGCAGTCCAAGGGATTCTCAAGAGTCTTCTCTAACACCATAGTTCAAAAGCATCAATTCTTCGGTGCTAAGCCTTCTTTATGGTCCTGTTCTCTTCCTCCCTTCTTTTTCTCTCTCTTCCTCCCTCCTCCTCTCTCTTCTTCCCTCCCACTTTTTGAATCAGAAATAAATATTGATCCACACTGCCATGTAATCCAGTGACTCCATCTGAGAAACCATATCTGGAAAGTAGATTGCCCAACATGTGAACTAAGTGTTCCTGAGTTTAAGACTGAAGTTACTTAATGTATAAGTATATGCGTCATATCATTTATGCCAAAGTACCTTTTAACTTTTTAAAGTTAAAGCATAATCTATATTCATCAAAATACCCATGTTAGGAATTTACAATTTGATGGGTTTTTACAAAGGGGACACATTTGTGTAACCATTGAGTAGCATGAAAATATAACCAGCACCCCAGAAACCACCCTCATGCTTCCTTCCATTCATTATGCCCTCCCTCTATGGCAACTACTTTCCTAATTCCTAGCAGCAGAGATGACATTTTTGCTTTTGGTTCTCTATGTAAATGTAAAACACACACTATGTAGTCCTTTGTTGTTGGTTTCATCAGCTCAAAACTATCTTTATGCATTCATCCACATTGTTGCATCATGGTATGCTATGTGTGAACCCTAGGTCATAATCATTTTACCTAGTCTGTTATCTATGCTATTTAATTTTTCTACTATTGGTGGTCATTTGGGTTATTTCTGATTTGTGGCTATTGAAAATGTGCTGCTGTGAATCTGATAAATATGGGTGATGTTAGTGGGTCAAAAAACATAAGCATGTGTTCAACTTTATATACTATAGCATTTTAAATCCATTTACAGTTGATATGACATCAGTTATACTACACATCTACAAAGAGCAGAATCAGGACAAGTACCCAGAGGATTAATCCCATTCTAATAATCTTTTTTGTCATTCACTCATTCATTCTTTAACATATTTATATGTAGCTCTTATATGGATAATCTAAGCACCATAGATATAAATAAGAAACCACTTTCATCTCCTATCTTCACTTTCAAGGAATTAACAGTAGGGTGAAATATATTAAGGATTAGGATAAACCACAGAGCAATTTTTTAATTGAAGTATATAATTGATTTACAATGTTGGGTTAATTTCTGCTATACAGCAAATTGATTCAAATATATATACATATATACACACATTTATTTTCATATTATTTCCCATTATGGTTTGTCATAGGATACTGAATATAGTTCCCAATGCTGCACAATAGGATCTTGTTTTTTGTCCTATATACACTAGTTTGCATCTGCTCACTCTGAACTCTCACTCCATCCGTTTCCCACCACCCATCCCCCTTGGCAACCACAAGTCTGATCTCTATGTCTGTGAGCCTGCTTCCGTTTCATAGACAAGTTCATTTGTACATAAAGCAATTTTTAAATATAAGGATGAAGGCCTACATTACCCAATGAGGAGCTTCTTGGAACTGATGCTTCAGAATTTTGCATTTTGAAGAATGACCAGGAGTTCCACAGATGAGAAAGAAAGCAATTTTAGTTGTGCAATGGCTGAGGCAGAAAAACAGTGCAGCAATTCTCAAGCCTAGTTGCACATTAGAATCATCTATAAAGTTTTAAAAAATATGATGCCTGGTATCCACCTAAGATGAATTAATTATCTCTGCAGGTAAGGCCAGGATATCTGTAATTTTTACAGTCATGCCAGGTGATTCTAATGGAAGGTCATGATTGATAACCACTGGTTTAGTGGTTCTACAATACTTCAGGTTATTTGATACAGCTTCTGCATAGTAGGAGGGAGGAAATAGTAGTAAAAAATCTTAGAACTGAGGATCAATGAGCAGGCTATCAATACAGTGTTGGCATTTTATATAATACAGCACAGAGAATCGGTAGGGGAGTGGTGTTTACAAAGTCTCCAAGTCAGTAGTGCGTAAAACATCATTTACATTCACACTGATTTAATTAGCATTTCTGCTTCAACACAAGTCACATTATCTCACATTTTTTGACACATTTGTCCCAAGAACATCACTTGTACCAAACAAACACATTTTAAAATAGCAAACTTAAGAGAATCTGCCCCTAAATATTTTGCATTTATAATAACCCCAGGCCTGTGTAGCAGGGAAATTTATCCAGTGTTGAGAATTTCTGTAAATTCACTGCTATTTCCAAGGTCAACAACAGCCTGCCCACTGCTTGAACACCAGCAGCTGCTATGTGTGAGTGAGTCAGAGTGAAGACAGGCCAAGTTTATACTTGAATTATGCTCCCCGCACCAGAAGCAGTGGAGTGTGCAGAAAAACCAGGGTTTCTGTGGTTAGAGAGCTCTGACTTCCTGTTTCGTGAAATTCCACTTTCATCAGTTCCCAGGGAGGTGAGCCTGGAGACAGTCATGTGATCCTATAGAACCAACATTTTCTCATTTGCAAAATGAAAAGGTAAAAAATACTTTACTGAGTGTGAGCTCTCTCCCAAACATTGCACATATGCTTTCAACAAGTACATTATATGATCCCCTAATGAATGAATTTCCCCTGTAGACTAGCTATGCAGTGCCTGCTGCCCGTCTCCTGCCCCCGCCACTTACATTCCCCTGCTTCTGCCTCTCTAGGGAACAAGAGAGACCTGAGGGTTTGTAGGTTTCCCAAAGGAGAAGAAAGTAGAGTTCCTACTAGATAGATTCCCACACAAGCAGGTTGCTTTCTAGATCTGGAATAGGTGGAAAAGAGGGCAGCCCTTTGAAGAAAGCCTTGTGCTACCAGGGCCCCCACATCTGTCAAGTTCTGCAGGATTGCTCACCCTCTCTGGCTTTGTCCAGGGACATGATTCTTTAAATTTTCTTTTACTATGAAGTAATTAGCTTTGATAGCCATTCTACATATCAGGAAAAGGAAGCTTAAATAAAACTTAAGTGACTGACTCCACATCCTCACTTTTTTACTTACCACATAATGCTCTCTTCTTAACACAAAATGTATCAAGAAATTGCATATTCTCTGTTTCTTTGGAGACGACAGGATACGTAAAAAACAGCCCGCAGTCATAGTGCCCCTTGTTGATCGTGATATAAGCAAAAGATGGGCTACACTGGTTTGAGTATGTGGCTGGTGAGAATTATTTCTCCCAGAAAAAAAGGTCAATAATTATGTCTATACCTGCTGTATGCCAGGTCCTCTTCTAGGCATTGTGTATGAGAAGGGGTGGGGAAATATCCACATTCAGTACACTGTAGTCTCCTTGGAGTGCAGGACATTTCAGGAAATAGTATCTTTATCCTCCATCCAGCTTTCTATATGATCTGGTAGAGAGAAAAAGACTGCTACAAAAGCTCTTTGTTTCTTGGATTGTATTTACTTAAAAACTTGTTAACATAAATATCATCATGTTTTGAAACATTGCTTGCTTTTAAAGCAAGTACTAAGTTGATTTTTCCTTTGACCATTTTTTTTTTTAAACTGGGGAGGAAAGATCCTAAAAGTCATGGGCTTCTGTGCTCTTCATTCTACATGCACATCTCTAAGCCTGGAATCTTTTCCCTTGACTTTCCCTCTTCATCTCTATGATAGATGTTTGGAGCTCCGGAGTTTTGATGTTGTTCTAGCCTCTCCTTAAAGCTCTTTGTAATATAGATGATGGAACAAGCCAATACGATTTACTCTAATTCCCCAGCTTGTTAAATCAAACACTTGAAGATCAGTGTTAAACAAAAACAGACCAGGAGTTCTTTTAATAAACGTAGATGGTTATGCAAGTCATATGTGATGGGAACCAAAGGAACAGAAACTTCTGTTTAGGTTGTCTTCAGCATACTCTTATAAATATAGATTGAAGTCGATGATGAATTTCTAGGTCCCCCAAGCCTGGAATGAGCTTTATTGTTGTTTAGTCATTCAGTTGTGTCTGACTCTTTGCAACACCATGGGCTGTAAGCCCTCCAGGCTCCTCTGTGCATAAAATTTCTCAGGCAAGAATACTGGATTGGGGTGCCATTTCCTGCTCCAGGGGGTTGTCCCGACCCAGGGATCGAACCAACACCTCCTGCTTTGCAAGCACAGTCTTTACCACTGAGCCACCTAGGAAACCCATCATCTTTATATAACTTTGTAAAATGTTCATTATGCAGGACATCTCATTTAACAAAAAGTAATTGATCAAGGAGAGACTCCAAAAATTGGAATAATACCAAAAGAGAGTGTCAATGATTTGATAATTGAAGACTATAACCTGTTAGCCAGAGTGTCTCTACAATGACAAGTTGAAGTGTCCCTTATATTCAGAATCTTAATTAACCACTTCACTTATTCAACAAATGTATGTTGGGCACCTGTTCTGCTGGGAGATATCCTAATTTCTGGGAATGCTTCAGGGAATAGAATGGGCAAAGTCATGCCACCATGAAGTTTATTTCTCCTGGACCTCTAGTGGTGTGGAGAATGTTGGGGAGGAGGTGGAGGGTCAGATAAGATGGCTGTGCAGATGATAAATAAACAAAGTATCACTTCAGTTCAGTTTGTGTCTGACTTTTTGAAACCCCATGGACTGCAGCACACCAAACTTCCCTGTCCTTCACCAACTTCTGGAGCTTACTCAAACTCATGTCCATTCTATCAGTGATGCCACCCAGCCGTCTCATCCTCTGTCATCCCTTTCTCCTCCCACCTTCAATCATTCACAGCATCAGGGTTTTTTCAGATGAGTCAGTTCTTCGCATCAGGTGGCCAAAGTGTTAGAGATTCAGCTTCAGCATCAGTCTTTCCAATGAATATTCAGGACTGATTTCCTTTAGGATGGAATGGTTTAATCTCCTTGCAGTCCAGGGGACTCTCAAGAGTCTTCTCCAACACCACAGTTCAAAAGCATCAATTCTTCGGCGCTCAGCTTTCTTTATAGTCCATCTCTCACATCCATACTGGAAAAGGCAGTGGCACCCCACTCCAGGACTCTTGCCTGGAAAATTCCATGGATGGAGAAGCCTGGTAGGCTGCAGTCCGTAGGGTCGCTGCTAAGAGTTGGACACGACTGAGTGACTTCACTTTCACTTTTCACTTTCATGCATTGGAGAAGGAAATGGCAACCCACTTCAGTGTTCTTGCCTGGAGAATCCCAGGGACAGGGGAACCTGGTGGGCTGTGTCTATGGGGTCGCACAGAGTCGGACACGACTGAAGCGACTTAGCAGCAGCAGCACATCCATATGTGACCACTGGAAAAACCATAGCTTTGACTAGACAGACCTTTGTTGGCAAAGTAATGTCTCTGCTTTTTAATATGCTATCTAGGTTGGTCATAACTTTTCTTTCAAAGAACAAGCATCTTTTAACTTCATGGCTGCAGTCACCATCTGCAGTGATTTTGGAGCCCAAAAAGATAAAGTCTCTCACTGTTTCCATTGTTTCCCCATCTATTTGCCATGAAGTGATGGAGCCAGATGCCATGATATTAGTTTTCTGAATGTTGAGTTTTAAGTCAGCTTTTTCACTCTCCTCTTTCACTTTCTTCAAGAGATTATTTCTTCATTGCTTTCTGCCATTAGGGTGGTGTCATCTGCTTATCTGAGGTTATTGATATTTCTCCCCGCAATCTTGATTCCAGCTTGTGCTTCATCCAACTCAGTGTTTTTCATGATGTACTCTGCATATAAGTTAAATAAGCAGGGTGACAATATACAGCCTTGATATACTCCTTTCCTAATTTGGAACCAGTCTGTTGTTCAATGTCCAGTTCTAACTATAGCTTCTTGACCCTCATAAAGGTTCTCAGGAGGCAAGTTAGGTGGTCTGGTATTCCTATCTCTTTCAGAATTTTCCAGTTTGTTGTGATCCACATAGTCAAAGGCTTTGGCATAGTCAAAAAAGCAGAAGTAGATGTTTTTCTGGAACTCTCTTGCTTTTTTGATGATCCAGTGGATGTTGGCAATTTGATCTCTGGTTCCTCTGCCTTTTTTAAATCCAGCTTGGACATCTGGAAGTTCACAGTTCACGTACTACTGAAGCCTGGTTTGTAGAATTTTGAGCTTTATTGTGCTAGCGTGTGAGATGAGTGCAGTTGTGTGGTAATTTGAACATTCGATGACACAAAGTATGAATAAGGTAAGTTTAGGTAGAAAAAAAGTGCTATGAAAACATAGACAGAGTCATGATGATGACTATATGTTTGGATTGGTACAAAAGCAAGCCTTGGCAACAAGGAACCGGAGGCAGTGCTTCTCTTAACAAAACTCACTAGCATGACGTGAAATACTGTATATGAAACCACCTATTCCAACACCAAGTGCTTACCTGATTTATTAGCAACCCATCTTTGACCCTATAAGGTCAGTGAAAGCTTACCTCAAGGCCATGAAGATCTCTGGGAAGTGCCTTGACTACCGTCCTGGGCTTCCAAAGAAAGAACACTGTTTAGATAACATAATAGGCCACATTTATTTTAATCATTAGTATCTTTGATGTTGTATTTATGCTTGGTGAAAGGTCGTGGAAAACTGAAGTTAACCTAGACTGGAAAGGTTACAGGCTCATCTGCTCAAGACAAGGGAATTTATAAACTCAAAGAGTCTGAATCATGAACAGAAGCCACATAGTCACTCCTAATATTTTACTGAACTGCAATTACTGAAAAGAAATTGTTCAAATTAAGGAATCAGTCATACAGTAACCCCTGTCATCCATCTGGGAAAACTGCCTTTCCTCAACTCAAGAGAAAGCAAAATAGCAAGTAAACTTTTAAAAGAATATTATGATTAGTGTGGTCCTTATGGAATCTCCTGGCAGAATAGTTGTGCCCAAACATATGAGGAGTCATGTGACCCTCTTGCTTCACTTTTAATATGAAGAGCTTAGAATGGAACAGACCATTATGTTGGGGGCAGTTGGGGTGAGAAGGTTTTTTGAACCTGATTGAAACCTGATAGTTTTGAAACCTGATTGCAGAGATATTCTGAATTCAAAAACCTTGTTATTTTCTTTCAGTTCAAATCCCCTGTAATTTTTGATATTCTGGTGGTTTTCAAAGTGTGGTCTGAGATCCAGCAAACTGGGCCATAGGATCATCTGTAAAAGCATTAGTCACTCAATCCTGTCCGTCTCTTTGCAACTCCATGGACCGTAACAGCCTGCCAGGCTCCTCTGTTCGTGGAATTCTCCAGGCCAGAATACTGGAGTGGGTAACCTAACTCTTCTCCAGGGGATCTTCCTGACCCAGGAATTGAACTGGGGTCTCCTGCATTGCAGGAAGATTCTTTACCAGCTGAGGTATCAGGGAAGCCCAAGGATCATCTAGGAACTTATTGAAAATATACAAACTCTTGACCCTCACCCCAGACCTGCTGAATTAGATACTGTGGGGGCAGGCCTAGATCTCCTAAATCTCCTTCCTGGAGATTCTGATGCACACTGAAATTTGAGAACCACTGTCTTATTCATCTCTCATAGAGTAGGGAAGAGGAACTTTTCTAGAGCAAAGAGTGGGGTCAGGGACATTGTGAGGGACTTGGGAGCCCACCCTTTTCAGGTGGGGCAGGCCCTGGGGACTCCTGTTTGCCTGCATCCTTTAGGTACCTTGGATATCCCTAAACTACTTATTTCACTATCCCAAATCCTTACCACTTCCTTTAAGCCTTTGGCTTATATGACTATTGCCAGTCATCAGGGTTTTCCAGAATAGTAGTGCTAAGGGACTGAGATCATGTGAATGAAATCATGCTGATACAGGACAAGACAAATAAATATGTAAATAGAAGCTCACTTTACCAGTCCCTTCTGGGGCCAAACATCTGTTGTCAGTACTAAGCCAGCCTCACTGTCACGGTGACATCTTTGTAGAATGGTCTTGAGCTTATTTTGCTAAGACTCTGTAGGTTTTTTAATCTCCTAGCTTAGTTAGTCCCAGGCCTGGAAAGATGGGGATAAAGGGAAATCAAAAGAAGAAGAAAATACCCATCCCATTAAAATATTAAATGACCAACTTAGAGAGGACAGACAGCATGAAATGTCACAGCTAGAAAAGATTCTGGTCATAATTTAATTCAAACCTCTTCTTTTCAAATGGAAGGAAGCAGAGACTAAGATGAAATAACTTCTGGAGACCACAGATTAGAACTTGGGTTTTATAAATGTGTTTTTGCCACTATACCACGGAGTCCCTGAACTTCACTGTTGGGCTTCCTGAGATCATCGTAGAGGTTCATAAAGTAAAAAATTTGTTCATCACAATACTACAACCTTATTTGCCTGTTTTCTCTCAAAATCTCAAATACAGAGAAGTTTTTCCAAAGATGGCATTCTATAGATATTACAGATTAAATAAAGAAGCAAGCATAAAAATCTAGTCATTGTGTTAAACCAGACAGAAAAGAGATTTGCAAAAATGCAAACTAATGTGACTCTTCTCACTGTTTCTTTGTTTTAAAAAATATATTTCTTTTTCATAAAATATGTTATTTGGGGTACATAACGGGTTTAGTTTTGTTTTATAAATTAATAATATTTTTGAATCTTTAGTTTCAATTTTTAATATAGTAACACTAATAGATAAAATACCTACCTATATAAACAAAATTTCTTTGTGGTTCTTAAAATTTGTAAGAGTGTTAAGAGGTCATAATGTTTAAGAACAGCTACACTATACCATGGCATTAAAAACAAATGCCTGAATCTTAACACAGTTAGGAAAAGACAATTTTGAAATTATAAGCTTTGTGAGGGTAGATGTATTTGTCTTTATTTGCTTAGTATTGTTTCCCAAGGCCTTAAATCTAAAGTGCCTGGCATGTGGTCAACATTCAAAAAATGTGCATTGAATAAATAAAAGAAAATATATTTTACACAAAATCAACAATAAGTATTCAACATAGTTTTAAAATAATTCAGAGAGAAAATTCTTTCACGGAAACTGCCCCATCTGTACAGTCTTGGAAGTAAAAACTAGAATCAGTGGCAGATACCTCAAGCTCAGTAGACATTCTGATATGCCAAAGTCAGCATAAAGCAAGAAGTCCCAAGACGGTGTGCTAGAGCCTCTCTTCACCTGTGTTCCTGTCTCTGCTTCCCTGTGCCTCCCCATCTTCCACACAATTCTGTTTTGAGTACCAGGTTTATCTTAAGATGCAGAGAGGTGACCTGGAAAATTATAATTTAGGAAATATGAAGTTCTGGCCCCATTTCCATTTTTATTGTGCTCAGAATTATCAGATGACCCTGCACAACTGGGGAAAATATAGATTTGTAAAAATTACACCCTGCTCTATTTTCCTTAGGCTACAAATTTTGTTTCATTTCACTGAGAAATAATTTCTACAGAGAACTGTTTAGTAAATTAAACCGAACCATTCCAGCCCTCTGTAACATGTCAGGATTAATGCTTCTTCCCCAAAGTGGAACTGATCTTGACACAGAAACTGTTCTTATCTCATCATCAGAGTCTGCTGCGTACAAGACAGAGTGACTTTTTGTTTTAGTGTTTTGCATGCATTGTCCTCTTGATCGATTGTAACAAGTCCAAAATTTGGCCATTGTTTTAATCTATTCAGGCTGCTATAACAAAATACCATAGCCTGGGTGATTTATAAAGAAAGAAAAATATTTCTCACAGTTCCAGAGGCTAAGTCCAAGATAGTTTTTAGATTTTGTGTCTGGGTAGGTATCTGCTTCCCGGGTCATAGATGACCAGGTTTTGCTGTGTCCTCACATGGCCTAAGGATCAAAGGAAAGCTCTGTGGTCCTTTTTCTAAAGGTACTAACCCCATTTATGAGGGTTCCACCCTCATGACCTAAGAACCTCCCAAAGGCCCCACCTCCAAAAACCATTACATTGGACACTAAGATTTTACCTATGAATTTGGGGAATGGGGCAAAAACATTCAGACCATCACCTCCATTTCAATATTAAAAACTCTAAAGTTCAAAAGAGGCAAAGTGACTCTGAATAAGATTTCAAATTGGAGTTACAATCTAGACTTTTGGAGTCCTTTTGAAGGACTTTTTTATTTTCATGATAATATATTGGAAAGATCTGACTAAATCATATTTCCACTTGCATAATTAACCTAGAGTAGAGAAAGGCAATATATTGGGCAGCATGCTTTTTGATTTACATGCAGTATCTCATTTTCTTCTCTCTTACATTATCACATTTTAACCAATAAGGAATGTGCAGTTCAGAGATGTTAAGTGACTTGTCAAAGGTCACACTGCCAGAATTAGAATTAGGTCACACAGCATTTTAATAAGACACATTCTCTTTCTTTGTGGATTCCATTACAAGATAGTACCTTCAAAATGAGAAGTACCTTCAAAAGGAATATTACCTTTTCAGGTATAAGATTCTTGTATATATATATACAAGAAGACAGTGATTTAAATTTGGGTGCATGATTACCCAGCGTCAAATAATGAAATAAAGAAAAACTAAGATGATTTCAAACATTTAAGTAATTAAATCATCCACCAATCAAGAAAATTAGTATTTAACACACATTGAGAATCTCTAGAGGGCTTCCCTGGTGGCTTAGTGATGAAGAATCCATCTGCCAATGCAGGAACCAAGGCTTTGATCCCTGATCCGGGAGGATCCCACATGCCGGGGAGCAACGAAGCCTCTGTGCCACAACTATCAAGCCTGAGCTGTAGAGCCCAGAAGCTGCAACTACTGAACCCATGTGCCACAGCTTCTGAAGCCCATGTGCTCCAGAGCCCTTGCTCCACAACAGGAGAAGACACTGCAATGAGAAGCCCGCACACTGCAACTAAGGAGTAGCCTCTGTTCGCTGAAACTAGAAAAAAGTCCTAGCACCAGTGAAGACCCCGTGCAGTCAAAAATAAATAAATTTTTAAAAATTTAAGAAAAAGAATCATTAGACTGCGATCTCTGAGTATAGCCACCACAAATCTCTGCACTTGTATTCCATCTTCTGTGGACAGGGCAAGATAAGAGTGGAACAGAGGGCCAATTGTGAGCAGGGGATACCTGGGTTGACTACGGATTTAATCACTTTAGTGATTGTAATTTCTCTTGCCTTCACTGACCAGTTTTGCTAGAAAGTGGAGGTTATAAAAGCATTTGGACAATTCCAGAATAAGATGACATATGTATTCATGAGGAGCTAGTTTATTATTTTTAAATAAATGGTTTGCTTCTCCATTTATTTAAAAATACAAAATTCTCCAGCAAGCTATATGGGCATAATTCTTTGCCCCAAAAGTCATATGTTTAAGGCCTAACCCCCAGTAACTCAGAATGTGACTGTATTTAAAATTGAGTTTTGGGACTTCCCTGGTTGTCCAGTGGTTAAGACTTTGCCTTTCATGCAGGGGGTGTGGGTTCAATCCCTGGCTGAAGAGCTAAGATCCCAGACTCCTTAGCCAAAAGACCAAAATGTAAAATCAAAGCAAAATTTTAACAAATTCAAATAGGACTTAAAAAAAATAAAATCAAGTTTTAAGGAGGTAAAGTTCAGTGAGGTCATTGGGATGGTCCTTTATCCAATATGGCTGATGTCCTTATAGCGTGAGGAGATCAGGACACACAGAGGGAAGACCATGTGAAGGATACAGGGAGAAGATGCTGTCGATAAACCAGGGAGAGAAGCCTCAGAGGAAACCATCCTGACAGTCTGTTTTCCAGCCACCAGCACTGTGAGGAATTTCAGTTGCTTAAGCCACCCTGTTTGGGGCAGTTGTTATGGCAGCCGTAGCACAGTACTAAATAAGCTCAGCTTCTTTATGAACACTTTGGCCTCTGCTATGGTCAGAATGCGTGTGCCTTCAAAATTCCTATGCTGAAAACCTAACGCCCACAATGACGGTGTCAGGAGGTCAGGTGTTAAGAGAGGTGATTAAGTGATGAGAGCAGAGCTCTCTTGAATGGGATCAATGTCCTCATAAAAAAGGTCCTAGAAAATTAGCTCTTCCTCCACATGGGGACACAGTGAAGTCTGCAACCTGGAAGACAGACTTCACTCATCCCAACAATGCTGGAACCCTGATCTCAGATCTCCAGCCTCGAGAACTGTGAGAAATAAATATCTGTGGTTGATAAACCACCCACTCAGTGGTACTTTATCCTAGAGCCCAAACAGACCAAGATAACCTCTTATAACTGGATATTGGCATCTAAGGCTCCAAAGCACAGCTTTGCCAAAGTATAGAAGTTCTGGAGAAGGAAATGGCAACCCACTCCAGTGTTCTTGCCTGGAGAATCCCAGGGACGGGGGAGCCTGGTGGGCTGACATCTATGGGGTCGCACAGAGTCAGACACGACTGAAGCGACTTAGCAGCAGCAGAAGCAGTTTAGAGTCCCTCTCCCACGGCCACATTGGGGCTTTCACTGAAAGGAAAGGCAGGTCACGGTCGGGAAGGCTGTAACAATCCCGGAGATGCCTGCTTCTTCATCCCCTCCCAGGAAGTTCACACCACACTCAACACCTTCCCATTCTGCTCCCTTGGGTGTCAGCCTTTCCTCCTCTGTGTTTCTAAACTACACAAAGCTTTGGGTTGTCGGTGCTGACACTTTGAATAACAACACTTAATTAGCGAGCACACACTACTCTAGCACCTTTTACTAATTTATTTGCCCCAGCTTTAATTTCGTTTGCCTCTCAGTTTCTAAATTCTAACTAAACCTGCTAATTACGTGTGCTAATTCTGCTTCATTCTTCTAGAAAAAAAAGAAAAAAAAATCTTTAAAACATCAGTTTTGGAGATGAAGAGGGACAATGAATTCAGTAAAGGACCCAGTTTCTGTTCAAGAAGTGTAAGTTAGGTAGTAGGAAAAGACATTTTTTTTAATTAAATAGCCTTATTAAGAAATAGTTTCTTTTGCTGTTTGGTTATGGCCTTTTTAAATTGTTCAGACACATATTTAATAATTGTAGAAATCCAAAAGAAGCTCATCTTCACGTCTAGGAATTTATGAGTCTGGGGGTTGGTATGAAATGACAGGGGTGCATTATATCATATTCTCACCACTGAGCTGGTTCAGCCAGTGAAGGCTTCGGGCATGGTCACCATGGTGATTTCTATATTATTGCTATCTTATCTTCTGTGGTTAACTTAACAGGGTGTTTTTGCTAATAGCTCTGGGGTTTAGAGGGAGGGTAAAGGTGCATGTATTAAAACTCTCCTCAACTTTCTTGCTCAAGATATAGTCTTCTCCATGAATCAGGTGTGGAGATTTTCCCTCTATCAGAGCAAATATGCCCTTTCCTCCAAATTTTTGAGTAGCCAACTCAAGTTAGCACCACTTAAGTAGTGAACTGGACCAAAATATAACTTTATTTTCCCCTAGCTGAACTTGGTTTCTATCTTGAACCCTCCTTCTGTGTGATGTTAAGAAGAAGAAAAAAATGAGTCATAATTTCCAGGTCAATTCTATGGATGGTATGGTTTTTCTTATCTCAGGTGTAAAGGTGATTAAATTCAGGAGTTTATCCCTCTTTTGAGATTGTTGATGAGGTCTGAGGTTCTTACTCAAACACCACTGTGACATTGGCAGAAGGTCAAGCTGATCTTTCCAAACTCTATGCAGGTTCCAATCACCCCTTCTGTAGTCATGCCTGCCGCATCCCTGAAGACATCTTAATGGGGGAGACAAGGGGATTTCAAGAAAACACATACAGGAAAGCTCACCTGTCTGGAGAGGGTGGCCTCAAGTTTCCAGCACAGCACAGATGCCTCCTCCTCTTGCTCTGTGGAAATAAATGAAGACTCATCAGTAAGAACAAATAGAGGTTATTTATTCAGATCTTGCTGTAGAGGAGTCAACCACTACCACTTGTGTTTGACCGCGACTCAAAAGCAGGCAGAGTGGGAAAGCTTTCCAGAGCAAAGGTGTAAAACTTCAGATATGCTCTGGTTGCATGTGGTTGGTATGCAAAAGCTGAGGGTGGGCCAAGTAGAAGCAGATCATCTCCTGTGACTGTTTCAAGAAACATATTTATCTTTTTTCTAGTTCATTCTGAACTTTTGAGGGATAAAAGTTAGAGAAGCTGACAGTCATTTTCCAAGTCCTGCCTCTAGGTTGATTGCTGCAGAGGTAGTTTTTGAGGCTGCACCTGTAGGCCAGTTTCATCCTCATCCGTGGTCTCACCCTTATCTGTTTATGTATTATTTCTCAGCCCTCTGAGGAACAGGTAGGACTAGTTGAAGAAGGCAGTGCTTCTCAAACCTTAGCTTCATTATACTGAATCACAAACACTAGGAGATAGACAGACACGCACACACATCAAGAAACAAGTTAAAACTTTACAACTCATCCTTCACGCATTTGTCTACTTGTCTTCCCTCAAAGGTTATTAGTGCTCTGAAATTTCTCGTACTCATTTTCTACAATCAGTTTAGTGACTAATGCATAGAGAATTAGTGCCTGATTAGTATTTATAGTTTTGTCTAGGTTCTTTTATCTGTATCTCCAGATTGACTGTGACTAATAGAAAAGATTTGGGTCCAGAGCAGAAAATAAAATTCCAGTTGCCTACTCTGTTAATTGTTGAAAGCAATGCGGCTCCCACTCTGCAGCGGAGGCAAAGCAAGGAGGAACGAGGCGTTATGGATAATAGGGTGAGGGGATTGGAAGGCATAAACAAAGAAATGGACCAAGGGGCCCGTTTGAACAGCTAAAGTCAGTTTGATGCCGTCTGTAGCTTCCCTATGCAGTCCCTGTCCACAAGAAAAAGTGAATGAGATTGATCTGGCCATTTACAGAATCCACTCACTGTCTCTCTTTGAGAAATAGCATTAAGTCTGACAAGTGGTCTAGTCAGGGTAAATCAATTTTGACAAAATTGGTTTCATTATTTTCTCTGGGTGGCCAATTAAATATTATTGTTATTTTTATTTAAATGGAACTGTCAGTCCATGTTTATTTTTAAAAATGGACAATGAGGAGATAACGCATTAGCTTGCTCATTAACTCATTTATTGCCTAGTGGTTAATAACTTAGGCTGTAGAGCAGTAGTTACATGCTTGGATGCATATTAGAAACACCTAGGGAGAGGAAAAAAGATGCTTGTAAGATCAATAAATCAGAAACTCTAGGGGAGTGACCCAAGGTATTAAGGCTCCTCAGGTGATCCCAGTGTCTAGCCAGGTTTGAAAGTTGCTGTTATAGAATGAGTCTTCCTGGTTTAAATCACAACTCTGCCTATTAACCGAGCAAATTGCTTAATAGCCCTGAGTCTCCTTTTCCTCATCTGTAATATGATGAAGCAAATAGAGTCTACCTCAGAGGTTTTAGGGAGGATTAAGGGAGATAACACGTGGGAATGCTAGTACAGTTTCTGATACCTATAGCAAGTTGTATATTTGCATTATTATTAGTTTAATAAATCACAAAATATTGTTATTTCTCTTATCATTGAGCCTATGAAAATTAAAAAATAGGAAAATTTAAGAAAATATTTATTCAACTGTTTATATTACTAAGCAGAATTATATTTTATGTAGATACAAGGATAAAATCATGTGCTACGAGGAAAAAGAGAAAAATGTAAAAGTAGATGTATGGAAGGCATCCTTGAAATAGGAGCAATTTATTTGGGTCTCAAGTCTTTTCTTCTAATGATTCAGTATCTAGTGTTAGTCACTCAGTCGTGTCTGACTCTTTGTGACCATATGGACTATAACCTGCCAGGCTCTTCTGTCTCAGGGGTTTCCCAGGCAAGAATCCTGGAGTGGGTTGCCATTTCTTCCTCCAGGGGATCTTCCCAACCCAGGGATCGAACCCAGGTCTCTGGCATTGCAGACAGATTCTTTACCATCTGAGCCACCAGGGAAGCTATTCGATATCTAGGAAGAAGAAAATTTTATTTGTGAATAACTGAGTTGAAAGCAACTTTAAAAAGACCAAAAAGAACTAACTGGTTTTGTTTTATTTTGTTTGTGAATACAGCTTTATCCTTGGTGGGTTGGGCATGAATGGGCAGGTGAGGATATATTGAAATCTTGGGTTCTATTATACTTTTGGGAAATCCCAGAAGACAAAAGCAAACTTAGTTAAGTGCCTAATGGGCCTAATTTCCTGAGTAAGTAAAGATGAAAGACCATATTGACTAGCTCAAGGACTGCCATATCTAGTTTTTTTCTGAGGGAAACTCTTCTATCCACAGTCCCTGCCAAGGGAGTTATAATTGCCAATGACATTTTCTGCACAGGTAGTCTGTTTCTGTCCTCATATCTTCACACCCAAATATTCATTTGGCCAGGGCAGGGCATGTTATCCATGGGCAGCCAATCTGTGGCTAGAAAATGATTTCCCAGTTGATTTACTTTGCAAATTTGACTCAACAGGAATAACATTAGTTAGAACCAACCACTTGCTTATCTTGGGAATGGTAAACCCGAGATAGGATGAACTACTTACAGCACAAATTGTAAGATGAACCACGAAGTTGCAAGAGATAGGTAATGAAAAAATACCCAAAGGAAAGTGTGATATATTCAGTAGAAGTCACAGAACAAGAGATAGGAAGTTATAGTCATTATAGAAGTGAAATACTGATATTTCTACTGCCAATGAAGAAATTAAATATTTTGATGCCTGCTGCTGCTGCTGCTAAGTCGCTTAAGTCATGTCAGACTCTGTACAACCCCACAGATGGCAGCCAACCAGGCTCCCCCGTCCCTGGGATTCTCCAGGCAAGAACACTAGAGTGGGTTGCCATTTCCTTCTCCAATGCATGAAAGTGAAAAGTGAAAGTGAAGTCGCTCAGTCGTGTCCAACTCTTCACGACCCCATGGACTGCAGCCTACCAGGCTCCTCCGTCCATGGAATTTTCCAGGCAAGAGTACTGGAGTGGATTGCCATTGCCTTCTCCGATTTTGATGCCTAAAACTTCTCTTTTCAGTCTTTCAAATTTCAATCAAGTCACTACCCTGCAAACTCTAGAGATATTCCAATGCAACCTGAACCTTTACTGCCTGAGACTGTCTTGCTTACTTCCATGGTTCCTCAAATGTTCTTCCTCCTCCCCACCTGACAGGAGATAAGGAGAATTTGTCTTTGTTCTTTGAAACATAAATAGATGACCTTCAGATAATCAGAATAAAGAAAATCTTTGCCAAATAGAATCTTAAAAGTTTCTTAGATTCTAAGAGAGTATGTGCTTATGGTCAAGGCACTAACCAAGGATTGTGGGACCTGAAGTTTAAACAGCTTGGCGGGCCCTCCTTAAGAAAAGGAATTTAAATATTCTGACCTACTAGATACAAATGTAGAGAATTAGATGGGGCCTGAGTAAAATGGAGATCCTAAAGCTTGACTACCCAGTTGGCGCAGTGGAAAAGAATGCTCCTGCCAATTCAGGAGACTCCTGGGATGGGAAGATCCCCTGGAAAATGAAATAGCAACCCACTTCAGTATTCTTGCCTCGGAAATCCCATAGACAGAGGAGTCTGGTGGGCTACAGTCCATGGGGTCACAAAAGAGTTGGTCACAAGTTAGTGACTAAACTACAACAAAGCTTGGCTTCACTAGCTTCATGATGACTGTGGTGTAAAGTGGAGGGAAGAGAGTGAAGAGGAAAGTGAAGTATTCACATGTTATCTCTTTCATCGTTCACCTAGGCCTGACCCTGGCCAAGAATTTGGAAAGTGTTATATTTTTGTCAGTGGTTCTAAATAACTTAATGACATTAACCATTGAATTGACCCTCCTTCCAATATTTTGGTCACACATGTGTCCTTAAAAAGTTTTTATCTATTAGAGTTATTATTAGACATCAAGCTTTGTTTATCTTGCTGAGGTTCTAATACATCTTATTTCATTCCAGTGAAATAAAACATTGATTTTAAACTAATGTTGTTCATTCACTAGAGATAACCCAGAATATCTTTTCTAAGGTTTGCTTTTCTTTTTGGTACCCATGTATTCCCAAAGGCTAAAAATCCAATTTATTATTATTGATCTGTCTTTCAGTATAGTGCAGAAATCTTTTGGATTCGATTTTTTTCATCTTTTATTACTTTCATTTTATAATTAAACTCCTACTGAAGCTGAATTGTCAAACATCTCCATAACTATTGGAAAAATATGTGTTTGATCCCATTTCTACTATTTTGAAGTGACTTAAACCAATATGAAATTTCTAAAAATTCTTGTGGTCATATTTTATGCTTAAAATTAGTTCTTGTTTGTTATTACTTATATGAAAAGAATTCATTCAGAGCTTTCTATGAGTTTTACATTCTGTTTTCAGGTGAAAGACAAATTGTGATCCCACAGACCCTGTTTTCAATGAATAAGTTCATTTTATATAAAATATGAATGCAAACTACATGAAACTATTACCTATAGGAGCTAAAGTATGGATATTAACTCTGCAACTATATTAAACTGTGTTTGGTTAGAGTCAGGACATGGAAGGTTTTCAGGAGGGTGAAGTAGCAGTGGAATTATGGGAAGAGAGACAGGAAATACATTGCAGAAGAGCATTCTGGGGAAAACCATGTGAAGGAAGGTGACAGAAGCTCATTGAGCCACGGCAGGAGCTTTAGGGACCCCTGTGGAAGACTGGTGAAAATAAGGATTAAATTAACAAGAAGCAGCCAGACCACTAAATCTTAAGGGTTTTTTGTTCCCCTGACATAGGACATGAAATCATTGATGGTTTTTTAAAATTATTTCATGAAATTCTTTTTCAGGTGCATCAATTCAGTTCAGTTCAGTCACTCAGTCATGTCCGACTCTTTGCGACCCCATGAACCGCAGCACACCAGGCCTCCCTGTCCATCACCAACTCCCGGAGCCCGCACAAACTCATGTCCATCGAGTTGATGATGCCATCCAACCAGCTCATCCTCTATCAACCCCTTCTCCTCCTGCCTTCAATCTTTCCTAGCATCAGGGTCTTTTCAAATGAGTCAGCTCTTCACATCAGGTGGCCAAAGTATTGGAGTTTCAGCTTCAGCATCAGTCCTTCCAATGGACACTCAGGACTGATCTCCCTTAGGATGGACTGGTTGGATCTCCATTCAGTCCAAGGGGCTCTCAAGACTCTTCTCCAACACCACAATTCAAAAGCATCAATTCTGCAGCACTCAGCTTTCTTTATAGTCTAACTCTCACATCCATACACGACCACTGGAAAAACCATAGCCTTGACTAGATGGACATTTGTTGGCAAAGTAATGTCTCTACTTTTTAATATGCTGTCTAGGTTGGTCATAAATTTCCTTCCAAGGAGTAAGCGTCTTTTAATTTCATGGCTGCAATCACCATCTGCAGTGATTTTGGAGCCCAGAAAAATAAAGTCTGACACTGTTTCCACTGTTTCCCCATCTATCTGCCATGAAGTGATGGGACCAGATGCCATGATATTAGTTGTCTGAATTTGAGCTTTAAGCCAACTTTTTCACTCTCCTCTTTAACTTTCATCAAGAGGCTCTTTAATTCTTTTACACTTTCTGCTATAAGGGTGGTGTCATATGCATATCAGAGGTTATTAATATTTCTCTTGGCAATCTTGATTCCAGCTTGTGCTTCCTCCAGTTCAGTGTTTCTCATGATATACTCTGCATATAAGTTAAATAAGCAGGTGACAATATACCACCTTGACTTACTCCTTTTTCTATCGGGAACCAGTCTGTTGTTCCATGTCCAGTTCTAACTATTGCTTCCTAACCTGCATACAGGTTTCTCAAGAGGCAGGTCGGGTGGTCTGGCATGCCCATCTCTTTCAGAATTTTCCAGTTTGTTGTGGTCCACACAGTCAAAGACTTTGGCATAGTCAATATACCAGAAATAGATGTTTTTCTGGAACTCTCTTGCTTTTTCGATGATCCATCGGGTGTTGGCAATTTGATCTCTGGTTCCTCTGCCTTTTCTAAAACCAGCTTGAGCATCTGGAAGTTCTCGGTTCACGTATTGCTGAAGCCTGACTTGTAGAATTCTGAGCATTACTTTACTAGTGTGTGAGATGAATGCAATTGTGTGGTAGTTTGAGCATTCTTTGGGATTGCCTTTCTTAGGGATTGGAATGAAAACTGACCTTTTCCAGTCCTGTGGCCACTGCTGAGTTTTCCATATTTGCTGGCATATTGAGTACAACACTTTCACAGCATCATCTTTCAGGATTTGAAATAGCTCAACTGGAATTCCATCACCTCTGCTGACTTTGTTCGTAGTGATGCTTCCTAAGGCCCACTTGACTTCACATTCCAGGATGTCTGGCTCTAGGTGAGTGATCACACCATCGTGATTATCTGGGTCGTGAAGATCTTTTTTGAACAGTTCTGTGTATTCTTGCCACCTCTCCTTAAAATCTTCTGCTTCTGTTAGGTCCCTACCATTCTGTCCTTTATTGTGCCTATCTTTGCATGAAATGTTCCCTTGGTATTTCCAATTTTCTTGAAGAGATCTCTAGTCTTTCCCATTCTACTGTTTTCCTCTATTTCTTTGCACTGATCTCTGAGGAGGTCTTCTTATCTCTCCTTGCTATTCTTTGGAACTCTGCATTCAAATGGGTATATCTTTCCTTTTCTCCTTTGCTTTTTGCTTCCCGTCTCTTCACAGCTATTTGTAATGCCTCCTCAGACAGCCATTTGCTTCTTTGCATTTCTTTTTCTTGGGGATGGTCTTGATCCCTGTCTCCTGCACATTGTCACGAACCTTCATCCTTAGTTCATCAGGCACTCTATCAGATCTAGTCCCTTAAATCTATTTCTCACTTCCACTGTATAGTCATAAGGGATTTGATTTAGGTCATACCTGAATGGTCTAGTGGTTTTCTCCACTTTCTTCAATTTCAGTCTGAATATGGCAATAAGGAGTTCATGATCTGAGCCACAGTCAACTCCCAGTCTTGTTTTTGCTGACTATAAAGAGCTTCTCCATCTTTGGCTGCAAAGAATATATAATCAATCTGATTTCAGTGTCAACCATCTGGTGATGTCCATGTGTAGAGTCTTCCTTTGTGTTGTTGGAAGAGGGTGTTTGCTATGACCAGTGCGTTCTCTTGGCAGAACTCTATTAGCCTTTGCCCTGCTTCATTCTATACTCCAAGGCCAAATTTGCCTGTTACTCCAGGTTTTTCTTGACTTCTCACTTTTGGATTCCAGTCCCCTATAATGAAAAGGATATCTTTTTTGGGTGTTAGTTCTAGAAGGTCTTGTAGGTCTTCGTAGAGCTGTTCAACTTCAGCTTCTTCGGCATTACTGGTCAGGTCATAGACTTGAATTACCATGATATTGAGTGGTTTGCCTTGGAAATGAACAGAGATCATTCTGTCGTTTTTGAGATTGCATCCACATACTGCATTTCAGACTCTTTTTTTAGCTATGATGACTACTCCATTTCCTCCAAGGGATTCCTGCCCACAGTAGTAGATATAATGGTCATATATGAACTTAATTCTGTTGCATATACGAACTTAATTATTGTAGAATATATAAAAGATGGTGCAAATGTATTTCTCTCTTATACATCTTTTCATTATTAAATATATCACATACCCATCAAAGTACACAACCATAAATGTGTGATTTTTAAAAAATTTTAACATTCTGTTTTAGTTTAATTTCAGAAGGTCCAAAATCTCATTTATTTCAGATTGTTTTTGACATATTGACTCTGATTAATATTACATTTTTATCCCCATTGATGATTCTTGATTGGAGGAATGACTTTGCTATGTTGCCAAAGTTTAATAGCTCTGAATTTAGTGTCAAAGAGAATTGTGTTCAATTCATGTCTCTGAGAATTGCTAGCTGTGTAACTTTGGGCAAGTTCCTTGACCTTCCTAAACCTGATTATCTTCATATGTAAATGGTGGTATGAATGGTTCTATATTCTGTAGAATTGAGTTTTTAATAAAATATCAGCTAGTAAATATTTAGTTTTGGTATCTGGGGACATAGGAAATACTCAGTATATGATATAACTTTTGTTATATCAGTATAACTTTTGTTATAACTACTAAGTTAGAAATCTACTGTGGTTAATATTTCAGGGCTGATCATCACCTAAAAGGGGAGACAGTGAAGAGTTTGTTTTTGTTTTTAAAATATATTGAGTTTAAGATAAAAATGAAGCCGTGGAATTAGATATTGTCGATAAAAGCAATATATGAATTTTTAAAGTCACATTATTTTATTTAGGTCCTGGGCTTCCCAGTGGTGCAGTGGTAAAAAATTCATGCCAATGCAGTAGGTGCAAGAGATATGAGTCTGATCTTCCCTGGGTCGGGATCATCCGCATCCGCTGCAGAGGAAATGGCAGCCCACTCCAGTATTTCTGCTTGGCAAGTCGGGTGGACAGAGAAGCCTAGCGAGCTACAGTCCCTGGGGTCACAGAATCAAACACGGCTGAGCACACACACCCACACAATCCAGACTGCTCTGTGGTACAATAGATTTGCATGTTGTATATACACATGAAAGGGGAATAAGGAATTTAACAGTTGGCAGATTAATCGTGGTCACAAATTGTACTTTTGCTTGCTACTTAGAAAACACAGATGAATTGTGTCTTTTGACTTAAGATGAGTCATCTAGATGATCACATTAGCTCAGAGAATAGTATTATCTATGCTAGGAAAGACAAAGAAGGAGATTATATGTTGGATACAGCACTTCTATTCAAGTACTTTATCATATTCTGAAGGTGAGAAGGTAGTTTTACAGATTATGGACAGACATCTGACAAGGTTGAAGCAGGGATAGGAAATAAGCTACAGATGGTTCTGGACCATATCAAACTGTCTGTCTTCCCCATTTTATCCTGATGGATATGACTAGCCAAAAGAAAGTCAGAAAGCAATCTCAAGTCTAGACTTAGATCAAAATGGACTGACTTCGATTTTTTGATGAAGGAATGAACTAATTATAAAATATTAAAATTAACTCAAATGTCGCTCAGTTCTTAGCATGGTTCAGCCACTTGTGTGTGCATATACTTTTTCAAATTCTTTTCTATTGTAGGTTATTACAAGGTATTGATTATAGTTCCCTATGCTATATGGCAGGTCCTTGTTGTTTACCATTTTTATACATGATCGTGTGTCTATTTGGTGTTTGTTTAAATGAATTAGTGTGTGACTTTATTTCATTTTCTACAAGTATTAATCAAATATTCAGTAGCCAGGCACATTCCAGCAGTATAAGATAAATTCTCTAAAGAGCTTACAAGCAGAGCTTCTCAGATTTTTTCATGTATGTAGAACTTCAGAGTTTCTTAAAAATGCAGATTTTTAGGACAAACCTCAGATTTTAATTTAGTAGAAATGGGTTAATGCTTAGGAGCCTAGAAATTATTGACCAGATCAGTGACTCTGATAAGAGATAAAATATTAATGTGAACTTAGGCTTGCCCTTATGTCTTGTTTGAACTGGATAAATGGGTGATGGGTGAGATAGGAGGAACATAACCAAAGTAGAGTCAAGAATAAGTCAAAGTGTTGTAGCATAGCATAAGAGGTTCTGATTAGAAAAATCCACCAGCATCAAACTAAAAAAACAAAAAACTGTGAGAATTAGAATCTTCAAAACTTCTAAGTTTTCAGAATGGGGGAAAATCATATAAGAATGATTTAATATTTATTAAATCAAGTTATAAAGCTGGAAATCCAGCTAAAATTTAGGATGCCACCTTGTGTATTAGATTTTGCCAACTTTTTACTTAAAACAACAACAGCAATGAAAAACTCCAGTAATTAGATGTTGCCTGTACAAATATTGAGCATTAGTGAAAATTCTCATGTCTTACACATGTTTGAATTCAACCCCAGGGCATTCCATGAGTCCACATGTGGGCTGAGGCTGTGTAATCATCTTCACTACTTACAGGAGACATGTTGAACAATCTCTCTCTCAACAGTAGAGCAAATTGTGATATTAGAGCCTAGTCTAGATTAGGACCCAGAGAAGCTAACTGAAGTGTTTCTTCCAGTCTCTCCCACCAAACACATCTTTCCCTTCCTTTAAAGATAGATGCAATCTCTGTGTTTCATTCAGCCTTCAAAAGCAAAAGAGAAACATCAAACCATAAACAAGAAAAGAGGCATCATTTTGTCAGCTGAAGTAGGCAGGGAAATGACTTTCCCTGCTGTTTGCCTCAGCTGAATTACAGCGCTGTGTCTGTGTGAAATCCAACTTGATGAGATTTTCTTTGTCACTGGTGCTGAAAGAACCTGTTTCTTGAGAGGCCTACTTAGAACTAGATTATGCTGTTGCCACCTGCAAAGTTTCTTATCCCCATGTGTGGTCAGCAAGCCTCATTTTCCATGTTCCTTTTGCAGCTCCTTTGTACATTATCAGATATATATCTCCCTTGAATTTAGACTCAGTGGAAGAGATTCTGTCAAGTATGTCAAAAGATCTTTATGTTTTGAGTATTGATTACATTTACAGAATAACATTAAGTATGGAAGGGTTACAATCAGTGAAACATTGGAAAAGCAAACATGGATCTCAAAAATGGTAGCAGATTGATTATTTTACTATCAGTATGATAAGATTCTGGTTTTCTTCCAAGGTTGTTGGAGAAAAAGAACAGAATAGAAAGAACATTTATATCAACACCTGGGGGTCAGAGGAGTATGGAAACAAGCTTCCTTTTTCTGTTTTTCTAATCAGTTTGAGGCAAGTAGACTATAGGGCCTTAGGAAGCATCACTACAAACAAAGCTAGTGGAGTTGATGGAATTCCAGTTGAGCTGTTTCAAATCTTAAAAGATGATGCTGTGAAAGTGCTGCACTCAATATGCCAGCAAATCTGGAAAACTCAACAGTGGCCACAGGACTGGAAAAGGTCAGTTTTCATTTCAATCCCAAAGAAAGGCAATGCCAAAGAATGTTCAAACTACTACACAATTGCACTTATTAACGCGCTAGTGAAGTAATGCTCAAAATTCTCCAAGCCAAGCTTCAACAGTACATGAACCATGAACTTCCAGATGTTCAAGCTGCATTTAGAAAAAGGCAGAGAAAGCAGAGATAAAATTGGCAACATCTTCTGGATCATCGAAAAAGCAAGAGAGTTCCAGAAAAACATCTAGTTTTGCTTTATTGACTATGCCAAAGCCTTTGACTGTGTGGATCACAACAAACTGGAAAATTCTGAAAGAGATGGGAATACCAGACCACCTGACTTGCTTCCTGAGAAATCTGTATGCAGGTCAAGAAGCAACAGTTAGAACCAGACATGGAACTACAGACCGGTTCCAAATCAAGAAAGGAATACATCAAGGCTGTATATTGTCACCTGCTTATTTAACTTATATGCAGAGTACACCATGCAAAATGCCCAGTTGGATGAAGCACAAGCTGGAATTGAGATTGCCGGGAGAAATATCAATAACCTCAGATATGCAGATGACACCACCCTTATGGCAGAAAGTGAAAAAGAATTAAAGAGCCTCTTGATGAAAGTTGAAAGAGGAGAGTGAAAAAGTTGGCCTAAAGCTCAACATTCAGAAAACTAAGATCATGGCATCAGGTCCTATCACTTCATGGCAAGTAGATGGAGAAACAATGGAAGCAGTGAGAGACTTTATCTTTTTGGGTTCCGAAATCACTGCAGACAGTGACTGCAGCCATGAAATTAAAAGACACTTGCTCCTTGGAAGAAAAGCTATGAACAAACTAAGAACTTATTAAAAAGCAGAGACAATACTTTACCAACAAACTTCCGTCTAGTCAAAGCTACGGTTTTTCCAATAGTCATGTATGGATGTGAGAGTTGGACTATAAAGAAAGTTGAGCACTGGAGAATTCATGATTTTGAACTGTAGTATTGGAGAAGACTCTTGAGATTCCCTTGGACTGAAAGGAGATTCAACCAGTCCATGCTAAAGGAAATCAGTCCAATGATTATTGGAAGGACTGATGTTGAAGCTGAAACTCCAGTACTTTGGCCACCTGATGTGAAGAACTGACTCATATGAAAAGACCCTGATGCTGGGAAAGATTGAAGGCAGGAGGAGAAGGGGATGACAGAGGATGAGATGGTTGGATGGCATCACTGACTCATAGGACATGAGTTTGAGTAAGCTCCAGGAGTTGGTGTAGGACAGGGAAGCCTGGTGTGCTGCAGTCCATGGGGTCACAAAGAGTTGGACTCGACTGAGCAACTAAACTGAACTGAAGACTATAGGTTGCATTTAGGATCTGGGGTATAGTCTCAGTGTCTCTAGATGACTGAGAAGTAGATAGACCTGGTTCAATTCAGTTGGCTCTGATTCTAACCTCAGTAATTCAGGAACCACCCACCAGCAGGCAGAAGGTATCAAGAATCCCAGCACTGATTCCTTACTTGGAGATCTCTTGATTATAAACAAAGTCTTCTCCCTTTCCTTCTTCTTGTTGCTGGCAGTCCATCTTCATGTATTACTTTTTCTAAAGTGATACAAATGCTTCTCCTTATTTACAGGATATTGGAAATCTGGACCTCTCATTCCTGGCTCTCTGTTTATCACCTCTAACTATCCATGATCAAAGCTGTGAGCAGTGAATCAGTGCACCTAACTGTGTTTCTTTGTTAGAACTCTCACATGATGACTCTTCAGTATTATCGGGATGAAAACCCAAAAGTTCAGCACTGTAGAAAACTTGCAAATAGGGCAAGATAGATTTAAAGATGTTGATCTTTGGATCCCTCAAAAAGCTGCTTCTTTCCTAGTTCATTTTATCCTTGCCTCTCCCATTCTAAAAGAAAATTAGTATCTTAAACTCCAGTCCAGGCTTAATTTCCTCATAATTCTTGGTCCATCACAACTTCTATGTGGGTAGAGAGATAGATAGACTTGTTGTTTGTTTTTACTTTCTTTTTTAACATTTTATTTTGTATTGGGGTATAGCCAGACACGACTGAGCAACTGAACTGAACTGAACTGATAGCCAGTTAACAATGTTGTGATAGTATCAGGTTAACAACTAAGAAACTCAGCCATAAATATAAAGTATCCATTCTCTCTCAAATACGCCTCCCATACAGGCTGTCACAAAACATTGAGCAGAGTTCATGCGCTATATGATAGGTTCTTGTTGGTTATCCATTTTAAATACAGCAGTATGTACATGAACATCCCAAACTCCCTAACTGTCCCTGCCATCTGGCAAATATAAGTTCATTTTCTAAGTTTATTAGTCTGTTTTGTAAGTAAGTTCATTTGTATCATTTCTTTTTCCTCACTCCCTTTTTCTTGAGAATACTCCTTTAAGAAATCATATGCACCAAAATCCCACTTTTAGACTCAGCTTCTAGTGAAACCTGACCCAAGACAACATATTTTCTTTGTTTTTTATAAGAAACTTTATTTCTGCTTTAATTTCTCATCCCACTAGGTATTAGAAATGTGGTTGCATTGAATCAGCACACCCCCCTCTTTCTTTTTGTAGGGAGCTTCTGTTGTGTAAGGACCTGGTGGGGGCTTGTAGGTATGGGGTGGGGTGTGGATCATGTCTGGGCCTTTATTACCTTTCTGCACTGTCCCTACTGTGTCCTGTCTCATTCCTGCCTGGAGGAGCTCTTTAGGACCACAGTTCTCTAAGCCACCCCACCCCATCACCCCACTGTAGAGCAGACAGGAAACACTCCACTGCACCTGACCCCTTGGTGGGCTGTAATAAACCCTTCCTTGAGCCCCTTTTGGGTGTCAGGTAACTCTTCTGGTGCCACAGACTCTGAGAAACTGATTGGGGCTGGTCCATGGTCAACCCCGGGGCAGGAGCCTGTTTCTGTTCCCACCTGTGCTAAGTGAAAAGACCTCCAGGGGATTGCCAGTTCCCTGGACTTGACAAAGGTGAAGGTCACAGTCCCCCTAAAGCTCATTCCCTAAATCTGTCTGGGATTTATACTCTCTCCCTTGCTTCCCACCTTTGAATTCAGCCCTGTGGAATCTTGGTCTTATCTGAGGATGGGAAGAGAGTGCAGGTAAACATTTCTCTAATCATCTATTCTGCTAAGTCTTTTGTCTATGTTGGAGCTTAGCTATTTGAAACTCGAAGCCAGGGATCGATTGATTCTTTTGTTCTATCTCCTGTGTTCTTTCTTCTCTGGCTGCTGTTGGAAGTGGGGAAACATCTAGGGATAGTGAAATGCTGGGAATGAAAAACAGAATTGATTCATAAATCAAGATATCTTCCCTCTGTGGTAATTACTAAGATACCAGCAAATAAGAGAGATTTGAAAATTCTGATGATTGGAATCATTTTAACAGAAGAAGTCCATCAGACTCAAAGGAGCAAAAGAACTAACATTTCCTTGTGATTACTTTGTCCTATGATGTGTACTGTGTAAAGAAATTAAAATCTGTTAATGATTTCTCTTAACCTTCAGAACAAACTTGCAAGGTTTCTGACTATTGCTCCCAATTCAGAGATGGCATACTTGAGCCCCCAAACAGGAAGCAGTTCACTGCAGGTCACACTGCGTGCTTGTATGTTCAGTTGCTACAGTCGTGTCCTACTCTTTGCTGTCTTTTGGACTGTAGCCCGCCAGGCTCCTCTGTCCATGGGATTCTCCAGGCAAGAATGCTAGAGTGGGTTGCCATGTCCTCCTCCAAGGGATCTTCCCAACCCAGGGATGAAACCCACATCTCCTTTGTCTCCAGCATTGCAGGCAGATTCTTTACCCACTGAGCCATCATGGATCATACTACTAAGATGCTTTCGACATGCAATTAAATTTCAGATCTGTCAATCTGGCTTTACAGTCTGAGCTCATTCCCTGGTACCACAATGAGTAAATGACTAAGTTATATCCATTTCAATTGGGGAAGTTATAGTTGAAGCAGTTGCAAATAACTTTTAAGATCGGGCTGTATTTCATTTTGTGAACTAATATTTATTGGACATTATTAGGTGCATAGCATTATGTCAGGTAATGAGAAGGAAGATAGTTATAACACACCATACTTGCCATGAGAAAACTGATAAAAGAGTGACAGAGATGACATGGGAAGGATAAATGTATGGAGCTATGATCAGTGCCACTATAGTGGTAAAAATTTGTAAGCAAAGAGAAATTAATCAGACGCTTTATGTGGATGGGGCGGGTGGGGCACAGAGAACTCTGCAGAAGACGTTAGTATTGATCTCTCTTGAACAACGCAGCTCACTAAGCAGAAAGAAGGAAGGGTGTGTGTGGAGCCTAAGCTGTGAAGCCATGGAATATATGCATTGTCAAAAGTTTCTAGAACGCATTTAATAATATTAGCTATATTACTAAAAATGTACTTATATTCTGAGCATCTTGCAACATTTTCCTGTAATTTTCTAACAGCTGTGCTATATTTTCAGGTCAGTGTTGGTATCTACTATCTCACCAACAAGATATGAGGCAGGAGTCACAAGAAAGCAAGCTTATGTGGTTCCCAAGTCTTTTCTGAATTATTTAGAAAAAGGCAAGAAAATCATTGCACCCAAAGGGAGTTGCTACTTAGAGGTGAAAGGAAGCTAGAAATTTTTTTAGTTCAGTGTTTCTCAATCTTCAGCAAACTCCTTTTAAAGTTCTCTAGAAAGGCAAATATGAGATTATACCTAACAAAATGTTGTTTAAATTTGTACAGAGAGAAAGCAATACTCTTTATGTTGACAAATCTCAAACAACCCAAAAGCCTAAAACTCGTTTATAAATGAAATGGTGTAAGCAAAACTTCAAGGCCAGAGAAACCTGAAGTAACTGGCATTAATGTGACAGAAGGTTACGGGACTGACTGCCAAGATAGGTTCAAGTTTGACACGTTTATTGCTATGGGTTGTATATTAACTCACTTCCTCTATCATTTTTCTCCTCATGAATGGAAATGGCAACCCACTCCAATATCCTTGCCTGGAAAACTCCATGGACAGAGGAGCCTGGCAGGCTACAGTCCATGGGGTTGCAAAGAGTCGGACACAACTGAGTGACTGACCCACAACACAAACTCCAGTAAAACTTTCAGTGATACAGTGAGCTGTGATGATATTCAAGCTTCCTTGTTGTTGATACATTATTTATATGTGTCTGTTTTCTTTCACTCCATAGTAGCCCCCATTAAGGGAAGTAGCATTACCAAGGTGGTCATAAAGACTGAAATGAGATGACCATATTCAAGTGGTCATCCTGATGATACATGTTATGATTATTTTTTGGCACAGTCATCAAAATTAAAGTCTCAAGTCTAAAGTTCTCTTTTGACATGTACATATTGCTATATTTAAAATAGATAACCAAAAAGGACTCCTGTATAGTACATGAAACTCTGCTCAATAATCTGTAATAACCTAAAGGGAGCCCTTCTACACTGTTGGTGGGAATGTAAATTGGTGCAGCCAGTATAGAAAACAGTCTGGAGGTTCCTCAAAAGCTAAAAATAAGGTTACCATATGATACAGCAATCTCACTACCGGCTATATATCAGGAAAAGACAAAAAATACACATGCATCCCAGTGTTCACAGCAGTACTATTTACAGTAGCCAAAACATAGAAACAACTTAAATGTCCATCAACAGATGAATGGTAAAGATATATATACATAGCTATATAGATAAACGGACAAAAGATATATATGTACAATACTTTGGCCACCTGATGTGAAGAGATGACTCATTTGAAAAGACCCTGATGCTGGGAAAGATTGAGAGCAGGAGGAGAAGGGGACGACAGAGGATGAGATGGTTGGATGGCATCACCGACTCAATGGACATGGATTTGGGTGGACTCTGGGAGTTGGTGATGGACAGGGAGGCCTGGCGTGCTGCAGTTCATGGGGTCGCAAAAAGTCCATGAGTGACTGAACTTGAGTGACAGTCCATGGGTGAACTGAAAGTCACCGAGTGACTGAACTGAACTGAACTGAACATATATATGGATAAATAAGGTATATATATAGAGAAAGAATATTACTCAGCCACAAAACAGAACAAAATAATGCCATTTGCATCAACATGATTGAACCTAGAGATTATCATGCTAAGTGAAGTAAATAAGACAATTATCATACAATATCACATCTCTGGAGCCATAAAAATAAGAATATAAATGGATTTATTTACAAAGCAGAAATAGACTCACAGATAGAAAATGAACTTATGGTTATCAAAGGGAATGAGAGGGGGAAAGATAAATTAGGAATGTAAGATTAACAGATACACACTACTATATATATAAAATATATAAACAATGAGGACTGACTGCATAGCACGGGGAACCATATTCAATATTTTGTAATCACCTATAATGGAAAAGAATCGAAAAAGAATATATATACAAATATATATATGCATAACTCTATCACTTTGCTGTACCCCTGAAACATTGTAAATCAACTATACTTCAATTTTTAAGAAAGCCTGTGATAAGGGTCATTATGAAACTCAAAAAAAAAAAAAAAAAAAAAATGACCCCAAACTACATAGTTGTCAGTAGAACTGAAGCTATGTCTGGAAGACCTCATTAGGTTCAAGAATGTTTAGTGTTTTCCATAAATGATGAATGTGTATTTTAAATAACAATACAGAGATATGAACAACATCTGTTTTCCTTATATACTTTTTTCTTAAAAAAATTAAATTCTTGCTTACCTTGAATAAGAGTAGTTTCAAATAAGTAAGCAGTGTTTTCAAAAGCAGCTGAGATCAAAGAAGAGAAGACTAGAGGGAAATAACACAGAGAGGACAGTAGGGAAAAAACACTTTTCAAGTTGCTCCAAAAAACCTAGCTATATTGAAATTTTATGGGAAATATGTCTGAATAATGTCTTATTTGATTTAGGATCTCATTAGATGTCGAAAACAATGGTGTAATTAAAAGAAATCACCATAATCATCCTGTCTACCATCTACTAAGTATATAGTCAGTAACCAATTAACTTGGGTTTATATATATTATCTCACTTAGCTCTCACCAAAACCATGCTGAACACATAAATATATTTAAATTTTATGGATGAAGAAACTGAATCTCAGAGAAATTTTATAATTTACTCAAAATTGTAAAGTTGGTAAATGAAAAAGCTATTAAGTCAACGTTCACTTGACTCCAAATCATGGTTTCGTCCCCTCATAATCTCTTTACCCCCGTTTGATAATATTTTAACAGCCCTACAAATTAAATGAATATTCAAATACTATACAGCAGGATTGAGTGAATTTACATTGAACGAACACTTAATAAAAGAGAATAGTTATACTATCTTTCTTTTTTCCTACAAGTTCATCTGTAAGTTGACTCAATTTTTTCAGATTCTGGGTATCTTAAAAGGAGTGTATTGTAGAAAGGTAACCAAGTGAGATTAGGAGAAACTAATAACTGCAGGTGAGGCTCTGTCTCAGAGGAACTTTCACATGGTTGAATGTAATTGGAGAGAACAGCAAATATTCTCAAGCCAACAAAGACAGCTTTGTTTACAGATACTATGTTCTTAAAGAAAATGCATTATGTTTTGGTAGGCTTTGATTCAGATTAAAAATCAAAACCCCACCCAGATTGAACAAACTGCTTGGGAATGTTTTGTGTGCCACTTAAAAGAAATTGATTTGCTATTGATTTTTAAGTCATGGACACCCATGTGTTAAACTACACTGAAAACTTCCAAATTTGTACTTGCACTCCAGAATGCTACATAGAGATGCATGCTAAGCAAATCCAATTCTATAGGATGAGGTCCTCTTGGATTCAGCATGTCCAAAACCAACCTCATTATCTCCCACTACATATTTCAAACAAACCCCATAGGGTATAACATTAACGTTTGTAAACCTCCCTCCTAAAGAGATTTTCTAGTTGCTATCCATGAGGGTATACACAGACAATGGTCCCCAAGGGTCATGAAGCTCATTCTTATGATTTAGGTACACTTGAGACTCTTGACCCTGGTCTTCTTTTGTGCCCCCATCTTTTGACCTCCCTTAGCTTTTGAAGGGAAAGATTTTCTTTCCTTTTTTTTTTTTAACCAAACATCTTTAAAGAGAACCTAACTTCAGTCACTTAAAAATCAGTGTACGCCACAGTTTCTATGTTTAAGCCACCTGTCTCTGTGATCTGAGCCATATTCAGATTATATTAATAGAATTTTTATAACCATAGCAATGTTAGCTTTATGTTTATACTATATGTTTTTAATAACTTTGCTGAAGTATAATTTATATACTCTAACATACACATATTTAAGTGTATAATTCAATGGATTTTTATTATATTTATCTAGTTGTCACTACAAACTAACAACAGGACATTTTTATCACCTACAAAAGAAACCTCATGTGTATTTAGCTACATCTACTCCTTGATCTTTCCCAGCTCCAAACAACCATGAGTCTACTTTCTGTCTCTATATATTTGCCCCTTTTTATGACATTTCATATAAATGGAATCATATAAATATGTAGTCTTTTGTTCCTGGTTTCTTTTCACCCAGCATAATATTGTTGAGGTTCATTTGTGTTATAACATGTGTTAAGATTTTGCTTTATTCATTGTTGAATCATGTTTTCTTGTGTAGATGCAGGACATTTTGTTTATCTATTCGCCTGTTGATGAGCATTTGGGTTGTTTCCACATTTTTACCACTTGGAATAAATTTGCAATGAACTTTGCATACGTGTCTTAGTTTGGGCGTGTGTTTTCATTTCTTTTGAGAAGATACCTAGAAGTGAAGTTGTTGAATCATCATATGGTTGTATGTTAAGTCCATGTTTAACTTTTTAAGACATGCTATTTGGTTTTTTTTTTTTGGTAAGATTGTATATTTTTCTGTCTTTCTTTTGAGGCATTTGGAGTTTGATGCCTGAATGGACATTGACGAAAACTTTGCAGAAAATGTGTCACTTTGTCATGTTGTTTGTTCAACTTGGAATTGGCTGTATGTTCTTGAGACTGGCCAGGCGCACAGACAGAGCATCCTCTGAGGACTCTCATTCATTCCTGCTCATGAGATTTTCCAGTCAGGTTTCATAGCTATTTATTTATTGTACAATGTAAAAACTGTAAAGGCTTTATTAAACAAATAAACATTGTCTCCTTTTTAAGTTAAAATTATTCTGAGGTGAGAATTAGATGAGAATATCAACAGAAAATCAAATACATATCTATAAATGTATATATTTAATGCATAAAATATAAAATACAAAGAAATTTGTTTTTTATATTCAAAATAACTTTTCAGATTAACTCTTGAAGAACCAGCATCTGTGCTTTTGATCATGTTACTTATTGGTTTCTCTAATGAAAATTATCATGTTTGGTGTCCAGATGAGGAGATACCTGATTAAAACAACACATAGTGACAAATAGCATAAAAGTTTAAGAAGATTAAAATGAGTATAGCTTATTAAACAGCTATAATAAGTGAGCATTATAATAGTAAGCATTAGGATCCATTTAGAAATAAAATGTGACTCAGTAAAATATGGAAACAGTAAACAGCAGTGACTGAAGATTAACTCAGGATTTAGCAACATATTGATTTTTAGAATCTAATTTTTTGTTCTCCTATGCAAGTGAAATGGGAACAAAAATGGCATGGCACTAAGAAACGAGATTAAGTCATGAGATTGGCAGTAAATCAAGACAGGATGGTAGAACAAGAGTATCCATCCATTTATCAATAGTTCAGTAAAGTGCCTTGTTCAGGCCATTGTTTAGTAAATTTTGTTCCTCTGTCATAAAAGGAATTCAACCTTCCTTGAGCATTTTGTTTTTGTGTATAGTAAATGTAAGTCTCCCCAGAGAGTCTGTGAGTTTTTAATTTTGTTTTAGTAAAACACAAAGATAAGCCAAGTGACATATTCAAATTTGCAAATGCATGCAATAGGATATTGTAGTGTTATACATTATGTATTAGGATTTGTCCCATTTTGTTTTTGCTGGTTTCTTGGGAATTTTTGTTGTAGCATCTGTGCTGAATTTTCTTGGCTATTACCTGCAGCAGTGCATTTCCTACTAAGCAGCTATGAATACAAACAGAACTCTTCAAAAATAACACCTGTGACATCTACTTTTCACAGCTCCCCAAAGACAGAATCTTATTTATTAATGTGAACGACACATTAAAATGAAATAAAGTCACATACATTTGTGGAACAAAACACAAAAAATAAAAGCTAACATTTCTCTTCGTGGTTATTAGCCATGAGAGAAGCATAGAGAAGACATTAATTCTCCAACTAGGATATTTTTTACTCACACACTAATGAAGCACAGGATATACATTTGGAGTATTTGTTTGTATTCCAGCTATTGCAAAGCAGCCAGTCCAATTATTTTTATTTCACTGATCTAATTTAATTGGATTTTACTTAATATTTATTTTTAAAGAGTCAGTTTTTTTTAAATTAGATTTTGTTTACACCTAGGCTGATTAGTAAAAATAAGATATGGTCAAAAAGAAGTGGCATAAGAAATTTCTAATCTCCAGAAAGAGGGTAGTATGAATATTTTCATTTGAGAAAAGCCATCTTTTAATCATATGTTAGTGGTGTGAAACCTCTTTTTAATTCTTCTTGTCTGACTACTCCATTCACTATATTCCCCATGTATCTACTGATAGTTCACTCTCTAGGCTTTGTGAATAAATACCTGTATACATTTGTAAACACACACCACTTCTGAAGCTGCTAGCGCCTGATACCCATCTTAATTACCCTACTATTGTCCCTGTGACGCGTTTATAAAAATTAGACTCATGTTTAACCCTCCCCCAACCTCTCTAAAGCCCTCATATCCAAATGTTTTCTGAATTTTATTACTCATTTTTGTTGTTGTTGTTGTCACGTTCATACAATTGCTAGCCCTTTTCTGTTCAGTTTCTCCATTTAAGAGGCAGTATCATGTAGTGGATAAGGACACAGACTCTGGGTTTCTAATTCTAGATCTGTCACTTCCTAGTTGTGTAAACTTGGGCAAGACTCTCATCCTCTGTGTCGCAGTTCCTTCTTCTGTGCAATGAGTAAACGGATGCTGGCTGTTGGCAGGAAGTTTCCGTTCATCCCCACATGGCACTTTCCATGGGTCATGGAAACTCATGGCTTGAGTTTTCTCATGGGTCAAACTCATGGGTCAAACTCATGACTTGAGTTTTCTCGCAACATGGCAACTGGTTTCCTCCAGAGCATAAGACAGAAGCCACGATGTCTTTTATAACCTAGCCTCAGAAGTCAGAGAGTGCCATTTATGTAATAACCTATTGGCTCTGTAGGTCAGGGTGGGACCTCTCCCATAAAGGTGTGACTAGCAGGAGGTGAGGCTCCTTGGAGCAGCTGCAGAGCCCAGGTAGCTCTTCTGCCTATAATAGTGCTCTCACTCTAAATCTGGCTTTCCTTTCCTTTTCCCTTGCAGGGTGCTTCCAACTGAGCAGTTCTTTATGCCTCTAAGAGTTCCAGAACTCTGCTAGCCATTACCAGAGCTTTTCCTTATCCATTTTAGTTTGATATAATCCCATTTGTTTGGGCTTCACAGGTGGCGCTAGTGGTAAAGAACCTCCTGCCAATGCTGAAGATGTAAGAGATGTGGATTTAATCCCTCAGTTGGGAAGATTCCCTGGAGGAGGGCATGGTGACCCACTCCAATATTCTTGTCTGGAGAATCCCATGGACAGAGGAGCCTAGAGGGCTGCAGTCTATATGGGGTTACACAGTGTCAGAGATGACTGGCTTGACTTAGCAAAATGCAATCCCATTTGTTTACCTTTACTTTTATTGTCCTTGCCTAAGGAGACAGATCCAGGAAAATATCACTAAGACCAATATCAAGGCGTATACTGCCTAGCTTCCCTTTAGGAATTTTATGCTTTCAGTTCTTGCATTTAAGTATTTCATCCATTTTGAATGTATTTTGTGTATGGTGCAAGAAAATATTCCAAATTTTCAACCCTTTACATGTAGTTTTCCAGCTTCCCCAACACCATATATTGAAAAGACTTTTTTACCCTTTGTATATTCTTTTCTCCTTGTCGTAGATTAATTGATCATGTGTGCATGGGTTTATTTCTAGTCTCTATTCTGTTCCATTGATCTCTATGTCTGTTTTTGTGCCAATACTATACTTTTGCTATCAAGCAGCATGATACTCCCATCTTTGTGCTATTATCTTCTTTCTGATTAGCACATAGTATGTCCAACTCAGTAACTCTAAAAAATGTAAAGGCTGTTTATAAACATGTATTTGATTGAGTTTGGTCAAGTGACTAAGTTCTTTTTTCTTTTTCCCTACATGTCTCTTAGTTAGTTCACAAATCTTGAAGTCAGAAGGGTTCTACTGGATACTCTGATATATTAGTTGTGATGAAATTTCCTACATGTCATCCTGGGGCACAGTGTATACTGTTTGCTCAACTGTTTTTCTAATTTTGGAGCACATTTTGTATTCAGGTTATGTTTTCTTTTAAATCAGGAGGAAAATGAGGGTCAACACTTTTATTGTTAGAGTACAAGTTAAGTCACATTCTGATTTTAATTAAGGGCCATTAGCAAGATAACTCATTTTCCTGTAAATCTGATAAAAGTTATGTCTGGACTTGGAAACACCACAGTATCACCCATTAATTATGTAGAGTAATGTCTTCTCTGATGATGTGTCATATACAACACAAAATTGTTTTTCTTAAATAGTGCCATCTGCTCAATCTTACTTTTTTTTAATTTAAATTATTATTTATTTTACTTTACAACATTGTATTGGTTTCACCATACATTGACTTGAATCTGCCATGGGTGTGCATGTGTTCCCCATAGAGATCCCCCCTCCCAACTCCCTCCCCATCCCATCCCTCTGGGTCATCCCAGCGCACCAACCCCGAGCACCCTGTATCATGCATCAAACCTGGACTGGCGTTTTACAGGAGAAAGCCTCAAAATCAGCCTGTGTAGTATAAAGCAAATGATTTGTGCAGGGACAAACATCTATGCGTATGTACATGCAGGCTTTTCAGTTATCTATTTTTACTTATTATCTCAAAACCTTTACAGTCTTTGAGGTGTTTTCTGGTGGCAAAGTGCTTTCATGCCTTTAACTCATGAGTTTTAACCTCTATCTTGCACATCTACATGATAAATTCTTTCCTAGCACTTTCAGATGACTTCAGCCCATATGTCACATTATATTTAGTCATTTGTACCACTGTTTCCAGACAAAGCTTCAAGTTGATGCTTACCTGAGAAGTTTCTAGAGACCTAGCTAGTTAGTCAATACTTGAAATGAAGTGAAGTTGCTCAGTTATGTCTGAAAACTCTTTGCGACCCCATGGACTGTAGCCTACCAGGCTCCTCTGTCCATCAGATTTTCCAGGCAAGTGTACTGGAGTGTGTTGCCGTTTCCTTCTCCAGAGGATCCTCCTGATCCAGGGATTGAACCCGGGTCTCCCGCATTGTAGGCAGATGCTTTACAGTCTGAGCCACTAGTGAAGTCCAGTCATTATTTGAGCAACCTTGCTATTTATTTCTATTGTGAAGCCATGCTCTCTGCCTCTACTTGCCATGTGGAATCTTGAGGCCTAATGCTGAGGGAAAGAAACTACATTTCTTCCTCCCTCATTGGCTCTTTCTCCTTCTACCAGAAATCTCTACAAATGGTTGAGGGTGGCCATGAGAGGGGAGAAGTCACAGCAGAAATTTAAATATATGGCTCTGATTCCAGTCACTCAAATTCATTCTTTGCAGTAATAAATATTTGCAAAACAAAGTGGATAGAAAAGAAAAATAATGTCAACTGCTCTGGATTTGGAACATGTAATGAACTGTGTATGTGATTTGAAAATGGCATTATTTTTCTGGCTGATCAGTAATTACACATAGATGATCTGCTTTTTAGACTGACCTCTGTTGAGTAAGACAGACAGCTTAGTCCCTGAATTCTCCATCTTTAGCAGAGCAGACAGTGCTCAGGATGCTGTTGGGATCCTGTGTGTGTGTGTGTGTGTGTGTGTGTGTATGTGTGTGCTCAGTCACTCAGTTGTGCTTAATTCTTTGCGACCCTATGGACTGTAGCCCACTAGGTTCCTCTGGCCACAGAATTTTCTAGGCAAGAATTCTGAAGCAGATTGCATTTCCTTCTCCAGGAGATCTTCCCAACCCAGGGATCGAACCCACATCTCTTATGTCTCCTGCATTGGCAGGTGGATTCTTCACCACTGAGCCACCTGGGAAGCCCCAGGTGGTACCTATCTATTATTTCTGTGAGTGTTAAAATAAGTTGATTCTTGGGAGTACCTTTAAATTAACTCATGGGAAATATCTTTCAGGAATGCTTGGTACATTTCAAATGCTCAATTTTGAAATATTTGAGTTATTTATGGTAATTAAATTATCCACAGATGCATGGGATTGAGTGAACTGGAATAGATAGGAAGTTAGTGATTAGACACACTGCATAGATTTTGGGGTGAGAAATACTGGAGTTTGAAAACTGGCTCTGCTGTTTGCTAACTCTGTGACTTGAGCAGTTGCTGAAACTATCTGAATCTCAGTTTCCTCAACACATAATGAATATAGAAAAACCAACAAGGGCCATCTATACAGAACAGGGAACTCTGCTCAATATTATATAACAACTTAAATAGGAAAAGAATTTGAGAAATAGATAACATATGTGTATGACTGAATTGCTTTGCTGTACATCTCAAACTAACACATTTTTAATCAGCTATCCTCTGATATAAAGTGAAAGGTTAAAAAAAACGATTACTCATTTTCATGGTCATGAAGATTAAATGAGGTTTATGTAATCAGATTTATAGAAAATGGATGAAATGGTAACAGAGATCACTCAGAAAAGGGAATTCCTCCTTATAGGAATATTGCAAGACCTGAATTCAAGCTCCAGTTTTTGTATTCACTAGCTGTGAAATCTTCAGAAAACTCCTTTATTCCCTTAAGCCTTAGTGTGATTTTCTGGAAACTGAAAAGCAAGATGAAATGGTATCCAATATTTATACATATGTTTACCACTTACTCCTTTTTTATTGGCACTTACCTTTAAAAAATAAATTGCTTGTTAATGTGTTTTTTGGCCATAACCCTTAGAGTTATTCATCTTTGCATATCCAAAGCCTAGAACTGTGCCTGCCATACAAAAGGTGCCCAATAAATGCCAAAAGAATAAAGGGATGAATGAATGCATAGGTAGAAGCATACATATATTTTTGTAGGAATAATGCATTAGCAATATTCAAGGACAGAATGACTGCCCTCATTTCACACAAGCTGCAGCTAGGCCTTAGAAAATTCGAAGCTGGTTGAGCAATATGTCCCCAAGGATATTAAAGATGAATAACATTTTCCTCTATATGAAATTATTCCTAACACAATTACATGTGTCAAAATCAAGTTTACTTCCACTGCCATTGAAGTGCAAGATGTAATTGGCACTGATTCTATGAAAATCAGTCTGGTTTTGCTCTATAATTTTTGTAAATCTAGCATAGTGATGTTTTCTCATTAGTCATTCACCCAATACTTTCACAAACATAGTTGAGAAAAAATGTTATTTGTAATGTTCTAGTCTCATAATTCACATTTTATTTTGAATCTGATTACTTTTCAAAATAAAACATAACAAATGATACTGAGGTCTATGAATGTGTTTGTGAGTGCTTTTTAAAAAATTTTTATAAGAATAAATAAAATTATTACAGTAAAACTGATTTAAATAATTTGAAATTATCTGGGGGACTTCCCTAGTGGCCCAGTGGTTAAGAATCTGCCCTGCCATGCAGATGTGGGTTTGATCCCTGGTTCAGGAAGATCCCACATGTCACAGGGCAACCTACCTCGCGTGCCAAAACTACTGAGCCTGCGCACCACAATTAAGACTCAACACAACCAAATAAATAATTTTTTTTTTTAAGAAAACATCTTGGAGAAAACTAAAACAATAAAAGCTACTTTTCTTTCTTTTGTTTTCTTAAATGGAAGGTCTAAAGTTACCTGAAATAGTACAATATGCATTATTCTTAAACAAAGCCTTTGGAAGGCAAGTTTATGTTTGTCCCCTGCCTAATTTTTGGAAAACATGTTGCTCTTTTCAAGCTGCACTCAATGCCTCAAAGGATGTACTGGATTTCCTTTTGTCCTTGTTTTGGCAAAATGTGTCTATCCCATTGCCTCATTCACTCAACAAGTAATCATTTAGCACTTTGATTTCTGTCATGTTCTAGAATGTGATGCCAAATGACATCACAGTGACTATTCTTATGGAGCCCAAATTTCAGTGAAAGGGACAGACATTATATACATTAAAACACTTGTATATATAGACTGAAGCTTGAGATGAGTGCCACACAGGAAAAGAATGAGGTATGTGTTTGGAAAAAAAATAATGTCAGGAGTGGAGGAAGGGGTTTGCTGATTTACAGTGGCAGGATTACACAGTGTCTTTCTGGGGAAGGTACATTTATACTAAAATCAGTAAGATGAGGAGGTGGAGAAAGATTGAGGACAGTGAGTTGAAGAATAGTCCAGGTAAATCAAAGAGGTGGCGTATTTTGGAAACTCTATCAGAGGAATATAAAGTAAGAGGAATTGTGTGTGATATAAAAGAGAAAAAATATTTAATAACAGGTATGAGTTCATGTGGGCTTTCTTGGTGTCTCAGTGGTAAAAAATCTGCTTGCAATGCAGAAGACCCAGGTTTGATCCCTGGGGTGGAAAGATCCCCTGGAGGAGGGCATGGCAACCCACTTCAATATCCTTGCCTGGAGAATCCCATGGACAGATGAGCCTGGCGGGCTATAGTCCATAGAGTCAGACATGACTGAGTGACTAAGTGGAAGTAGCATATATTCATGCAGCACTTGTGTTATATAATCAAGTTTTCAATTTGAAATAATCACTCTAAGTGGAGAATGAGCTGGAGATTGAAAAATGCAAGGGAAGATATCAGTTAGGCAACTACAGCCTCAATAGCTCAGGAATGATGTGGTGGCTCTGTGGACCAAGGAGGGAGAGTTGAGGACGGAAAGAATTATGAAGATTTAAGATGTGTTTGGTACATGTTGCCTTGTGGTCTTCCCCATTTTTTCAGTTTTAACATCTGAAAACGGGATGTGTCTTTTAGTTCATGGCATTTCATGGTTTATTTTCAAATATTGTTTTTCCTTCTTAGTTGTACTTAAAACAATGTGAACTGTTACAATCGTTGAAATCTTATTCAATAGAATACGGTAAACCTTGCTAAAATTTTATGAGGGACAATGACTTTAATTTCCTTCTTTTTATGGTTTCATTTTTAACCAAGATATCTGTTACAATAGGATGTGACAATGTCCAAAATTCTTTCTGTTTTCAAATACGTATTCATTTATTTTACAAATATTTGCTGTATCCCCAGCACTGAGAGGGTCCCTGGGGATACAACAGTGAGTAAAAGGATAAAACAAGAACATGGGCTTCTTGGAGCTTCTCGTTTGGCCGGCAAGATAGACATTGAACAAACAATAAATGCTGCTGAGTTCTGGGAATAAGAGTAGCTTGCAATAGCAGGGAGAAAAGTATGTGCCTGATGATCATGTCTGGGATAAAAAGGAAAAATGTCTTGAGATGACATTGAATCTGAGACCTGTAAGATGAGGAGTTAATGTGGAAGAAGGAGGAGAAAGAAATCATCCTAGACCTATCTTCTGACACATTTGAGTAATGGGAAGGCTGACAGTGCTGGAACACAGACAGGGAGAGTGAGGGATGAAAGATGAGGCTGCTAGATGCATGGAGCCAGAAACCAGTGGGTCTTCTGTTACTCTTGGCCTACAGTAATGTCATTGGAACTCCTTTAGCTTGTCTACACAACTCAGTCATTGATAGAAGGCTCGAAGCTTTATTTTCCTGGATACACCTGGGAACGTTCCACGGGCATCTCAGAAGTCTTAGCATCTGCGAGCTTCTGCTTCCTCAGCAGCAATCTTGGCAAGGCACACTGATGTCTGTTTCTCTCCATCCTTTTATCATTCTCACTGATTCCTCACTCCTGCTTCCTGGGGTCACCTCCCCAGTAAACTGGTTGTATCCAATTCCTTATCTCAGACTCTGCCTTTTGGGGAGCCCAAACCAATCCATCAAATAGAGTGTTGCCCTGATCAATCAGAATAGATGTTTGTAGGTTTGGACTCACCAATATGTCCATACAGAACACAGTTTGTAGAAGGAGGAGGGAGCAGTCATTCCGGGTCTGTTTCCTGATATCTTTAAGTAATGGACAGGTTAGTAATGTTGGAACACAGAGAGGGAGCGAGCAATGAAAGAAAGCTGTGAGATAAGCGGGGCCGTTTAGTATTGGGTCTTATCTCACGGACAGGCTTCCCTGGTGGCTCAGCCGGTAAAGAATCTGCCTATAGTGCAGGAGACTGGGGTTCGATCCCTGGCTCAGGAAGATCCTTTGAAGAAGGAAGTGGCAACCCATTTCAGGACTCTTGCCGGAGAATTCCGTGGACAGAGGAGCCTGGCGGGCTACAGTCCATGGGATTGCAAAGAGTCAGACACGACGGAGCGACTAAACTTTCACTTTCTTATCTTGTGGACAATGAGAACGGTTGGAATAGGTTTATATAAAAATCTTGTTATAGAGTCAGGAAATTGGTGATTTCAAAAAGACATGAGAAGTGTGTATGGCTACAAAATAGACTCCAAAGGCAAGGCAGAGGTAGCAGCAGAGGCTGATGGGGTTCAAATTAATATATAGATTATATGGTGACAATACTGACATTATTATTCTTTATTTAATATAGATTTAGGGCTTCCCTGGTGGCTCAGATGGTGAGGAATCTGCCTACAGTGAAGGAAACCTGGGTTCAATCTTTGGTTTGGAAAATCCCCTGGAGGAGGGCACAGCATCCCACTCCAGTATTCCTGCCTGGACAATCTCCAGGGACAGAGGAGCCTGGAGGGCTACAGTCCATGGGGTCACAAAAAGTCAGACATGATCGACCAACTAAGTACACACACATGTGAATGTATAATTTTATATATATATGTGTATATATATATGTAATTTTGTGTATTTTTGCATATATAAAAATGAGATCTATATTAAATCTTGTGAGTGATAGGAAACTGCAAGAGATGACTTTTCCTTTGTTCTATATGTGTGCTCAGCTGTGTCTGACTCTCTGCAGCCCCATGGACTGTAGCCTACCAAGTTCCTCTGTCCATGGGACTGTCCAGGTAAGAATACTGGAGCAGGTTGCCATTTCCTCCTTCAGGGGATCTTCCCAACCCAGGGACTGAACATGCATCCATTGCATCTCCTGCATTGGCAAGAGGATTTTCTACCACTAGTGGCACCTGGGAAGCCCAGTTTTCCTGTGTTACCTTTATGTACATACACATTCTAATAGAGGAGTTAGATGTTTGGATTGATTTTCCAGAAATTTTGTCTTGAGAATGTCTGTAGGAAGAGGGGTCTCTGAAGAAGCTGTTTTGGACATCCAAGTGAAAGTGAAAGTCTCTCAGTTATGTCCGATTCTTTGCAACCCCATGGTCTATACAGTCATGGAATTCTCAAGACCAAAATACTGGAGTGAGAAGCCTTTCCCTTCTCCAGGGTATCTTACCAACCCAGGGATCAAACCCACGTCTCCCATATTGCAGGCAGATTCTTAACCAGTTGAGCCACAAGGGAAACACTTTGGGCATCCAAGTGGGAAGCAAATATCCAAACAGAGGCAGGGACTGGAGCCACAACACTGGGAATGGAAAGAAGAGAATATCTATTCCAGAGACAATGGATGAATGGAAATGATGTTAAAAATATCTGGCAACTGGTCCTGCCAGCACCCACTAGAAGACTGGACTTTGACTATAAAGCCCCAGGGTGGTGGACCTGGTTCATTCTGGCCAACAAGCTTCCTGGGTGTGGAGGATCCACACTGAAAATCACCCAATCTGTTTGTGGATCTGATTTGACTTCTCCTAACTTTAGAAATACCATGGGAGAATTCTCCCATGTAATGCCATTTGGATTTATATATGCCCTGCCATTCCCATTTTTCTCACATTTTAAAGATTTCTGAAATATCTGTTTTACTATATATTAAAGAGTTACTTAATATATTAGAATATGTTTACCTTTGATGACTAAGTCATGACTGACTCTCCAAATTCAGTGTTACATCTCTCACTTACCTTTACTTTCCTTCAAGTTACAAAGGTTGGCTAGTTCTGACATACTGGTGCCTGTCAGAGCAGTTGTTAGCATATTCAAGAGAATTCAGATAAGAATTAACTCTTTTCTCAGGATAAATGACCTTTTGTTCCTTCTTGAAATGTTCCAGTTCTGCTGGAGCCACTGCAAAGTCAGGTTGATTTGCTCAACAAATACCTATTGATCACGGGCTATATTCCAGCAATCAGAAGATTACCTTGAGGGACAAGAAGGTGGAAAAAGACAGACTGTGTAACTGTCAGGGGCTTTATAGGCTTATGCAGAGGTAAAATGTGCCTATACTTCCTAAAGTATATTTGTTATTACTATTTCTTCACAGGCTGGAAGTCAGCATTGTGCTGTGTTTACACTGCAATTTCCCTTGCCACCAATTTCAGAATTTGCAAACAGGGGAGTTATATTAGTTTCTGTGACTGTCATAACAAATTACTACAAACTTGCTGGCTTACAACAACACAAATATTTGTTCACCAGATGTGGAAGCCAGAAGTCTGAAATCAAGGTATCAGCAGGGCCACACTACCTCCAGGGACTCCTGGGGACAATCCATCCTTTGTCCTTCCAGCTTATGGTGGCTTCAGGTGCTTCTTGACTTGTGCCTGCCTTACACCGAGCTCTGCCTCTCTGATTGCCTCACCTCCCCCTCTTCTGTGTATGTCGTCCTTCTAGACCAAGAAACCCAGAGGGAGACAGATCTCTCTCTTATAGAAGTATATGTGATTACATATAGGGACTGTCTAGATATTTCACAATAAGCTCTTCCTCTTTAGGTCTTCAACTTAATCACATATGCAAAGACCCATGTTCTGAATCAAGGTAACCGTCACAGCTTCTGGGGTTAAGAGTTCGGTGTGTGTTTTGGGTAAGCCATGATTCAATCAAAGGCCAGCTATTTAGAAGGAGAGGTAAGGGGAAAGAGATTGAGAGAGAGAATGAATCGGAATCTTCCATGGGGATAAAAATATTTAACGAAGCAAAAAGTCTTCACCTGTTATCAATTCTTACCTTTCCCTGGATAAGAAAGAGAGAGAGAAGAGAACAAAAGGTTGACCAATGTGATGTAGAATAAAGACCACAGATTTTGAAACCAATGAGAACCACATTCAAATCCCACCTATATGACTTACCAGCTAAGTTATTCTGGGGGTGTTTTTAAAGTGGCAGTGAGAATGTCTAAACATCATTACTTTAGCACTTACATGAAATCATCTATATCTATAATTTTTATGTTTACTTATTTATCATAGGGAACAAAATGTGGCCAATAGGAACTCCACAGTCATTTATTTATTCAGTGCACATTAGTTATAAGCAAATTTTCCACCAGGGGAGACCAGATTTAGAGCCATCTTCTGCAGTTCTAATTGAACTAGTAATCTTGGCTTCACCCACTGCTCATCATTTCTTCATTTCTGTTAATGACTTTATGTAACAGTTTTCTTTTTCTTCCTATAAAACTTTGTTACTTCTGCTTCTTGCTCCAGATGCTATAAATCCTAGTGGTATCCAAGAGAAGAGGAAGACTACTTTTTAGGGCATATGTCTGTGATATTGCTGTGATAAAGCAAGTTGTTGGGCTAGAATATCAGGTGCTTGAGTTCATCATAACTCATCATAATCTAAATGACCTGCTTAATAGAGTTGGTCTCTGAGTGATATATCGTTTTGAAACTTGGGGCAAAAAGTATAACAATGCCTTTACAGAAAAAAAAAAAAAAAAACCCTCTGGTGTGTTTTTTGCTCTTAGTAGCTTGCTTTGCTTAAGTGCACCTAATAACACCCTCCAGTGGAAATGGAAGTGTTTGGCTAATGCATTCTCCAAGTGGAAGTTGTCAACTCTTAGGGGAGTCTCATGTGCCTTGATGAGCTATCAACCCTTGTTTTCCTTTAAACACTTAAAAAATCAGCATGAGAAGAAATCATTATGGTTATTTCTAAAAGAGTAAAAGAGAAATTGAAACAAATTTACTCACATCAAAGGCTAAACAAATCTGAGAAAGTCAGCCTCTGCATTAGTAGATCAATTCAGACCCACTAAAAGGAGTAGACTTAAATAACAAGTCATGGGGATAGATGTAATGTATGGCGTAGGGAGTATAGTCAATAATATTGTGACATGCATATATATGGTAACTAGACCGATAGTGGTGATCATTTCATAACATATAATAATGTCAAACCACTGTGTTGTATATCTGAAACTAATACAATATTGTAAGTCAATCATACTTCATAACAACAACAACAAAAATAGTAGATTTCATATCCATGACATCATCAGTGATCTGCCTTCTGAAAGGAAAATTAATTTTTGAGTGTGAAATTAGTGGCTTCAGAGGTAAAGATGCATCTCTTCATTTGACACAGAGCTTTGAAAAGCTTGCAAACTGAAGGCACAGTTCCTTCATTTATAAAGTATGCAAGTTTTAAATATTGTCTTCAATATCTTAATGTATCAGCCATTGCCATCTTTTTATTTTATATAAAAAATTTCCCTAGTACCTTCTCAAAAGTCAGTGAGTTCTTCATTTGAGTGAATGTTCTTTCCTCAGCATAGCATAAGTATGTGATAAAGACTTATTTTTGCCTTCTTATGTATATCTATATTATTTTGTCAAGTATTATATTGGAAAATTAAAATAATGATACAAAAGCAGAAACATGTGAATTGGCATTTTTATTAGAGTTTCTAAATAAGAGTTTATAGTGTTTAGAAGATTTAATTTTCCTTCCACTCAATAAATAATTTTTTCTTCACAAGTTTTAACAAAATTTAGAACTGTTTGAGGAGTGATTGTTTGGTATTATAAAAAATACCATCAAGGTTAATGACAAGTTGACCTCAGTTGAATTTCATTTCTTGTGTCATGACAGAATTTAATAACCCTACAATAATTATTAATGTTTTGAGATTAACTGTAGATATTTCCAAGAAAATGAACATAGCCACTAATATGAATTTTAATTTTAGGACTTAAAATATTGATAACTGTGGCAATTACATTTGTACTTTTTAAATTCTGTTATTGAAACACTAATCAGCTGACCATTGCCACCAGAAAACCCTCTGTAGTCAACTTTATAACAACATATTCCAGTCTTAATGGAGAGATCCTAGAAGTTCAGAAATGCTAAATTTAGGCAAGTCTTTGCACAGAACTAAATTCAGCCCTCACAGTACATCATACTTGCTTGTCAAAGAAATAACCTTCAGAGTGGATTATAGAGCACATATTTTATGGGCAAATAATTTAAAAAAAACTTGCTCCAACTTGTGATTTAAATTAAAGCTGAACATCTAGAGTAAACTCATCAAAACTCTTCGCTCCCCGCCAAATAACTGCAGATAATGTTTTGTATTAATTTTGTGACACAACCAGGCTTTGATTAATACTTTCTATATGTGTTGCTTGGCTGAATAGCGGGTGATTTCGTTTGCTTCTTGAAATTGGTACAAGTGGAAAATAGCATAGGTAGCTCAAAATATGGTAAAGAATCTGCCTGCAATGAGGGAGACCCAGATTCGATTCCTGGGTTGGGAAGATCCCCTGGAGCAGGGAATGGCTACCCACTCCAGTACTCTTTCCTGGTGAATTCCATGGACTGAAGAGCCTGATGGGTTACAGCCCAAGGGGTCACAAAGAGTCGGATATAACTGAGTAATGAACACACAGCTCAAAATATATTTACTGCGTATCTGTGAAATGCAGAATGTTAGCTTAGAAACTATGGGATAATGAGATTGATATAAAGTAAAGTGAACAAAAAACACATATCAGTGACTTTTTGTAGGATCTTGTATCTTAGGAGAGATAGTTCAATATGTACAAAAGCTTTTACTTTAAGTAAAAAATTAAAGTGCCAAGTTCAACTAAAACTTGTAAATATAAAGACTTCTCTGGATTTAAGGAAGAGAAGGGATAGGAATTTTTTTTATGGAAGGAAAGAGATTTGAACTGGCTTTAAAATAATTTGTAGAGATAGATATAATACTGCATAATAACACACTTTTATAGTCTGTGTGTGTGTGTTTAGTCACTCAGTCGTGTCCGACTCTTTGCGACCCCATGGACTGTAGCCCGCCAGGCTCCTCTGTCCATGGGCTTCTCCAGGCAAGAATACTGGACTGGGTTGCCATGTCCTCCTCGAGGGGATCTTCCCAACCCAGGATCGAACCGAGGTCTCCCACGTTGCAGGTGGATTCTTTACCCCTTGAGCCACCAGGGAAGCCCTTTATAGTGTTTACTATGTGCTTACTGTTGTAAATGCTTTCATATGTATTAACACATTTAATCTACTCAAGGAAGGTATTATTAGAATCCCTACTTTATGATGAGGAAAAAAGGAAATAGTGGCACAAAATTAAACAAGTTCCCTGTGGTCGGAGAAAGAGAAAGTGGAGACGTGGAGGAGCCAAGGTTCATCTCTGGCAGTCTGGATGGGAGTCAGTCCATTCACAAACTGCCGCTCAGAGAAGAGAGGAAGAATTGGTTCAACATTTAAAATTTTAAATGAGTCAGTTGTTTGAGATGCCCAAAGAGGGCCTCAGATGTGCACTTAAAATCATGATAATTTTCAGGAAGATGGTCTCTGAAGAATCTTCAATAAGATACACTTTTCCTTCCTGCCTCAGCACTAATAAATCTAAGAAATAAGCAGTAAAGATGAATGTCAAGCCATGACTAGGTTAAGACAGCTTACAAATCTGGGTAAGTGGGACTGTTAATATGAACCACAGATTGATCTGGATCTCTTCCTGGCGGGACATATGAGAAGTAGCAAGAAACATTTCCCCATTATGAATCTCAAGTTCATCCTGGCCCAACGTAAACTCATCATTTCACTATATACTGAGCTTCCAAGACGAGACATTTGAGAATCATCCTTGACTCTTCATCCTCAGTAACTGATTCATTTCAGTCAATCATAAAGGCTGACCTTTTCTCAGATGAATTCCATCTGCCCTATCTCTCCTAACACAAATCATTATTTTACTGAAATAATTTTCAGTGATGTTCTAATGTCACACCCCTCTCTCCACCATATTCCCCCCTAATAAATGTATCCAAAATCTAAATATACCCAACCATCTTGTCTCCAGAGTCCCCAAGAGTGACTCTTTTTAAACTCTAAGACTCATAACAAGACTTCTCTATTCCAAGTATGTGTGTGCATTCTAGGTTGCTCAGTCATGTCTGACTCTTTGCAACCTTATGGACCATATCCCACCAGGCTCCTCTGTCCATGGAATTCTCCAGGCAAGAGTACTGAAGTGGGTTACCATTTCCTACTCTAGGGGATCCTCCCTACTCCAGGATCGAGCTCACATTTTGAACCCTCGTCTCCTGCTTTAACAGGCGGATTCTTTACCACTAGTGCCACTTGGGAAGCCTCAATATAGAGTAACTTATTATTTATACTTCTATGTGTTTTCCTGAATAGTGCTAAGCCCATTTCTAAAAGGAGACAATGAATTCTCAACAAGAAAACCAAAAACTAAATCTTGCTTTGTCTATTTTACTCATGAGAAAACTGAAGTCATTAGATTTAATTAGAGTTACATATCTACTAAGTAAGAAATCTGGAATTTAGACACAACACTCTTGATTACAAAATATATGAACTTTGACTTTGAGGTGCTTACTGAAAATCTAGTAGATAAAAGAATAAGCTAGTAAAAAAACAATGTTTCTTGAATATTTTATGAACTGATAAAAGGACCTTGTGACAATAAGCACTGTTGTGTTAATTCCAGGGCTTCTGATATAAATGAGAAGGCTAGACTAAATGATTTCCAAAATCCCAGTGGTAACTTCCTCAAAAATGTACATTTTTTTCTTAAAATGAGATAAAAGAATATTACAGATTTCAGAAACTTCCTAATAAAATCCTTTTGTCTTATTTCCCAGGGATTCAATTCATGTGTGAAACAGGATAACACTCCATTACAAATTAACCCTTCTGGTCTTCTTGATTTACTTTGAGGCAATAGATATTGAAAGGTTGATGCTAACATAGGTATATGGTGGGCTAGAATTCAAATATTTTGCTTAAACTAGTCTACTCAGTAGATTGTGATAACTCTCTCAAGTTCAAATATATGGGAGCTATTTTGGACGACCCTTTAATTCACCAGTACCATTTACTCTATCAACAAGATATCTCAGTAGCTGTCAGCGTCGATATATTGAATGACTTCATCATTTGGGGTCATAATATGGCATCGGTGATCTTGTTCTCTGTATTTCTTTAATATCATAGAGCTAAAGATTTATAATGTGCCTAGAAAAGTCATTTAGTTAATTAATGATTACTCCTTGAGCACCTGTTATATGCTGTATTTTCTAAATGCTGAAGGAGAAACAGAAATACATGAGACTTGGTCCTTTGCTGAGAAGTTACAAGCTAGCATAGGAGAAAAATACTCATGACAGAATTAAAAAACAATGCAAGACAATATATAATTAAATGCCTAAATTTGTGATACTGGCTATGAGAGCAATAAGATTTCAGAAAAGGATGAGTAGAGTGGGCTGGAATTGTCAGAGAGAGTTCACGAAGGAGGTGAGGATACTGGTAGCACCCTGAAGAATGGGTAGGAGGCAATGAAGGGGAACAATGGAGCGGGAAGCACAGGGTATATTTAAAGAGACTGGCCTCGTAGGAATAGATACCTTATGTTGGAATGAAATGGGGATTAAAGGGAACAACTTTCCTTCTTCTTCATGGTGTGTCTTTAAACTCCATTGGACAACAAATCTAATTTTTATATTTCCAGGAAAATAAATCTCATAACTAATTTCCTTGTTTTATACAATTACATGTAATTCTTTATCATATCTTTGTGTATATACTATCATACTCTTACTAAATAAACTCAAATTTATTGAATATATTGTATGTACATTGGCTATACTTGTGACTGCTGATATTTCCTTCCTAAAGCATACTTTTTATTGCTTTCCATTCTGCTGGATAAGAAGAATATTTACAACCATTTGAGTAATAATGATGAAGATGAAAATAACATTTTATACTTATAAATAGCTTAGCAATTTATAAAATAGTTGCATATATGTTATCTTGTTAGATCTTTACAATAACCTTGAGAAATAGGCAAAGCAGGTGTTATCACCACTCTTTTTTAAATGGTCATCCTTTTTAAATTTTTAATTGGAGAGGATAATTGCTTTACAATATTGTTTTGGTTTTTGCTTTACAACACGCCCATCAGCCACAAGTATACACACACACACACACACACACACACACACACATATATACATATCACCTCTCTCATGAGCAGGTTTGGAAACTAACATCCAGAAAAATCAAGTGCCTAGTTCTAAGAAAAATAGCATTAAGAGAACCAGGACTCTTAAATATTCTGTCAGAACTCAGGAATATGTCTCCAACTGGCATATTTTCATGCAGTATTGCGATATGGACAGTAAAACCAAAAAAGCGCATTTTCTAACTTCTACCTGGATTCAGTATAACCCAGGCATTTACATGATTCTTAACAACAATGACTATTGTATCCACATGAAGAAAGTTTAATCTTTAAGACTGCACATTTTAAGGAAACACACAAACTGACCAGATGCAGCTGGATAGGGTACTTTTTTGTCCCACTTCCACAGACGTGCAGTGGGGTTAATACCAGCCTTTTCTAATAATCTAATAAAGCAGAGAACAGAAGCACATATTGCCGAGAGGTAATATTTGTTCTATAATTTCTAGGTTCTGTTTCCAGAGAGATGGAGTACCTGTACTTTCCCCTATTCCTCCTGCTAGGTATAGCTAAAAACTCTGGAAGATTTTATATATAAAACAAAAGTAAGATGTTCTAATAGGTGTAGAGTAGAAAGCAACCCAGGACCACGGGTAAGTGAGGAACCCAGCAACTAGGAACCACCAATAGGTGCAGACAAAAGAAGCCCAAAGCAAAGCTTGCTCTCTTTAGCCAAAGGACCAGGACAGGGCACCCAAGCAAAACAGAATTTCAGATAATAGTTCTACTCCAGCCAAACATCACCAAAACCACTATGACCCCATTCCCAACCCTGACAGCAAAGGACTAGTGGACAGTCTAGACTTCTACTCATCCGGCTATAACAAGTCACCCCAACACACCAGGGTGATGTTACAGAAGGCCCAGCAGAAATCCCCAATTCGAATAGTGACAGTGGAGATAACACAGGGAACCTGGACAAATGTCACTTGGCTCTACAACTGAAAAAAAAAATGCTGATAAAAGAAACTAAGACCTAAACAAATGGAGAAACATGTAAACTGGGAGGATTCAACATAGCAAAAATGTCAATTCTTTCCAAATTGATATATAGGCTTAACACAATTTCTATTAAAATACCAGCAAGATATTTGTACACGTAAGCAAGACCATTCTAAAGTTTTTATAGGAAACCAAAGAAACTACAATGGCTAAGATCATTTTGCAAAAGAAGAGTAAAGTAGCTGCAATCATTGTACCTGACATCAAGATTTATAGCAGCAGTAATCAAGACCCTGTGGTACAGGCAGAAAGATAGACACACAAATCAATGTAACAGAATAGAGAAGCCCAAAATAGACCTCTACTCAAGTGATTTTTCACAAAAGGGCAAAAGCAATTTTTATAGGGGAAGAATCATCTCTTCAAATAAATTGGAGAAATCACACAACAATAAGCAAAAGCAAAGGAAAAAAAAACACAAAGGCAAGGAGAAAGAACCTCAGCATAAACTTTACATCTTAAAAATTAATTTAAAATAGACTATAGATTTAAAAGTAAAACATAAAACTATGAAACTCTTAGGAGTCAGCATTGGAGAAAATCTTTAAAACTTACAAGTTCTTAGATGTGATCCATAAAAAGAAAAATAACCAGCAAATAAACTTCATCAAAGTTAAACAAATTTGCTGTGTGAAAGTCCTTATTAAGAGGAAAACTGGGGGAGAATACTCTTTGCACTATCTTTCCAACTTCCTATGAATTTACAAATATTTCAAAATGAGACATTAAAAAAAAGGTTGCTATGTAACTATATTCCTGTTTTCCACATCTCTTTCCCATAAGCCTGATCCTTGCCAGCCGAGATGTCCTTATTACTTCATTTGTCTTCTTCTGGCCCAATTCCCTGTAGCCTTTGTCCTTCCACCAACGTGGTATTTACTTTGCAGACCCAGGTGGGGCATTCACAGGCCTCTGCTAGGCATAAGAGAAAGAAAACTACAAAAGAGTGTTGAGTGTCTTGGATTTTAGATGGAGGCCCTGGTTCCAAATATCCAAAATGATATTTAATGAATAACAAAATTGAAGTCATCAGCACTTTCAACAGTTTGTTTAGTTGCTCAGTCGTGTCCGACTCCTTGCATCCGCATAGACCAGAACCCCACAGGCTCCTTTGTCCATAGAATTTTCCAGGCAAGAATACTGGAGTAGGTTGCTATTTCCTTCTCCATCCAACAGGTTCAGATAACATAAAAGACAAAATAAAGCCAATCCATATAAAATCCTATAGTTGGCCTCCAAAAGGCAACAGCATGAGCCCAGAAAGGTACAGACGATATTACACAGCAGTACACAGAAAACGGGGCTTCCCTGGTGGTGCAGTGGTAAAGAATATTCCTGCCAATGCTGGAGACAATTTCGATCCCTGGGTTGGGAAGATCCCCTGGAGGAGGAAATGGCGACCTAGGAAATCTCATGAACAGAGGAGCCTGGTGGGCTACAGTCCATGGGGTCTCAAAGAGTCAGACACAACTGAGTGGCTGAACAACACCACCACCAAGAAGACTCAGAGAATTTTATATATTTCAAATATAACATGAGCAACAGCATAGCTGTCAAACACTAAAAATTAGGCTGTGTTACTCTTATTTATTAAATTTATATAGTAGTTATATATGCATTTCACACAAAGTCAGTTTATTTAATCCTTGCAATAAACTTAAGAGGAAAATAGCATTTTGTCTTCAATTTTTTGGATATATAACTTTAGACACAGAAATGTTGTTTATTCTGTGTTTCACCTCTAGTAAGTGTGGATCAGCGATTCAAACTCAGGCTGACTCTTAGATCTTAAACACTTGATTTATCCACAGCCATAAATCTGCTATCCTTTAGTTGTACATGCATCCCTTCAAGAATGCTTATATACCAAGAATTGCTTGGAATAAAATGATTAAGATTCCTGCTGTGTGCTATGTATGAGTGCTAAGTTGCTTCAGTTGTGTCCAACTCTTTGTAACTCCATGGACTGTAGCCCACCAGGCTTCTCTGTGCATGGAGCCTTGTCCATTCTCCAGGAAAGAATGCTGGAGTGGGTTGGCATTTCCTTCTTCAGGGGATCTTCCCGACCCAGGGATTGAACCTGTGTCTCTTGGGTCTCCTGCATTGGCAAGCGAGCTTTTTACCACTCCTGCCACTTGGGAAGCTACGGTTCCTGCTATCATGGGTCTTATTCATTAGATAAATAGACAGTAAACAAACAAATAATAATATGTAAATGGTGGCAGGTATTATAGTATTAACATGTAGTGACATGATAGAAAGTAATGAGGGAAACTACTCTGTGTTCAGTGGCCAAGGAAGGCCTCCTGAGGAGGGCACATATAAACGAAGACCTGAATGGCGAGGAGGCAACAATCCAAATTTGTGGTGAAAGAAGATTCCCTGTGAGAACAGGCAGTGCAAATGCCCTGGGGTAGAATCAGCTTGGCCTAATTGAGACATAAGAAATATATAACTAGGCTGGAGCACTGTAAGTGGTAGTACAGAGGCTGAGCTAGGTGAGGTTATGTAGACAACAGAGAGCAATGAGTTAAAGTCTCTTGAGTGTTTCGAGCAGGTGATGATTTTATCTATTTTATGCTTTCAGAAGAGCCCTTTGTCTACCTAGTGGGGAGCAAATTATAGAAATGTATGAAGGGAAGGGGGCTTCTAGTGCTAAAGAACCCTCCTGCTAAAGCAGGAGATGCAGGAGATGTGAGTTCGATTCCTGGCTTGGGAAGGTCCCCTGGAATAGGAAATGGCAACCTTTCCAGTATTCTTGCCTGGGAAATCCCATAGACAGAGGCGACCAGGAAGCTACAGTCCATGGGGTCACAAGGATCAGACATGACTTAGCGACTAAACCACCGCCGCCATGAGGGGAAGAGATGACCAGATAAGAGTCTGTGCAGGTCGTCCGGAGAGATAACTGTGGCATGGACAGGAATTGTGCCAGAGGATATGGAGAGAAGCTGGGTACGGAAGGAAGTAGCTGTCCGTTCTGTTAAGTTCTCTGCTGGTCAAATTACATTCAGAGTAATGTATTCCATTCTTAGCATCATTTACATGAAGGATAATGACAGGATAGGGTGAGGATGAGAGCCTGTTAGAACAGCCAGAGAACTTTCTGTATGTGTACTATCACAGTTTAAATATTTTAACAAATAATTTATATTTTAATATAAAATATTAACATTTAATAAATTTAACATTAAAAATGTTTTTCTTTACATGAACAACAAGCAGAGCCCCCTCTTTCATAATAAAAACTGTAGGAAGTAAAGCTTGATAAATTATACTGATAAGCCATATTATGAAAAAATTTTGAGGAAAATCAAACTAACCCAGGTTCAGAGGCGATTCACCTAGATAGTGAGTCAGAACTGTGTTTAATGAAGAAAAGTTGATGAAATTGAGTGTTTATGCTGATAAGGAGAAAAATGGGACTAAGTATCTGCCTTTCAGTGGCTAAAGGACTAAGAAGCACAAGGAAAATAGGATTCTTTCCTTTAGCACCAAAATAAAGACTAAAATTTAATGAATGGAAGCTACAGATAAGTTTCTGCTCAGCAGAAGGAAAAGTCTTGGGGCCATTAGAGTTGTCCACAATAAAATGAATTCTTGGATGTTCCCCTTCATTATAGTTTACCCATAAGCCATCCACAAAAGCAATGAATGAAGCCAAGAATGGGGTTCTTCTAACCCATAGATCCTATAAAAGTGAAAAGGTTTTTAATTATTAACTTTTAATGTATTTTTCCTAAATTAGACTATTTTTCTTCCATATTCTTAAGCATCTTAGCAAGTAGGGACTTTCTAAATGCTGAAAGTCACAAATATTGAAATATACTATTATTATTATTCCAGGGTCATGCTAAAAAGATCTCATCTATATTTACATTTTAATATTATTTTAAAACAGTAAATTATAAAATCTAACTCATTTGATGTTTGCATTTACTTTTTTAAAAAATAAAATTTTTGAGTTATAAAGATTTTATAAATAATACGAACACATACTTTCTCATTTCAGCGGTAACATTAAACCTCTCCATTATACTTTAACCTTCACAATATTGTACAGTCAGCAAGTTGGAAAGATAATATGGTTGTGTTACTCACACTTGTGGAAATTGGAAAGAAATTTTCTTTAGTGGAGCATTTAGAAAATTGATTGGTAGTGAATTAAAATTTTAAATAAGGTGTTTTATCATTCAAACATGAGAAACTCTGTTATCTTGAGCTGTAAATCAAACCAATATCGGTGGATGATGGGTCTTACCATGTGTATAAAATGTTTGAGAGCAATTCCAATAGATCTTGATGTTATTATTTGCCAAAATCTAGGCTCTCAAGTGCTTGTTTTCCCAAGCCTAGTCAAAACCATGTCTTATATTCATTTTCATGGCAGTCTCTTCAGTTAGAACTGGTACTTTGATGTCTTATGGAAGCTTAATCTTTTGAAAAATTTTTGTAAGTTACCGATAGACCATTCTGCTCAGAATGCCTCATAAACCCTTCCCAGAAGGTCAAACATGAAATAAAGAGTAAACTGACATTAAAAGGGAAGAAATATGTGACTATGTGCTCCAAAAGAAAAACATGAGACTGCTATAAAAACATAAAGGCCAGAAAGTGAGTGCCCAGAATAGAGTGGACACTTGTAAATGTTTGCTAAGTGCATGAATTGAATGCTCTATTGAATTAATGAGCAAGAGCTCAATGTATTTAAGATTAAACTATTGGCAGTATGTTTTTTTTTTAACACAAAAGCCATAACATTTGTAAAATCTTTTTGTTTTGTACTGGAGTATAGCTGATTAACAATGTTATGGTAATTTCAGGTGAACAAAAAAGGGACTCAGCCATGTATCCACTCTCCCCCAAACTCCCCTTCCATCCAGGCTACCAGAAGTGAGCTGATGACCCTCATTTGGGCATTAAGTTATTTCCGAGGGCATTGGCAATCACTTGTATTGGCAAATAATTTTTTCATTTATGTTGAGTTTCCTGTTTTTCAATGTGCTTTCACGAATGCCACCTCTTTTGTGCTTCACAACATAATTTGTGAAGGTCTCAAGAGAAGTGTGAATGCTTCATCTTTGTAGCCTCACACTCTAGCCCAGTACCTGGCTCTTCAGTAGTACTCAATCAGTAATGATCTTAACCTCAAATAACAATTATTGAACCCATGTTTGGTGTTCTCTTCATCTTAGTTTCCTATGGATTGTATTATTTATTCTTTTTAAACTCTTCCAGGACCCCATTTTATAGCTGAAACAGCTAGAGCATAAGAAGGTAAGCCATGGACCTAAACCATGAGCTAGTTAACCACAGAGCTAGTTAACCACAGAGCTAGTTAACAGAAAATCCAAGATTAACACCCTGGTCTACCAGTTTCCAGTCCACATACTGTTAATTGATATGACCAAATATTTTAGTATTTTCTTTCATTTTTGTGGGGAAAGTGATATGAAAATGTCAAAGAACTATTTTTATTGATCAGAAATCATAAAGCAGTCCATTTGAATGATTCAACAAAAAGTTCAGAAGCCACTTGACAGTATGATATATTTAAGAGAACTGTTATTTTTCCAAAGCAGAAACGTAAATCATTAAATGCCATATTTCTTGTCAGTGTATCTAATTTTGGCTTGGAAATATTTGTATTAAAGTGTGTAAAGCTGTAACGTGATGGTAAATTCCCATGATGACAGGCTGTCAGTGTGAAATTGTTGGATTAGCAAGAAGAGAAAAAAAATTACTATTTTAGTGACAATCTTTGACATAGAAAGTGAAAGATTTTACAGCTTAAAGAATTAATTATGTCCAAGCTCCTATTCAATTACAGTTTTCTAATTCTGAGATGGTGGTATGACTCTTTAAACTTGTAGAAATTTAACTCAGAGTAGTTTCCTTGACACTGACATCTGGATACATGTGTTCAGTTAGTATGAAAATTAAATATATTTCACATTACTATAGACTCAAGGGTCATGTGAATAAGAACATGATACCTGAATAATGGGGCTCCCCAGGTGGCGCTAGTGGTAAAGAACCCACCTGCCAATGCAGGAGACGTAAAAGACTCAGGTTCAATCCTTGGGTGGGGAAGATCCCCTGGAGGAGGGCATGGCAACCCACTCCAGTATTCTTGCCTGGAGAATCCCATGGACAGAGGAGCCTGGCAAGCTATGGTTCATAGAGTCTCAAAGATTGAGAATAGGACTGAAGCGACTTAGGAGGATTTAAATGTTTAGTCGGGTATAGGAGACAAATGGAGTAGGTTATTCTTAACTCACATGATAATTCCATAAAAGTTTGATATCTCTTTTACTATATGTTTCTTATACATCCAGAAGTTATTCAGAGAAAATCTGGACAAAACAAAACAAAAATAAGTAAATAAAACCTTTTTTTATTCTCTCGTCTCTTCATTTTCCCAAGCACTCTAAAATAACCAGAAACTGCATTTTCTATTTTCTCTCCCACAGGTATCTGCTTTATTTTGTGATTTAAGTTAACATAGCCTATCTGGCCTTTTTGGTCTTCTTGTCCCTCAATGAGTACTTAAAAATGAAATCATTGCCTTTCAAATTTGTTTTTCTTTGGTGGAATATATGAAATTTCATTTAGGAAAATAAATTAGTTTCAGGTAATTGTTCCGTGTCTCCCTAAGAATTACCACATATTAAAATCTGAGGTTGGCATTTCCTGCTCAATGGTATTTATCATACTTTCTATGACACAATATAAAGAATATTACTCAATAAGCATTGGTTGAAAAAACAGGGGGTACATCGCTGAATAGCAGATGAAAAAACTGATGTAAGACTGGCATGACTTATTGTCCTGGTTGTAAATGTCGAGTAGCAGGATTTGTTTACTTCCTCCAGAATTTAAAACACTTAACTTTTATTGTTGGAACAGATGATGCATAAGTTTTCTAAAGCTGCCGTAATGACATTCCAAAGTTTCACGAACTGGGAAGCTTAAACAACAGAGATTTATTGACTTGCGAATCCAGAAGGAGGTTGGTCTATCAGCAGGGTGTTTCCTTCTTAGAGCTGTGAGAGAGGATCTTTTCATGCCACTCTCCCAGCTTCTGATAAACCCAGGCTCTCCACATAAATGGCATTATCCATATAGATGGTGGTAGGAGAAGAGTTTCCTATGGGGGAAAAAAAAGGTATGGGTTTACTGACTATCAAAGGATGAATAAAATCCTTTATATATATTTAATTAGTAATATAATTGGGTGTTATGATTGGACTCCATGAGCGCTTGGAAAATGCCAGGCATTGTGTATTTTGCTTAATACCCCTAGTGTTATGTGGCAGGTACCATTATTCTCCCATTTACAGGTAATGAAATGAGTTACAAAGAAGTAAGTGCTATGTGTGCTGAGTCGCTTCAGTCTTGTCTGACTCTTTGTGACCCTATGCACTGTAGCCCAATAGGCCAGGCTGCTCTGCCCTCCACCAGGGGACCTTCCTGATGCAGGGAAAGAACCTACTTCTCTAAAATCTTCTGAATCGGCCTGCAGGTTGTTTACCATGGCGCCACCTGGCAAGCCCAAGGAAGGGATGTTAAAGTCATGTTGCAACTCTTTGCAACCCCAAGGACTGTAGCCTGCCAGCCTCCTCTGTCCATGGAATTCTTCAGGCAAGAATACTGGAGTGGGTAGCCATTCCCTTCTCCAGGGGATCATCTTGACTCAGGGACCAAACCCAGGTCTGCCATATTGCAGGCATATTCTTTACCTTCTGGGCTACCAAGGAAGCCCTATGCCCATGGACAAAACTAATATCCTATGCAGCAGTGTTAGAAACCCATATGGGTCCACTCTGGAGATTGAGCTTAGTGACACTGAAGTGTTATCTATATAATTTCTGAACATTGACAGATTTATCTTCCGTTGTGTCCATAATGTAAAAGAGATGGGGTTCTGAGCAATGAGGATCCATTTCCTTCTTGTCCAGTTTGGTTTCTTCTTTCTCTATTGTTCTGGGATACCAGTCTTTAGACTCAACACCTTCTGCTCCAAGTTATGCTACTTGATTGGCCACTGGAAGTTTTGTTCTTTCCTCTTTATTACCTAGCTAACCTCTAAACCGTCAGAAAGAAATTCAGATGATCTAGGTAGGTTTTTGGTCTTCCCTGGTGACTCAGAGGATAAAGAATCTGCCTGCAATGTGGGAGACCTGGGTTGGAGACCTGGGTTCAATCCCTGGGTTGGGAAGATCCCCTAGAGGAGGGCATGGCAATCCACTTCAATAATCTTCCCTAGAGAATCCCCATGGACAGAGGAGCCTGGTGGGCTGCAGTCCATGGGGTCGCAAAGAGTCAGACGTGGCGGAGTGACAAAACACACACACACAGATTTTCATTATTTGAACCCAGGTCATTGCCCTAAGCTATATATCTATCAAGCACTGACTATCTTTATGCACACTTTTATCTCTTTTCTGTTCCTTACGTTATCTTTTCAATGTCTGTGAATATAAAACATTACCACAATAGGTTTAAACAGCATGCAATGTCTGAAACTCTTCAAATTGTTCTTTCTTGTTTGGATGTCAATGTGACACTTTTAAAATATGCTTTTTGAATGAGATACAGATAACCAACATGCTACAATAATGAGAACCTCAGTTTTCAATGTCCTCATATATTTTAGCTGTTATCATTGCAATTCTTATCCAGTGCTTTCCAAACAATGGTTTGAAATACATTAGTGAGTCATGAGAATTTTTGTGTGAAATACAGCCTAAGAGAGCTAATAAAACAGATAATTCTCACCTCTAAGATAACCACTATGCTGAGTTATTTTTGAACCATTTAAAAAGAAGTTAAATTTAATTTCAACCTTGTAGCAGAAGTCTCTTTCAAATGGAGATGCTATTGTTCGACTCTCACTGACTAAGATTATAAGAAACAATGGTTAATCCTTTTTTTTTGAAAAGTGGATTTCAGTCCATATTCACTCTTTGGGAAAATTTTTGAGGTAATCAAATAAGGTTTAAAAGCCTTGTGTTGAGGTTTTTTTCTTTTTTTTTTTTTGAGAAATAATTGTTACAGCTACATTTTAGGCTAACAAAGGCTTCTTTCACAAATGACAAACTATGAAAGGCATTGCAAGAGCTCTCCCAAATAAATGCAAATAGAAAATGATTGAAAATTGACTTCACAGCAGAACTATGTGCTTCTTTTGAATCACTAAGAATATTCTACATGGACGGTGGCAGTGTAGGCAAATGAACAAATCATCGCTGGTCCCTGATTCCCTACACAGATACCCAGTGGCAATAACATTCATATTGTGAAATGCAAGAATATATTGTTAATAAGTTATAATGATTACATGTGAAAAAGGGTAGCCAAACAATAAATATTTCTGAATATTCACCATGTATAAAAAATTACTCTCTACATACTCTTTGTCTTAGTCAACCCAGGCTCTTATAACAAAATATCATAGACCAGATAGGCTCATGTCCTCATCTCAAACTAATGACTTTCCATAGGCCCGATCTCCTAATACCATTATACTGGGGTTAGAGCTTCAACACAGGAACTTTGAGGAGATACAACCATTCAGTCAATGATATAGGTCAGTACAAAAAGCCTGAGAATTTCACTCTCCCTATAGTTTATAATAATCCTCTGATGAAATGTCAGGATATTAGACATACATTTATGATAAGTTCTGGAAGAGCAGAAAGCAAATGATTCCCTGTTTCATCTTCAGTGCCAAATACAATAATACAAAGGAGGGAACAGGTGTTTGTAGGGTGAATAAATGAATAATGAAGAGAGATGAGACAAACACGTGAATATGGAAAAATAACTGCCACATCAAAAAAAAACTTATTGGCAAATATATGACAATTTGTCATGGATGTGGTAAAAACAGCATATTTATTGGTTCTAGAAGGAAAATTTCCCTCATGAAGGTAAATTATTTGAGCTTGGTAGAGTAAAGATAAGGGTAAGGGAAGATAATGAATTATTAACTGAGGAAACTTTATGAAAATAAGCCACAAAATAGGGAATCTCAGGGTGTTTGCTGGGAATACTGAATAGCCAAATTTACTACAAGTATGGTGGAAGAAAATAATTGAAAGGATTAACTGTACCCCAAATTTCATAAACTTAGGCCTCTAGAGTACGCATTAGCTAGGGTATGTCTGATCTTTGTTCTTTTAAATGTTTCTAATTAGTTGTCAAGGCACACATCTTAGAAAATTCCACACACAAATTCATACTCTCTGCTTTTCACAGAAATTATGTAACTTAACATTAATCTCTTGTCCCATCATTGAGATCAGTGGAAATGAAGAAGCAGCTGCTAGACCTCCCTCTTGTTTACCAATGGCCCCACTAGATCTCTCACTCAATTATGCTTATTTGCATGGTCCCCCATTTGAGAAGTCTGATGAGAATGCCATCTGAGATTGTATCTCTCTTTGTCTCCCTCTCTCTCGGTGTGTCTCTATTCTTCTCTCTCTCTCTCTGACACCTACACACATGAATCACCATGAACCTTACCTCCTAAGGCCCTAGAAGTTTGCAACTGTCCTGGAAACTCACAAGTGGCAGTGTCGAGTCAGCAGTGATCACAGCTCTGAATGTGACTCTGATTTAAGTCAACAGAAGGTCCTCTTAAGCCTGAGAAAGACAAAGGAGGTACAGAAAGCATAACAATTTGGGGAAGTTAGACTTTTCACTCAATGCTGAAATTCACTATTCACTAGTGAAAGCTTTATAAAAGGAGTGATTCTATGGTCCCTCTTTTGGGTCACCAACTAAATACCTTCAGGAAATTTGCAAACCTTAAATGCTGCTATTTCACAGCATTAAAAAAAGATATCCTCACAGCATTAAAAACAAATTATTCTCAGTGGTCTAGAAGCAATAGAATTTCCAATGCAGTATAACAAGGACTCCCTTTGAGCATTTTACAAAAGCCATGGACACTAATCAGAGAAAAATTCATACACAATTTTGTATGTAATTTCAGAAAGTTCAAAAGTTTCTTGGAAAGACCATCCATTGGCATTTTAGTTGCATGTATAAATTCTAGATTAAAGGAATTTTGCTCAAAGATGTTATCAAAAGAGGATTTAAAGGTTAAACTGAAGACATTTGGAATTCTTCGCAAAAGACATGAGCATGACTCTCAATTCTAAAACTTGGAAAGTATGAGAAAATTTATCTAAAATATAAGGATTATCAATGGGAGGAGATATGATGACAAGTTGGTATACTAGGAAGGGAACAGGAAAAATAGAAAGGAGAAAATGTAGGAAAGATATATGTAGGAAAAAGAATCTGACCGATGTTCCCTCTACATTCAAATCCGAATGTATTGACGTTGTAGCTCTATCATGAAATATCCAAGATAGTCTAGAATCCCAGCAGCTCTAACATGCTCTGGAGCCAGTCTTTCCTGCAGATGAACTTATTTTCTGTTTGAAACTCGCTGCTCTTTTGTAACCTAAATCTTACTGCATGTTGTAAAGCAGGGGTAGTGTACCCTTCTCAAACCTCTTACCATTGATATTAAACTGGAAGAGTCTGGGAGCAAAATCAGTCTTAAACTTCCATGAATCCCGCTTCATGGATCACAACCTTGTCATGGTGAAGGGACTTGCATAACTCAGTGAAGCTATGAGCCATGCCATGCAGGGCCACCCAAGATAGACAGGTCATAGTGAAGAATTCTGACAACACATGGTCCACTGGAGGAGAAAGTGGCAACCCACTCCAGTATTCTTGCCACGAGAACACCATGAACAGTATGAAAAGGCAAAAAGATATGACACCAGAAAATGAGTGCCCGCCCCACCCCCCAACAGGTCCAATATGCTACTGGGAAGAGCATAGGACACACAGGGCAATTAGCAAACTCCAGGTGATAGTGGAGAACAGAGGAGCCTGGCATGCTGCAGTCTAAGGCCTTGCAAAGAGTTGGGTATGACTTAGCAATTGAGCAGCATCTTCCATGCATCTTCAGCACTACACTATTTGTACACTCTCACGTTTTAGTAGAAACTTAATTGTTGTTCAGAAACTCAATACTTTAGTAAGTTAAAGACTGTAATTAAACTTATATTTTAGAGTCAAAAGGATTTCAAAACTCAGTAGAAGAATTGCAGTTCTTATTGCTTTTCTGAGACTGGTCAAACATTTTCCACTATGTGTAATATAAAAGAAAAGGAACTAAATAATATTTGGATAGCATCTACTCTACACCTGCACTTTATGATTCAAAGCAAAGAGTATTTTTTCTGTACAATCTGACTTCCTGGCTACATCATCTAGTGACAAGTACGTGGTAGTAATATTTCATTAGGGAAAGCAATTACCATTTTTAATTTTTTTAAAAAATCTGTCAATCATGAAAGCGAATGGACTTGAAAATTCAAATAACTGAAATATACAACAGATACTTCAGCAGAAAAGAATGTTTCCTGTTTACTCTTGGACTTGTCATTTATCTCACTTATCTATCAGAATTTAAACATTTTCTCTTTAACACAACAAAATGCCTTGCAAAGATTTAACCTACAAAAGGACATGGGTGTAAAAAATAAGTGAAAGGAAAATAACACTTTTTGCTTTTGGTGTTCAAAGAAGCACGGCCTAAGGGCCATGCCCCACAGAGGATCGAATGTGAATAAAACATGTACTTTGCGCCTTGAAGAGCTTCTAGGCTAGCAGACAGGCTAATGCCTAGAAATAATTGCAATTCAGAGGGGAAAATATAGAATTCCTGATGCATGCTCTGTATGGCAGTTTAGGATAAGAGAAGAGTGGCTCTGGGAAGGAACTCCAGGAGCCATTTCTGAAGTAGGTGGCATATGAGCAGGTCTTAGAGAATAAATTGAGTTTGGATGTGATGCTTGTCAATGAGGCACTGAATCTGAACTGAATTACAGAAAACAGAAGAGGCCAATAAATTAAAAACATTCAATGATATTTTTAAATGGCTGCATACTTCTGATCTCCAACCACTTACTTTACCAAGTATTAATAGCTTTGCTCAATTAGAATGTCTCCAGATAAATTGGGTATTTTTGAACCTGTGTGATAAGCCAAAGGAAAATATCACTGTCATCACCCCTAATTCTTATTCAAGTGTTTACGTGACTGGTTGACCTACCATACTTTCCATAATGCCATATTGCCATATATTTGTAAAAGGATTATAGATGTTTGAAGCTAAAGGAGAAAAGGAGAGATATACCTGTTTGAATGCAGAGTTCCAAAGTAGAGCAAGGGGAGATAAGAAAGCCTTCCTCAGCAATCAATGCAAAGAAATAGGGGAAAACAATAGAATGGGAAAGATGAGATCTCTTCAAAAAATTAGAGATACAAAGGGAATATTTCATGCAAAGATGGGCTCGATAAAGGACAGAAATGGTATGGACCAAACAGAAGCAGAAGATATTAAGAAGTGGTAAGAATACACAGAAAAAAAAAATCATGACCCAGACAATCACAATGGTGTGATCACTCACCTAGAGTCAGACATTTTGGAATGTGAAGTTCAGTGGGCCTTAGGAAGCATCACTATGAACAAAGCCAGCAGAGGTGATGGAATTCCAGTTGAGCTATTTCAAATCTTAAAAGATGATACTATGAAAGTGCTGTGCTCAATATGCCAGCAAATCTGGAAAACTCAACAGTGGCCACAGAACTGGAAAAGGTCAGTTTTCATTCCAATCCCAAAGAAAGTCAATGCCAAAGAATGTTCAAACTGTTGCACAATTGCACTAGTCTCACACGCTAGCAAAGTAATGCTCAAAATTCTCCAGGCCAGGCTTTGACAGTATGTGAACTGTGAACATCCAGATCTTCAAGCTGGATTTAGAAAAGGCAGAGAAACCAGAGATCAATTGCCAACATCCATTGAATCATCGAAAAAGCAAGAGTTCCAGAAAAATATCTTTGGCTCTATTGACTACACCAAAGCCTTTGACTGTGTGGATCACAACAAACTGTGGAAAATTTTCAAAGAGGTAGGAATACCAGACCACCTGACCTGCCTCCTGAGAAATCTGTATGCAGGTCAAGAAGTAACAGAACTGGACATGAAACAACAGATTGGTTCCAAATTGGGGAAGGAGTATGTCAAGGCTGTATATTGTCACCCTGCTTACTTAACTTAAATACAGGGAATATCATGTGAAATTCCAGGCTGGATGAAGCACAAGCTGGAATCAAGATTGCCAGGAGAAATATCAATAACCTGAGATATGCAGATGACAACACCCTTATGGCAGAAAGTGAAGAAGAACTAAAGAGCCTCTTGATGAAAGTGAAAGAGGAGAGTGAAATGTTGGCTTAAATCTCAGCATTCAGAAAACTAAGATCATGGCATCCAGTCCCATAATTCATAGCAAATAGATGGGGAAACAATGGAAACAGTGACAGACTTTATTTTGGGGGGTGGGGCTCCAGAATCACTGCAGATGGTGATGCAGCCATGAAGTTAAAAGACCCTTGCTCCTTGGAAGAAAAGCTATGACCAACCTAGACAGCATATTAAAAAGCAGAGACATTACTTTACCCAAAAAGGTCCATCTAGTCAAAGCTATCCTTTTTCCAGTAGTTATGTATGGATGTGAGAGCTGGACTATAAAGAAAGCTGAGTGCCAAAGAATTGATGCTTTTGAACTGTGGTGTTGGAGAAGACTCTTGAAAGTCCCTTGGACTGCAAGGAGATCCAACCAGGCAGTCCTAAAGGAAATCAGTCCTGAATATTCATTGGAAGGACTGATGCTGAAGCTTAAACTCCAATACTTGGGCCACCTGATGTGAAGAACCGACTCCTTGGAAAGGACCCTGATGCTGGGAAAGTTTGAAGGCAGGAGGAGGAGGGGACAACAGAGAATGAGATGGTTGCATGGTATCATCGACACAATGGACATGAGTTTGAGTAGGCTTCAGGAGTTGGTGACGGACAGGGAAGCCTGGCGTGCTGCAGTCCATGGGGTCACAAAGAGTCAAAAATGACTGAGCGACTGAACTGAACTGATGTTTCATTTAGTTTGTAAGATAGTTTTCTATTTTGAGAATATACCAGGAAATATATAATTCTTGTTTGAAATGATCTCTTTCTGCTTCATTCCCTTCCTAGGGGAACTTTGATTTAACTTTTCCAAATTTACTTTATATCTTAGTATCTAAACTGCTAGGCAAATGTGTATCTTCTTTTTACCTTGCCACCAAAAAGCCACAGAGTCATTGACTTGGGATAGGGAAGAGAAGTTTTCTACCTAATTTTTTTCATATTAATTTCCATCAAATTGCAATTATGACTGTGTATCATAATATTTTCTAATATTTAAATGAGATTTAAAATAGTACAAAATATGAGACTGATGGTTCAGTGATTAACACTTTGCCTTCCAGTGCAGGGGGTGTGAGTTCAATTCTTGGTCAGGGAGCTAAGATCCCGCATGCCTTGTGGCCAGAAAACCAAAACACAAAACAGAAGCAATTCCATAAAATGTTCAATAAAGACTTTAATAACGGTCCACATAAAAAAAGAAACTTAAAAAGTACAGTACTACCATAATTTGATTCTTTTGTACTGCCAAAATAATGATATTTTGATTGTATTATAGCTTCAAATGGCTTGAAAGTTAAAAAAGAGATTTAAGAATACCTCCAAAATATTATTTTCAGCTTTTATGTCATTGCCAATTTTATTTGCATTTATTCACTTTTAAGCATAAATATTAGTATTTGCGGTTATCTCAACTGGGTATCTGTGACTCAGGGATAAATCATAAATATTGAGTGAAATCCTTAAAGGTTTAAAGCAATAGAAACAGAAATGCTTTTGAACATATGCACATATAAAGCGGCTATTATCACCTCTGGCTGCCGGATAGGTGGGTATGTCAGGATGAGCTCTGAGATAAATGATGTTCGGTTGTAAATTGTGCCTACAAGTAAACTTTAACTAATAAAAGCAAATGTGAATGACTGGCTTTTAAAATTGTCTCTAATACATGAGAATGGATTAAAAATTATCCTTCAAAAAGTATCACTCTCATTTGCTTGTTTCAAATTGTCTCCTTGGATAGAAGATGAGGGATGGGGAATAAGGAGGGGCTCCTGAGAATGTGCACTGGAATGTCACATTGTGAGCACAGCTATGCAGATCATAGCAAATAAATAATAGACATATAGAGGTAATCAGATGTCCTGAGTGCTATGAGAGATGCTCACATACAGAAATTTCACACAGAGCTTTCAGAGTATCTCAGACAAGACGGTCCTCAAAATCAGACCAGAGAGGAAGTAAAGATGTCTTGGTAAAGAATTATTTGTACATAAACATTAAAAAGTTAGCATCTTTTTAAAATGCTGAGCCCTAGGTCCTGAGAGAGAATGCATGCATTAGGGCTGAGATGTGGGTATTGAGACTGAACAGGCAAAGTCAGTCACTGTGAAGGATTAGCCCAATTACTTACTGCTGCATAATAAACCAACCCCCAAATTGGTGGTTTAAAAAGCAATTTATCACTATACATCTTATTTTGTAGATCAAATATTTAGACAGGGATAATGTGTTTTTGTTTCACAATGCCTGTGACCTTAGCTAAGAAGAAGTGAAATGAAGAAAAGGGTGCTGAAATAGCTGGGGAGGCTGTTTGGACATCTTTCTCTCTCCTCCTTCATATATCCTCCGCAAATGACTAGCTTTTGCCTCCTTACAGCGTGACTGCTGCAGTATAAACAGACATCTTTCATCATTTTGTAGGGCTCAACTAGGAAAAAAGTAAACACTGCCAGCTCTCTTAGAGTCTAAGCCTGCAGCTGACATAGTATATTTCTACCATAGTTTTATGGTCAAAGTTATCATAAGCCAGTCCAGATTCAAGGAGAGGGAACATAGACCCACTTCTCAATGAAAGAAAATCAAGAAATTTGTGGCCAACTTTAATCAATCATAAGTATTATTTAACAACTACTTATTGAGTGTCCACTGTATACCACCCACTGCTCTATTTGATCTTGTTACCATGGCAAATAAAATCTATGACCATATGAAGAAATTTTCTTGTAAAGAAGAGAAGAGAAAAGCAAATAAATGTAAGTTTGATTGTAAGGTAGTATGGCAATGATACTGTTCACAAAATACACATGAGTTCCTCTACATTTCCCAGCTTTGCCTGCAATTAGTTTAGGGCCATCTGACTAGTTCTGGTCTGTGGACTGAGCAAAAGCGAGTCGTGTCACTTTCAGGCCAAGCCAGTTACGAGGTGATATACCTCTTTCACGTTTTTGTCTACAGAGTTTACAGCTCCTAGATCATTTGACAGCAAGATAGAAAAGGGACATTTAACTCACATCAATCTCTGAAGGAAGCAAGAAAAATCTTTGTTTTGATAATCCACTGAGGTTTGGAGTTTGTATATTATAATAATGTAGTGTTACTTAACCTGGTGGATGCATATAATCAGTGCTATGAAGGAAAAAAAAAATCTATAGCAAGGGAATACTGAATGACTGTGGACATAGGAGTACAGTTGTAGATAGATAATCAGGACAAGAATTAAGACATGTTGTTAGTAAAATGTCCTAGAACTTTCAAACCCAGTCCCAGACTGTTTCCACCCCACCATAATGCCTGCCTTATACGTTGGAGAGTTGCAAATGTCCTTGGTATTTGAATACACATGATGTTGCTACTGCTAAGTCAGGTCAGTCGTGTCTGACTCTGTGCGCTCCCGTCCCTGGGATTCTCCAGGCAAGAACACTGGAGTGGGTTGCCATTTCCTTCTCCAGTGCATGAAGGTGAAAAGTGAAAATGAAGTCGCCTCAGTCATGTCCGACTCTTTGTGACCCCATGGACTGTGGCCTACCAGGCTCCTCTGTCCATGGGATTTCCCATGCAAGAGTACTGGAGTGGGGTGCCATTGCCTTCTTCGGAATACACATGATACTAGCATTAAAAAAAAAAACACACAAAACTGGTCTGTTGAACTTTTAAAGGATAATAGTAAATGTAATGTTGGAATTATCTAATGGAGGAAGATCTTGAAAACCAGACTATGTAGTCCAGGATTTTTTAGCAAATTAATTTGGAAACTACCCCACACTTCTGGATGTGGGGGTACCTTTACAATGACATCTGGCAATGTCTTTGGCATGTGGAATTAGAATTGATTGACAAAACAGCAGACTAAAAATGGCAGATAGTCAGCACTATAAAATTTTCTCAAATACTATTTTCTTCGGTAAATGCTTGTCCAGCACTGATGGTGATGATGGATCTATTTGGAGTCAGAGAAAATCCAGCTCTTTTGCTCAGTATTTCTGTGACATGAGACTCATCAAGTTCTCTGAGACTCAATTTCCTCACATGTCAAAAATGAATAATAAGGCTGTCTCAGATGGGTTATTGTAAGAAATATCAATTATATGTGTACAAAATTTATCAGAATGTCTTTCATACAGAGATTTTCAATACAATGGTAGCTATCATTTTATTATAACTAATAATGTAGACTGGCACTCATGAGACTTTGGATGAACCCAAGATATTCATGACATAGTCCTTATCCTTATGCTCAAAGTCTTGTTACAGATGATAGGAGAAAAAACCATGTTTATATATAAATTAATGCAGTGGTAAGAAAAGTCTTAGAAAAAGAGATGCCATGATGCTCTAAATACATTTTAATATAATGATAGAGATAATATGTACTTTGTCAGTGAGAAGATAATCTATTCTAAAGCCAGTGGAACTTCATGTTATTAATTTTAAATATATTATTACTAATAGGGTTTCCCTTGTGGCTCAGCTGGTAAAGAATGCTCCTGTGATGTGGGAGGTCTGGGTTTGATCCCTGGGTCAGGAAGATTCCCTGGAAAAAGGAATGGCTATCCATTCCAGTATTCTGGCCTGGAGAATTCCACGGTACAGTCCATGGGGTCGCAGAGCTGAACATAACTGAGCGACTTTCACTTCACTTCACTTCTTATATTATTAATAAGAACCGTTCTAGATACTTTCTCAGGTAGAGAAAGTGACAGTCCTAAGATTATGCCTTTTATGCTTTGTTCTTTAGGTCTCATGCTCTTAGAGTGGCAGGGTACAATGGATCTCATCAGGTTTTAATAAAAATGTATCAAACATATATTTTATCTTTAATAAATTAGCCAGGAACTCTCTCCCTCAAAGATCTCTCATTTTTCAAACAGAATATCCTGACTTGATTTAAAAGTCCAGATCCTGCCTTCTGCTACTGTGCTTAACACTCTGTGTTTGAGTGTTAAGAACAGAACAGAAATGTCAAAGTATAAAGAACTAACATCTTCACAGCAAGGACAAAAATTGAGAAGCAAAGATCCATATTTTATGATATGTTTCTGCAAAATAATAACTTTAAGAGATGCCAAAGGTTCAGCCCTTCTCTCTACTGATGTCCGGGGCTTTGTTCCTTGAGGAGGCCCATTTTTGAATCTTTTAAATATGCCCAGTCATCTTCTATTTGCGATTCTCCTCATTCCTCAATACAAGTTGTACAAGGGTTTTCTTACTAGAAATCATGATAATTCCATGTTGTGTTATTCTTTTCCTTTGCTTTGTACTCAAAGTAGGTCAGTGTGAATGAAAACCTTTTTGACTGCCTTTTGAATTTCAGTCAACACAGGTAATCCCAATAAATGCACTGAAAATTTGCTGTCATTGTGACAGCCCCATCAAACATCTTGTCAACCACATCAAATTAAAATTCCCCATTCTCCTATTTAAATGCCTGCCACTTCACAGGCATGGGGGAAAAATAATTCAGCAATGTCATACAGCACAAAACAAAGGCAATAGCTGCCTGAGCTTATCAAATTACTCAGATAATCAATCACTCATTTCTAGAGAATTTCATTACTCATGTAATGATATGCCAGGCACATGGGAAGTGCTTAATAAATGGCAGATATTTTTATATTTGAAAGGCAAACTATTTTTAATTTGTTATTCATATTATTTTCCTCTTCAGATTTCTCTCTTCATTCTTCCACAATTCCATTTTCCTCATAGTTAAAATATGCATTTGAAAGCTATGATTTCACATCAGCTATCTTATCTAAGAACACATAGTAAATGTGCCCTTCATTCAAACTTACCTACAATCTATGCTCAGTGGATCTGAGAGCAGAGTAGTGTAGAGAATCCAAGAGAGTTGTTAGCAGTTTTTGGCTGAGATTCTTCCTTTAATTGCATGAAGCTTGTTAGGTTTAGGATTCACAGTTTTGCCAATTAATAAGGGCTAGTGAAAAATGGAAGAAAGGAAATATTTCAAAGCAAAGCAGATTGTGGAGATTAGAAGTTGTTGGAACTGTTCTAAGTTTTTGCTACACAAAGTCCATGAATCAGCAACATCAGCAGCATCTGGGAGCTTGTTGGAAATGGAGAATCTCAAGCCCTACCCAGACCTACCGAATCAGTCTACATCGTATCAAGATTCCCAGGGGATTTGTGTGCCTGTTAAACATGAGAAGCACTATATCTGGAGATGCAAACATCAACCATAAACTTCAAAAACTCTGTTATAAAGAGAGGAAGTGTTCTATACTGAGGGACAACTCAAGGAGAAAGACTTCACACAAAGTTAAGGAAACTAGAACTTGTGCCAAAGTTAGGTGGTTGTTAAGTGGTGAAAGTAGGATATGAATGCAGACCTGAGCTCACTTTGACCTTTGACCTATACCACCTTGGAATTGATAATCCCTGTGAGCAGGTTTTTCTTTCTCTACTTTTGAAATTTAGTTAATGAAACTAATGTGCCTGACTTAAACTTTTTACACATGTATTTCTCCTGGGTATTAAAGTGATGTCTATATAAGAATGGACTATTCTCATAGCTCGGTTGGTAAAGAATTCACCTGTAATGCAAGAGACCCCGGTTCAAATCCTGGGTTGGGAAGATCTGCTGGAGAAGGGAAAAGCTACCCACTCCAGTATTCTTGGATTTCCCTTGTGGCTCAGCTGGTAAAGAAGCCACCTGCAATGCAGGAGACCTGGATTCAACCCCTGGATTGGGAAGATCCCCTGGAGAAGGGAAACGCGACGGAATTCAGTGTTCTGGCCTGGAGAATTCCATGGACTACACAGTCCATGGGGTCAAAAAGAGTCGGACATGACTGAGTGACTTTCACTTTCTATTTAAGAATAGCAATTTAAGACACTAAAAGTTACTTTTAAAGAAATTACACAATCCCTTCCATTTTTTTCTTTATACATACATCCAACGCTCAGTCTTCATATAGTATACATTTTCAAACTCATCAACTCACTAAAATTTATTTGTAACCCCACCGATATTCATGGCACTTTTGTGGTTATTGTGGACATCCATAGAGCATGGAAAACTTTGAGTCTGATGCATGCATTCCCAACTGAGGTTGAACATGGAAATGCCCTTGTTTAAAGTCTCACACTGTCAACAAATATCCTTTTCACCATCTGTTTAATTTTATGTTTTCACATTTTTGTGCTTTTTTTTTTTTTTGGTGATTCCACTGTTTTAGATGATCCTCACACACAGTACTAGAGTGCTGAGTAGTTTTTATACACTTTAGAAGGTTGTGAGTTACCTTCTGGAGAAAATATGTATGTCAGATAAGTTTTGTTCAGGTATGAGTTATGGTGTTGTTGGCTATGAACTCGATGTTAATGAATTAACAATGTATATGAAATAATGTAACCTTAAATAGAAATACATATAAAATAAAGTTATATATTGATGGGTTGGTGGAAATCTTGTGACCAGAGGCTCACAGGAACCTAACCCTGTATTTCCCCTAGAGCAGTGGTTCAATATTTTCCAATTCAGTGTTCATGGCAATTTTATAGAACATAGCTACTGCAAATAATGAGAATTGACTTTTTGTACTTTTTCTTGTTGTTAGAAATACACAATGTCATATTATCTTTCAGTCACCTTTCTGTGCCATTTTTAGCTGGTGGTTTAGTGGCTAAGTTGTGTCCCACTCTTGCAACCCCATGGACTGTAGCCTGCCAGGCTCCTCTGTCCATGGGATTCTCCAGGCAAGAACATTAGAGTGGGTTGCCATTTCCTTCTCCAGGGGATCTTCCTGACCCTGGAATTGAATCTGGGTCTCCTGCATTGCAGGCAGATTCTTTACTGACTGAGCTATGAGGGACACCCCTCATATACACAGGTACTTGCCATATGTTATTTTTTTCATGAACTATTAAACCTATCAAGAGCATTTTCAGGCATAATTTTCCCCTGGAAATGACAGTTGAATTTGATGATGTGATGTGCATATGATACTTCATTATGTAATACAGGCAATTAGCATTCAGGACAGAATAATACATAATCCTATTGAGTTGCCTGATCAGTGATGACTGGAGTCGTCATAAAAGTCTCTCCAGTGGAGGTGGAATTTAAACCAGACACTGATGAGAAAGTAGAGTTGTCTTAATTAATGAGGAAGAAGTCACAAAATTTATACATGGGAAACAGGAAAACTTACCAAGACCAAAATTGGCATGCTCTGGAGTTGTACAGAGGACATTCAGAGGGATATTAAGAGTAGGATATCTGTTTATAATAAAAATTAGTGGGAATGAGAGGCAGATAGACATGGTGGGCACACAATTCTGGAAAGCCTGGAAAACCCCACTCAGAGACAGAGACACTTTTGTAGGAGAGGAAAAAATAATTTTCTTTTTATCATTCTAAGTTCTTATCTTTGATCTCTATACAAAAAGATGAATTAATGAGAGAAAAGTAAGAAGAATTTTATAATATATACTTCATGTATGCAGTGGAGATACCCAGGGGAAAAGGAGAAGCTCAAAGAAGTAGTTTAGAGCTCTGGCTTATATAGCATCTTTATCAAAGGACAATAGATTTGCAGAGAGATAACAGGGCAGAGGAAAGCAGTTTTAGGCTTCCAAGAGCAGAGACAAAGGCTAGTTAGTAAAAGTGTTTTATACATACCTCTGGTGCGGTCTCCTGGCTGGTAGAGAAAGAAGTTGTCTCCAGTGATTAACTTTTGTTCTTCCTGGTAGAAAAGGACACTTGAAAACTGTATGTCCTGCTTTTAGGGAAATAGGAAAAGGGCAGAGATCTTTACTGCCGCCGCTGCTGCTTAGTCGCTTCCATCATGCCCGACTCTATATGACCCTATAGACTGCAGCCAGCCAGGCTCCTCTGTCCATGGGATTCTCTAGGCAAGAGTACTTGAGGGAGTCACCATGCCCTTCTCCAGAAGATCTTCCCAGTCCAGGGATAGAACCCCTGTGTCCTGCACTGCAGACAGATTCTTTACTGCTGAGCCATCAGGGTAACCCAAGATCATAACTAGTGTCCCCTTTTTCTCAACTGCCTTTAGCTCAAAATAATCCTTATGCCAAAGTGGGATATGCAGGGTTAGCACATTCTTCTATCCTCACTTGCTTCTTTGCAGCTCAATCCAAAACTTGCTAGGTCGAAAAATAGAAAAGGAATTTCTGTGTCCCTCAAGAACACCCTATAGATCTCTTATTCATAAAGGAGCAAGAAGTAAAATAAAGTACTAATCTCAGAATAAAACTGAAAGTGAAAATTATGCATCTCCTTCATTGGAAAATACATAAGATCCATAATAGACAATGAGGATGTCTTATATTTGTGTAATAACTCTTCAAAGTCACTTCCAAATGCATGATTTCATTTATCCTCACCAAAAACCTGGGAAGTGTGAGTTGTGATGATTATCCCAATGTTTTCAAGATGAATATTAGCCAGGTCAAAGAGATGATGGTCCCATATCTAATCCTTAGCTATGAAAGGATCACTTAACAGTATTGAGGAGTGGGAGGAGAATACCCAGGGCAAGAGAAATCTACAAACTCATCAAAGTGACTTAGATATAGAGAAAGGTGTGAGCAAGAGGACAGAGAAAACGTCCCAGAAGCAGGACAAGATGTATCCTGGCAAGTCAATTTGCAGATAAATATTGGAAGTTTAGGGGGTTAGAGTTCTGGCTATGGGGACATTTGGGGGCAAGTCTGCATTTCTTTCAACAAGGGATGAGATGGAACATAGGTGCAGCTTATTTGTGAAGTGAAGCCGCTCAGTCATGTCCAACTCTTCGAGACCTCATGTACTGTAGCCTACCAGGCTTCTCCGTCCATGGGATTTTCCAGGCAAGAATACTGGAGTGGGTTGCCATTTCCTTAGGAGATACTTATTGATGAGAAAACTGAGACAATAAGATCATTTATTGGAGAATTCAAATAAGAATCTTAGAACAATGATGTGGAGAAAAATAGTTGGGGAGATAGAAGCGAGTTAAATGAATAAGAAGATGCCAGTTGCCCCTTCCAGGAGATGCTATGAATTCTGTGACTATTAGGATCATCCAGCTGTGAGCAGGGCCAGTCATAAAGTTTTCTGCAGATGTTTGTGGAGGTCACATCTGCCAGGACCACAGACAGGAACGTCTGCTCCAGGATTATAAAACATGGGATTGATCTAACCCAGCTATAATCTTAATTCATCCAATAGAGACCAGTGACATTTTGCTCAAAGTTTTAATAAGTGTTCTGGGCAACATAGTACAGTAGTGAGATGTAGTATGTTTTGTGTATTTGGATTTGAGATTTGGCTATCTTTAGCAAATGTCCCTTTTTGTGCCTCAGTTTCTTCCTATGCATATGAGAATGAAGGGACACGATGCGTGCAAAACACAGGGCATAGTACTTGACACATAAATGATCTTTTTTATATTATTAATCTGAAAAATTCTAGCAGTTTATAGTACATATCAGTCTTCAAAAAAAAAAATTGGTTCTATTTTCTCCTACTCTGTAAAGCAAAAACACAAGTACAAAGTCAAACATACCACTAAAAAGTATTGCATATCTGTCATGATTCATTTGCATTATTTTATTTTAATGGAATTAGTTAAGAATCTCTTCCCCCATTAGGCAAATCTGAGGATGAGAGAGTACTGTACTGTCACAGGCCAAGATAACTTTCTCTCCTGACAATAAGGCTCTTTCTTGGTGCTTCAAAACACCTCCGGTAACTACTTCCTAAGTAATCTCTGCAACGTAAACAGACTAGAGAAATACGTTGAATGTTCCTCCAGGTAGCCAAATGAAGCCTTTAAACATAGGGTATGAGATGAATGAATCTGTCTAGATAGTAAATTCTGCATGGTTATAAATATATTTATGCCAGTTAGAATTCTGATTGCTCTTCTTAAGGAAAATTCTTCCCTTCTTCTTTCTAGGGTCATAAGACCTATCTCTATCTTTTTTTATTTTCCCCCAAGCACAACTGTAGCATTGTGAAGTCACATTCTGACCCTCCTTTTAGAGTCATAGGACAACAAAGAACACCTGTAAGACTGTTCCCGTTTCACAGGTGTGAAGACAGCTCTGAAGAAGTCCAAAGATAGGAGGAGGGTGGCAGAGAATGGACATGGATATAGACTGAGAGTGTGGCCTTACGCAGTACTGTGCTGGTTGTTTGCACTTGGATAATCTAACCGAATCCTTCCACCTGCTCCTCAAGATTAGGTATCTTGCCTGATTTTTTTAGGTAAGGACACAGAGGCAAGTGGCAGGGATATCAAACCCTGTTCTCCTGATCCCAACTTTCTCTGCTTTATGCTAATTTCATCACAGAAGCTGCTGGCTGCTGAATCCACAATATGTTGCATTTAAATAAATAATGTTTGCCTTCCAGATATGTATACATGCTGTCTACCTATGCTCCCATGTTTTCTCCGAAGTTGTTTTCTTTCTAGTTATGGTGAAGAACAAAAAACTAAGTTTGTTGTCATTTCTGGCTTCTTTGCATTTCCCTAGGATGAGTTCCTAGCTGGTTGAAACAAAATTGTGGTTAACAGCAAATAGAACGCACAGGGTAAAATTGTATTTGTGTCTTTCCCAGATATGTGATTTTTTAAATAGGAATAGTCACTTATTTTAGAAGGCCCTTCTTCTGGCTTGCTTGCTCCATAATCCAAATTCAATTACTTTAATTTGAAATTGCTTTGCATGGTTAGTTTTTGGAAATGTGAAGTTAAATCTTTAAGTTTGAGGCTGCCTGAGAAATCTCTGATAGAATACTTCATTGGACAAGGAAAGTGGAGAGGGGGCACATAATTGCTAATTCTCACTAATGGGCCAGTTTTTCATGAAATATACAGGCCAAGAGAGAAGTTAAAAAAAAAAATGATTCATTTCATCAAGAATCAGCAATGTTTCTCTAATGTGTCAGTTGTTCATACACAAAACCTGAATCCTCACTACCTGACTCTACAATATCTTTTGTATCTGTAGATATTCATGTATATTATCAGGTATCCTTTCTATAAAACTTTAGAGCTAAAGCTAAAAGTTTGTAGTTAAAGATTGAAGAAGACAAGCTGAGAAAATAAAGATATGTAGAATGTTATTTGGCCTGGCCTTATATGGTTTTTTAAGTTCTTCAAATCTCAGTCTTATTTAAAGAAAAAATAATGCTATTATCTTATCATGTGAAGAAAGCTAATCATAATAGTTACATAGATAAAAAGGGAAATGCATGCTATTAAAAATAAAAAAAAAAAACTCCATACATTTTGAACAAGGCATTTGAAAGATTCCCTAGCCATTTCCATCCACACACTTGCAGTTCTGTTTTGAATTTTCAAGGTGCCTGAGATCTGATGCATTAGACCTTAGTAACTTCAAATTTTGACTTGGTCAAGGCTAAGCTGAAGTGCAGATTCTGTGTTTTCATCAGCTTGTCTTTCATATATATCCTGCCTAAAGCAGCTTTGTAATAAAGAAGAGTATGGTTATATTGTGAAAGCAGTGCTTGGATTTTAGGTCTCACACAATTTCTAAAAGATAAGTGGTAGATAGAAGTTAATATGCAATTTTAAAATGTGATTGTTTTCCCTTTTGTAAGAGAATCAGCTGCAATATTTGGACAGTAAGCTTGCCTTCTAAACTCAACAAAGAACCCCAATCCCCTAGGTCCAGAAGCCCCTAATCAATATTCCTTTATAATTATTTTTAAATCTTTGCTGTTGTGACCTGTTGTGACCTTGTTCCCCTAAAATTATTCATGGAAAGTGATCACTAGTGGAAAATGTGATAGAGTCAAGTCTCCTTTTTATTAATATTATGGGAATACCAACCATTTCAAAGACAGAAAGTCTGAAAGCATTTGGCTTCAATTTCAATGGAGAGAATAGGCCTTCTTTTGAGCTACTTAATCTTGCTCCTCCAGCAAATTTTTGGAGAACTGTATTAATAGCCTGCTTCCTATGCTCACCAGTCTGTCCATTCATTAAATGAGCACTTACTGAGTATCTAAAGTCATGCTAGACATTAGGCATGTGTGTACATGCTAGGTCACTTCAGTTGTGTTTGACTCTTTGTGACCCTGTGCACTGTAGTCCACCAGGCTCCTCTGTCCATGGAATTCTCCAGGCAAGAGTACTGGAGTGGGTTGCTATGCACTCCTCCAGATCTTCCCGATCCAGTGATCGAACCTGCATTTCATTGTCTCCTGCATTGGCAGGTGGGTTCTTTACCACTAGCACCACCTGGGAAGCCCATCAGGTATATAAAGATGAATAAAAAATGAAAGTACCACTCCTAGGAGTTCACAGTCTATTAGTGAAAGCAGACATGAAAATAAATATGAGACATGAAATGTTACTCCCCATTGTATCATTAATTCCTTAAAACAACAGTTATAACTACCTGAAATAATCTAGTTTATTCTTTCCTATTAAGACTGTAGATGTTCTGAGGGCAGGGATCTGGCTTATAGACTTCCCAGGTGGCTCAGAAGGTAGAGAATCTGTCTGCAATGCAGGAGACCTTGGTCCAATCCCTGGGTTGGAAAGATCCCCTGGCGAAGAGAATGACAACCCACTCCAGTATTCTTGCCCAAAGAATTCCATGAAGTGAGGAGCCTGGCAGGCTACAGCCCATGGGGTTGCAAAGAGGTGGAGACACACAAAAGAATGAGCTTAATAAATAGAATAGTATATATTGGAGTACTGGATTCTTATAGAGGATAGGATCCAGAAGTGATAAACCTATTGATGCCTATAAAATATTTTCTGTTGCACTCTCTCTTGAAGCTTGTTTCTGCAGATATATCTGCCACCATTTCTGCCACTTTCAGCTTCACTTTAAGGCAGTTGTCAAAATTGCCTCAACTCACCCATGTAAACATGGGATGGTGACCTGGAGAATTCCCCATGGCCTCTCCTGAGGCAGCCTTTCCCGTTTAGGACAGTAGAGGCCAATGGTACATCATGAAAGAGCTAGGGCCCTGAGCTCAGACTGGAGATTTATGGCTTTGAATCTCAGCTCTTCTGCTGATTGGAGTGAGCAAGTTTTCAATCTGACTACTCACCTGTAAAGTAATCACACTTTCCTCACAAAGCTGCTTGTAAAATCCTTAGCACTTCATGTGCGTTAGTTGAATCTGCATTTGTGCAATCAACCTTTAGAGATTATCAACCCGTTTTCTGAGAGTTTCATGACTTATAAGTTATTCCTTTTACTGCGTAGTAGGACTCTGACTTCAGAACTTTTACTGCCCCTCCACCCCTCGCCCATTGCCATCACCTAAATTGGTGAAGGTCTTCAAAGCCCTTCAACAGAAGGTAAAGTGGGCAGTTTTTATTTGTCTGGTCTGGAAGCTCCCAGAAAGTGGGAGGAGGAGGCCAGTCTCAAAGTCATGGCCCTGAGACTGTAGGCAGGGCTTCTCATGTGAGTCATCAGCTAACCTGCATTTGTGGCATCTCTAAATTCCCCAAGTACCAAATGTGAGGAAGAAAAGAAGCAAAAGACAATAGAATCTTTAGGGTACATTTAATGGTAATAGAAGAGGAATGTTTTATTGTGAAAGTTGTGTAAAGCAATTCTTTTGTTTGCTTTCAGGGCTATTTTGTAAAACTGATTGTGGCAGACACAGTGAAAGTAACTAATGAGAAAGATCAAGCTGAATGGGAACTATAATTCTACCTATTTGAGGTCATTAATTTGAACTAATTTGCTATAAAAAATCCAACCTGAATGTTTTCTGGATCTTCATCATTTTCTGCCAAGCTGATTAACTTCCTTGGTAGGGAGCAAGGGGTGACATTATTGATCTAATTTTTGCAAAGATTTGTCTCTAGTAAAGACTATGTTAAAGTGGATCTAGCAACTTGTAGCTCAAGCACTTTATTTTTAAAAGTAGGCATGAAACAACTCACATAGCAGTTTTTAAGATTCATTTTGCTTCCAGTGCCGAGAGATATGCTTGATGCTTTTTCAGCAAACACAGAATGCAAACCTTGTGCTTCTCCTTTCCTTCTCAAATGATATCTTCTTGGTAAAATGTTAGCATTTTTATCAGGCCCAGTTCAAGGAAGCCATCTATCTCCAAAAGCATTTATTCCCAAAGTAGTCTTTATGCATTCCATACACTTTGCCATGCTGAGGATAAAATGCAATAAATAAGGAGATAAGACTAAGATTCAGGAGACACATACTCTAATATCTTATAGCTTTGTGATATTAGACAAGTTAAATAAAATCATTGATCCTCAATTGCCTCCTAGAACTGTGCAATTAAAATACTGTATATAAAAAGGTATAGCTTATGTAATGTAATATACACAAAAAGCATAACGTGTATTAGAACACAAGTAAAAGGTCCTGCAGAGTATATTTCAAGCAGAACCTGAGACAATGGTTCGGAGATGAGTGATTTCTTCAGAAAATGCTCCCCAGGGAAAGGAGGAGGGAAGTGGGGGGAAGAAAAGTTGGCAAGGGAAATGCAAGCAAGGATATGATTCCAGTCAAAGTCCCATTCTCAGCATGACCCTGTAGAGAGTAACTCCATTGTGCAAATTGTGCATCAGAGCTTGCCATGACTCAACAAAAAGCCAGGCCTCCCCTCCCTCACTAACCAGTGTGGCTGCAGGGTAGAGGGGAGCCATCAGCCTAAGACGCTTCTCACTCTCTGCCCCCGGGGACGTAAGGGCCCAAGCAACCCCAGGGACATCCACCCAGGCTTAGTCACAGATGCAACCAGGAGAGGAAGTCAAAGTACCGAAGCAGCCAGAGACTCTAAAAGGCAGTAGCAGGAACCCAAGGGGATCTAGGCAGAGCACAAAAGGTGTCCACGGCAATAACGCATAGTCTAGTCTCCGTAAACACTAGCAAATGTTCTTCTTCCTCAACCGTCTCCACTCCTGCCATAACTAGCCTCCTAGTTAATGAAGCTTTGAGGTCAGAGATTGTATATTTTTTGGCTTTCCAGTGACTCTATATCACCAGTAATAAGTAGTGGTGGGCCCACAGGAATATGAACATGAGACATAAATTGTGAAACTGAGATCATTATTCATTTCTGCTTTGCTGTAAATCTCAGAGGCATATGGGGGTGGTTGACAAAGATGACTATTGCTTGTTGGTAGTGTTACAGAGCATATGGCAATTCCAACCATTCTGCTTTTTACATTTGAATGATCAATAGAATATCATATTTCCAACTTTGGAAATATGGATACTTTGGAAATATGGAAATTTTGATACACATTGAAATTAGCTTTAACAATTGCAGGCCAGGTAACGGATTCAATATTTGAGAAACTAGCACTTCTGACAAGTTCACCAGAGAGGCAAATTTTCTTTGATGTATTAAAGATGAGAACAGGAATCGACTAGCCACTGAGATGGGAAATGAAGCTTGAGGCACTCACATGAAACATTACATCTGAGAAACTTTCAGCAACCGCCAGCCCAGATTCATGTCCAAATGAATGTAATTGAGAGCCGAAGATAAAAGAAGGGAATTGGGCCATTATGAGGTTGTCTTATTGCCTGTATTGGACTGTGTCATGCTGTTTGTGGATCTCACCTAGGCTTCCCCTTATATGCTCTGTAAACTGGTAGTGAGAAATGGGCTTCCCTGGTGGCTCATATCTTAAAGTGGGTGTCTGCAACGCAGGAGACCTGGGTTTGATCCCTGGGTTGGGAAGGTCCCCTGGTGAAAGAAATGGCAGCCTGCTCCAGTAGTCTTGCCTGGAAAATCCCATGGATGGAGGAACCTGGTAGGCTACAGTCCATGAGGTCACTAAGAGTCGGTAGGTTATAGTCCATGAGGTCACTAAGAGTTGGACGCGACTTCACTTTCACTTTTCAGCGAGAAATGACCATCCAGTGATCCTTACCATCTGGGACAGGGCAGTTGTGAGGTTCTCCATCTGTGAGCCAGGTCTGAAAGTGCCATGTTGCCTAACTCCAACGCTGTAACTCAGGCGAGAAGAAATATTTCCCCAAGCTGTGTTGACTCGGCTGAGTTTGGGGATGTGACATTTACTTTTAATTCATTCAGTAACTCTTTTGTCTGGCATGTAATCCCCACTAACAGTTAGGATAGCAGATGGAACTTACACCCTGCCTTGAAAATGAATGTGTCCCTCTGCTGGTGGACTGACACAGGGAAGACGTCATTGGGACTAAGGATCTCTAAGGCTGTCCCAGTCACCCAGAACTCAGCTTTGAGAAGCATCACAGGTTACCGTGCTCTGGATGATTAGCGTAAAGACAGGGATACCCCTTGATCTTAGGGCATTGGAGACTTTGGGGGAAGTTAAACGTTGTTCTAATTTTATTCACTCTGCATTTGAAAGTGGAAACAAAATGGAAGAACATACATACAGAGCCCAAGGAGAACACTCAACACAGAGTGTGTTATTGAAGAGTCAAACAGTCTCCATCCAGGACAACTAAAGCCTCTGGCTGATTTGTTTTTAATACCGATCGGTAAACAAATATAAGTGATTCTCCTGCTGAAGCTTTAGGGTGGTAATAATTAGGTTTGGTTCTGTTCTATGCCAGAGCTCTAGGGTTCAACAAAGGGACTCTTTTATAAGTGTGAACTGAATCCTAGTGGTGATTTGTAAAAATAGCTTCCTTTTCCCCCTGCCAACTGTTTAGGTTTTACATGGAAAACACAGATTTCTTTTTGTTGTTGTTGTTATGGCCCTGTGCAATCATTTAAAACATTAAGTACTCAGAAAAACAAATGGAATTATATTTGTTTACCATCTAGCTATGTGTTTATGACACTTGCCATACAAAGCAAATTTCTTTTCACCATAAATTCACAAGCTTTTGCCAGAAAAACATCTGTAGTTTCCTTCAGAGCCTGCACAATAAGTCAGTCAAAATTTTTCATCAGTATTGGCTTCCGCATAAGCAGAATGCCTGCTTATTGCTTTAAACTTTACTGGTAGAAGCAGTTTGCCCAAATTACTATTAAAACACACACATACACACATTGTCCCAAAATTTAAATTAGAAGATGTTGGTTTCAGATTGTTTCTTTTTATAGAGGATTTAATATAGACTGTCTTTAATAATGACCTTAGCATTCATTAATTCAGTACATTTTTACTGAGTTCCTACCCTACTTGATAAACATTTGATGGCAATATTTTGAGTTTTTTCTTTATTTTATGCTAATACCTTCCTACTTTTGATTGATTTTCTCTTTTTACCTAAGAGAGAAATAAACTACTGTCATTTAAAGTAAAAAGAGTCGAGTCTCTCACGACTTTTTGCTGATTCTATTTTTATTTGGGAGAATCTCAGCTTTCAAGATGGAGAAGCATCTAAAAGTCAAGTGAGGATATAGCACAAATAGTATGTCCCTAAGGCTGCAGTAGGCCTTTGAATATTAACTAAAGGTTTCCTTTTGTTCCTAAAGGACTGTGTTCTCCATGAACACAGCTCTGCTTGACTTTTGAAGGGTTTACTTATTAATGATGGTCAAAACCTTAAACCTGATGATTATTTCCTGTGAATTCAAGGCCTATAGGGAATTTCTTGCTCTTTCATTGGAAGTCAACTATAAAATTTACCAAGAGTAAACAGATTTCGTACTTGCCAAGTGGACGTCAGGGGACATTTCAGGGAAAGACAGAAAGGGAAGAGTTCGTGTTTAGACTGTGTCAAAGCCTACTTGTAGGAAATTTAAAATCTTAAGAGTTAGAAAAACTTGAAATCTCTTCTGCTTTAAAATTTATTTTCTTTAGTTTTAAAAAAATATTTTTAGTATAGTGAGTGAGTGATAGTTGCTCAGTCATGTCCAACTCTTTCCAACCCCATGGACTATAGCCCACCAGGCTTTTCTGTCTGTGGAATTCTCCAGGCAAGAATACTGGAGAGGGTTGCCATTTCCTTCTCCAAAGGAAACATCCTAAATGCCCAAAATGTAAATTGTGTAAAAGCAAAGCTTCTCCAATTCAAGGAGGAAATGGGAGGGAAGTCAAGGTGTGCAGTCCAGACAGATTTTTTTGGCCCCTCCCTCAGTTCTCCCTAACAGATGAGTAGGTGGGGCATTGGGAGCCTATTTGTTCAAATCCTCACCTAGTGCAAAACCTCTAAACAAAACCATTGGTGCGTTTTTATTCAACTTCTGCTTGGTTACATCTAATGACAAGGAACTCATTGCATCAAAAGAAAGCCTGTTTCATTGTTCCACAGTCCTAAGATACTGACATAGGTTTCCTCAGCTATCATTAATTATAAGTCACTAGTCTAGAAGACATTTTCAATACTAATTGGATCAGAAATAATTTTGGACTATGTTTACTCATTGTCAGCTCAGAGAGCTAACTAAAAGGCAGCAATTTCTTTTTTAGGGCCCTCTGGGTTCCCTAAAAAAAGACTTAGGGAGTTTTCCATGGAAAGTTTCTACAAAGAAATGTAGCCCTTGAAAAACATTAAGTATGCCACATTCAAACTCAAGAAAATATTTGTTCTGAGTCACCAGTCCTTTGAAACAGCTTGGTGTTAGAGGGGTTATAATGAAAATGCCAATAATAGACCCATAGCAAGCAAGCCGGTTCAGAAACTTTGTTCAAAAGAAAAGTACATCCCAAATGCAGTATTTATGTGTTCTCCAGATGACAGCGACATTGAATATTGACTGTTCTCAGCCTTTAAGCCTAGCATAAACACAAACACAAAACACTCCCTGTCAAATAAAAGCCACTCAGATAGGCTCAGACGAGGAAGAAAAGCTTTCTTTTTCCTTTGTTTCTCCGAGGGGCTTCATGAGAAGGCTCTCCAAACTTTCTAGGACACCAGGAAGACAGAAAATAAAAGCCACGTTTGGAATTTTCCTGCCATCTCTCCTCTGCCACCTTTTGACATGAAGGCCTCAGGGAAGTGTTTTCTGTGTGCTGTGTGGACACTGTCCAGCGGCTTGGCTGCCTGTTTTAGTAGGTAGTTTCTTTGGAACACATTTGTGTTTTGTCTTTTGAGGCTTTCCAACTACAGCTGTGGGATTGAGTCATTGCAGCAGACCCCTTCAGGACCACGATGCCTAAAATATCTTCTGTCTGGCACCTCATAGAAAATGTTGCTGATCTCTGCTTTAGAAGTGTTTTTAAAGAGAATTCAGCATTAAAAAAAAAAAAACAAAAAACAAAACTAGAGCAGTAGGATTGGCTAGAGGGACTAGACTACACATCACTCAGGTTTGTATAACACTGACTCTCTAATGGATCCCAAAGATCAATTAGATCAAGGCTTTTCATTCCCCATCTGATGAAAATGAAGCCATGGGCAGTGAGTATGTGAGGTAAAGTCAATGGGAGCTTGTCCAGCCAAGAGGAGCCTTCTTTGCTTGTGTCACAGCAAAAAGACACAACTTTGTATCCTTTAGGTCAAAACCCACTCAGAAATTTGAGCTTTAGAGAATGCAAGTGTATAACAACATAGTCCATGTTCACTTTATGAATCAGCAATCCCAGCATAAAAGCAAAGGATGGTGGTGGAACAATAGAAGCAGTGGAAGAATAGAAACTGATTCTAGGCTTTGCCACCTACTATGATTTATATGTTATCTTAATCTCTTTAAACTTCCATTTATCCTCTGTAAAATGAGTATTAAAATAATAAAACTACTGTTGCTGAGGTTTCAGGTATAATAAATGAAAGATGTCTGGCACAGAACAAGGATTCAATCAATCTCAAAAAATCAACAAGTAAATGTCTTGGTTCAGGTCCCCCTGAATCAGATGCCAAGACAAGCATGTGGGTAACAAGGAGTTTGTTTGGGAAGTCACCCCAGGAAGCCATCTCAAGGAATGAGACATGGAGACAAGGAAGAAGGGAAGATTAGTAGAGGGTCATGGACATGTGGGGCTCAGTCTCACAGAGAACCTCCCAGAGATTGCCCAGCAGGACAGTGCTGTATCTTGTTGGGTGACTGTGAGTTATTGTTGCTCCCATGCTGTTACCTCCCAGGTAGGCATTTTGCTGGGTTCCAGGAAGGAGCACCCTCAGGCAGCTCTAGTGTCTTAGATGACTTACAGAATAAGTCAAGGGGATACGGCTAAGACATTGTCTGTGTTTGTTACAGTAAATGAACAGACAATACTCAAGTTCCTTTTATCCTAGTTCAGTTACATAAATTCTAGTCAACAAATATTTTAAACTAGTAGCAATTATTAACTATACATTTTATTGAGCTGAAGTAGTTGTCACATTTATTATGACTATATAAAATTTATATATGTACTTTAATAACTGTAGTGTATTATAATTAAAAATGATCATGATAAAAGCAAACTACCAAGGTTCTGAAATCTTCCAGTTAGAGCATTTGTAAGTCAGTCAATTCGTGTGTGGTTCAACTAAAAACAGACTGTTAATGCTTGGGTATTAGATGACGTCTCCCACAGGATCATTTAACAAAAACAAAGTTTAAGTTTTAATTCTACAGAAAGAACTGAATAATGAATGTGTTGGGTATAGAAGTTGTGTAAACTATTAGGACTAAAATTTTCATATGGTAGAAGTTCAAGTAAAATAACAATGAGTGAATCTGACTGAAAAAGTCATTGTTTACATCCAGTCAGAGGTCTCTCTGCAATTAAAGGCTCCCACATCAATATGTTAATAAAAGTGTGAAGGTGGGGAAGGGTGGGCCACTCATGTTCCCTAAGGATGGTCACCAACCAGTGTAATTAGATACATTTCTGACAGTGACCTTCCTGAAGGATCCTAACAATGGAGGCTCAGCAGCAGGAACAAGATTCACTGGTTTCTCTCCAATCTGGTTTCCATGGTTAGCAAACCTCAACCTTAACAGAGAAGGAAAACATTTCAATCCACACAGTGGAACACGGAAACTTCTGATTGTGCTCTTCTGAACCCTAAGGAGATTTTCAAATGCATCATTAGTTATGTCCAGTTTTGAGTGGGTTATTTAAGAATCTAGTGGTACATTGGATAAGAATCAGCCTACCAATGCAGGGGACACAGGTTGTATCCCTGGTCCAGGAAGATTCCACCGGCCACGGGGAAACTAAACCTGTGAGCCACAACTACTGAGCCCGTGTGCCTAGAGTCTGTGGTCTACAACTACAGAAGCCACCACGATAAGAAGCATGAGCCCCACAGCTAGAAAGTAGCCCTTGCTCTGCAAGTATAGAAAGCCCATGTATAACAACAAAGACCCAGTGCAACCAAAAATAAAGAAATGCATTTCTTAAAAGCAGAATCTGTAACTTTGAATTTACAGTGAAGGAGAACAGATTGGCTGTGGGGCATGGAAGAAACTAACATCTTCTGAGTCACTAGTACATCATAGAAAGTGTCCTACATGTTTCAGATCTTATCACATTTAGTTCTCAAAACAATCCTCTGAAGAGAATACTCAGTAAGCCAAACATTTAAAAAGATTGAGGGTCCCTCATCATCTGTGTGCCCTAGAGCAAACTTCTTAACATCTCTACTGTCTTCACTTCAACATTAGACTTACTGTCATCTTAGAAGGAAAGCAATCTGATAGAATAATTTAACTAAAATGTAGGCTTCTCTTGGAAAGACTGTATTTACATTTTAAAGGTATAGGTAATTAAGTCAAATCTACTCTTGGAGGGTACTGGACATGGAACAACAGGCTGGTTCCACATAGGAAAAGAAGCACGTCAAGGCTATATATTGTCACCCTGCTTATTTAACTTATATGCAGAGTACATCATGAGAAACGCTGGGATGGAGGAAACACAAGCTGGAATCAAGATTGCCAGGAGAAATAACCTCAGATACTCAGATACTCAGATGACACCACCTCAGATACTCAGATGACACCAGATACTCAGATGACACCTCAGATACTCAGATGACACCACCCTTATGGCAGAAAGTGAAGAAGAACTCAGATACTCAGATGACACCACCCTTACGGCAGAAAGTGAAGAGGAACTAAAAAGCCTCTTGATGAAAGTGAAAGAGGACAGTGAAAAAGTTGGCTTAAAGCTCAACCTTCAGAAAACTAGGATCATGGCATCCGGTCCCATCACTTCATGGCGGATAGATGGGGAGACAGTGGAAACAGTGTCAGACTTTATTTTTCTAGGCTCCAAAACCACTGCAGATGGTGATTGCAGTCATGAAATTAAAAGATGCTTACTCCTTGGAAGGAAATTTATGACCAACCTAGACAGCATATTAAAAAGCAGAGACATTACTTTGTCAACACAGGTCTGTCTAGTCAAGGCTATGGTTTTTCCAGTGGTCATGTATGGATGTGAGAGTTGAACTATAAAGAAAGCTGAGTGCCAAAGAATTGATGCTTTTGAACTGTGATGTTGGAGAAGACTCTTGAGAGTCCCTTGGACTGCAAGGAGATCCAACCAGTCCATCCTAAAGGAGATCAGTCCTGGGTGTTCATTGGAAGGACTGATGCTAAGCTGAAACTCCAATACTTTGGCCACCTCATGCAGAGTTGATTCATTGGAAAGACCCTGATGCTGGGAAAGATTGAGGGCAGGAGGAGAAGGGGATGACAGAGAATGAAATGGCTGAATGGCATCACCGACTCAATGGACATGGGTTTGGGTGAACCCCGGGAGTTGGTGATGGCCTGGGAGGCCTGGCGTGCTGCGATTCATGGGGTCACAAAGAGTCGGACACGACTGAGAGACTGAACTGAACTAAACTGAACTCTTGGAGGAATGTTTGTGACTTAAAATGAGGAATATATTTTAGAACCAAGAACCAAAAGGGGCAGGATAAATTCTGAAAGGCCATTTAGCTCTATTTATCTCTGCTCATGTTACCACATGCAAATACCACATGCAAATATCTGGGCATATGATTCTAATTTTATTATCTCTTTTATTTATATTCATTGATTTATCTTTTAACATTTGGTAGAGATGGAGACCTCTGGTTCTCTATTCCAATATCCTTTCTGATTGGCTAATACATATAACATATAGGATACTACATGTGTTTTGTTATTACCCATTAATAAACACATGAGACATTTCTGCATATTAATAAGAAGCTCAAAGTATGGATATATTGGAGAAATGGTGACTTTATAGCATTGTGGAGGAAACCAGGGCCTAAGAATATTTTTTCTAAGTTCTTTTGTCTCAACTCACAATAAGAATACATTTTACAAGGAGATTCAGTAAGCATCTATGTATGTACCTGTGTTCTCATATAGCTAAAACAAGTTTTAAGAAAACAGTGTTTACTGTTACCATGTACAGGACATTCTGATATTTTCTCCATTAATCTGTTTATTTTGACTTTGTTAAAGTATAATTTACAAAGGTATAACATACTTAAGTGTATATCATGATGATTTTATATATATACATATATGTGTATATATATATATATACACACACATATATATATACACACACATTGTGTAAAGATTTCCTCATATATTTAATTAATATATCCATAACCTCACATATTTATCATTTTGCTTATTTGGTTTTTCAGTGAGAACACTTAAGTTTTATTCTTTGACATTTCAATTGTACAATACAGTGTTATTACCTCTAAAAGCATCCTATGCATTAGATTCTCAGACCCTATTCATCTTATTAGCTGAAAGCTGGTACCCTTTTACCAACTCTCCCTATTTCCTCGACTCCTAGGCCCTTGCAACCACTTTTATACTTTCTGTTTCTATGAGTTTGACCTTTTTAAATATCACATGTGTGACACCATACAGTATTTGTCTTTCTCTGTCTAGCTTGTTTCATTTAGTATAATGCCCTTAAGTCCACCCATTTTCAGTATATTGTATTTCTGTTTTCATTTGTCTCAAGATATATTTTGACTTCTCTTTTGAATTCTTGTTTGGCTCATTGGTTGTTCAGTAGCATTTTGTTTAACCCCCACATATTTGTGAATTTTCTTTTTGTAATTGATTTCTAGTTTGTGGTTGGAAAAGATGCTTGATATGATTTCAGTCTTCTTGGATTTATAATATCTACTTTTATCAGTTGTGTTTGCTTGCCTTCATGCATTACATCCTTAGTTATTACTATGGAGTAGGTATATGACTGGGCTTCCCAGGTGGTGATAGTGGTAAAGAACCCACCTGCCAATGCAATAGAGATAGGAGACTTGGGTTCAATTCCTGGGTCGGGAAGATCCCCTGGAGGAGGACATGGCAACTCAATCTTGTATTATTTCCTGAAGAATCACCATGGACAGAGGAATCTAGCAGGCTACAGTCCATAGGGCCATAAAGAGTCGGACATGACTGAAGTAATTTAGCACACACGCAGGTATATGAGTAATTATTTAAGAATGAATTTTGCTGAAAAGATAATTTAGAGATATACTTTGAAATATACACAGTCACTAAAAATTTGTTTGAAGCTTGTTTTTAGAAAAAAATTATGAAATATTCAGATTTTAATGTCAAAATATTAGATATCAATTTTCTAGAAAGGTAAAATGTTTAGCACTCTTTTATTGTAGATGCTAAGAGTTAGAAAAAAATCTTGTTTGTGAAGAGAATACACTGTAGATGTGCCTTTCATTTTCTATTTTCTTGGGAACTTTGCCTTATAGAGAAAGTCATCAAAATTTGATTACAATTTTGTTCTCAAGTTATCATTATTCTGCAAAGCATTTTAGAGAGGTGTTAATTGAAACTGTTCTCAGACTTCTAGTCTCAGTATGATTTCAGAATAGTGATGCTCCCTACAACCATCATCATCCCTAACTCATGAAATAAAAATAACAATAGGAAATTATAATGTTCTTGAGTAGTGACAAAACAAACAAAATCCAGTGGTTACCTCATGCTTTGTGAAAGAACACTGGCATGGCTACTGGGGAAATATGTTTACCATGTAGAGCTACTTTCAGGTCACTGTATAATGTAGAATATCTGGGTACTTCCACACGACACTGGTTAGAATGATATTATATGGTAAAGAACTATTGTCCCCAACTTTGACATGCTGTTCTTTAATTGTACCCTACAATTCTATGTCTTCACTTATTACATTGCTTTGTATTGGTTGGTTTACGTAAGAGTTTTCCCTTCTGAATTGTGAATGCTGGTGTTTTATTGATTTTCCTTTCTCCAGCATCTATCAGCTACATAATTTGTATGAGAAGGTACCAAATGTTTTATCATATGAATTATGCAAGGAAGTTATGAAGGAAAGAAGGAGGGAGAGAGGGAGGAGAGATGCCTCCAGCCATCTCACTAGTCCCTCTCTGGAGATTACATGTACTTCCACTCCCGTATTACAGTATTTCTGAAGTAGGAAGGAACATATTCATTCAAGGAGGTTCTCGTGAATGCAGTGGAGTAAAGGATCAGAGGGACAAGTGGTGGCCAGGTTATGTCAGGCTTTGTGGACAGTTTTAAGGACTTTGGCTAAGTAACTGAAATTGGAGGCTCTTGCATAATTTTAAACTGCTAAGTGACATGTTCTGATTCCACGCTAAAAGGCTTACTCTGCTGCTTTGGAAACAGAATGTCTAGAGAGTAGAGATGGAAGCAAGTATACCTATTAGAAAGCTATTACAGAAACTCCAACTGGAGAAAGATAGAATTTCTGATCAGAGTAGCAGCAGTGGAGGTGGTAGGAAGTGGTAAAAAGGCAGGGATAGCTGATCTGAAGGTAGAGACATCATCAGGGTTCCTAAGAAGGACTCCAGTGTTGTTGACTGAAAGTATTCAAGCATTTCATTAATGCAAAGGAGAAAGCTGTGGGAGGAGCTGGTTAGGAGGGAGGTCAGGAATTCAGTTTAGCAGAGGTTGATTATGAGATGTCTACTAAACATTCAAGTAAGGATATCCAGTAGGCAGTTAGTTATAGGTCTGGAACTTAAGCAGTTAGAGCTAGAAATGTAAAAGGTGAATCTTTTCCATATACAAGTTATTTATATCCATGAGGTTGGATAAGATAAAAAAAGAGTGAGTATATAAGAAGGCCTTTTTTATATTAAAGAGCTCTGAAACTGTTCTTCAAAGGAGAATCTGAATTTATTTTAAAATGTCCCATTCAACTAACAAAAGAACGATGAGTCTTACTCAGCATTGAAATGATTTGGTGCTAAATTCAAGAAGATTAGAACTCAAAACGATGAGGGATCCTGTCTGAAATATCAGCTCAACTGTCAAAACCATCTTTGAATAAATGACTTCATCAAACACAACATTTATAAAAGTCTGCTCTACAGACATTCACTCTTCCAATGAAAACAATCCTTTGGCATACCATCCCCATTACTGGAAAATTATCTTGGTGCCTCTTGCTGCCCACAAGCCAGTGATTCCTGTATTAATTTCTTCTTGTTGCCATAACAAATTGAATCCAACTGAAAACCAGAAGAAAAGGGATCCTTAGAGATGCAGTACGTAGAAGTCAGATCTCCTCTTTATATGTTCTTATAGCAACTTTTTCCTTTGTCACTCTTTATAATTGTGATTTTATTTTATTTTCAGAACTATTAGATTAATATTTTCCTTTCTCTTAGAATCTATTCCACACGATGTCAAGGATTGTGCCAGTGTTACTTATAATCATATTACCGAATTCTGCTGTAGACCTGGCATATTGAAGACACTCAATAAATAGTTATTAAATATTTGAAAGAAAAGAAAAATCAATCAATCAACTGTTTCTCTCTCCCTTAGTTGTTCTCATTCCATGCTCCCCACTGGTGTCTGCTTGGCATCTGGCAAGTTTTGTCTGTGTCTGTCTAAGTCCTTTGCTAAATTCTTGGAGTTGAGAACAAAATTGGACTCCAACTGCTGTGACAATTGGCTCATCCTAGGATAAGATTTCTAACTCCACTGACCACTTAGTTCTCCTTCACTTCCTAAGCCTTGATCACCTAAGCAGGCACCAGAGATGGACCTGCCCCTTCTCTTCTCCCCTGCCTCCCACTCCTGTGTAGAGATCAGACAAATCCTATATGACAAATGATGAATTATGACAATTGACAGTAAATTAAATGATGGTGACTATATAACTATTAACATGTTAAATTCTTGTGCTTTTATTTCCTGAGGAAATTGCTCATAATCATAAGTCAAGGTCAAAACTCTTTTAGGCCTTTCCTGTAGATCTCCTCTCAGGTTCTACTTGGTACCATCTCACATTCTCTGTCTCTTTTCAGGGAGTTCAATGAGATTTCTTTATTTCAACATTTCACTTCTCTATTTCTTCTTGTATATTTCTTATATTTGTATATTCCTTCTTTCACTTCTCTATTTCAGTTGCTCAGTCATCTCCAACTCTTTGCAACCCCATGAATCGCAGCACGCCAGGCCTCCCTGTCCATCACCAACTCCCGGAGTTTACCTAAACTCATGTCCATTGAGTCGGTGATGCCATCCAGCCATCTCATCCTCTGTCATCCCCTTCTCCTCCTGCCTCCAATCCCTCCCAGCATCAGGGTCTTTTCCAATGAGTCAACTCTTGGCATGAGGTGGCCAAAGTATTGAAGTTTCAGCTTCAGCATCAGTTCCTTCCAATGAACACCCAGGACTGATCTCCTTCAGGATGGATTGGTCGGATCTCCTTGCAGTCCAAGGGACTCTCAAGAGTCTTCTCCAACACCACAGTACAAAGGCATCAATTTTTCGGCGCTCAGTTTTCTTCACAGTCCAACTCTCACATCCATACATGACCACTGGAAAAACCATAGCCTTGACTAGACGGACCTTTGTTGACAAAGTAATGTCTCTGCTTTTTAATATGCTGTCTAGATTGGTCATAAATTTCCTTCCCAGGAGTAAGTGTCTTTTAATTTCATGGCTGCAATCACCATCTGCAATGATTTTGGAGCCCAAAAAAATAAAGTGTGACACTGTTCCCACTGTCTCCCCATCTATTTCCCATGAAGTGATGGAACCAGATGCCATGATCTTAGTTTTCTAAATGTTGAGCTTTAAGCCAACTTTTTCACTCTCCTCTTTCACTTTCATCAAGAGGCTCTTTAGCTCTTCTTCACTTTCTGCCATAAGGGTGGTGTCATCTGCATATCTGAGGTTATTGATATTTCTCCCAGCATTCTTTGATTCCAGCTTGTGCTTCTTCCAGCCCAGCGTTTCTCATGATATACTCTGCATATAAGTTAAATAAACAGGGTGACAATATACAGCCTTGATGTACTCCTTTTCCTATTTGGAACCAGTCCATTGTTCCATGTCTAGTTCTAACTGTTGCTTCATGACCTGCATATAAATTTCTCAAGAGGCAATCAGGTGGTCTGCTATTCCCATCTGTTTCAGAATTTTCCACAGTTTATTGTGATGCACACAGTCAAAGGCTTTGGCATAGTCAATAATGCAGAAATAGATGTTTTTCTGGAACTCTTTTGCTCTTTCAATGACCTGGCAGATGTTTGCAATTTGATCTCTGGTTCCTCTGCCTTTTCTAAATCCAGCTCGAACATCTGGAAGTTCACAGTTCACATATTGCTGAAGCCTGGCTTGGAGAATTTTGAGCATTACTTTACTAGCATATGAGATGAATGTAATCATATGGTAGTTTGAGCATTCTTTGGCATTGCCTTTCTTTGGGATTGGAATGAAAACTGACCTTTTCCAGTCCTGTGGCCACTGCTGAGTTTTCCAAATTTGTGGATATATTGAGTGCAGCACTTTCACAGCATCATCTTTTAGGATTTGAAATAGCTCAAATGGAATTCCATCACCTCCACTAGCTTTGTTCATAGTGATGCTTTCTAAGGCCCACTTGACTTCACATTCCAGAATGTCTGACTCTAGGTGAGTGATCACACCATCGTGATTGTCTAGGTCGTGAAGATCTTTTGTGCACAGTTCTGGGGAAATCATTACCATCTTTCTAAATTCCATATATATGTCTTGATATACTGTATTGGTATTTTTCTTTCTGATTTACTTCACTCTGTATAATAGGCTCCAGTTTCATCCACCTCATTAGAACTGATTCAAATGCATTCTTTCTAATGGCTGAGTAATATTCCTTGTATATATGTACCACAGCTTTCTTATCCATTCATCTACTGTTGGACATCTAGGTTGTTTCCATGTCCTTGCTGTTGTAAACAGTGCTACAATGATCATTGGGGTACACGTGTCTCTTTCAATTCTGGCTTCCTCAGTGTGTATGCCCAGCAGAGGGATTGCTGGGTCATATGGCAGTTCTATTTCCAGTTTTTTAAGGAAACTCCACACTGTTCTCCATAATGGCTATACTAGTTTGCATTCCCACCAACAGTGTAAAAGTGTTCCTTTTTCTCCGCACCCTCTCCAGCATTTATTGTTTGTAAACTTTTTGATAGCAACCATTCTGACCAGCATGAGATGGTACCTCATTGTGGTTTTGATTTGCACTTCTCTGATAATGAGTGGTGTTGAGCATCTTTTCATGTGTTTTTTTTTAGCAATCTGTATGTCTTCTTGAAGAAATGTCTGCATAGTCCTTTGGCCCATTTTTTGATTGGGTCGTTTATTTTTCTGGAATTGAGTTGCAGAAACTGCTTGTATACTTTTGAGATTAATTCTTTGTCAGTTTCTTCATTTGCTATTATTTTCTCCCATTCTGAAGGTTGTAAGCCAGGTTGATTCTTCCAGTTCCATTCTTCCTCCTCAAAACTGCTTTGGTTATTTGAGGTTTTTTGTATTTCCATACAAATTGTGAAATTATTTGTTCTAGTTCTCTGAAAAATACCACTGGTAGCTTGATAGGGATTGCATTGAATCTATAGATTGCTTTGGATAGTATATTCGTTTTCACTCTATCAATTCTTCCAATCCATAAACGTGGTATATTTCTCCATCTATTTGTGCCATCTTTGATTTCTTCCATCAGTGTTTTATAGTCTTCTATATATAGGTCTTTTGTTTCTTTAGGTAGATTTATTCCGAAATATTTTATTCTTTTCGTTGCAATGGTGAATGGAGTTGTTTCCATATTTTCTCTTTCTGTTTTCTCATTGTTAGTGTATGGGAATGCAAGGAATTTCTGTGTGTTAATTTTATATCCTGCAACTTTACTATATTCATTGATTAGCTCTAGTAATTTTCTGGTGGAGTCTTTAGGGTTTTCTATGTAGAGGATCATGTCATCTGCAAACATAAGAGATTTACTTCTTTTCCAATCTGGATTCCTTTTATTTCTTTTTCTTCTCTGATTGCTGTGGCTAAAACTCCCAAAACTATGTTGAATAGTAGTGATGAGAGTGGGCACCCTTTCTTGTTCCTGACTTTAGGGGAAATGGTTTCAATTTTTCACCATTGAGGATAATGTTTGCTGTGGGTTTATCATATATGGCTTTTATTATGTTGATGTTTATTCCTTCTATGCCTGCTTTCTGGATTTTTATCATAAATGGATGTTGAATTTTGTCAAAGGCTTTCTCTGTATCTGTTGAGATAATCATATGGTTTTTATCTTTCAGTGTGTTAATGTGGTTTATCACGTTGATTGATTTGTGAATATTGAAGAATACTTGCATCCCTGGAATAAAGCCCACTTGGTTATGATGTTTGATCTTTTTAATATGTTGTTGGATTATGTCTGCTAGAATTTTGTTAAGGATTTTTGCATCTATGTTCATCAGTTATATTGGCCTGTAGTTTTCTTTTTTTGTGGCATCTTGTCTGGTTTTGGTATTAGGGTGATGGTGGCCTCATAGAATGAGTTTGGAAGTTTACCTTCCTCTGCAATTTTATGGAAGAGTTTGAGTAGGATAGGTGTTAGCTCTTCTCTATATTTTTGGTGGAATTCAGCTGTGAAGCCATCTGATCTTGGGCTTTGGTTTGTTGGAAGATTTCTGATTACAGTTTCGATTTCTGTGCTTGTGATGGGTCTGTTAAGATTTTCTATTTCTTCCTGGTCCAATTTTGGAAAGTTATACCTTTCTAAGAATTTGTCCATTTCATCCAAGTTGTCCATTTTATTGGCATATAGTTGCTGGTAGTAGTCTTTTATGATCCTTTGTATTTCTGTGTTGTTGTAATTTCTCCATTTTCATTTCTAATTTTGTTGATTCGATTCTTCCGCCCCCTTCTTTTTTTTTTTTTTTTTTTTTTGATGAGTCTGGCTAATGGTTTGTCTATTTTATTTATCTTCTCAAAGAACCAGCTTTTAGCTTTGTTGATTTTTGCTATGGTCTCTTTTGTTTCTTTTTCATTTATTTCTACCCTATCTTTATGATTTCTTTCCTTCTACTAACCCTGAGGTTCTTCATTTCTTCTTTATCTAGTTTCTTTAGGTGTAGAGTTAGGCTATTTATTTGATTTTTCTCTTGTTTCTTGAGGTAAGCTTGTATTGCTATGAACTTTTCCCTTTGAACTGGTTTCACTGAATCCCATAGATTTGGGTTGTTGTGTTTTCATTTTCATTTGTTTATATGCATATTTGATTTCATTTTTTATTTTTTCTGTGATTTGTTGGTTATTCAGAAGCGTGTTATTTAGCCTCCATTTGTTTGTATTTTTAATAGTTTGTGTTTTTTTTTTTTTATCCTGTAGTTGACATCTAATCTTACCTCATTGCAATCAGAAAAGATGCTTGAGATGATCTCAATTTATTTTAATTTACCAAGGCTAGATTTCATGCCCAGAATGTGATCTATCCTGGAGAAGGTTCCGTGTGCACTTGAGAAAAAGGTGAAATTCATTGTTTTGGGGGTGAAATGTCCGATAGATATCAATTTGGTCTAACTGTTTTATTGTATCATTTAAAGTTTGTGTTTCCTTGCTAATTTTCTTTTTAGTTGATCTATCCATTTGTGTTACTGTTAATTTCCCCTTTCATGCTTGTTAGCATTTGCCTTACATATTGCAGTGTTTGTATGTTGGTTGCATATATATAACTGTTGTATAATAATTGTTATATCTTCTTCTCGGATTGATCCTTTGAACATTATGTAGTGTCCTTCATTGCCTCTTTTCACAGCCTTTATTTCAAAGTCCATTTCATCTGATATGAGTATTGCTACTTCTGCTTTCTTTTGGTCTCCATTTTCATGAAATATCTTTTTCCAGCCCTTCAGTTTCAGTCTGTATGTGTCCCTTGTTTAGAGGTGAGTCTCTTATAGACAGCATATATAGGGGTCTTGTTTTTGTATCTATTCAGCCAGTCTTTGTCTTTTGGTTGGGGCATTCAACCCATTTACATTTAAGGTAATTATTGATAAGTATAATTCCATTGCCATTTACTTTGTTGTTTTGGGCTCAAGTTTATAAACCTTTTCTCTGTTTCCTGTCTAAAGAAGATCCTTTAGCATTTGTTGAAGAGCTGGTTTGGTGGTGCTGAATTCTCTCAGCTTTTGCTTGTCTGTAAAGCTTTTGATTTCTCTTTCATATTTGAATGAGATCCTTGCTGGGTATAGTAATCTGGGTTGTAGACTTTTCTCTTTCATCACTTTAAGTATGGCTTGTCATTCCCTTCTGGCCTGAAGAGTATTTATTGAAAGATCAGCTGTTGTCCTTACGGGAATCCCCTTATGTATTATTTGTTGTTTTTTCCCTTGCTGCTTTTACTACTTGTTCTTTGTGTTTGATCTTTGTTAATTTGATTAATATGTGTCTTGGGGTGTTTTGCCTTGGGTTTATCCTGTTTGGGACACCCTGGGTTTCTTGGACCTGGGTGGTTATTTCCTTCCTCATTTTAGGGAAGTTTTTAACTATTATCTCCTCAAGTATTTTCTCACAGCCTTTCTTTTTGTCTTCTTCTTCTGGGAGTCCTATGATTTGAATGTTGGGGAGTTTAACATTGTCCCAGAGGTCCCTGAGGTTTCTTCATTTCTTCTAACTCTTTTTTCTTTTTTCCTCTCTGCTTCATTTATTTCCACCATTCTATCTTCCACCTCACTTATCCTATCTTAGGCCTCAATTATTCTACTGTTGGTTGCCTCCAGAGTGCTTTTGATCTCAGTTATTGCATTATTCATTATTGATTGGCTCTTTTTTATTTCTTCTAGGTCCTTGTGAAACTTTTCTTGCTTCTTCTCACTTGTCTCCAGACTATTAGCTGTAGCTCCATTTTGTTTTCAAGATTTTGGATCATTTTTATTATTATTATTCTGAATTCTTTATCAGGTAGACTCCCATCTCCTCCTCTTTTGTTTGGTTTGGTGGACGTTTATCATGTTCCTGTACCTGCTGAATATTTCTCTGCCTTTTCATCTTGTTTAGATTGCTGTGTTTGGGGTGGCCTTTCTGTATGCTGGAAGTTTGTGGTTCCTCTTTATTGTGGAGGTTCCTCTCTGTGGGTGGGGTTGGATAAGTGGTTTGTCAAGGTTTCCTGGTTAGGGAAGCTTGCATTAGTGTTCTGGTGGGTGGAGCTGGATCTCTTCTCTCTGGAATGCAATAAAGTGTCCAGTAGTGAGTTTTCAGGTGTCTGTGGGTTTGGTGTGACTTTTGGCCGCCTGTATTTTAATACTCAGGGTTTTGTTCCTGTGTTGTTGGAGAATTAGCTTGATATGTCTTACTCTGAAACTTGTTGGCTCTTGGGTGGAGCTTGGATTCAGTGTAGGTATGGAGACTTTTGGATGAGCTCTTGTCTTTTAATGTTCCCTGGAGTCAGGAGTTTTCTGGTGCTCTCAAGTTTTGGATTTAAGCCTCCTGCCTCTGGCTTTGTCTTATTCTTACACTAGCCTCAAGACTTCTCCACCCATATGGCACCCATGATAAAACATCTAGGTTAATGGTGAAAAGATTCTTCACAGTGAGGGACACCCAGAGAGGTTCACAGAGTTACACGGAGAAGGGAAGAGAGAGGAGGGGTATAGAGGTGACCGGAAGGAGAAGAGAAGGAATCAAAAGAGGGGAGAGAACACTCTAGCCAGTAATCAATTTGCTGTGTGCTCTGCACAGTCTGGAACACTCAGAGAGGTTCACAGAGTTACATAGAGGAGAGAAGAGGGAGGAAGGAGATAGAGGTGACCAGGAGGAGATAAGGGGAAGTCAAAAGGAGAGAGACAGACCTAACCAGTAATCGGTTCCCTAAGTGTTCTCCACAGCCCAGATCACCCAAAGAGATTCACAGAGTTGGGTAGAGAGGAGAAGGGGGAAGGAGGAGATAGAGATGACGGGGAGGGGGGGAAGGAGAGTCAAAAGGGGAGAGAGCATTCAAGTCAGTAATCACACTCCTAAGTAAAAATGAGTACTGAAGATTGGATTCTTAAAGGTACAAAATTGATAACAAATACCAAAAACAAAGATTAAAAATCTAGAGTAGAGGTTAGACTCTCAAACATACAATATTAAAAAAAAAATTGCAAAAATTATAAAAAATATATCTATGAAATTTGCTTTAAAATAGGGTCTTTTTTTTGGCAAGGTAATAGTAGGCTATAAAAATGAAAATTAAAGGAGTAATAAAGATCTTAAAAATTAAAAAATTTAAAAATGATAATAGTAAAGTGTACCTAGGAATTTCTCTGAAGCTGTTGAGGGCAGTGTGGAGTCAGTTGAGTTTCAGATAGTTCCTTGTTGCAGCTTATACTTCTTCTCAAGGTCTATAGGCGCCTTCCAATGTAATCAATGCTAACTATAGGGTTTTAATCTCCTGTCATTTCCAAAGCAGTTCCCTCTTCTTTGTTTATTTTGGCTTCCTCTGTTCGCAAGTCTCTTCAGAGTCTAATTTCCATCCTGACACAAGGAGGCAAAGATGGTCACTTATTTAGACTCGTTTATTCAATCGTGTTGTGGGGAGGGAGGAACACTATAAACAGATGTCACTGGTGTGTGTGGGGCGTGCTCGCATTGTCTGGGCCACACTGGGTTTGCCCCCGCTCATGGCGTGTGTGCTTTCCTGGTCTACACTGCTCAGGGTCCAGGTTGCTCTGCAGGGGAACTGTCTAAAGCAGGCCCTGGGTTGCAGGTACTTCCCAGGTCTAAACCACTCAGATTCAGGTTCTCAGGTACTCCACAAAGGCACAGAGTCAGTTGGGCCTGCGTTTTGTGTCTTTCCCAAGTCCAGGCAGCTCAGGCAACCAGGCGCTTGGCGAGTGCACTCTCCCGGGTGGGTGGTGCGTCTTATCAGCCGCTCAATTTCCTGGGTGCGCCATGAGGGCGCCCTCTCAGGTGTGCCGTGTGTCTCCTCTGGGGAGCTGATCTCTGACTGCGGCCCTCCTGGTGGATGTCATCCATCCAGGATCCCAGGAAGGCTTGGTTAGCAACTGAGACCCTGCTCACAGTTTGGCGAAGGATGCCACCTCTGGGGCCGAGATTGCCCCTCGCCTTCCAGCTCTGCCTGTCGCCCGCCTGTCTCTCCTCCCCCAGCGGGGTGGGGAGGTGGGGCGGCCCACAACTGGCGTTCGCTCAATCCTTTGTTCTGTGAGTGGGCCAGGCTGTGCCTTAAAGCTTTTCATGGGAAAGTTCTCTCTCTCTTTCTTTTTATTCTCTCTCTAGCTATCCCAGTTTGGGTTGTTATCTCATGTTAGGTCCCTCAGATTGTCCTCAGGGCCGTAAGGCCTGGTCCTCACCCTAAGTATGCAGCCCACGCCTCCCTGTTCAGCCCCCACTCACTGCTGGTGGACGAGAGTGTCTGGGCTACTTCTCTGCTGGGAGTTGTGGTTAGGCATGTAATCTGAGAGGGTTTTTTTTTTCCCTCCTCGTTATGTTGCCCTCTGAGATTCACAAATCCACCAGTGAGAGGGTTTCCTGGTGTTTGTAAACTTCTCCTCCTTCATGACTCCCTCTCTGGGACGGGTCTCCATTCCTAACTCTTCTGTCTCTCTTTTTATCTTTTATATTTTGTCCTACCTCCTTTTGAAGAGAATGGGCTACTTTCTGGGCGCCTTGTGTCCTCCACCAGCATTCAGACGTTGTTTTGTGGAATTTGTTCAGTGTTCAAATGATCTTTCGATGAATTTGTGGGTCTCCCCACAACTGGGGATGAAAGTGGTCTCCCCATCCTATTCCTCTGCCATCTTAGGACCCCCCCCCCTTAAAATTTTGAAAAATAAAGTAATAAAGTCCCATGAGGGATTTGTCACTTTAAGAAAATAACAAACTTACTGGATCCAGAAATGTATTTTCTAAGATTTGAGATATTTTTTTTTATCAAGATAAAGTCAGTAACAATAGAATCTTACTGGAAAAAAAAAAAAAAAACCAGAAAGTTCACTCCTGAATTAAGTATCTTGACATTCACTAAATGCCAGCAGTAAGGATGAAATTTTAAAGGAATCATTAAGGAAACCTTTCTACTCAGTCTAAGGATAGCCAATTAGTACACATAATAATCGATTTATTGTCTGGTATTTAGTGAAGACTTTAGAAAAGGTATCAACACATAGGTATTTTTTTTTTGTAAATAGATTCAGATGAAATGCAAGCTTTAAAAATCGACTGTAAACTCTATTATCTGATAGGTTTAATCAGACTTTTAGTTGTCAGAGAATAACATTCTACTCAAGGCTTGCCAATTTTCCAAGAATAAAATGACTTAACAAAACATGGTACTGAATATAATTCAGTGTTTTCACTCACGGTGTGGAAGAAAACTCATAATTATGCTGAACTTTCATGTCAGTCACATGAGCATTAATCTTCTTGAACCAGAGAATCTGTTAAAGAAAGGACTCTATTGATGAATTATACCAATTGGTATTTAAAGACTCATTACACCAGCTAATAATGTTACAGGGGAAAAGCATTAATGTACTTAATTTCAAGCCATATTAAATTGAAAAAATGTAGATGTGATTTTATTAGTATAATAAATTAAATTTTATCTGTAAAATGAATTAATTAAAAGTGAACAACAGAAACCATGATATAAAATTATAGTTACTTGCTAAATCATGAGGTAACTCTGTGTTTAACTAAGGAAATATCAGACTGCATTCTAAGAAGGCTGCACAATCTACCTTCCGTCATCAGTGTATGAAGATTCCAGTTTTTAGACACCTCACTAGAACTTATTCTTATCTGTATTTTTTATTATAGCCTTACTAATGGGTGTGAAACTGTGTCTTACTGTAATTTTGATTTTCATTTCCCTAGTGACTTAAAGATGTGGAGTATCTTTCCATGTGCTTATTGATCATTTGTATATCTTCTTAGAATAAATGTCTATTCAGCTCTGTTACTCATTTTTAATTTGAATTTTTTATCTTTTGATTATTGAATTTTAGAAATTCTTTACCTATTCTAGAACAAGTCCAGTATCAGATATACGATCTACAAAAATTTTCTCCAAATCTACAGGTTATCTTTTCACTGTCTAATAATGACTGTTTTAATTTGGTTCAGTTCAGTTCAGTTACTCAGTCGTGTCCAACTCTTTGTGACCCCATGGACTGCAGCATGCCAGGCTTCCCTGTCCATCACCAACTCCTGGCGCTTACTCAAACTCATGTCCATTGAGTCAGTGATGCCATCGAACCATATCATCCTCTGTTGTCCCCTTATCCTCCCCCCTTCAATCTTTCCCAGCATCATAGTATTTTCAAATGAGTCACTTCTTCGCATCAGGTAGCCAAAGTACTGGAGCTTCAGCTTCAGCATCAGTCCTTCCAATGAATACAGGACTGATTTCCTTTAGAATGGACTGGTTGGGTCACCTTGCTGTCCAAGGGACTCTCAAGAGTCTTCTCCAACACCACAGTACAAAAGCATCCATTCTTCGGCACTCAACTTTCATTATAGTCCAATTCTCACATCCACACATGACTACTGGAAAAACCATAGCTTTGACTAGACAGACCTTTGTTGACAAAATAATGTGTCTGCTTTTTAATTTGCTGTCTAGATCGGTCATAACTTTTCTTCCAAGGAGCAAGCGTCTTTTAACTTCATGGCTACAGTCACCATCTGCAGTGATTTTGGAGCCCCAAAAAGTAAAGTCTCTCACTATTTTCATTGTTTCCCCATCTATTTGCCATGAAGTGATGGGACCAGATGCCATGATCTTAGTTTTCTGAATGTTGAGTTTTAAGTCAACTTTTTCACTCTCCTCTTTTACTTTCATCAAGAGGCTTTTTAATTCTTCTTCACTGGGGCTTCCCTGATAGCTCAGTTGATAAAGAATCTGCCTGCCATGTGGGAGACCTGGGTTCAATACCTGGGTTGGGAAGATTCCCTGGAGAAGGGAAAGGCTACCCACTCCAGTATCCTGGCCTGGAGAATTCCATGGACTATGGGTAACAACGAGTCAGACACGACTGAGCGACTTTCACTTTCACTTATTTTGGTTATGTTGCTTCTTAATTTAAGCATTTCCATTTGATTCTTTTTAAAAATAATTTCTGTATCCTTATTGATGCACTCTCTTTGATGAGACATTTTCATCACATCTCCCATTACTTCTATGATCATGATTTCCTTTAGGTCTTTGAATAATTGTTAATAACTGATAGTTAATGTCTTCATCATTGTCTTGATGTTTTCTTTCTTGAGGCATTAATTTTCTTATATACCTTTTGGGGGTACATATGAGATAAGAAAATCATGGAATAACTGAATAAGACATATTAAATTACCATTAGATCATTTAGTCACTTAAACCCCATTATTTAGAGTCATTAGACCCCATAATTTGTGATGTTTTTTGAGTGAAAAAAGCTCTAGAGTTTTTTTGTGACAGTTTAGCAGGGATTAGAAAAATACCTTTAGAATTTTGCCCAGCTTCCCTGGTGGCTCAGAAGGTAGAGTCTGCCTGCAGTGCAGGAGACTTGGACTTGATGCCTGAGTCGGGAAGATCGCCTGGAGAAGGAAATGGCAACCCACTCCAGTATTTTTGCCTGGAAAATGCCATGACAGAGGACCCTGGTGGGCTATAGTCCTGGGGTCGCAAAGAGTCAGACATGACTGAGCAACTAACACACTTTAGAATTTTATTTATTGTATTACTGCATATGTGCTATTTCTGACATGCATCAAAGAAAAAATAATAAAATTTTCTTGATCAGCTGATCTAATTCCAGGTTTAAATTCCTGTGGATTTTCATTTTATGCTAGGTGATGCTAAAGTCAGTGCAAAAGTACCACTGAATATATAGTCAAAACAGTCCAAATTATCTTGAAAATATTTTAAATGTTAACCTCTGACCTTCCCCTCCACAATCTATATGGCTTTTTCATTCTGCACTACCAAATTTTTTTAAGTAGTATCAAATGAAGTTGAAATTGCCTGGGGGCTACATAATATGAAAAATGGATTTGAGTTTATTTTTAAGATGCTTGCACAGGTTGAATGTTTATAGGCTGTGTGCACATAAAATATAGCAAGATGACTTTAAGTGGCATGTGGGTGGTTTTTTAGTTTATAGTTAATTACCAATTTAACATAGTAGAAAAAAAATAGCACATAAAACTGCTTTGTAATTGACAATATTGCTTAAGCTAAACATGAACTTAATTAGACAGTAGGACAACTAGTCCATGGGAAAAGAAAACCCTATGAAGATGTTGTAAGACTCATTAAAGCTTGGAAAACAGACATGATGAATATATAATTCAGACATGAGTTATTATATGATAAAATCAATGATAAAATGAAAAAATGCTATTGAATTTCAAGTGAAAATTAGACCTCTGGAAGGCAACATTTTAGCTACTGTGTCATTAGCATTTAATTATTTTCTTAAGGACTTTAGATTAAATAAGTTTTAAGATTTCTTTTGATCTTGACATTTTGTTTTTGAAAATTAGCCACTTTCTCCCAAGCTTGTTCTCTTAGTATTTATTGAGAACCAACGTCATGTCAGGTGTTTTACTCAAAACACTCAGGATCTAAAAGACTCAGTTCTTTCCAATAAGAAGCTCTTTATCTTTGTGGCAGTCACGACCAGACCATTACAGTGCACCATGCTTGGGATAAAGGATGTGTAGAGTATTGCAGGTCTGCCAAGCCAAGGAAGCTGAGCCCTGCATCCAACATGTGAGGGAGCAGGGAAGGAGTCCTGGAGAGTTGATCAAGTGTCAGGTTAACACAGACAGGGTGTGTGGTGTGAAGGAAGATTGTGTTAGTGACTGTAGAGCTGATGGAGACCAAGAGTGAAGCAGGAACTTTCATTCAATTAATTCTATTTTTATTCTGATAAAATATGTAACATTAAACTTACCATTTTCACCATTTTAATTCTAAAATTCAATGGCATTAAATGTATGATATGCATCCATCACCACAGTCCAGCTCCAGAACGTATTTAGCATCTCAGACTGAAACTTTATACCCATTAAACAATGGCTCTCAATAGCCCCTCCTAAAAGCCACTGTTAACTTTCTATATCTATGAATTTGCCTATTCCAGGTACCTCAAATAAGTGGAATCAAACATTTGTATGTCTTACATTTCACTTAGCATAATGTTTTCAGGATTTCATTTCTTTGAAAATCTCAATAACATTCCATTTTATATATATATATATATTATACTGCATTTTGTTTATCCATTCATCTGTTGATGGACATTTGAATTGTTTCCACATTTTGGCTATTATGTAAATCATACTACTGGGGAAACTGATCTACAGATATCTGTTCAGAATCTTCTTTGAGTTCTTTGGGGTACATATCTAAAAGTAGAATTGCTGGATTATATGGTAATTCTGTTCAACTTTTTGAAGAATCACCAAATGGTTTTCCACAGGAGCTGCCCTGTTTTACATTCCTACCAGCAATGCATAAGTAGGATTTTTTTTCCCACATCCTCACCAACACTTGTTACTTTCCATTTTTTAAACTAATAACGGACCTAGTGGGTATGGAGTGGTGTCTCATTGTTGTTTTGATTTGTAGTTCCCTAATGAAGGACATGCAGTTTCGAACACTATCTTTTGAGGAACCTGCAGACATTGATTGTTGCAGTCATTGCTTTCCTGTGGTTCAGGGGTAGAAGTATACTTGTACTTTAAAAGATCACCGTGGCTAGAATGTGAATGCAGGGTTTATGGAGATGACTGGGGCAGAAAGGGAAAGAGGAATGTCAATTCAACAGTCCAGTAGAGAGAGAGAGAGAAGATGTGAGACCCCATCCATAAAAAGTGTGGAAGAAACATGGACAGAACTTGAGAGATTAGGCATGATGAAGTTTGAAGAAAAATGAGAAGTTAAGACATTGCCCTGGACCATGAGATTCTACCCCCAAGTTGCTGTAATTCCCAGGAGTAGATTGAGTCATGCCTGCAGATTAAGAGTCTGCTCTAAGGTAAGTGTGTTACATAGAAAGGTCAGCACATTAACCTGCCATTGCCTGTTAACACCACACTATATAGCAAACTGGTTACTTTCCCATCACCAAGTGAGATCTTGAGGGACGCAGGACAGATGCACTTTCAAGGACTACTTCATTTCCAGTACAGAAGATGGACATGACTTGGTCTTACTTTCTGTGTGATAACCAAACCCCTACTTTAAAACCCTAATCTGGTTCTCCAGGTTCTTGGTCTATGATAAGGAATGCCAAACATGCAAAACACCTGTGTATTTAGAGAGTCTAGTGATGAGTCTTCACCCTGAACTTCAGTCCATTCTTTTTTTCTCCCTAGAAATGTTTAGATTAAGTTATATTCAACAAACACACACACAATTACTTGATACCTACTCTTTGCCAAGCATAATGCCAAGAGCTTAGCACACCAAAGCCATGAGGCTTGATCTCTGCCCTCTATAAGCTCACATTCTGTTGAAATTTTGGAGCTTTGTGTAGAATCAATATGTGAGATTCTTGTTCAGTTATGCCACAGTTGGCTCACTTACAAATTAGCTTAGAAAATTCTTATCATGCTTCTGTTTGATTCTTCTTTCCTTTTTTTATGAAAGACTCCAAATCTCAAAAATATTTTGAGACCAGTTTGGGCTTCTTTCATGATGAACCAGTTAGGAGATAATTTATCCAGCTTGCTTCAATTATACCACAGAAACTACGTGATGAAATTAGATTCTAAAATGAACAAACAAAAACATTAAGTACATTCAAAAAGACATCTGTTGAATCTGGGGATAGTGAGAAAGTAAGGAACTTTTTCAAAAGGCACTTTGGAAATAGGATTTTAATGGGCTTGGTTATGCTTCATTAAGGCCAAAGTTGGGAGTGTCATCTTTATAGCCAGTAAAAGAGCCTTGTATCATGTATACAACCAATATAAAAGGGCCTTGATATTTGTTGACTTAAAGTGAAAAGGAGCTTTTTGTTATAAATGTGTTTTTCTATCTGGAAAATAGAAGCACTCAGTAGGCACATGTGCCCAGAGATATGGTTACCATGAATATTTTCTATAAATCTAAATTATAAATAATCATTTATAGTGCAGAAACAGGTGCAATGTAAGTATGCAAAGCTGTTGTGATGATTGGTGCTATTTTTCCAAAGCTGGCTGTAAATAATACCATGAACAAGAAGATGGAAAAGTACTGAGGGAAATAATAGCTTTGTTCAAGAATCCCAGGCCCTTAAAAGATCAGAACGATGACAACTTGAAGATGGTTAACCTTATGATTCAATGATCAGAAGACATTTCAGAAACGAGGATTGTATGAAATCTAGAGTCAGTCAGAGTGCATAAAGATCCCCTGCAATGCAACCGGGAAGTGAATATGGTAGAAGGAGCACTTCTAAAGTTAATGAGGAAAAATCATGATGCTGGGTTAGTGTGTTATTTCACAAGATGGTAAAGATGCCTATTATTTTCAGTTGTTTATTTAACATGACTGCATTTTATTTCCTCTCTCTTGCTGCTTTAATTATAATCAAAATTATTATTCATCTTTTGCCCAATTATTTCCCTATTATGCAAAAGTTGCTGCTACAATATCTGGAGAATGAGTAGAATAATGAGGTATATGTCCAGATTGTGTTTCCTGAAAGATGAATTGTGGGACAAGCTGGTTCAGCCCAAACTAACTCTAAAACTGTTTGGTTTCATCAAACTTTGACCTGATTACATCAAATTACCTAACATCAACTGAAATTGATCTTATGTCAAATAAAAATCAAAGTGTATGAAGAAATCTTGAAAAAATTAAAGGAAAAAAATAATAGTTTTCATTTTCAAATGTATCTTGTCTTACAAAATTTTCATCTATTCTACATACTTAATATAAGATCTTCCCTGGTGGCTCATTGGTAAAGAATCTGTCTGCCAATGCAGGAGATGTGAGCTTGATCCCTGAGTCAGGAAGATCCCCTGGAGAAGGAAATGTCTACCCACTCCAGTAGTTTCTCTTATGAAATCCCAGGGACAGAGGAACCTGGTGGGCTATAGTCTGTGGGGTGGCAAGGAGTCTGATATGACTTAGTGACTAAACAGCACCACCTCCACACAATATACTATGCCATTTTTGCTAAAAATCAGTTGGAAAATACCCATACTGTAATTCATCTCAAAATAAGTTTTGCAAACCTAGTAGTGAAGGTATTCTTATTAGTCGATGGTCTGTCCCAGTTTTGTTCTCAAAGCAGAATTCCCTGGTGTGATCACTTAACTTGATTGCAGAACTTGTCTCCAAATACAATTTTTCTATTTCCAAAAATCAAATCCATAGCATAAAGATCAGAGGTTTTGCTGGCAAAGGATATTCAAAGAATATGCCACAAATTCTGTATTCATTTGCATGGGGAATTCAAAAAGGTATTCAAGCCTCAGTCACACCATTAAAGTAAACACATGGCTCCCCAAGCTATCTGTAGAGATGGTACGATGTTTCATTTAGATGTATAATTCTGTTTGCAGATTTTTTTCAGCTTTACTGAGGTATAATTGGTGTGGGAAAAGCTACACATAATTAATCATACAATTTGATGAATTATTCAGACCTTTGTGTACAGTCACATTAGCATCATCACAATCAAGGTAATAAATATATCCATCACCTCCAAAACTTTCCTTGTACCCTTTTGTTATTTTAATTTTAAAATCAAACACAAGACTTTATAGTCACATCTAGTATTCTTTCTTTGTGTGTGTTAGTTGCTCAGTCATGTCTGACTCTCTGCGACCCCATAGCCTGTAGAGGAGAAAAAAGTGTGAATGTATTTCTACAGAAAGAGTTAGAGAAAATGCCTGGTGCTTTTCCATTGCTGCTGTTGATGGTGATATCTATGTCTCTTATGGCTTCTCTAGTATCTTCAAGACCCTCCGTACTTAATTAGTGACAGAGACATGTCCAAGAAACAGTGGGTATGTGACTATAATTACTCTTCACAGAGAACTTTTGTAGTTGGTATGATCTTGTTATTTCCTAGGGAGGCAGGGATGATCCCTGAAATTCTGTCTGTCTTAGAACATCGAAGGTCCTTGTCATACCTGAAAGGCAACCTGAGTATTTACTAATCCTGGGAAGGAGTGAGTGAGGTAAATTGCTTTCTAAACAGACCATGAGTCAGAATCTCCTGTGGAGATGATCCTATCCTCAGTCTAGCTGAATCTTTATAATGGAGGGCGGGTCTTAGATGTTGGTGTTATTTGAAGATTCCCACATGTGAGACGAAAGCATCCAGTCTTCAGATTGGTGTTTGTATCCATCTAAGGCCAGTGTAATGAGACCTAGGGGAGGGTCCCTGTATCATTGCTTCCTAATACATGACCAGGCACAAGTAACTTAACCTCTCTGAACGTGAAGGTCCTCATTTCTAAAATTGAAGTGTATATTGCTACCCCATAATATTGTTAGAGTTTAACAAATCATACATGACCTATATCTGGTACACAATAGGTTCTCAAAAGAATTCCTATTTCTTCTTCTTTCAGCACCACTCCTCTCCTCAGTCAGTAGGTGTTATAGACTTAATGTTGACTGAATGTCATACTAAGATTCATGTCAAAGCCCTAACCTCGGTGCGATGGTATTTGGAGATGGGGTCTTTGGGATTAGGTTAGATCATGAGGGCAGGGCCCTTGTGATGAGTTTAGTGGCTTTATAAGAAGATGAAGATTCTGTGTGTCTCTCTCGGTGGTTGGTGTGTGCACATACCAAGGAAAGGCCATGTGAGAGCTTACTAAGAAGTCAACAATCTGCTAGCTAGAGAGAGAGCTCTCACCAGAAACAAAATCAGCCATCACCTTGATTTGGGACTACCCAGTCAACTCTAAAAAACATATCTCTGCTGTTTAAGCCACCTGGATTATGGTATTTTATTAAAGCAGCCCAAGCAGACTAAGATGTTGGTAAACAAGACATTTAAAATTGCATAGACACAGTCAGTACAACTGAGTGGGAAGGGGGAGGTGGGCAGAACTTTTTTCCCTATAAATAGACCCTTTTTAGAGCATGTGTCTGGAGAAGTTCAGAGCAGGCAGCCTGCCTCAGCCACAGAGAGGAAGCTGAGTCAATGTTTTCCAGCTGCCTTTGGCAGGATATGGACTAAGATGCCCTAGGAACTTGGAAACAGAGGGAAAACAATGTCTTTTGAGAATAAAGATAAATTAAAATGCATTGCAATAGATAATGTGGGGGGAAAAACAAGAGATGGTAATTAAATGCATTACAGAAGAATTTAGGAACATTGGAAGATTCCATCAAGGAAATGTGTGTTAATTTCTATGAAAGTGTCTGGAAATGATTATATTCTCTACCTGGAAGCCTAATCACACATGCGTGCTCTTTCTAGATTTAAATTGTGTTGCCAGGAAGGAGATGATCAACTCTTGACACAGAAAAGGAAAGAAAGTCTCCAGGGCCAGAAGAAATTTGAAGAATTCAGTTTCATAATACTTTTCATTCGTGGTGGAGTCTCCTAACTCAGAATTTATTGAAACTAGCCTTCATGGCCATCCAAACTTATCCTGAAATTTCATTTATTAGTGAACTCAGATAATAAGTGGGCCACTCAAGAGCCCACGATCTAGAGGCAAGTATTAGCATTATAGAAAGGAAAGATGCTTTAAGTAGAAAAGCTGACAATCTGGAGAGAAGACACACTTATGTCCCCAAACCAACTCTGAAGATTCTATTCAGCCATGAAGTTTTTTTTAATGAAAAAGGGAAGAAATTGTAGTTAATCATTGAGATAGGGGATTGGACTCATAACCATCTCCCTCTGTGTGCAGGCTTGTGATGCCTCATGATCTTTGCCTGGATGCTATCTTGTTCACACAGTTTGTTTGCAAGATTACTGAAGCATAAGCTAGGGTAGAGATCTGGTCATCTGCTAATTATTTATTCTTCATTTCTACTTCTTTTACCTTGGAAATAACCAACCATCTAGACAGGTAATTGTGTGATCAAAAGTTTTGAAAGGTGCGCTTGAACCAGAAATGAGTAGAGCATGAGGGTACCTGGTTTAAGTTTAATTAAAATATAGCTTTATTAAGTGACATCCTTTACGTGAAGAAAACTTTCCTGCCAAAACTGCTTACACCTTCATTCACTATTCATTTACTTGTTGAACAAATATTTGTTATCAACCTCGTGCCGTTCACTGAGCCAGGTGCAGGTACATATGTCATGGAGCCCACCATTTATGTTCATGATGTGTGTAATAGGATGAGTGTGTTTGCCCTTTCCAAAGGGTTCACACTTTTAATCAGATTTTCAAATGATTAAGAACCACAGATCAATGAGCAAATTAGCTCACTCTAGTTGATTATTATAATCCAAGAAACATCTGCTTCTCTATTAGCTGTGAATGATTTTTCCTAAAACACTAGTCCAACAGTGTGCAAAATGTACAAAACAGACAGCAGAAATTCTGAGATCCCACATTATGGATGAGAGTGAAAGGGATTTATAAGCCTGAGAACAAAGTTTCTTGACATCATATTACATAAATGTCCCTCCTAAAGAAACTGATTAACACCTTACAATTTCTTAAAAAGAAAATGCCCATAGCTACAAGAAGAACTTGCCTTAATTCTGACCCATAAGAATGACTTATTTCATAAATGAGAGCTTTAATTTTAATGAAGTAATTTTATAGCATAGCAGCCTTATGACAAGCAGAATAGACAACTAAATTTTAGCCATAAACACTGATAAGACTTAATGGAATGGACTCCCAAAACTGTTTATCATACTTTCCTAATGAGAAACCAACTGAAAGACAAAAAGAGAATGAGATGGAGGTAGAGTATCATAGCAAACCTTAGAAAGTGAATATAATTCTAAGATTTTTTTTTTAACAACAAAATCCAGGGATAATTGGATGTGAATTTTTTAAGCAAGAGCAATCAACTTTTTTCTGTATTCCCATCCTGCCTGCAGGCCTCAGTTCTGAGCAGCATTGCTTAGTGGAAACATTTTGGCAGCTACCATATATTGTAGGCTTAAATGGGTTTTTAATCATCCCAGACGGGGTGAGGGGTGTTTTATTTGAAGCTAGGAGCAGAGTATAAAATGGGAGACTCATTAGGAACAAAAACAGATGAGCTCCAATTAAAGTAAGTGTTCTCTGGAAAATCTCTGGTGTCTTGGAGAGTAACTTTGCTTAACTAAGGTTTACAGAACAAATAAGCATGCTTCAGGTGTCATTATGGAAAAGCAAGTCAAGGCATGATTCACAATCACTTTCTCAGTCAGATTACTTCTCATTTACTGAGGCTTTGGAGAGTCAGGGTCTCCCTTTGGCACCATTGTTTCCTTCTGAGATAATTACTGAGGAGTGTTCGGGGGCACCATTAAGTTCACATCTCTCCATTACATTTCAGAGCCTGGTTGCATAATGATTACACTTCTTTCATTTGCTGAATTTTCAAAATGACTTTCTTTAAACCCTGGAACCCTATCAGTCCTCAAATCAATCCTTGCCTGTTCCTTCTTTTGTGGGTGACTTTTTTCTGTACAGATTCCATAACACACTAGATGCCCAGTGTCTTTAGGAAAATTCAGTTTCTCTGCTGATCTTTCAGAGTCTCAACACCAGTTGCCCATTAGTTTTACCTGGGGAGCTTAGAAAACCACCAAAGTATAAACTCCACTCCAAGATCTTCTGATTTTAATTGTTCAGGGATTAAAAATTGTTTTAATTTATATTTACTATTAATTCCACTAGTGATTCTAATGGGCAGCCAGGACTGAGAACTACTGACTTAAACAGTGTACCTTTCATCTCACTCATTAAGAGAGCCTGGAAAGCCAGACAGTCACTGCCAGGAAATTCACTTAGAGCCTTTTTAGTGACATTATCCTTAAAAACTGAGAAAACTTACTGCAAGACCTTGTCAAGCCAAATAATTTCCAGGTGCTGCATTTTGTTGAACTATCCCCTGCCGCTCTCCCTTCTGAAGCCCAAGTTAGCTCATCCATGAGTATGTGCAGAATACCCCATGTTCCTCGTGCACACTCATACATGCTCATTCGCTCAGTTACGTCTGACTCTTTGCAATCCAATGGGCTATAACCCACCAGGCTCCTCTATCCATGGGATTTCCCAGGCAATAATACTGGAGTGGGTTGCCATTTCCTTTTCCAGGGAATCTTCCTGACCTGGGAACTGAACCTTTGTCTCCTGAATTGGTAGGCAGATTTTTCACCACTGAGCCACCTGGGAAGCTTCATGTTCCTTCATACCTCACTGCTGTTTCACATACTGTTCTTTCTAGGCACATCCACTCCCTGTCCCACATCCCAGGCAAAATCCTACTTTTCCTTCAGGACCCAGATGAACCCACATCTCCTTCCCTGGCATCCTTACTATACCCACAACAACTTCCACTCTTCCATTCCTTTGTAGAATCTTGAACACATCTCCATCACAGCTGTTGATATCTAACACCATCATTTATCATGTGACAGAATTAGATCATGGGCTCTTGAAGGGAGACCCTTAGGTCTGATTTGAAAATTGGTCAAGAGCAAGTTTCTTCAATTCTCAGGACCTTTGCAGTTGCTCTTTCTTCACATATTATGTGTTGTTGGACTCAAGGGTAGGAAGAAATTCAAATGTTACCTCCTAGAAGAAACATGCAGGAAGAAACTCTCCAGTCTGCCTCTACCACCTTGCCCTGTTTCATTTGCTTTATGACATTTATGGCATGTAAATTTCCTTTCTCTACTTGATTAGTGTCCATTTCCCTCCTCTGGAATGCAAGCTTCTTGAAAGCAGATACCTGTCTATTCTATCTACTGTTATATGCTAGTACCTAGAATACAGTCTCCATCAGCATGGTGGATGGTGAATAAACATGTGTTCTTGACCAGCTTTCAAGCAAGATAGACCTGGGTTTAAATTCCTTTAATAAATTGTATTAAACAAATTTAAATACAGACTCATTCCAGTTTGTATCCATGGCCAAGATACATAATCTCTCTATGCCTCAATCTCCTACATTCTAAAGCTCTTTATTGCTCTCCTATAATTACCTTTAAGGGAAAAAAAAAAATATTTTCAATGAGCAGATTAACCAAAAGTTACATGCAAATTTCAGAAATTAAAATGTCAGGAGAAATTGTATGTTCTAGAATCACGCTAATTCACAATAACTGTTCACAAAAATTGGATAGAACTTCCCTGGAAGGGTGATACCTGGCAAGAATCTGATCTTTCACTGTATATCCAAAGTCATTCTATATTCAAACCATGCAAGGAAACTGGAGACCAGCTGCCTCAAATTTGATTGCTGTATTTGCAAACAAAGTTCTGCCAAACCATATTCATAGTGAAATTCATCAAACTTTTTCCACTGTCAGCACAATTTGGAAACCCATTTGGTCTGAGCTCCCAGGCAAGTCCAATAATGAAAAAAGGTTTATACATATATAATAGAAGTATATGAGTTTACTTATACACACTATATTTCAAAGAAATTTATGTAATAAATAAATATTAAATATAAATTCTCTTAACCATCTGTTAAGTTAGAGTTTAAACAAAGCCTTCTACAATTAGGCCCCTTGACTTTTTTTTCAGAAAACATTTTAATAAGTGAAGGAAAATGGGAAAGCCCCAATAGTTCATGGTTAGTTTTATCTGTCATACCTGTATTGCCAGGGTATATCCTCCTGTTAGAGAGAAATGCAATGTGCTTGCCAAATCAGACTAATTGTGAGACACTCCATGCCACCATATGAGTGTCAGAAAAAAATCTTTAAGCCTTTCCAGACATTCAGTCTTCAGTGAATATTACCATCTTGAAATCCCTGGTGTTCTACAAGGAGACTCTAGCTATAGTGCGGAATTAACTCGCATAAAAGTAGCATCTGATATGAAAAGGTCTATATTTTAGTTATTCATATGAGTAAAGATTCCTCTAAGTCATTTCCAAATAACATTTGTTGATTCCTCCACTTTCAGAGATACCCCATCAGCAGTTGATGGGGTATCAACTGTTCTGTCTCGAGTTTACCTTCCTTTTCTTTGCTGGCTCTTCAATATGTTTATAAGTTATGTCTAACATCATTCCATTCCCACATTCTCCCTTTCCTTTAATATTTTTTTCAACTCTTAAAACAGAAACACTCCTTTTCTTAATTCCATATCCAACATTCCCATTCGATTGCGTTTCCATCCATACTGCTCTTCTGGACAAATGACCTCTGTTGAAAAAGATGAAATTGTTTTTACTTTAATGGAAGTGTGAAAGTGTTAATCGTTCAGTTGTGTTTGACTCTTTGGGATCCCATGGACTGTAGCCCATCAGGCTCCTCTGTCCGCGGAATTCTCCAAGCAAGAATACTGGAGTGGGTTGCCATTTCCTACTCCAAGAGATCTTCCTGACTGAGGGATCAAACCCTTGTCTCCTGCACTGCAGGCGGCTTCTATGCATTTAATTATCACTCACTAAGTGTGAAAACATTTTTTTTTTCCTTTTTTTCACAAGGCCTTCCCTTTCTCCTTCCAACTTTTCTATTCTGTCTACATAGCAATTGTTGAGGCTTCTCTTCTGGAATATTCTCCAGGATACTGACCTTGACCACGCTGCTCCTTGCCTTAAGCAGAATCATTCATTACAATGTTTTGGGGCATATGTGTTGACCGTCTCTACAGGATATCCCTGTAGTGATGATCTAATGACACAGTGACCTCAATGTGGGGTTCACTATTTCTACATGACCAAATGCATCCCTTCTTGTTCTCCGTCTCATCATTATATCAGTTACCCCACCTACAAATCTAGGCGTCACCTTATTCCTTTTTATTTAATCAAGCACTAAATCATGATCATTTTACCTTTCAAAAAAAAAATCATTTAAATCTTCCTCCAGCATTTTAGTTCTACTAGAATTGACCTTATACAAGCTTTACCTTTTTTTGACTGGAGTATTATAAGTATAACCAATTTTACTATTTTAAGTCTCAGAGTCCCCTTCCTCCCTCCTTTCCCATGTCTCATAGTCCACACTGCATCTAGAGGGAGCTGAAATACAAATCTGACTGTGTCATTTTCCTGCATGAAGTCTTTAGTAACTTTTTATGTATTTCACATGTATTAGAATGACATATTCAGCCCTTCACGACCTGGTCACTCTATACCTCTCCAGCCTCATTTCCAATTGCTTCCAAATTTATTCTTTATAATTTTTAGTAGGATGGAGTCTTCTAGGAGTTCCAGTAGTTCCTCAAACACAGCATTTGGTTCCAGAACCCCATACCTTTGCTTATGTTGCTGTCTCTGCCCAGAATTATCATTCTGACTTTATTAGTTTTAATAATCCATGCTTATCATAGAAGACTGTTACACCCCATTTTCCTTAGAAATCTCCCTTGAACATGGTGCATAGTATGTGGCTACTCCTAAAATAAGGAATATTCAGTTTGATTTAATAAAACAGCAACAGCAAAAGCACCAGCTCAGGTGGACAGATATATTTCAGTCACATCTCTGTCACTAACCATCTGTGTGACCTTTGACATATTATTTAACTGCTTTGCTCCTAAATTCCTTTTGCCTATAATAACCTTTTAAAGTTATAAGCTTTCCAAAGTTCTCTCCAGCTTCCACTTTTCTGCATCTTTTCACCAGGAACAAAGCATCTCAGAGTTGTCAATAAATCAGCATAGTCAATAAATCAGCATAGTACAACTACAGCCTTGCTTATTGATCACTCTTAGGTAAAGTGGTTTTTATATGAAGTCAATATATGTGTTAAATGTATTCAAAGTAATTGCTTTATAAACTTAAAGGAAACAAACTGTCTGGTCTAGTTAGCCCAATCTTGTGGATTGCAGTGGTTTTTTGGTGTTCTTTCTACTAGTGAAAGATACCAGTTCTGGAAAGATAGATAAATCCTGGCACTGTCACTTACTTTGTGACCTTAGGGAAGTTACATAATCTCTCCAGGTTTTGTTAGTACTAAAATCAAAAGAATCACCAGTAGTGGGCATAGGTCAAACAAAAGTCACTACTCGCAAAGTACATGGCACACACGTGGCAAAGATAGTATTGCTTTATCATCATCATCATTATCACACTAGCTCTAAGAGAGATTAGTGTAATGGTAACCAAAGGTTCTCTGATATTAGGACCATCAGATCAATTAGTGCAGTCCTTTATTTGACAGATAAGGAACATGAAACTCAGAGTGGTTGTATGACTTATCCAAAATAATTCTCTATCAAGTGATGCTACAAGGACTTAATCCTCTTCTATGAGTCACAGTTTAAGCTATTCTTTTTAGTTCGGGTTTCTGAAAATGTAGTTTTATTGCTATCACCCAGAGAGCTTATAAAACACAGATTGCTGCATCCCTCCCCAGAGATCCTGATTCAGTAGATTTGTTGGGCTGAAGGATTTGCATTTTAACAAGCTCCTAGGTATTGCTAATGATTTACTTTGAGTAGCACTGCAATAGATAACTCTGTTCTATTGGCTAGGAGGAGTTCTTAGCTTTCTTTAACACCTCACTCTTAGAAGTGGCAAAGAGAGAAAGGTGAGACCATTTATCTTGATTATTCCCTACTAGATTTTGTATGGATACAGCACTGTTGATGAATGGAGTCTGAGCTTTCCCCCCATCCTTGACTTCCCCAACTACACTCTTAGACAGGAGCATTAGTTTTCAGAAAAACGTACTTCCCAGATTTATTTTATACAAATTACAGTTTGTTTTGGCTGACGTGTTTAGAGTCATTTTTGGAGCTTGCAAATGCACACTGAGATCTGCAGTGTCTGAAATGAGAAATTGACTCTGGGGCTCAGCATTTACTTCTGTGCAGTAGAAAACCTTGCAGATTTTGTACTTCGGTGGTGGGAGAAAATGCAACACAACCAAAAGCTACCTGCAAAGAGGATACACAGAGTGTGTTGAGGAATGGAACATTTCCACCTATTTATCTCCTCTGAGAAAAAGAAAACAGATTACATCCCCAAAGTTCATTTGTTAAGTTGGCAGTTTAGCACTCCTGGCACATATTTCCATAGAAACAATCATGTTCTTCTGGTTGCATTATGCATTACAAAGGGTTTTAATGAACTTACCTAGAAACCAAATTACCATTTGTAAAACAATTTCTATGGGAAAAAAAATGTCTCCTACTTTTGCAGCAAGAAGGAATGAGTGGCTCAAAGCACAAGCAAGCAGTGCTTCTTGGAGAAAGAGGTGTTACAGTAGATTAGGTTCAATCTCAGCCCAACAAATTTGGAGCAAAAATGAAAGCCCTCTAAACCTCTCTCAGTTTCCTTATCTGCTGAGAGCAGATAATATACAGCTCACAGAACCCTTGTGAAAATTAAATGGTGATAATATATTTTCAGCTTCTCTGCTCCCATATCTTGAACAAAGTAGGCACTCAATAAATGACTGTTGTTTCTTAAGGAGCCTGCAGGCTCTGTCTCTACCTCTTCACTTCCATGCCTTTCTTCACACACAGAACCATAGGCATGAAAGAGCGCGGAAACAGAAGGAAGGATGGCCCTTCAAATCCCACCTCTCTCAATGAAGCAGAGCAATTCCGCTCAGCCAGTTCAAATCCCAAATTTTATACCTGGATCTATCTCAGCACTCAGAAAAACCATTAAGCATTCTCCATTTCAGGGCTCAAAAAGCGGATTAGTGACCTTTTCACATCACTCAAACATTTTTTTAGTGATTTTTTGAACTTCAGGTGCATGTTACATTTTCAGCGTCTTCATAAGCAGTGTCTCTGACAAATTTCACAGTATTTTCTTCTAGAGGAAATCTGTAATTTTTTTCTCTATTTACTTGTATGTTACATTTAAATATGAAACATTTAAAGATGATATATTACATCCATTTATGTTAGTTAAGGGGAAAACGGTGTGTATTTATGGGTGAATGTTTGCTGCTTTGAGTAGAGGATTCGGCAACATTCATCAGTGCATTATCTAGCACCTACTACATATCAAGTGTGTTCTCAGTGCAGGGATTGTGAATACTTTTAAAGGGGATCATACAATATTGACCTGATATTTCCAAAGGAGTGAATCATGTAGAAAACTGGGGAAAGATTGGTCCAGGGAGAGGAAATCACTGCTGCAAAGACCTTGAGGCAGGAGCAGCCTTTGATGATCAAAGTGCATTGAAACCAGAGTGGCTGGAGTGAGTGAGAAAAGGGGAGTAATGAGAGATGAGATTAAGAACTTACATAAAAGACTCAGTGTTGCTGTGGTTTAGTATCTAAGTCATTCCCAACTCTTTTGCAACCCTGTGGACTGTAGCCCACCAGGCTCCTCTCTCCATGGGATTTCCCAGGCAAGAATACTGGAGTTGTTTGCCATTGCCTTCTCCAGGCCATCTTCCCAATCCAGGGATCAAACCTGCATCTCCTGAATTGGCAGGTGTTCTTTAACGCTGAGCCTCCAGGGAAGCCCTTGCTCCCATTACAGTATTTAATAACTGCTTGCTTACTTCTCTGCATTTTTCACTGGATGGTAGGCTCCAAGAGAGCAGAGCCTAACTCACTTGTGCAGATGGTATCCCCTGCACCTGTCAAAATTGGGCATACACTGAATGGTCAGTCATACTTTTAGAATTGTTTGGACTGAATGGAAAAACATAACAATCATAGCTGAAAATCCTTTAAAGAATTATCTCTCTCCTTTCTCCCCTGCACCCCAGTCCTCTGTACATGTACACAAACCGACAAACACCCCTCCCCATATACACACGTATTTGCATACTTGCACTTTGACCAACCTCAAACCAATTTGTTCTATGATCACACCAGTCAATCCTAAAGGAAATCAACCCTGAATATTCATTGGAAGGACTGATGCTGAGGCTGAAGCTCCAATACTTTGGCCAACTGATGTGAAGAACTGACTCACTAGAAAAGATCCTGATGCTGGAAAAGATTGAGGGCAGGAGGAGAAGGAGGCAACAGAGTGTGAGATGGTTAGGTAGCACCACTGGTTCAGTTGACATTAATTTGAGCAAACTCCAGGAGATAGTGGAGGACAGAGGACACTTGTAATTAAGGACACAAAGTGAACAAGACACTTCTGTAATCATGGTGGATTACATGGCATGCTGGAGTCCATGGTATCACAAAGAGTTGGACACGACATCAGTTCAGTCAATCCAGTTCAGTCACTCAGTCATGTCTGACTGTTTGCAACCCCATGGACTGCAGCACACCAGGCCTCCCTGTCCATCACCAACCTCCGGAGTTTACTCAAACTCATGTCCACTGAGTCAGTAATGCCATCCAACCATCTCATCCTCTGTCATTCCCTTCACTCCCCTTCAACCTTTCCCAGTATCAGGGTCTCTTCAAATGAATCACTTCTTCACATCAGGTGACCAAAGTATTGGAGCTTCAGCTTCAGCATCAGTCCTTCCAATGAATATTCAGGACTGATTTCCTTTAGGATTGACTGATTTGATCTCCTTACTGTCCAAGGGACTCTTAAGAGGCTTCTCCAACACCACAGTTCAAAAGCATCAATTCTTCAGCACTCAGCTTTCTTTATAGTCCAATTCTCACATCCATACATGACTAATGGAAAAACCATAGCTTTGACTAGATGGACCTTTGTTGGCAAAATAATGTCTCTGCTTTTTAATATACTGTCTAGGTTGGTCATTCGGAGAAGGCAATGGCACCCTACTCCAGTACTCTTGCCCGGAAAATCCCATGGACGGAGGAGCCTGGTGGGCTGCAGTCCATGGGGTCACAAACAGTCGGACATGACTGAGCTACTTCACTTTCACTTTTCACTTTCATGCATTGGAGAAGGAAATGGCAACCCACTCCAGTGTTCTTGCCTGGAGAATCCCAGGGATGGCGGAGCCTGGTGGGCTGCCGTCTATGGAATCACACAGAGTCGGACACAACTGAAATGACTTAGCAGCAGTAACAGGTTGGTCATTACTTTTCCTCCAAGGAGCAAATGTCTTTTAACTTCATGGCTGCAGTCACCATCTGCAGTGAGTTAGCCCCCCAAAATAAAGTCTGTTACTGTTTCCATTGTTTCCCCATCTATTTGCCATGAAGTGATGGGACCAGATGCCATGATCTTAGTTCTTTGAATGTTGAGTATTAAACCAACTTCTTCACTTTCCTCTTTCAATTTCATCAAGAAGCTCTTTAGTTCTTCTTTGCTTTCTGCCATAAGCATGGTGTCATCTACATATCTGAGGTTATTGATATCTCTTCCTGCAATCTTGATTCCAGCTTGTGCTTCATCCAGTCCAGCATTTCTCATGATGTACTCTACATATAAGTTAAATAAGCAGGGTGACAGTATATAGCCTTGATGTACTCCTTTCCCGATTTGGAGCCAGTCTGTGTTTCCATGTCTGGTTCTAACTATTGCTTCTTGACCTGCATACATATTTCTCAGGAGGCAGGTCAGGTGGTCTGGTATTCCCACCTCTTTAAGAATTTTCCACAGTTTGTTGTGATCCACACTGTCAAAGGCTTTGACACGACTTAGCAATTTAACAAAACAGGACCACACTTTAACCTGGAGAATGGATGGGTTTCCATATTTAACACAGTGGTCAATTCTCTTCTTGGAAGTCTCTCATCTCCAGACTCTTATGAAAATATTACTTTCCAAAGTCTTCTTAGATTCCTCTCACTCTCACTAATTTTGTCTTGGCTGCTCTTTATTTACACTTGTCTGGTCTTTCTTATAAAATGTTGATTCTTTGCTCTTATCTCTCTATACATCCCTCTTCCTTGAATACCTTATTCACACTTGTCATATCAGCAATTACCTTTAATGAATGAATCCCAGATTTTAATCTCTAGCTCTATCCTCTCTCCCAAGATATACTTTCACATTTTAAGTGAGCAGCTCAAAGCTCTACTTGGATACCCTGCTCATTGCACAAACATAACTCTATTCAAACTTGAGTTGTCTTTATCTCCCTGCATGTTCTCATTTCCATTTTCACCCAGGGATGACTTGGTGTGGCTGACTGAACACTTAAGGGTTTCCTGTCTCCTAAAAACACCACCAACCAGGAGAGTGCTCTTCTGCCCTAGGTGATTTGCCTTCTGGCTATAACTGATTGATCCAGGGGTATTTTCCTGACCCAAGCAGGTCAAGAAGGATTTTCCTTTTTAAATATGAAACTTAGAGATGGATAAATACCATGCTCAAGAGTGCCTGGAAATGAGATTAGTTAAATGTAGCCTCCTCAAGTAGAGTCTAGTTACTGCTGCTGTGGGCCCACCTAAAGCTGCTGTCTTTCTGCCCCTTCCTAAGTTTTGGTTGTTTAGTTTTGACTTCAAGTTCTTGTGGCAGTCTTGCATCTTTTTAATACATTTTCACCACCTTTTCTTCCCCCTCACTAGTCGGTTCCAGTAAACAGTTAACAAATAAATCTCCGTGTTTTACAATCAGTTCACATCACCTCTGATGCCTCCTCTTCCCAGCACCTATTCCACTCTGTTCTTCCAGGTTAATCTCTGCATCTTTTCTGGTGCCTGTGCTCACCCTTGTCCCCTTTCCACCTACTGATGTGACCTCTGAATTAGACCCTTGCAGTAGTCTACTCAAGTGTCTTCCTCAGTTTCTTTTCTCTCACTGCTATGATTGTTTTTGTTTTAATTATTACCAGAAACAAACAGGACGTTTCTGTAATCATGCCACTCTACTGCTCAGAAACACTTATTAGAGCCTCTTAATTCAACTCTTACAGATGCTCATGACTCTTCATAGTTTGACCACACCCACATTTCCAATCTGATGAATTCTCTCTTGAACTCAATCTACTATAAAATGAAATTAGTTGCTAATCTCTGATTATGACTACTGCTGAGGCAATCCATGTGGTTTCAAATGCTTGCACAAGTAAAGAGCACTGTCTTATGCCACTCATTTATTCATGCAAAAAAAAATTTTTATGAAAAGCCTAGAGTCACCAAGCACTCTCCTAGGTCATACTGGAAGCAGTCTATACAGGTGCAAAGAGACAGGAAATGTAGGTGGGAACAAACATGTAAAAAAAAGAAAAAATAGTTCAGGGAAGGTGATGAGTGCTATGGAGAAAATAAAACAGCAGTTTACTAGAGTGATTGGCAGTAGTGACAGGAGACACAGCTTATCAATACTGAGAAGACAGCATTTGAGCTTAGAAATTAGGGATAAGAAAGAGCAAGAAATAAGGAGACAGCCTTGGAGGAGTGAGTACTCCACACAGAGGGTCCTGAAACACCAAAGCCTTAGCTGGGAATAATCTTAGTTTATTCAAAGGATTGAAAGACTATGTGAGAGGAGAATCATGGTCTAGCTCAGCTCAGTTCAGTCACTCTTTTGCGTCCGACTCTGCGACCCCATGGACTGCAGCACGCCAGGCTTCCCTGTCCATCACCAACTCCTGGAGCTTGCTCAAACTCATGTCCATTGAATCAGTGATGCCATTCAACCATCTCATCCTCTGTTATCCCTTCTCCTCCTACCTTTAATCTTTCCCAGCATCAGGGTCTCTTCTAATGAGTCAGCTCTTCCCATCAGGTGGCCAAACTATTAGAGCTTCAGCATCAGTCCTTCCAGTGAATATTCAGGACTGATTTCCTTTAGAATAGACTGGTTTGATCCCCTTGCTGTCCAAGGGAATCTCAAGAGACTTTTTTTGTGGTCCAACTCTCACATTCAGACACGACTACTGGAAAAACCATAGCTTTGGCTAGATGGACCTTTGTTGGCAAAATGATGTCTCTGCATTTTAATATGCTATCTAGGTTGGTCATACTATTTCTTCCAAGGAGCAAGCGTCTTTTAATTTCATGGCTGCCGTCACAATCTGCAGTGATTTTGGAGCCTAAGAAACGAAAGTCTGTCACTGTTTCCATTGTTTCCCCATCTATTTGCCATGAAGTGATGGGACCAGATGCCATGATCTTCTTTTTTTGAATGTTGAGTTTTAAGTCAGCTTTTTCAGTCTTCTCTTTCACTCTTATCAAGAGGCTCTTTAGTTCCTCTTAGTTTTCTGCCATAAGGGTGATTTCATCTCATGTCATATGCATCTGAGGTTTTTTATATTTCTCCCTGCAGTCTTGATTTCAGCTTTTGCTTCTTCCAGTCTGGCATTTCTCGTGATGTACTCTGCATATAAGTTAAGTAGGCAGGGTGAAAGTATACAGCCTTGATGTACTCCTTTCCCAATTTTGATCCAGTTCACTCTTCCATGTCTGGTTCTAACTGTTGCTTCTTGACCTGTATATAGATTTCTCTGGAGGCAGGTAAGGTGGTCTGGTATTCCCATCTGTTTGAGAATTTTCCACAGTTTGTTGTGATCCAGAGTCAAAGGCTTTAGCACAATCAATGAAGCAGAAGTAGACATTTTTCTGGAATGCTCTTGTCTTTTCTATGATCCAGCTGATGTTGGCAATTAGATCTCTGGTTCCTCTGCCTTTTTTAAATCCAGCTTGAACATCTGGAGGTTCAAGGACTGTTGAAGCCTAGCTTGGAGAATTTCGAGCATTACTTTGCTAGTATGTATCATCTAGGGTGAGGGGCAAGTGAGATTAGTCCGAAACAGGATCAAAGAGAGACCAAAACATGATGACTTTGAATGTTATCCCCAATGTAATGGACAACTATCCACTGGAAGATGATAAGCCAGAAAGTTACATGAAAATACACACTAATTTGGCTGCCGTATTAAAATAGATTATAGAGGTCTGAGAGTAAAAGCAGGAAAATCAGATAGGGATGTGTCACGTAAAGTGGCTTGAGTCTAGGGCTATGTTAGGAGAATTAGTGAGAATTAGAGAAAGGTTATAGTTTTTAAATGTTTTTTTTTATTAGCATATAGTTACTTTACAATGTTTTGTTCTGCTGTACAAGCTATATTTATACATATTTTTTATAGTGGAGACAACAAGGTTTGTTGACTGGATTAAATTGATGGGTTTTGTATATTTTAGCAAATAGTAGACAATGAATGCTGTTGACTGACTCATTCATTGAAAGAAACAATCAACCCTCAGACTCAGACTTTATGAAGCATTTTCTAATGGACCGCATCCTGCTACTTCCTTGTTCCTCTTCTTCCTCTAAACGCCCACTCCTCTTATGCACACTTTCTCATGAACATGAATATTCTTCCTTGGATTTAGTGACTTATGTGCATTTCTTATCTCCCCTCCTGGACTGTAAGTTTCTTAGTAATATTTGCCCCCTACAGTCCCTTTTTTATTTTTCATGGCACACAATCAGTGTCAGTTATTTTGAAGACTGCATGAAGAAAAACACATGAATGATATGAAATAGGAATAATGTGAAGGTCAAATTTCTCAAGTGCAGAAATTATCACCGAGCTATGGGCGTCTGAAATCTGAGGATCTTTCCAGATAGATTGAACAGTTGTGGAGCTTGGCTAGTTGAGGCTCTGCCTCACTTGGAACCCCAGGACTAGCTGAGTGATTGAGAGTGGCTGTTTCTGAAAACCAAGCCCAGAAAGTCAACATGAAGCTGGCTTGTGTGAGAGGAGTCTCAAGGCTCACTTGGTCACATAACAGAAAAAGTGATTAAGTGTCATAACCACTTTAAATTGCAGTTTCTCCATATACCTAATGCATATAATAATAGAAACAACCTCAGAGATGGCTTGTGAAAAATTACTAATAATTGCTCTTAAAAATAGAGCACCTGCTGTATTGTCTGCAATAGCCTGAATGCTTTAACTGTTCTGTGTGCTAACCCATTTATTGTTCCTGACAACACTGGGAGGTATACACTTTTATTCCAATTTTATAAATCACTAAAAAGTAAATATAAATCACTGAAAAGCCCTCACCACAATATCCAACACAGAGAAAACATTCTGTAAATACTAGAGAAAAAAAATATGGATATGGAGCCAAACACTAAGTTTTAAAACCCAGTTTTCCTGCTTGCTTTTGGCCTTGGATATGGCAAACCCTCATAACCTCGGTGCTCTCCTTTTTAAAGTGGACTGATAAAAAGCATAAATGAGACAAAGTCTGTGAAAGTCCACTTAAAATTATAATGAAGTTTCCTGGATAAGTGTAGATTTTTGGAAAAAGTTAGAGTTGATTTTTAGCCCAAGTGTGTAAGAACCAATCCTTGTAAATTCAGTGTCCTCAGGGGAGAGCATGAAATGGATCTTCAAAGAAGAAAGCCCCTCATTTACCACAGCTTTGTTATTACAGGGAAGAGTCTTTCCTAAAGCTTTGTGACTTGCTCATGTCCAGAGGACTGACAGCTTTAAGTAAAAATGAAAACTTCCATAGACGCAGATCTTGGCTCATTTCTAGCCGTATCCATCTTAGGGTGTCTGGACGAGTTAATTAGAGCGTTACATGTGAGTGCCTTTTCCCTTTTAAGAAATGCCCCTTCCTCTACTATCTTCTGTTATCCTCCTGGAAATTCTATAAAGGGGGAACATTATCCCAGTGCTGCTAGTCTGAGGATCTATCTCCTGTGCCTCCTAGGCTAACTCTGGGCCCACAGAAAACACCTGCTCTGCATCTAATTGCTTCTGACCACTAAAATGAGTGTAGAAAGTTCCTTGGTCTGAGTATTAGCTTAAATTTTCTAAATTGTTTGCTGTTCCTTGTTAATATTTTCAAATGTACTTTCTTCAGAGTCTTTTCTTGCTGAAAATTAGGAGTTCAAAGACAGAAATGCTAATTATAGCTTCCTTTTGCTTCTCAAAGACAAGGTTCTTTTTATGTATATTAAACAGACATGTGTGTGCACATGCACACACACATGCATACACATATCTCAGTTGGCTTGCTCCTGATTAAATGCAGTTTATTTTTGTGGATTTCAGTTTAGGATTAGCTTTTCCCTTGTTATTTAATGGGTGTTTTCTGTTCAAAGTAATTTGTATATTGTAACTATATGAGAGCCAGAGTAATACTCCCCCAAACATCCACATCCTAATCTCCATCATCCATGGATATGCTAGGTTGTTTGACAGGGTAATTAAAGGGTGGCAGGACAATGCTAATTAGTTCCCCTTAACAAAGAAGGATTATCCTTGTTATCCAGAGAGGCCTGATGGATTCACAAGCATAAATGAAAGAAAGAGGCAAAAGAGTCTGATTCAGAATGATGCTACTTGAAAAAGACTCAATTAAAAAAAAAAAGACTCAATTGTCCATTGCTGGCAATGAAGTTTGAGGTGGCCACTAGTGAGGAAATGTGTGCAGACTCTAGAACCTGAAAACACCAAGAGAACAAATTCTTACCTAGAGCCTTCTAAAGGAGCATAACCATGTTGACACCTGGATGCTAACCCAGTAAGACCCATTTCAGACTTCTGACCTCCAGTGTTGTGAGACAACAAATCTGTGCTGTTTCAAGCTGCCAATTTTCTGTTAATTTGTTACTGTAGTAAAAGGAAACTACTACAGATTGATTTTGGCATTAGAGCAACATGAGTACAATTATTAAAAAAAAAACAAACACACAAGCAATCTGCAACAGCAATAAGCTACCTCACTGATTGACTAGGAGTTCTGGGAAACATGTACTTCTCAGAAGAGAAATAATTCCCTTTCTAACTCTCCAGGCCTCTGTTTACGGAGCTGAGGTGTGCATGTTAGTCACTCAGCCATATTCGACTCTTTGCGAACCCACGGACTGTAGCCTGCCAGGCTTCTCTGCCCATGGGATTCTCCAGGCAAGAATACTAGAGTGGATTGCCATTCCCTTCTCCAGAGGATTTTCCCGACCCAGGGATCGAACCTTAGTCTCCTGCATTGCAGGCAGATTCGTTACCATTTAAACTACTGGGATATTTACTTGACCTCTTTTTTTTTTTTTTTTTAATCAGGCTTAGTCTTTTTGCTAAACAGATTTACTCAGACACCGCCCCCAGGATCACTTGCTGCTAGCTTGAAGCAGATCTTGGCAGCTAGTCAGCAGTTTGTCTGATTTGGGGTCCTAGCCACAGGTAGCACTCTTGAATGCTATTTGTGCCTGCCTGCATGCTAAGTCACTTCAATCAGGTCCAACTCTGTGCAACCCTGTAGGCTGCAGCTTGCCAGGCTCCTCTGTCCATGGGATTTTCCAAGTAAGAATACTGGAATGAGTTCCCATGTCCTCCTCCAGGAGATTTTCCTGACCCAGGGGTTGAACCCATATCTCTTAGGTCTTCTGAATTGTCAGACAAGTTCTTTACTACTAGTATCACCGGGAAAGTAATATCTGTATATATGTAATACTAGGCCTGACCTTCATGGCCAATTAAAATGACTTCTCTTTGTTGAGGATTTCTCTGATCTCACTGGGAGGAATCTCTTTCTTCTAAAGTGGCTTGTCCCTCCTTCCTTATATCTTACTGATTATGTAGACATCTCAGGTTCCCTGTTACAGTAGAAAGTACAGTGAATTGAGGGTCTAAAGACCCGGCTATAAATCCTGGCTGCTAGGCCCTGGCTAACTTTGTTTAGAGTTTGACTTAAGGAAGTTTGTCAAAGATATCAAAAGATTTTAAACATTCAGTGAAGTAGGACCATAAGTCACTGTGAAACACAACATAGTCACTTAACCAAAATGACGATAATATAGTCAAAGGCAAATACAGAAAGTTACAAGAGATTACTTAAGAGATTAAGACGCTTTACAATCAGTTGTCAAAAACAACAGATCAATATTTCAAGAAAACTGTCTTCTTGTGAAGTCGCTCAGTCATGTCCCCATGGACTGTATAGTCTGCCAGGCTCCTCCAGCCATGGGATTCTCCAGGCAAGAATACTGGAGTGGTATGCCATTGTCTTCTCCAGGGGACCTTCCTAACCCAGGGATCAAACCCTTGCCTCCCGCATTGCAGGCAGACTTTTTACCATCTGAGCCACTAGGAAATCCCTTTGACTTCTTAGCAAAGAGCAAATTCTAGTTTTCCACCATTTTACCTTTAATATTGTATTAAAATTCATTAACTCAAGTAAATTCAATTTCACATAAAACTCTGTTTTTTCAAGGTTCCTTTTTCACAAATTTTTATACTTTTATTAGCCTGTCCCTTCTTTTGTTTTCCATTTAGAAATAGCCAGTTTCAGGACAAAATCACTTTCTTTGTCCTTAAAAATAAACAAACAAAAAAAATCAATGTTTTAGAATTTCTCTTACCAACATCATGTATCTTCCTTTATTGATACAATCCTTTTTAAAAATTTGTTTTTAGAAAAATATTCCTCTTCATAGTATATTATTTCAGTCAAGCACAAAATGTATTTGCTAATTGTCTCAAATATATTTCACATTGCTGTAATAAGTGGTCGAAAGTAGGTAAACATAGACTTCCTTAAGCAATTAAAGTTTCAGTATGTTATCTTATTTAAAAATGAACTAGAATTCAATGAATTTCCATCATTTCAATTGGTTCAGTGAAACTTTAAAGTTTCAAGTTACCAAAAACTGGAAAATTATTTTTAGGTAGGTGTATCATAGTGTTAGTCGCTTAGTTTTATCCAACTCTTTGAGACCCTGTGGACTGTAGCCTGCTAGGCTTCTCTGTCCGTGGAATTCTCCAGGCAGGAATACTGGAGTGGGTAGCCATTTTCTTCTCCAGGGGATCTTCCTGACCCAGGGTTTGAACCTGGCTGTCCTGAATTACAGCTAGATTCTTTACCATCTGAGCTCCCAGGGAAGCCCTGGGTACAATAAAAGTATATTTAACATTGATGACTCTAAAGACATATCTGTTTAATAAATCAGCAACACAAACTGCTTTTTATTCATTAAAGATTAATCCTAGATCATGAGATCCTTTAAATTTGGGACCAATTTAAGTTATATTTAGAAATATTTGATTTGTAAGTGCTTACTTTTAAATCAGTTAAATAGAGCTCTTTTACAGAGTAATTTTGGTAATATATTCCAGAGATAGAGATATACCATATTTTTAATATACACACAGACATATATATGCATATATATATCTCCAGATAAATGCAGAGATCGCATGGTTTTCCTCCGTAAATTTAAAAAGGTCTCATCTCCTTTTTCTTCTCAGTTTTGGGTCTGACTAATTGAGCCAAGAATGTAGTCTCAAGTGATGTTGGCTATGTTCTCATTTCAAGGACATAGTAAGAGTTATAATTTCAAGTTTTCTCCTAGGAACAGTTTTTGTTCTCTTGGAGTCAGAATTGTGAAAAGATGTTTTATCAAGTTCGTTTCTCTGAGTATGTAAGAAAACAGTTTTGGAATGTCAAAGAGGCCCCTTCCTGGTGATTTGGGGGCAAGAAAAATACTTGCAAGTTTTGACTGTACCCATTGTACATGAAGCTATCTGGAGTTCCAACCTGTGGCTGTGCATCCAGGAGCTGGTAGGGTTTAGAAGCACAATCCCCTCCTCCTTTTTGTTTCATTTTACCATAAAGTACAAATCTTTCCAATTTAAAGCTACATTTAAAAAAAAAAATGTTGAGCCAACCCAGTTGATTCAAAAGTTCCTTCTGCTTTCTTTTTGTTTGTTTGTCTTGAACTTCTTATTTTGTATTGGGTTATAGCTGATTAACAGACAACGTTGTGATAGTTTCAGAGGAACAGCAAAGGGGCTCAGCCACACACATACACGTATCCATTCAGAAGTTCCTTCTGTTTTCTCTGTCTAGCAACTTCCCTATAGAATCCTTCCACCTAAGAAATATACTGGTACCCCCATAAGATCCCAAGTCTTAAAATTTTAACAGTTTAGGCAAAACTCAGAACTGTCACTTTTTTAAATCAATGAGGTCTGGATATCAGGAGAACTCACCAAAACACCAGAAGAATGATGGGAAGCCAGAGGGGCTCAAGGCGCCTGTGTTGGATATCAGTTCAAAGAAGACTTTGGGTGACCTCAGGTGGGTTTCTCTGATACCCTGTCAGCTCTGCCAAGCAGTGCAAGTGGAAAATCAGTAACCAGTCTATAACTCAGGTTAAGAAAGAGTTTTATTCAAGTCAAGCTGAAGGTATAGCCTAGGAGACCATCTCTCAGCTCTGAGAAATGTTCCACTGAAGCATGGCTTTAGCATAGTATTATACCTTACTAGAACATCAAACTTGGCAGGGGGTTATACTTTCAAAAGTTCAACAGAGAAGTACAGTTACAGATTAGCACTACACAGTGGGGTGGTATGAAGAAGGAAATGGCAACCCCACTCCAGTATTCTTGCCTAGAGAATCCCGAGGACAGAGGAGCCTGGTGGGCTGCTGTCCATGGGGTCACATAGAGTCGGACACGACTGATGCGACTTAGCATGAATGCATGCATTGGAGAAGGAAATGGCAACCCACTCCAGTGTTCTTGCCTGGAAAATCCCAGGGACCGGGGAGCCTGGTGGGCTGCCATCTATGGGGTCACACAGAGCTGAACACGACTGAAGCGACTTAGCAGCAGCAGCAGCAGAGGGTCAGTATGATCCCAGTGTCTGGCAAGGGGACAGAGAGTATTAGTATTGGCATCACAGGAAGAGAGGCAATGATCTGCATCTTCAAAGTGAGCATTCTTTACTTCTACTGCCAATTCATGGATTCAATGGGACACTCAAACCAGGAGACTGGTTATTTAATTGCTTAATGGACAGCTGCATATATATTTTAAAGAAATTCATTCTAGGTACATTTACTAACCTTTCAGAAGAAGCCCTGCAGCTAAATAAAATAGCTTGAGTTCTGTCATGTTTGAGTGGAAATTTGTCCAGGGAGAAGGAAATGGCAACCCACTCCAGTATTCTTGCCTGGAAAATCCCATGGACTGAGGATCCTGGTAGGCTACAGTCCATGGGGTCACAAAGAGTTGGACACAACTGAACGACTTCACTTCACTTCACTTTTGTCCAGGGAACATTTACAAATCTTTGCAAGTAATTGGGAAGCCTATAAATGAGGTATATAATATACTAAGGGTGTAAGTAAGGATTGAAATAGAATAGATGACATTAGAAGGTTAATAGCTTTCATCATTTTACAGAGAAAATCTTAAAATTAGAAAAGACTCTAAAGGTCATACAACAAACTCGTCTTCATTATTTGCCCTAAAAGAGCCCTTAAGTTAGGAGGTCTATTCAACAACTTCCCACGACCATTTTTCTCTTCTGCCTAGGAGGCCTCAGTCTAGCCACACCAGCATCATGAGTGTTGCCCTAGTGTGTGTCCATTTACATTCTGGGAAAGTCATTCTTCCTCTCCTCACTTATTTTTAGAGACCTAGATTAGTTTTTCTCTTCAATAGAACCTTCTCAGTGATGCCAGCCACACTGATGTCTTGCTTCTCTTAACTCCTATTGACTGAGAATAGAAAAATTTTCCAATAGAATTTAATTGCTTTTTAACTTCTCTTTTAAACTTCTCATTCTGATATTGCCTGTCATTAACAGTTCCAGAATCATGAAATATGGGGTGTTTTAAGCCAGTTTTGTCTACTTCCTAAATCCTTTGACCTTGAACAAGTTAATTCTGCTCTCTGCACCTCACTTTTAAACCTGTAAAAGATTGAAAGATTGGATTATTTGATATCTTAAGTGATCGCTAGATATTTCAGTTCAGTTCAGTTCAGTCTCTCAGTCCTGTCCAACTCTTTGTGACCTCATGAACTGCAACACACCAGGCTTCCCTGTCCATCACCAATGCCCAGAGCTTACTCAAACTCATGTTCATCAAGTTGTTGATGCCATCCAACCATCTTATCCTCTGTTGTCCCCTTCTCCTCCTGCCTTCAATCTTTCCCAGCATCAGGGTCTTTTCAAATGAGTCACTTCTTCACATCAGGTGGCCAAAGTGTTGGAGTTTCAGCTTCAGCATCAGTCCTTCTAACAAATATTTAGGACTGATTTCCTTTAGGATTGACTGGTTGGACCTCCTTGCAGTCCAAGGGATTCTCAAGATTCTTCTCCAACACCACAGTTCAAAAGCATCAATTCTTCAGCATCAAGTTTTCTTTATAGTCCAACTCTCACATTCATACATGACTATGGAAAAGCCAGAGCTTTGACCAGGTGGAACTTTGTAGGAAAAGTAATGTCTTTGCTTTTTCATATGCTGTCTAGGTTGTCTAGGCTGTCTAGGTTGTTTAATATGCTGTCTAGATATTTATACAAATATAAATCAATATTTTTAAATTTAAATTTGACTTCATTAGTTCCTATGTGCCTTGTCATTCTACCTGTATTTTTGGAGATAAAATAGGTAGGTAAGTAAACCTATCCAACAAGTTTCCCTGATGGTTCAGATGGTAAAGAATCTAGCTGAAGTGCAGGAGACCCATATTGGACCCCTGGGTAAGGAAGATCCCCTGGAGAAGGAAATGGCTACCCACTCCAGAATTCTTGCTTGGAGAATTCCATGGACGGAGGAGCCTATCGGGCTACAGTTCATGGGTTTACAAAGAGTAGGACACGAATCAGTGACTAACACTTTCACGTTAACATTTTTCTCAACTTTGCTATATTTATTTTTATATTTGCATGTCAATACTACAAGGATCATTTCTTACCTAAGGAATATCACTTGATGAAACTTCAAACTGAAGCTACAAAAAAGAAAAGGAAATGATCAATTTCAAGTTTCAGGGAACTTAGCTCAATCGAGATTACTGAAAGGATCACGATGTATTGACGCAAGGAAATTAAGTCTACTCCCTGATCCTCTCTCTTCTTCAGACTAGTTAATTGGTTTGGTCATGCCTCCTTGAGTACATTTTAATTTTCCTCAAAGTTTCTGGCAATTGTTCAGAATCCTTTACCAGAGCCCCAGTGGAAAAACTCTTCAACATGGTGCAACAAGGACTGAGACTGAAGCAGTGATGAATGGTGAGGAGCATAGAATCTGGAACCCAGGATGCCTAAATTCAAATCTCAACTCTTCTGTCTCCTTAAAACCAAGTAATAATATTAATCTCAGGGAATTATGAAAGAATTATATTAGTTAATATGTGTAAAACTTTTAGAATAGTGTTTAACATTTACAAGTTCTCCATAAATGCTAGTGACTATTCGTTTTTGGAGTATATCAAACATAAATCCTCAATATCCCCCTTATTAAATGTGACTTTGTGGAGATAACATAATCTCAACAAGCCTTGGTTTTTATTTTTCTTTGAGATAGGGATACAATATCTAACTCTGGTTTGTGGTAAGAATAAATTAATTTATACATGTAAAGTACATAGGATGGTGCCTGACTTAGGGTAACTGGGTGTGAAATGTTAGTTTAATCCTTTGGTATTCTTTTCCTATTCTGGATGTGGTGGTGGTGGTTTAGTTGCTAATGTCCAACTCTTGTGACCCCATGGACTATAGCCTGCCAGGTGCCTGGAATTTTCCAGGCAAGAATACTTGAGTGGGAAGCTGTTTCATTCTCCAGGAGATCTTTCCAAACCCAGGGATCAAATCTACGTTTCCTGCATTGGCAGGCGGATTCTTTATGATTGAGCCACCAGAGATGCCCATGCTAGATCCTCCTTAAAATGTAAAGAAAGGAGTGAGCCTGGGAGTGGAGGGGAGTAGTCAGAGAGTATTTTAGTATAATAACATGGGTTGGGGCTGAAAAATTACTGCAACAAAATGATAGACCCTAATCTGGAGTTGTTGTTGTTTTTTTTTTAATAATATGCAACCAACTATTCTTTTCCAAAATGCCCCTAGAGGAACACTCTTCTCCAAATGTTCGCCATTTCCCCGAGATTTCTCAGATGAAGAATGAAACTCTTCAATGGTGGTGTTATCTTACAAATCCTGCACTGGGCGCTGCATGTGAAAGAACCATTGTGTTCTTTGACAGCTGCAGGGTCCTATGGCTGGGACCAACAAAAAAAAGTTCAGAAAACCAAGTGACAAATGAAACCAATGTAGAGAGGAAAGGGATGGGCCTCCTAGACTCTCAGCTGGTGCATCCTACACTAGGAATGTCATTGTCCTAAAGGGAAATACTGCCTGAAATTAACAAAATCAAACCCGTGGTGCTTTATCTGAATTTCAAGCAAGGTTGGGATTTCTTTCCTAGAAAATGAGATACGGCAATTTTAAAATACTTTGCCTAACTCTATAAATCAAAAGGTCAATTGACAAATACTTGTTGAAATCTACTGAAGCACGTAAAAGGAGAATAATAAATTTGGGTGTCAGACTAAGGGATTCCCAAGTGGCTCAGTGATAAAGAATCCAGCTGCCAAAGCAGGAGATGCAAGAGACTCGAGTTTAATCCCTGGGTTGGGAAGATCCCCTGGGAGAAGAAATGGCAACCCACTCCAGTATTCTTGTCTTGGAAATTCCATTGGCAGAGGAAGTTGGTGGGCTACAATCCGTGGGGTCACAAAGAGTCAGACACGACTGAGTGACAGAGCATGCATGCAGGTCAGACAAAACGATATTCAAACTCTGGATCAATTACTGTCTAGCTGTGTGGTCTTGACTAAATCGTTTAATCTCTCTGTACCTCAGTTTTTTCCAACTGTAATGTGGTATTGTGTAGGATTAAGACTTACAGTTATAGTTTGACTGACCTAATTAATTTTTGCAGCTTTTTTTAACTTTTGACTTCCCATAGCTAGCTATATGTTGGCAGGAATTTCAGAGAATGGTAACTTAAAACATTTATTTTCTCATCAACTTCTGAGAACTGCTTCTCCTTAACTGGCATGGTGATAAAACTGTAAATAACCTGTTTAGATGGGTAATTGGTTGGACAGATTGATAGAAAGAATATCTCCCATAAGCATATTATGCATAACAAAAAGCACTGTTTTCAGAGCCAATTTTAATGACCTAAAGTTGTGTGTACCACTTATATTCTTGGAATCCAGAGGAGAAAAATAGCCCTGTGGGCTTGGATGTTCAAAAGTCTTTATAGGAAAAAGACTGGATCTAGACTTAGGAGCAGCAGGACCAGAGAAGAGCAAAGTCATCTCACCCATCTAGCCCCAGCAGAGATGGCACATCTGTCATAATCCCACAACTACCCTGTGCTGAGCAGGGGAGTACCAGTAGCTGGCCTCAGCTCTCCATGTTCTGTTAACTCTCACGTCAACCATGACAAGGAGGCAGCTGCATCCCCATCTTGGATTTAGAAAACTGAGACTCAGAGATGGAGCAGTTTCCCCCAACTCACAGAGCAAGCAAGTGACAGAATCAGGATTTAACCCCAGCCTACTTATCCTGAAGCTTGTATATGATCTATTATTTCCAATAATGATGAAAGCTACCATCATTGATCCTTTCCTCCTCCATAAAGTCTTTGTCCTGTTACTACCGGCCACCTTTCCCCAGATGGAGCTGACTTTCCCTTCTCGTGCTCCCACTGTATCTTCAAAGATATCTTCTACTCAATGGAGAGAACATTTATGGGTCACATTCCATTCCATGCCTGACTCCTCTGTTAACCTGTAAGTCCCCAAAGGATAGGACTGGACCTTATTTCCCATTTTATCATTCACATTTCGTCTATAGCTCAGTGTTGTGCTTAGTCGCTCAGTTGTGTCCGATTTTTGCAACCCCATGGACTGCAGCCCACCAGGCTCCTCTGTCCATGGGAGTTCTCCAGGCCAAAATACTGGAGTAGGTTGCCATGACCTCTTCATAGCTCAGAGTAGCAGCTTAATAAATATTAAAGACTAACTGAATGAAAAGAATGAATGCTCATTGCCTACCAAGCAATACACCCCCAGGTTTGGCAAGTTGACATCTTTATGCTTCCAGTTCCTCACCTGTAAAATGAAGATGACCATAATATCTACCACACAGAGCTGTGCATGTGTGCATGAAGTCACTTCAGTCATGTCTGACTCTGCAACCCTATGGACCGTAGCCGGCCAGGCTCCTCCATCCATGGGATTCTCCAGGCAAGAATACTAGAGTGAGTTGACATGCCCTCTTCCAGGGAATCTTCCCCACCCAGGGATCATACCCAGGTCTCCTACAACTACCTGCACTGGCAGGTGGGTTATTTACCACTAATACCACTTGAAAAGCCCACGTAGAGATGTAGGGATGAGTTAATGAACTAATATGGATTGGGGTTTTCCTGGTGGTCCAGTGGTTACAATTCTGAGCTTCCTCTGCAGAGGGCATGGGTTCAATCCCTGGTTGGTGAACTAAGATCCTCCAGGCTGCAATATGGATGAACACATAATAAATACTCAGTAAGTATTATTATTTTTATTATTATTATGACCACTCTAAGTTCCTAGAAGTGAAGTGAAGTGAAGTCGCTCAGTCGTGTCCGACTCTTTCTGACCCCATGAACTGTATGTAGTCCACCAGGCTCTCTGTCCATGGGATTTTCCAGGCAAGAGTACTGGAGTGGGTTGCCATTTCCTTCTCCAGGGCATCTTTCTGACCCAGGGATCGAACCTGAGTCTCCCGCATTGTAGACAGACGCTTTTACCGTCTGATCCACCAGGGAAGCCCCTAAGTTCCTAGTGTTCCCTTTAAATAGAAAACTTTAAATAATGCACTGAAGTATCATAAGCACAACTTCACGGAACAAGAGCTGTTTTCAGAGTGGTTAAGTGTCTTGCAAAATATCGCACAGCAAGAAGCGGCCAAACCAGGAAATGTTCCCTGGGGCCTCAGACATTCCTCATAAGCCCCTTATGTCTCCTAGTGAGTTTCAGGGGCTAAAAACCCTTTCACGTACAGAGTCCCAGTTGATTCTTCCCACCACCACTCTGGGGCTGGGTTTCAGCACAGAGTAGATAACCCGCAGAGTGACTAAGCCGGTGTGGTTCCGACATGGCCCAGAATCCGTGCCCCCAAAGCTCCCTAGGCTGCTAGTGTGTGGTTCGGAATAGAACGCCCCGTGGGATCTTTCAGGACTAGCGCGACCCACGCTTACCTGATGATAAGAATCACCTAGCTTCTAGTTTAAGAACACAAGCTCCAGAATCTTCGGAATCAGAGTCTCCACAAAAGATTCTTTTAACAAACACCCGAGTAACGTTTATCACCAGGGAAGTTTGTGAAACTTTGCTTTGAGACAGGCTAAAGCAAAAATTGAAGGATGATAGTAGCGCTCACCCTCCAGGGGGCAGTTACTAAACGGCCGTTTTCTTACCAGGTACTGCTCTGCCGCACCCCACCACCCCCATCCACTTTTGTAAATATGAGGACTAAATCAATCTCCTTAATAATGCTCTCAGTCATGTGTCAGCAGGGACCAGAACAGCCCCAGTGGAGTGGCAGGTGGGCGGCGGCTTGGATGCTCCAGCTTGAAAAAAGCCACTGAATTATGAATATTTTTGCCTCTGCACTTTTCTCTCTAGAAAAGCTGCCCCTGGGCTTCCGCAGGGGCTTTTTAAAGAGGCTATAGACACCAACCACCAAAACTGAATTTTTCCTAACATCCCTAGAGTGAGCGGGTCGAGCTGCCTCGCGGAGCAAGCTCAGGAAAGAGAGAGCCGCTGCTCTGGGGAAAGGGGGACATTCGCAAGCTTCCCAGGCAGCAAACTAGCGCGCAGACAGCTCTACCCACCCAGCCCCGGGTTGCGGCATCAGCGCACCGAGCGCCGCTGTGCTCTCCCGGGCAAGTTTCCTAGGAGTGTCCCTTCTCTCCACGGACACTGCAAAGTCTCCAGTTCTCCAATAGATCTTTCCCTCGCAGCTCTGAAGTCCAAGTACGCGCTGGCAGCAGCGCAGAGTCCCGGGCCGGCGCGCAGTGGTGGAGGGACCCCATCAGGCAAATGCCAGCATCAGTATGAGAGCCTGGACTTCAGCCCAGGTCGGTCCTCACCCCGGGGGGCCGCTGCTTTGCCCGGTGCATCTTTGAGGAGCTGCTCACTTTTCCCCCTTGCGAGTCTTTGTTCCCAGCGAGATATTACTCGGATTCTCTAATTAACTCCCTCCATTCCGAAGGAGTTCGGAGGCTGGGATGCCTCTACCTGCTTGAAGGATGTTGACTCTTGAGTGGGAGTCGGAAGGACTGCAAACAGTGGGTATTGTTGTGATTATATGTGCATCTCTGAAGCTGCTTCATTTGCTGGGACTGATTGATTTTTCAGAAGGTAAAGTGGTCGCTCCCATCTGTGCCTTTGGTCAGGTCTGGTTCAGAACTGGATACAGACGCTGTAGAGTTGAGGAGGCTTAAAATACGCAAAAAGTTTTAAAATATGCATGCTTGACATGGAGCAACCTAGACAATTCATTTCTGTTTACCCAGATATTTGACATTGGAAAGGAAGGAATATTTACCATTATCTTTCTATCTGAAATTTATTTGAGTTTAGGGTGCTGTTATGGGTTAAATGTACCTCTAAAGTGGGAAATTAGGGCTCTCTCTACTCCAGGGTGATAATACAGGTTGCCATTCTGGTTGTCGAGTTTCATGTTGGCTACCACGCCTTAATGTCATTAGTAATTCCATCCTCTGGAGGAGTATCCTGATTTGTGAGAGAAATATGTACGTTCGTGCCTCATTAGTTAGGAGATGTGCATGTGGAGCTGAGTTATTGATTATGATAAAAAATGGGTAAGCTTTTGATTTAAAACTGAGTTAATGAATGCTTAGCAAAAATTTGCTTTGAACACTTAATTTGCAAAAGTGTTTCATTTACATTTCCCAGTGAGTCACTTTGCTCATTTGTCTCTTGAGTGAAAACCCATATAAGCCCAGGACAGCATTGCTGCTATCAATAAATATTTTATCCTCCTAATATGAATTTTACTACCAAAATCAATTCTACTATTCAAAGATTGGCAAGTTAAAAAAAGTTGTAACTTCTTTTTAATAGTGATATATATGTATTTACATATGTATGTATCATTTTTCATTGAAATAACATGCTTTGAATTACTTAAACCTTAATTATTTATGTCAGTTCTACATCCAAGCTATTCTTTATTCTCAAGTGAAAGAATGGAGTTCCTGAGACATTTGGTAATACCTTCCAGATAAGGATAAGATCTTTTACTGCCGAGTTATTTATGCATATTCACTTCTCACGTTGTGTGTAATGTGGGAAGATGATGAAAATATTTAAGCCTGCCTGTGTTTCTAATCTTTCTGACAGAGTTCAGGAGCTTAGCTAAGATGACAGCATCCCAAACTACATCTGGTATACAGGTTGTTGCTGTTAATATGTTAATAATGGTCAGTGTATCTTATCTTCAGAAAGTCTTTCCTTCTACAAGTGGGTCCATTAGATTCTACTGTTTAGACCAGTGTAAGAACATCAGAAGTTCTCGTGCAATTTTCATATCTTTTTTTTTAAGTCTTCTCAATCTGTAACAAGTTCTGCTCAGGCACACATAAGAATAATATTGTAATAGGATTAAATGAACACTCAGAAAATAGAATTTCTGTATTTTTTTCTCATATTACACAGTAATTTTATTTAACTGTGGGAATAATTTTATTTAACCTCACATTTTTCCTGAGAGGAAAGCAATACAGAAACAAACTTTTTTCCAAGTGCTGCACAATGATCTTGCATTATTTTGAGATGTCTGCCTCAACACTTTCTAGTGGTATCGTAACAAAATACAGATAAGATCATTTTAGCTTATGTGATTGGAATACTTTGCTTCTGTTTCATTTCTTTACCATATTAGTTTTTGTTTTCTGGAATCCATTGAGCCATAGGCCCCAGTTTTAGTGCGCTATACTCAAGATGGTTTTGTTTTAGATCTAGATGAAGCATAAAGGAAAAACACCACAGAAATATTTGAGAAAGTCAACTCTCATAGCCCTATAGTGGTTATAGGATAGCATACAATTCTTTTATTGCCAGTGTTGGTAATATAGACTTTTAAAGTCAAAAGTCGCAAGTTTGCAAAAGCCCCTTGAAAATGACTCGGCTTTTATTCTTTCAGTTCTTTCTTATGTCACATACAGATTTTCAGACAAAATCTTCAAATGTGAGTTCCAACAATACAAAAAGTAAAATTGTAAACTTAACTCTTCCAACCAGAATCAGAGAATTTTGAGGAAGTCTGAAACATCTTTCTTGGGGTAGGTATCCATATCCATACCCAAATAATAATACCATGTCCATATATGAATCTTTATTTCTAATTTTGTTGTTATTCAGTCCCTTAGTTGCGACCCCATGGACTGCAGCACATCAGACTTCCCTGTCCTTTGTCATCTCCCAGAGTTTGCTCAAACTTATGTCCATAGAGTCGGTGATGCCATCCAACCATCTCATCCTCTGTTGTCCCCTTCTCCTCCTGACTTCAATCTTTCCCAGCATCAGGGTCTTTTCTAATGAGTCGGCTCTTTGCATCAGGTGGCCAAAGTAATGGAGCTTCGGCCTCAACAGCAGTCCTTCCAATGAATATTCAGGATTAATTTCCTTTAGGATTGACTGGTTTGATCTCCTTGCTATCCAAGGGACTGTCAAGAGTCTTCTCCAGCTCCCCAGTTCAATACACCCTGTGTTTCTATACACACACATATATGGATGATGTGCCTACACATTTAAAATATTGTGTAAAACCTCCAATGTGCTGCGCTTCGTTTCTGTCATGTCCAACTCTTTGTATTCCATGGACTGTAGCCCACTAGGCTCCTCTGTCCATGGAATTTTCCCATGAAGAATACTGGAGTGGTTGCCATTTCCTACTCCAAGGGATATTCCCAACCCAGGAATTGAATGAACTTCTCCTGCATCTCCTGCACTGGCAGGCAAATTCTTTACCACTAGCACCACCTGGGAAGCCCAAAATGTCCAATAAACTGGTCAAACTTTGGATTCAATATGTATGTCTTGGTTGTGCTAAAATAACAAAGATGCAGGTTACCACCATATAGGTGGTATATATTTCCTTGCTAAGCGGAAAAAGATGGGGGGAAAATTCCTTTTTTGTTCCAAAGTATATTTGAAAAAATACTGACCTAGTCCAACTGACTCAGTTTACATAGGAGAGAACTGCAATGCAGAGAGGGTAACTGATTTATTAGAAGACAACACTAATTAGAAATGGAGACAGAACCAAATCCAAAGAGCGCTGAATCCTGTATGGTGCTTTTTCCTATTACAACACATTTTTCTCTTTTTATTTCTATTTTTTAATATTGGGAAGAGAATGAACAAAAACATAGGTGGGAAATTTCCTGAATACCTTAATCTTGTCCTGGACTGTCCACTCAGTTCAGTCATTCAGGTCCGACTCTTTGTGACCCCATGGACTGCAGCATGCCAGGCTTCCCTGTTCATCACCAACTCCTGGAGCTTACTCAGACTCATATCCATTGAGTCAGTGATGCCATCCAACCATCTCATCCTCTGTTGTCCCCTTTTCCTCCTGCCTTCAATCTTTCCCAGCGTCAGGGTCTTTTCAAAAGAGCCAGTTCTTTGCATCAGGTGGCCAAAGTATTGGAGTTTCAGCTTCAGCATCAGTCCTTCCAATGAATATTCAGGACTTATTTCCTTTTGGATGGACTAGTTAGAGGAACTGTCTACTAACATCCTATGAGATATCTGAGGGAAATGCAATCATAGGAAATAAGATTACAAAATATATACACATTTTTTCAACCCAAGGCTAGGACCCAATTATGGTTTATAAGCAAGCTAATCCAAACTGCATACTCTATCATACCTTAGAGGCAGGATTTGAACAAAAGGAAGCCAGATGGTCTCCTGAGTCCCTTCACTCTAAGATCCTCACTGAATTTTGAATGTATCTGTGACATATTCAGTGTCCATGAATGGCTAGTCCAAGTACAATCAAACAGTGAGACCCAATGAAGTCATAAGAAATCTAGCCTAGGCCTCCTATCTGTGTTTTTTCAGATTCAGTGTCCAAGAAGAAACAGAACTTAGGCTTTGTGATCACCAATCAAATGGAGGTATAAGAAAAAAAGCATTTACAGAGCAAGTCACAAAATATTAGATTATCAAGTCCTTCATCCTTTCTACCAGCAAATGATAAAAAGACCAAAAAGGGCTTTCTCGATATAAATTGCTAAACATTTCCCTGAGATTGACCACTTAGAAAATATAGCTCAGAAAAAAAGTCATAGAGTTAGCCATTCATTTTGGTTGAGAAGTAAAGCTGAGGCCCAGAGCAGAACCATGAGCTTCTTGTAGGTAACATGAAGCTTTTATACTGTCCTCATGGAGCAATGATTCTTCACTGGTACCATTGTAGAGTATTTTCTCTAGTGTGACTCTGCATTGATTAACTTAGAAAGTAGTTTTGACTCTATGTGGATGAAACCTTCTGTATTAGTTTCAAGATAAAGCAGTGTTGCCTTACGATTATCATCTACAATGGCTAGTGAGAATTTGCCAAGAATAGGAAAAGGTAAGGGGAAACATTTCTGCTCCCACATAAATTAGATTCTTATTTCAGTAAAGCCCTATGTTAAAAAATAATTATCTTTCAGTTGAAATTTAAGGTTTAGGGAGCAAAAGCAATTTGTAAGGAGGATTAAAATGACTAATGGGATTTTAATATAATGATTTGAGGTTTCACATATCCCCTTCATTAATAAAGGGAACAAGGAAGAACACTTACAAGAATAATCTCATTTCACAGTGTTGCAGGTAATACTTGATATTGGATTCTAAGTGTAGGCAGAATCCTTTGTTAGGCATTGATTGAGATGGTGGAAAGAGCCAAGATAAACATTGAAGGAATGAACCTTCAGTAAGCTTACATTCCAAAAAGGGAAACTAATCACTCAACAAGACAGAAGAAAATAAGTGCCCCCAAGAAATGGGCAGGAGAAGCACGAATGGAGTGGAACATTCTGGAGAGGGCTGAAGGGAAGGTTTCATGGGGGGAAAAAAAACAGTTATACAGGACTTAGCAATGTAAGAAGAGGTTCCCAGATGGAAGAATGGGGAAATAACACTCCAGGCTGAGCAAAGAGTTTGAATTGTAACCCTGAGCACTGGCAGAAAGTGGCTTTCATGGCCAAGAGCTGTGGCTTATAGAAAGTGGGCATCAGAATGTCGAAATGAGATGTGTCTGAAGGAGTCCATTGGGGTGAGTGCCGAGAGGGCACATGTGCTTTCTCAACAGTAAAGAGCCATTGACCCAAAGTCTTCAGCTTTGGGGAAGCAGTGAGCAGTATGGCAGGTTCATGTTTCAGATAGGGCAGTTTGGAAGTAGGTGAAGTTGAGTTCAGAGGTAAGAGAGTGGAAGTAGAGATCCCAGGGACAGTTCAGGTGGGAGACAACAAAAGCAGGAATCCTTCAACTGCCATCATCAGTGAAATATTTAAGGTGAACTATCAATTTCCAGATTTTCTAGAAACTTCGTTTAATATAATATCCGTGACCTGCACCTATTCTGCAATAGCATAATTGTTTCCTTATTTCAGGACAACGTTGTTTGGCTTCAGATGTTTTTCTGATGATATAAGAGAGAAATCTAGGGCACACAGAGGTTGTACCTGAGAATTCCTGAAGATACTGATTATAGTATTTTCATTTATGGTGGGAATTTTAAAGTTCCAAAAGATGTACCTGACATCTTACAAGGTCTTCAAAATTATATTGAACATTTTATTTTGGAAAACTTTACACACAAAAATGCAGAGAAAAGTATTAAACTTTGATGTACCGTCATCCTCCTCCAATAATTACCAACATTGTTATTTGTATTTCAGCAATGGCTTTCATTTACAGATGTTTCTCATTTGTCTTTAACATGCCAGGTACTCTGGTAGGGCCAAGATGCAATGATAAATTAGATTCAGTTGCTACCCTCAAGGAATTCTCAAGTTGCATAAAGGGATGGCGAATATAATCAAGGAAAATGCAATATATTATGGTAGATAAATCAGTGCAAGTGAGTCCAGGATACAGAAGAAGAATGGAAAGTAATTAAGCCCAAGTGAAAGAGATAGAAATGATCAGAGATGACTCCCCAGAGAAGGTGAAACCTGGGATTTTATGGATGAAAGGAAGTTTATCAAATTCATATGCCAAACTGTTTGCACAAGTTCTGTATGAGGGGTACTCAGTAAGGTAATATCAACATAGCAACATGGTATAAAATGCAGAAGTCCTGTGACAACAACAGATAAAATAGAAATGTAACAGAATTAGCGTAGTTTATTATATAATTAAACTTGCTGCCCCAGCACAATTTTTGATATTTAGAACACACTAAAAAAAAAAATGAGAGTCTGAGTGTAATTTATTTCCATACAGTAATAGTGCCAATGCACTTCTCCTTGTGCTACGTAACCAAGAGCTTCTAGTGCCTCTTTCAAGTCTCCAAAGTAGCTTGGAAACTTTTGATTAGTTGATTATGACTTTTTTTTAAAACTCTTTCTTTTTTTCTACTATTAAGATTTCACATCAGAATTATCCTGCAAAGCAGAGATAGCCACAAACCAAAGGCATCAGAGGCAGCTGTTCATTAGAATTTTATGGCCCTGGGAAATAATTTCAAATGAGACATTCAGCAGAGAGATAAAAAAGCACAGCTTAGACGGGCTTTGATATGGCTGGGAAAGTAGCCCTTTCAATTCCATAACAGGGACGTGGAGATGAGGAGAGGACCTTGGATTTCTCAGTGAAATTGAACAAATATCTACTAGGCACCTACTATGTGAAGAGCCATAGAGAACATGGGGCACTGTACTCTCCTTAAAAAGTTTTAAAGACCAAGTAGCTCCTGAATAACTAATCCAAGATTTAAAATTGTCTGGTGGGAGGGAGCAAGGACTTCAGAAAACACAAACAGAAGAGCCATCTCTTACAGGGAAGGCTACACAAGGATGGTGGCATTTGAAATCTGATGAGTTGAGGGATCAAAAGACTTTGATAAAGACTGGAAGCTAAAAATAGGAATATAACCTGTAATTCAAAAGAAAAATGGCAGTTTCCTGAAGTCATTATTTGTCATCAGGTTGACTCTAAAAAGGCCATTAATCCACTTAAGATATAATCAATCTGTGTAAATTATTGCTCTGAACCTGACCGTGTACTTGATGCTGATGGATTTGGGGACTTCAATTTATTTTAGCTTTACTTACGTTGGGAACCCATTTCCTACTCCATCATGAAGCAGAGAGCTGGAATCTTAGTGAGGAGGGATGGGGATGGAGGAGTTGTACATTTCAATGACTTCCAGCCAAAGGTCACCAGGAACACACCTGTGGTCCAAAAAATTTAGTGGTGCTAGGGGTAAAGAACCCTTCTGCCAGTGAAGGAGACCTAAGGGATGCAGATTTGATCCCTGAGTTGGGAAGATCAACTGGAGGAGGAAATGGAAGCCCACTCCAATATTCTTGCTGGGAAAATCCCACGGACAGAGGAGCCTGGTGGGTCAGGGGTCACAAAGAGTCAGACACAAGTGAAGCGACTTAGCACACAGCAGATTCTTTTCCTGGAAGAACACACAATATGGAGAACTGTGGGGCATCTCGAAACAGAGTGTTAGAAAGGACTTATAGGATTTGAACCTGTGTTAAGGGACGCTGATTTAGAAAGTAGGGCTTTGTTCTGGGTTGAATAAAGTCAAGAAGCCAGTGTAATTGGCTTAGTAAATCTTACATACAAGTAGTAAACCCGAGACAGAGGCTGAAACTGTAATTGGCATAAACCAAGCTACATTAGCTAGGACAGTGGATATTTGGTTATTTTTGTGGTTTAAATAAAGTTCATGCTTTTCCTCTTCTCAGCTGTGATTAGAGTGGTCTAATTTTTATCTTGATTAATCACAGGTAGAGAGTGGTCTTTTCTGACGTTGATACTCTGCAACATTTTATATTCAGCAAGAGAATGCTAAAGCCTAACTGGTGACCCAGGGCCCCTTTCTAGGGTTCTCAGGAGCTACTTTCTCTCACACATGATAAGGGAGAGGGCAGAGTAAAGTGAAGGTCAAGTGAAGCTGTGAGTTTAAATCCTAATTAAGTAACTTTGAACAAGTTACTTAACCTTCCTGAGCTTGAATTCCTTCTGTAAAATGAGGCTAATAAGCCCAACATTTCAGGATTGTTGTAGGAAATTCAAACATAAGTGAAATATCTAGCTCTGTGCTTGGGATACAAATAGAAGCTTTTATATGCCTTTCTTCTTATTATGATAGGATAACATGTTCATATTCCTGCATTATATCAAGTTTTCAAACTTCACATGTATAAGAATCACCAAGATGATGTGTTAGAATAAAAGACTGCTAGTCCCCACCGTAAGATTTTCAAATTCAGTAGATCTCAGTTAACATCTAGGAACTGGCATTTCTTTTATTTTTTTTGGCTGCATCATGTGACATGTGGAAATTCCTGGACCAGAGATGGAATCACACCAACCAGAGAAGTCGGGTTGGCATTTCCTAATGGATGCTGAGGATCCAGGGCACACTTTGAGAACCACTTGGCTAGGCAATAAATCTAAAAAGCCAAATTCATGATGTTTGCAATGATTTCTTCACTGAGATTTTTGGCACCTGCCGAGCTTTATTCTAGAACAGTTGCCAGTCAACTTTTTGTATGATAAGTATCATCGTGTTTGTGGGTCATGCGGTCTGTTATAACTATTCAACTTTGTTGTTGTAGCGTAAAAGGTATAAAAATAAATGGGTGTGGCTGTCTTCCAATAAATATGTATGGACACATATCCAAATTTCACATAATTTTTATTTCATAAATTTTCTTTTATTTTTATTTTTTAACCATTGGAAATGTAAAACAATATAGCTGAAAGGTCAAAAGCAGGTAGCAGGTGGAATTTGACTTTTTGCTATAATTTGCCAACCGCTACACTAAGAGCTGGCAATAAAAGAGCTGATTAAGAAATAATCTCAGGTTGATGAGATCTTGCCTTTGGGAAACTTGTCTAGGTTTTTTGAGCCCTTTGGTCTCATTGAGTAGGTGCATATCTAGTCCTTTGTTTGGGATTGATGGAGTTATCTGCCAAATTAGCAAGTGATTTAAAATAGGATGCATGTGCTTGTGCAATGTTTTCCCTTCCCTTAATTTCACAATTTCTAGGCTAATTTTGACGACTATAATATAAATGAAACCATCCACTTGATTCTGTTACACAATGAGTCAATGTTGGGGCTAGACAGTTAGGGTCCCCCCTGCTTACTGATTTTTGTTTAGTTTTCATTGCCTCTCATATATGGAGGCATTTTGCTTTTTTCATTTGAGTTTATAAACCCTTATCTTATAGGTTTGTTCAAAAACACATTTCAACTCTTTAAAGTAAACTTGTCCTCCTGGTGTTATATTATTAACATACTGAGTGTTTTGGGTCGAGGGCAAACACATTGAATCAACAAATTTTTTTTTTAAAGTAAAATCGCCATAAGTTTGAATTCTGTTGAAAATGGAAAATATATAAACAGTGGGTAATTTCATGTTCTTTGAAGTGTGACAGACCTGAAGTCAGTTCACAGCTTGGATTTTGATGGTCCATATGGTCTTGGGCAAGATTTATAACCACCTTGAACATTAGCTCTTTCAAAAATGGGGTGAATAATAGTAGCTACCTCATAGAATTATTGTGAAAAGTAAATTAAATGATAATTCTTAAAATTATCACCAAATACTTTGTATGACTTAAAGAGTTAGTATCATTGCTGCCTTTATTCTTAACTTCCATTTTACCTATTACTAAACATGATTGTTCATTCAATCATCCATGAAACAAAGGTGTTTTTTTTTTAAGTGATCTGTGTACCAGGCAGTGTGCTGGAAACTTAAAGATGTTGGTAATTGGGAACTTAAGGGCATAATTTCAGCTAAAGAGGTTTACACACAGACAAATTGGTTTAGTAAATTTTCCTGGTCTCAGATGTTTACAAGGTACAGAGAGACATTAGAAAAGCCTGACCAGTACTGTTCAGAAGGTGGGGAATATCAGAAAGGACGCACAGAAGTGACCTTTGGGCTGAATCAGAGTGATATTTCAAAGCACTCAGCATCGCACATCCTTGAGAACCACTGACAGTTGATATAACCTCGTTTCGAATATTCAAGAACGCTGCGTGTTGATCCCAGTTTCTAAGTCCTGCCTCATATTCTTTACTTTTCTCCTACAATACCTTCTCTTATTCAAATGCCACCCATATTTCCCCATTTCAACCCAGAGCAAAACCTCCCCGCTCTCTCATACCACATTTCCTCCTTAATCTGAATTCTGTCAGTCCTGGTGTATGTCATACAACGTACACTTGATGACAGTAATCGTTCCTCAAGCCTTGACTTTGTGTTCATTCATATTTCTCCTCAGCTGGAGAATAGACCATGCTACCTCAGCATAGAGTGGATTTTCCCTGTGTTTCCACAGGGTCCAGAGAAAGACAAAGGATATCATGGAGGCACGACAAATATGCGTCGGTGGGTCTCTCATTGCATCTTTAAGGGCTTGTCCCTTTAAAGCAGTACACTTGTCTCACCTTAACTCCACACCTATCCTACTTTATTCCAATCTGACTTCATATTCTCAAGAGGGAAGTTTTTCTAGACCTGGTGACTGAGCTGATGCTCAAGATTCTTCTGTTTCAATTGTAAAATAAAATCTCTATGTCTTCAAATATGATACGAAAGTCACGATCAGACCAATGCTTCCTGTTCAACCTCATCTCTGGTCTTTTCTCCTTTTTCTTTTCCTCTTTCTCCTCAACTTCATGTTTCAGCAACTCTACCCTGACGTTCCCTGAGCATTTTGTGTTGCCTCCAGGTACCATAATTTTGTACATACTGTTCTCTCTCCTAGAATGCCTTTCCTTCCTCATATTTCTGAAAACATCTTTTCAACCTTCAACTCTTAGATCATAGTCTACCTTCTCTGAAAAACATTTCTTGACTTCCTGAGGCAGAAAAGATACTCCAGCCCTGTGGCTTCTCTGCCTCTTCCCCACCCTCACTTTTGTTTTGCAATACCATCCAGCTCATTATTTCCCAAGCACCCTGTGCTATCTCATGCATCATGCCTTTGCCTGTTCTATGATTGTCCCTCCTTCTAGAATAAAATTCCCATTATTGGTCCTCGACTGATTGTACTTGTGCTCAGTAGCTCAGTCGTGTCCAACTCTGTGTCCCCATGGACTGTAGCCTGCTAGGTTCCTCTGTCCATGGAGTTTTCCAGGCAAGAACACTGGGAGTAGGTTGCCATTTCCTCTTCCAGGAGATCTTCCTGATTCAGGGATCAAACCTGTGTTTCTTGTGATTCCTGCATTGACAGGAGAATTCCTTACCACTAGTACCACCTGACCTGATTAACTCCTTCTTTAAGCTCTACTGAGCAACCATCTCTTCCAGAAAACCTCCCTTGAACTGCCTAGCTGGATGGAGTTCCTACTTCTGTTATTCCGAAGCACTCCATCTTAGCACTAAAAACTACATTAAGCCCTTGATTTCTCTGCCTTTCTCTTTCACTAAACTTCAAGCCCCACCTAAGAGGAGCACTTATCTACAAACCCTCTGTCTGGGAGTGAGTAGATGGATGGATAGGTGATAGATAGGCAAGTTTATTCAAAGGTTCTGGTAATAAACTCAGATTTCCCATCACAGTCTTGAACTAATTTAATTTTTAACCACTTTGTTTAAAAGGCAGGGTTTCTCAACTTCACTATTGGCATTTGTTGGCTGGGTGATTTTTTGTGGACGATGCTGTCCTCTGCAAGACAGGGCTATTGGTAGCATCCCAGGCCTTTACGTACTAAATACCAGTAGCACATGTCCTCAGACTTAGACGATCAGTGTCTCCAGAAACTATTGAATCCCTCGAGGGGAAGAAGAGTAGGCAAAATCACCTCCCACCATACTGAGAACCATTGGGTTGAGGTACAATCAGACACAATTTGTGTTTTTATATACATATAAAGTCTTTTTATCTACCTATATTTGTAAGTCATTAAAGTTCATTTAAGCATGAAAAGATTATAGCATTGGAATTCAAACCTGAAGGGAAATGTTTTTTCATTACAAAAGTAACAAACAATCGCTATAAGAAGTTTATAAATATACAAAAAGAAAAAATATGAATAAAATACCCATAATCTCACCATTCAAAGAATAACCACTGGTAATATTTTTACTTATTTACTTTCAGTTTTTTATACACGTAGATTTGTTTCTTTAAACTTAATAATACCACATGTAAAAAATTTGATGTAACTTTAAATTCAACAATGGAGCAGAATTTTTTTTTTTTTTAGATTTAGATCCTTCATAAATATTTTAATACCTACATTATATTCTATAAATGTGTGTAATATAATTTACTTACCCTGATTTTAAGACATGTAAATTATTTGCATTTTGTCCAGTATTTGAAAAATTCTGTAATAAAATCTTTGGGTGTGAAAGTTTGAATTTTTTGAATTTTGAATTATTTTGAATTTTGAATTATTTTCTTAGGAAAGGATCTTAGAAGAAAAATGACTGGAACAAGACAATGGGCTGTTTTGAGTATCTTGATATGTATTTAAGATCAAATTGGTTTTCAAAGTGATGGCCCAAGCTTACCCGCCCTGCTGTAACGCAGGACTGCCCCCGGCTCTCTGCACTGGGCTCACTGCAGTCACCATGTGATGTTGACCAGGGGACATCCTGAAGGTGGACACTAAAGACCATGTTAGCAAGCTTAATGTTAAGAAGCCCTGTCTTAGGGCTGAATTGCTAATGCCTTGTAATCTAACATTAGGACTCATAATTACATACAAAGTTCTCATTGTGGTTTGATGACGCTCTTTCTGTTCTGCTTTCTTGTCAATCAAGATGCACTTCCTTTATGAAATGATTTCCACCTCTTATCTATCATCATGACCGTTTGAACCATCAAGACTGGTGTTTAGTAGGCATAAGATTATTTATTGGAAAAAAAAAACAAACCTTTTTTCCCTAGATGAAGTAATTCCCAGGCCTGTATGCATTGAGGAGAAAAATTAGAATACATAAAATTATGACTATTATCAGTAAATATTTCCTGAGCATTACTAATATATGCATTTTACTGAGACACATTTACATAGTAGGGAAGAAACATAATGTCTCTTTGAGAGGTATGCCTATGTTCCTTTCAAGTAGAAATGTGGGACATTCTGTGTATGTGACAAAGTCTGGGACCAAGAATCAGAGATACTGTGAGTAGGCAAATATGAAAGCCCATCCAGTCAAAGTCCCTATTACAGGTCATGAAGAAGTAATGAACTCCACAGAGTTCCTTTGTGACTTAATGGTAGAACTTGGCTGTAGGGGCAGGACAATATTGAGTCTAGAAGACAGAGAACCTTGAAAACAGACACACACTGGTCAATTGCTACCCCTGAAACACGCTGGCTATGTGCTCTATGCAAGTCACCAAAGTTCTTGAACATGTTTCCTCATCCATAAGATCAAGGTAATCAAATGTCAGCTCCATAGATCTTCAAAATCATAGAGTGGTTTTGAATCATGGAATAATTTTGAGACAAGGCACATACCCTTTTGTAACTCAGATTTTTGAATGACTGCTTCACTTTCCCTTCTTACAAAACTTCTGGTAGAAAGCCTCCTAAACATTGAGAGCAGAACTGCTAAAAACATAATTTTCCTTATGCTGATTCTGAACACTTTGTGTTGCAATTTACACTAGACTGGGTTCTGCCACATGTCAGATAGTGTATAGGTTATTTTCAATAACCACTTTTATAGGTGAAAACATTTGTTCAAAGGGGCTACTAAGGAACGTGTCTCATTTCTGAGCAACCAAATAGCAGAAATGAAATCAACCACAGACTTCAGAAGCTAGAACTCATATGTTTTTTCCTCTCCAACCTTCCTTGTAAGTGCTAGGTTGTGTTTCTTTCTTTCCTCTGTGCTAAGTCAGTTCAGTTGTGTCCGACTCTTTGTGACCCTATGGATGGTAGCCCACCAGGTTCCTCTGCCCGTGGGATTCTCCAGGCAAGAATATTGGAGTGGAATGCCATGCCCTCCTCCAGGGGATCTTCCACACCCAGGGATTGAACCCACATCTCCTGCATTGGCAGGCAGGTTCTTTACCACTAGTGCCACCAGGGAAGCCTTTTTCCCTCTAAGTTTCTACAACTGAAGATATACTCTAAGGTTCCTGGATTAGAAAGGTCAAGGTAGTATATTTGGAATAAGTGCTTTTCCAGACATCTATTTGAATAGAACTAAGTACATGAGTGACTTTATGTCTCAGTAAATTCATGGTTATTAATGACTTGGTAACAGAAACTCTCTAATGAATAAACAGGAGAATATTGAAGACCTGGCAGTGATGAGATATATTGGTGATGTGATTCCAAATTTAAACAAATTACAGGGGGAAATGGATAATGATAAAATAATTAGAAACCAGAAGCACCTGAACAAACACCCAAATCCCACATCTGTCTTCACTATATTCAGCAATTCCTAAATATCACTGGTGCATTGAAGGAGAAATTAGCAGAGCCTTTTAAACATCACCTAAGTGAAAAGTAGAATTAACTCCTTCCTGTTATTGAAAATGTTCACAGAGACAGAGGGAATGACCTGAACGCCTTCCTTTGTGACAGCAGAGGTTGCAAAGCTAAAATCTTTTAGAAAATATATCTCCATTACAAATTTGCACATAAGCTGTAGGTCCCTAACAAGATTTTAGACTAAAAATATAATGATCAGGATAGTACACTGCCTTTAGTATTGTTATATATCTCTCCTAGAATATATCAATGATAAAATGAATGAATAGCTTAGCATCTTGTTGGTATTTTTTAGGCATATTCAATGAAGATGCAGAATCAGCAAAGAAATTTCTGTAGTTGCAAAATCTTTGTAAACCTCTAAATTGACCTGCCTAGCTAATATATTTCAAATGCACACATTTTACAACAATAAGAACCATTCTTGCCAGTGGCTATCTAAGGTGAGTCTAGAAATGTTTGCCTGAAACAAATCTCACCCTACTATAATTCCAGAAGGACTGTTCTTTAGGGAACAGTTTAAGTGCTGGAATAATTATTTAAGAAAAATCTATCAGCTCCTTTAAATGAATTTCCTCAGGCTAGGAAAGGAGGGAGATTTTTGAAGTGAACAGGAATTGCTTGAGATCTTATGCCATGACATCTATACTATGTCACCTCCTCTTAAAGAACTTTCACTCATTTCATTATAAATGATGTCATTAGTGGTGCTTCCTTGCAGTGCCATCTTCTTCACTCTGGGATGTGCTTTATTGTTTTGCATCATAAAGGCACAGAGGTACCATTATTGGTTGGAGTACAATTCCAGATATATACAGGGATGTAGGAGAGGAATTCACTAATTAGCCGTCATTTCCTTGCTTTGCTTCTTTGCATCAGTTCAGTTCAGTTCAGTTCAGTTGCTCAGTCCTGACTCTTTGTGACCCCATGGACTGCAGCACGCCAGGCTTCCCTGTCCATCACCAACCCTCAGAGATTACTCAAACTCATGCCCATCGAGTCGATGATGCCATCCAACCATCTCGTTCTCTTGTCCCCTTCTCCTCCTGCCCTCAATCTTTCCCAGCATCAGGGTCTTTTCCAATGAGTCAATTCTTCGCATCAGGTGGCCAAAGTATTGCAGTTTCAGCTTCAACATCAGTCCTTCCAATGAATATTTAGGACTGATTTCCTTCTTTGTGTACTTTCTCCAAAATGTGGATGAGTGCTGACTATATTCATAACTATGCTGGAAAAGAGTAAAAGCAAATCCCAGGTAGAGAGGTACAACAAAGTTAATGACATTTTTATTTCCTCCTCTGCATTGTCTCTTTGATCAAATAAGATTACTTAAAGTTGAAACAAAGTAAACCAATGAGAGATTTCTCTCTCCCCTGGAACACTTAGGAGGCTAGGGATCATTTATGTAATGCTTGAGCTTGCACTCAATCCCTCTGTTGAGTCGGACTCTGTGCGATCCCATGGACTGTAGCCCACCAAGCTCCTCTGTCCCTGGAATTCTCCAGGCAAGAGTACTGGAGTGGGTTGCCATTTCCTCCTCCAGGGGATCTTCCTGACCCAGGGATTGAACCCATGTCTCTTGTATCTCCTGCATTGCAGGTGGATTCTTTACTGCAGAGTCACTGGGGAAGCCCATTTATGTACTATGCCTCCTAATTAAAATAATCTTCCCCAAATATTTTCTAACTTGATGACAAGTGTACTTTGTAGGAGAGGATTCTGAACCTTAAAATTAGGCTTGCTCTTGTTCTGTCACACCACCAGTTGGTCCATATTAGCTCTGCTTTTCCTTTGAAAGCTAGAAAAGTTGACTAAAGATAATCAAAAGAGACTTTTTTACAGAGACCTTTAAAAACCATATGCTTGCCATATTTTGATTATTATCAAAAATCGTAAGTGAAATGTTGGTATGCATCCTCGTTACCTTGAAGAGAAGAACAATGCTCAGTGAGCCACTTGCCAACGGACAGGAAATCATCTTGCTTGACTACTGGAGCACTCACAGCATGTTTGCTCCTGTCTGATTCTGCCCATGTGTCTGCCTTCCTGAAATTACCTGCCTGCCCCTTCCATCCATGCAAGTCTAGGATATCTTTATATATATTGAACGCATTCTCCTCTCATATCTTTAATCTCCTCTTTCCTTATAACTCTTACTGCACAAAATCCACTCTCCTCTTCTCTCTCTCTCTTTTTTTTTTTTTTTTTTTTTTTTTGCTTCCACTGTTTCTTGCATCTCTTCTTTTAAGTAAAAGCTTCTTGAGCACAGGAAACATGAGTTTATGTTTGTTTTTACTGTCCATAGCATATAGAGCAGGCTTCCCAGTTAGCGCAGCTGGTAAAGAATCCACCTGCAGGGCGGGAGACCTGGGTTCGATACCTGGGCTGGGAAGATCCCCTGGAGGAGGGCATGGCAACCCACTCCAGTATTCTTTCCTGGAGGATCCTCATGAACAGAGGAGCCTGGTGGGCTACAGTCCATGGGGTCGCAAAGAGTGGGACATAACGAGTGACTAAGCACAGCACAGCATATAGAGCACCTGTCCCAGGCACCTAGGATTTCCTTAGGCTTTCTAGGTGGCGCTAGTGGTAAAGAACCTGCTTGTCAATGCAGGAGACAGGAGATGTGCTGATTCTGGCTTAATAAAATCCCCTGGAGAAGGGAATGGCAACCCATTCCAGTATTATTGCCTGGAGAATCCCATGGACAGAGGAGCCTGGCGGGCTACAGTCTGGGGTCGCAAAGAGTCAGATATGACTGAACACACTGCATACATAGAGCAAAGTTACTTGATTCCTTGAGAAAAAAAAGAAAAATCAAATTCCCAAGTAATATAAATACTAATTTGTAAAAGTAATAATAATTCATAATGATTTTTATTACTTATAAATCACTACGATAGGTACTCCCATTATATTTTTGCCACAAATTTGCAAAAAGAAGAGACTTCCCTGGCGGTCCAGTGGTTAAGACTCCATGCTTCAAATGCAGGGTCCATGGATTTGATTTCTGGTCTGGGAAGTAGGATCCCACATGCTGTACGTGAGGCCAGAAAATAAAATTAAAAACTGCAAAAATATATATGAAGAGAAAAAAATACTTATAGATGAAGAACCTGAAGGTTAGAGAAATGAAATGACTTTCAAATATTGTTCTGTCAGTATATTCTAACTAAATGTTTATGCCTGTTGTAAGTGCAAATCAGATGGATAATAGATGAGTTGAATGACACTTTAGAGATTTGGGTAAACATCCTAAAGCTGAGATTGAGAGTTAGTCATAAACCTGTGTTATTGCTGCCTATAAATTTTTAAGTACTTTTCAACACTTCAACATGTGATTTGGATAGTATGAACTTTTACTTTCAGTTTCTTTCTTTTTTTAGTATGGAATAAATAAAATGATAAAAGAAATACAACACTGTAGGCTTGTTTTTAAGTGAAATGGTACAGACATGGCTTGCTGGTTTCAATCTTTGGGTCAACAACCAATATGGCTGCTGTGATGTTGACATGTGTATCTGACAACAGCCCTTCTGACTCTGATTCTCAAGGTTCTGAAAGGAGCAGGATAAGCATCACCCCCTCTTACCCACACCTTGTTCTAAAGGAATAAGAACTAATACAAGGAAGTGGATGTGTGGTATGTTAATGTGGTCTGCTAATGATAGAAACCAGGTCAGAGGCTGCAGCGTGGTGGTATGAGAGCCACGTGGTCCTGCTGACTGGTCCAGAATTAGGGAACCTCTTGGTCAGAGGCAATGCTGCCCTGGATAGACCCTCACACATAGCCTGGGTAGGGTGATGCTGCCTGGGGAGACTTAGGTTTGGAGGAGCACAGGAGAGACCTGCTCTCATTGGGCAGTGTGCTTCCAGAGTGAAAACGGAGAGAAATTAAGCAGAACAGGGAAGTTATCCTTTTCATATTTACCCATCAGTTAAGTCATTTCTCTCCAAAGAAGGAAGTGAGGGTCCAATGATGCCAGGATGGTTTAGGGAAGACAGGAAAGTGAGAACGGAATACTTTTGCCTTACACGGATATTTTGATAATTTCCAAATAGAAAGTGCTAGTTTTATGAGTCAAAGCACACATGGATCATTAATTATAAAATTGTGTGCATGCTCAGTCACTTCAGTAGTGGCCAACACTTTGCAACCCCATGGACCACAGACTGCCAGGCTCCTCTGTTCATGGGATTTTCCAAGCAAGAACACTGGATTGGTTTTCCATGTCCTCCTCCAGGAAATCTGCCTGACCCAGAGATCGAACCCATGTCTCCTGCATTGCAGGCAGATTCTTTACTGCTGAGCCACTAATCAAAGTGTGTGAAAATATTCAGGATTGTGTGTACAGTGCTTTAATATTTCCTGAGTAGAAGTGGATTTTTATTTCTTGGTTTTCATCACATTCCAGGACCATTGTTTTCCACCTGGGGATCCCTGGGACCCGAATATCCCGGGTGCTTGATTCTCATGCAGATTCTCTGGTTCTGTTTTCACATTCACATCTTGGGACCAGACCTGACACTTTGTACTTCTAACAAGCACCCAAGTGATTGCAAGGCAGCTTAAGTTTATGAAGCACTAAATGTAAATCTGAGTTATTGAAATCAATTTCCATGTTTTAAAATACTCCATGCATGTTCCAAACGGACATTTTATGCTCATTTTCAGTAATAATTTGAATTGTTGCTTCTGATGAGTTTGAGGACCCTTTTATTTTTCATTGGAGATAAATGTATTAATTTCTCAAAACCATAAGTGTCTTCCAAAGTCCCAGAAGTTAAGTCTTTATGCACAAAGAGAATTTTGCATCATCTGTGGTACAACACAAAAACAGAACCTTGATGGAGCTGAATACCTTTTTGGTTATTTTTAATTTGAGTTATCAGAAAATGTTAAGAAAATATTTCTTTTGTTTATGAAATGATCCAAAACATAAAGCCAACTTGTTATTTCGAATTTTGTGATTTGTCTTGGGAATTATTATTGAAAGCTAATAAATGTAACCTTAAGTTTTACTGACCTCTTAGAATTCTATTTTATTTTTTCTTGAGCTCTTTGTTTGCTTGAGAAATCCATTGCTATTTATACAGGGGGAAAGCAATGAAAAAATTTTTCCTCAGTATTCAAAATGTATTAGATAGGCAAATGTTTAAAAACATTTGTTTTCCATGAAATAAGTTACACCATAAAAGAACAGACTCTATTTTCAAAAAGACAAAAGCTCTCCCATATATGTGCTTCATAAACACTGTCTTAGTCCACTCGGGCACTATAACAAATTACCGTAGACTGGGTGGCTTAAACTAGAAACACTTCTTACAGTTCTGGAGGCTGAATTCTGAGATTAGGGTGCCAGCAGGGCCAGGTTCTGGTAAGAAGCCCTTTCTACGTTGCAGCCTGACAACTTCTCAGTGTATCCTTATGTGGTGGGAAAAAGCCAACTGGCTTTCTGCCCTCTTCTTATGCCAGTCTCACTCAGGAGGGTTCTACTCTCAGGACCTAATTATTCCTAAAGGCCCATGTTAAAATACTATCAAATTGGGGCTACAGTTTTGACATATAAACTGGAGGTGGGGACAACATTATAGTCATTCAGTCCATTGCACACATGATCAGAAATCTCAGAAGCCTCCATGGGGCCTTTCCTGATCCTCCCATTTAAAACTGCATGCCTCCTACCTGATCTGACCCCCTTTTCTGTTTCATTTATCTCCACAGTACATCATTGTTTTCCAGTGGACTTTATTTTGCTTATGGTCTGTCTGTTGTTCATAGTCTTGAGTTATTCACCACTGGATTCCTAGCCCCTAAAATTATGCCATAATGTTGTAGTTCTCAGTACTAGTTGACTGAATGAATGCATTACAATCGGAGTTTCAGTGGATTGTAGCCTGTCCTAGATGGAGTTCTCAGGATGTGGACATTGCTTTGCATGAATCCCCATGCCCTGCACGTATACCTGAGTTCCCACTCTCTGTTCAGATGGCAAAAATTTTTATGGGTAAAAATTCACTGTCAGACATGTGCACATAGGAGGCAGAACAGGAATTAGCACCTAGTGTCTCCACAGGAGGGCCAGCTAATTGAAAGTGAATGAGAAGAGCAGATTATTTATTGCTTCCTAGGTTATACCTAATTTTGTCAAAATGTTTCTGAAGAAAGTCATCTAATATGAATCTAGCCAACCACAGCCACTGCTCCGTGTCTGAATTCTCTTTTAGAACTCCATAGAATATAAATATGTTTACAAATACTCTTGATTCCCTATAAGGCATTTTAGGAAAATAAGTGGGAGCTTATTGAAGAAACTATGATTTGGGATAAGGGGCATTCAAGCTCAGTTCCTGAACACATACGTGTTCCCATTTCCTCACAACTATGTGAAGAACCATGCAAAAGTAAATACCTTAGAGGTTTAATTGTTATAGAATTTCTTTTTTTTTATACACAGAGTACATATACTTTATGCTTGACGTTAAAGACATGGTGATATTAAAAAGAAATGATGGCAAACATTTAACTGAAACTGGTACTATTCAAAGCATTTTGTGCATTACTATCTCATTTAATGCTTGCAATGACACAACAAGGCAGGTATTCCCATTTTCCTCATTTTACAGATGATACTAAGGATTATACTCATGGTGGCACAGCTGAGGAAACAATGTTTGATAATAGGCTGTCTGGTTGAAGACCCTGTTTTTAACAGCCATATGCCAATTCCATTAATGACGTGGATTCCTTCCTAAAGAATTCAAGATGGGAAGAGATACATCATAAAATGTGATGAAAGTAGTGTGATAAAAACAAAGGACAAAACAGCATACTCTTTTTACTGGAGTTGGGAAGAGCTTCAGAGAGACAGCATCACGGGCTATGAGGATGACTAGGAATTTGCCAGGTGGAGGAAGAAAACAAAGACTGAAAAAAAAAGAGGACAAAGGATTTTATTAATTAATCTCCTTGTGAATAAGTTTATACTAGTTTTTTAACAGTTCTTATCCATACTCTTTCTTTCAGATACAGTCTGAGCACTGAGCATTATAGAACCAATGATCAAACCTAACCTGTGCTCATCTGTAAAGAAACCTAAAAGTCACTATCAGAAACAAGTTAAATCCTAAGTGTGCATCATTATTGGATGGCTATTGTAATAAGTGAAGACAGTGAACAAACTTTGCTCTAAATAGAATTACTTCCAAGTACGGAAGTCACTTTGGCCATTTATTGTCAGAAGACAAGAAATTGAGTGTATCATCCATTTGGTTTTATAACTATCCCTTCTTATGTTATTCTTGAATAATGGTCTTAAAGCATATGAAAAATAGCTTATTTTAAACCTTTCTTCCCTCTTCAGTGTTAACAACTAAACTCTCTACAGCAGGTAGTAAATGGAACACTTCCCCTCTGCTCAAAGTAGTCATTTAGAGGTTTGTATAGACCTACTGATTTGAACGTGTTCCATGATGGTTGGGTTTCGGTTTTGCTTGGCATCCCGCAGCAGTGAAGGATTAATCCTCAGCACCATGCCCAGCAATGCCAATCTCTTTATAGGCCGTGCTTGTCCATCACTTTCCTCCCCTAATAGGTGTCTGCAACTGCTGATATTCATGCTGGTGAAAATCAACATGCCTCTCCCAGACACTGTTTGATGTCAGAGATACAGAGCAGGACTGAATACTCTTATCCTTCTTGTCAGCTGCAGGTATCGGCTAATTTGGCTTAGATTACTTTAGAGGTGTGCCTGTCTTCCAAATAGCTTTATTGAAGTGGTCCTATAATAAATTGCTAAGAAAGATGCTGCTGCTTGCTTCTGCAAATAAGTGGCGTTTAGGAAATGATTGGTCCCTGATCCCAAGGTGCCATTGAAAAATCATATGATTAAATACTGGGCTTAAGGAATCTACAAATATCCAGAAAATCTTGCATGAATATAGATGAGTCCTTTATAAAAAATATTTATTCTAAAGTGTCATTTCAAAGGAATGTCAAACCTCTAGGACAATTCGTAAAGTGAGAAGTTTAATTACCAAAATATTAAGATTATATTAATAGCAAGAAACATAAGGTGTCAGAGAAAAATCCATTTCCATCTTCTTTCCCTTTTCTGAATGCACAGCTAGACTACATTTCCCGACCTGCTTTGCCTTTAGATTTGACCATGTGCCTGAATTTCAGCCAATAGATGAGAACAGAAATGGATGAGGTCACTTCTAAACACAGCCACACATTCCTCCTGTGGGTTCCTTCACAATTTCCCCTTCCTGCTGTTGGAATAATGATCCCCAGGGAAATCTTTAAAATCACAGGTTAAAGATAACAGAGCTGCCATCATCCTTGTTCTCTGAATGGTTGCCTGGAAACAAGCCTCCCTGCTTTTAACCCTAACAACCTATGATGTCAATAAAACATTGTGTAAGCAAGGGAAACAAAGAAATGATTGATCTAAAAATCTTGCTTTCTCTCTCAATTTAGTTGATACATTCACTGAGATCTTCTTAAAAGGAAACGGCACTTCCTGTGTCCTCTTCATCAGTTTTTATTATAGAGTTAGACATAAATATGAAAGTGAAGTCCCTCAGTCGACCCCGTAGGCTGTAGCCTACCACGCTCCTCCATCCACAGGATTTCCCAGGCAGCGTACTGGAGTGTGTTGCCATTTCCTTCTCCAGAGGATCTTCCCGAATCAGGGATCAAACCCAGTCTCCTGCATTGTAGGCAGGCGCTTTACCGTCTGAGCCACCAGGGAAAAAAGTCTGTCCTTATTCTTGCCTCCAGGGGAATTTGTAGCTTTCTTGGCTTACTCAATAGTGTGATGTTGTTAGATAGCACAGTGAATTTCTTTTGCCCTTTGAATTTTGTAGAAATTTTTACTTTCCATGTGTTTCTCAATTAAGCACCCTATTTTCCATGGAAATGAGCATGGTGGTAGGCTTTGTAGATGTTACATTGGATTAGTGTTCTTCTAAGGAAAACATTCACTGGCCATTAGGAACCCCACCTACCGCATCCTTTGGGCCATGAAAGTGAATCTCCTTAGTCTGGTAAACGTCACGTGGGTTCTTTCTACAACACTTACATTAGGACACTTTCCTTAAATGCTTACTGAAAAAGGTTACTAAGGCAACCGCAGGCCCAGGTAGTGGCTGTTTGTGACAGGTTGATGACATGTACAACTGTAATCCTAGCCTGCCCCAAGGCAAGACTAGACTCCTAATTTCCTCAGAAGATAAAACTGAGACATATTTTGCAAGTATTCTCTTAACAGGCTCACTAGGCAAACTCCTCCCTTCCTTTTGTCATCCCATGCTGGCTACACCTCTGAAAGGATATGAGGCCAGAAATCAGAGAATACCAACCACGAGAATTTGGGAATAATTAGCAATATCTCTTATACCATGTGCAAATCAAACTATTGATTTTAGATAATTCTATATTCTTTTTGGTAGTTTAATGATAGTTGTTAATATTATTGCTAGTGCAATTAGCAGATTTTCAATAGCTATCATAGTACCTCAGAGGGCTTCCACATGCATTTCAATATTTGTCTCCATGACCCTTTATAGCAGGGAAGACAGGGTCATTACTCCATATCTGAAGATCATGAGCAATGAATGTCATGGGGAAAAGTGTAAGCAACCTGTTCCAGGTCATATGTTGGTTGGCAAGGAGGTGACAGGTTCAGCAGCAAAACATGGGCATTGAATCCAGACGAACCTGATTCAGTCTTTCACACTCTTTCTCTCTCATCTCTCCTTTCTTTTCTTTCCTTTCTTCCTCTTTCTCTTCCTTTCATTTAAAAATTGAAACACTGCTAGTAAATATATACATCAGAATTTTTGTGCAGCTTAGGTGAACTGTACTGTAGATAGCATATTTTCTATATTATAGATGTTATGCAAATTATATAATTGTTTATGTTATTCTGACTTCTGTTCAGTGGTCTTTTCCACTCAGTACTAGGAAAACCTGTCATCTCAAGCACCTTATAAATTTATATGTAGTAATCAGTGTGTTTTTGGTCAAATGTTATGATTTACTTCTTGCTTTTTCTACAAGGAAGCTCAATATCTGATTTAAAACCCACATTGACTAATTTTATATTAACTAAAAGAATTATAATGCATATCTTTATATTTTTAAATCATCTCTCATGTTTTAAATCTGTTACTTTATTCTTCTACAGTGAATATACATTTTGAACATTACCTTAAATGAGCTGGGGAAAAATAACAAAAACAACAGCTACATAATAATAATGATGGAGTCAGAGCAGACTTTAAAAAAAAGTACCCTGAATTTTTATCCTCTTGATTCCTAATGGAGGTAAAAGTTTATTTGCTTTTAAGTATAATTTAAGTAAATAATAACAAACATTTATTGAATTCCTGTCTGATACAAGATGCATCAAAGTTCACTGGAAATGTTAAGGTCAGATACTTATCAAAAAGTTTACAATCAAATTTGGATGTGAATAAACATGTATAGGGGCTTCTGAGGTGGTACTAGTGATAAAGAACCTGCCTGCCAATGCAGGAGACATAAGAGATACGGGTTTGATCCCTGGACCGAAAGATCCCCTGAAGGAAGGCATGGCAACCCACTCCAGTATTTTTGCCTGGAGAATCCCAAGGACAGAGGAGCCTGGTGTGTTACTGCCCATAGGGTCGCAAAGAGTTGGACATGACCGAAGTGAATTAGCCTGCCTGCAAACATGTATAGACATGAAATGTTAGATGTTTGAAGTTGGATAAGTATCAAAAAGACACAAAGAACCGTGGCACAGGAGCTGGCCATATACTAAATGAGCTTTGCTGAGAAATAAAAATGTAAACATTATTTTACCTCCTTCATTTCATTCAAGGAATAAGCACCCAATTTTGCGTTACATTCTTCCCCTTTTCTCTTTGGTAAAAGTGAAATAGTGAAAGGAGCATGTTACTGTTTGTAGAATAAGAAACAAGTGTCATCCCATAGATATCTGAATTTAGGTAATTTCTTCTTCGTGATCCTAAGTTTCTTTGTCTGTAAAATGGAAATAGGAGCCCCAAAATTTCCTTAAGCTATAAGGTTCTTATCTTAGAAGTAACTTCAGGTCAACTCTCTCTTCAGTGATCAACAATTTACTAAAAAAATATCCACTTTATGCAAGACATATGCAGAGTAGATGATCAGTAGATTTTGAAAATTTCATGGATAACTAGCTATTTAAAGAGCCATGGTAGAAAATCATTTTATCAAGTGTAAAGATTGCTAGAGATAGAAGTGGCCAGCATTTCTCTCATTTCACAGATGAGGAACCTGAGGCTCAGAGGAACTGAGAGAATTGTACAAAGTCAGACTCTTAGCTACACATCTGGTGGCTGAAGTTTTTCAGTACTTGTCATGATATCAGTATCTGTTCACAGAAATCTATTTTCTGGATAAGGGCAGAAATAGAAAGCTATTCTACTTGGTTTAGGGCAGACTTTATATTAACAGCTATTTTAAGGGACAAATTCTCTATAGATTAGGGTTCAGTTATAGACAACAGGAACATTTTATTAGATTTAAAAGGAAAAGATTTTGGTGCCAGGTTTTTTGTGACTTACAAACTAGTTGGAAGGGCTTAAAGAACAAGCTCTAGGAGGGGGTTCTAGGAACAACTCTTGGCTTCTAGACTCAGCCCACCTCTGCCATGGTCATGGAACCCTATGTTCAGGAGCTGTGATCTCAGAACTCTGGCCCGGCCCTGCCTCTCTCCCCTCTGTTCCAAATTCAAGCGGAACTAAAATACAGATCTCTAGCTGCAAGGGAGTCTGGGTTAAGTAGTATTTAACTTTCTTGTTTCTACAACAAAGAATGACTTTCCAGAAGGAGCTTGAGATAGATGTTCAATGAGAAAAATCCAGACCATCTGCCAAGAATCCAAGAGAGTGATAAATAAGATCAGGGGACGCAAACCATATCATGTGAGGAATAATATGAGACAGGGTTAACAAATAGATTTCATCTTGCCAGCAGCTCTAGCTAATTGTCTGCCAAGAGCACTGCATTGGGAAAGAGTTGAGGGATGCATCTTGGCCAGCAGGATAAAGTCTGGTGGCTGATTAGTGCTGTCTGCCAACAGTTTGGGCATGAAGTGATCAGAGCTCTGTGAAAGCACATACTTCCCCTAAGTCAGCTGCTGCCTGATCAGCTTAGTTGGCAGCTTATTCCATAAAGCCTGGGGCACTCTTGATGTTGTTGTTGCCACTGTTTAATTTTATCTTGATTGACTTATTTGCATGATCATGATCATCATACTTTATTGAATAAAAGCAAACTATAAATTATTTGAAGATTGAATCATGTCTATACCCTGCACAGTACTGGATATACATTAAATTTGCATCTATTGCTTTGATTTTAAAAATCTCAATCATTCCATCAAAAGACATTAATTCAGGATTCAGTTTGCAGAAAATATCATATGTGAAGGTCCCAGGCTTACTAAAACCCATGTTTTTTAAAGGGGTTCCCCACATCCCTGCCAAGCCTCCTTTAGAAAAATACCTTATTTTTGTCCATGGATACAGAATCACTGGTAGCTCAGATGGTAAAGAATCTTCCAGCAATGCTGGAAACCAGGGTTTAATCCCTGGTTCAGGAAGATCCCCTGGAGAATGGCAACCCACTCCAGTATTTTTGGAGAATCCCATGAACAGACCATGGGGTTGCAAGGGGTCAGACATGACTAAGAGACTAACAGAATCTTTAGAAGTCAATTTGGAGCACCATAGAAGATGCACCTGTTTATGGACTGGGGACTCAGTTTATTACTCGAAGCCCATCAGATTTTTATGTTCTTTTTATCGCTTTTTATTTTGAGCTCCTGTGTTGACTTGAGCTGATATTTGTTCATAAAGATAGCTTTGCTCCAAGAGTATGCAGACATATATCATGTAGAATTGATGTACATAGACTTTTGAAATGAGGATGTTGATTTATGATTTCTGCACAGAAAGGCTGTCTGTTTCTTGAGAAAAACACAGGGAAGTGTTCCATGTGATTATACTTGCTAACCTGCATGACCCACTCTAAGCAAAGCAAAATCTGAATCACATTTACAGGAGAAGAAGAATCTGGGCTGATCCATTCTTAGTGATTAATAATGATTATGTTTTGATAACTCTTCACGAATAAGACCAGATTTGTAGGAACATAAATAAGATTAGAGTTTGTGTGACTGTGGAATACAGAGATGGATCTCATTAACCCTATCCATTCATTCAGTAAATTACATTATTATTATGATGTAGTGTGTGAAAGTGAAAGTTTTAGCTGCTCAGTCATGTCCAACTCTTTGGGACCACATGGACTGTCGCCTGCCAGGCCCCTCTTGTCCCTACATAGTCAAGCCAGGACTGTCCTGGCACAAGAGTGGTAAAATATGCTAAAAAGTGGAATATATGTTAAAAATGGTAAATCATCTCAGGTTTCAGTATAATGTCACCTTTCCATAAGTTATTATTATTTTGTGTGTGCAGAGAGCATGTCCCAAGGGTCATTAACTTACTGAGCTCATTGGACAGGATGTGGGTCTCATGCTATTAAATTCTTTTATTGTCCTGGGGCATATCTCATACTTCTGTTGAATGCTTTTGTTACTAAGCAAGCCTGCTTGGTTTTGTGGTTAAGCAAACCTGATTTCTTCAGTGATCATTAGCTTACAGGGTCTCCCATACATTTTTCTCTACTTACAGTCCCCTAGCGGTATGTGCTAGGTTGCTTTAGTCATGTTGACTCTTTGTGACCCTATGGACTGCAGCCTGCTAGGCTCCTCTGTCCACAGGATTCTCCAGGCAAGAATACTGGAACAGGTTGCCATATTCTCCTCCAGGACATCTTCCCGACCCAGAAATAGAACCTGCATCTCATGTCTCCTGCATTGACAAGCGGATTGGATTCTTCACCACTAGGACCACCTGAAACCCCCTAAGTGGGATTTCAGGGATTTCAGGTTAACCCCTAGGGTTAACTATTTAATTACCTACTTTGTCTCTTTATTCTGTCCCACTTTGAGGCTCTGTCTCCAAATACACATTGGGGGTTAGAGGGCTTCAACATGTGAATTTTAGGAGACACAAATATTCAATCCCTAACAAATAGAGCCTATATCACTTTAGAAATGTATTCCATAAATGTGTGTGAGTATTTTGAAAGGAATAACAGAAAGAAAGTAGAGCAAAAACATCAAAGAATATAGTAGCAAAGTTGTGCACCTTCCATTTGATATTAGTTTTCTTCTTAAGCATTGAGGCATCAAATTGACCTGGGGAAATCAAGTGGGTTTTGTAAGAGTCCTAGAGAAAAATATGTGATTGCATCAATAACTGCAGTATTTGATTCAGCAGCATAATCTCATTGGCATCAACACCACATACTTAGAAAAGCTAAATCTGTGAACCTACAAAGGGAGGAAAGCTTCTAATGGCATCACACTCACTTGTACTGAGTATTGATTGCATTAACTTGGAGTTAAAACCACCAAAAATATAGTTAGATCTCTCCTCAATGGATTGGGAATTTTGACTGCAAAATGGCTGAGTGGCATATTTTCCAATATCACAGAACAGCAATGTAGTCGTAAAGGAACACAGGTTTATTCATTCTAGCCAGAAAATATGGGCAAAATAGAACATCCACAGCAAAGGAACAGAATGAAACTTTGCGCAAGTTTCTCACTTTCTACTCAACATCATAGCTCAGAATCAAGAGAAAAAGCAAAAGGTAAGACGGCAAGGAGCTAAGATAACAGGGAGGCAGGCTAATTAATGGCTATCGATCTTCCAGGTAAAAACCATGTCCCTAGAAATCTCCTTCCCTGATGGAGGAAGAATCCATATTTCAACTGGTGGCAGAGGAAATCTGCTTCACCCAGTTAGTGAACCACATGGACGGAAAGCCCAGAGGGAAGACCCCAGAGCCACAAAAAGTGTATTAGAGTAATGTGTAAGGGGACTGGTACTATTTTTAAGACTAGTACAAACATAATACTTTCCACTGAGGACTTTGGGGTGCTACAAAAAAGACATTGCAATTTCAGGGTTCCTCCTCACTCTTTCAAGAAATCAGAATTAGTATACTCTCCTTTGGGTTTCAATGGTGGCTCAGATTGTAAAGAGACCATCTGAGAGTATACTATGCTGGAGACCCAGGTTCTGGGTCAGGAAGATCCCCTGGAGAAGGGAATGGCAACCCACTCCAGTGTTCTTGCCGAGAATCCCATGGACAGAGGAGCCTGGCGGGTTACAGTCCATGGGGTTGCATGGAGTAGGACACGACTAAGCGACTAACACTACTCTTACTACTATCCTCTCCCTTATTTGATACAGTTTGGTACAGCTATGAGGAATAATAGAATAAAAGCCACATTTATACGTGCTCCAAACATCACTGCCACCTGCCAATTGTGTGACCTGTGGGAGTTACTATCCTCCTCTGACCTTCAGTTCTTAACCATGCGGAGGCATGGTGAAGAGTCTGATGCTGCAGATAAAAAGCCTTACACACAGCCTGGAATATGTAAATATGTATTCTATGAACCCAGAACTTCCTTTCTGTCAGAAAAGACATCTAATAGACAAATTGACACTGAGGTATTAACACTTTATAGATGACCATTCTCAGGACTATTATCAGTGTTAAAAAAAAAAAACAAAAAAAAAAAACAGAGAAAACAAAACAAAACAAAACAAAAAAAGAATCCTCTCCAATACTGGTGCTCATATTATCCGGGAGACAAAAGGGTTTCCTGTTTCCACACAGTTAATATGCCTCCATTTCTCCTTGGGGGACCCTCAAGCCTGTCTCCCACAGAGCCACATCCTGAACTCTGAGTTTAGGCAAAGCTGCACCATGCAGAAAGGCTGTTTTCCAGAGAAATTCTTTCCCTTGGTGGCCATCATGCTGCAGAAGCTTGGTGAACCTTCTCCTTCACTCCAGGTGGGGTGGGTGAACACCTTCCACGCCAGGATGGAAGAGCTCACTCAGAGCTAGCAAGAAGACAGAAGCAGAGGCAAGAGCTGAGCACCAAGTCCTGCCAAGTCCAGCCTGTTATTTGAGTAGGGGAAATGCTGGTTTAATTAATTGAAAAATAAAGGTTATTGTCAAAGTGAGCTAGAAATGAAGGACCTTGGTCGATGCTTATTGAATTTTGTTTCCCTGGGCTTCTCCGCCTTCCAATATTACATTGAATCAAACTCTGTTTCACTTATGACCTGTTTCTGAGATAAGTCCAGATTTAACCAGTAAAGTGGCGATGTTGCAAATAAATAAGATCCAATTCTGGAGCAGGAAAGTAAACAATCAATTTCTTTTGGAATTCTGGTGTTGCGCCAGAAACAAATAATAATTTTCTTCTTCCTTTTTATGTCTAGCCTTCTTTAATATGTTTACAGAGCACTTGTCACATATGATCCTCACAGCAACCTTGAGAAAAGTCAAGGATTTATCATTCCATTTTTCCAAATATGTAAACTGAGGTTCAGAGAGATTGAAAAGGACCACTCCATTACTGTAGGAATCCAGGTTTACTAAGAGCATTTCCCACCAGGAAAAGGAATTTGCTGAATTTTAGGATCAAATTCAGATTCATGAAGGTAAAGACTAGATAGAGAATAGCTTAGCTTATGAGGTTGTGCAATCAGCTGGCCCAGGGTCTAGCACACAGTTTGTTCATTACAGACTAACCATTATCAATGTCATTGATTCATTGTTATCCTTACGATGATTTCTTCCCATCCTGAAATAAAGTGGAGACATCTTTGCCCCTTGAGGTTTCTCTGTAGTAAGGTTATTTTATCATCAGCAATAACCATTTATTACATTTCTGTTGAGTGGGAGGCAAGATCCTGGGAGGGCCAAATGCTAAAAGATCAGCTCAAGTCCTCAAGGCAGTATCCTTCAAGGGGCAATGAGGATGTAAGTCCAGAAATAGCACGCAGAGTAATGTGAGTTACAGATGCTCATGAGACTTGGTATAGGAGAGGAGCTTTGATCTGATCCCTAAAAACTACGAGCAGCTGAGGAAGCAGAGATGAGATGCTGGTACCACAGAAAGAGCCCCAGAGAAGAGGCTTGCCCAGTTCTCAGCATCACTTGTCAGCCATGGGCAGACCCACCCCTAAAGGTTCTGATTCCATATAACTGGATGGAATCCTAGTTTTACATGTTATAGGTTCTGCAGTACAGCAAACCGGAGTTGCTCTTAGCAATGGGGGGGTCATTGATTGATCTTGATTAGGTATCTGGTACTAATTCACAGATATGAATCAAACTTGGTAAGAAAGAGAACCAAATGCTCATGCTCTCAGAGACACAGTAACTGATGTGTGTGTGTGCACGCGCATGCATGTGTGTGCTAAGTCACTTCAGTCATTTCCTACTCTTTCCACCCTATGGACTGCAGACCACCAGGCTCCTCCATCCATGGGATTCTCCAGACAAGAATACTAGAGTGGGTTGCCATGCCTTCCTCCAGGGAATCTTCCCAACCCAGAGATCAAACCTGCTTCTCTTATGTCTCCTGCATTGGCAGCCAGCATCTTTACCACTAGCATCACCTGGGAAGCCCAACTGATGTGTAGTAAGTGTTTAATAAACATCTGAAAGGAAAAAGGGATGAAAGGTAGAAAAAAGTAAGAAAGATGCTGCTATCCCTCTGCTTTGAGTCTATGAACCTGAGGGGCTGTGCTGGAATCCTGAGACTGTAATTTCTGCTCTTAGAGAGATCATGAGTTGGATCGGCAGCAATACCCTACTGCACTCAGACTGATGCTCACACTCCTGAGCATGACCCAGAAGGTGCTGTCCCCTAATCAAAAGCAGAACTCCATTTCCACCCCATGTCCCTCAAAGCAAATTTTTTTTTAATATGTAATATTATTTTTTCCTCCTCCTTTTTTTTGGTCACACCACACAGAACTGAGGATCTTGGTTCCTTGAATTCCATAGTGGAAGCACAAGTCTTATCCACTGGACAGCCAGAGAAGTCCCCCTCGAGCACATTTTATGATCCCGAGTTGTTCCGGTCATTTGTTTGCTTTTACAGGTGATTCCTCCACCACCACTAGATCATCTAAGGGTGGGATCCTTGCTGACCTTGATCATGGCTGTGTCTACGATACCTAGACAATGTCTGCCATATAACTGATCAGTCAATATTTGTTTAGTGAATGGATGGATACTGTCAACAGAACCCTCCCCCACTGTGTCTTTTTCCTCTTCTCCCAACCTTTTTTTATTTTCCTATTCTTTCTCTTTCCCCTCTACACCACACTCGATTTGGGTGGCTCTTAGGAATTAGAAAAATAAAAGGCCACCCACGTTTCCCATGAAGTCTGTCCCTTGAGCTCATGCCCCCAAATCTAATGCCATTTGATATAAATCCCTGTGATTTTAGACTTTTTTGACTGTGTGGCAGTGGAAAAACATTGGTGAGTCCCAGAGGGCCCACCCATTTTAAGAGCCCTTCTGAGATTTAAAAGAGAAAAGATTCTTTTTTTGGCAACTAGTCTGAGAATTAGGTTACATTGTCAATTAAGTAGGGCAAAAATTGTCATACATGGCCCAGTTCTGCTCCTAGAACTCATGAGCACGCAAGTGTGCACGCACACACACACATACACACACAATATTTGAAGATTCAAAATAGTTTCCTTGGCTATAATGGTACACACAGTTTTTTGCATTAGCCTTTGACATTAAACAGGTGCTTTCACAGGTATCATCATATTTTATACCAAGAAGGAAGTAGGCAGTTATGAATACCCTCATTTCACTGATGTGGAAACAAAGTCCCAGAGAGGTCCACAACGGTGCCCAAAGTTACACTGCTGAATTGGAATCCTGGAATCTAAAATGGATTCTGTTGTGGGATGCACTGGAAAGTCATTTGGCTGAAGCTGAGTTTCCCTCCCTGGAAAATGAGAGGAGTCCTCCATGGCAGGACTTTCTAACTTCATTGTGTCAGTGGATCACCTGGGACTCTTGTTGAATCCTTGTCTTGAATCAGGCTTGAATCTGAATAGGGCTTCCCACTCTGCATTTTTCATGAATATTAACTGCTCCCACATGAGGCTCAAGCTGTCAGTTCATGGACTACACTCCAAAGAATGAGGCATTAGAGCTAATCAGGCTTTTGGTGATTGGAGAGTCCCTGGGATTTGCAGGCCCATAGTAGAACTGGAGAAGTGAGGAGGGAGTGAAGTGAAGGTCGCTCAGTCCTGTCTGACTCTTTGTGACTGCTTGGACTATACAGTCCATGGAATTCTCCAGGCCAGAATACTGGAGTGGGTAGCCTTTCCCTTCTCCAGGGGATCTTCCCAACCCAGGGATTGAACCCAAGTCTCCCACATTGCAGGTGGATTCTTTACCAGCTGAGTCAGAAGGGAAGCCCAAGAATACTGGAGTGGGTAGCCTATCCCTTCTCCAGCGGATCTTCCCGACTCAGGAATCGAACTGGGGCCTCTTGCATTACAGCTGGATTCTTTACCAACTGTGCTATCAGGGAAGCCCTGGAGAAGAACTGGAGAAGCATGCTGTAATGAGTTGCTGTTCTGAGACTAAGATTCTCCTCAGGTGCATCCCTGTTTGAGCTGTGATCTTCAGAAAAGTCACTTAGTCTGATTGAGCTGGCTCATAGGGATCTAACTCTGTCTGAAAGAGGCAATATATAATTTAAGCTTAGCAAGGAGGTGGGATATTTGGCAAACAAAGGCTTTGGAAACAGAATTTTGAGTTCCCCCAAAATAGGAGGCATTTTTAAATATGAGTAAGTGACTGGATATAGTCCCCACATATTCCTGGCTTAACTTTATCTTGTTTTATCTTGGGGGGAAGACAGAGGAAGGGCTACCTGGCAGTAGGTGAGTAGTCTGAGGCTTAGGCAGGCTTCTAGATTTCCTAGAGCCACTCAAAGCCTGGGGGAAGCACCCAGGGCTAACCAGAGGCCTTTGTCTGGTTTGTCTGGTCTTTGTCAGGAAGAGTCAGGAGCATTGTTCTAGTAGACCAGCCTCTGGGGAACTGCATTTGAGAAGAAAACATCTAGGCTTACAAAGAGAACAGGAACCTGTATACTTTAGTGCTTTTCCAGCATCTGGTGAAGCACAGCGGCTTCCCTGGCGATTTGTGGTAAGGATACCGCCTGCCAATGCAGGAGCTGTGGGTTAGATCCCTGGCTCGGGAAGATTCCCTGGAGAAAGGAATGGTGACCTCCTCCATCATTCTTGCCTGGGAAATCCCATGAACAGAGGAGCCTGGTGAGTTACAGTCCATGAGGTCCCAAAGAGGCGGACACGGCTTACTGACTAAACAACAACGCCACCAAGTGAAGCTCTGGTGGAGTTTCCATCGTGCCTTGTCAGAACCTAATCTGTCGTAATTGTCCACCAGTCACGGTGAGTGAGATGGACAGGGTTGTTTCTAGGGGTGAGTAAGCCCTGGGTCTGTGGAAGTGCTGTTGCCGTCATGTCAAGGTGCGTCTGTTATTCTCCCTAACATCAGGGCTTGGATAGAAGGCCCTCCAGGGCCACTGCCGCAGAGAATGCCAGGAGAGTGTTAGATGGAGCGTCTGGTGTATGCACAGGAATGGAGTTGGGTGCCAGACTTACAGTCATGTGTTTGATCGTAACCACCCAGAGAGTTAGGTATGATCATTCCCATTTCACAGAACAGGGAGGAATCTTAGCCTCCTGTGAAGCAACTGGCCAAGGCATCCCATGATGACCTTGACCCACCTTGTAATTTAGTCCCCATTCCATCTATCAGAATCAACATTTCCATCCTTGTCTCTGATATCCTCAGTCTTCCTCACACACCCGAGAATATGTCCTCGCACATTCGGTCCTAGGCTGGGCTACTCATCCAAACTGCTAAGAATTTGACAGGACAGAGATAATAGTGCCTTGTGGAGCTTGTATAGGATCCACCAGCCTAGCCCTCATGACAAAGCTGATACTGGCTCTTGCATGGTCACATTACCATCCCTCTTCAGTCCTACAGAGTCACATTGGGAAGGAAACACTGACTGTTAAATCAGACATCTGGGCTTCAAGTGAGAGTTTTGCAGTTTATTAATTGCATGGCCATTAGCAATTTATTTTTCTTCTCCGAGCTCAGTTTTCTCCTCCATAAAATGGGATCAATAATCCATCTTGGAACCATTAAGGAGATTAAATGCAAAGTGCCTGGAATAGTCCCTGACCCATAATAAGCATTCAGCAACCTAATGAGCAGTTAACAAAAACAGCTGTAGTAGGCAGCACATCAGCTGTAGTAAATTGCAGAGCAGGCATTGCAACCTCAGCTCTTAATCACTAAAATATTGCCTCTGCCGCAAAGTGGAAATGTAAGCTATTAATAGATGCTCAATATCCCTACAAGACAAAGACCTTACAGAATATGCACCGGCTGGCATGCACACTGCTACTTTCTAAGAGCATTTGCAGCTGAGGCTCCACAAACCAATGTCTCAACAGCCTCTTGTTTTCTGAAGAATAGAGACCAGTATGATGCACTGAATTTCTCACCACTTATATTCGGTGGGTTCTATTTGAAAGGAAATGTTATAATAAATGTCAGCATAAAATGACTAAACAAAAACTCTAAGGTGAATCCAGAAAATAAAGGCAATGTCTATCTTTATACATTCTACATTTGTGTTATTTCATCTGTACATTTCTGTTGCTTTCCTAAATGCATTTCTTAATCAAGCATATTGATTCTGACTCATGATTGAAATCAATAACCTCAGGCAAAATATACAAGCTCCTGGGAGAGAAGGAAATAGCAAGGATTCACTTTTATTATGGAACCATCATCATTTCGGACATGTTCTGTAGCCTCAGTTTCCTTGATGAACACTATGGAGAACAGTTCTATCTCATAGAGATGTGGGGACCAAAGGAGTTCATACATAGAAAATCGCTGGTGCTGAGCATGCTCTCACTAAAGGGCAAGTGTAACAGTTACTTCTGCAAATCATTAGCTTTGGGAATCCTCAGGGATTGGATTGGGGACTAAATTATTAAGAGTTTATTAGCTGAGAGATGCATGTGTGTTCATCAGTTTCATGAATCCCACTTGCTTTATCTGGAGGATGGAGGTAGCTCTGCCTGTCTCACAGGCTGATTAGGAGGGAGAAATGTGATGGCTTTCCTCAGGTGGTTCGCTCAGTGCCCAGAACATAATTCTTAATTCTCTCTCCAGTCACCTGCCCACAGCAGCAATGGCCAAAGAAGGCAGTGAGGGGAAGCAAGACCAAGCACCATGGTCAAATGTTGCCACCTGTGTGTGCAAGACACTTGCGTGAGATAGCTACATGCTTACTCCCTCTCCTCGGAGAAATTTTAACCACCCATCATTACTATAGTGGGCAGTCAGGGAAATAGCAGTATCTGAACCCTACTTTCTTTCTAGAGTACCTATTACTATAGGACATCATATTATGTGATGATTTCCCTATTGTAAGTCATTCTCCACTAGAATATAACCTCCATGGGGCCAGGAACCGCACCTGATTTGTTCATTCGCTTTCTTCAGTGTCTAGGGCAGTACTTGGCAAATAATAGATCCTTCACACATATGCTTTTTGTTGTTTGCAAGTCTGCCTGGGGTCAGATCTGAAAGTGAAAGTGAAAGTGTTAGTTGCTCAGTCATGTCTGACTCTTTGAAATACTATGGACTGTAGCCCAATAGACTCCTCTGTCCATGAAATTCTCTAGGCAAGAAAACTGGAGTGGGTAGCCATTCCCTACTCCAGGGATCTTCCTGACCCAGGGATTGAACCTGGGTCTCCTGTATTGCAGGCAGATTCTTTACCATCTGAGCCACTAGGGAAGCCTGGGGTCAAATCTGCATGAACCAAAATAATCCTGGGTCGAAGTCACTATAGATATGGTCAAGTGTGAATGTTTCAAATGAAGGATGAAATTCACTATATCTTTTTTTCTCATATTTTTCTATACTGGACAAAATGTAAAATATTTCTGCCTCCCTCTCTGGATCATGTATTCTTTCCTGTTTTGTGAGTGAACTCTGTTTTGAAACTAATAACAATGACATTTTAACTACAAGAATACATAACATTCTTTAAAATAGTTAACCTTTCCATGTGACATTTCATTGGATGTCTAATTAGCAGTAACATTTTGTTGTTTGCCATCTTAAACATAACAGGTTCATAAGCTTCAAAAAACTAACTTTGCTTAAATAATCAATCTTCATAATGAGAGAATTTCTATCTTTAAAAATTCCTCTCTTTTTGTTCTTCATTCTCCATCTTTTTGACACCAGAACGTTCTATTTGCAACTTTCTGTCTATGCTAAGCATTCTATTAAGAATATCTCTCTTTTATAACCTTTGCGTTGAGGGTAGGGTTTTTTCTTTTTTTATTGGCCAATTAGGAAAAGTTCATCCCAATTTCTACTTTCATATAGTCAAGAAAAAAGCTTTGTCAACTAGGAAGCAAAACAGAAATAAGTTCATTATCCATAAAGAAAAAAAAAATCACATCATACTCACTTTCATTTTATTTTACTGAGAATCTTACTTGTGAGAAGCCCTATTTTCACTATGCATGTAAATATGAATAGAAATCATGCAAATAGTTAGAATATTCAAACATTTATCTCTTTTAAACTTTTCTGTCTAGTCCTTCCATAACATCTCTAGATAGTGAAAGAGAAAATCAAATTTTTGTGCCACATATTTTAAAGGTATCAACTCATGTAATCTCACAAAATTCTGGTAGATTAGCATTGTTATTCCTCTTTCAAAGGGAGATGAAATGAGAACCAAGTGGTTGAGAAACTTGCTCAGAGCAATCAAGTCATTAAATGCTTGATGATACAATCCAGTAAGCCTGTCTCTCAGCCCATGTTTTTTTTCCACAGTCTTGCTCTGCCTTACCACAACAGGCATTTATTTAGTCCAAGTCCATGTTCTCTTCTGAAGTTTAGCCTTTGATGGAAGGAGGACAACATGGATAAAGACAGGTCAAAGATGAATGAAAGAAATAGTAATAAGTATACTCTCTAGATGAAGAGTTATGATCTGGATAAAATACTTAGTTAAAAGGAAGTTTTGATTAGGTAAAAATCTAATTTGATTTTCCTAAGAAATGAAAAATAAAGAACATATACTTCATATGAAATGACTGCTTAATCTTTGTGTGGTATCATTGGGAAAAAATATAATTACATTAAAAATTGTGGTCAAGACTGTGAACTGAAGAAATATTAAACCTTTGACTTGATTTTACTAATTTGCATAAATAACTGTGACCTAGTTATTTATTTATGAAATACCCTGGACAGACCAAAGGTAGGCTATAAACAGGGAAGAGTCTTGTTGTGTGAGTGGCCTTGTCTAAAATAATCCCACCTTTTATCCAGTCAAGGGCATGTGAAAATTTCCTGAAGCATTAAAAATTGAAAATTATTTGGTAATTTCCCCTTATACATCGAAACTAAAAAACAACAAAAAATTTAAAAGACACTTGCTCCTTGGAAGAAAAGTTATGACCAATCTAGACAGCATATTTAGAAGCAGAGACATTACTTTGCCAATAAAGGCCCATCTAGTCAAAGCTATGGTTTTTCCAGAAGTCACATATGGCTGTGAGAGGTGGACCATAAAGAAAGCCGAGCACTGAAGAACTGATGTCTGGTGGTGTTGGAGAAGACTCCTGAGAGTCCCTTGGACTGCAAGGAAATCAAACCAGTCCATCCTAAAGGAAAGCAGTCCTCAATATTCATTGGAAGGACTGAAGCTGAAGCTGAAGCTCCAATACTTTGGCCTCCTGATGTGAAGAACTGACTCCTTGGAAAAGACCCTGATGCTGGGAAAGATTGAGGGCAGGAGGAGAAGAGGACAACAGAGGATGAGATGGTTGGATGGCATTACTGACTCAATGGACATGAGTTTGAGTAAGCTCTGGGAGTTGGTGATGGACAGAGAACCCTGGCCTGCTGCAGTCCAAGGGGTCCCAAAGAGTTGGACATGACTGAGAGACTGAACTGAACTGAATGTACTGAAAGTAAATTCCAAATGATCAAATAAAGGCAAGAAAATAAAACCGTATTCTGATTTTGTTATGATGATTTCATAAGTGCTTTTTTTCCAATTTCAAGTATGAAATTCTTACAAAAAACACTTTGAGATCACCTTTTGCTAGTGCTTTGTGCTTCCCAAAGAATCTGCCTGCCAAGTAGAAGATGCGGGTTTGATCTCTGGTCAGGAAGATCGATCCCTGGAGAAGGAAATGGGGAAATTACAACCCACTCCAGTATTCTTGCCTGGGAAATCCCATGGACAGAGGAGCCTGGTGGGCTACAGTCCATGGGGTCGCAGAGTCAGACACAACCGAGCAACTCAACAACAAGAAGAATGTGTTTAGATGCTTGAGAATATCCAGAACCAAGCAAAGAAATTCCATGCAAGTCATACAAGTGACCCCACACTCTAGGTGCTATTGGGTGTTTCAACACCAAGTCAGCCCTTGCCCCCAAGAAGGCTTTTCTCCCTCTTCTTTTATAGCAGCAAAGCTATGCAAGGGAGTAGAGCTGACACTGAGAAAAGGACAGCATTTTCCTTCAGCTGACAGATGAGTCCACTGGCCTGCCTGCCTGAAAGCAAGCCCTAGACAGTGAAGGTCCCAGAGTATCCACAGCGAAGGCATGAAAGGATAGCTATTATTTCATGTTTGTGATCTGCACTGTTTTTAATAACTGGGGTTTTATTACTAGCCATTTTTCAGGTACCAGCCTGGGGCTAAATTTTAACTATTTTGCTTTTCACTGAGCAGGAAGCAGTGAGGATTAAAAATAAACCAGACACACTTTTTTTTTTTTCTATAATTGCTCATGAACTAGTTCATGATAGAGACATAGGCAAATAATGTGGGAGGATTAAAAGAAGAGTGGATACAGGTGGGATCTAGGCAATATTTTATGCAGCCTGAATACTGACTTTTTTTTGTTATTTGGTAGAGAGTGCAGGCATCAATACTACTGACATTTTAAACCTCTACCTTGTAGATTGGAACATTGGGATTTTTTCATACTGATTAGATCATGAGTATGGAGTAAGTGTTCAATAAATATTTGTTGAGACATGAAAATTACTATTGATTCACATATATTGATATATACATAGATTAATGTCTTTTTGTGTGATAATATTTTTAGAACAGGAATTTAAAAATAAATAAATCTGTGTAAACTTAGAACCTAGCATAAGAAGATCCTGAAAGGTAGTTTGTTAAATGACTGATTGGAACAATCCTCTTTATACTAGGCTTCCCAGGTGGGTCAGTGGTAAAGAATCCTCAGTCCATGGGGTTGCAGAAGAGTTGTACACAACTTAGTAACTAAAAGAACAACAACAACTCTGAAACTATTCCTATTCTGTGGTTGTGTTAGGTAATCCTACCTGAGTCTAGGCGGTAGGTATCTGTCAGGATGGAAAGAGGACTCTTCAATGCTGTTAGAGGCTCAGGACCAAATTTCTCTTGGGCAAAACCTTTCCTATGAACACTTCCTTCTTTGCTGTCAGAACGTTATAAGGCATGTCATTATTATTATCACTTCTTGAATACCTGCTAGGGTGCCAGTGTCTGTACAAAATATCTTTTTAAACTAAGATGATCCATTCATTGAATGGCAGTTCTGAGAAGCAAAAATTATGAACTCTAGTTTATAATGTAACAAAACTGTATCCGGAGTATGACAAAGGACCCGGCAAGAAAATTAAGCTCTCATATTTCCACTTTCTAGTTTATAATATGAATTATATAACCTACCTCTGTCACATACACTGGTGCTGTTCACTCAATAGTGGGCGTGATGGTGACAGCCATGGCTGTCTAGCAGGTAGCCACTAGTTGAGAATGACTGGCTTACAGATTGCTTGATTGATTGTGGTGGGTAAGGAATGGGGGCTATTGGTTGATACAAGATGAGAAACCACAGAAAGGGTTTCTGAGTCATAGGAGCTTTTTTGGGAGTATTGGTGAAATGTCTATGTACTTGTAGGAGAGACCATAGTTTATCTCAAATGTTGGAGAGCTATTAAAGGAGATTATGCAAGAGGGTGACATGAAAGCATTGTTCTCATTGAAATTTCCTCTAAGGCAGTGTAGAGAATAAGAGTGGGGAATTTGGACAGAAACATGGCCTAAATAAAGGCAGTAGAGTAGGAATAGAGACACCTTGGTAGATTTTAGGAAGTAAGATTAACAGATTTAGAGATTGTTAGGAAATAGAGGTAGGCTGAGCAAGACCTAAGAATCTAAGGTGATTTCTTGTTTTCTAGGTAAGAACCAGAGTCAGTATTTGCAAGAGTTCCAAAGCTGGTTTTAAGAGAGAATTACGATGACTCCCACTTTGGATATGTTGGATTTGAGGTCCAATCTCAAGTTTTCCATGTATCTAATGATTTCTTCATTTTCTCCATCTGTGTCTCTGCAGTCAACATTCCTTAGCCTCCATAGTGAGTGGAATTGTGTCTCCCCAAAAGTCCATGTTTACCTAGAACCTGTGAATGGGACCTTATTTGGAAATAGGGTCTTTGCAGATGTTATCAATTTAAGATGAAATCATATTAGATTTGGTTGGTTCCTAAATCCAGCTACTGGTATCCTTATAAGGATAGGGAGAATTGGAATCACAGAGATAGGGAAGAGACAGAAACACAGGGTAAATAACCATGTGAGCATAGAGGCAGGTATTGAGGTAATGTTACCACAAAGCAGTGAATGCCTAGAGCCACCGGAAAAGGCAAGAAACGATTCTCTTCTAGAGTCCTAGAAGCGAGGACAGCCTTACAGACATCTTGGTTTCAGACTTCTGATCTCCAGAACTGTGAGAGAATTAATTTTTGTTGTTTTAAGTCACTGAGCTTGAAGTGATTTGTTACAGTAACTGTAGGGAAACAATACAGCCCTCTTCCAAGCTTTAATTTTCTCTTTGGCACTTGGGGCCACCTGATAATCTATTTGTTTTTCTTTACTGTGGAGATTGTCCATCTTTCCTCACTAGAGTTTAAACACCATGATGGTAGAGATTTTTATCTTTATTTTTTAATCCACTGTAATGTCAGTGGTACTTTGTACAGTTGACCCTCGAACAATGGGAAGTTGCAGGATCTGACCCTCCAAGCTGCAAAAAAAAAAAAAAAAAAAAGAAGAAGATGAAGAAGAAATCTACACTTACTATATGGTTGGTTCTCTGAATACTCAGTTCCTCCACCTCCTCAGTTCCTCAGTTTGTCCATGTAGGTAGATTCAACCAACCACCAATCGTGCAGTACTGTTGGACTTATCTTCTATCCATGACCCACCAGGCTTCTCTGTCCATGGGGGTTCTCCAGGCAAGAATACTGGAATGGGTTGCCATGCCCTGCTCCAGGGGATCTTCTTGACCCAGGGATTGAACCCCCATCTCTTACATCTCCTGCATTGGTAGGAAGCTTCTTTGCCACTAGCGCCACCTAGGAAGCCCTAGTCACTTAATAAATACTGATAGATTTAGCTAGATTCTACTCTCTATTTTTAAATATATATACATATATTTATTTGGCTGTGTCAGGTCTTAGATGCAGCATGCAGGATCTCTCACTGTAGTGCACAGAATTATCTCTAGTTCTGGCACTAGGGCTCCGTAGTCCCTCAGTGTGTGGGATCCTAGCTCTCGGACCAGGAATGACACTGGTGCCCTTTCATTGCAAGCCAAATTCTTAACCACTGAACGACCAGGGAAGTCCTTCTACTCTGTATTTTTATAAATAATAGTTGCAAAGGTAGAAAGGAATACTTAAGTTATGAGAATTTCTCTAAATTTTAGTGATGCAAGTGCATGATTTTTGAAATCAATTCCCTGGTGGTTCAGTGGTAAAGGACCTGCCTGCCAATACAGGAGGCATGGGTTCAGTCCCTAGTCTGGGAATATCCCCTGGGGAAGGAAATGACTACCCACTCCAGTAGCATCACCTAGAGAATCCCATGGACAGAGGAGCCAAATGGGCTACAGTCCATGGAGTCGCAAAAGAGTCAAATGCAACCTAGAGACTAAAACAACAATATTAATCAAACATATAATGACTTGGCGATTTTTCTCTGTTTCTTTAGATTAATGTATGCCATAGCAAAATGTTAAAAACTAATTTATTTAAAAATATTTAAAAGCTTAAAATTAAATATGCACTTAAGCATGTTTTGGTAAGTCAGTTGTGATAGAAAAGAATAAAATGTGATAAAATTGGAACAATCTTAGAAATTTGGTATTTTCTAAGCATAAGATAATATAATCGATAGTTTTTATATAGTTTTACCTGATACCAAACATTAGAGTGTACATTGAATAATGCATGTCTTTGAATATATTTTATCACTTTTACTATTCTTCTCTGTGCCCAATTACACACACACACACACACACACACACACACACTGAGTTCTTAGTTTTTCTTTTTATATTTCTTTTTATTGTTCTCTTAGAATTTAAAAAGCTAGTCCCCTGGAAATAAATCATGTCTTCAATTATTAAGGAGCCCTATAAACAGTAGACATTTTAATTTAATACTGCTTAGACAAATAACAGTTTAAAAATATATGCTGTTGTATTGTTTTCTAGCTTTAAAAATACCCTTTTAAAAATATAGATAAATGTTGTATTGAAGGTACTGAAACTGCTCAACTGTGTAAACTGAAATGGTATTAAGACTAAATCCCACACATTTTAATTTAAACTGTAATAAATACTGAAAACAAACAACTAGGATTCAGTCTCAAATCCTCCTCCAAAAGTTAAAATGTTAGCATAAAAGAAATACTCTTATCTTCCATTTTTTCTTTCTTGAGTAAAGCTATTCCATGAAGACATTAATATTGCATCAAGGAAAAAGCTTTTTTTTTTTTTTTACTTTTAATCAATTGTTATCATATTTCAAAGAAAGACAACTGAAAAACATTATGGTTCTCAAAATATTTTAAGATAGGGATAAATACCATTGAGTTCTAAATATTGTAGTCACACAAGTTACAGGCACTATTACAGCTACAAAGAAAACAGCAATTTAAATATTTTATTCCCACACACTTCTTTCTCCTTTTCTGCTCCCTAAAATAGTCACTCACTTTCTTGGAAAAAGGCCATCTAACAACAGTCCCAAAATAATACCAGCAAGAATATCTTAAGAAAAATGCAAAAGGATTATATTTTGATACTAATTGTTGATTTTATAATTTCTAGCTTTGTTTAGAGAGATGTAAGGATTTATTTTTGGCTGTACAATTATTTCCAGTGGCCAAAAGCTAAATTATTTGAGCAGGAGAAATCAAGTTGGAAGCACAAATCCCATATCATAGCAAGAAATCCAGGAGAAGTTCTTCTAAGTTCAGTAACTTCCAGGAAGTTCAGTATGTTGGACTGATTCATATAGAAACTCAGCTATGAAAAAAAAAAAAAAGTCATGTAACCATGCCTTTACTTTATACAATCTCAAAACGCTAAATTCTAAATTTATAAGATGAACAACTTAAGGAGTGAGCCTTATAAATAAAGTTCTCACTTTGCCAAATTGTTCTTCAGAGGCTGACTTTACATTGTAAACTCCAAGGCATAACAAAACCCAGGAACACAGTACTTTTCAGGAAGTAGTTTTCAGGGAGTACTTTTCAGGAAGAAGCTAAAGGTGTCTTGCAATTGAAAATTGCCTCTGTTTCCTTTATGATGAGCAGTAAAGTCAAAAAGGAAGACAAAGAAGATGATATAATTAATGCAGACACTGTGTCTGTATATGCTCAGTCACTTAGTCATGTCCAACTCTTGGCAGCCCCATTGCCGACAGTCCCCCAGGCTCCTCTGTCCATGGAATTTCCCAGGCAGGAATACTGGAGTGGGTTGTCATTTCCTCCTCCAGGGAATCTTTCCAACCCAGGGATCGAAACTCAGCCTCTTGTGTCTCCTGTGCTAGCAGCTGAGTTCTTTACCACTGCACCATCTGGGAAGCAAGATCCAGGCAGTGTCCAAGCGCTCATCACCTTCCGCCCAGAAGAGGAAGAGGAGATGGGATCCCCTGTGTTCCTGCTTTACTCTGCACCCCTTACCTCTCCTCTCAAGCCTGCCTTTAGCCAAGCATAGCAAGCCTCTAAAAGGCCAAGCAATGTTCTCAACTAAATCTGATATCCATAGAAAGGGCTGCCTGCAAGGTGGACCCCTGTCTGGCATTAGGGCACTTGGATTTCAGGAGGGTTCCCTGTATTCCATAACTGGTAAGAGTGGCTCACTCTTCCTAAACTATTTGCTCAAAAACTATGGTTTATAGTGAACACCTTATTTTCTTCCTGAGAGTCTGGAATCACGGTACATTCTAGGCAGAGAATGTGTATGTAACCTGACTCCAGTAGAAACCTTGGGTGCTGTGTCTTTAATAAACATTCATAGTGGACAGCAATTCAACGTGTTGTCATAACTCTTACTGGAGAAATAGTGTATCCCATATGGTGTACTCCACTATAAAGAAAGCTGAGCACTGAAGAATTGATGCTTTTGAACTGTGGTATTGGAGAAGACTCTTGAGAGTCCCTTGGATTGCAAGGAGTTCAAACTAGTCCATCCTAAAGAAAATCAGTCCTGAATATTCATTGGAAGGACTGATGCTGAAGCTGAAACTCCAATACTTGGGCCACCTGATGCAAAGAACTGACTCATTGGAAAAGATCCTGATGCTGGGAAAGATTGAAGGCAGGAGAAGGGGACAACAGAGGATGAGATGGTTGGATGGCATCACTGACTCAACGGACAAGAGTTTGAGCAAGCTCTGGGAGTTGTTGATGGACAGGGAAGCTTGGGGTGCTGCAGTCCATGGGGTCCCAAAGAGTCTAACATGACTGAGGGCCTGAACAGAACTGAATAAGACTCCACTGGGAGAGAACTGTTGGATGAGTGCACCTGCTTTCCTAACTTTGCCTAGTACACCTGTCCCCTTCTTTGATTTTGTTCTGTATGCTTTCATTGTAATAAGTCACAGCCATGAGCAGAATCATGTTCTGAGTCCTGTGTCCTCTCCAAAAGTGAATCATCAAATCTAGGGGTGGTCTTTGGTGCTTTTAAAACAAGCACTTGTTATGCAAACTGTGTTTATATAGTATGTAATGAATTAGACTCTCTCCTGTGCATCTAGCATGGTACTAGCTCTGTTCCTTTCCAGGATGAAATGAGAAAATAGTCACACAGTCATTGGTTTGTGTTCCATGGTTCTGATGAAGAAGCCTGGCAGAGAAAGACTCTGCATGCTGCAGCTTCCCGAATTGTCCCTGTGATGCACTTTGCTGCGCTTAGTCGTTCAGCTCAGGTGTGTCCAGCTCTTTGTGACCACATGGGCTGTAGCCCTTTAGGCTCCTCTGTCCTTGGAATTCTCCAGGCCAGATAACTGGAGTGGGTTTCCATGCCCTCCTCCAGGGGATCTTCCCAACCCAGGGATCGAACTCAGGTCTCCCTCATTGCAGGCAGATTCTTTACTGTCTGAGCCACCAAGGAAGCCCAAGAAGAGTGGAGTGGGTAGCCTTTCCTTCTTCGGGGGATTTTCCCAACCCAGGAATTGAACCCGGATATCCTGCATTGCAGGCATTTTCTTTACCAACTGAGCTACCAGGGAAGCCCAAATTGTCTCTACATCATCCTCATGGATGGGGCTTTCCAGGTGGTGTTAGTGGTAAAGAACCCACCTGCCAATGCCGGAGATGTAAAGGACCCGAGTTCAGTCCCTGGGTCGGGAAGATTTCCTGGAAGAGGGCATGGCAACCCACTCCAGTATTCTTGCCTGGAGAATCCCCATGGACAGAGGACCTGGTGGGTCCCCAAAGAGACTATGGGGTCCCAAGCAGTCGGGCATGACTGAAGCGACTGAGCATTCATGAATGTCCTTATAGAAAAGCCTTGAAGAATATGTACAGTTTTCCTCTAAAGAGAATTGGTAAGAGAGTGAAAAGACTTGCTGAGTGATTGCTCCCAGCCAACACTGTTCTGGGCTATTAACATTTTAAAACATGGTGGGTTTGGATACCTATTGACTGAACTTGTATAATAATGATGGGAAGCAGACAGCCCTAACCCAATTGAAATGTACGGAGACAGACTTAAAGCATTTATCATACACTATTCTCTGTCTCTCACACTAGACTATGAGCTACTAGAAAATAGTTTCTTTTTTTTCTACTTATGTTTCCAGTGTCTAGAGCAGCCTCTGTTAGTTAAATGAATGAATGAATTAAAATTAATTTTTCACATATATATGTGTATATATATATATATATATATATATATATATAGAGAGAGAGAGAGAGAGAGAGAGAGATGAGAAAATGGAATATTGCTCAGCTATTAAAAACAATGAAATTTTTCCATTTGCAGTAACATGAATTGACTTGGAGGGCATATGCTAAGTTAAGTCAGACAAAGACAAATACTGAATTATATCACTTATATGTGGAATCTAAAAAATACCACAGACTAGTGAATAAAACAAAAAATAAGTAGATTTACAGTTAGAGAGCAAACTTGTGGTTACCAGTGGGAAGCAGGAGAAGGGGAGGGGCAAAATAAGAAACAAAAGGGGTTATTATTAGATTATATGAATCATGTGTGTAAAACCTTTAAAAATTGTAAAGTACTATAGAGTTTAAAGAATCTTTCGTTTGACTAAAGACATAACATGGACTATCTCATACTTTCAATCAAATCAAGGTAATTAGGCTCAAAGTACAGAGACTTTAAGACAGTTTACCTAGTGGTCATCACTTACTACCCCAGTAATTTAAGCTATTGAAAAAAATAAAAAATGAAAGTGTTAGTTGCTAAGTCATGTCCAACTCTTTGCAACCCCATAGATTATAGCCCACCAGGCCCCTCTGTCCATGGACTTCTCCAGACAAGAATGCTGGAGTGGGTTGTCATTCCCTTCTCCAGGGGATCTTCCCAATCCAGAGATCAAATCCCAGTCTCCCTCATTACAGGCAGGTTACTGTCTGTGCCACCAGAGAAGTCCCAATTTTAGCTATTATATACTCAAAACTTATTAGGAATGTGTCAGGCATTTTAATATATCCCAGAGCTGGAATGATACAAACCTAATATAAGAAAATAAAATTCATGGGTAAGTACCCACTGGCCTCCCTTGGTCACTCAGACAGTAAAGAATCTGCCTGTAATGCAGGAGACCCAGGTTCGATCCCTGGGTCGGGAAGATCCCCTGAAGACGGAAATGGCAAACCGCTCCAGTATTCTTGCCTGGAGAATCCCGTGGACAGAGGAGCCAGGTGGGCTACAGTTCATAAGGTTGCAAAGAGTTGGACACGGCTGAAGCGACTGAGCACACGTACATGCAAGTACCCGCTATGTACTAGTAGCTACACAATGAAGAACAAAATACAATATTCGATCTTGAGGAGGGATAGGCAATTGTGTACATGACAAGATGTTAGAAAACTACAAATACATAGAAATTATTTAAGTTTAATTGGAGTGAATTTTGTGAACCTTTGAAAGAATTTTTTTTTAAACTGAGTGAATTAGACAAGACTAGACACTGATTTTGTGCATTCTCTTTCCTTCCTCACTTACAGAACACCAAGTTTAATTGGGGCAACAAGGAGCCAAGATAAAATACACATTCAGGTTTTCTTGCCATTTGATATAGCCATATAATGCAATTGCAAGCAATGAGCTACAAGTGGAAGTCTACTGGTCTAGTGGGTAGAACTTCCAGACAAACAATAGTCTTCCCGATTAAAAGAAGAGAAGGAGGAGGAGGGGAAAGAGGAAGAGGAGAAAGAGGAACAGGCTCAACTGGCACTTGCCTTTTGCCCTTCAACCTTCTTTCTAATTGGAATGTACTAATAAATGGAATGTCTAGAGGTATCTATAGCAGCCATCTCTGAACATGAGAAAGCAAGTCAGGGATTAAATAAACCAAATTTAGAAGAAGGTTTAAACTGAACTTCCTATTTCTACACTTTTGTTTTGTAGAAATAAACAGTTATTTGATTATGTTGCTATGGTCCACATGGAGCTGAAAACCAATACTAACTCATAGAATGATTGTTCCCTTGTGTGTAATCCTTTCATTCTTTCGGATTGCTATTCTGTGAATGTCTCTCACTGAAGCCATTTTAGAGTCACTCTGACAAATTATGGACTATTTGTGTTATTGTGATGCTTCTGTACAATAAAGAACCCAGACAACATGCTATCAAGAAAATACTAATGATTTAATATTCACTGCAGAGATCCCATTTCCAAAGCAGGAGGAAATAACAAGACTGATGTGGAAATTCACAAGCTGACACAATAGTTGAGTTTCCTGAGTGAATTTCAAATTTGTTTCTAATATCATCATTAGCTGGTCTGCTCATGGTGTTAATTTCATACCAAGTGTGACTTGAGGTGTTTTTTGTACAAGTAAATGAGAAAATAAAAATACAACTTGTAAAAAGAAAAAAAAAAAAATACAACTTGTAAAACTGTAAGGTAAAGACAAATTTTAGCAAACACCCCAGATTTATACATGCAAATGATTGTTAGCTTTTAATGAAATGACCTTAAAAAACTGTTCTCTGATTCTAATGATACTGATAGAATCTTTTGATAAAGTATCCTTTTGAAACTATCTATCCTTTGAAACTAGAGCCAGTTTACAATCTAAGGAGGGATAACTATTTCTTGCTTTGCAGTCAAACCTAACAAAAATCGCACAAGTTCAACTATGGACCATAAAATGTTATATATATTTAAGTTTTTCAGAGATAACTTAGGGCACATTTTGTACACCAGGATAACAAACTTGTAAAATAATTTCTATATGCAAAATTTGTAAAGAACATTTAACACATTTGAAAGAATTCCACATCTTAGGCTGTAAGAATCTTGCAAGAAACATTTCCAGGTATTTTTCATGGTTGACTTTTCCATGTGTGTGTTATTAGTTGCTCAGTCGTGTCTGACACTTTGTGACCCCATGGACTGTTGCCCCCCCAGGCTCCTCTGTCCATGGAATTCTCCAGGCAAGAATACTGAAGTGGGTAACCATTTCCTTCCCCAGGGGATCTTCCCAACCCATAGATTGAAGCCAGGTCTTCTGCATTGCAGGAGGATTCTTTACCATCTGAGCCACCAGGGAAGACCTTTTCCATATTTTAATACTTACAGAGTGGTTTAGGGCTTTTAAGAATTTTCTGTATATTTTTATTTAAATTTCATAACTAATCTCATTTTGCAGGTAAAAAAAAATTGAAGTTCAGAGTCATTAGGTAAATTTCCTAAGATCCTAAAACTAATAGCAGTTACTAAACCAGTCCTGATATGTGGGTCTTCTGCATCTAAATCTACTCTTCTTTAAACAGTCTTTCTCTTTTTTGGCTCATATTTTCTAAAATACTATTTACACTTTTGCACATTTTTAATTGAAATTAGAATGTTTTCATCACAAGTTTAATTACTGACTTCTGAATGTTGTAATTCCCAGCATACTGTGAGTACAGATATTTTAAAATAAATTGTTTCATCCATCTTTTAAATGTGTTAAGTTGCATCTAACTGCTATAGAAAATTCATGCCCATCATATATTCATTATTTTTCTTAAGAGGCAAAAATGTTCATCTTTTTTTTTTACTTTTTCCATAGAAAATTATTTAACTATAATATATATGTTTTTATAGCATATCATATATATGCCTTTTATTCATCACATTATCATATATCTCTACAAAAAAGTATGTGTATGAATTGCAATTTCATTTTTTTAATTGTGCTTTAGGAATTCAGTTTTTAAAAGTTCTGTTTAGATGTATGACAATCATTAATAGTATACGATAGATCAAAAGAATTCATTTCAAATTTTGAAAATAATTTAAACAAAACAAAGTTTCATTGGAATGTTGTCCCTCGGTTCACATTTCCATGGAACACTCATATTGGCTACCAGAATAAGAATGGACTCAACATCAATTACATTTTTCCTTTACATTTGTATATATTGAAGTGCATAAAATTTTGTTGCCTTAAACAATAATGACATCTCAACTCACATTATATTTTTTGGGTCTAGATGCTTGACATTTTATTTAGCTCATTTGATCCTCAGCATAGGGCCCTATGAAGTAAGTAGTATTCATATTCTCTTTGTATAATTTTTAAATTTAAATTTTGCAATTTAAAAATATTTACATTTATATTTACCATTTTTATGTCCCTGAGTTTCAATTTCTATATATAAAATGGGATAGTAACATTACTTAACCCTCAGAGTTATTGTGTTTCATGAATTATATATCTAAATTATATATCTGAAGTACCTAGCTCTGTGTTAGTCACTCGGTGGTGGTCAACTCTTTGTGATCCCATGGACTATAGCCCACCCCTGTCCATGGGATTCTCCAGGCAACAAGACTGGAGTGAGTTGCCATTTCCTTCTCCAGGGGGTCTTTCCAACCCATGGATCAGACCCAGGTCTCCTGCATTGGAGGCAGATTCTTTACCTGTTTTTTATCTGCTTTTTAATACACTGTCTAGGTTTGTCATGGCTTTTCTTCCAAGGAGCAAGCATCTTTTAATTTCATGGCTTACACTTACCATCTGCAATGACTTTGGAGCCCAAGAAAAGAAAATCTGTCACTATTTTCACTTTTTCCCTATCTATTTGCCATGAAGTGATGGGACCAGGCGCCATAATCTTAGTTTTTTGAATGCTGAGTGTTAAGACAGCCTTTCACTCTTCTCTTTCACCCTCATCAAGAGATTCTTTAGTTTCTCTTCACTTTCTGCCATTAGAGTGATATCACCTGCATATCTGAGGTTGATGATGTTTTTTCTGGCAATCTTGATTCCAGCTTGTGATTCATCCAGCCTGGCATTTTGCATGATGGACTCTGCATATAAGTTAAATAAGCAGGGTAACAATATACAGCCTTGATGTACTCCTTTCCCAATTGGAACCAGTTCATTGTTCCATGTCCGGTTTTAACTGTTGCTTCTTGACCTGAATCCAGATTTTTCAGGAGGCAGGTAAGGTGGTCTGATAGTCCCATCTCTAAGAATTTTCCACAATTTATTGTGATCCACAAAATCAAAGGGTTTAGCATAGTCAGTGAAGCAGCAGCAGACTTTTTTTTCTAATTCCTTTGCTTTTTTCTGTGATCAAGCAGATGTTGCTAATTTAATCTCTGATTCCTCTGCCTTTTCTAAATCCAGCTTGTACATCTGGAAGTTCTCTGAGAATAGAGAAGGAGTAATTTCGAAGACTGATGTCCAGACACACAGTCCAACATTTGAGGAAAATTAATTGTGTATTAAAACAAAGTTAATAGCCAAAGATACTCCTTTTCGAATGAGTCATCTGGTTTGGGTTTCACCATAGTATTCTATTTTAATACTTGGGACATTGTTGTTATTGTTCAGTTGCTAGGTTGTGTCTCATTCTTTGCAACCCATGGACTGTAACACACCAGGTTCCTCTGTCCTCCACTATCTCCCAGAGTTTGCTCAAATTCATATCCATTGAGTCAGTGATGCTATCTAACCATCTCATCCTCTGCCACCCTCTTCTCCTTTCGCCTTCAATATTTCCTAGCATCAGGATATTTTCCAATGAATTGGCTCCTTGTATCAGGTGGCTTCAGCTTCAACTACAGTTTTTCCAGTGAATATTCAAGGTTGATTTCCTTTAGGGTTTTCTTATTTGATCTCCTTACAGTCCAAAATACTCAGACCATTATTCTAATAGTTGAAAAGTAAGGAAATAGAATAAGATGCTTTACAGTAATTCTTCTTCTAATGGATACATAGAGAATACGTGGTTTGTATATAAATATGTCAAAAGAAAAACTTATTAGCAGAACGACTCACTGATGACTCAGGATATATGGTGGTAATTGTCTTTAGGATTCTGTTGGCTATTTATTGATACTGTAACTCTTGGCTCAAAAAGATATCAAAAGTTTCCATGAACAAATATGATAGAGATAACCATTCAATAATACTCAGCTATTAACTGACTGATCAATAGTTATTTCTAACAACTCAATAAAACTTACTCATTATTGCCTTTATTTCAGAAGAATAACACGTCCACATAAAACCTTACACATAAAAAAAATATTGTGTAGTTAGCCACTGAATTTATTTTTTAACCAAAGTCTTTCATCATTTCAATTCTAAAATTCCACTTTTTGAAATAAATAGCAGATACAAAGCATCCAAATATGTCTTAAGTTTCAAAATCCCTAATAGTTCTATTTCTACATATAACTTTCTGTATTTCATTGGATGTGTTTAATAAAAAATAACATGGTAAACAAACAAGAGTCTTTCACTTATTATCAGGTGATCTTACCAACAAAATCCACTTCTCTGGGCTTTTGTTTCCATATCTGTCTAGTTACTTATTTCACAGGGTTATTAGATGACTTTAATATAAGACAATGTGTTTGAAAATATTATATGCTCAACTTAAAGCACTGCAGGGACCTAGACTTTTTACCAGTGGTCATTATAAACCCATGGGGTATCTCTTTTTGTTCAAAAAATGCAAATGGGAGCCAAAGCAACCATGCTCTCCATGCTCTCAAGTGTACTCGCATCAAGGATGTCTTACAGCTGGGGCTTGTCTTAGATTCCTCTCCCCCCAATCTCATCAGTTTGCCTCAGGAATGTCTCTTGAATCTGGTATCTTCATATTTTTCCACTGCTAATTAATATCTATGTTCAGCTTTTCATCTACTCTTTTTGGAACTATAGAAACAACATCTTCTATAACATTTCTGTTTCTTTTTTTTAATTCAAATTCACCCTCTACCCTGATGCAAGGGTTCTTTTTATCTATTTTTTAAAATTTCCATTTGCTTTTATGTTTAAATTAATTTTTACTAGAATACAGTTGCTTTACAATGTTGCATTAGTTTCTACAGCTTTCTTTTTAAAAATACAAATAGGTCGTTGTCATTTTCTATAACTCCCAACTTTCCATAATAATAAGGACTGACTCGTCCGTCTATCATGCATGTCCATCAAAATCTGCTGAACTTAATCCCAGCTACACCTTCCCTCACCCGCTGCACATCCTTTGCTTCAGCAACTTTGGATTTCATACTATTCCACAAACATGTCTGTTCATGATTTTAAGCCTGTGCTGGGTTATCCTTTCCATACAGAATGTTCTCAATGTGACAGGACTGTGTAAAGATAGAAATGAAAGTGTTTAAAGTTGAGGAGTATTGTACTATAAAATTATTAATGTTATTGTACAAATATTAATAATTTTAATAAATCTTACACTGGAAATACAATGGCAATCAATCTTTTCCAATCACCATCTATAAAACTGTCAAGGAATAGTCTAGTATGCCATTTAGTTCATCAGAATGAAAAGATCTTACAAAATGAGGGCTTTTAAAACCAAATAAGTTTGGTAAAATAGAAAATTCAAACAGGCTTCTCTCCATATCTCTTGGACATTGCATATAATTGCACATAATTTGATATTATAAATTTCAGTGTGTGAAAATTACATTCTGAATTAATTTAATTAGTTAAGAGTGGCATAATGACATTGTAATTTTCATTTCTTGTAATTCTTTTATCAAAATGCCTAAAGCCCTTTAAAAAACATTTCTATGATAGAAATAAGTAGAGAACAGTTCCTCTGGAGACTTTAAAGCAAGATCTTTGAATGTAAAGAAGAACTTTTACCACATACATAGTGATGTGCAAGCCTGAAATTAGATTTTGGAGGCCAGTTTCACTGAAGTTTGGTGACAGAAGAAGGGAGTCAGAGATGATAGGTGTGTGTGTGCGCCCAAGCGATGTCCGACTCTTTGCAACCCCATGGAGTAGCCTGCCAGGTTCCTCTGTCCATGGGATTTCCCAGGCAAGAATACTGGAGTCAGTTGCCATTTTCTCCTCCAGGGGATCTTCCCCGCCCACAGATTCAACTCGTGTCTCCTGCATCTCCTGCATTCACAGGCAGATTCTTTACCGCTGAGCCACCTGGGGTGCACCACTGCTATAACTAGTACCCATGAATTCTTTTAATATCATAGAAGCCAATTACTATCAAGAATGTGTAGGGTTCTTCATCTGCACTTAAAGAAGAATATAGACTTACAGTGCAAAAAAGAAGTAAGATGTCAAATTGTTTTCCAGCAGAGAGCTTGTGAAGCCCTGGAATATTTGACAGAAGATGCCTCTCTGAGATCAGGGTCCCCTCTGTGTGATGGTGGAGCAGAGGAGTAGGCAACAATGGAGATGAACTTGTTTACCATTGCTCTTGACTCTGCGACTTGGTGACTTTGAACAATTCACCCAAAAATAAATAATCCACAAAAAAGAAAACTTGTACTAAACGTGTATCAGTACTTTTGCATGTAATAATGCCTGAGAACTTTCTTGGAAAGGAGGAAAACTAAAACTAAAATTTTACCCACAGAAAATTTAGATCTATGTCATGTTATAGAAGGACAAGTTATTATCAGTTGTATTAAGACAAAAGGGCCCCAAAATGGTAGTCTTTTCTCTGCACCTAAAATTTATTAGATTGTACTCAGATGAACCAATTGGCTAAAACAGATTTTTATGGAAGAATCGCACTTTATTACTAATTGTTTTCTTAAGGGACAGTGTTTATAATTTGTATAGGATTGTTTGAACTCAGGGAGGTGATCTGTTGAGCAGGTCACCTCCCCAAGTTTCTTCCCCAGACATTGCAAGTTTTCTTGTGCCTGGAAAACAAAGATAAACTTCTACATTAGTGCATTTTTTATACAGCCATCAAATATTTCTGAGAACTTAGAGCTACATGTACTATGCTTGGTCCTCCAGGGATAAAAAGACCAAATCATGGCTTCTGCCCTCCAGGAACAACTAGTCTAGGAAAGGACATACTCAAACTGATAAAAGCTCATTCAGTGACAAATCTGTTTGGCTCACAAAAAAGAATGATTATAAGGCTGTATTCATTCCTAGAGATTATAGAGGAAAAAACTTTTAGAATTAATATTTTGAGACATTTTTGGTGATTGCAAGTGAAAGCCAGTGTTCCTCCGTGCTAACAAACTTCCCGCCTAGTCATGTCCTTTGTGTCACTCAAGTGATTGGGAGATTGGATCCGGTGTTGGTTAATATCTCTAGACTCTCCAGTACCTTCTCATAGCTCTCAATCACCATCAACAGCAGCGACAATATTTACATAACATCTCTTACATGCTGAGCATTGTGCTTGATATTTAAATACTGTCTCAAATTGTCACAACAAACCTTCAAAATGGGCATTATTCCTGGTTGAAAAACCAAGACTCAGAGAGACTATGTATCTTCTTTAAAGTGCTGAACATATCAATGCCAAGATTCAAACTCCAGCTTAGAATGTATATGATTTCCACTGGACCACTCTGCCTCTTCAGAATCTGCAAGTTTCATTTTTTCTAAGCTAGTTAGACCCTCACTCACCCCCTCTATTAGTTCATTATGACTGTGTAACACAGTACAGACTGGGTGGCCTAAGAAACAGAAATTTATCATCACAGTTCTCGAGGCTAAAAGTCCAAAAGCAAAGTGTCAACAGACTTATTTCCTTCTGAAGAGTGAGAAGGCTGTCTTCTACGCATCTCTCCTGGGTTGTTATTGATGGGGATCTTCTCCCATATTTGTTCATGTAATCTTCCCTCTGTGTATATCTCTGTGCCCAACTTTCTTCTTTATCTAAAGAGACCAGTCATACTGGATGAGGGCCCATTCTAATGACCTCACTATAACTTGATTACCTCTGTTAAGATCCTATCTTCAAATAAGGTCACTCTCTAAACTATTGCAGATTCGCACTTTAGCACTTCAATTTAGGGAGACATGAGTATTAGGCACAAGTGAAGTCACACCATGTGCCTTACGAAATCTAGCACCTAGCAACTCTGTCTCATCTATCTTGGGCATGGCTATGAAAGTGAGCATTCTAAACCACATGGCTAATCATAGCTTGGCCCTACTAAAATCTTCCAGAGTCCTTTATTGCTAGTGGTTAAGTTCTAAATTACAGACTTGATAAACAACATTTTTCCCAATGTGGTCGGTAAGTAAGTTTCCACCTTCATCTCCCATCAATCCTCTGTCAAAGACTCTGCAAATACTTTCTGGAAGACTAGATCTTTCAATTTTCCAAATGTTTTCTTACTCTTGTCATGTTACCTGAAAATTAATTGTATAATGTAATTTCATGCATTTTCTAGAGCCGAAACTCTGTACTGAGATTCAGGGAGGTAAGGCTTTGCCTGGGATGGTTCCCCTTCCTTAAGATCACATGGTCAGTTATAGCAAACATCCAGCAGGGCTTGGCATTTCTCTCTTGTAAAAGATTTGGAAAAATGTGTCAGGTTTTCTTTCTCACCAAACTGTGACTTTCCTGCCAAACCTTCTCACCAGTGCTTGGCACGTGCCTGGAATATAAGAGGTATTCAGTAAATCTTTGTTGAATTGAAGTAAATATTTTAACAGCCAATTTATGAGATATTTTGTAACAACACAGATTCAGATGCTGTCATTTAAATGTTTAGGCATAATTGGAAAAGCAGATCTTTTTTTGATTCATTCATTCATTTCCAGGCACTGTTCCAAGTGCTAAAATTGAGTGATAAGTGAAGGCAAGAGCATTAGTGACTTAGTCCTGTTCAACTCTCTACGACCCCTGCCAGTCTCCTGTGTCCACAGGATTCTCCAGGTAAGAATACTGGAGTGGGTAGCCATTCCCTTCTCCAGGGGATCTTCCTGATTCAGAGATTGAACCCAGCTCTCCTGCACTGCAGGCAGATTCTTTAACATCTTGTGAAGCCCCAAGAGATAAATAAAACCCCACAAAGTATCCTCTCTCACAGTTCATATTCCAGTGGAGGAGAGAGTTAAACAAGTAAGCCAATGAGAAGTTTAATTTTACATAAAAAGTTTTATGAAGTAAGCAAGTCAGAACAGTCTGGTAAAGAATGGTTGGAGGAAGTCTTTGGGAGCAACAAGGCTCTAAAAATGTGCCCACGAAGACCTCTTTCGGAAGCAGAACACGAATAGAAAGAAGGAACTAAAGAAGTAAGAGCAGGTGCAGTGCCCTGTGTCAGGAGGGTAGATAAAACATTTAATACTTAAAAGAGTGCTAAAGAGACCAGTACGTAGAAGAAGGAGGTATTGCTACAAGAGAACCTTTCACAATAAACAGAGCTGTGAATATTATCTCAAGTGCAATGGGAAGCCACTGAAAGGGTTAGATTGAATTTGAGGTAAGGGTAGAACTTAATCAGATTTGTGTTACAAACATAATCTGCTCATTCTTGAGATGTCATCACCAGCTGTCCTTTTGTCCTTTCCCAATATCCCATTTCATTCTTTCCTTTCCTTTCACTCTAATTCTTCTTTAGAAACTCAATTTCCTTTCTTTCAGGACATCGAGTCATTTGTGGTTATATAGACATTAGTGTGAATAAGTCACCCATTCCTACTAGACTATAAGCTTCCTGAAGGCAGGACCAGACCTAGTCTGTGCTCACCACTGCATTCCAGGCAAAGCAGAGTTTGGTGGAAGGTATTTGACAGCCATTTGTTAAGACAATGGGGAGAAATGTAAATAATTATGTTTTCCCCTTCCAGAGAAAGGAATTGAGGCAAGAGTCCTTTAAAAATTATGTGATAAGCATAACATTTTTTAATGGTAGAAGAAGCAAAAAATAAAAAAGAGTGGGCGAGGGAGGGAAAGAAGAGAAGGGGAATAAGGATGACTGGGGTTAAGCAAAAACAGTCTAGCTTAGGACATTAGAGCAGCTAATTATATGAGAGATTATTAGAAAAAGGTTAATAGATTGTGCATTTGCCTTAACTGTTGCTTCAGGACAGTTAAGATTCAAAACAAATGGCTTGAAAACTGATCAGCGTATACTCTGTGAGCAAAACCTTGCTCCAGGGTTTGGGTGAACAGGGAGAAATTTTAAACTAGATTTCAGTTTAGCTAACATAAACTGCATCCAGAACATGCTATGATGATAAATAGTATTCTTTATGATTTTTTTCTTGAGTGGATGCTAAGGACTATCTATTAAAATGAACTTCTAAAATCTCTTGAACTTATCAGTTCATGGGAAATTCATTTTCCCTTCCCTGCTGTTTTTCTCATCTATTTTATATTACTATTTTCCTCTTGAGTTGCACATGGAGACCACATATGTATTTTCTATTACTAGGTACATCTACAGAAAATTTCATGAGAGAAATAAACAATATCATTATTAATTTTTATAAGATAAACCAAGTGTATCATGAGGACCACAAAAAGAGCCACGTGGGGCCATGTAGACAGGAAAAGTTAGTGCATGTCAGAGAAGAGAGCTCCCTCAAGAAAAAGACTTGAGGGAGTGAAGAGAACATTTTGTAAGAGAGTTGATTCTGAACTGAAGTGGACAGAGCTGATTGTGGTAGGATCACGGAGTAACCTGATGAATGGTAGGACTGAGAAGCACTGAAAACTGAACTCATTCATCCTTTCACCTAAACCGTCTCTCTCACAAATGAACTCAGGAATATATATATATATATTTGAGCCATAACAATTTTTTCCCCATTATACAGCCATATGATCAAAGAATTCAAAAATGGAAATTTAAAAATTCAGTTTGAAAATACTTTTCAACACCAGTGTATCCAGAGGAAAAAATATTTTTTCTCTGGCATTAAGGAAACATTCAATCTTATTCATCCCTTGCAATGTTACACTGAGGGAAAACACTTTTATCAGGCTTCTGTGTGAAGATGAGAGTAGAGTCATGTTGGCAATGACAAACCTGTGCTAAATATTGCATCTAAAATCAAAAATGCTTACTTCTTCACTGACTAGTAGATTTGATACTATTCTGTTTCAAATCCTTTACATATTTGTTCTGTGTACATTTACTTATATACATATAAATGTATGTACCTATTTTCTTCTTTGTTCTACATTAGAAAACATTAAATCTTTTACCTGACAAAAAAGAAAAGTGATTGTTTTCCAGAGTGGCTTGAAGCTAATTTTAATGGAATGTTATTTTAGAAAAAGAATCTACTGACTATATAGGTATTTTCTAAATTTTGCAGAGAGAAAATCAATTTGTATTAATTGATGTATATTAATATGCTGCCTGTAAGGCATACATAAATTAAAATGTCTCCTTTTGTTCCTTTTGCCCAATCTGAAAATATGTACCACAAGGCAATTATCTTCGTAGTTTTAATTTTCTTTCTGGAACTCATCCTTCCTAAAAATAAGTAAAGAACCATTTTCTCATCTTGTTTGGACTCCTGCTGAGTAGATCTGAGGATGAGCTTGAAAAAGCATTGCTTAAGGCTCGGTTGCAAGGGCTGGTGTATAGGACAAGAAACTGAGTGTAATTTTTTCTTTCCTGGAAGATATAAAACAAATATTCATGTAAAGAATAAACATTTTGGCACTTTAAAAGAAATAAATGTCATGCTGAAAGGTTATCAACTGATGAGTAAAGTCACCATCTGGAGAGAGAAAAAAATCTACTGGATAGGAAATATAAACCACCATAGAAAATTTTCTTTGACTCTCTAATATGTATAAGCAGTCTCTTAGGGAACCAAAATGTCCAGGACTTCTCAGGGAATTATGACCTCTCAGATCTGTCTCTTGATTCCTAAAGAGTCTACTAAAGAGGCAGGTCTTTCTTTCTGTGGTCACATAGGCAAACACAGTTTTTAGAAGAAGCAGATTACACTATGCTTAGTACGTCATCCAACTTAAGTAGGCTGGCCACTATCTTGAATATTTTTACACAATTTGGCTAAAGATATCATTACCAGACTGCATTTGAGTTATGGACTCTAAAGAGGCATGGTATGACTCCAAATACATTCTGGGACCAGTTACTTGGAAACAACAAATATCTGAATGTCTACAGTGATACAGTTGGGCAAAGTGCAGAAGAGACAATAGCTACTACTGATAATAACAATAAAATATATAATTCATAACAATAAAATATGTAATATTTACATTTTAAATCAATAAATGTAATTCATATCAACAAAGATTTAAAGATGATCTAGACTTTTACTTTGAGAAGCCAGAAAAAATAGAGACAATGAAAACCAAAGTAGGAAAAAGTGATGGTAAAGATAAATGTGAAATCAATGAAATAGGAAATAGAAAAGCAGTTTATAAATAGATGAAAATAACAAAATCTGGCTCTCTGCATAAACCAATAAAATGATAAACCTATAGTTAGTCTGACTGAAAAATGAAAGAAAACACAAAATATCAATCTTCTGAATGAAAAAGGATGCATTACTACAGATGCTACACACAATAAAGGTAAAAATTAAAAGTACCAAGAACAACTCTAAGCAGTAAATTTGGCAACTTAGAGGCAATGGACAAATTTCTTAAAAGAAAAAATTATTAAAATTGATACAACAAAAATAGAAAATCTAAATAGGTTTCCTGGTAGCTCAGCTGGTAAAGAATCCGCCTGCAATGCAGGAGACCCCAGGTCAATTGGTGGGTCAGGAAGATTCCCTGGAGAAGGCATAGACTGCCCACTCTCGTATTCTTGGGCTTTCCTGGTGGCTCAGCTGGTAAAGAACCTGCCTACAATACGGGGGACCTGGGTTCGATCCCTGGGTTGGGAAGATCCCCTGGACGAGGGCATGGCAACCCACTCCAGTATTCTTGCCTGGAGAATCCCCATGGACAGAGGAGCCTGGAGGCTACAGTCCGTGGGGTCACAAAGAGCCGGACATGACTGAGGAACTGAGTCAGGTACAGCACATGTTTATTACATTGAATTTGTAATTAAAAATATTCCCATAAAGTAAACTCCTTCATAGTGAATTCTATTAAACATTTAAAGGGCAAAAATAGTGTTAATCTTACCAAACATTTTCAGAAAATACAGGAAGGTAGAACACTTCTCAGTTAATTTTATGAGACCAATGTTACTCTGACACAAAAACCAAACAAAACTTGACATTACAAGACAAGAGAACTACAGACCGATTTCTCTCATGAACACAGGTATACAAATTCTTAAGAGAATATTAGCAAGTTGAATGCAGTTTTATGTAAAAAGGATAATAATACACCATGATCAATGGGGTTAATTTCTGGTATGCAAGCTTGGTTTAACATTTGAAGATCAATCAGTATAATTCTCTATATTAAAATAACAAAGGATATTAACTATATAGTCATAAACTCAGAGTTCATCAACCAATATTTTAGGAATACTATGAGTTAGGCTTTTTATATTCATCCAATTGTTTCCTTGAGTATATTCCTAAAAATGGAATAGGAACACTGGGTCAAAGGGTATATGTGCTTAAGACAGTGATACATATGACTAGGGCATTCTTTAGAAAGACTGTGTTCATTTCAAATGCACCAGCAATGTTTTTGAGGCCCTGATGCTTAACAAATGAACCCCTTCCCACTGGGATTGCCACAGGGCAGGATACACAGTCCTTGCCTAGTATTGTTAACTTAGTAACGGGGGAAACCTTTTGTGTAGCAAAAATTATTTGTAACACATCATTATATGTGTTTGTAATGCTTCTAGTTCACAGAGCGGAAAGATGACGCCCACCTTCTCCGTGGACTCAGAGTTTTTAGAATGAGGTTTCCAACCTGCCATTCAGCATATATTAATGATAACAACAACAGAAGTAATAATGGAAGCTAAATAATAATAATAGATATGATATAGCAATTGCCTTAATAGTAATACTTAATTTATTAAGTACATATTGAATGATTGAATGCCTGGTACTTCTCCAAGTGTTTTGCAATATTAAATCAGATGAGCCTCATGGAAACCCTGTGAACTAGGTGTATTATTATCAATATTTTACAGATGAAGAAATTGAGGCCTAGTGAGATTAAGCAACTTGCCCAGAATCATAAAATTAGAGAGGAATTTTAAGAATGGCACGATCTCTATAGCCTACTTGTTTAACCACTACACGTGATTGCCTAAAATTGCAAACTGCCCTGGTTTAGTTGGGAAAAGAGTGCAGGAATTGGACTTATGGGTTAGGAAGATTTGCATAGAAAAAGTAGCTAAGCTGAGTGTCTATTTTAATTGAGATATAGTTCCCATATCATAAATTTCACCGTTTAAAAATGTATAATTCAGTGAGTTTTAGTATATAAACAAGGTGTGCAATCATCACCACTAGCTAATTCTGGGACATTTTCATCATCCTCAAATGAAATCCATCACCCATTAATATTCACACCTCATTCTCTCTTCCCCTTGGCTCCTGTATGCTACTAATCTACTTCTTACCTTCATGGATTTGTCTATTCGAGACATCTCATATAAGAGGAATCATGTAATATGTGGCATTTGTGTCTGACTTCTTTCACATGGTATGATGTTTTCAAGATCCATTCATGTTGTAGCATGTATTACTCTTTCATTCTTTCTTCCAGCTGAATTATATTCCATTGAATGACTATATCAGCTTTTGTTTACCCGTTTTATCTGTTGATATTTTTGTTGTTTCCATGTTTAGTCAGTTATGAATAGTGCTGCTTTGAACGTTTCTGTATAAGTTTTTGTGGAAACATATTTTCAACTCTTTTGGCTGTATACCTAGGATTGGAATGGCTGGCCAGTATGATAAGTTTATGTTTAATTTTTGAGGAACTTCTAAACCATTTTCCAAAGTGGCTGCACTGCTTTATGTTCCTGCCATCAGAAATAAGTGTTCAAATATCTCTACATCTTCTCCAACAATTATTGTCCCACCTTTTAGATTATAGCCATCCTAATATCCATAAAATGGTATCTTATTATGGTTTTAATATTTATATTTCCCTAATAGCTAATGATTTAAACATCTTTTTCACATGCTTATTGGCCATTTGTGTACCTTCTTTGGACAAATTTCTATTGAAATCTCTTTCCCATTTTAAAATCTGGTTATCTTAAGATTGTTATTGTTAAGATATAAGAGTTTTTATACACTCTGGATACTAGATCCTTACCAGATATATGATTTGCAAAAAGATTCTTTTATTCTGAGGGCTGTTTTTTCTTGATGATATCCTTCAAAAAAGTTTTCAGTTTTGATAGTGTTCAATTCATTTTTTCTTTGGTCGCCTATGGTTTAAGTTTTATATATAAGAAACCTAATTCAAGGTCAGGAAGATTTACAGCTATATTTTCTTGTAAGAATTTCATCATTCTAGCTCTTACATTTAAGGTTTTGACCTATCTTGAATTAATTTTTACTTATGATATGCGTTATGGGCCCAAATTCATTCTTTAATATATGAATATCCTTTCTTTTATATATTAATCTAGACTATTCTCTTCTCATTGAATTGTCTTGGCATCCTTGTTAAAAAAAAAAAAAAAGGCTATACCTAACATAAATAACTGTATAGGATTATTTCTGGACTCTTCTGTTTCATTTACCTATATGCCTGTCTTCAGGCCAATATCACACAGCCTTGATTTATATAACTTTGCAGTTTTGAATCAAGAAAAGTGAGGCTTCCAAGTTTGTTCTTATTTTTCAAGATTTTTATCAGGACTTCTGAGTCCCTCATATTTCCATTTGTATCTTATAATTAACCTGTCAGTACGTAAAACAAAATCTTATTTGTCTGGGATTTTGATAAGGATCATATTGAATCTGCTAATCAATTTGGAGTTATTACTATCTTGAAAAATATTGTTTTGCAATCTATAAACATGGGTAATATTTCATTTATTTTGGTATTTTAAAAATTTCTTTCAACATTTCATAGTTTCTAGTATAAAAATTTCTTCTTTTGTTAAGTTTATTTCTAATCATGATATTCTTTTTGAACCTCTAAATGAAATTTTTCTCCAGTTTCCTTTTGACTTGTTCACATCTACTATACAGAAATAGAATTGAATTTTGTTTCTTGATCTCATACACTATGACCTTCCTGATCTCATTTATTAACAGTTTTTGGGTGGATTCCTTCAGATTTTTTCTATGTGTGAGATAATGTCATCTGAAAATACATCTACAATATCTTCTACATCTTCTAAAATATCTACATCTGAAAATACTTTTACTTCTGTCTCTCCAATATGAATTAATCTGAGTTTTGAAATATATGTGACTTCCTTGGTGGATCAGACGGTAAAGTGTCTGCCTACAATGCGGGAGACCTGGGTTCGATTCCTGGGTCGGGAAGATCCCCTGGAGAAGGAAATCGCACCCCACTCCAGTACTCTTGGCTGGAAATCCCATGGACGGAGGAGCCTGGTCGGCTGCAGTCCACAGGGTCGCAGAGAGTCAGACAGAGTGAGCGACTTCACTGTCACTTTCTTTCACTTTGAAATATATGTAAGACTCAACCTGGAGGATAATTAGATAAGTGATTCTAATTACACCCCTCCTCCCACCCCTTGCCACCAATATAAAATAATCTGCCTTCTTTTAACCATAGTACCAGACTAAGAAGATTAGTCTGGGCAAGGGTGTGGGAGAAGATGAGACTTAGTGAGTAACCAGCTGGTAAAACTGGGGAAGAGCTTGTTATCAAGCAGAGGAGTACTAAGCAGGCATTGATGCACTGTGATCTGGATTGGAATATAATCAGATTATCACTTAAATTCAATCCGGTGTCTGTCTACCTGGACAATTAATTGAAAGCAAAAGTCCTCTATAATGGACCTGATTTTCTGGCTTCTGCAACTGGGGTGATAATAGAGCCATTCACAAATCTGTTTGATAGGCTTATAAACTTGTTTATAAATAGTTGAAAGTAAAAAAAAAAAGTTAAAATTTATTTTGTAAGTCAAAGAAGACTGTGAATGCAATATATGAAGGCCATTTCTACAGTGATTTATTTTTAATAGAGAAAAAGAAAAGTCTTAGGAGCAGAGCCTCAGTTAATCACTGCCAGCCTAGGTCATTAAGATGTCAGGTGGATGGAACAACAATGTTATTCAACCTCACTGCCCTTAACTTTTACAATGAGTCATGGAAGCAGAAAACACTGAAGTTATGAACTATTACCACAGATTTATCCACCCTCCTCTCCTTCATGCATAATCTTTTAAAACTAATTAATCCCACCTCAAAGCAGCAGGAATAGTAAAATAAAGTAAACCTATTTCTGCTCATATTTTGTTAATGTTCCCTGTACTCTGTCAAAATTTTAAGCTGAAAGTGCATGGCTCTTGAATGATGAAGCTTGGAAACTGAAAACCATGCACAGAGTTAAGGCACAGAGTAAGCAATCAAAATGTCCATTACAGTAAAGTACATGATATGAGCACATAAAATTAGTAAACTTGTTTTACTGATTTAAAAAGTAAGTATTGGACACTTGTTTAATAATATCCATAATGGTCATTGTGCTCTACTGTAAACTTAGTCATAAAATAAGGCCATTTTCATAAACAAGAATAATTTGTAATTTTCATAATCAAACAAGCCATTTCTTTGTTTAGCCAGAGGAAAGGGTGACTCTGTGAGAACTTGACAGAGAACTCCTGCTACCAGAAGTCTAAGTTTCTGTCCTAATGAATCTGACGTGGTTTTCTCAAGTTAGAAATACAGTTTGCACTGTAGCTCATTTTTTCTTTTTGAGTAGAAGACTTCATTGTGAGATTCTCAGGGTATCAAAAGATTCAGGCAGCTATTACTTCATTTTCTAGGAAAAAAAGCAAATTCTCAGCTAAAGTAGGAAGCAAAGCTTTTCTTAGAAAGGAGGTCAAAGGCTTCCCCAGGGAAATATGTCACATTCAGAAGAGTCTGAGCCAGGCAGGGGCTCAAAACAAGAACTAGAACAACTGTATTTTCAGTCCAGTGTCATCAGATAGCTTCTCTAATAGAGGAGGAGGGGAGTTTTATTGGAGAGATCAGATCAGAAGAGATAATTATATTGGAATAAAGAGTTACACCATGGATATCAATAACCGGGGTAAGATACTCCAAGTTTTAGTAAACCAGGGGCTACTATTAGATCCCTAAACTTCTGGAGGAAAGGACTAGAGAGAAGTTAGAATATGGGAGAGGGAAAAAAGAAGGAAAACACTTTCTCCTGAAATTTTCTTTAGGTTTATTCTGCTTCAGTTCTTCTTTAAGACCTGGATTATGGTCACAATTCTTGTCAAATTTAGCCCTGTATCTTATTTTCCTAACCCTGGGGTGGTGTTGAAGGAGGCAGGGAAGAAGAGGAGGAAGAAGCTGTGGACACAACAGAGGAAGGAGGGAGTGGGATGAATTGAGCAAGAAGCACTGACATATGTAGATTAGCATGTATAAACTAGATCACTAGTGGGGAGCTGCCATATAACACAGGGAGCCCAGCATGGCGCTCTATGATGACCTAGAGGGGCAGGATGGTTGGGGGTCCCAGGAAGAGCCCAAGAGGGAGGAGATATATATAGTTATGACTGATCTGCTATGTTGTATGGCAGAAACCAACACAATATTGTAAAACAGTTATCCTCCAATTTAAAATAAAGAAGGGGAGAAAGAAATGAACTAGGCTGAGTGAGGTAGATCTGAGAGGTGATGATGTCTTAAAAAGATTAGTTTTACTTGGCCATATCCTTTTGACAAAAAGTGTATGTGATGATCAAAAACCCCTCCCCTTAACATACTGCACACACATAAACACACAATAACACATGTAGTCACACAATCACACACACACATACACACACTCTTTCACTCTTCTTTGAATGAGAAATAGTCTTTGAGGGATGGGGGATAAGTTTACTCTTTTAAAGTGAAAGTGAATCAGTGTAGGAAATCTGAATAAATTAAAAAGAGACAAAAGCATGATTATAACAAAATAATAATTGAAAAAACAGCAAACCCAACAGGATCTGGATCTCAGTGGGACTAAGTAGAAATGATATATTGACTAGGGATAATTTAAGGTTACAATCATTGAAAAACTTAGTGGTTGCTTAAGACTATAGGAGTTTATTTTTTCACTTTATGAGAAGACTGGAAGCAGAGAGTTTTTGTTGGTATGAATTTAGTACCTCAGTAATGTCAGGGCTAGCATCATTTAGAGAATGATGTAGACTTTCATTCATGGTGTAAAATAACTACAATTGCCCAGTGGCACCTACTCTCAGGCAAGTGGGACGGAAATGATGTGCTAGTCATAACTGTCATCTTATCCTAAGGCGCAAACTGCCTCCCACCCATGGAAACAACAAAATAGACATTGGTAAACATCTCATTGCCCGAATTGTACTTCCTCTTGCATCCTGAATTGAAAGAAGACAAGTGAAGTGAATAAATATTTTTGCCTTTATAGTGGAGGCAGGCAAGGGAAAAGAAGGCTGGAATTAGTACGTGTAAATGTGACCAATTCAATGTGTCCTATTTGACAAAATTACTAAGGGGAAGATGGGAGAATGTTCCTGGCATCCCTGAGTCCCAGCCCCTTTAGTGGGAGAGCCTCCTGGGCTTCCTAAATGGGATGGTAGTCTTGCGTCCTCTGTGCTTGTGCATAAAGAACTTAGTGGAGGGTTGTATGCATAATAAAATCTCACTCGGCTTGGGTGGCAAGCCAACAGTGATATGAAGAGCCAGTTCAATCACTGTGTGAGTGTCTAATAATGGGAAGTATTGTACACTGCGTGATAAGGGCTATAGGTTTCTTGTAAGCAGTTTTCTTTAGTACATAAACAGCACTCTAGGAAAAACTAGGAAGAAAACAGAAAAATACAAAAGTAAGACAAACAAAAAATAAAAGGCAAGAATCCAAAGGTAACCACTAGTAATGTTCTGGTGGATGTTTTCTAGTATATTCTACAAGCATACTATCTGTAGCCTACTGTTTCACTTATCAGTAGATCTAGAGCACATTCCTATTTTTCTGTTCTCCTATAACAACATTTAATTGCTACATATCATTTTTGAGTTATCATAATTAATTTACTCAATCCCTGATTGTGGGCATGAGATAGTTTCCACTTATCGGTTGTCATAATTTGCTGTGGTTAAAGTTATCCCAATAATAACAACAGCAAATATTTGTGAGCTATTTACTAAGTAGCAGGCACTATAATAAGTGCTTTTAACTAATGGTATCGTTTAAGCTCTCAAAGAACTGAATGAGACAAACACTGTTAATATCTCTGCCTAAGATATATATGTATTATCTCTACTTATGAGGAAACTGAGCCTTAGCATTTTAAACAACTTGCCCAAGAAACACAGCTGTGTATGCCACACACACGTATATGAAGAGTATCACAACTGGCAGCTGTCAGTTCTGCAAGAGAAGGTGTGAGGGAAAAATTCACTGAGGAAATGTCCCTAGAACCAGGTCACAGTGGCAAAATTACCCCTGATCTAGTCTCTGTTGAAAACAGATGGCTGAGTATGAATCTTAATCCATCCATTTGAGGGGAATCCTTACCAGCTTTACAATAAATAAATATTAGAGGGGAGCTTCAAACCATGTGCAGAAACAAACCTTAATCAATTTTCAGCACAATTAACGGCTGGAAAGACCATAATGACAATATGTAGCATTCAAACAATTAGACTTTCAAAAAAAATGAAAAAATGCCCAATAGATATAACGAAGCAATTGTATCTAATTTCATTAATTAGATTAATACCCTACAGTAGGTCCTCAGGAATATTATAAAATGAATGATATTTTAAATAGGAATCTCATTTATGAGGAAAAGTTGTTATGAGTTAGCATACTTGAGGAACTGGCTTAATAATGTTGATTCTTTGGTAACAGTCAGTTATTCAAAGAAATTTAATTTATTTTTACTTCCTTAAATTCTAACAACAGCACAAAAAGAAAAACCAAAGTGAATTGTTGTATCTCTGAATTATCAAACTAACAATCTCTCTTAAATTCTCAATGAATATACTTTTAAATAAGTAATGTGTTTCCTACTTGAATTTGTCAATAGAGTTTGCTCAGCAAAATTATGTTATCATGGTTATCATGGCTATATTTAATATCCAATGACATTTTCAGTTTTTAATGTGTTTCAATGTTTATTATTTGATTTTTCATAATCAGTAATCACATGGGGCAGGTGTATTATTTGACTGCATTTTATATAAATTTGAGGATATTTCTTCAGTAACTTAACCAAAGTTGCAAATCTAGTAGATCAACAGTCAAACTTAGGGCTTCCAAATATTTAGTCAAAATTCTTGACTATTCTATGTTAATTGACTGAAAAATACAGTAAAAATTATTTTAATTTACATAATTACAAAATAAATCACCTCAATTTTAGCCTATGTTAATAGTTACAACCCAGTCTTCATTATGGTGAATCTCAAGAGTAAACTTTATTCTTTTTGTGGTTCTGGAACTTTGTTATATTGGAATAAATGGGTTCTTACTAGATCTTAATGATTTCTAAGGTAGCATCATTTTTTTTCTTACCATGGTCTATAAGCATATACTCATTCAGTCAAATGAGTTTTTCTATGTGGCAAAAACTCTTCTAGGTACCAAAGATTCAGCAGTAAACAAATCAGATCCATATGTTTCCATGGAGCTTCCAAAACTGAACTCAACATCCCCAATATAACAAACCCTGTCTTTTGCCTTACTATCTCCAGTGAACGAGCCCTCCATCATTCCCCCCAGACACACAATCTAGAAATGTTTATATTATCCTTTTCCTTCAACCTACAGATCCACAAAACCTCATTATAGTATGCAATGGTAAAGATCTAAAGCTAGAATGGAAGGATGTGTAGGTTTCTTACAGGTTAGGAAGAAGATGAAAAGCTAGAGTATAGGACGTGATGGTTGTAAAGTGCAAAATATGTTTAAAAGAGGAAAAAATATCCTTATGTGAATACAATAGCAAGGATATTTGTGGAAGGGACACTGAAAAGTGGATAAGGTCTAGATACTGAATGACCTTGAATACCATTTTATGGAATTTGGAATTTATATGGTAAGCAATGAGAACAATGAAAAGATTTCACTCTAGCATCTCTTGTTTTAGTGGAGTTCACACACTCTGAAGCATGGATTAGTGAATGAATGTGGTCTTGTTATGTTGAAATTATGTTGTAGAAAGACTGGTCTCGTGGAAGTGTGAGATATAGATGAGTCTGGGTCACCAGTTATAACATTATTGTAATAATTCAGACAAGAAGAAGGAAGGGACTGACTGGGAAGTGGGACATGAAGCTTCAGATGGCCAGAAGAACATTAACAAGTACCATTTGCCACCATCTCAACAGACAATGTTGAATAGCAGTCCTCATGATCACTTTCATGCCCAGTTGCTAGTCATTTACCTCTTGGAATCAGCAAACATTTATGAAAAGCCTCCTCTTAATTGGCTGTATTATATTCTTTGCAAAATTGTATTTTTGCAAAAATATATTCTTTGCAAAATATATTCTTTGCAAAATTCTTTGTAAGTTAAATCCTTTAACCACATTTCCAGTCCTTTCTCAGAATGTGACTGTATTTGTATTTGGAAATGAGGTACTTTAAGCCATGATTAAGGGAAAAGTCTATTAGGATGGAGTCTTAATCCAGTATGATATGTGTTTTTGTAAGAAGGGAAAGAGACACATAGAGATTTTCTATCACAGAGGAATGCCATGTGATGACACAGTAAGAAGGCAGCCATCTGCAAGCCAAAGAGAGAGGCTCAGGTGAAAAAAAAAAAAAAAAAAAACTTGTTAACTGTTTGATCTCATACCTCAAACCTCCAGATTTGTAAGAAAATATATTTCTATTCTTTAAACGATCCAGTCTGGTATTTTGTTATAACACCCCTAGTCAATAAATATACCTCCTATATGTAGAACGCTGTGTCAGCCAAGGGAATATTTTTTATTTTTAAATTCTAATGACTTCGCCCAATATATTAGGGTTGTGCTGAAAAAATTTTTTCCTTAAACACATTCTTCCAAAGATAACTCTTTCCTCCTCCTCCTTCCCTCCCCCTCCCCCCTTCTCCTCCTTCTTCCTAAAACACCCTCTGACTACTGCCTATTGCTAAATCCAATGACTAGAGGATAATCATGAGGAGAATTACAACCTCATAGATATGTTTAGACAGAAATGAAATTGAATTTGAAGCAAGAGTTCTTGCATAAAGTTTGTATATCTTGAAATTTGATAATTTAAGATTATATTATTAGTTCAACATCTTCTAATCAGGATTTAAAAAAAAACAGTTGAGGCTTAATTAAACATGTTTTTTGTTAAGGATTCTGTAATCAAGAGTGCTAGAGAAATAGATGAGTTGTTTCAATGCCGTGCATTAGCTAGATACTTTTATATTAATTTTAGAAATATATAACTTAATAAATAATAAACTATAAGCAGTTGCCTTAAAAGATAATATGAAAGCCACAGTATTTTTTTTTCCAGAAAATTACAGACAGCTTCTGAGTCATCATTGCATAATTGACAAACAGTTTCAAAGCTTTGATGTCTGTAAGATTGGGCAAGGATTTCAAACAGTGTAGTCTTAAACCAGCAGTATCCTAGAAAATCAATAAACCAATAACACCCTATAAAATTAAGTATATATGAAAACTTCCTCTCAACTCTTGAATCGCAAGTCTGAGTGAAAAGCTTGACTAGGAGAGCTGGGAGTTATTCTACTAAAGAAGGGTAATATATCACAAGCTAAAATGTAGAAAGTTCTAAGTTGATTCAGTTCTTCATTCTATTTTTACTCTTAGGGCTAAAGAATGATGGAATTCTGAGAAGAAAATTAGCTCAGTGGGCAAATGCAATTCTTTAAAATACTGCTTCCATAAATCTTTGGCAAACTGAGAGGAGCCCATCAAGGAGAGCCCAGCACCACCTGCGATGTTTGATTTAAAATTGCTCATCTAATAGAGTGAGACTGCAAGGACTGCCTCAGAGCAGGAAGGAGTTGAGAACCTACTCAAAGCAGTTTGCTTTTTCAATGAAAGTAATGCCAGCTTGTCATGAATTTTCTAGAGAAGTTCCAGGCTTTTCTTTCTTTCTTGAGCTAGCCTACATTGATTTATGACAGGATGCATACCTTAGTTGTGTCTTAGGTATAATTGCAGAAAGGTCTGTTTAAAGTTATCCTTTTCCATTGTACCTTCCTCTCACTGACCAGTTGGTCCATGATGGGCCAGATGAGCAAGTGATCTTAAGGGCTGTGTGCTGGCAATAGGTTGTGTATGTGTGTGTGTGTGCGCGCTCACTCAGTCGTGTCCTACTCTTTGTGACCCATGGACTTTAGCCCAACAGTCTCCTCTGTCCATGGAATTTTCCAGGTAAGAATACTGGAGTGAGTTGCAATTTCCTACTCCAGACGATCTTCCTGACCCAGGGTTCGAACTCTTGTCTCTGGAGTCTTCTGCATTGGCAGGTGGAGTCTTTACCACTGTGCCACCTGGGAAACCCAGCAATAGATTATAAGAGTTCAAGTCCAAGAGTTGAACTCTACCACTTACTAACCAGGGCAGGACTTCCTCATATGGTTGTTGTGAAGATTAAGTGAGTTAATGGGTGGAAAGCTCTCAGGAGAATGTCTGATACATAGTGCTAATAAATTGTTGTTGTGAATAGAGTCACATAATCCTTAGTAATCCTTATAAATCATTATTACTCTTCACAAACTTTCATTAAGTATCTCTGATGAGCCCAACAATGGAGATACAACAAGATCAAAACAGGTATGGGCCACTACTCTCACAAAGCTTGTATTCTGGAAGGAAAACATACCAAAGAAGGGAGGTAATGTTGCCCCACTATAAGCTCCATTGTTTAGATCATAGGTTCAACGACCAGATGCCACTCTTATGACCACTTTCTCTGACTACTGTTGTAAATGAAGAGTTAAAAGTGAACACAACAGTGGGCAAAACAAGATTAACTGAAAGTTTTTTTAGCATGATGAAAACTGAGTTAAAGTGCTACAAACAAACCAAAACTCAATATAAATGAGAGCAATTTAACTGGTTAAAAGCCTGGTCTTAACAGGAAAAATAAAATCAAGGTGGAATTTAAAAGTATTGATGATTATAAGTTATAAAAACTGAATAAAGAATAAAATAATGAGCCAAAACTTTTCAAACAGAATTAAATATGTTGAAAATTTGTGAGAAACTGGACAAAAGAAATGCTCATATAAAACCATAAAAGAAAAAATAAAATATGATAAAATAAAGGCACTCAGCAGTAAAAGAAAAAAAGACAAAATTCAAAAGAAAGAGCTCAATGAGGTTGAAGAGAGAAGTAAATTTTAAGAAATTAATGAAAAACAGAGGCAAATCTTTCAAATTTAGCCAAGAAACAAGCCCCACATGAATGATAGTGTAGGTGAAACTAGGCATCAACTATTTTAAAATAATTTGAAGATGACTCTCAGTTCCTTCAAAATATGAGAAGCAGAAAGATCAAATGACATCCCCTACATGTGTAATTTTAAAAGACATGATACAAAAAAATAAATAAATAAAAAATAAAAAGACATGATACAGATGAACTTATTTACCAAACGGAAAGAGACTCGCAGACTTAGAGAAAGAGTTTATAGTTGCGAGGTGTGGGGAGTAGGGGGGGAAGGGATAGTTAGGGAATTTGAGATTGATATGAACACACTGCTATATTTTAAATGGAAAACCACCAAGGACCTACTCGTAGAGCACGGGGAACTTTGCTCAATGTTATGTGGCTGCCTGGATGGGAGGAGAGTTTGGGGGAGAACAGATATATGCATATGTATGGCTGAGTCCTTATTCTGTCCGCCTGCAACTATCACAATATTGTTAATAGGCTATACTCCAAAACAAAATAAAAAGTTTAATAAAAGAAAAAAAGAACACCAGGTGGGCATCACAGAGTCAGAAAAAAAAAAATAGAGGAATTAAACTATATATATATATGTATATGGAAATGTGTTTAAAGATTGATGTGGTTTTACTTCATATTTTAAAGACAAGTAGTTATTTTACATTTGAAAATTTTCAAAAAATTAACTTTGGAGAGTTGGTAAAAGTCTGTGACCCATGATTTTTTATTTATGTCTTTAAGTCTACATGAAGAAAAAGATTGCTTTTTTCCTGTAACAGGAGGAATAGAAGGTGGACTGAATGACCCTTTAAGATGGGAAGACCAGCTTTAATCCTGGCCAGTCTCTTCTTAATATTTGCCCAGTGGAAATCAGTGAGGTGTTGGAAGTGTCAAGTCAAATAATGGTGCAAAATAACAGTCAGAGAAAGATATAAGATTGTTCTTCAGTAGGAAAAGTAAGAATGAAGATACACCATTCGTTTCGTTTTGCATTGTTAAGTTCATTGTATGCCTTTGACAGTTTGCAGTGTTTTGGGATCCTTGTTTTCAATCTGCCTTTTATAGATTTGTTAGTCCTTAAAGACCAATGATTCTGCATCCAGGAACAGCAGAGTGGTATTAGCCTCATAGCCGCATATACTTTTACCCTAGTGGTTTATGATACCTAATTTTAAATTACACACCACACAAACTGAAGCTAGGAAATTCTTCACATATGAGAAACAATGTTAGCTATTGGTAACTAACACCAACTCACTTCTTTTTTGTTTTTAAAAATTTTGTTGAAATATAGTTGATTTACAATGTTGTATTTGTTTCAGATGTACAGCAAAGTTATTCAGCTATAAAAATATATGTAAATATATATTCTTTTTTTCATTCTCTTCCATTATAAGTAATTACAAGATATTGAGTATATTTTCTTGTGCTTTACAGTAGGTCCTTGTTGGTTATTTTAATAACTCACTGCTATTCAATATGTTTTGATAAAGCATTTTTCATGTTCATTGGCTCATTGGAATGAAAGTTCAGTATTTATATTACCTCTACACATACCAGAGGGGCAGATCCAATTAATTTAAGATAAATTAATTCCTTTATTTAAAATGCTCCAATGCACCAGCAGGGTGGTGCCAGGGGACTGAACTGAGGACCCCATGGTTCCTCATTTTCAGCTAACCCTGCTGTGAACGGCTCCTTCCCCTAAAACTCAATTTCTGCAGCTTCCCTCTGTCTTCCAGTAGCTCAACATTGACTACTCTCTTTCATCCTCTTCTCTCCAGACCCCTAGAGAAGAGAACTCATCTGAACTTCCTTTCAGCTGTTCCATAGATTTAAAGAAAAACAACTTTTTAACGTTTATCAGGTTCTCTAAGGGCCAGACTTGCAGGTCCCCCACAAAAGTAGGAGCTCAAATCTTTCCATTACCTAATAATACTGGCCTCTTAGGATCAGAATATGGATAAAATGAATAATCCTTGAGAGGAAAAGTCTAGGAAATGTATCAAGGGTTCTTTCTGGGATAATGTTTTGAAACTCACAATGACATTGTGCCCCTGACAGAATTGCATAGGGCAGAGTTAACATGAAGTGAGTCTCTGGGAGAGTCCAAAGGATTAACTTAATGAGAAACCAAGAGAACCTATTTTAAAGTTTTCCTTGGTAATATGGAGTAAATCTCTGTTGTGAATCACCCTTAAAATAATGAGCATTGCTGCATGCTCACCATGCACCAGCTCAGAGTCCTCAGCTCCTTTGACCTTCACAACAGCCTCCTGAGAGTGGTGTGCTTATTATCCTCATTTCCAGATGAGAAACTGAAGCCTAAAGAGTTAGGGAGTGTTCCCAAAGCCACACAGGAAATGGTAAAACAGGACTCACAGTCTATTATCTTAACCATTACTAAATATGGGCTTCCCAGGTGGTACTAGTGCTAAAGAACCCATGGGCCAATTCAGGAGACATAAGAGACACAGATTCGATCCCTGGGCGGGGAAGATCCCCTGGAGAAGGGCATGGCAACCCCCTACAGTGTTCTTGCCTGAAAAAGCCCATGGACAGAGGAGCCTGGCAGGCTATAGTCCATAGGGTCACAAAGAGCCAGACACGGGTTAAGTGACTCAGCATGCACGCATGCATACTAAATATATCTACATTATTGGTGCAGTCAGTATTTAAAACCAGTTATGTTTTGAGAAGATTCAGAGATTGCCAGCTTATTTTTAATGATAGTGCCCTCCCTTAACCCCTCCTTCATATCGACTCCAGATGAGATTTTCAAAGTAGAGGCATTCTAGATGACTAATGTGACATGATGTATACTGTGATTTTCACAATTTAATGTGCATACAAATCACCTGAAGATCTTATTAAAATGCAAATTATGATTCAGTAGCTCAGGGGTGGTTCCCAAGAGTCTGCATTCCTAACAAGCTCCCAGATGAGGCTGATAGTCTGAGTACCATTTTAAGTAGCTAGAACAGAAAAGAGGAACCAGTGTGAGAAGGCTTGGAATAGCGTCTCGGCTAGATGGCAATTGAGCGGTACATTCCCTAAACTTTCTTAAATGTTCTCATTTGCACAATATAATACCAAACATGTATATCTCAGGACTGAATTTTTTTTGTTTTATTTTTCAAAGGTTTTTTAAAAATTGAGATATAGTTGATGTATAATGTTATAAAAGTTTCAAGCTTATGACAGTGATTCACATTTTTTGAAGGTTATACTTCGTTTACACTTATAAAATATTGGCTATGTTTCTTGTGCTGCAGCATACCCTTTTAGCTTATTTTACAAAGTCTGTTTTGATGATCAAATGGGGTTGTGCTTTGTAAAGTACTCCCAAAAAGGCATGTGTTACTATCATCATTAACAAGAAGTTCAAACTCTTTCAGCTGTCCCCAGAAGCCTACATGAACCTCGGATCTATCTTGGTTATAAAAAAAAACATCCGTTAGACAAATTGTCCTGCTTGGCTCTATACACCTGGGGTCCTGAGGTCATGCCGAAATCAGTGGCGTTACTCATACAGAGCATAAAACAGGATCCATAATTTCCCTTGGACTTCCCTGGCAGCTCAGCAGTAAGGAATCCTCCTCCAATGCAGGAAACATAGGTTAGATCTCTGGGTCAGAAAGATCCGATGGAGAAGGAAGTGGCAACCCACTCCAGGATTCTGCCCATGGACAGAGGAGCCTGGCCTGCTGCAGTCCATGGAGTCCCAAAAGAGTCATACATGACTTAGCGACTATACAACAGTTTATCTTATCCAGAAAACCATTTGCACAAGCTTCCTATGAAATTTTAGCCTGAGAACACAATATTGTGTTCTCTCTGTAAGGATATCTTATCTCAATTCCATAACTTTAATCTGCTCCTTACAAACTCTAAGTATACTTAGAGTATACTCTAAGAGCACTGTTACCTCAGACTATTAAAGTTTGTTGACAATGCTGGGTTCCCTACTGCTCCCACAACTCCTGGTAATCAGCAGCCTAACACCAAAGGCCATTGAATAAGGAACTGACGGCTCAGCAAGTTTTCAAGGCTCAGTTTTCTGAATGTCCTTTTCTCCAATTGACAGATAGGTTTGCTAGGATCTGGCATTTCAGACTGTCCCAAGGAAATGCTAATTGTTTTTGGAAACCTTGAAAAAGTCATGATTTATTCATTAACAAGGAGTCTTCCTTTCTCCTTTGGAATTCAACCAACATTGATTGATTCATTCATTTAACAAATATGTATTAAACAGCCAATGCTACTCATCAAGTATGATGCTGGAGAGACAGAGATGAATGAAATATAAATAGCGTATTGTGGCCTTGGTGTTCAGACAGACCAGGTTCACAGACACATTCCATTAGTTTTTAGACTTCAGATCTTGAGTGCACTAAAACATTTCTGAGTTACTTTCTTCCTTGATAAATGATTCTTAAGAAATTTATACAAGACAGTATTTATGATGTGCCTTTTATAATATTTAGTCATAGTAGATGTCTGAAATAGGATGGTTGGGGTTTCCTAAATAGCCCTCTATTTCATTTAATGGAGACCTGGAAGAACCAGAGAATCTAATAATTTCAATACAGTGTAAAGAGTTCTGAATGATAGAGGAGGACACAGAATCAGCCTTTGAATAAAGCATTTTTTTCTTTTTTTTTTTTTTCATTTTTATCTCCTAAAAGTTCTCTCTCTCTCCAATAAAACTCTAAGATCCCTAGGACGAGAAGGCATTAAGGATCAAACTAAAGCATCAACAGACATTTGTGAAATTGAAATGAGTGATGCTAAGGATTTTCAGGATTAAAATTTTATTCCCACTGTATTTGGGGTGAAGCCTAGTTAGTGTGAGTTATAGAGGGATTATGCTTTATTTGAAGAACATGTTCTTGACGACCTCAAGTAATTTAAGTTCTTAATTAGATGTTTCTGTAAGGTTGAAAAGGATGGCTGGAGTTTCTGTTACAGACATCAAGGGATATTTGCCTTAAAGCGATATTTTACATATCTCACCATTCATTCAGCCTGCAAGGTTCTAAGTTATGAAATTCTTGACAAATGTAACAAACATTTGACTATTGCATTACTGTCAAATTGGCACATGGTATGAGACTTTATTATTTTTATGATACTATTTTGAATTTGCATTCAAAATATGCAAACTCAAAAAATTATCTTAGGCAATATTTTGATGTGGTCAAATTGGTTATTTATGGAAAGGTATCAGACAATGTCTACCAAACTGGCATAAAATTAATTTTCTTTAGCAAGATATAGCCCCTCAGCTGCTGTGATAAATTTTAACTTCAGATTTTCCTGACTCGGTTTCTAATAAATAAAAATGTCTAGAGGCAGACAGAGTTGCCTGTCTTCAAGGACAGTATTTCACACTGTGTGTCAGCCTAAAGCATTAGTTACTAAAAGTCAAATTAGAAGGAAGAGCTACTTGTATCTATCTTAGAGACATTGATTTGCTGTCCTTGATTTTTCTATAGTGCCGTTAGAAAATTTAGGATTAAAGTGTTATGGATCTTTCCAACTATACTGTTTAGTTAAATATGACATTATGGACCCATATTGACATGATTTTGGGGGAGCATTTGTACCTCAACATGTACAATACTGTGACTAGTATTAATCATTTCAATGAATTTAATGAGTTAAAAATCTGCATTTATGTTTTTGCTAACTGCTTAGAATGTGTAAGCATCCTTTTTGCATTAAGAGGTGCATGTGTGTGTGATGGGCTTCCCAGGCGGCTCAGAAGTAAAGAATCTGCCTGCCAATGCAGGATACACAGGAGATGTGGGTTCAGTCTCAGGACTGCAAAGCTCCCCTGGAAGAGGGCATGGCAACCCACTCCTGTATTCTTGCCTAGAGAATACCATGGACAGAGTAGCCTGGTGGGCTGCAGTTCATAGGGTCATGAAGAGTTGGACATGAGTGAAGTGACTTAGCACACATGGGTACACACACACACACACACACACACAAAGTGCATCACATGATAACAGTGACCAGTTCTATGGACAGGGCTACCGAAAGTCTTGCTACACCCTGGAAGTCACAGCTTATGCCAATTGTCCTTGTATTGATATTAATAGTGCCCCCTTTCCTGTCTCAGTGGTGTTCCAGATTGGACAATACATTTTATGGCTGACCGTACTAGTTTCCTCTGCTCTAACAAAACACTCGGGGAAGGCAATGGCAGCCCACTCCAGTACGCTCGCCTGGAAAATCCCATGGATGGAGGAGCCTGGTGGGCTGCAGTCCATGGGATTGCGAAGAGTCACACACGACTGAGCGACTTCACTGTCACTTTTCACTTTCCTGCACTGGAGAAAGAAATGGCAACCCACTCCAGTACTCTCGCCTGGAGAATCCCATGGACGGAGGAGCCTGGTAGGCTGCAGTCCATGGGATCACTAAGAGTCAGACATGACTGAGTGACTTCACTTTCACTTTTCACTTTCCTGCATTGGAGAAGGAAATGGCAACCCACTCCAGGGTTCTTGCCTGGAGAATCCCAGGGATGGGGGAGCCTGGTGGGCTGCCGTCTATGGGGTTGCACAGAGTCAGCCACGACTGAAGCGACTTAGCAGCAGCAGCAGCAACTACAGAATGAAGAACACGGCACCCACACACAGTTAGAAAATCACTCAACTGTAGTGTGAAATGAATTAATTTACCTAGATTGAATATGATTAGCAGCAGTTTGCCCAACCTACCAGTACTATTAAGATGTCACAAGTGACGAGGAGTCCCTCTTACATTTTGAGGGACTCCATATATGATATTGAGAAGGAATACAGAGCTATGGTATAACTTGATTTTTTTTCTGGCATCCTTAAAAAACTGTTAATTGATGTCTGTATTAGTTTTCCTAGAGCATCTGGATTAAATACCTGTAAAGTGATTGTGTGTTAGTTACTCAGTGGTGTCCCACTCTTTGCGACTCCACGAACTGAAGCCCGCCAGGCTTCTCTGTCCGTGGAATTCTCTAAGCAAGAATACTGGAGTGGATTGCCATTCCCTTCTCCAGAGGGTCTTCCTGGCCCAGGGATGGAACCCTGGTCTCCTGCATCACATGCAGATTCTTACCATTTGAGCTACAGGGAAGTCAACTATAAAGCAATGGTTTTAACCAACCAAAATCTTATTCTCTCACAGTTTAGGAGATCAGGAGTCTGAAATAAGGTGTCAGCATGGGTGGTTTCTTGTGAAGGCTCTGAAGGAGATTGTTTCCTGCCTGTTTCTTAGTTTCTGGTGGCTGACGGCAATCACGGGCTTTCCTTGGCTTATAGCTGCATCACTCCAGTCTCTGCCTCCGTCTTTACATGGTTCCTTCTGTGGTGTGTGTGCGCCCGCCCTTTCTCTTATAAGGACACAAGACATTCAATTTAAAGCCCACCCTAATTCAGTATGACCTCATCTTAGCTAATTACATCTGAGAAAACTCTCTTTCCAAATAAACCTCACATTGTGAGGTTCAGAATGAGCATGAATTTCTGAGAGACCCTTCTCAACCTGGAACAATGTCCATGTAGAAACAGCTAGTTTGCGATATCAAAAACGTACAACTAAATCTCTCCGGTATGGGATCAGCTGAGAACAGAAAAATGGCTTTGTATTGGAGTTACCTGATTTAGAAAATCTGGAGTGATCAGGCTGGGATAGTTATTCTAAGCTGCTGTCTTGATTCTCATGAGCAGCCAAGACCAAGTAATTGGTATTCAAAAAATAGTAAACATGAGCTTCATTTCATCTTATTATATTTTTATCCCAAGTGCCTAGTACAGGATCTTACTTACAATGTACTCAACAAATACTATTTGTTAGGCTAATAAACAAATAGTTTTATAGAATAAATACATTGGTGAAAGATTAAGATTGAATACAGAGGCCCAAAAGGATAGGAAAGTACTGTTTCACACTGGAAGTTATAATGGAGTATATGTTATTTCTTCTATATTTGAGAAATTTTGCAGAGACAATTATTTCATTCATCTCCTAACTTCCTTGAGATTAGTGAGTGTCACATATTATTACCCCTATTTTTCAGATGAAGAAATTGGATCTCCTAGTGCAGCTTTCTCTTCAACTGCATTATTATTTTTTAATACCACTGGGAATTTGATGGATGTCCTGTAAAAAATGGAATTAGAGGCAATATTTCTGGTAGAAGAATGCAGGTCACCAAGTTTTCAGTACAAATTCATATATACTCATCAAGATAACATGAGTTGTAAGAAACCTAACTGAAGGGGCATGGAAGGAAATAAAAATCACTCTACAAAGTGAAACAAATATCCTGTAGCTGAAGGTTACACAATTAGACACACTCAGTAAGTGAAGTAGTCTAGGTATTTATTGGAGCCACTATGAGTACAGTAAGGAAGTCAGAATGTCAGACCCAGAAGGCAAACAGATGGACATGTGCTTACATCCAGGTATTGCCACTTATAAGCTGCATGCATCTGTCTATGCTTAATTTCCTCACCTGTGATTTGTCTATCATAATATCATCTGCCACCTGGAGTTCTTGTAAAGGTTAAATGATACAATGCTTTTAAAGTACTTGGCACAAAAAAAGTTCTTGTTACTGTCATTGTTAGAAGCCTGAATTTTAGGCATTATTTATCTCTATTGTTTCTTAAGGCAAAATCATATTCAAGTGTAATTTAGAGAAATTTTCTGTTTTATTTTTTAATTCTTTATTCATATTTACCTTCCTCAAAGTTTAATGAGAGCAGAAACTAGGTTTCTGTTCGCCACTTCTTAGTTGGTATGCAATGAATATTTTTAGAATGAAACTTATGTTAGATTACCTCACTCTTTTGCTCAAAATCTTTCACTTTCTGCCTAAGTAAAAGCCAAAGTTCTTATAACAGACTATGAGACTCTATAGGATTTTATACTAAAAGGAGCTGAGTAGAATGAATAAAGGGAAACAGCTTTTTATTATTATTCTTTTTCAAGCATGTTATTAAAGGGGAATATTTGGGTAACTGGCCAATCATAAAATGAACAGGGTAGTCTAGATTATACTAAAATGAATGTGACTGGGGTAGTGGAGAGGCAGAAAGGCTCATTATGTAATAAACACTCTGATTAACAAGAAAGTGAACTTTATAATATCAAATTTTGTTAAAACCTGATTTATAAGTTCCGTTTGTGGTTTCTTATCATCAGAAGACTCAACTTTACTCAATTATAACTAGCTTTCTAATTTCAAATACATGATTGACTAATTCCAAAGGAAAATTTAACATTATAAAATGACTAAAAGCACTTAAAACAATATATATTTTAAAATGAGTTATATATATATATATTTTTTAATGGGTTATATTTAAAAATGGGTTATTTGCATTTAGTTTGGAGGAATATTGCAGTTGGGTTTAGGTTTAATTCGTATTTATAATACAATTATTATTAAAAGGGCAATATGCAAGCTAGAGATTTGGGGGATGCTTTAATTGCTGCTATATCAAAAGATACTGCTATCCATTTTGAAATACTCCTTTTTGAGTTGCGTGCTAAGCCTTAAACACATTTCAGGAGGAGAACATTTATCTCGCCAGGAGCTATGTATATGTAACCTCACTTGAACCTCCTAACACCCCAGGACATAGCCAAGGCTGAATTATTATCATTCCTGTGATACAGCTGAGATCAAAGAGGCTCGGTGACCTTAAGTTACTTTCCCAAAATCTCGTGAACAAAAAGTGGCAGAACGTTTTCAAGCCAGTACTGACTGACTCCAAAGCTGTAAGTCTTTTCACTACAAATGTTACCCAAGTTACCTACATTTTTATATTGCATTTTTTGTGTTGCTATATTACATTGTTTTGTTGCATAAGATGAGATCTACCCCCTTAAATTTTTGAGTGCACAGCAGCATCTGCTTAACTAGACGTGCTATGTTGCATTGCATACAACAGATCTCCAGACCTAATCCCTCTCATGTAACTGAACTTTATACAGAGGAACACTGTATCCCTTCCCCCAGCCCCAGATCCTGGCAAGCCCCATTCTAGTCTCTGCTTCTATGAATCTGACTGTTCTGGAGGCTTCCTCTCAGTAGAATTCCGTCTTTCTGTGACTGACTTATTTCAGTTAGCTTAATGCCCTCTAGGTTCATCCATGTTCTCACATATGGTAGGATTTCCTTTTTTTGTTAAAGTTGAATAATATTCCATCCTATGCAAATACGTATAATTTTACCCTTATTTCATCTTGCCTACTAATTATAGCTATTTTTTAATACCATTTTAAAAATGAAGTTGCACAGTTTACATTGCTGATGGTTGAATGGAGTCAATGACTGCACAGTACTCTGTGGGAACGGACCATAAGCATGACTAGATCATTTGTCATCCAAACCAGAACATTTTGAACACAAAAAGGGAGTGCTAACAAACTGAATGTTGGGACAACGCATAAACTGGCACTGTCCTGGACCAACAGGAGACCTTGTCACCATATCTATAGGGAGCTCCAAACAATTTGCCAACCCCACACAAAAGATATCACCTTATAAGCAGTTTGGGCAATCTGTGCAGAGGAGCAAAGGAAAATTAGAATTCAATGATGAATATTTTCTTTATTTGTTTTTTTTAAGTTTGTTTTTTAATTGGAGGAAAATTGCTTTACAATGTTGTTGTCAATGATGAATCTTAAAGGATCCCAAAGAAAGCAGATACCTTTGCCAGTTTGTTATTTTCTGTTAACATGCTCTTGTGAGCTTTGCCAGTGGAGCAGGTCAGAAATGTGGATGAACAGGAGCACTCAGTACAGGTTTGGAAAGCACTGTAGCTTTTGACAGTCTAGTTGTTTACTGGCATTCACCTAGCAGTAGTTTACAATGATTATCCCATACCTAAGCTGACTAAGGCTCTCTCTAAATGTTTCATGAGGCATGCAGTCAACACAAAGGTAAAGAAAATCAAATGAGACCCTGTCTTGTTTGAGAGAGAGACTGAGACAGAGGCAAAGAGACAGAAAGCAGAGAAAGGGAAATGAGAGACACAAACAGACCAAAGAAGGGCAGAGACAGAGAGACATGGAGCCAGAGAAACAGAGACAGCAAGGGAGAGGGACACAGCGGAAGGAAGTGAGAAAGAATGAAGAAAGAGAGAAACAGCTAAAGACAGAGGCAGAGAGAAACACAGGAAAGGCAGAGAGAGGCTAACAGACCAGCATTACAAGAAACAGATGTCCTCAAGTGGCAACTCTCAGGAGAGCCAAATTTATTCTATTTCCATTTAGAGTCTGTAGATTATTTCCAGCAAATCCAAGCACTTTCTGGCTCCCTCCTTCTAGATTAACTAATAAAGAGGTAACTTGGTTTACAATCAGACAAAATAAAACAGGAAGGTCAGTGTGATAGCACCAGCATTCATCGCTGCAAAATTAAATGTAGGCATTTCCCCTTGATTTTTGGCCACTAACTCTGCTGGTGCCCTTCTTGAAAATGAACCATTAAAACTGGGGGCTGCCTGTAGCATCCAGTAACAATTGATGTGGCTTGATAGCAATTTTCAGCAAGAATTATCATCAGAGTACATACTCCAAATTATCTGGAGTCCTGTTTCTTCAGGAGTAAATTCGAAAAGGTAAAATGAACTCTGTGTGTGTGTGTGTGTGTGTGTGTGTGTGTGTGTGTGTGTGTATTTATCAGCCCTGTGTGTGTGTGTGTGTGTGTATTTATCAGCCGTGTGTGTGTGTATTTATCAGCCCTGTGTGTGTGTGTGTGTGTATTTATCAGCCGTGTGTGTGTGTATTTATCAGCCCTGTGTGTGTGTGTGTGTGTGTGTATGTATTTATCAGCCGTGTGTGTGTGTGCATTTATCAGCCGTGTGTGTGTGTGTGTGTGTGCATGCTCAGTTGCTCAGTCATGTCTAACTCTTCAAGACCCCATGGACTGTAGCCCACCAGGATCGTCTGCCCACGGGATCTCCCAGGCAAGAATACTGGAGTGGGTTGCCATTTCCTTCTCCAGGGGATCTTCCTGAACCAGGGGTCAAACCTGTGTTTCTTACATCTCCTGCCTTGGCAGGCAGATTCTTTACCACATGCTACCTGAGAAGCCCCAGCTCTAAGCCCATTTTAAAAATTGACATGCTGGTGGTAGGTTCCTATTTGCAGTCACTCCAGCACCAAGTCACTGCTCACAAGGCCGCTTGTCATAGACACAAAGGAGATCCAGACAGGATCACAGGGCCCCTGCAATGCCTACTGATTTTGTCCTAGTTATTGATTCATGGAAGACACCGTGTCTGTGGAAACATTATGAGCCATTTTTCTCCAACAGACATCCACAGGTTTAGGATCTAGGAAGAAACACATTGGTCATAGTTCGGAAGCACAAGATGGAAACTTAAATAGGGATGTGGATTATGGAGCAGAAGCCTTTACTCCCATGCAAAGCCACAGGAAATATTCCTTCTTGCTATCAGCTCTCCTAGATAAAGGAGAAAGATAAGGATAATTCTCATTATGGTGAAATTACCACTTCTATTACCATCATCATTACTTGTTTAATTCATAATTCATGGCCAATCACTCACCTGGAAGCCTGTTATTTACATGTAATTGCTTTTTTGTGTGTAACTGGAAAGCAGTCTGTGAAAATGACCACTTGTTTATACACTGTTGAGATGAGGAGGGGTGAGAAATATGGAGCAACTGAGATAATGGTGGTGTTCTTAGTATTGTCAGGCTTTGCAAGATGAAACCTTTCCTACTGATAAACATGAATGAATTTTCATTCAGTTATATCACAATTCAAAGTAGCCTACTTACTTGCGCACTTACTTTTTATTCTCTTTTCTGTATTATCTTGTTTCCTGATTTTTGAAGTACTAGCACCCTAGTACATTGATTTAACTTCTAGTTGCAGGGATAACGGAGTTGGCTTAATTTTTATTTGTAAAGCAATAAATTTATGATAGATTATTGGATTCAGCAGCTTATGTAGCCAATTAATTTAAGGTATTAACCTGTCCATTGTGTCAAAAAATATTGAGTAAATTAATAAATGAGTAAGATGAATCACTAATTTATATGTTAGTGCCTAACATGTGCTGGTTGCTAATAGTCAAAGTAGGATAAGAAACTTTCTCAGCTCATTAGGTATTTTTGCTGATATGTAACTCCAGTGAAAACTCCCTGGCCACCACACTGAAAATTATGTCTTTCTCACTCCACCTCCCAACCTGTTCACCAATAGGTCTCAGTCCTGCTTTCTATCTGGCAAACTTTAGTTTTTGCTACTTATTTTGTTTATTACTTTTTCTTCCCTGACTATAAGATCAATTAAAGCGGGAAATACTCTGGGATAGTACAAAATTACCTGGGATAGTACAAAACACACTGAAGACATTCCATAATTTTTTTTGGAATAATGTATTAATCAGTGAACAGAGTCCTCCCCTCAGAGAATTCAGGCTTAATAAAAGAAACTGAATTATCTGTAATGGGATATAATAGAGGTTACCATCAGTGTAGATGGTTAGACCCTGGAGAGCAGGGATTTTTTTCTTGTACGACCACTGTGCATCCACAGTTCTACAAAAAACATTATTTACAACATATGCATTATTGTAAGTGCTTTTTAAATAAATGAGTAAATAAATATTTATGATACAGTTAATCTATCCAAGAGTGTTTGGTTTCAATGGGGGTAAAATGCCATCCATATTAAAGCATTTTGCTTGTTGACCTACCTTCACCAATTAACCTCTTTCTAGTGTTATTGGCTGGGGAATGCTCTCAGTAGCATCCTTAGTAGATTGCCTTCACACGCAGATGTCCAGTTGGTGAAGAGGACATTGCTTCCATGCTGAGAGGAAGCATATCATGCAGATTCTAAATGAATCTGCCAGTTACAGACATGCCACCAATGTGCACATTTTGAGACCATCGTGTAAGATAAAGAGTCTCATTTCATGCTTTCATTAGATATTGATTGAACACTTTATTTATTAGGCACTGTGGAAAGTAATGGGCATACAGTCACGAATAAGAAAGATTTAGCTTCTGGTTTCATGATGGTAAAATGTTAAGTCTACTCTCCTATATAGTCTCTTGGTTTCTCTATTCTGTTCCTGGCTACTTTGGGGTTAATCAAATACTTTTGATATTACATTTTAATTCCTCAACTAGATATTTAACTGCACCTCCTTTTATTATTTTCATTTGTTTTCCTGGCATCTAGAGATTATAATATGTCTCCTTCACTTATTCAGATTACTTAGAGTTAATATTGTCCCACTTTGTGTAAAATGTACAATGGTAAAATTTCATTTATTTTCCCCCGTACTTTATGCTATTATTGTCAGAAATGTAATATCAACAAATGTAATAAGCCCCACAATATTTTCTGTTGTTTTAAACAGAGGAAACAGGAAAATGAGATAATATTTTATATTTATTCACATATTTTCAGTTTCCAGTGTTCTTCACTTCTACGTGTAGCTCTAAGTTCCTATATCATGTCATTTCTTTTCAGCCTGAAGAAATTTATTCAGTATTGCTTTTAAGGCAGGTCTGGTATCTATGATTTCTTTTAGCTTTAGTTTATCTTAAAATACCTTTATTTCATCTTCATTCCAGAAAATCTATTTTCACAGAATATAGAATTCTGGGTTGAAAATCTTTTTATTCTTTCCGGCACATAATTCCATTGTTTTCTGTCATCTATTGTTTCTGATCAAAAACCATTATCATAATATTTTACCACTATATGTAAGGCATGTCCTTTTAGTCTGCTTTTTCTTGAGATTTTTTTCTAACATTTTTCAACAATTTGACTATGATATACCTACATGTGATTCATCTTGTAATTTTCTTTATTGAAGTTCAAGGTTCTTGTATATGTACATTGATGCTGGCAAACAAATTTGGAATGTTTTAGCCATTTATTTTTCCATTTTTTCTCTCCTGTCTCATTTGGTTCTCTAATTACATTTATGTTAGACTATTTGATATTGTCTCACAAATCACTAAGGATCTGTTTATCTTTTAATCCCTTTTCCTCTCTGTTATTCAGATTGGATGATTTGTCTTTTTTCACCTCCATTCAAGCTCTCAACTCTTTCCTCAGGAGTCCCCAATCTGCTATTAAGCCCATCTAAACAAATTTTTTTCTTTTTAGATATTTTGCTTTTCTCATCTAAAATTTCCATTTGAATCCTTCTGTGGTTTAATTTCTCTGCTGAAATGTTTCACTTGTTTACTTCTTATGACTATTTTTTCCTTGAAATTCCAACATCTGTGTCATCCTAGGGTCTGTTTCTATTGACTGTTTTTTAAAAATTCTTGAGTATGGGTCACATTTTTCTAGTCCTTCACATGTCTGCTAATGTTTGGTAGCACAGATGGATTTTGTTACAGTACACCGTACGGAGTTTAGATTGTGTTATCTTCCTTCAAAATGTTTGACTAATGTTCTGGAAAGCATTCCACAGTTATTAGCACCACTTGTAGTTGGTCTTGCCAACTACAATTCTATTGTATTAAATGTTAGGATAGGTCCATTTTTATTTCATAATTAGTTCCAGGATGTGGCTCTTACTCTGGGTGATGATCCTTACTCTAAAAGCATAGTGCATTTGAGCTCTCAAGTGCATGCCAGAAGTGTTCTGTGCAATTTCTTTCTGTCCTTCTTTCTCACTTTTTCTTTCCTTCTTATTTATGTATTTATCTGTTTTGGCCTTGGCAAGAACTCCAGTATCTCATAGTAGTGAATGATTTTTGATACCTCTGTTCAGTTCTCAGTCCTATAACAGCTTACTTGCTGAGTTTTATGAAGTATGTCCCTAATCATGCATCACCCAAGCCTTGGTCAATGACCGTATTAGTCAGGGTTTTCCAGAGAAAGAGAATCAACAGGATATATACAGGTAAACAGAAAGATACTTATTATGGAAGATTGGCTCATACAATCACAAAGGCTGCAAAGTCCCACAGTCTACCATCTTCAACCCTGAGGTCCAGGAAAGCTGATGATAGTTTCAGTCCAAACTTGAAGACTTGGGAACCAGGGTAATGATATAAGTCAGTCAGAGTCCAAAAACCTGAGAACCAGTAGCACCAATGTCTGAAGGTGGGAGAGATGGATGTCTGAACTCAGTTAGAGAACGAATCTGCCTTCCTCTACATTTTTGTTCTATTCAAGTCCCTTAACCTCTTGGATGATGTCCACCAGCACTAATGAAAGTATTCTTTTTTATTCAATCTACCAATTAAATAACCTCTTCTAGAAACATCCTCACAGACAGACATACACAGAGAAGACATTTCGCCAGCTATCTGGATAACTTTTAGCCCAGTTACATTGACACATACAATGAAACATCACAATGGCCACATTTAATTCTCACATGGGTCCTTTCCTCCAACACACATAACAGTTCTCTCTTCTCCAGCACCATGCCTTGCAAATTCTACCTCAGTGCATTGAGCTTGTGCCTTATCTCTCTGATCTATGGAAGGAACATGCCCCAGGCAGAGGGAGCTGGGCATTCATGGAGCTCCTCTCAGGGGTTTCTTCCCTCTCCAGAACCATAGTTCTACATTGCTTATTGTTCAGTGCTTGAGAACAGTTGCCTCATGTACAAGCATACCTCGTTTCATTGTACTTAGCTTCATTGTGCTTCATAGATATTGCAGTTTTTAGCAAATTGAAGATTTGTGGCAACTTTGTATTGTTAGATGACAGCATTTCTTAGCAATAATATATTTTTAAATTATGGTGTGTACAATGTTTTTTAGACATAATATTTTGGCAAACGTAATAGACTACAGTATAGTATAAATGTAAGTTCCATATGCACTGGGAGACCTAAAATTTATGTGACTCATTTTATTGCTGTATTCACTTTATCGCAGCAGTCTGGAACAGAAACTGCAATATCTCTGAGGTATGCTTGTCCAGCTATATGTTTATGGTGAGATAATACTTCCAGTAAGTTATTTATTCTCTAAAGGCTGGAAGTAGAACTCTTCAATCTTACACTGTAGTGGGGAAGACATGTTAAAAACATAACTGCATCATCAATTGTTTTAAGTATATTTGTGATAATGTTATGAAGGAGAAATATAGGAAACTTTAGGAGTTTATGTTAAAGCTGTTCATAATCTAGTTTGGTCTGTCAGATATAGCTTTCCTTAGGAAGTGATTATTGAACTGAAATCTCAAAGGTGGCAGAAGAGAATGCCACAATGAGGTAAAACAAAATTTCAGACAAAGATAGTAGCATGTAGAAAGGTCTGGGATGTATGCTCAAAGGACTGAGAAAAATTAATATCTAACATTAGTTGAAACTATGTTATGAACAGTTACTATACTAAGTGCTTTATCTATTATCTCACTAGATTCACAAGAGAGATTCTATTATTAATCCATTTTATTGATGAGGAAACTGAGATTCAGATTAAATAAAGTTACCCAAGACCATGGTGCTAGGATCTACCTAGACTGTTTTACTACCATTCTTGAACATTCAGACACTCTAAGGGGAGAAGTGCAGAGTGATCTGATAGCTGAGCAGGAGAGACTGGAAGGGGAAGAGAGAGACAGAGTGAGAAAGATAGCCTGAGGATTCCATGATATCCACGTCCTACCTGCTGGAAGCTAAAGCTCTCACTGAGGAGAAAACACAATAAAAATAAGGTAGTCACCATATACCATTTACATTTAAATATATCCCTAAAACGGACTTTAAAACTATGTTTTGACAACCAAGGTCTTTTTAGTATAAAGCCTTTTGTTTTGTAAAGAAAAGACAATGATACTGAGAAGTTTAATAACCTGCCTAAGGTCACTTGGCTTGAAGTAATAAAACAGGGACTAGAAACTAAGACTTCCAACTGCTGATTGAAAACAAAAGCCTGTATACTTTGTAGTCCCATGTGGGGATTCAACAGATGCTCCAGGCAAGAACATCATTAACTACTAACTTGGCTTGGGGCTGAAGGCATGAAGATCAACATTAATACTTAAATACTTGAGAAGAGTAAAGGTCCCTTCTCCACACCCAGGCCCGAGGGTCTAGGAACCTGTCAAAGAGAGAGTGAGCTTGGCAGATATCAGAATTTAAAGGAAAAGGAGGAAACTGAGCAACCAGCAAATACTTCTTAAGTGTCTGCTATGTGCCAATTTCAGGCATGATTGTAGAGTTTGCCTCGTTGCTATCCAGTCGCTAAGTCCTGTCTCACTCTTTGTGACTCCAAGGACTGCAGCACACCAGGCTTCCCTGTCCTTCACCAACTCCTGGAGCTTGCTCAAACTCATGTCCATTGAGTCTGTGATGCCATCCAACCATCTCATCCTTGGTAGATGTTGGTAATTGTTGAAGGACCCACCTGACTGTACACACAGTGGCATGAAGGTTTGAAAGGACACCAATGGAAGAAGCAGAATGTCCTGCTTGAAAAGCTAAAGCAAAATCATCATGTCCCAGACAGGTTTACAAGGAGAGTATACTTAGATAGATGTGTCCCTTTAGAAATGTATTACGAAGAAGCTAACCAGAGTCTGCAGTATGTAAATCAGATTGATTTTACAAGTTTAAAAGCTTCCTTAGATGCTAATCTAGGAAATGAAATTGGGTCTTCCCTTGGTATGGAAAGTGAATCTGTTCACTCATTTGTCAGACATTTATTGATCTCTTACTGTGTGCCAGACTCTCAACCAGCACTTGGCACTGTCAAGTAAGCAAGATATTTCACACCATGTAAGTGTCAAGGGCAGAGGAGGGGCCTGGTGTGGGAACAGGCAAGAAGGGTGGCGTGGCCAATGGTTGATGGTCAGGCAGCAGGGAAGATGATGAACAACGCTGGCAGAGTGAGGAAGGGCCAGATTGTGCAGGGACTGGGGTCTGTGGTAGAAAGGGGATTTTTTTTTTTGCAAGACAACGTGAAACTTTTAGGGATTTTTTTAAGTAGGGAAATGATCCGATATGATCTATGTCATCTACTGTCATCTCGACACAAGATCTATCATATCTACCAGGCTTTTTAGCCAATGGGCTCCAATGGTAGGATGAATAGCTCCAAAGAGAAATAGAACAGAAGCCTTGCCCTCAGGACTTTCTATAACACCAAGGTGGGAATTATAAAGTAGAAAAGCAACAAAGGGTCCATTTGCCAAGTTCATAAGCGTGGTCTAACCTTGATTTAAATTGGTCCTTTTGCTCTTGTTTTGTATTCTATACTTTCCAAACTGATTTGGGGAGGCCATCTATATAGTGACGTGAAAATTCAGGCTTCTGGTCACTCAGAATGGGCAAGTTGATGCTAAACTGGACAGATATGGCTCCTGGCACCAGCAGGTTTTCAAGCGCTTGCTAGCTGGCCCACTGGGTCACTACTGATTTTCCTTGAGTACTCACTAACTACCTGAAGTCACAGATACTGCTCCATCTACTGAGTTAACACTTTGTGAATACTCCCTGTGTCTTTTAGAATCACTCTGCTTGAATAAGCCTCATCCATTAATGTCCACATGTGAAAATGTGAAGGATGTCCCATCTCTGGGCACATCAGCTTATGCTAATGAAGCTGCATATCAAGGACATCAATTTTGTCACTTTCAGGGAAGGCAAAGGTACTAACAGGTGATTGCGGTGTGAATGATTTATGCAGAGCACCCACTCCCCTGGAAGCAAAGATGGGGAGTGATGAGTGCAGAAAATGTCACGTGGGCCATTAACATTGGTTTGAATGTTGAAATTTCAATCCAGTTCACTCTTGTAGTGATATTGGCTGTATTCCCAATTTAAGACCTCCAAAGTCAGCAAATCTTATTTTTGCTACTCAAGAGATATGTTTGCATGATTCTTTGCTCATGGGGTAATCATGATCTAATGCAACATAAAATAAACCTAAAAGGTAAGAAAAGCAGAGGGAAAACCAGGATTTAGTTAGTTTTTTGTTTTTTGTTTTTTTCCTCCTGGGGTCCCAACCCTCTGCCTGTGATTGCCTGAGCACATATGGCTGCACCTAGCTCCTGCCTGCCATGGCATCTGCTGGCACACGGACAGCATGCCCAGGTTTCTCTTTGCAGCTGGCATTAACAGAACCCATCCCATATCTTCTAGGTTTCCTCTACACTCAGAACAGCACCAAGCGCAGCATTAAAGAGCGGCTCATGAAGCTCTTGCCCTGCTCAGCTGCCAAAACGTCGTCTCCTGCTGTTCAAAGCAAGTTTGTTTGTTTGTTTGTTTGTTTGTTTTTCTCCCCCAAACTCTTTGATTTGTTTGTTTAGGCCTGAATGCATTGCAGTTCTCTGCTTCTAAAGAGAATCAATCAATATATTATATTCTGCAAAACCAACTCTATTGATGTACTCCTGTTTACCTAAATACCAAGGGGAACATCTGTGCAATTATAAACCACTTCCCATTTGGCAGACTGACAGCACAGTGTTAATGACGAGAGCCCGGGCTTCAAAACATTTGGAAATTTATGCTTGATCTGAGGTGTAGGGACTCGGCTCAGACAACTCTTGGGATTCCCGTTGCCCAAACTGTTAGTGGAACAGCTGAACATTTTAAACTGTGTTGCTTGTCAGTTTTCTGATTCACAATACATGGGTTTGTTGTGTTGTACTGCAAGCATAAAAAATGTTACTAGGTCTGAAAAGATACTATAAAGTGGAAAATAATTACACAAACATGACTTTGCTCTGCCCACTATTTCCCAGTATCGTAGAAAAACAAAACCACCTCATACATACATATATTTATTTATTTATTAACTTATAGTGGGCTTACATCCTGATAAAACCAGTGGGGTAAGTTCAAAATATTTTAAGTCTAAAATGCATTGAATACACCCAACCTACTGAACATTGTATCTGAGCCTAGCCTACCTCAGATGTGCTCAGAACACTTCCATTAGTTGGCCAAAATCATCCAACACAAAGCTTATTTTACAATAAAGTGTTGAATATTTCATGTAATTTATTAAATACAGTGCTGAAAGTGGAAAACAAAATGGTTGTCTGGGTGCAGAATAGTAAGTGTATCATTGGATTAGCCTCGTGAGGTCATAGCTGACTTTGGACTATGGGTTTCTACCAGTCGCTGCTACTGCCCCACATCATGAAAAAGGTTCTACCAGACAGCATCTTGCCAGCCAGGGAAAAGATCAAAATTCAAAGTACAGTTTCTACTGAATGTATTTCATGTTTGCATCGTTGGTGAAGTTGAAAAATTGTAAGTCAAACCAGTCAAACCATTATAAGTCTCGGGCCATACATACATATGTGTGTGTGTGTATATATATATATGTGCACACATATGTACACATATGCATACACACACACATACATACATATGTGTATATGAAAGTGAAAGTGAAGTCGGTAAGTCATGTCCAGCTCTTTGCAACCCTGTGGACTGTAGCCTGCCAGGCTTCTCCGCCCATGGGGTTTTCCAGGCAAGAAGACTGGAGTGGTCGCCATTTCCTTCTCCAGGCAAACTTCCTGACCTAGGGATCCAACTCAGGTCTCTTGCATTGCAGGCAAACTCTTTGCTGTCTGAGCCACCAGGGAATCCCATATGTGTATATACATATACATATAAATATGCATGTCTGATGTTTATAGATAAGGTTGGAAACTCAGGCAAATTTGATGCTGTCTTGAAGCAGAATTCTCTTTTCAAGAAAACTCAGTTTTTGCTTCAAGCCTTTCAACTGATTGGATGAAGACCACTCACATTTCCAGGGCAATTTCTTAACCAGGTCTCCAAAATACCTTCAGAGCAACACTTAGGTTAGTTTTTGATTGCATAACTGGGTGTTATTGGTAGACAAGTTGGCCACCAGACTAATCCTCTCTCCATTCTTTTCCCTCCAATTTTGTGGCATTCTTAAGGAGTAAAATATAGAGGATATGGGATACCTCTATTTATTTCATAAATATGCCACCAGTTATTTATAATTGACATTTACAAGCATTCTATGTTTACAGTCTTTCATACACAGTTTTTTCAAGCACAAAACAAGTGTTGGAATCAGATAGAGAGGGTGGTGTTCTTTGTCAGTGAGGAAACAAAACATTAAGAAGCTAGATGGGATATTCTTGGTGTGGGGCTATAACCCATAACTCCACCTATCCTCTTTTCTGTCACATCATTTTGTAGGAACTAATGAACTCAATTCTTATCGTTCAGTCGCTAAGTCATGTCCATCTCTTTGCAACCACACAGGCTGAAGCATGCCAGGCTTCCCTGTCTTTCAGGATCTCAATGAAAAGTGAACTCAGTGAGTGATTTAAAAATGTGAATGCTCTAAAATTCCACTATTTTCAACAACACCAATAAATAAAATATGGAAATGCCTCAAACAACCCAATATGTGCAAACTTCCCAGAGTAGAATAGTAATTTATTTCAGTGCCACTGACCCAAGTTAATATGTCATAATAATAAAATATTATTAATTCACTTATTCACTCAATATATATTTATTATATGTCAGTTCCTGTGCTGCCAGATAGAGCAGTAAGTACAACCACCTCTAAAAAAGCATTTTCCTACTAGAATCTTCTGTAGAGAAAGTGAGCAGGATGAAATTATTTTTATCGAAAATAATCCTATGTACAAAAACTATACAGTTAAGATACATTGCTTTAATTTTTTTTTCCTTCATTGTGTATACACACACCATCTCACAAACAAAACATAATCTGCCATCAGCAGCCTGGAAGGCCACAATTCAGAATGACGACAAACCCTCAATTCTACATGATATTGAGGTTGTGGACATTTTTATTGCTACTATTTGTCAGTGAATGTTGGTTATTAGAGCCATTGCTTTTCTCCTTGGAAGCTGAAATAAAAATCGCCAATTTATCAGATATTTACCAAAAACATAGTCATCTGTACAAGGTAGACAAATAAAATGAAACTTTCCAATGGGTCTGTCTATTCACTTGAAGTGAAGTGAAGTGAAAGTCGCTCAGTCGTGTCCTACTCTATGTGACCCTATGGACTATACAGTTCATGGAATTCTTCAGGCCAAAATACTGGGGTGGGTAGCCTATCCCTTCTCCAGGGGATCTTCCTGACCTAGGAATCGAACCGGGGTCTCCTGCATTGCAGGCAGATTCTTTAGGGAAGAAAAAAAGCACCCTGCCCTGTTAACACTCTTCCTGAATCAGTATTGCAGAAAGCCACGTCCCTAAATAAGTGATCACAGAGGATGCAACGCAATTTTCAACTAAGTGTGAGGGGAAAGGACATTTGTTAAAAAGAAAAAAAATAAGATATTAAAAAAATCAGCAGCCTCACTTAAAAGCTGATATTTTTATAAAAATGGGATGTCATAAAACTGGCTTTTATTGAACCCCTATGAGATATGGCCTATGATTCGTTGATCCACAAAGGTCTGCAGATTTAAAATTCCCTCACTCACCAGTCACTACCTTTCCTGTTAGCCATGAAGAAAAGAAAATCCCAGCATGTCGAAATAGATGACTTGAAAAGGAGACCACATTCATTTCATTGCTATATTAGGTTTTACTCAAATTATTATTAGACCCCTAGCCATTGTCTGGGCCCTAAGCAGTTGGGCACAGGGCTGAAAAGATGATATGAAAACCTGAGGCAGGAGGCAGGTGCATGGGGACAAGGACCAGAGTGACAGAGGACCCCAACCCCAGGCCACCAGGCAGAAAAGCAAGGGCACCAAACATTTCCAAGGAGGATCACAGAGAGCCCCTTGATGAAGTCTGACTTGACTGAGAGAGTTCTGGGCTTAAATTACCTGCACAGGGGCTGCAGAAATATTCTCCACCAGATCCCGTGCAGCTTCAAAGCTAGAGAGCTGAAGTTACTTTAATAAAGTTACTTTAATAAGAGGCCAATCAATATTGTGGACTTCCCTGATAGCTCAATTGGTAAAGAATCTGTCTGCAATGCAGGAGACCCCAGTTTGATTCCTGGGTCAGGAAGTTCCGCTGGAGAAGGGATAGGCTACCCACTCCAGTATTCTTGGTCTTCGCTTGTGGCTCAGCTGGTAAAGAATCCACCTGCAATGCGGGAGACCTGGGCCCGATCCCTGGGTTGGGAAGATCCCCTGGAGAAGGGAAAGGCTACCCACTCCAGTATTCTGGCCTGGAGAATTCCATGGATGGTATAGTCCATGGGGTCACAAAGAGTTGGATACAACTGAGCGACTTTCACTTTCACTTTTCAGTCAACTTTGTCACTCAGTCATGTCTGACTCTTTGCAGCCCCATGGACTGTAGCCTGCCAGGCTCCTCTGTCCATGGGATTTTCCAGGTAAGAATACTGGAGTGGGTTGCCATTTCTTCCTCCAGGGGATCTTCAGGACCCAGGGATCGAACCTGCATCTTCTACATTGGCAGGAGGAGTCTTTACCACCGAGCCACCAGGGAAGAGGCCAATACTCATTCTATATTTCATTTTATGTTCTCAAGAAGGCAGAAAAGAAAGAGTTTTCATTCCTTTGGCAGGAATGTGAGATTTATCAGTATTGTGCAAATAAAGAAAGAAAAAAAAATGTTTTCTGTAGGAAAAGAAACAAGCTTCTGCTGAGTTACAAGCACTTAGATCCCCCAAACCAGAGAACCCAAGAGTTTGCAGGGAGCCTTCCCTCATGCAGCTTCCTGACAGACTCCCTCTGTCATTACCAAGGAGCAGCTTCTTCAAGGAAATACCTCTTTGGTATTTCCTGCTTCTTCAGGGAAATACCTATACGGTGACTGCAGAGCAGTCTTCCTCATGCTGAGTCCAAAGACAGCCTTCCTTTAACTTCCAACAGCATTGATGCTAGTTCTGCCCTTGAGAGTAATCTGCATGTCTGCTCCTTCCTCCTCCTCTTCCTCCTCCTCCTCTTTCTCCCTTGGAGTTGAGAGGGTGAGTGGTTTATTTATAAAAGTCACTCATGTTCATGGCAGCAATTTGGAGTATAACACACAACGTGTGACATAGTCACACTACACAACACAAACACACAACATGTGACATAGTCACACTACACAACACATTATTATTAAGATAATGATATTCCTTTACCTTGAAGTCCATGCTCAGTTGCTTAGTCATGTCTGACTCTTTGTGACCCCATGCACTGTAGCCTCCCAGGTTCTTCTGTCTCTGGAATTTTCCAGGCAAGAATACTGGAGTGGGTTACCATTTCCTCCTCCATTACCTTGAAGTAACAACAAATAACAAGTGACATCTTTTTTCATAGATGTACATTCATTAATAATTGCAACCATATCAAATATTTATCCTTTTCTTACATTGCATACTTTCATATGTACTAACCTTATTATTAAAATGTAAATATCATTTTAATGGCAATCATAATATTACATTATATAGTTACAGTATATTGTATTTGCATTCCCTGGCTTTTGAATTTTTAGATTTCCCCCCTTTGCTCTTTTTTACTTATAAATAGCACTGAGATAAATATCTCTGTGTATATATCTACACATTTAGATTACTTTCTACAAATTTAGATTATTTTCTCCCAGATTTGAAATTACTGGATAAAAGAATTAAATTATGTAAATGCAAGCTTCCTCATGTATATTAGAAAATTGTTTTTTGAGTTAGTCTTTCAAATATTTAAACACATTACATATTACCTCGAGTGTTTTTTAACATAGACTTAATATCCTCAATATTTGGAAACTATGTATTTTATAGGCATTTATTAAATACAGACTTGAAATAGTTCTGCTGCTTGTGCCTCAAATGACAGCATTAAACGAAGTAGTACATGACAAGCTTTTTTGCATAAAAACAATAGACATTATTACATTTTTTGCAAAACAAATGTATTACTCATTTTTAACAAAAGGTAGAATTAGTAAGTCCCAATCTTGTTAAGTTAAGCACACATCTTGACTTTGATATTTGAGAAGACTGTCAGACAAAAATCAGTCCAACTCCCTTGGAAAGATGTTGGGGAATAACAGAAAAGGCTTTGAGAAGGAAGCGACAGAAGCACACAGTGGCCTCCCGTGGGGCAGCCTGACTGGTTGATCAAGAGTGATAGATGTGATCTACTGAGAGTTAATTTAGGAGTTAGAATGTCTTCTGTCTGACTCTAATAACTCTCAAATCAAAGTGAGAAATGAATAAGAACTGTGGCTGATGACACCTGGACCATGAGTTAAGGATTAGCTGTCCCCGAAGCTGGCCATTTGCCCACTGCTCTTTGAACACCCAAGCCAGGATGTAGATCAAACCACCCGCCAAATGTACTGGTGTGATCACCATCATTTATTCATTGGTATCTCTAGCTGCCAGGTTGCTGAAGTTAGAATGATTGGCCCCTTACTTTCTGCTCCCCGCCCCCATCTAATTGACCACCAAACTCTGGTCAATTTCTCTCTGAAATAGCTTTTAAATTAACTTCTTTTTATCTCTTGTGCTCAGGCTGTCAAGCAACACTATTAGCAACAGCCAAAACATGGAACAAATCTAAGGGTTCATCAACAGATGAATGAATGAACAAAATGTGGTGCATACACACACACACACACACACACACACACGATTACTCAGCCATTAAAAAACAATGAAATTTTTCCATTTGCAACAACAAGAAGTGTGGACCTAGAGAACATTATATTTAGTGAAATAAGTCATTCAATCTTTCTGTCTGAATGAAAAATGCTCTTTTTTCATTTATATATGGAATCTAAAAATTAAAACAAATGAACAAACAGAAACAAAATACAACAAGACAGAAGCAGACTCGTAGATACAGAGAACAAACTAGTGGTGAGAGGGGTATGGAGAGGGGATGATAGGGGGAAAGAATCAAGGATACAAGCTCTAGGTTTAAAATAAATTATAGTAAAAGATGTAATGTAGAACACAAGGAATATGGCCAATATTCTGTAATAACTTGTATGAAATATAGTCTACAAAAATATCAAGTCACTCTGTTGTACCCCTAAAAATAATATAATATTGTAACAACTATACTTTAGTTAAAAATAAAAAGAAATACCTAGCTACTATACTCTAGGTGAGCACAAATACTTTTTCTTTGAAAAATAAATGCTGTCAAGTCTGTATTGTTATCTTTCCCTTAGATAATTCCAAATCATTCACTTTCTCTCTCTATGCCCCAGTTAATTTTTCCTAAAGTAATCATTTCCCTATTTATTCGAAAGACATTATGGTGACAAAAAGTTTACTAGATAATAGTTAGGAACTAATATAAAAGATAAAATATTGAGCACTTGATTATGCGTATTTATATGCATGTTTTCGTTTAAATTTACTTCATAATAACATCTACTCAATAAAATCTCAGTGCCCTTATTCATTCAAAATAATTGATTCACTAAATTAAACTTCATCCAGGAGATTTTATTGTTGATTTGAGCAACAGGGCAAATGTAACAAGGCTATTTTGAGGCCAGACTACTCATAACTGATAAGTCACCATCATCATTTACCTTGGGTAACTACAAAACATAATTTTCTAACTTAACTTCAGTTTCTTAGTATCAAATACAACACAACATTTCAGTGTATTTGTTATTCCTGGTAGCATATTAATCATGAAAAGTTTTAGATACCTTTCTTTGGCAGAGAAACCATTAGCAGTTGGCTGTTGGAGAATTTGTTTTCAAAAGTGACTAGAACTGCCAACATACTGCCAATTAAAAATACAACAGTAACCTCCAGGAAATTGAAAAAAAAAAAAATTTAACCTTCTGACAATCAATCTCATGGTAACTCCTGGTGACATAGCTAAAAGCTCTGCCTGGACATGTACTCAGGAAAATCTTTGGAAGAACAGAAGAATAACCTATGAAGTTTTATAAACTTAATTTGCAAGTGGAAAACACAGTCCTTCAATTTCATCATATGTATGAATTCCAAAAATGCTAAATTCTCAGATGTTATTTTTATTTCTTTAACAAGCATCTAGGGCTTACTCTGTGGTTGGTGCAGGTCTAAGAGTTTTGCACAGTTTAACTCATTATATCCTAAAAATAATCCTGAAAGATGGACACTCTTTACTATTTCAGTTTTACGGACTGTGAAACCAAGGGATGAGAGTTTAATTAACTCACCCAAATCATCTGTAATAAGTGTGGGGGGAGAGCGAGAGGTTGACTCCAGAAATGGTGCTCTGCAACCTTTGTGCTTTGCCAGCTCTCTAGTTGTGTTAATTGTTTTTGTTCAGTTTTACCAAAAAAAAAAAAAGAAAAAGAAAGAGAGAGAAAGAGAGTCTTTTTTCCACTTTTCTAATCTACCTAGGACACCCTTGTTTAGTCCATATTGTCCAGAAAGATGTGGTAGCCCCTCAAATGAATTGTTCCCTCTCTGAACGTCAATCTCACCGTCTACAAATGAGAAGCACAGGCTGTGTCTCAAGTCTCCTTCCAGACCTGTGGGAGTCAGTGATTCTTCTCTGCCTTGACAAACGGTGGATGTTCAAAACTAACACAAAATTTTACTCTTTCGTGACGCTTCACTACCCATGAGAAATAGGAAGTGGGAAAAGTTAGAAACTTCACTTACTAAGAATTAAGATTAATTGGCACCATCATTAGGGGCTTTCCAGGTGGCTCAGTGGGAAAGAATTCACCTGCCAAGCAGGAGACATAAGAGACACAGGTTCGCTCCCTGGTTCAGAAAGATACCCTAAAGAAGGGTGTGGCAACCCACTCCAGCATTCTTGCCTGGAAAATCCCATGGACAGAGGAGCCTGACGGGCCAGAGTCCACTGGGTTGCAAAGAGCTGGAGGCGACTTAGCAACTGAGCACATGCACACACACACATCATTACTTACTGTAAACAATGTGTTTTACTGATTAGAATGTGTCCTTTCTCTCTGCATGGCCATTTTACAGGTCTTAGACTTCTTCCTCTTGAGTATCTTATTTCACCCTCACAGAACTCCTGGGAGAAGGACAGATTCTAGGGGTTAAAGTCTCCACTGAAAAAACTAAAAAATGGGGAGATTAAGTGGCTTATCTAAAATTACATGGGTATTTAGTGACACATAGGAAGATATGTGTTCCTTTTTCTGGTCCATCTTTTACCAACTTGAAGTCTTCATTAAATTGTGAATGAGTCTTGATACAGGAGAACTAGAGGCAGAAGTCTCAGGGCAACTGTTTCTTGTTAGCAGGTTTAGATTTCCCTTAGATGTGGCAGACATTTATGGAGCACTAACTGTTTGAACAGTAATAGTGTCAGGAACAGGGGAACACTGAAAGCTGACACTGTAAAGAAAGAAATAAACGTCTATAAAAATCACCCAGACACTATGAATACAAGTTAAATGCTGTGAGAAGCAATACTAGGGAGTGCTTTAGAGTCGAGAAGTTAAGAATGATAACTCTGGGACCACCTGGTTTGGTTAAAATCCTGGTTCAGTGACTGACTAGCTATAGAAACCTTAAGTAAGTTGCTTACCCTATCTGAGTTTTATATTCCCATCTTCAAGGTGGAGGTAATAATAATGAATGTTACACACTTGATCAAAAGATTAAACGAGCATGTGAAGTTTTGACAAAAATAACTGGCTAGCAATGTGCTGGCTGCAAATACTGTTATTCTGTCACTACTTGTGATCTTCACAATGGCTTCCTCACCCACAGAGGTGAGACTGAATATCCCCCAGGTGCTTTTCACAAAGAGGTGATATTTTAGTAGTGCTTTTTGGAGAAGAACTATTTCACTGGAGGGAGAAAAAGCGGGAGGAATATTCTATCACTTGAAACGACCAAGGGTAAGATAGAGCAATGAGACCCAAGGAAAAGAAACAGCCAGAAAAGGTGAGCTGGGACCAGAGTTTGAAGGTCCACACAGCCAACACCAGGCTGGATTTTACTCTGCAGAAAAGGGAGAAAATGGAGAGCCAGTCAAGATTTTTATTTATTTATTTTTTATTTTAGCTTTGTTGGGTTATAGCTGAACATATAAAGCTGCAAGACGTTTAAAGTGTACAGCATGGTAATTTGATATTCATAAACTTTGTAAGAGGATTCCCCCCTCCCATTTAATTAATCAGCACATCGATCACCTAACACATGTATCTTCTGTTTGGTGAGACTGTTTAAGTTCTACTTTCTCAGAAAATTTCAATTATACAATACGGTGTTACCATCTACAATCACCATGTTTTACACTAGCTCCTCAGGCTTTATTCATCTTATAATTGAACGTTTGTACCCTTTAAACAACCTCTCCCTATTTCCCCCACCCCCTAGACCCTGGAAACCACCTTTTTCCTCTCCATTTCTATGTTTGACTCTTTCTAATATTCCCATGTATAAGTGGTACTGTGTAATATTTGTCTTTCTCTTCCTGGCTTATTTCACTTAGCATAATGCCCTCTAAGTCCCCCTATATTGCCACAAATGGCAGGCTTTCCTTTTTTCTCATAGATCAAGAATATTTCCTTGAATATATACACTATATCTTCTTTTTTATTATTTTTACTTTTTAATTTTAAATGTATTTATTTTTAATTGGACATAATTGCTTTACAATCTTGTGTTGGTTTCTTCCATACATCAGCATGAATCAGCCATAGGTATACATATGTTCCCTCCTTCTTAAACCTCCCTCCCCCCATCTCAGCCCTCTACATTGTCACAGATTACTGGATTTGAGTTCCCTGTGTCCTACAACAAATTCCCATTGGCTTTCTACATATGGTAATGTATATATTTAATGCTACTCTTCCAGTTTGTCCCATCATCTCCTTTCCCCACCATGTCCACAAGTCTTTTCACTGTTTCTCTGTTTCCATTGCTACCCTGCATATAGGTTCATCAGTATCATCTTTCTAGATTTCATATATATGTGTTAATTTGTAATATATGTTTTTCTCTTTCTGACTTACTTCACTTCTTTATCCATTGATGGACACTTCAGTTGTTTCCATGTCTTAGTTATGCTGCATTGAACATGGGAGATCCTGTTTTCATTTCTTTTGGATACACACCCAGAAGTGGGATTGCTAGATCAACATAGGGTATGACTCTTTGTCTTGATGAGGTTTTGAGATGGCTAAAGCCAGCCAATAGTCAAAGGGGCTAGACACAAATCCAACTTCAGAAGGGTTGATGGTGAACTTGAAGTTAAAGAGTAGCAAAGGATCAAAGCAACATTTGGAGACAAGACACAGATAAGTCTCAAAACTGTCAGCAAGAACTAGCTGGGTATTAGTTTCTGAATCAAGGAGCCAACCAAATATTAGAGTGAGAAAAGGACAAAAAATAAATCAGAAAACAGGTAAATTGTTGAGGGAGATTTATAAAAAAATGGGAAGATCAGCTGGGAAACTGCTTTAAAAGCTTATGCAAGAAGCACTATACACAGCTAATTCTCACTGGGCACAAAAGTATTCTAAGCCTAAACAAGTATCGTAAACATGTCCTATAAACCTATAAGGAAAGCCCAATTAAAATTCCCACTTAGATGAGAGAACTAAGCAAAAAAGTCAAATCACTAAGCCAAGATCTCCCAATCACCAAGTGTCAAAACAAAGATTTGACCTTGAACAGGGTGATGCCAAAGTTTAGAATCTCCACCACTAGACCTACCCAGGAGGGAAAAGGCCTCTACAGAAAGCAACAGTGGTGGGAGTGAAGGCATGGATTTGAAAGTGTAGCTGGAAACATTGGGAAACAATTGGTGGTATTAAGTGAAAAATGGCAAAAGGACAAAATGATTCTGCCAAAAGAATAATGGTGGCAGGAAGCAAGATAAGAAATAGAGAAGGTCAGGAGAGCAGGTTAAGAAAAACTGATGATAGCTTTATTTCAGACACATTGGCTTAAAGTGTCTGAGGAACACAAACCATTATTGTATAAAGCCTTTACTGTTGGTTGATGCATTTTTTTCAAGTTACCTATATGATGAAATCTTTTACTTTCTGCTTGATCTTTCCATGATTTCCCTTACTGTTTATTTGGTCCAAAAGGGGTAGAGTGATGATTACTTACAAGAAGCTACAGAGAAGTTTAGATAAACAAAAGTCTTCTCTGTTTGTTTCTCTTTTTTTAATTAATGACTTCATGACTGGTCACTTGTGCAGTTTCTATTAGGAGTCATAATTCTTATTTTCCATTTGCAATGACCTAGAAATAATACTTGGACTGAACAGGAGTCCAGTGTGGTTTCTGCTGGTTTCTCCCCTAAAATGGGAGCCTAACATCTCAAGCAGACTCAATTTTACACTCCACCAGGTCTATAAAATATAGAGCATTGCTGTGTTATCTGCTTAGATTACAAGGTTAAAGTTTAACTTTCCTAGTTTCAAATTGCTTTCTTGCTAGGGGATATACAGCAGCAAGTGTGATGGGCAAAAGGTTTTCTTTTCACAGAAAAAATGACCATCATTGCTTGTAAGGTTTAAGGGGGAAAAAAAAAAAGAATAACAGAAAAACAAGTTTTGGAGACGTACTGACAGGGAATACCTTATTCACCTTTTTGCAAAACACTCTCATTTGACACTTTGGGTAGAAAAACAATTCAAAGTAACTTGTAGTGTTCTCTGAATCTGCTTGGTGGTAGATATTCATTCTCCAGTGAGTGTTCCTGGAGGTAATAAAAATCTCATTTATCCCAATGACACTGTAGAACTAGTTAATGTTTTACATAAGCAAGATTGTTAGAAGGATCAATGGCAAAATCATCATCATAACAGCAAAAAGCATGAATGCGGATTTTTATCATGCATCATATGTTGTGCAAAATCCATATATTATTCCAGTTAATCTTCAGAGTTTTTGTTAGAGTGCTATTATTATCTCCATTTCACAGATGAGAAGACAGGATTTGAGATCTTAAGTGACTCACCCCAAATTCCATAGCTACTAAGCAGCAGAGTTGAAACTCAAGCCCAGGTCATTTAGTCATTTTGACAAACCTTTACAAATACGTATCACATGGTAGGCATTATCGTAGGTGCTGAGGGTGCAACCATAAACAAGCCAAATATAGAGCCTATCCATCAGGAGCTTACATTCTAGTGGGAAAGATGAAGCAGAGCCTGTGCAATGAGACCCCATGCATTGTTGCTCCATCACTATCTTCCCTGGTTCTCTGAGGTCACATCCAACTCTTTACCCACTTAGTGATGCAATGGGAGATTCTATGATTTTTGCCACAATTGCTACATCTCAGTTCCCTTAAGATGAGTTTAAGCACCTTCAATTAAGAGTCATGATTACATCCAAGCTGTCTCTGGCTGCTGAGGAAAAATAGACTCAAAGAGAGACACCTCTTTATCATGAATAAAGGCTTTAAAACATGGAGAATATGTGAAGACCATTGGGGAAAATGGGTCTATGTTCCATGAATGTTAAACATATCCATACAACTCAGTTATTTTCTTCTCTGGTGAACATGAGTGGGAAGCTCCAAGACATGCTCCCAAAAGGGAATGCCACCCACTCCATCAAAAGTAATTCTTAAAAACTGAATCATTTCTGGGCTAGTCCCATCCTGGACTTGCCTACTCTCTTGACCTTCTAATTCCTTTATGTATTCTTTCACTGATTAAAAGAAAGAAGTACTCTTCTCTACCAGCATTCATTTCCTTAGTGATCTCATTGAACTTATGGTCTTAAATATGATTCACATGGTGATGACTCTGACATATACATCTTCAGCTGAGAATTGGTTTCTCACCCCCAGATCTATAATTTCATTTGCTCAGTTGACAGTTCTAGTCCGATGTCCTGTTTGTGACTCACTAGAGATTAAGGTCCATGGAAGCAAGGATTTTTGCCTTTTTTATTCATTCAAGTTTCCACAAGACCTTGAACAGTGCTTGACTTATAAGAGGCACTCAGTAAATACTGAGTGAATGAGTGAATGCCACTAATGTCCAGAACCATGCTAGCATTAGTGGTAGCACCATAACTAACACAGATCTCTTGTCTCAAAATGTTCATATTACAGAAGAAATGACAGCTATTCAAGCAGGTCATACACCACCATCAGAGCTGACAGCAGACAGTTCACATGCTATATGGAAATGTGAGGAGGCCTCTTCTCTGTGAAATCCACTGAGCTGAGCCTTCAAGAAAAAGAGAGAGGTTGAGGAGAAAGAAAGGCAGATCCATGTAGAGGAGATAGCGTAAACAAAAGGATTAAAGTTGATAATGCAGGCTTGGTCCAGACAATAGTAAATTATCCCAGATATTAGATGATAAGGTATGCGGGAGGAAATGACAAGCAATAAAACTAAGCTATTGCCTCAAATTCCATTCCAAAAAAAAAAGGTCCTTATTCTCTAGTCAGTATCCAACTGGAAGAGGATAAAATGTCCCCAGGGAAGCCTCGATTTCTGGTGGATCCCATGATCAACAATTGCTCAGCACTGAGTCTCTGCAAAAAGAAAAAAAAGAAAAAAAAAAACACTGGGTGCAATTTTTAGGTCAAGATCTTTGATAACTGATGGAATTACCCTTGCTGTGTGTTCTTGGATGAGTTTTTCAATGACCCTGTACCTCAATTCAGCCGTCTAAAATGGACAAAATAATGCTCATCCCAAAGGACTCTTTAATAATTAAATGATATAATGATATTTTAAATAGTATGTGCCAGGTTCTATTTTTGAATGCTTTTTGCACATTATTTCACTTCAACCTCTTGATAGTTCTTTGTCAAGTCCTACTATTGTCCCCATTTTGTGGATGAAGAAACTGAGGCATAAATTGACTAAACACTGTGCCCAAGGTCATACAGCTAACAGGAGTCAGAAAAGGAATTCACACTGAAGAAGTACAGTAACAGGATCCTCACTCCTAAAGATTCTAGAACAAGGCCTCACTAGCAAGTATGCAATGACTGTTAATAATCATAATTTTGTCCTTTATTGATAGATTAATGTATGTCAGCAAGCTCTCAAAATAATTTTTTGAAACTGAAACAAATATTAACCCCAGTTAGAGATTTTTAAATGAAAGCTTGGAGTGGTAAAATACATTTTCCAGTGCCAGAATTGAGAAATAGACCCAAGAAAAAACAAAAACTTAGAGCTACCGAAGAATTTCTTAGAATGAAGAATTCTAGATACCATAACGCCAGATGTTATTGTAATTACTACTAACACAAATCTAGCAATAACATTACAATTGAGTATTTACTGTGTACCAGACACACTTATTAATATAATCTTAGTTAACGCTGAGTCACCCTATGCTTCAATATTGGGTACAACTTTATGCTTATTTCTACGGCACTGAACAGATGGGAGCTCTCAGGCACAGCATGTTTTACTAACTTGTCACAACAAACGCCCAGCTGACATGTCAACTACACAGTCTAACTTTCTTTGAACCAAGAAATTATCAATACCTTAAACCTAGAAGAAACAAAACCAAACCTAGATCACCGCTCAGTCTTCCTAGCACTCTATTTTAAACACAGCCGTGATGGATAGATGTTTTATGGCAGAATATTACTGCCATCACTGACATTAGCTTGAAAACATTTTCCTAGCATACTGCCAAGAATTTATTATCACTAAACTTACACAAACTGCTTTTAACTCCCCTAGATAATGAATTCCATTTATTTACCTTCCAAAGTAACATCTTACGAATCAGGCATTATATTTGGCATAAATAAAATTTCCAAATGTTCGTTCCATATTATAAATGTAATATTTTTAATTAAGAAGCTTTTAGAAATGTATCACCTGCACGTGACTTTTGGAAACGACGTAAAATGAAGAAAGCTTTTCGCCTAATGATTAAAGATCATAATTTGGTCCCTGACTCTTTTATTGTAATTATTATTTGCTATAATACATTCATGCTGCTTTTCAACTTTATGTTCCCTCCTTTGTTCTCAGGTAATCAGCCATCACTTCTAGACTTTACAGTCAGTAAATTTGAGGTTAAGTCCTGACTCTATAACTTCCTACTTATATATCCTAGAAGTTATATGTCCTTCAGAAGTTACAACATTTCTTCCAACATTGATTTTCTCACCTATAAAAACGGAGTGATGATACCTGTGCACAGAATAATCACGACGTTTAGCTTTGGTAACAAAGGAAAATAACTTTGTTTCCCACAAAGAGCCAGCCATCAGATGTCAGATATTATTACTCTGCCTCAAGGCTCCTTTTAGTCCATGGCCCCCCACATCCCAGCCTGCCCCTGACTGAAGTCAGAAGCTTATTCGAATGTGAATGCTCTGAAGTGCCCAGGAGCCTTCCATCCACAACCACTACATCTAAGACTCTGTATTTAAATGTATACAGTTGAGGGGCTGGATTCCAGGTCACTTTCAGTTCTAACATAACTCTACCTTCTGTATAAAGCCCTTTTGCTACTAATTCTATGATTCTGGGTTGGGTGTGGCATTTATAGATGAGTGGAGCATCATCTTCTCTCATTTTCTGTAGCAGACAGAACAGCAGAATAGTAATGATGTAACCCTGGAGCCAGTCCTTCCAGAGTTCATACCCTGGCTTTGCTTCTGTGTGACTGGAAGCAAGTTACTCAATTTGCTGCAGTGTGTTCATCTGTAGAATAGAATATAACATCCAGAGAATGCTGACTGGGAGTTTATAAGTTATTGTGTGTAAACTGCTTGCATAGAACAAATGCTATAAAAGTGTTTTGCTATTAATATTAGACTTTTAGGACAAATAGGAGAAAGTTTATCAAGGTTCAGAAGAAATTGTTATTGGGGCATTTTTAATTTAGTGAACTATAATGGGCTATCATTTTTTATCTCTATTTCACTACTTTTTAAATTTTATCTTTGATCATAGTCTGTCTCAGCTGTTGACTTTCCAAACTATTATATCTACTTTTTTGGTACACCTTTATGTAAAAATTCAATCACATTTCTTGTTCCTTTTCCCCCTTCCTCAGGATTTCTATTGTAGATTTCTTTTTTTTTTTTCTCTGTGTATAATGACTGGCAATATTTATTTCCCTCATTTACCAAAAAATAAAAAACAACAGACCTTACCACTTATGGAACAACAGCTCCTATCATAAGGGGCTATTTATGACTGACTGCAGTAACATTATGGTTCATGCTAATAACAAGCATTCCAATTAGGTGATTATATTTTAAAATCTAAGCTTGTTTGAAGAGTTATTTATGTTTATAAATAAGGTAGAGACAATCCATTCATAAGTGCTGTGAGAAATAGCTCCAGCAATTTTCCTCTGAGTAGTTATGTTTTGTAAGTGATTGAATTCAATCATGAAATTGCAAAGCAATTCAAGTTCTCTTGGAATGGAAACTGCAATGTTATAGCCGACAACCACCTCTAACAGAGGACATTCAACACAATTGGCCGTTTTCAAGATACTTTTCATTTTCCATGTGATATATGAATAATGAATAGGATAAAGTGTTCATTATAAAGGGCTTTTTGTGTCCTAACATGCTTTTAGGGTCAGAGTTGAAGTAATGCATGTCCAACTAACAAAAATATGGGGGTACTAATTGTTCAGGGTGCTCTGGGAAGTGCTATGACCCACCCCCCCACCCCCGCCAGCTTCATTTGGATAGTGGGCTGTGTGTGATTAACTTCGAGATAATTGCGCTTATACTCTCCTTGTGCACCAGAAAATAGCTCCCAGTAGGTGGGTGGCGAATGGTTGTGAAGACAGGGAGAGTCCAGAGGGCTCCAAAGCCTTCACTTTCCTGAGATTAAGCATTTAAAGTTGGCAAAATGTAAAAAGGGGCTTTAGGGCCTGACCCAGGTTTGAACTCTCCATCCAGAGAAGTCAAATGATAAAACATGAAAGAAGTTGGGTAAGTGTCATCCCAGCTCACCTGCTATCAACTGCTGTGCAAACCTCAGCCAATTCTATAAGCCCTGAACCTGCTGCTAAAGTTGTGTCCGACTCTGTGCGACCCCATAGAAGGCAGCCCATCATGCTCCTCCGTCCCTGGGATTCTCCAGGCAAGAGTACTGGAGTGGGTTGCCATTGCCTTCTCCGAACCCCCGAAAGTAAGTTTCCTCAAATGATTAGAATTCCAATCACTTTGAGCACTGGGAGTCGTGGAACTAAGGAACAGAATGGAGTGCTGAGTGTATGGCATCTCATCTATGCTTGGACAGGGTTTTTAAGGAGAGAGGGAAGAAAGAAATTACATAGGTGTCATGAAGATCAGCTTTGGAAAGCTCCTCCCAGGCAGCTTTATCTTTATCCCAATGAGTCAGACTTGAATAGGCTTCCCCGGTGGCCCAGCAGTAGAGAATCCACCTGCACTGCAGGAGACTCAGGAGACATGGGTTCGATCGCTGTGTGGGGAAGATCCCCTGGAAGAGGGCATGGCAATCCACTCCAGTATTCTTGCCTGGAGAATCCCATGGACACAGGACCCTGGCGGGCTAACAGTCCAGTGGGTCGCAAAGAGTCAGATACAACTGAAGCAACTGAGCATGCACACACACGTGTCAGACTTGAACACTAAACATCTCACTCTTATTCTGGAAGTTCTCAGGATCAGTTTCCAGTGCTGTAGTAAAGAATCTTCCAGCACTTCTTAGTAGAAAGCTAAAACCTGGAGCAAAATTAGTTAAATCCTCTTCCCTTATGTCACTGGATGAAGCTTCAAAATAGTTAATAACAATGTAATTTTAGAAGGTAATCATCCTCATCGTGATATTATTGCCATACAGATCAGATCGCTTTTAAGCTAATTTAATAAAGGACAAACTCTAGGTGCTAAGACTCAGAAGATATTTTTATAAATGAGATAAAGCAATATAAGTCAAGTCAGTTGAATTTTTGGCTAGACAAATCAATTTCAGCTCAGATAGAATTGTAAAGCTTTAGTATTTATGATTTTTCATGATAAAAATGGATACAGTTTTTAGAGAAGGGTCATGCTATATTGAGAAATGGACCTTTTATTGATAGACCCACTACGATTAGGATGCTTCAAGTAATTATTCATTGATCTCACATCATTTTAAATGGAGCATTTTTTAGTCTGCCAAATTAGATGCCGTTGGGCTATTCAGTAGTCTGGCAGGTCTCAGGCGGAAGAACATGCCAACAGTCTCACAATGTTCCCTGCTACAATAAGCCAAGGGCTCATCTCTGAACCAACTTCTTGGAAGAAGTGACATTATTCTTCATAAAAAGTTTTATTTCAGCATTATGAGCTTTATTTATAAATGTGTGTCTGAGGAAGGCAGGCTTCACACTCAGATCTGTTTGTAAAGCAAGATGTTATATAGTTAGTTTTTGGGAATATGGTTCAACTTTGGATCGAGTCAAATTTGTATAATTATGAATCAGGGTGTAATAAGCTTTTACTGTAGTTTAAGAGAAGTTGTGAGACATAAGAGAAAGAGACCTATTTTTAAAATTCATGCTATTGTTTCTGGGGGCTTCCCTGGTGGCTAAGAAGGAAAAGAATCTGCCTGCAATGCAGACTTGGGTTTGACCCCTGGGTAGGCAAGATTCCCTGGAGAAGTAAATGGCTACCCACTCTAGTATTCTTGCCTGGAGAATTCCATGGAGAGAGGAACCTGGGGGGCTACAGTCATGGGGTCACAAACAGTTGGACACAACTGAAAAATGGATACACTCACTATTGTTTCCAGGTGATTTGAATTCCAATTTCTGGCCTACCTGTGTCATGGCCTAAGGGGACAGTTGACTCAGACATAGGACATCCTTGGCCCTACGAGACTAAAGTCTAAGGAACAAAAAGTAAAAAGAGACAGAGAAGCTCAAGGGTATCTGGGTTTGGGAATCTGTCATCTGATTAAAAACAGATCTGTTAGAAGACACATGAGTTAAAACACTAGTTGTGTTCAATTTGTCAGGATGCAAAAGCACCGTCGAATAAGCAGGGCTACCCTGACAGCAAGGCTCCTGCATAAAACACCTTGGCGGAAGCCTCGAGATGATTGAGGGGGCCAGAGTGCCACCTGCTTCTGGTTTTAGGCCCCAATAAACCACCCAGCCTATCTGAACCCAGATCTCTCAGTGGTAAAATATGGGATAGCATCATCAGCTCAACAGACATCAGTTCGATCAAACTCCAGGAGATAGTGGAAGACAGAGGAAGATAGTGGAAGACAGCCCACCAGAGCTTGGTGGGCTGTAGTCCATGGGGTGGCAGAGTCCGACTTGACTTAGCAACAGAACAACAACAACAAAATACAGGAAAGCAAACAACATATTGTGTTCTTTCCAGCTCTGCAATCCCATCACTTCCAAACCTTACTCTACATGTTTCTAATCAGCAAGGCATCAACCACCCCCACAGTGATCTCCTCAAGGTGCCCAGGCATGTTTTCCCGAAGCACTGGGGTTCCCCGGCTGCTGGGTTTCTGATTTAAAATACTTCGTCTCCAAGATGTTTAACTAAGATATATAACTGTTGCTATCTCTTAAAACACCATATCACTAAGCTCATGATCTTTTGACATTAAAAAGTCAGAGATCAAATCCCAGCTCTGTCACTAAGTTGCTACATGACCTTGAGTAAGTTAGTTATTCTGTGTTATCGTTCAGTCACTCAGTCATGTCCAGCTCTTTGCCTGCAGCATGCTAGGCCTCCCCTGTCCCTCACCATCTCCCGGAGTTCACCCCAGTTCACGTTCATTGAATCAGTGATGCCACCCCACCATCTCATCCTCTGCTGCCCTTTTCTCGTTTTGCCTTCAATCTTTCCCAGCATCAGGGTCTTTTCCAATGAGTCAGCTGTTCGCATCAGGTTCGAATCTCTGTGAGTCCCTTTCTATCCCATGTAAAATAAAGACAATGATATATGTCTCACATGATTTTTGTTGGTATTCAAATGACAGAAAATATGCCAGGCTTAGAGCAAAAGCTCTCTGGAGGATGGAGGTTCTTATTAATAATCTCATCAGAATGTTTAAAAAATTGGATGTTAGGGTGCTAGAGACAGTCTGAACTTGAACAAGTGACTTAAGTGCATGTATTAGCTCCAGCTGCCATAACAAAATGCCTTGGACTGAGTGGTTTAGACAACAGAAATTATCTTCTCACAATTCTGGAGGCTGGAAGTCCAAAATCAAGGTGCCAACCGGGCTGGTTTCTCCTGAGGCCTCCCTCCTTGGCTGCCTTCTCGTCGAGTCCTCACATGGCCTTTCCTCTGTGCCTGTGTATCCCTGCTATCTTTCTCTCTTCTTGTAAAGAAACAGTTCGTAGTGCATTAGAGCCCCACCCTTATGACATCTTTGAACTTTAATTATGTTCTTAAAGGTCATACTTCCAAATTCAGTCATATTGGAGGGGTCATAATTTAACCCATAACAAGAACAGAAAGTCAGATTGCAGTAGATTAAAAAGAGAAGCCTGGCGTGCTGCAGTCTATGGGGTCGCAGAGTTAGACCCAACCTATCGATGAACAACAATGAAAAGAGAACAGGAGGGAGGAAATGGACCTGGTGGATTTAGTTCATTTCTCAGTTGACAGTGCAGTAAAGAAGAGAAAAAAGTGCTAATTTTAATCAATGGCATTTCTCTTGTATTGAGAGAGTTTGGCAAAAAAAAAAAAAAAAAAAAGGTTTGGCATCGAAGACTTGGGTATAAATTCAACCCCTGTCTTTTCTTCTATGTGACACAGGGACACACATTTCTTCACTTCTGTGAGACTCAGTATCCACTATATAAAAAATGGACAATTCTACCTCATTGTGGAGTTACTATGAAGATTAGAATTATTTCAGCAGAGCACCTAGCCCATCTCTTGGTACTTAATGAATTCTAAGTATTGTATTTAAATGGCTTCCCTGGTAGCTCAACTGGTAAAGAATCTGCCTGCATTGCAGGAGACCTGGGTTCGATCTCTGGGTTGGGAAGGTCCCCTAGAGGAGGTCATTGCAACCCACTCTAGTATTCTTGCCTGGAGAATCCCCAGGGACAGAGGAGCCTGGAGGCTACAGTCCATGGGGTCACAAAAGTTGGACATGACTGAGCGACTAAGCACAGCACAGTGAATTAAAAAAAAAAACAACAACCAAAGCAGATGCTTTTAAACAGTGGCTGAGTCACACTGAATTTCCCAGTCTTTTTTGGAGTCCTGTTGCACTCTCCGCAGAGTTTGCCTCCAGGAATCTGAGTCTTGATTAGGTTAGGTGGTGCTGCTGCTAACTTATCATATACTACGGATTGCTGATGATTTCAGGTATGTTTTTAGAGCTTGTCAGCCTTCTAGAAATAAAAACAGCCCTTTGGCAAGTAGGAGTCATTAAGAAGTGAGGTACCAGTCAGCTAAGTAAACGAGAGTCTGCAGGCAGATTCTTCAAGTGTGATGCTTTGAATATTGCGTGTGATGCTCATCATCACACTTATTTCACCTACACTGACCCTCTGGGTCTTTTGCCTCAGTCTCAGCATCTGTAAATCTGCATCAGCTGGAGGGAGAAACCAGGTCGATAGTGTGGTTCAGCTTGCTATGTGGTTGCAAAGGTTGGGAAGTTAATGTTCTATTTTGTTTCTTTCCAATGGAAGGGTCATTGGATCCAGAGGAGGTTATCCTATGATTGAGAGACTGCTCAGAAAATCTAATTAAAATTTCCTCTAGTTTTTCCCAGGCTATGTTTCTCAGAAAAAATGCAAAGAGAACATTGTGATTCCAAACAAGACATTCAAGATCCACCAACTGTCCACTAACCTCAGTTTGAGAAATAATTTTCCAGAAGGCAGCTAAGGTTCAAAGGGCTCCAGAGGAATGGGAACCGTAGTGGCAACATCATTTGTTTCTTGATTCACTTATTCATTAATTCCATACGAAGATTTTAGCAGAGGTTCCTTGTGGAGAGAAGGGGTTGGATGGACAAACACCCTTTGGGGTCAATGGGTTAAATGGAAGTTAAATAGAACTCTTTGTTGAAAATTCTCCAGTGTTTTGCTCTGAAATGGCATTAAACTTTACAGAATCTCCCAGGTTTACATGGACACAAAATTCTTTTTTTGTGTAGAGAATCTTTGAGAAATTATATGTATACATAATTCTCAAAGCAAAGTACAATATTTTAGCATTTATCCATAAGTATGGGTTCCCTTGGCTGCACAGTGGGGTATAGCCAGAAGGTCCCCTTGGCTCCAGTCCGTCCCACGTGAGGGCTGGGTTTATGCCAGTCAAACCAGCAGTGGAGTCCTTTCCTCACTTCAGCACCTAATCTGATTGACCTATTTGTAGCCGCTGGCAAGATCCTTGATTTTAATGGAATCTTCAGAGTGTATTAGTGGAGTCCTGCCTCATTGTTGCATGATACAAGTGTGGTACTGACTGTTACACAAAATCCATTTTTATCACTAGTACTCAGTATATATAGGGCTTCCCTGGTGGCTCAGTTGGTAAAAAATCTGCCTGCAATGTAGGAGATCCAGGTTCAATCGCTGGGTTGAGATGATCCTCTGGAAAAGGAAATGACAATCCACTCCAGTGAAATCCCACAGACAGAGGAACCTGGTGGGCTATAGCTCATGGGGTCACAAGAGTGTGTATATATGTATCTGTATATAAGTCTATGTATATATATACATATGTATCTTAAAAAACCTCAAATGTGTTTTGAGGTTTTAAGATTGTTCATAGTTTTTACACTTTTAAATCTATATTGTAAAAATGTTCATATTGCAATGTTTAATGACTAGAAAGTTTGAAAAAATATTCTGTAGGATTAGCTTAATACTGTATATCCTGGGAAATATAAAGACATTTGTTGGCAGTGTGAGAATCCTTCCTGTGGAAGTGTCACAAACATCCAGTAAGCATTTCATTCCATTTTCCTGTTTGTTGTGAATACCCATTGGTGAGCAGTGACTGTTCTTAAGACTTTGGTTTTCCTCCACAGATAGCGTGGAAGATGAACTGGAAATGGCCACCGTCAGGCATCGGCCCGAGGCGCTCGAGCTTCTGGAAGCCCAGAGCAAATTTACCAAGAAGGAGCTCCAGATTCTTTACAGAGGATTTAAGAATGTAAGAACTTTTTTTCTGACTTTACTTTCACACAATTCTCAAAGGATCATTGAGAAATGAGAGGGGAATGTGGAAAATGTGCAGTTCTGTGATATTCCAGCATATGTACCCTTCTTATCAATCTTTTCTACATATGAAAATTGTCGATATCCATTTGGACTTTGATTCACTTTGGTACACTATCGCTCATACAATCAAACAAGGATGAGTACAGAAGAAAGGTTTACTCAATTCAATTCCTAGTTGGGCTTTTCTTTTTCCCTTTCAGTTATATTGCCATCATTTCAATAAGTTCTAACATCTATAAGTTTAGTTGTGTGTAGATGGGGGCCCATCAAAGAACTCTGTTCCTGGCATTGGAGAAAAGTCATGATAAGTTTGATAGTTTCTGAAAGACCATGTTACCCGTGGCTCTGGACCACAGGTGTCTGTAGGTCCCTGTCTCTGGTCCCCTGTGATCCAGGTAGACCTATCATGCTCCCTCCTGAGTGGAGCATCTTCAAGAACTGTAATTGTCCTTGGACACCAAAGGGTGAGGGTGAGAGTCAAGAAGTGGACTGGACAATCTGCCAAGCACACAGTCTTAGGGATGCTGCTATGTGCTTAGCATTGAGCTAAATACTGCTGGTTATTCGAAAGTCAGAGGAGATATTTTTCCTCAAGGAGCTGCCAGTCTGAATCGGGAGAGAACACTTGCTGTCAAGAAGTTATTTGAAAGTAATTCATCCTTCAAAGTAGTAAATGGTCTTATATTTAATGGCATACGCAGCCCAACAGGTATACCATTCTTACACATATGTAAACCATAGTTACATATGCTACAAGTGCCCCTTGGGGACTAGATGAAATTGCTTTGATTCCTCCTCAAATCTTCTCCCTTATAGTCCCCATTCCATGGTTTGTAGGAATCTATAGTGGCCAAAGATTTCTGATGATGCCAGTCTCTTTAAATCTGTCTATCTCAACGCTCTTTCTGTCCAACTTCATGCAGACGAAAAACCCTGCCTCTTCTACAGTATCCAAACAAAAATTTACCTAGAGAATTTGTGGCCCTAGTTGCCTTTTCAGAATATTTTTATAAGGATCCAACATGCATATTGCATCCAACTTCCCACCATTTTTCTCTCTGAATCCATAGGCTCTTTCTCTATCCCATTTGGGCTCCTCACCACTCTCCCTGCCTGCACTTCCTAAATGTTTCCTTCCATTGGTTCTCTGAAATGCAGTTCTTCTGACAGCCTTTGTGGGGATGGACTAGGGTGATGAGGAAGATGATATAATGGAACTATGTGCTTACCCCACACAAGCAAGACCTCTATTCTACACTGTAATATCAAGATGACACACACAAATAAACAGACATAAAGAGAGAGGGGCTTTGGAAACTAGGCTCAAGAATTATGAGTTATACCTAGGCTACACCAGAGAGAGGAAGAAGTTACTATGAGTCAGTTGCACTGACCACTGACAGCAGCAAACAGGTGAAAATGACCAAGTCTTGGATGAAAGTAAATGCTAAGTTAAAGCTCATCACAGAATAAAACATCAAAGGCATTCCTGTAAACATTCAAACTTCCTTGTTCCAGATGAGAGATCTTGTGATAAATAAGTTTTTTTTCCCCCCGTGGCAACAGTGGATTACGTATCAGACGCAAAATGGTTGTCAACTAGAGAACTAACCTCTCAGCATCCCTGCATTCCTCCACTACCTCGGTGTTATCACTTCACTGCGTTCGGTGTAGGGCTCTCCATTTGGGGTCCCACTGCCTTTCATACCATTTGTTGCAAATTGGAATCACGATTACTGCCATCATCAACCTTCGGAGCCAGCATCTCTGCAGTCTGTCCTCTACAAGTGGCACTTCATGAAAAATTGCCCAGGCTCTGAAGTCTGCATTATTTTCATTGCTTTGTTTAATATTTTTCTTTGCCTGCCTGTCTTCTTTTTCTTTGCTTCCCTTCCCTCTCTTTTCCTGACCTCTTTTCATTCCCCTTTTCCTATCCTCCCTGATCCCTTCTCTATTTCTTCATTCTTCCAATCTCTCCTTCCTCTTTTAGTTCCTTTATCTCTTATCTATGTCAATTCTTGTCTCCTTATTTTCACTTCTTCCCCTTCCTTTCTGTCTTTAATTTTTCCCTTCTCTCTTCATTATCTTTCTGTTCCCTTACCCCACCCCGTGAGATAAATATCCAAAAGATCTGAATGTGCCCAAAGTACATTTTATATAATTCTTTAAATGAATGGGCTTCACAGTTTGCTCAAAATGTTACTAACCAACGTCTCTGATAAGTAAGAGTGGCCCTTTAATTTTTATTCATTTTCTTTTAGTCAGTGTACAACTCAAATGTGGTTTAAAATACAGCAAGAGAGGCCTTAAAGCAGCACACTCTTATTTTACAGAATGACAGCACTCTGAACCAGTTTAGCATCAGAGAAAAGAAATTAACCACCTTTGGGTTCCTGAACACCAATTATCTCAAGTCCTTAAGATCAAAAGTCGTTTCTATGTCACTAATTGAGATACTCATTCTTTTTTTGAAAAGACAACCTATAGTATGGGAGAAAATATTTGCAAATCATATACATAATAAGGGATATGTATCCACACTATTTGGCAATAAGGAGTTCATGGTCTGAGCCACAGTCAGTTCCCGGTCTTGTTTTTGCTGACTGTATTTAGCTTCTCCATCTTTGGCTGCAAAGAATATAATCAATCTGATTTCGGTGTTGACCATCTGGTGATGTCCATGTGTAGAGTCTTTTCTTGTGTTGTTGGAAGAGGGTGTTTGCTATGACCAGTGCATTCTCTTGGCAAAAACTCTATTAGCCTTTGCGCTGCTTCATTCCGTGCTCCAAGGCCAAATTTGCCTGTTACTCCAGGTGTTTCTTGACTTTCTACTTTTGCATTCCAGTCCCCTATAATGAAAAGGACATCTTTTTCGGGTGTTAGTTCTAAAAGGTCTTGTAGGTCTTCATAGAACCGTTCAACTTCAGCTTCTTCAGCATTACTCGTTGGGGCATAGGCTTAGATTACCATGATATTGAATGATTTGCCTTGGAAATGAACAGAGATCATTCTGTTGTTTTTGAGATTGCATCCAAGTACTGCATTTAGGACTCTTTTGTTGACCATGAGGGCTACTCCATTTCTTCTAAGGGATTCCTGCCCACAGTAGTAGATGTAATGGTCATCTGAGTTAAATTCACCCATTCCAGTCCATTTCAGTTCATTGATTCCTTGAATTCTGACATTCACTCTTGCCATCTCCTATTTGACCACTTCCAATTTGCCTTGATTCATGGACCTAACATTTTCAGGTTCCTATGCAATATTATTCTTTACAGCATCGGACCTTGCTTCTATCACCAGTCACATCCACAACTGGGTATTGTTTTTGCTTTGGATCCATCCCTTCGTTCTTCCTGGAGTTATTTCTCCACTGATCTCCAGTAGCATATTGGGCACATACCGACCTGGGAAGTTCCTCTTTTAGTATCCTATCATTTTGCCTTTTCATCCTGTTCATGGGGTTCTCAAGGCAAGAATACTGAAGTAGTTTGTCATTTCCTTCTCCAGTGGACCACATTCTGTCAGACCTCTCCACCATGGCCCGACTGTCTTGGGTGGCCCCACACGGCATGGCTTAGTTTCATGGAGTTAGACAAGACTGTGGTCCTGTGATGAGATTGGCTAGTTTTCTGGGATTATGGTTTAAGTATGTCTGCCCTCTGATGTCCTCTTGCAACACCTACCGTCTTACTTGGGTTTCTCTTACCTTGGACGTGGGGTATCTCTTCACAGCTGCTCCAGCAAAGCACAGCCGCTGCTCCTTAACTTGGATGAGGGGCATCTTCTCACGGCCGCACCTCCTGACCTTGAACTTGGAGTAGCTCCTCTCAGCTCTCCTGAGCCCGTGCAGCCTCCACTCCTTGGAGGTGGGGTTGCTCAGGGATCAAGACCTTTCCCATGGAAAAGAAATGCAAAAAAGCAAAATGGTTGGCTGAGGAGGCCTTACAAATAGCTCTGAAAAGAAGAGAAGTGAAAAGCAAAGGAGAAAAGGAAAGATATTCCCATCTGAATGCAGAGTTCCAAAGAATAGCAAGGAGAGATAAGAAAGCCTTCCTCAGCAATCAATGCAAAGAAATAGAGGAAAACACAGAATGGGAAAGACTAGAGATCTCTTCAAGAAAATTAGAGATACCAAGGGAACATTTCATGCAAAGATGGGTTCGATAAAGGACAGAAATGGTATGGACCTAACAGAAACAGAAGATATTAAGAAGAGGTGGCAAGAATACACGGAAGAATTGTACAAAAAAGATCTACATGACCTATATAATCACCATGGTGTTATTACTCACTGAGAGCCAGACATCCTGGAATGTGAGGTCAAGTGGGCCTTAGAAAGCATCACTGCGAACAAAGCTAGTGGAGGTGATGGAATTCCAGTTGAGCTATTTCAAATCCTGAAAGATGATGCTGTGAAAGTGCTGCACTCAACATGCCAGCAAATTTGGAAAACTCAGCAGTGGCCACAGGATTGGAAAAGGTCAGTTTTCATTCCAATCCCCAAGAAAGTCAATGCCAAAGAGTGCTCAAACTACCGCACAGTTGCACTCATCTCACACAGTAGTAAAGTAATGCTCGAAACTCTTCAAGCCAGGCTTCAGCAATACGTGAACCATGAACTTCCAGTTGTTCAAGCTGGATTTAGAAAAGGCAGAGGAACCAGAGATCGAATTGCCAACATCCGCTGGATCATAGGAAAAGCAAGAGAGTTCCAGAAAAACATCTATTTCTGCTTCATTGACTATGCCAAAGTCTTTGACTGTGTGGATCACAATAAACTGTGGAAAATTCTGAAACAGATGGGAATACCAGACCACCTGACCTGCCTCTTGAGAAACCTATATGCAGGTCAGGAAGCAACAGTTAGAACTGGACATGGAGCAACAGACTGGTTCCAAATAGGAAAAGGAGTACATCAAGGCTGTATATTGTCACCCTGCTTATTTAACTTATATGCAGAGTACATCATGAGAAACCCTGGACTGGAAGAAGCCAAAGCTGGAATCAAGATTGCTGGGAGAAATATCAATAACCTCAGATATGCAGATGACACCACTCATGGCAGAAAGTGAAGAAGAACTAAAGAGCTCTTGATGAAAGTGAAAGAGGAAAGTGAAAAAGTTGGCTTAAAGCTCAACATTCAGAAAACTAAGATCATGGCTTCTGGTCCCATCACTTCATGGCAAATAGATAGGGAAACAGTGGAAACAGTGTCAGACTTTATTTTTTGGGCTCCAAAATCACTGCAGATGGTGATTGCAGCCATGAAATTAAAAGATGCTTACTCCTTGGAAGGAAAGTTATGACCAACCTGATTGCATATTAAAAAGCAGAGACATTACTTTGACAACAAAGGTCCTTCTAGTCAAGGCTATGATTTTTCCAGTGGTCATGTATGGATGTGAGAGATGGAATGTGAAGAAAGCTGAGCACCAAAGAATTGATGCTTTAGAACTGTGATGTTGGAAAAAGCTCTTGAGAGTCCCTTGGACCTCAAGGAGATCCAACCAGTCCATCCTGAAGGAGATCAGTCCTGGGTGTTCATTGGAAGGACTGATGCTGAAGCTGAAACTCCAGTACTTTGGCCACCTCATGCGAATAGTTGACTCATTGGAAAAGACCCTAATGCTGGGAGGGATTGGGGGCAGGAAGAGAAGGGGACAACAGAGGATGAGATGGTTGAATGGCACCACCGACTCTATGCACTTGAGTTTGAGTAAACTCCGGGAGTTGGTGATGAACAGGGAAGCCTGGCGTGCTGCAATTCATGGGGTCACAGAGTCAGACACGACTGAGCAACTAAACTGAACTGAACTAAGGACTATGAAAGAATTGCTTCCAACTTTTACTGTCATCCTACCTACACTACCACATTGCTCCTCCACAATCACTAGCAAACTTCCTGCATTCTAATGAGCCCCCTGCATAATTCATGAAGAAGTTGCAAGTAATCAGGTTAGATACCTCAGAGCTTTCCAAGCCTAATCCACTTGTCTTTGACCAGGCATTCTCTGCCATCCCTTCTGCATACATGATCCTAACAGCACTCAGTCCCTCATATCTGTTCAGGATCTCATGCCTTTTATTAATAGTTTCTCAGGGACTTTGCTCCTGCAATTTTCACTCCTCTCCCCTGAACCATCAGCTACTCTTTCTATATTAGAACATTCTCCAATGTGGAGTTAGGAGGCAAAAATATACAGTCTTATCACATGTCCTTCTGCAGCTACTTCACCTTTGTGTACTGTCTTCACAGCAGATTGTCTCAGCTTATCCTGAGACCATTCTCTCTTCAACCTTATCATCACTCATAAGATGGAAAACATGTTCTAAGCACCTGTGGGTACCAGACTCCCAGACCAGTGCTTTCCAGACTTTGTGCCCACGGGAACATTTCATGAGGGCAAAGGATCCTCAAGGAACTCATGATGGGATGGGCAGGGAGCCAGACTGAAGACAATGGTGCAAGAAGTGTGATGAGAGCCTTGGCCTCTGGAGCCAGCATAGACTGGGATCAGACGGTGAGGAATGGGCTTCGCCTGGTCGGTCCTAGAGATAGATGTCTCCCTCTGTCTGCGTGTCTGTCCCTATCTCTACCCCTCACTCTCACACATTCTCTCTTAGGATCAGGTTCTCACCAGCAGGACGGCAATGCAGTGCCTCCCATCCTCAGTCCAGGTGAGGAGCCTGGCGTGGGGGGGTTGGCCTCCCATCCTCAGTGTGTGTAGAATAGACGGGTAAAGACCCAAGATACTCGTTTTTAATGAAACCTTTTAAAACTCTTATATTTTGATTGAAAGGATAAACTATTCATCAACATCTTAAAACATTTGTATTTCTATGAAAGTAGTTGAACATCCCTGAAAGTAAAGGTCGCTAGTGTCCCCCCAATCTTTTCCCAGTCCTATATATCTGATAGCATTTCTCCAAAATATATTGTTAATATAAATGGGAAATGGGAGTAAAGGAAGATAGTGAGAGAGTATCCCTTAGCCCCTCACCATATCTTATCCCCACATTTTAATTTCTCTTACCACATGCTAAACTAGGTCTTCAAAAATAGGCTACTGACAGAAATGAAGAATATAGCACAGTGTTTCTGAACCTTTACTGTGCCTAGGAATCATATAAAGGATTTGTTAAAACAGATTACTGGACCCCAGCTCGAAAGATTATGATTTAGTTGGTCTGACATTGGAGTGGAGAATTTGCCTTTCTCATATGTTTCAAAGCAATGCTAATGCTGCTGGTCTGGGGACCACACATTGAGAATCACAAGTACAGTTCAAACATCAGAAACATTGGTGTCACTCAGACTCAGGTCCGTATCTTATTTGTTTAGGGAGATCCCTTTGAATCAGTGGTCTCTCTGTCCTTGTCTCTACAAATCGGGATAATGTAACTTCATTACATGGACTTTGCCTTGTTTTGATGTTTTGGAGGGGTTTTTTAAAATAAATTAAGATAGTAAACATCAAGTTCAGCAAAAAAGAATTATTACAGTGTGGCCCTAAACAGTTAACTTCAGTTTTATGTTCTATCAAAGTGGGACAGTCATAGTTGACCCAAATATCCCCCACCAGTGTTTTGGGTTTTGAGCTACATAATTATATGTTTTAAAGTATGTGGAAAGATGCAAGGTATTAGCTACACATCAGTAATTCATGTTACAATTGTCTAGGGAACTTTAAAAGCTACAAATAACTGGTAGGATGCTTGGTGATTCTGATATAATTGCTCCCAGAAGAAGCTTGAGCATCAGAATTTATAAAGCTCTCCAGGTAATTATAATGTGCAGCCAAGTTTGAGAACCACTGAACAAGATGTATAAGATTGTAGCCATAAAGTTGCTTCTATCACACACTGAATTGACCTCTTTGTGATGAGCCCAATAATGTCAAATATTAATGGTTAAATTGACTACTTGGAATCTTAAGCCTTTGGTGTGTGGGATGTGTGTGTAAGTGGTCTTACCTCAGATGAGTCTGATTCAGTTAAATCTTTGGTGATGCTTACTAACCTTTTTTTAAAAGTCTTAATTTTTTAAAAAATCCCATTTTAATAAACTGCTAACAGAAAGTTGCATTTGAAAAAAACTGACCTAGAAGGTCATGCAAGAATCTATATACATAACTCATAAACTTGCTTTGCTGTTTTGCTTTCAAAATCAAGCATAATTTCAGTCAACACTAGGTGATAATGAATGGTGTTCTGGGCATTAATTTTTCATATGGCTATGCCTTTTGGACATTTCTTCTCATAATTAATAATTTAGAGCATATTCTTCCCATTTTTTAAGGCACAGGATGAAAGATGTTTGCAACTAGTTAGACTTAATATGTTTTGGACACCTGGCTACTTCCTGTTCCATGTCTTTCTGTGCTTCCTTTTCTCTCACTATTTTGAATTTTAATAAGTCAAAGCATCCTTTAAATTCAAATACATCTTTGAGGTATCACTTTAATACTTGTAAATGTCATTCTTCCCTAAAAATGTTGTGTTACTATTCTTTATATCTAAAAGTACAAGATGTCTATATTAGTTTTCTATTGTGTGTAATAAATTACAACATACTTAGTGACTTAAAGAAATGCACATTCATTATCTCACAGTTTTGAAGGTCAGGAATCCAAAAATGACTTAATTGGGTCCTCTGCTTAGGACCTCATAAGGCTATAATTCAATTATTGGTAAAGCTACAGTTCTTTCTGGATTTAAGAGCCCTCATCTAAGCTCATATGATTATTGGCAGAGTTCGTTTCCTTGTGATATTCCTGAGGTCCTCACTCTTGTGCTAGCTGCCAACCTGGGACCACTCATCTCCTAGGGCAGGGGTCCGTGACCCTGGGCCATGGAATGGTACCAGTCCATGGCCTGTTAGGATCTGGACTAAACAGCCGGAGGTGAGTTGTGGGCAGGTGAGTGAAGTTTCATCTGTATTTACAGCCACTCCCCATCACTCACTCACATTACCGCCTGAGATTTTTCCCATAGGAGCTCTAACCCTACTATGAATTTCACATGCAAGGGATCTAGGTTACTCACCTCTTTTGAGAATCAACCTGAAACCATCCCCCCCAACCCTGGTCTGTGGAAAAACTGTCTTCTATGAAACCAATCCCTGATGCCAGAAAGGTTAGGGACCGCTGTCCTAGAAGCTGTCTGTAGTTCCTTACCAATGGCCCTAACAGACTTTTTCATAACATGAAAGCTAACTTCTTCAAAGCCAGTAAGACAGAGTCTCTCTGCTCTACTAAATCAGAGTCTTATTTAAAGTAACATAATCGTGGACCTAACATCTCCCATCACCCTTGCACGTCCCAAAACTCAAGGCAAGGGGATTAAAAAAGGCTTGATTTGTAGGGAGTCACACTTGCATGGTGTCCATCACAGTGGTGTTTGTGAGGAGGAGAAACCACTATGAGTTAAAATGGCTAAATTCAGTCTGAAGCACAGTTAATCCCACCCTCAATATTATGCCTGCAATCCAGACATCTTAACATATTTTTCCAAAAGTAGCACTAGCCTTTCCCCCTGATTTCTACAAAAGATTTGATGTAATAGGCAAAGGAACCAGCAGGAGAGGAGAATTCTTTGATGGGGCATCCCCACCCTCCTTGAAGGATTTGAGAACTTCTGCACTTTGAAAATAGATTAAGGGAACTGAGGGTGAAATTGTAATAGAGATCTACATTTTTTTTTACAAAGAACATGTACATTAAAAGCTCTAAATCCCTCTTATGGTGGAGAGGGAGAAGCTGGGAGTTTTGTACAGGCCTGGAAAAGAGTGGAATCAGGTGATTAGGGTAGAAAAATAAGCTGTTAATTGTATAAGGCAATTTCTCTTTTGTCACAAGCCCTCGGAGTTATTCTTGAGGCTTTTATAGACTGATTGTGTGGCCTTCAGCAAATCACTTCATCCCTGGCAGCTTCTGTTTCCCCGTCAGCAAATTACGGATTAAGATCTTCCCTTCCAATCATGAAGGGAGGTGGGTAATAATTGGTTTTGTACAGCTCTTGAAAGAGTCAGATAAAACTCTTCTTTAAGTGCAAAGTATTACTCATGTACTTTAGAATCAAGGTATAAGAACAGTGAAAATGCTATTTCCTATGCCCTAGCAGAGTTTTCTGTCAGACTTCCAAGAAGCAGGGCTTTCTGAGGAGAAGGTGTCTACAGGTCTGAGCAGATAAACATGGCTGCCCTTCTGACTCCTGTCTGGCTGGTCCATGTGTTCTTCTGGGCTCAAACCTTTCAACTGCCATTCCTCACCATAAGCAGATAGTTTAACCTCTCAGGGTATCAAATTTTAATTTGAAGATTCAGGACATTAATACCAATGCAAATGAGAAGATGACAAGAAATGTTCTGCATAATCCCTTTCATTTAGAATGTGAAAAATAGACATTAAAGTACTTTAGTATTTTCCTCTCATTCTTCTAAGTACTAGGGTAACTAAAATTTATAAGGTAGACCTGTGATGTTATCTCAAAGTATATTGCATTAAATATGCATTTATGTGACATATATACTTGGGCAATTGGATGCTTCCAGTTTGTTTCTTTTCTATCTTAACCTAATAAGATGCCATGCAAACAGGGTGTAAATTGAAATGTGTAACTGTCCTATCTACAATCAGCCCTCCATTCCGCCTTGCTGGGGTAACTACTCTTAATTTTCTTCTTTATTCTTCTAGATAATTTTTATAGGCATGTATTTATGTGGGTGTGGCAGAAGCAGGGGTAGATTCTTTTGACATATATCCTAAAGATTAATTATTTTTAGCTGATAATAAATAATCATGAACACTTAATTTTATTTTCAAGTAACCATTATATCCATGCTGACCAGGCGTTCCCTGTTTTGGGACACTTCAGTCTAGTGGATTGGTTGACTTTCCAACTCTCAGGCTCCTCTTTGTTTGTCTGGGAGTCCCCATAGGGAAGGCAGCAGTTTAAGGATTGCATGAGATTCCATCCTTGTTCCAAAGAGAGATTTATTCTTGAAGGGCCATAACAACCCTACCCAGCATTCCCCCTCTCCCTCTAGGAAAGTAAATAAACAAACACACAAAAATAAAAACATGAGAAAAAAAGAAATAACAAGTAGACTTAAGACTCTTATTTCTGTTTAATCTATGAGCTTCCTAAAGACCATGTCCTGAGCTTGATGAACCTCAATATTCTCCAGTCATTCCAGGCATCTGGCTCATGGTACCACTCAGTAATCGATTTTGGAATTAAAGTATTAGACCTTAATCACAGATAAAATTCACTCTGTATCATCCATAAAATACCTAAATTTAAAAATAGTTTTTGCTTTCATTAAGTGAAATACATATGCATGATATTTAACTTATCTTTGCCTCCTAAACCTATCTTTTCTCAATAAATATTATCTCCATTGGTCCGGTCACCTAGAAACTCAAATATCTTTCTGAACTCTTCCCTTAGAACTTCCTGCCTCTAGTTAATCTCCGAGTTCAGTCAGTTGTCCAGTCTTCATATCTCTCATATCTTCCCCTTCCTTCTCTTCCACACTGTTGTTGCTTCACATACACAGCTGCCGTCTTTCACATGCATGACCATATGGCCTCCCAGTCTGCTGGTCAACCTTGCAAGCAAAGTTTTCTAAGGACAGCAGTCACAGTCCTGCAGCAGTAACTCACCTCTGCATGAAACTGCACATATTCTGGAGTAAAATGTCAACGTGACTAGACTCCAGTTCTGGTTGCCACTGGGCAAGATACTTGACCTCTCTGGGCTTCACTTATGTCATCTGCAAACCTGGAGAAACATCATCTCACAGATGTTTTGCAAAGATAATGGATGTAAAACACAGAGACAGAACCTGTCACGTGATGGCAATCCAAAAGTAGGTTGAGGGTCATTACTCCCATCGTTAATATTATCATTAGCACCACTGTCAGCATGCTGTTTCTTTGAATCATGGTACTGTCTAGAAACTCTTCCTTAAGATATCTTTGCCGACACTTTGACCTAAGGACTCACTGGGAAATAGTGCACTTCGTTTTTGTTTGATTTTACTCTGTGTTTTGAACTACTGGAGAAACTGACATAGTGTTTCTCCTAATGAATCCTGACTGAGATTTTGTGAAAATCAAAAGATGTAACATAAATTGTAATGTTTTAAACATAAAATGCAACCTAGAGATGCACGTAATTTTAAAGAACAACTTACATAAGAGCAACTCTCATAGAAAGCAAATATTTCCTAGAAGCACTTCTAAAATCTTCTAGATTTTTTTCCCGCAACAATCCTGTAAGCAAGATCAAATTTTATTTTTCTCTCAAGTCACAGGAGGGCTGGTCGAGGCCGATGGGGAAATTTTCTTCCATCAGGACATTCAGGGATTCAGGTTCCTTCCAGCACATTGCCCTGCATCCCTTGGCTGTGTTACTGGCCCCATCTGCATTGTGCAAACTAGGTCATTTTCATGTTACTATCCTGAGGGAAGTTGAAAGAACCATAGACAGGGGCAGGTGATTGTGCCAAGTTAGATGTAACACAAGAGATATATTTGTGTATATATGTGTGTCTGTGAGTCACTCCCATTTACACCCCATGGGCTCAGTAGCCACATAAACTGCCAACGGAAGCTAGGAAATGTCATCTCTAGCTGGATAGCAGTGTATGTGGGTAGAGGGAGAATTTGGTTTAAAGGAACAATCAGTACTCTCCAAAAATCAATAAAATATTCTACTGAATTTTTCTAGAGAATCCTACAGATTTCTTAAGTTAGTTTAATTAATCCTCCTGAGACAAAGATTTTCAGTCTGGGAGTCATGTGTCTACTGACCTCAAACTCACATATCCCTTGAGGCATCAAAAATTTTTTTAAATAATAATAATAGTCTGTCTTCTGAGTGTGTCGAGGCTTGCTACTTCACTTAGCACAGTATCAAAAATGAGTATGCTACAAGTTCAGGAGCTGCTTCCTCTAAGGGTTTATGAACACTATTTGTTGTACAAGAAACCCGGTCTTCACGACCCAGAACCCAAGCACAGGGTGGTGGTCAGATGCTCTGTGGATCAACTTTAACAGTATTACTCCTTCTCATCTTTTTGGATAAACTAATTAATTCACACAAACAGATCACTGGGAGCCCAATAAATAATTTTTTCAGATTCAGTACATTTTCCTTAAAGAGCCTGCTGTGCACCTTTGGGTGTCTCGTGGCTAAAACTAACAACAAATCCAGGGCACCATTCATCACTGCAAGTCGCTGGTGGTTAACCTACCCCATAAAGTCAGATCTTTTTCCATTTTTTTACAATTCCACTTCAATGTGTTCATTAATATAAACCCAAATGGCAGTTATTCCAGTGACCCTGGAAGGCATTCAAATCTTCATTAAAATAAAACGTTGCCAAACTTGGTCTTTTCAATGCTACATTTGAGTTGAGTGTGTTAGACTATATATCCTCTAAAATCTGTGCTGAATAATTTAGCTTGAGAGAACTACAAAGGAATGTCAAAAGAAAATGAGACAGAATCAGTAATTTCCTTAACTATGCACATTCTAATGAATTATGCTTAATTTATGACACTCCAACTCCCATAGAATTTTAGGAGATTGAGTCAAAACTTCTCATCTCAAGCTCCTCCCGGTTGTAAATACTTTCCATAAACATGTATGAAGCACTGATCATTTACTGAATACTCACTATATGCCAGGTACTTTGCTAATATTGGATATATATTTATGAATAAAAGAGAATTGTTTTCAACACTAGAGTTTGGTGTAAGAAGTATATAATTAATAAGAAAGGTAAAAAATAATTAAGGGCAAATTGTGGTATATTTCATGAAGGAGATGAGCAGAATTCTGTGAGTGAGACTCGTATGTGGGTACAGGGGACCTAGAAAGTGTGATGGTTAATTTTTGTTTGTTGACTGGATTAGGCCTTGGTACCTGGTTGTTGCCTCAAGCACCAGTCTAGATGTTGCTGTGAAGCTATGTTTGTAGTTGTGATTAACATCTACAGTCAGTTGACTTTAAAGTGGATGACCCTTGATAATCTGGTTAGCATCACTTAATCAACTGAAGTCCTCAAGAACAAAATCTAAGGGGTTCCAGAGAAGAAGGAATTCTGCCTCAAGACTGTAACAGAGTTTCCAGCCTACCAACCTGCCTGTAGATTTACCAGTCCCACAATCCCATGAACCAATACTTTAAAATCCACTCTCTGTCTTACTCTCTGAATTTTATTTCCATGAAGCGTCCTAACCGATACATGCTTGCATGCTCAACCACTGGATCCTGTTCAACTCTTTGTGACCCCATGGACTGTAGCCTGCCAGGCTCCTCTGTCCACGGAATTTTCCAGGCAAGAATACTAGAGTGGGTTGCCATTTCCTACTCCATTAACTGATACAAAAGGTCTTTACTAACTCTAGGTGTTTTACTTTACTAACTATAGGTGTAAAGCCCTAAGAAAAGGATCATTCATGAAAAGAGCACAAGGAAAGAATTATCCTCAGTCGAAGAAACAGCAAGAGTGAAAGTCCTAATAAAGCGGAGGTTAACATGATTGAGGTTGAAGGAGAGAGGGATTCATAAGATGAGGCCATCCCCAGGTGGGCATGAAGCAGGTCACATAGAGTCTTGTAGGCTAGATTTGTTTCTGAGTATGGTAGGAAGTCATTGATGGTTTAAGTAGGAGACTGACATGACCTGTGTTTTTAAAACACCCTATTTGGCAGTAAAAGGTTTGATCAAGGGGGAAGGATGAAGAAGAGAAAACCAGTAAGGAAGATACTGCAGGAGTCTAGACAAGATATGATAGTGAATTGGACTGAAAATTGTGGTATTTCAGATGTAAAAGAGGTAAAGGAGTGAAAGTGTCTGATCTGTATTTTCGAAATAAAAATGACAGAATTTGATGATGGATTGAAAGTGATCAGTAGAAAAAGCATAAAAATACAGAGGGTTCCAGGTTTTCTGAATTACACAAATGGAAAACATTTTCTAAGAAACAGAAAACTGGGAGAAAAAAGTTGAGTGGATCAGGGATCAAAAGTTCAGAGTTAGTTTGTCTCATAAAGTTTTATAAAGTTTACTATGTTTTAGCTAAAAGTTACAGTTTAAAGTTTAGTTTCAAGTTTACAAAGTTTTATTATGGTTGGTAGTTGGGACTGAAGATATAAAGTTAAGAGTCACCAGCATATAGGTTCATGAGAATAGATGATTAGTAGCAACTATGAACTGACTGAACTGGTAGCAAAAATAACATGTACTGAGTACATATGATGAAACAAACTCTTTTCAATGTACTTTTAGAGGTAATTAATTCCCTTCATTCCCTGAATAGCCCTATAAAGTAAGCTTTATATGATATAATAAAGAAACTGAAGCACAGAATGATTAAGTAATTTCCTAGGGTCACACAGCCAGCAATGAACAAGTCTGGAATTTGGACCAATGCACTTTGACTTCAGAGCCCATCCTCTTAACCACCGGGAATGACTGAACAGAGAAAACAGAGAATTCAGGCTTGGGGTGTGAGGAACTCTGACAAGGCAAAGACAGAAAAAAAAAAAAAAAAAAAAAAAAACTGAAGAAGCACAGAGATATGGGGATAAAGCCAGGAGAATATGGAATCACATCAGCCTAGAGACCATACTCCTCCAGGAAGTAGGAAATATGTTGAATGATGCCAAGCAGGTAAGCAAGAAAGCAAGATAAAGACAGAGAAGTGTCTGTATCAGTAGGGCTCTTGGATGGTAAGCAACAGAAACCTAGCCTGTAAGAAGAAGGGTAAAAAAAGAAGTCTTTGGAAGGATTTAAGGCAGCTCAGAGAATTGAATGAAGACATGAGCAGCCAGGCCCTGTAAGAGCGAAGCACGTGGGCAGCTCCAGGGAAGCAGCCAGGAGGGAAGTAGTGATGGTGGCCACAGTGCTCACGACCCACAGCTACATCTCATCTCTGTCAAACACCACTCATTCTCTATGTTTTAGCCTTGTTGGGCTCCTTTCAGTTTCCTAAGTGCAAATTCTTTCCGGAGAAATAACCGAATTCTGATCCCTGCAGGAAGAAATGTGGAGGCAGCACCTTTGCTTGCTTGGAAGAGCTGGGAACACAAAAGACACCCTGCCCTTGGCTGTGTTCTTTCCTCCCCAAGTCCATGTCTACAGGCTGCATTTCTTTTTTCTAACATTACTGGAGGGAAAAAAAAATCACTTGTGGTAAAGAGCTTCTGATTTTTTCTGCTCTTACAGCCTTTTCACACGTTATTTTCTGAAACACACTATCCCTATTATTTAGTATGAATGCTTCCAATAGCATCTCAAATCTTGCCTCCACTGATTACCTGTCTATGTATTACAGGTCTATGTAGGTCAAATCACTACTCCCAAATATATTCTATCACTGCACCCGGCTTGTTCCTTTCTCAGTATTTATGATCATCTGCAATAATTAATTAACTTGTTTATTTGTTTTCTGAATCACTATGAGGTGGGATATTAATGAGGGCAGGGCCACTGACGCTTGGATCACCCACTTATACTCAGTACTGAGTAATTTTCCTGGGACAGAATAGGTTTGTAATAGGTATGTTGCTTGAATAAATGAATATGTTCAAGACAGCTCAGACAGCTCCCTCCTTAACCTTGAGCAGGGTTGTGGGCACTCTGTAAAGGGCCCCGGGGGCTGGTCTCAGCCTCGGGAGATTCCTCTTGGCTAATTCTTCCCTTTAGAATCTGTTCACCATGTTATGGTATCTCTGTTCTCCATCTCTGGGTTCTGAGCTCTTTACCAACCTTTCAGCTGAGCTCTCTGGGGAGATCTAGATAGTGGATCCCCTCACAAGTTACCTTCCAGGTCTTCTTGTGTCCCCAGAGCTGTAGCCCTTCACAGGACATACCCCTTCTTCACCAAATATCTAGTTTAGGGGTGCTTCTCTGGCTCGATGGTTCTGGAAAACGGCTTGGAACAAAGAGATACAAAGATTAAGAAAGTAATGGTCTGTCTTTAAAGGCTTCACAAGCTAATTACAAAATAAACCTTGAGTCTAAGATCTGTCTGCAAATAAATACTTTAGGAACACCATTTGTAAACATTTTAACTTCACTGTAAGTGAAGCTAACAACTTTGCCTGCCTGCTAAGTCACTTCGGTCATATCTGACTCTGTGCAACCCTATGCACGGTAGCCCGCCAGGCTCCTCTGTCCGTGGGATTCTCCAGGTGAGAGTACCGAAGTGGGTTACCATGCCCTCCTCCAGGGGATCTTCCCAACCCAAGGACCAAACCCACCCCTCTTACATCTCCTGCATTGGAAGGCAAGTTCTTTACCACTAGTGCCAGCTGGGAAGCCCAGCAACTTTGAGGAAAGAGTTAATATTTGTCTGATCAAGTTAATCACCATAGAATTAATTTGCATAAATAACCAATTTATATGATACCAAATACCATGTTACAGAAATGGGTGGAAATATATCAGAGTTAATAGGTTAAACAAGTTAATTTCCTATTAATAAGTTAATAGGAAAACTTCAGGAATGGAAGGGCTAAGCTGGAAAACTATCAGGGGGCAAATATGACCCACAAAGATTTTGAGAACCATCACTGAAATATCTTAAGGGAAAAAGAATCCTGTCACCAGATGAGGTATGTTATTAATATGTTAATAAAGCTGGATATATAGCATGCACTAAACATTATCTTAAAATGCCTTCACATACATTGCTACTGCTGCTGCTAAGTCACTTCAGTCGTGTCTGACTCTGAGCGACCCCACAGACGGCAGCCCACCAGGCTTCCCCGCCCCTGGGATTCTCCAGGCAAGAACACTGGAGTGGCTTGCCATTTCCTTCTCCAATGCAAGAAAGTGAAAAGTGAAAGTGAAGTCGCTCAGTCGTGTCCGACTCTTCACGACCCCATGGACTGCAGCCCACCAGGCTCCTCCGTCCATGGGATTTTCCAGGCAAGAGCACTGGAGTGGGGCGCCACTGCCTTCTCCATCACATACATTAGGTCATATCATTTCAAAGCCACTTCAGGAGAAATGTTAACATTTTGTGAAAGAGGAAGTAAGCAAGAGGCAGCATATTTGTAAGAATGACTCAGAATCACAACGTATTTGGGGACAGAATCTGGATCAGCTAAAGTTTTAGCTTTTCATCAATTCCATTTTGTCAGAGCAACATCTACTCATCATGAAGAAAACTTTAAAACTGTAACCTACAAATAACAAGAGGGCGCCTTTAAAAACCAATGAGGAGATGACAGGACCATTTCACTAGAACAGATAACAGTACTCCAGAAGATTAACTCATTGGCACCTTGAACCACTTCCTAGTACTGGTCATTTCTTTAAAAATTTTTTATTTTAATTGGAGGGTAATTACTTTACAATATTGTAGTGGTTTTACCATACATTGACCTACTACTGTTCAAAGACCTTTGGTTAACAAATAGAAACTCATAAGGTCAGCACAAATAACATCTACCGAATCATTTAAGCTGATGGATCTTACTTTTTAAGCATTCAAATTGGTCAACAAGGAAATAAGCAAAAGTTTTTTTTCCAATATGAATTTTAAACCCCTCTAGACAGGATCATGTACAAACAAATTTCTATTTTCATTTTTAATATATCTACTTCTATTTTAATATACCTACTGATCACTAAAAAATTCTGAAGGAAACTTGCATAAAACAAATACATAATATGACGGGTAAAACATATATTATTGATTCTACAGCACCAAGGAGAAAGCTTACTTACCAAAAGTATAGGCTAAGAGGAAGTACTATTTTGCATCACATTTAGTCCTTAACTTCTCAGAAGCAAACTATTCAGCTTTTTTTGGTTGTTGTTTTTGCACTGGCTCTGAATAAACAGGCAATGACACTTTATCTTATTATTTTTTTTCTTTCTAAGACCTCTCGACTTAGGTTATATCACTTCAAGTTTAGGCAGTTATCTAGATATTTAGTTTAAACACTTAACTTTTTAAACATTATGTCTTTTTTTGTCCCAAAAGGAGATCACAAAAATATTTGTTGAAATATCTACCAAGAAGGAAAAACATAAAATATTTCAAGCAGATAGTGCCTTATCATTAAGAAAATAAATAGCATAACTTCTGTAGTTAGAATCCATGTTTCCATCATCTTACCAAAAATGTGGTCCAATACAGAGCTCTTTATGAAAAAAAGAAAGAAAAAAAGTTAACCAGGCATCATTTGACGTAAACAAATTCCAAAAAAGGATATGATTAGTCCCTTTGTGGTTTATTGTTATAGCTCATGGTCTGTAATTATATTAAGACTCTGAGTCCCCAGATGTTATCCAGGGTGAGTGGAAGTGGGAAAAACAATACTGTTTTCCGTGGAACTAATAGTAGATTAAACACATTTTAATACACCATACTCAACTGAGCAATTTACTGCTTGTCAACCACAGAATCAAGGCACCATGTAATCTGTGCAATGAAGCGAATGTTAATAATTCCTACTTGATTACTTCTGGAACTCCACATAAAGCCCCATATTAGTTCCCTGATGGAAGGCAAGCCTATTACTGAACACACTTTGTATTATCATGAATAAGTGCTACTGACTTAATAGATTACATTTATTGAAAACAGAATCAGAGTGTGCAATTAATTACCAGGGTTTTCCTAATTAATTAGTGTTTTTTGAGGCTTGAATATCCTTCAGCTGATCATAGGGCTTTCTGCTAGAGTCAGATGAAAGTGGTGTTGAAGTGAGGCCATCTCCAACAGCACCCTGCACTGCCCTCTTCTGTACATCACCAGGACTGAAGGCTTAGGAAGGAAAAGGAGAAGAATTGAGAGCCACCCCATCCTGGATTCCAATCCTGCCTATTACACTTACTAGTCGTTTTACCCTGGGAAACCTCCCTGAATTTCATCTTCCTTATTTGTAAATGGGGATAATATTATCTACTCACAATATCAGTGAGGGGTCCTGAGTTCCTGAGCCCTTCTACCAAATAGATCCAACACAAACAAAAGTGTTCCACGTTGACATTGTGTTTTGTGGTGAAGGTGAATTGCACGATCAGAGCTCTGCTAATACAACTTTGAGAAGAACTAACCCAACCTTCTCCAAATTTTGCAGAGACCACACTGAAAATGACTTAAGTGAAGACTGGTTGTCCTGATGTCAAATAATCAGTGAAGTAGCCAATGAAATAATAAATCTCTGCCTTTTTTGCCTTCAGACCTTGTCTTCTGTCTTTCAAATCAGGGTTCATTCTACCAAACTAACTGTGGACTTTTAAGTCACCTTGTCCATACTAGATCATGAAATTCTCAACCAGCAATTTACACATATTTATTGAGTTTCTGCAGAAGATAGATTGCGATAAACTCCTGGAAAGTGGATAGTAAGAAATAGATATGATTCTTGCCCCCAGCCAGTAAAGGGACCATGTATCCTGTTATTTATTTTTCCACATTATTACTACAGAGCCTGAACCGTCTAATGCATGTGTGGCATTTTTTTGGCAGACTAATCATAACATCAAGAGATTTAAAAACTTCCCAAGGTTATACAGCTAATTAGTAACTGAGACAGAAATGTAACAGACACGTTTGAGGTTCGACCCCAGAATCCCAGCCTAGTAGCCTGTAAGAATACACAGAATGTCTTTTAAAAAATAGAGTGCCGGGGGAGGGGGGGACAACTTGGCCCTGAACAAAGGGAATTTTCAGCTCTTTTGTATGACAACTAGGTAGAACCAGAATTTGTAATTCTAATCTGATCTAGCAAGGCTGTCTTGGGGTGAACAGTTGATATTTGTCATGCAGGTGCCATATGAAATTCCCGACTACATGCAAAGGATTTTATAAGATAGAGGAGCAGCCTAGTGGAAGGATAAAGAGCATGGGCTCAGGAGTCAGACTGCCAGGTTCACAGCCTGATTCCATTGCTTACTTAAATGAACTTAAAGATATCATTTAGCCTCGCTGCACTGAGTTCCTGTTCAAATATGACTCTGAGGCTTTGTCTAAGCAATCAGAAGAATGAATTGACACTTGAAAAGATTGAAGGCGGACCACACTTGGAGAAGAGGATCAGGAGACCCATCTTGTTTGGGGATTTAGGATGTCTTGCAGTCACCCCAGGAGATTTATGGGGCAGGCAGTAGCATATTGATTCTAGAGTTCAAGGGGAGAGGTCCAGGCTGGGAAAGAAGTATCAGTGACCTCAATATCTAAATCATATTTATCTCCGTGAGACTAGATGAGATCACCAGGGAACAAGTGCAAGATAGATCAGATTTATGTTTTAGAAATGTCGCTCCAACAGAGCAGAGTAGGAAGAATGAGAACAGGCGCTCTTGGGCCAGCTTGAAACTTGCTGCAGTAGTTCAAGCTTGAGATCAGCAAGGAAAATAAATGAGAGCAGTAACCATGGTAATAACAAAAAATGAATTGTAATGTGATGGAAGCGTACTGAAAATGAATATAATACCAGTTACAGGAAAAATAAAGTAAAAAAAAAAAAATGCTGCAAGGGCCAGACCTCTCCTCTTATTTCTGTGATCAGAAGGCATAAAAGGCAGAGATTACTTTGTCTCTTGGAATTTGTGCCATTGGCTAAGTGGGGAAGACTGGAATCTCACCTATAACTCAGAAAAGACAAATTGCATTATCTTTTAAAGATGAACTCTCACATATTTTTAGCACATATACTATAATCCCGTAATGATTTTGCCTTCACTCCATCCCTGCCTTTACCAACACAACCACTTAAATAAAACAACACAAGAGCAGTCGGGGAAGTTTCTGATATGTACTATCTTTAGGATATTGTCTCATTTCCAGCAAATGTGGGCATTAGATAAGCCTATCTTTCTTATTGCTAAGCATTCTCTTCTTCCAAGTGCCTAATTATAATTCTTTATTCCTTGTGTCCAGCATTTATATATCACAAATCTATATGCGTGGAGAGATGGGAGTAGGGGTGGGCATGTTTGTATATGTTGCAATTCAATGAACAAGGTGCATAAGAAAATGAACAAAACAGAAGAAACTGGAACATATGTTGCTTGAAAAACAAAAGGAATTAAAGGGGACAGGTGACAGTTTGGGGAAAACATTTACTGGAGTTTCAATTAGGATGCTGAGAAATGGGTAAACTGGACAATTTGAAGTCTTCTCCCCTTTGATGGAGATGATCCTGATTTTATTTGGATATTGGACCAAAGTACATCACTAAATATTAACCCCTTACAATAATTATAGATCTTTCCATGTAATTACTTAAACTGGCATTGCTTGACTTCCTGTAGACTTTAAAGTTTCAGATTTGTGAACTTTCCAAGGGATGTACAGAATGTTATAAAGACAGGAGGAATTGCAGTCTCCAATTCTTTCCATTCCACAAATTATTTAAAATAATCCGAAGAAAAATAAATGTCCTCAGTGAACTTTTCTTGTATGGCACAGCTGTCTCAGAAGCCAGTGATGTTAGCAGATATTTTATTATTCTCCATGAAGTAGCACAGTCTCACAAGCCAGGTTTCTGTGAGTTTTTTAAAAAAATTTTTTACATGTCAAATCTAGTTCCATCGAGAGATGTTGACAAAGAGCGTTTTGTGTGTGAATTTCAAACAAAAGGGTGTGCCTACAGCATGAAATTAATAAGCGTGTGGCACAGCTTTACTCTATATTCAGTAATGACCTCATGTGAAGGGTGGTTTTGTTTGTGAAAATACAACTGAAACAGGTAGATCATCACTTTGTCCACCAGTCTGTGACTTCTTAGTCAACCCCTGTCAGCTTTAGTATTTGTTTCAGTTAGCTATTGCTACATAACAAACTTCCCTGAAATTTGGTGATCAAAACACCAAGGAAGCATACAAAGAGTGCTCTAGATTTAGACTTTAGATTCACATCATTCTTCAAACTGGACAGGGCTCCAGTAGGAAGTCCTTTTGTGTATGTAGTATCTGAGAAATCCTCTTCACTCACAAGTTGATTCCTCAGCAGGGAAGGTTGGAACCACAGGATATAGTTGAGGATCTCTCTCTCTCTCTCTATGACCTCTGTGCAAGGCTAGTGTTATGTGCTGAACTGTGTCTCAAACATTCATGTGTTGAAGATCCAACTCCCAGTATCTCGGTATGTGACCATATTCAGAGATGGTCTCTAAAGAGGTGATCTTATTATAGAATAGATATCTCCCCCTTGAAAATATTTTCTACTTTCTTGGTTTCTCTTGTGTTCATTCCATCTCTCTAATACAGCATTCTTTCATCTTTAAGGGCTTCTTTTTCTTTATACATCTATTAACCATTGCTTTTCCTTGGTGTTTTGTTCTTGACCAAGTGTTCTTTTTAATTAGAATTCTCCTAAGAGGAACACATCCATGTTCATGGAACCATCTACCACCTGTCCCAATACATCTCACATCAATCTCACCACCCCATGTCTCACTCAAGCTATCCAATTATCTACTTGTCACATCTGCCTAACTCTAGCATAGGCCTCTAGAATCAGGAGGAGAAGTGGATGACTGAGAATGAGATGGTGGGATGGCATCACCAACTCAATGGACATGAGTTTGAGCAAGCTCCAGGAGTTGATGATGGACAGGGAAGCCTGGTGTGCTGCAGTCCATGGTGTTCAAAGAGTCAGACACGACTGAGCTACTGAACTGAACTGAATTGAAACTAAACATGCCATTCTTCATACTCTTAAGCGTCATTTTTCTTTTTTATGTTCCTGTATTTTCTGTCTTTTAGGGCCTTTGATTTTCCACCCAATTACTCAGCCTAGAAATCAGGGATATTCCTTGATCCTTTCTTGTCCTTCATGACCCATATCCAATTAGTCATCAAGTTCTGTCAGATTTCATTTTCTCAGATGTATCCCCTCCTCTTAAGCCCAGTCCTGAATGCCTTAGCTCAAGTATATGTCATCTGTCTTATGAGGCAGTAGAAAGTATTCTAATCTAATTTAATCTAAATCCATCTATGTACCTCTATCTTCTATTCAGAATTTAGTCTCCATCCCAACGCCAGATCTTACAAGAAAAACAGAAAACCAGTCATGGCAATTCATTATCAAAATTAATTCTTTACTGACTCTATTTTCTGTTAATGAAACCAAATTTCTCAAGCACTTGAGCCAAAGCATTTTATCTGCTTCTGAAGTTTACCCTGAGGAATGAGATGAAAGTCTGAGTCCAACATACAGTTAGAAGGGAAACACTCTTTAATACAAGTTTTTATCTTTTGCTTTAAAACAAATTAAAATCCTCAGAGTATATGGACTGCGGAAGTCAGTAGTTTCAAATGCAGGAACTAACCAAATTAAAAACAATGATATATTTAATTATGTATTAATAATTCTTGAGAGCTGGCTTGTCTGTGGTTATATATCATTTTTATGTGCACTGAGTAGTAATAAGAAAAACAGCAATTATGAAAACCAGTAATACATGACAATGTTACCTATTCTGGAAAACTCAACCTCCAAATTCATTACATTATGCAACTGCAAAGGTTTCCCCGGTAGCTCAGCTTGTAAGGAATCTGCCTGCAATGCAAGAGACTCTGGTTCAATTCCTGTGTTGAGAATTTCCTCTGGAGAAGGGATAGGCTACTCTCTCCAGTATTCTAAGGCTTCTCTGGTGGCTCAGACAGTAAAGAATCTGCCCGCAATGCCAGGAGACCTGGGTTCGATCCCTGGGTCAGGAAGATCCTCTGGAGCAGGACATAGCAACCCAGTTCAGTGTTCTTGCCTGGAGAATCCCCATGGACAAAAGAGCCTGGTGGGCTACAGTCCATGGGGTCACTAAGAGTCAGACGTGACTCAGCAACTAAGCACATGCAGTGGCAGGACCACAAAAGAAACGTATCCATTAAGCTACTGAGGTGTGACTTTTCGCTTTCTTTACAAATTTGCAATTCTAAACCAGGTTGATTTTTTGTGTTTTGTTTGTCTGAATTTCATTTTAAGCAAATTAAATTTGTCTTAAGATGCAATTTTACAAAAGGAAAAATAACTAATTTTGCCCATTGTGAAGGTTAGCAACAGGTATATGTATAGATTCCTTCCAGTTTCCAAATGTCTCCTGTATAATCCTTTCTTAGAGATAGGCATTGTTTGAAGTACTTTGCATTAATTGTACAATAATGTTCAACAATAATATGTCATATTAAATACAAAGCATCTTATTTTAATATACACAACAACACTATGAAATACATACCATTGTTATCTCAATTTTACAGATGACGAAACTCAAGCCCAGAGATTTGGGGATTACCTAAGAACACACAGTGAGGAAGCAGCAGAGCTGGGTTTAAGCTAAGCAGTCAGCCCAGAATATGTGCTCTTAAACACTCTCTCTGTTTTCCGTGCTCTCAAATTTGCTGTCTGCTTTTCATTTCCACTCTCCCTACTCAGTTTCAAGGGTTTGACTGTTGCAATATCTCAATTAACTTCCTTATTTCTAGTCTCATCATCAGCAATCCATCCACTATGCTTTTATTAAAGCAAAATTTTCAGTCTATTGATGCTAATTCTGCTTAAATTCTTCAATTACTCTCTGTCTTTTAGTTAGAGATAATTTTCATTCCTTTGCATGACATTCAAAGTTCTTTAGGATTTGACCTTTTCCTCTCTGACTCATATTTTGTATTCTAGTCCTATAGAGCTCGACACCCATCCTTCCCAGAGCATGTGATATGTTCTCTTGCCAACTTCATAATCTGCTTCTTTTAACCCAGGTACTCCATTTACTACTCCAGGTCTCAGTTATCTGTGAAGTCCCTTCTGTCTGTCAGCACCCTCCCAGACCATTCTGTGCACCTAGCTTATGAAATGGTTATATTGTGTAGATAGTTTATGTGTCCATTTCTTTACCATACTGTGAGGATGGTGCTGTGTCCCTTCATCTTTGAGTCTTCAATCCTCAATGAATTTACAGTGATAAATACACAGATCACTATATTGTGGTTTGACCAGTAGATCCATCAGTTACTAACAGCGTAGCTTTGTCATTTCACCTATAAAATGAGACAATGATTGTGCCTACATATATTACAAAGTCTTTGAGAAGTTTAAATGAGATAATATATGTGTAAAGATTATCCAGGTACTAACACATCGTAAATATCCAAAAATATTAGATCGTCTTCCTATGATTATTATGGATCATTTAACATCATTGTGTTCATGAAAGTATCATGCATTTTTTTAAAACTCTGAATCTTAATTTGAATAAGGGCAATAATTCCACTCCATACCAATTTTACATTGAATTTAATTTCCTGATAGGCCTCAAGCCTATTGGATTAATGTTATAATTGACAGAAACACAAGTTGAGCTCTTCCTGTGGACACGGCAATAATTTCCCTCACTGCAATGCTACCGATATTCTTCTGGTGAGACTCTACACTTTGGAAATTTGAAAATCAGCCCTTAGTATTTGGAAAAGCTATGCTTTCCCTGGACAACTACCTATGTCAAGAGAATGTCAGCCTTCAAGAACTGTGTCTCCGTGGAATGCCACAGTTATGAGAGCTGAGCCAATCGACTGACAAGCCACACCAAAGGCTAGTCAACTGCTTCTGAAGAGGACTGCATTTCTCCCAGTAACTTGGAACCCAAGTCTCATCATACACATTTACTATAATAGCCTGCAATAACTTTGTTTCAGACACTTTCATATCCAGTTACAAATACTGGAATTGATATTAACATGGTTACCCCCACTACCCTGACTTTCTGATACTGAATGCCTGTATCCCCTAAAATTCCTATGCTAAAATCCTAACTCTCAACTTAAGGAAGGGCTTCTCAGGTGGCTCAGCAGTTTAGTATCCATCTGCCGTGCAGGAGACCAAAGTTTGATCCCTGGGCCAGGAAGATCCCCTGGAGAAGGAAAAAGCAGCCCATTGTAGTATTCTTGCTTGGGAAATCCCATGAATAGATGAGCCTGATGGGCTACAGTCCATGGGGTTTCAAAAGAGTTAGACAAGATTTAGTGACTAAGCAACAAAATAATATAAGGAAATTAGAAGTGACACCTTTAGGAGTTAATTAGGTCATGAGGGTGGAGCCATCAGGAAAGAAATTAGTGCCCTTATAAGAAGGCACATGAGAAAGTTTACCTTCTTTCTCTGCTTTCTAATATATGAGGATACAACAAGAGAGCCCATAAATAGAAAGCAAGTTCTCACCAGACATTGAATCAGTTGGCACTTTGATCTCAGATTTCTCAGCCTGCAGAACTGTAAGAAATACATTTCTGTTGTTTAAGCCACCTTGTCTGTGGTATTCTGTGATAGCAGCCTAAATGTGTAAGATGCAGGCTATTTTTTTTGAGGGACTCCCCTTTTAGTTTCACCATTTATTTAGCTATTTGATATCTGAATATCATTTGAACACTTCTAAAACTCAGATTCCCCATCTCTCAAACTGGGCAAAAATTTCTCATACAGCACTGAGATCACTAGAAATTATACTCATGACATCATCTTGTATAGTGGAAGCCACGTAACTTGTATAAAACTCGTGGTGTTATACAGGAGTAAGTAGCACTCATTTTCTGTTAATTCTGTGAATATCAACTCAGCATGAATGCATGGACATGGATCTAAAGAGTAACTTCTGTCTTGTTTTGTTTTATTTTTGCACAAATCCAATGATTGATTTTACCACCATTGTCCCCATTGCCTGGCACCAGCCCTCCAAGGAGCCACTAAATGAAAAACTTTTCAAAGATAACGTATGATTATATTGCATATATAATCATTTGCTCTTAGATTTTAAGATCCACAATAATTGCATCATTCATATTTATGTTTGTTTCAGCATTTTGTGTTTATTGTACCCTGGCCAGGCAGATAAAAAGTCCCCAAAGAGATTGTACTCAAAGAGGAGAGAAAAATAATAAAATGAGTTATCGAGACAAATCAGAGTAAGGCAATAGGAAAGGTAGAATGAAGCGAGAATATTTAAGCTTGCTAGGCAGCATAAGAGGATTGAAAGGGGGTCTGGGGAAGGTGAAATTTGAATCAAGACATGAAAGACCACAGAGTTATCTTGGAAGGGAAGGGGCACTGCAGCCACTGGAAGGACAGGTGGCCAAGCATGCGCGGATGGGAGCAGCGCGAAGCTGGGTTTATGTCAAGTGTGGGGAAGGAGGAATTTATGTCAAGTGTGGGGAAGGAGGCATTAGTGAAAGTTGCTCAGGCATGTCTGACTCTTTGCGACCCCGTGGACTGTAAAGTCCATGGGATTCTCCAGGCCAGAATACTGGAGTGGGTAGCCTTTCCCTTCTCCAGGGGATCTTCCCAACCCAGGGATCAAACCCAGGTCTTCAGCATTGCAGGCTGATTCTTTACCAGCTAAGCCACCAGGGAAGCTGAAGAATACTGGAGTGGGTAGCCTATGCCTTCTCCAGTGGATTTTTCCAACACAGGAATCCAACCGGGGTCTGCATTTACCTGCATTACAGGTAAATTCTTTACCAGCTGAGCTACCAGGGAAGCCCTGAGGCTAGGACTAATTCCACACATTCAAAGAGGGCTCAAAATTTCCTACCAGCACATGTAAACCTTGTAATCTCTTTTGAAGACTTCTTGCTCTTCTAGTGATTGGTTGAACCTCCATGACATTGTTTTCTCAGCAGGAAGATTTCCTGATCTAATGGTGTTGGTTCAGAAAAAATAAAATATTGACTTGTTTCCTTCTCCATGAAAGAGACTTTGAATGCCTCTGAATTACTTCTCTCTATAAAATTGGCCTGAATATCAGAGCATGAATTTTTGTTTCGACATAAATTACACAATCCAACTTCTAAGTCCCCCAGGCCAACACATATTCAATTTCTCAAAGAAACAGAGAAAGGCTAACAGAATCTGAACTGATTCTTTCACAAGAAAATATAGAATTCATCCTGGAGTTCCCTTTGGTAGGTCTATGCCAACCTGTGAAAAACCCAAATCGCTTGTGCAACCTCCCTAGCTCTTTCAGTTTTGTTTAAAACTTTCAAGTAGGTAAAACTCTGGTTATTTTCAAAATAAAAAATCTGCCCTTCCTTGGGACAAAACTACTGAGTTACGTAGTCCTCAAATAAGACAGCTGCTGAAAGGTCTTCAAGCCTTCATTGGAGGACTAGTCTTTTTCAGAAACATTTCCTCATATCAGTACACTAGAAATCATGATGATGATGAGTTGTGCTTGGCAGCAAGGCACCTGCCAGGAGTGAGGATATTTGATTTATTGTCCCATGGCAACTGGATTTGTCTGGTCCTGGACCTGCTTCTTACAGAGGTTGCTTTGTTGGGGTACATCCCTAGTGCCCTCCGCCTTTGACCAGTCACAGGTCTGAATAAGAGGCAGTTTCTTCCAAAGTCAATTTCCCACTTTCTAGGAAAGGAGCATGTGAAACTTCAATTGGACAGCATCTCTAGAAAGGCTCTGCCTTCAACTCAGCGATTTCTAAGATCATTTCCAAGTGAATTCACTCAGCAGAACGATCTGTATTTGTCACAGTGGTGTGATTTGGGGCTTCCCTGGTAGTTCAGCTGGTAAAGAATCTGTATACAATGGTGCAGACCCCAATTCAATTCCTGGGTCACAAAGATCCCCTAGAGAAGGGATAGGCTACCCACTCCAGTATTCTTGGGCTGATAAAGAATCTCAGCTAGTTTCTCAGTGGATAAAGAATCCTCCTGCAATGCAGAATACCTGGGTTCGATCCCTAGGTTGAGAAGATCCTCTGAAGGAGGGCATGGCAACCCACTCCAGTATTATTGCCTGGAGAATCCCCATGGACAGAGGAGCCTGGCAGGCTATAGTCCGTGGGGTCACAGAGTCGGACATAACTGAGCGACTAAGCATACACAGTGTGATTTTAGAGGGTGAGCTGGAAATCTTGGGAAAGTTATTTTGCTTCTCAAAGTGTCACACTTCTTCATACAAAAACATAAGATGACTAACACAATGCTGCTATATTTTGAAAAGAGGCTTGTAAACCTTGCCATCCAAGTGTGGGTTATCATTTTTTATCATTAACAGTGATAATGAGAAATATCTTCCATGGAACAATGCTGAATATTTTACACATTCAATGGTCAATCTTTCGATGAATGTTTGGAGTTTTCAAGAAGTCAGTAACTCAAGAAGGAATTCATATTAGTGTGCTAATAGATGGGTTTCCCGGTTTGGCTGCCAGCTGGGATTATGTTCTGCAGACTTGAAACAAAGCTGTTATATACACACAGTGGTGGCTGGTGGGGCCTACAAGTCTTCACTTATAATTTGCTAGTTTTGTTACCTAGGTCACTGAGTTTACCTTTCTGGCTTCAGTTAGCACGCTTGTGAAATCCGAGAAAAAGTTTGGCCCCTCACAGTCCTGAAGGGTAAGACAAGTATCTCTCTCCCTGGTACAGTGAAAGAAAGAAAGAAACTGAAGTCGCTCAGTCATGTCCAACTCTTTGTGATCCCATGGACTGTAGTCTACCAGGCTTCTCTGTCCATGGGATGTTCCAGGCAAGAGTACTGGAGTGGATTGCCATTTCCTTCTGCAGGGGATCTTCCTGACTCAAGGATCGAACCCAGGTCTCCTGTATTGCAGGCAGACGCTTTACCCTCTGAGCCACCAGGGAAGCCCTGTGTAAAATGTGCTCTTGAAAAGCAGCTACCATGATGCTCCAAAATGGTTGGTGTCATAGATTTTTAGTTAATTCTTTGAACATCAATCCATCAGTGATATTTTCTCCCATGTTCAGATGATTGGCCTTTTTATAGGTTTGAAAATTATCAGGTACTACCTCTGAATGAAAAGATAGCCTGGTGTAGGAGATATTCAAATAATAATGCTGATAATCTAATAGTAGAGATAATAATAATTACAATTTTCATTTATTTAAAATTTATTGTTTGGTCTGGACTTGGGAATTTAAGAATTTTTTTTAGTGTTGAGAGAGAGAGAAAGCATGAGAGAAAGAGATTGATTACTGGATAAATAAAAGGTATTTCAAGGAACCCAAAAGAAGAAAGTACCAATGAATTTCAGTAGCGATTGGGATCCAAAATTGAAAAACTATCAGGAATTAAGGGTCCTATTTCTAGAGCCATACTGTCTTTGCTTTTTCTGTATCTCTGAACCCACATCAGAGAAGTAATCTAAGCAAGTGTTCCTACGATTCCTCTTTGCTCAAACGCTGAGAGACACTGGTGTCTCTGATTTCCCCATCCAGGTATTCCAGGAGCAAAGCTAAGTGGCCAGTCTTCTTTTAGGGTCCCTCCCCTCCTGTCCCCGAGTGCCCTCCGCTGTCCCAGTCAGTACCAGCCACCAGGAAGGAGTGAATGGTCACAAGTAGGGCTAAAGAGTCTCTTGTTCGTAAATTGGAGAGGGGTAGTCACAGTCACAGAGTGAGGTTCATTTGTCCCACGTCAAATAACTAGAATAAACCCAAGTCCGGGTGGCACCCAAGTTCATACCATTTTTACTTTCTAATCAAAGTGGTCCAAAGCAGTGCTCACTGGTGACTCAGGGCTGGCCTCAGTGGGATTCAACAAGGGTCTCTGTGAAGCTGGCCCTTGGTTAAGCACCCACATCCAACATCATGAAAATATAGCAAGGAGGTGAAAACGTCTTTGGGAGAAACTGATTCTTCACCTATCACAGGAAGTGGCTTCAGACAAATCCATAAGATCAGTGTCCTCTTGGACATTGATAGACACATGAATCATGTGGAAGTCTTATTAAAGGGCAGATTCTGTTTCTATTCTGTGAGGGGGCCCAAAAGTCTGCATTTCAGCAAATTCTCAGGTGATGCCGATGATGAGGATGCTGTACCATGGAGGAGGCCTTAGATGAAAAAAATGAAAAGATCTCAAGCCGTAAGAATTCTGCAGTTTCCTGGATCTAACACGTAGCTGCATGGAGAACTGGCTCCTTGGCTAGCTCACTCCTCTATGTCCACATTTCCACTGACCCTAGCAATGAGATGAGTAACCACACCTACAGCAGCTTGCTGGCCCAGCTAAATAAAGAGCATGTGCTGGCTGAAAAAAAAAATTGTTGGCAAATAATCAGTGGGTGGCTACAGCAGTCAATTTATTTGGAATTTGTATTGTAAAGCTATCCAGGTTGTTTTATGCCAGAAATGGTTTCCTTTTTCCTTAATTCAACTTTGGAGACACTTACTAATGTGCATGGTGAGTGCAATTTTTATATGGCTTGCTAATTAAAGCACTCAGAAGTCATTACTTAACATTACTTCTAATGGGGCAGAGGGGAGGCTCTTGGTGCTCCCCTTCCTGGCTTTGACAGGAGCTTAGAGCCTAATTACCACCCCATATTGATTGGGTGCTTAAGATATATTAGATACAATGTGAAATCAATGGCATGTATTGTCTCATTTTTTCTCACAGAAACCTATGAGCTAGGTGCTATTTTTATATTCATTTTAGCAATGACAGAACTGATCCCAGAATACATTACATGAGGTGACCAAGCACTGTCTAAAACTGATCTGACACCTGTGTGGAGCGCTTCCACGCTGCCCTTGCTCTCCTGTATACATCCCATCTCTCTGACTTTGGGTTGATGCTGTGTTTCAGTATCCACTTTTAACCCATCCTCAGTACAGACTTTCTCCTCTCTTACTCCCTCATGGGGAAGCTAGAAATGTTGCAAAGCCATTCTGGCTACACCCAATCCCCCTTTATTGTGGGTGTACTATTCTTGCTACCTTCCTTTGGTTTATTTCACTAACTATGATCTCCAATCTCCTCAATGGTAGCTCCAGAGATTTTCCACGTATCCCAAACCTATATCCCAGATGTGTCTCCATCTCTTAGCAGGAGGTGTGCTTGGCATCCCTCTTCCTCTTGCTTTAGTGTAATGATGGAGACAAATTTTCCTAAAGTCACTTGCATCTGTTTTTGACTAAAATAGAAAACTCAAGTGATTGTGATTTAAACAATGAAGACTATAAATCTCTCTCCAAACAGGAAACTGGAGGTAAGCAGTTCCAGAGGTAACACACTAGCTCAATGTTATCATTAGACCCAGATTTCTTCGGATCCATTGGAGTGTTTAACTTTTGGTCCTTAGGTTCTGCCTTGTGGTTATAAGATGGCTCCCTCATTCCAAGTATCATGACCTCATACTGCCAAGTTCAAGGAAAGAAACTTATTTATCATGGAGCAAAATAATTTCCTGATGGCTCAGATGGTAAAGAATCTATGTGCAATGCAGGAGACCCAGGTTTGATCCCTGGGTCAGGAAAATCCTCTGGAGGAGGGCATGGTAACCCACTCCAATATTCTTGCCTGGAGAACTCCATGGACAGAGGAACCTGGTGGGCTATAGTCCATAGGGTCACAAAGAATTGGACATCACTGAGTGCCTAACACTTACACACACACACACAAAATAACTTCCAGACGTTTCCTCAGCAGAGATCTCCTTGATATATATTTATTTGGTCCTCTGTCCTCCCCCAAATCAATTGCCAACAGAGGGGAATGGGGTAGCCATGCTGAGTCTAGATCAACTGTGATTCATCCTCCAAGATTGAGAGGTAGGACAAAACTTCCCTCAGCACATTGCCACATGAACAAAATTTACACTTGTGGTTCCTACAAACTAAGAAAGATGGTGTAATGTCACCACTGGGTGGTAACCTATAGTGTGCAACTCATTTCCCTCCTCAAGGCTTCCCTCTGTCTCCTGCTGCTCCCTCCCTGCCTCCAATGTGCCACGTGGAGTCATGCATCTCCTTCAACCTTCTGATTTCTTCCTTTCCAAGGCCAAATTCTCTACCTCACCACTTTTCTTGGTCCCATTCTTTTCACTTTACTCCATCAATGATCATTTCTGTTTTCACTTCCTCCTTTTCCTTCAAATGTATGTCAATGCTCCAGATAAGAATTAATACAAACAATAGCAAAAAAAAAAAAAGCACAAAAAGAAAAAATATGCATTCTTTAGCTTTATAATGCCATAAAATTGAATTTTAGCTCTTTCTTTTTGCCAATAAGATCTTCAAAAAGTCGATATTCTGTGCTTTCATTTTCTCATCATTCACTCCTGCAAATCTAGAGTCATGATTCTGGCCCCATAGGTGAAAAGAACACAGCACCAACAAACTCTGATCCAATTTAATGACTTTCCTCTCAAGATCTATCCTCATCTGGGAACTTACTCCTCCCTTGGTCCCTATAGCTCTGCAAAATTCAGTGTCTGTTCATCCCCAGCCTGTGCACCCAGCCAGCCAGTTCTTTGACCTCTCCACCTCTGTCTCATTTACTGGATCTTCATTCACCAGACTGTAAGCAACTTGAGGAAGGGATCATGTCTTATTCATCATTCATCATTATTCATCTTGTTCATCTTATTCATCATTATTACCTACACCACGTGTGGGGCAGAATTCTATATCAAACCTCATCTGTTGTAAAACTTCTTGTTTCCTTGATTCCTCTCTCCACCATCTCCAAACCATATTATTACCAGAGTTACACTTCTAAAAGGACAAATTTGATCTCATTAGTTCCTTATTAAAAACATAAATCCAGCATATCAGCCAAGTTATCTCACAAGACAACCCAAACTAATTTTTTAACTTGAAGTCCCACCACTATATTCACACTCTACACATATACATGCATACACACACAATCATGCACATAATACTGTTTCCCAAAGAATGGTCCATGCACCACCATCATCAGAATCACCTGGGAATTTGTTTTAAAAGGAAATTGTTGAGCCATACTCAAGATCTCAGGCTTTCCAGATGGTGCTAGTGGTAAAGAATCTGCCTGCTAATGCAGGAGACTCAGGAGACGCAGGTTCAACCCCTGGGTCGGGAAGATTCCCCAGTATTCTTATCTGTGAAATCCATGGACAGAGGAGCCTGGCAGGTTGCAGTCCATGGGGTTGCAAAGAGTTAGACTTGATTTAGCGACTAAACAACAACAACCCAGAACCAACTTAACCAGAATCATTAGGAGTGGCCTAGCCTGGGCACGTGTATTTTCAACATGCATCCAAAGCAATCCTAAACACTTACTGATGTCTGAAGTTATGGCCTTATGTCATACTTAATAAGTAAAACAGATTCGATTAAATATGAAAGTTCCCATTTTTTCTAATTTCTAAGCATTATTTATCCATTTAATTTTTTTCATTTAAATGGGGATGGGAATGGAAAGTCTCTGAAATGGAGTGGAAAACTGAACCAAGTATCACTACATCAACAAACTTATTAACATTTTTTCTGGTCAACAGTTTTATTCACTTGAAGGAGATGTTTTGACCATCTTTGAACAAAATTCACTAGATCATTTGCTTGCTCATTTAAATATTTTGGAAATGATAGAATTTGAGTGCCCAATTTTTGAAAACAACTTTCAGCCTGTAGTTTTCTTTGCTTCTCTAACTTAAGGCAAGGAGTCTTTCTCCTGAGCTGTTTGGTGGGGTCAAAGGTGACATGAGCCACAGGTGGTCACTTGGTTTTCGCCCCACATATGTTGTGTTCACTTGCTTCACCACTTCCTGTGTATCAACCATCACTACTGATGCCCTGTTGCCAACATGCCCATCTCCTACATTGCTGGAAGCATCAAAAGCGAGGGGATTTCACGAGGACACAGATGCAGTTAATGAAAGCTTGCCAAGGTTCCAGTCGAAATCTGATTTGAAAGTTTTATGAAATTTTACACAAGGCAAATACAGACTATTTGTGAAAGCAATTTGTTATCTTAAACACTTACTATAAAAATTTGCTCTCTCAATGGCAAAAGACAATCTATTGTGTTGTTTCTTAATGCTGGCTATCTCCCCATTCTCCCTTTTCGACCTCCAACCCTTTCCGTTCATTTTGGTGACCATGTAAATGGAATACAATACTGATGGACTGTGACAACTGTAGCCAGGTTGAAGATTTAAGTAGATTGTAACACAGTAAACAGCACCAGGGTTAGCAGGGAGGATGGTCAGTTCCAGATCCAAAGTGGTCATTTCTCCATTTCATACAGATGTAGCTTAGTCTCAGTTGGCCATTCTCTCTCCCAGATACCATTTCTGTTCCTGTCTTCTTCCATTGACCCAGATAAATAAGCCCACCAACATACACTGCTTTTGATATCGTCTCTGACCTGAGGTCATAGAAGACTCAAAATGAAAATAGAAATCAAATCAGATCCATAAATGGATGACAGAGGGGACGATAAAATAAAAGACAAAGAGACTGGTCCAAGCACCTCATTTTCTCCACAAAATGAATTTTATCCTGAACAATGGTTTGCTTTTGCAGTCTTTGTTCTCCAAGGACCACAACAATGAGGAAAATTGTTTCAAGTGATGAACCGTCCATGCTGGGAGCTAGAGAGCAGCAGATTGGCCCCAATTGCCAGAGAGAGGCAAATATTCTCGAAAGCTGCAGTTGGTTGTACACATCAGAGTATTCACCTTGGCCTGAGTGAGTCATGCCGAGTTCACACAGAGCAAGACTGCTGAAGAAATCAGATTTCTCTGATTTGGCTTCTGAGTAGCTGCTCTAAGCAGCAGGCTTGACAGCACTCCAGCAGCCAGGGGCCTTTGGATATCTCATTCAGGAATGAGGACTGGGTTTCAGCCTGCCGAGGAGCGGGAAGACTAGAGTGAAGAGCGTGTACACGTTCAGACTCCTGAGATCAGTTGCAGCTGCTTGCCACCTCCACGGAGCAACTGCATGTTTGTAAAGTTTCATGTTTGAACATGTCTGTTGAAGGAAAATTGCATATGACATTGGAAGGTAGTTTACTGCCTAAACTTTCCAGATAAGAGGAAGGTGGATACTGTCCCCTGTGACTAGCAGCATGACAGCAGTTGACACTCATCCTGATCATACAGTTGATGGCCAGGCAAGCTAGAAAATACAGAAGCAGAAGCAAAGAGAGCAAGAGGGAGAAAGGGAAAAGGCAAGCAGCCCAAGTCCAAATCTAGGCAGAGAGGGGCCAGAGTGCAAGTTCCTTCAGTGTTCCCCTTGCACTTCATAGTCAGAGGGTGAAGAGATTGCTGTTCACAAAGAACAGAGACTACTGTTGCTGTCAGTAGGCCAAAGAGCAACAAAAACGTAGGCGCTACATGTTCCGCCATCCCAACCCTAACACACTCTAACCTCACAATTCGACCCCTGAATGGCAGGAAGACACATGTGTGGTTTTCAGTTCTAATTTTCCTCTCATCAACAGAAGTCGTTGGCCAAAATCTCTCACAGTGATTCCCAATTCCCAGTGATTTTGCAGAGTATAGACTATTCCTGTCACTGGAGAGGTCAGACAACTAAATAAGTAAATGTGACTTTGTCACCCCCAAAGGACTCTGCTACTAAAGACATAAGTCCTTTTAGCTTAGGGAGTCTCGAGTATAGGTGTGGGGGAACGAATGCATCTTTACTCCATCAATGGGCTGAGTGCTATAACTACAAATAACTCTGATCCTAAAGGGCTCATCAACTTTACTGAGGACGAGAGAGGACAAGATAGCAAACAGCTGATGGAAGATAGATCATTGAAAACTGATTTTAAGATCCAAGTTGCATAAAGTTTCCAGAAAACAAATTGTTGCCTGCAGAGATGGGAGTGTTTCCAAATGGTGATCTGAAATCCTCTTATAATGAGCTCATCCTTGTTATATCTGGATGTGGCTCTGTCTCATAGACGCAGAGTATAGGTGACTTTAATCACTGATGGAGACATCATCAACCTATCAGGCACATATGACTGCAACTCTTTATCCTGGAGTTTCTCAGGACACTTTTCAAGAGAAGCACGTGGGTTGTTTGCACTCTGACTTTATCATATTGACCGAACAGGCATAAAGTATGATGAGCCAGGCCACTCAGCAGTTAGTAATCAAATATAAATGATTGTGTTTATAAATAAATGTAAATAATTATTTTTTAAAGTATATAATTTAGTAAATGCAACGATCAGTCTGTTGAAAGAGCTGAGCATAGTTGCTTCTTACCAAATCAAAGCAGAGATCTCATCTCAGTGCCTGTTGACATGGATATCGCTGCTGGCTTGTGACCACTCAGGGGTCCTCTGTCATTTTCATGATGTGTAGAGAGAAGAGCTGTTTCAAGCAGCAGATCTATTGCTTTCATGACATCATTAACTGTTTTATTTGTGTGTTTAATCCTATCACAGAACTTTGCATTGCCAGTGCTCTCAGATATATGCCATTTTCCTCCCCGGTGAAAACATAGGTATGAATTCAGCTGGCAACATAGACAAGCTCACCTTCAGTTGTGTGGCAAGGTGTTTTCTCCTGTGGTCAAAGAGCCCCTCCAAGGGTAGTGAGGGTGTGCCCCAAGTGCATCCAGTCTGTCCATACCCCCAGAGGCTACAAACTGGTCTCACACTGAGCCATCAATAGAAAGCCAAATACCTGACCCACACTCAAAAGTCTCTTGATAAATACCTTTCCTGAATCATACATTTGGTATGATGTAACCATATATATGGGATTGTTATATAAAACTACTGTTACTGTTACATCTGTTATTGTTACATCTGTTAACTACACCAGAGAGGACACAGTTACATTCCACTGTGTCCTCTTTTCCACAATCCCAGGAGTAATATCTGTGTGGATCAACAATGGCTATATTTCTCCTGGGCAATGGTGTGTTTATGCTTTTATTTCACAAAGATTCAACAGTGAGTGACAGATCACCTTTTCCAACAGGTAGAAATGGGTTTTCCCCCTGGTTTTCTGAAAATGTGTTCCCAAGGGCCCTAAAGACTTCTAAAAATATTGTCCTGTTTGTGTTTTTACTTCATTATGGTTTTTTTTTTTTTAAGATATAAGGATATTTGAGGACAGGAATCAGACAACTTTTTCTATGAAAAGGCTAAATAGTAAATATTTTAGCTTTTGTGGGCCGCATGCATCCCTGTAATGTGATATATATGACATGGGTGAATTGTGAGGTCAGAGTGAGTTAGGGTTGGGATGGTGGAACATTTGGCACCTACGTTTTTGTTGCTGTTTGACCTACGGACAGCAGCAGTAATCTCTGTTCATGGTGATGTATCCCCTCACTGTGCAAATCCCAATTTCCTATCCCCATTATATAGCCAGCCATTTAAAAGTATAAAGACCACTCTTTAAAAAAAATAATATCCATGAAATATAGCTGATTTACATTGTTGTGTTAGTTTCAGGTAGGTATACAGCAAAGAGATTCAGCTATATGTATATGTGTGTGTATATATTCTTTTGTACATTATTTTCCATGATAGGTTATTATAAGATACTAAGTATAGTTCCCTGTGCTACATATTTGTTGTTTATTTATTTTATATATGGTAGTGTCCAAATATTAGCCCCAAACTCTTAATTTATCTTTCCGCTCTTTCCCCTTTTGGTAACCATAAGTGTGTTTTCTATGTCTATAAGTCTTTCTGTTTTGTAAGTTCATTTGTATCATTTTTTTAGATTCCACATATAAGCTATACTAAGTGAAGTAAGTCAGACAGAGAAAGACAAATATCATGTAAAAACAGTTCTTAAGTCACTGACCCTACAAAAAATAGCAGTATATGAGATTTGGCCCACAGGCCATAGTTTCTTGACCCCTGTTTGAGGACCACTGGATGACCTCATTTCTGAAAACTGCCGTGCAATTGCAGGGTCTTCAGATTGTGTTTGCACTAATGTTTCTGCTGGTGCCAAATGCTACTGTTTGCACTGATGTGGGGTAATGAGGGAACAAAGACGGCTAGCATTAACTATAATTAACTGTAAATGGCATGTTTGTTCTAAGAGAAGGCCAAACCTTAGAAAGTCAATCTACAAATAAAGATTTCAAGTTGTTCAAAAGATGGAGAGTGAATGAGCTCAGCAAACAGTCCACAGCCATGGCAGAATGATGCAAACACAAGGACTGTGAATTTGCTCCATGTAGAGCGGAATTCTGTTCCATATTCACACTCTGAGGGGCAATTTTGTTTCAGCAAAATAGCAGCACTTATCTTATTAAATCAATGTTGTTAGTTTCAAATCGACTGACTTTTTAATGTGTTTACATTTAACTCGTTGAGTGTAATTTGGTCTTATAACTGCACAGAAACACTGCAGACTGCACAAACAGATTCCTTGGTTCAAAACCCACTTCTGCCACTTCCTACCTTTGTGTAAATTACTTAAGATTAACAAATTATATGTGTGTGTGTGTGTGTGTGTGTGTGTGTGTGTATAATCCTCATAAAGGACTATGCTTTCATCACTCTTCCCTTGTTTAACTATAGATATTTAAATAAAGAATAATAAAAAGAATTTGAAAACACTAAGAAGGGAATCAAGAGAAAAATGTACATTGAAAAGGCTTTTATACATTTCTCAAGGTGGAGAAAATCTAATTATTAGGATATGCATTTTTCCTCCTTTCCAAGTTCTTATTTTTTGAAGCCTTGCTTTTATTTATTTATTTGCATTTTATTTATTTATTTGCATTTATTATTGCATTATTTATTTGATTTCTTACCCTTTAGCATCACTGGGGGGAATGGCAATCCATTCCAGTATTCTTGCTGGGAAAATCCCAGTCTGTGGGGTCACAAAGAGTTGGACACAACTGAGGATACACACACAAACATACACACAGAGATCCCTGCAACACACATCCATGTATCCTGTGACAAATGTGTGTTCATTTTTAAGCTGACTTTTTAGGTAATAAAAATAAAGCCCATTCATGATAATAAATCCAGAGTATATATAGGTGGTAGACCTCCTCATGATGCTAATCCCATTTTCCCATCCCTTCCCCAGAGGAAAACTCCATGAATATTCTCTTAAACTTCTTTCCAGAAGCCTTAAATTTTGCTCCATTTGCAAAAATTCTTTCTGCATTTCCAAATAACTTTATGTCTTTCAAAAACCCAAGTGGGCTAATTTTTTAAAATATAGTGAATTTTGGCATGGCATGGAGGGACAGGGGACCCTAAGAAGCAACCCAAGCCTGGTGTAGGGTGGCTATGAAAGAGGAAGGAGAGAGAGTTGCCTTCTGAAAGGCTCCCAGAGGTTCAAGAGAGCAGGGTCACTCAGGAAATGCGTATCTTACCTTACTGCCAGGGAGCGGGATGAACTTGTGTTCTCAGAGGTGGGAGAAAGAAGAGGTGAGATAAGATACAACTGAGGTGGAAGTATCAGTCAGATTCCTGGTAGTTTTGAAGTGGTGCCTTTTTAAATTTTATCTAGAACATACTGGTCAGCCAATATCAAATTGTAAGCAGGAGAATGGTACAATCAGAACTGCAGTTATACAAGAAGGCAGACTCCAGAGGCTGAGAGATCAATGTGGCACCCCTTACAGGGTCTGAGTGAGATAGGAGATGGGGGGCCAGGGATCACAGCCACACCTCCGGGGTTGCTGACTCATTAAGTCTGGTGTGAAGCCCAAGAATCTGCATTTCCCAAAAGTCCCAGTGCTTGTGGGTGCTCCTGCCTGGGGACCACACTGAAAAAAGTAGTATTAGAAAAATGATAGTAAAAATGGTTTAAAAAAGCAGGTTTAGGTATCAAGCAGGTAGAATAGAAGGAACTGAAGGATGGAAGGATTCAGGGATGCATTCCAGGTCCTGACTGCAATATTAAGTCTCTAAGGTGGGGAGGGGAGAGAGGAGGAAGAATGTTTGCTAAAGGTAAGATGATGCCTTCCCCTGGGGATCTGCTGTTTTGGGCATGATTATGGTGCATGAAGGGGGAACTACTGAGAAGGCAGATAATCACATTTGTAGGTAAGGAAAGGGGCTTCCCAGGTGGCTCAGTGGTGAAGAATCTACTTGCCAATTCGGCAGATGTGGGTTCAATCCCTGGGTCGGGAAGATCCCCTAGAGAATGAAATGGCAATCCACTCCAGTATTCTTGCCTGGGAAATCCCACTGATGGAGGAGCCTGGGAGGCTACAGTCCATGGGGTCACAAAGAGTCGAACATGTTTAGCTACTAAATAACAACAACAACAGGTAAGGAGAGACGCCTAGACTAATAATAGCGTTTAAAAAGTCATTCTAATGTAAGGGATAGAAATCAAGTGGGTGAATGAGAGAGAGAATGAAAATGAGAAGGATAGGCCCAGATGGAACTGTAGGTAACTCACAGAGAGATTTTGAATAAGATAATCTTATTAATTCCTTAAAACTTGATGAAAGTGAAAGAAGAGAGTGAAAAGGTTGTCTTAAAACTCTGTACACCCATGGATGATTCATGTCAATGTATGCAAAAACCAGTACAATATTATAAAGTAATTAGCCTCCAATTAAAAGAAAAAGGAAAAAAAAAAAAAAAAAAACTCTTTTGACTAGAGTCAAAAGAATGTACCAGTGGGGGGTGGGGGGGTGTGGGGAGGAAAACTCAACATTCAGAAAACTAAGATCATGGCATCCAGTCCCATCACTTTATGGCAAATAGATGGGGAAATAATGGATACAGTGAGAGACTTTAGTTTTGGGCTCCAAAATCACTGCAGATGGTGACTGCAGCCATGATATTAAAAGACACTTGCTCCTTGGAAGAAAATTTTTGATCAACCTAGACGGCATATTAAAAAGCAGAGACATTACTTTGCCAACAAGTTCGTCTAGTCAAAGCTATGTTTTTTCCAGTAGTCATGTATGGATGTGAGATTTGGACTATAAAGAATGCTAAGCACTGAAGAATTGGTGATTATGAACTGTGGTGTTGGAGAAGACTCTTGAGAGTCCCTTGGACAGCAAGGAGATCCAACCAATCCATCCTACAGGCAATCAGTCCTAAATATTCATTGGAGGACTGATGTTGAAGTTGAAACTCCAATATTTTGACCACCTGATGTGAAGAACTGACTCATTTGAAAAGACCCTGATGCTGGGAAAGATTGAAGGCGCGAAGAGAAGGGGATGGCAGAGGATGAATGGTTGGATGGCATCACCGACTCTATGGACACGAGTCTGAGTAAGCTCTGGGAGTTGGTGATGAACAGGAAAGCCTGGAGTGCTGCAGTCCATGGGATCGCAGAGTCGGAAACGACTGAGCAACGGAAATGAACTGAACTGAATACTCTCAAAACAAAGTATGACCTTTCTTTCTCTACTTAAAATAGAGGAAAATAGAATGTAACATATTTACCAAAGCAGTTGAAAGTGAAAAGTGAAAGTCCAGGCAAGAGTACTGGAGTGAGTAGCCTTTCCCTTCTTCAGGGGATCTTCCCAACCCAGGGGTTGGTCTCCCACATTGCAGGCAGATTCTTTACCAGCTGAGCCACAAGAGAGCTAAGTACTGAGATGCTACATTTTTCATATAAATAATTTTCAAAGGAAGAAACTGAGCTAAAGGAAAACTAGCTTCAGTGACTTGCTGAAGTCCCTGCCAGGTAACCAGAAGAAATTGTTAAAGAAAATTTATCATCAAACCTTAAAAACTGTAATAGGGAAAGATGGACATTAGGAATAGAGAAAGGAAGAGAGAAAGAAATAAACAACTTTGAAAATGAATGAGCTAGCACTCTACATAGATACATGTATGATCCAAAAATACTTAATGAAAAATAACATTTCAGAATATATTCATTATGATAGTTTGTGCAGAAATCATAAAAGCAAACCTGTATTTTTATTTGAGCATCTTTGTCAAGTTGTTTTCTTCCCTCTGATTATTTTACTATGAAATATGTCATATTTTTTGGTCTCTGAATTCATTTATTTTTACTTTTTTTCCTACTTTGAAAAAAAATGAGGTATATCTAACACATAATAATGCATTAGTTTTAGGTATAAACATAATGATTTGATACATGTAAATATTGTGAAATGATTATCACAATAAGTTTGTCAACATTCATCACCATACATAGTTACACTATTTTTTTCTTATGATAAGAACATTTAAGACCTACTTTCTTAGAAACTTTCAAATATACAATTTAGTGTCAGTATTTAGAGTCACCAGGCTGTGTATTATATCTCCATGAGTTAGTTATATTATAACTTAAAAATTGTACCTTTTGACCACCATCACTCATTTTAAAGCCTCATCCCTCAGTCCTCATAAAAATATCAGATATCTTATAAAGTGTATACAACATGGGTATAATTTAATGAATAGTAATACAACAAATACCCTCTACCCACCATCCAGCTTAGGAAAGATAACCTCACCCTAACTATCCCTTATCCAGTCACATGCTCCCTTCATCACACCAGAAGAAAACACTCTTCCTAGACTTTGTGGTTATAATTCTCTCATTTTCTTTTAAGTTTCACAACAAATCTATATATACTAACTAATATGCTTAGATTTGTATATTTTAAACTCAATGTAAATAGAATCAAATGTACAAATTATTTACAAACAAATGTAAATATTGTTTTTGTTCTTATGTGACTTGCATTTTTTTGGCATAATGATATCTTTGCAATATTAATTGGTATGTATGCATTGTTATGGGTTGAATTGTGTCCCCTAATATTCAGATACTAAAGTCATAACCCCAGGTACCTCAGAACGTGACCTTACTTGAAACAAAGTAATTGCAGATCTACTTAGCTAAGATGAGCTTACATTTGGCTAGTGTTTATGTGTGCTCAGCTGCTCAGCCGTGCCTGACCCTTTGCAGCCCCACGGACTGTAGCCCCTCCAGGCTCCGCTGTCCACGGGATTTCCCAGGCAAGGATACTGGAGTGGGTAGCCATTTCCTACTGCAGGGGATCTTCCCGACCCAGGGATTGAACCCGTGCCTCCTGCATCTCCTGTTTTGGCAGGTAGAGTCTTCACCACTGCACCACCTGGGAAGACCCTGCTTCAGAGCAGGGTAGGGCCTAATTCAGTGTGACTGGTATCCTTATAAAAAGAAGAAAACTGGACACAAAGAGAAGGAAGGAAGGGAGGATGAACTGAAAGGAGGGAGGAGAGAAAGAATAAAAGAGAGAAAGGAAAGATGAGGGGAAGAAAGAAAGGAGAGACACTCCATGTTTCTCTGAAGAGACGGTACAAATCAGTTAGCAATGAACACCTCAGGGCAGGAACCAGGTTGCAACTAGTATCTTCCATTACTTGCAGATGCCATGAAATGTCTGGCCACCAATTTTTTTCTCTTATTTAGGAAGAAAGCTTTATGTTGAGTGGAGGTGTGTTCATTTGCCCTCTCATGGTCTAATAGACAAAACCCAGAGGAGGCCAGGGACTTCATTTCCCCAGAGTCATGAAATTTGCCTTGCTGATGGGATAGACACTGGCACAGTGGGGAAGAATCATCCAACAACAAACCCTACTCAGGTTCCTGTTCGCTTCCCCACCTCTGTGGGAAAAATAATAATTAAAGTAGCCTGGGACACTGTGTTTAGAACTTCTAGGCATGATAGTCACTGGATATCTGAAAAGCTATCGGGAAATTTCAATAACTTCTGAGACAGCCAAAATAATTAGGCTGACATGCTGTCATCTACTGCATTCATTTTTTAAAATATGGACAGTATCTACAGCTTTTCACAAAGCCCACTGAACTTTCTAGATGAGTCACAAGACTGTATATTGAATTGTTGTTTTCCTAACTTGCTGTGTCTCCATTATCTGTATTTGATTATGTTTGGACAGAGTGGGTGATGTTACATTCCTGTGTCCTAATAATATCATCTTCAGGCTTTGGGTCATAAACTTTCCTTGTAAGTTTAAAACTCCTGAGAATGCTGAGAGTCTGGCACACCATATGTATTTAATTAATACATTTGGAAATTAATGAATGTATAAGTAAATTAATGAACATAAAATAATGAACAAAAACAGTTTGGGTACAATCCAAACTATGTGTATTAGTCTCCTATGACTGCATAACAAATTATCACAAATTTAAGGGTTAAAAATATGCCCATTTATTAACTGACAGTTGGGTAAGTTTGAAATCCAGCACAGAATGACTGGGTTCTCTACCAATGGAATCATAGAGCCAAAATCCAGGTGTCAGTCAGACTGAGTCATTTTCTGGAGACTCTGTGAGAAAACTCACTTCCAAGGCTCATTTTTGTTATTGGCAGATTTCAGTTCCTTAGGCTAGATTACCGAGTTTTCCATCTCCTTGCTAATGACAAGCTGATGACTGCTCTCAGTTCCCAAAAGACAGCATCCTTTCCCTGCCATCTACTCCTGTCTATCCTTAAGTCAGCAAAGATGATTCCAATTTTCCTACTTCCCATTTCTGGTTGATTCCTCTTCAGTCAGCCAGAGAAAGCTCTCTGCTTTTAAAGGGATCATGTAATTAGGTCAGACCCAAATTTTACAGTTTACACTGTGCCAGGTAACATTACCCAGTCACAAAACAAAGTCTATCAAATTCACACAGGGTGTGTACCACAAGGGGCAGGAAATCTTGGAGGCCACCTTAGAATTCTTTCCACCATACCATGGAAGATGACTTCAGTGGACGCCAGGGCCCACCACGGTACTGCTCTGAATGCACTATTTGATATTTTAAGATTGCTTGATTATTATGTTGGAAGACCTCAGGGTTCAAAACCAATAAATCATTTTGTTTTCCCTTTTCAGTTTTTTAAAATATATTTTCTAACCTTGCATCTGTGTTTTTCTGAAATAGCTCCTGCAGCAGATAGAAAAATTCTATTACTTGCTTCCATTAAATTAGTGGTGTATAAATGTAGACAAAACCAGAAAATATCCCCTTAGAAAAATCCAGTGACTTTGGAGCCCTTCTCAGTTGTAGCACTAAAACTGGATTGTTACATTCATTTTAAGGGCTGATAAAAGGAAACACTGATAGCCAGCTAGTGTTAAAGGACCTGTCCTCATATCTTCTAGATTAGAGCAATAGAAGTAATCTTATGACTAAGAGAAATGAAAAATACAGAACTGCTGTTACTTCAGAATTTTGCTTTTGTACAAACTTCTGAGTTATTAAAATAGCCATTTATTGAAATATTTAGTATTTAGGAAATCAGCTTATCATGTAATACAGATTACTTCCATCTATTACTAGTCCATGTACAATTATGCAAGTTATACAGTCACTTGAAACCACTTTTCTTTGGAGCCCTCAATTTGGGCGGGGGCTTATTTCTTAATTATTTCTATCTTTCTTGTTCACTCTGCATCAAAAACTTTTCTCAAATTTGAGAAATTAGACATGCTGGCTTGAGTCACTGGATCAAGAACAGTAAAGCCATGACTCAGAGAAAGATTACATTATTGAGAAGAAAAATAGGAAATCAGTAAAAAAAAAAAAAAAAAAAAAAAGATTAGAATGGAAACCAGGGCATAGTTATGGATAGTGATGAAGCAAATGTTCTTAAGAATTGCTACATTATTTAGTACTAAGGGGTTTAAACATATTTTTTTTTTTTTAATATTTTTGTTTTGTTGGTTATTATGTGTTTGTGCTTATTTCTTTTTTTTTTTTTTTAATATTATTTTATTAGTTGGAGGCCAATCACTTTACAACATTTCAGTGGGTTTTGTCATACATTGACATGAATCAGCCATATAGTTACACGTATTCCCCATCCCGATCCCCCCTCCCACCTCCCTCCCCACCCGACTCCTCAGGGTCCTCCCAGTGCACCAGGCCCGAGCACCTGACTCATGCATCCCACCTGGGCTGGTGGTCCGTTTCACCATAGATAATATACATGCTGTTCTTTCAAAACATCCCACCCTCACGTTCTCCCCCAGAGTTCAAAAGTCTGTTCTGTACTTCTGTGTCTCTTTTTCTGTTTTGCATATAGGGTTATCACCACCATCTATCTAAATTCCGTATATATGTGTTAAAAACTAAGGGGTTTAAACATATTTTAGCAGATCTGTAACCTTTCGATTTTCATAGTCACACTATGAGTAGTTGCTAATGTCCATTTCACAGAAGATACAAGAATTTTTCTCATTTTATGACTCTTTTCTATTAATTCAGTCAGTTTTATTATTTAATTTTATCTCCTTTGTTGACTTTTCAGTGTACTAGTCAGAGTTTCCCAGAAAAACAGAACCAACTATATATGTTTATATTGAGAGATAAAAAAATACATTTTCAAGGAATGAGCTTATATGATTGTCGAGGCTAGCAAGTTCAAAATCTGCCAGTTAGGCTAGCAGACTGGGATCCAGGGAAGAGTCCAGAGGTAGTTTGCTGGCAGAATTTCCCCCTCACTTAAGGGCAGTCAGTCTTTCTTAAGGTCTTCAACTGATTGGATCCCATCCTCCTACTACGGAAGGCAATCTGCTTTACTCAAAGTCTACCGATTTAAATGTTAATCCCATTAAAAAAGAAACACCTAAATTTACCAAATATCTGGTTTCTGGACCTAACTAAGTTGACACATAAAATTAACCATCACATTAGTTATTTTATCAATTGTTTTATTAATAATTTAATTGTATTAGTGGTTGTATGATTTAGTGGTTACTTTAGGGTTTACAGTTTGTATCTTTAACTTATCACAGTCTATTATCAAGTGATACCCTTTTTCTCCGTATAGAGTAAAAAAAAAATCTTACCACAGTGTACTCACATTTCTCTGTCCCTGGCTTGTATTCATACATTTTATTTTAAATATAACTGAAAACCATTGTTACTAATTTTCTTTAAACAATTGATTATCTTTTAAAGATATGCACATTATTTTTAAAAGTATTTTTATTTATCCAGTGGATTCTTTGAGAAGGACTAAATGAACACTCCAGAAAGAGGCCTTAACAAATGACTTCTTGTTCATTAACTGAAGTCTTTATGGAAATAAAATATCTTATTTAATGATCAGGAATTCTCAGATCAACCCCTCTTCCTCCTCACTAGGGAACTCTTTTTTTTTATTCTGAACTATTTGAGAATCAGTTGTATACATCTTGTTCCTTTACCCTTGTTGTTTAATCACTAAGTGTCACTCAACTCTTTGCTATCCCATAAGCTGTAGCCCACCAGGCTCCTCTGTCCATGGGATTTCCCAGACAAGAATACTGGAGCGGGTTGCCATTTCCTTCTCCAGGGCATCTTCCCGATGAAGGGATCGAGCCTGCATCTCGAGCGTTGCAGGAGGATTCTTTACCAATCCTTTACCGCTGAGCCACTGGGGAAGCCCCTCACTAGGGAACTCTTAATTTAAATCCTTAGATATTATTTGTTTTGTGTGGGTGAGAAAATATACTTTTCCATTTTAGTTTGCTCTGTGTTCACCAACTACATACTGGATTGCCTTCTGGTACCTCTTTCTCCCCTTTTTGATAGTTACCCTGGGGTGTTCCTTGGTTTTCATCAGCGCTTTATGCAATTTGCTGAAGATTTGCAGTCTTTGCTTATGTACTTATTCAAAGTTGTCTCTGAGCATAGATTAGGTGTAAATACATTGTTTGAGGATCTTTACTTTCCTTCAACATCCTCTATGAGATGCTGAATTCCAAAATGATCTACTGAGTTGGGACTGCCTTCTCTACCTGTATTTTCAAAGCTGAGTTTCCACCAGAAGGTGTAATTCTAGCATGTTCTGTGCTCACCTTCTACCATGCACTACAATAATAGGTTGGATGAAATGCTGCTCCTTTTTGTGGAAAGACTGGTTTGTTGGGTCTTTCCAGCAACTGGTTTGTTGCTGCAGAGAGAAACAGCAATCTTGACTTTTTCTGGTGTGTGGGTTCTTAGTCGCTCAGTCATGTCCGACTCTTAGAGACCCCATGGACTGCAGCCCTCCAGGCTCCTCTGTCCACGGAGATTCTCCAGGCAAGAATACTAGAGTGGGTTGCCATGCCCTCCTCCAGGGGATTTTCCCAACCCAGGGATCAAACCCAGGTCTCCTGCATTGCAGGCAGACTCTTTACCATCTGAGCCACCAGGGAAGCCCAGGTAATACTTTATAATACACTGTCTGATATATTTCAGAGCATTATTTTTAATGTAACACATCCATTACCATGTGGATTATATCTTCATGCGTTCGTATGCACATCTCTTCTCTGGTCTCATGTAGTATGTGGTTCCTTTTTTAGTTCATTCCAAACACTTACTAGCCTGTTACTTATAAAGGATATACTGCTTGTAGGAATACCAAGTTAACATGATATACAGGAAAGTCCTTTTCCTACAGAGCTTACAATCCTGAATGAAAAGTGTTTAAAGGGAAAATACTGTGGAAAGAAGTAAAAAGAAAAATTCCTATAGCTAAGGGGTAAAAACTATTACAGAATACCCCATTTTAAGGTATAATTAAATACTAAAACCTTCTTAAGTAAGAAAGTATAATTGGACACTCAGACAATTATCTCACAATCACTTGTAAAGGAAAAAAAAACTCAAGTGAGAATTTCCATTAAAAACTGATTATGTTGTAAACAAAAGTAAATGATTTTTAAGTAAATTTAGCATTGCAAACTTAAACGTGAACTACAACAACATTCATCAAACTACTGATAACCTAAATGCTCAAAAATCAATAAAATGTGCTTATTGAGTCAACAGGATTAAAATTTAGATAGCAAAGTAATCATTACATAATAGCCTTACACTAAAGGTAAACACATTGAAAAATGCCTGTACATGTGGATATGTAGTTATCTACATTCACTTCAAAACTGTTTTTTGCTGAACATTTTTAATGGTGCTATAAAATAAAATCAACATGAAAAGAGCAAGAGGAAAATTCAAAAAAAGAAAATTAACTTACAGACAGAAAAGAAAATCTTTAAAAGCATCACAAATATAATACAGAATTCAATACTCTTATGTAGTATTCTAAGACAGCAACTCCCAAGTGCTAAAATAAACTATGGTTGTCTGAATAAAACTGTCTAAAATATAAATTTTTGGCAGCAAATCAGGTAGGAGATGTAGGCATTTGAAAGAGAATTTATAGATGTAAATGCCATTATTATTGTGAACGTGAAAACTTCCTCTCCAGATATAAAAAGGGGGAAGGGTAGATATTACAGTTTGATCACTTCTAGGACACATACTAAACTGCCTACCTACATGTAAACATTTCAAAAGAACCTCTTTGTCAGCCGTACAATAAGCAGATCTCAAGACCAAGACTCCTTAAGCTAAGTCCTAGGCAGTGTTTATGACTATGAATAACTGTGCTTAAAACAATTCACATGGGCAGAGCACCTTACAGCTTGAAAAATATATACACTGCTTTTCAGCCACTCTGTCTGATAGATGGTGGACTTAAACTGAAGAGAGTAGGGATAACCACTAGACCATTCAGGTATGACCTAAATCAAATCCCTCATGAATATACAGTGGAAGTGAGAAATAGATTTACAGAACTAGATCTGATAGACAGAGAGCCTGATGAACTATGGACGGAGGTTCCTGACATTGTACAGGAGACAGGGATCAAGACCATCCCATGGAAAAGAAATGCAAAAAGGCAAAATGGTTCTCTGAGGAGGCCTTACAAATAGCTGTGACAAGAGGAGAAGCAAAAAGCAAAGGATAAAGGGAAAGATATTCCCATTTGAATGCAGAGTTCCAAAGAATAGCCAGGAGAGATAAGAAAGCCTTCCTCAGCGATCAATGCAAAGAAATAGAGGAAAACAACAGAATGGGAAAGACTAGCGACCTCTTCAAGAAAATTAGAGATACCAAGGGAACATTTCATGCAAAAATGGGCTCAATAAAGGACAGAAGTGGTATGGACCTAACAGAAGCAGAAGATATTAAGAAGAGGTGGCAAGAATACACAGAAGTGTACAAAAAAGATCTTCACAACCCAGATAATCACAATGGTGTGATCACTCACCTAGAGCCAGACATCCTGGAATGTGAAGTCAAGTGGGCCTTAGAAAACATCACTACAAACAAAGCTAGTGGAGGTGATGGAATTCCAGTTGAGCTATTTCAAATCCTGAAAGATGATGCTGTGAAAGTGCTGCACTCAATGTGCCAACAAATTTGGAAAACTCAGCAGTGGCCACAGGACTGGAAAAGGTCCACTTTCATTCCAATCCCTAAGAAAGGCAATGCCAAAGAGTGCTCAAACTACTGCACAATTGCACTCATCTCACACGCTAGTAAAGTAATGCTCAAAATTCTTCAAGTCAGGCTTCAGCAATACGTGAACCGAGAACTTCCAGATGTTCAAGCTGGTTTTAGAAAAGGCAGAGGAACCAGAGATTGAATTGCCAACATCCGCTGGATCATCGAAAAAGCAAGAGAGTTCCAGAAAAACATCTATTTCTGCTTTATTGACTACGCCAATGCCTTCAACTGTGTGGATCACAATAAACTGTGGAAAATTCTGAAAGAGATGGGAATACCAGACCACCTGACCTGCCTCTTGAGAAACCTGTATGCAGGTCAGGAAGCAACAGTTAGAACTGGACATGGAGCAACAGACTGGTTCCAAATAGGAAAAGGAGTATGTCAAAGTTGTATATTGTCCCTGCTTATTTAACTTCTATGCAGAGTACATCATGAGAAACACTAGGCTGGAAGAAGCACAAGCTGGAATCAAGATTGCTAGGAGAAATATCAATAACCTCAGATATGCAGATGACACCACCCTTATGGCAGAAAGTGAAGAGGAACTAAAAAGCCTCTTGATGAAAATGAAAGAGGAGGGTGAAAAAGTTGGCATAAAGCTCAACATTCAGAAAACGAAGATCATAGCATCTGGAACTCATCCCATCACCTCATGGCAAATAGATGGGGAAACAGTGGAAATTGTCAGACTTTATTTTTTGGGCTCCAAAAAATAAATCACTGCAGATGGTGACTGCAGTCATGAAATTATAAGACGCTTACTCCCTGGAAGGAAAGTTATGACCAACCTAGATAGCATGTTAAAAAGCAGAGACATTACTTTGCCAACAAAGGTCCATCTGGTCAAGGCTATGGTTTTTCCAGTGATCATGTATGGATGTGAGAGTTGGACTGTGAAGAAAACTGAGCGCCGAAAAATTGATACTTTTGAACTGTGGTGTTGGAGAAGACTCTTGAGAGTCCCTTGGACTGCAAGGAGATCCAACCAGTCCATCTTGAAGGAGATAAGTCCTGGGTGTTCATTGGACGGACTGATACTGAAGCTGAAACTCCAATACTTTGGACACCTCATGCGAAGAGCTGACTCGTTGGAAAAGACCCTGATGCTGGGAGGGATTGGGGGCAGGAGGAGAAGGGGACGACAGAGGATGAGATGTCTGGATGGCATCACCGACTCGATGGGCATGAGTTTGAGTAAACTCCGGGAGTTGATGATGGACAGGGAGGCCTGGCGTGCTGCAGTTCATGGGGTTGCAAAGAGTCGGACACAACTGAGCGATAGAGCTGAACTGAACTGAGGCCGAGAAAATAGATATTACAATAGTAAGGGAATTGTCTGAGGCCATGTAATAGATAGGAAAAGACAAAGAACTATAATTTAGGTCCCCTGACTTCTAGTCCTGTAGTTGTTACTCTCCACTACATGGTACCTCTTGTTGCAACCCATCCACTACATCCCTAGTCTGGGGAAAAAAAAAAAAAAAAAAAACTTGCAAGAAACTGCCAGTGATGAGACATGTTAGAAACTTGTGCAAATTCCAAAGGAACAATAAATAATTTTTTTTTTTAACTATGTGTGACTTTCATAAAGGAACATGATGGAAACTTACTGAGGTAAATTTGTCGATGGTGATGATGATTTTATTATTTTTATAATAACATTTTTATCTGTTTCTAACTAAAATACTAATTCATGTTCATTACAGAAAGATTGAAAAATATAAAAGACTATAACGAAGAAAATTAAAAATCACTAATTACATTCTGTCCTCTCCTGTGATTTTCTTTGAAAGACCAGCCGAAGTCTTGGCATTTTTATCAAACTCATACAAAGCCAGTTTAATAAATAAAATATATTACCCTCATTGTGCTTTGAAATTGTCTCACTCAACTTAGAACCAGGGTCTCTTGAGAATTTTATGTGTTATCAAATCAACTTCCAATGATCTGAGTTAATTGCTAGATAAATCAGCAGAGATAATCCCAGATCATTATTCTTGAACAGTGCTGCTCCTGCATCTGGGAACACTAATATAAGCTTCCTAAGTGGTTTCTACACAACTGTTTGAGAAGCAAGTGGATCATAAATCCATTCCCAAATTGGCATCAGTGGTCAAAAAGGCATGGTATCGGAAAAAGCAAAAAAGGTAAGTGCTAGTTGTTAATCCAGAAAAGAATTGGTATGTGTTTATATAGCTAAGATTTGGTCTTGACTACATCTTCAGCTTCATGAACTGATACCAACCGTTCTCATCCTCCCTGCCTTACTTCACCCCCTTCTCCCATCCTAATCCTCTTTTGATGCAAGATGCTTTGCTAGTCCTGCCTTACAGTTCAGAAAAAGAAGTTAGAAGAGTAGTCCAATGCTGTTTCCTCTCTACCAAGTGGATCTCTTCCTAATGATACATTCTTCCAAATTCTGCAAAGCAAGAAGTGGGTAAACTGCAGGAAATAGTCTTTCCTGCCTTTGTGGGGAGTAGTTCCTCACCCTTGGATGCCCTTTCCTTATTTCAAACTCAAGTAAATTCCTAATAAGTCTTCAGACATTTTTTCCCTACAAATCCTTCCCAGCCTTCCAGCTCTCAATCCTTTCCTCCCCAATAAAGTGAACACTCTGTCTATGATGGACCATAACCCACACATAACGCTGTTTTGTAATGATTCACTGATGCATCTTTCCTCTCACTGGATTGTGAGCCCATTAAGATCAGGGAGTGTGCCTTTCTCCTGTTTATGTCCCAGTATAAACACCCTACTCATTGAATAACTTTGTGTGGAATAAAGGACTGTAACCAAAGAATCAGAAAAAGAAGGGAAAGTAGGATAAATAAGGGCAAATAGGGAGGGAGAAAAGAAAGGGGGAATTTTTTCTTGATAATTCAAAGTACTACTAGAGTGAGAATTCCAATCTTGTTGAGTAAGTCACACTAAATTTGACCACTCAGGTAGTATAATAACCACAGATAGTAAGAATAGTATTTCTCATCATCACTTGTACAACTGAAGAAGTATGTAAGAAAATTTTAAACATGGCAACCTTGTATTTCTTCACTGATTTCTGTCTTTTAACAGACATGCATGGTTTAGTGGGATGAACCTGAGCTGAGAGTGATAACAAGAGGATTTTATTCCCATCTGTCAAAATATGACCTCGAACAGATCACTTAGCATCCCTTCTCTCAAGTTACCCAGATTAAAAATGAGACACCTGAACACAATAAGTCTTTCTAACTCAAGCAAACAATGTTCTGGGAATAATTATCAGTTAATCAGATATCAAATTGGACAGGAATTAAGAATTTTATTTTGGGATGACTGAGATAAAAATAATGAAAACATTTAAGAAAGAGATCTTTGTACTGTTTGAGGACTCTAGTGTTTGAATGTGAGTTTTATCACCTATTAAATGTCAAGAGTGAAGTGGATTATAACTATAATGATGACGCCTTGGCAGGTACCCAGAAATGCACGACAGAGCAAGGAACAAGAGCTGCACCCATCTTTTTCACAATTGTATTCTCCCAGCAACCAGTTAAATGTCAGATAAATCATAGAAACTCAAAAAAAAAGTGTTAATGGAATAGATCCTTTATGATTTCCAAATAATAACACTCAGAGTCTTAATTAGCAGATAATGTGCAGAATTTCAAATTCTGAATAGGAATTCTTTCTGAATCTTATTTTCATATAATCATCAATATTTACTCATATTGACCACTATGTTTCTCTCTGTCTAATTCATGAGAGACCCAGAACATCTAGCTCAGTGTTCCACCACACTTTGCTCCTCAAAGAAGTTCATATTAGGTCACAGCAAGAAGTCAATTCAAATTGTTCATTTTACTCATTTATATGTGTCTGACTTACAGTAGGGGTTTAATAGATACTTGTTGAATAAATTTGATTTGAATGAGTAAGAACAGCTCTGATATTGGAATTTCTTAAAATTTCAAATGTTCTTTTAGATTAATTTGTCTTGTTTCATTGTATTTTTTTTTTTTTGCATTGTCTCAGCATCCTACTGAGTTTTGAAATAATTCTCTGAAGCTCAAATCCTCTGTTAGTAAAAACAAAGCTCATGAAATAAACTAACACATAATTTCTTGTGCCTGGGGTTAGAGATTAAAATAATAACTGAGAAATATATGTGCTCTTCCTCATTCATCTGATTGTTATCTCCTGAAGCACCAAAATACATCAACAAGAGAAACAAGGGACTACATTTATTCCTATAAAGAACAAAAAGCAAGGAGAAAAATGACATTGTGCTATAGATTAGGATATTGTGGAGTATGTGTAATAAAAACTAATTCTGGGTAGTTTCTAAGATCAAATTTGTTTAGAGCAATTTAAGATTCAAAACAAAATTTAAAGGAAAATACAGAGATTCCCCTTAAATCCCAACCCCACAAATGCACAGCCTCCTCCATTATCAACATCATTCACAAGAATGGTACATTTGTTACCAAGGATGAACTTACATTGACACATCATAATCACTCAAAGTCCATTGCTTATTTGAAGATTCACTTTTGGTATTATATACTCTATGGGTTTGATCAAATGTATAATAAAATATCCACCATTATAATACCATATGGTGTATATTCACTGCCCTAGAATTTCTCTGCACTTTGCCTATTTATCCACCTTCCACCCTCACCTCTGACAATCATGGATCAATTTACTGTTTCCATATTGTTGTTCTGTTACTCAATTGTGTCTGACTCTTTGCCACTTCATGAACTGCAGAATGCCAAGTTTCCCTGCCTTCACCATCTCCGGGAGTTTGCTCAAACTCCTGTCTATTGAGCCAGTGATGCCATCCAACCACCTTATCCTCTGTTATCTCCCTTCTTCTCCTGCCCTCAATCTTTCCCAGCATCAGGGTCTTTTCCAGTGAGTCAGCTCTTTGCATCAGGTGGCCAAAGCATTGGAACTTCAGCCTCAGCATCAATCTTTCCAAAGAATATTCATGGTTGACTTCCTTTAAGGTTGACTGGTTTGATCTCCTTGCAGTCCAAGGGACTCTCAGGAGTCTTCTCTAGCACCACAATTCGAAAACATCAATTCTTCACTGCTCAACCTTCCTTATTGTCCAACTTTCACATCCATACATGACTACTGAAAAAACCATAGCTTTGAACCTTGTCAGCAAAGTGATGTCTCTGCTTTTTAATATGCTGTCTAGGTTTATCATAGCTTTCCTTTCAAGGAGGAAGTGTCTTTTAATGTCATAAAAACACAAGTAGGGATAAATTCAAATACATAAACATAAGTAAGCAAGAAACAGTTCTTATAAGATGCCACACAAGAGGAAGGATAAGTGAAAGGGAGCTAGGAAAGATTGACCAGTTGTGTATACTCATCAAATATTTCTTATATTTCTTATGTAATATTTCTTGTCTTTGGTGTTGTACTTTAAAAGATGTCACCATATCTAAGGTCATTTGGGTTTTCGCCTACTTTTTTCTGGGAGTTCTACAATTCCATGTTTTACATTTGGGTCTATGATCCATTTTGAGTTAGTTTTTTGAAAGATTTAACATCTGTGTCTAGATTCTTTTTTTTTTTTTTTTTTTGGCCTTGGTATGTCAAGTTGTTACAGTCCCATTTGCTAAAGTGACTATTTTCTCTCCATTTTATTTCCCTTGGTCCTTGTCAAAGATCAGTTGACTATATTATGGGGACATATTTTGGGGCTCACTATTCTGTTCCGACTCGATGGGCATGAGTTTGAGTAAACTCTGAGAGCTGGTGATGGACAGGGAGGCCTGGCATGCTGCAGTTCATGGGGTCGCAAAGGGTCAGACACAACAGAGCGACTGAACTGAACTGATTCTCTTCCATTGGTCTGTCTATTCTTTCACTGACACAACACTCATTTAATTGCTGTAGCTCCATACTAGGTCTTGAGGTAGGGTGGCATCAGTCTCCCAACTTTGTTCTTCTCCTTCCTGTTGACTATTCTGGGTCCTTTGCCTTTCAATATTAACTTTAGTATAAGCTTGTCAATATTCATCACATAACTTTGCTGGGATTTTGATTGGGGTTGCATTCAATCTGTGGATTGAGTTGGAAAAAAACTAACATGTTGACAATATTGAAGTTTTCTATCCACAAACAAGGAATGTCTCTCCATTTGTTTAGTTATTCTTTGATTTTATTCATCAGAGTTTTACATTTTCCCTCATTTAGAAATAATATGTATTTTGCTAGATTTACACCTAGATATTTCATTTCAGGGGTGCCAATGTGAATGACATCATTTTTTTTTAAAATTTCAGTCTTCACTTTTAATCTTTGCCATATAGAAAAGTAATTGACTTTCATATATTAACCTCATATCCTGCAACTTTAGAACTAATTGCTGGTTAATTCCAGGAATTTATCAGTTGATTCTTTCAGTTTTAGTACATAGATGGGCATGTCGTGTGAGAACAAAGATAATTTTATGCCTTCCTTCCCAATCTGTGTTTCCTTTTCTTGCCTTATTCAAAAATTTCTTATCCTTAAGGTACAGTTTGAAGTATCTTAAATCAAAATTTTAAAAGTTCTCTTGGGTCACATAACTGGGATAGAGAAATAATTATAGCATCAGGCAAGCTGGACCAAGGCTCTGATAATATCATTAGGATTCTGTCTCTTCTCTGCTCTCTGCCAGTCCTGATAAGTCCAGCAAGGAAGGATCTGACTTTGGTTCCATGACATACCTGAACTAATCACTGTGACTCAGGGGATGGAGAATTTTTCTTGGACAAGCTTGCAATGATGAGCTGGCCCTGTAGCCAGGGAGAATGGTATCTACTGAGATGGACAGCCCCACCTGCAACATGTGAAATGGGGGATTGACACTACCTAAAGCAAGTAAGACAGTAGAATAGAACAGAGCCATGGGAAGCCAAAGTCAGGGTATCTTATGCTATCACTTTCAGAATCACTGTTATCATACTCATGAAAGACTTTGATCTCTGAATTTAAAATCTTCTTGATACACTGCACTGCAAGGAACATCCAGGAAGCTGCCTTAACAGGCATTCACCTGAGCTTCAGTGTTTTTTGACTTTTTAAACACCATTATTTTCTTTTCCATTCCACTTCTCACTTTGATGGGTACAACTTGAGCTTTACCTGAAAATGTGCAGCTCTTGAAATCTTTAATTAGTTTTGCCATGTTGACAACTTTCCATCGATTCGATTGTCTTGGGCCCTATCACGTAGTGCATCCTGCCCACTGACTTTGCAAAGCAGAGCTTTGTTACTATGAGCTCCTGTGTGGTCTCCCCAGGTTCATATTATTTAGACTGTATGGCATCCATCATTCAGTACACCTCTTGAACATCCCTATTCCTTTACCTTTTGTCTTTGGCTCTATAATCATACTGTATCAGTTTCCTAGAGTTGCTGTAACAAAACACCATAACATGTGTGATTTAAAACAATAGACATTTTTATCTCATGGATTGAGGACAACCGTTTTGAAATCAGTAACACTGAGCCAAAATCATGGTCTTGGCAGGGCTGTGCTTTCTCCAAAGGCTCTGGGAGAAAATATACTGCTTGCTTCTTCCAGTTTCTGGATGGAGCCAGCATTCCTTGGCTTGTGACTGCACCCCTCAATTTTTAAGACCAGCATCTTCAAAGCGCTCTCTGCTTCATCTTCACATTGCCTCCTCCTTCATGTGTGTATCAGATCTCTCTGCCTCTCTTTTAGAGGACACTTGTAATGGCATTTAGGACCCACCTGGGTAAATAATACAGGATAATCTATCTCAAGATTTTTAAATTAACTACATCTGCAAAATATAAGGTGATATTTGCAGTTTCCAGGGATTAGAGTCTTCTGCAGGGCTGGATGGGGGCAGGGGTAGATTTTTCACCTACTGCCTATTTCAATACCTATTTGGCATAAAGCCAACTCAGGGATCAACCAATAATCTCTCTTCACTCACTGACTGCTTGCCTAATTGTCACTGATTATTTAGAATGTTCACACACAAGTTGATGGTCTCATTATCTTTCCATGATCAGATATCTCTTCTGTGTGCGGTGCTTAGTCCTTAGTTGCTCAGTCATGTCTGACTCTTTGGGACCCCATGGACGGTAGACCACCAGGCTCCTCTGTCCATGGGGATTCTCCAGGCAAGAATACTGGAGTGGGTTGCCATGACCTCCTCCAGGGGATCTTCCCAACCCAGGGATCAAACCCAGGTCTCCCACATTGCAGGCAGATTTTTTTACCGTCTGAGCCACAAGGAAGCCTGAGATATCTCTTCATCTACCTTTAAGTTCAGTTATATACCTTCACATCCTGTAAAGCTCTCCTGATTGCATCAATCAACGCATCTACAGAAATGTCTTTTCTCCCACAGAGAGCTATGAACTGAGGTATTTTGTCTGTCTTTATCAATCACCACCCATCCTCAATTCCTAGCTCAGGGTCTAGAGAACCATTGGCACTTGATTCAGATTTATTTACTGGTTTATTCTTTCCAGTACAAAAGAAAAGGATGTTCTATTTTCCCTGTGTTACTAATCCCATTCCCTCTGATATCTTGCTCCCTCCTTGTCTATATCTGTAATTTCTCCCAATCCTCTCTCTCCTGGCTGCTTCCCTGTATCCTCTAAACTTAAGTCTCTTTCACCCTTCAAAATATGCAAATGATTTCAGGAATAGTTTCAAAAGGTTGTATCAGGCCAGACCATTCGAGACTCCTCATGCTCCATGGCTCAGTCATGTCTGACTCTTTGTGACCCCATGGAGCCTGCCAGGTTCCTGTGTCCATGGGGTTTCCCAGGCAAGAATACTGGAGTGAGTTGCCATTTCCTCCTCCAGGGGATCTTCCCCACCCAGGGATCGAACCCCACCTCTCCTGCATTGCAGGCAGATTCTTTCACAACTGAGCCACCTGGAAAGCCCTCAAGACTTCTTATCTCTCAACAAAAATAACAAAAAACATGAGGTAAAGTTATCATAATGAAATTCAAGCATTAATCTCTTTCTGGGAAGCCCTAAGGCTGATGAACCAGAAAATTAAAATATCTATGAGATGCTGAAAAAAATATGCATTGTTTTTCCTTCAGTATGTGGCAAGAACATAAAGCCTATAACTTTATGCCTCACTAGAGAGAATAAAAATTTTCACAAACTTATATAACATGAATTTTGAAGTGGATCTCTTGCTGATTGGAATAATGGCTTCACCATATTTGCAAATAAATGTCTTAAATTTGAGCTCTAAAAATGAAAGAGTATAGATACAAATGAAGAGTCAAAGTGGTAGAGTTCTGTGATTTGATGGTTTGATGGTTCTTTTCTACATCTGGAATCTTTTCGAGAAGTCAAGATTTTTATATGTTAAATAAGTAAATATGTATGCACTAAATATATTAAAACAGGTAAGCAGAGAAGAGCAAGAGTTAGACTACTTCAGTTTTACAGTAAACAAAGCCACACGGGCATTAGCTATATCTAATAGCATGCTAGTGGTCCAGCCCTCCAGAAGTATGCTAGCACCTCAAATATATCACAGAGGCCATGTTAGCCCTTTCAGTAGTATATAGATCCAACCTAATCAACTGCACCATGTACAAGTATGCACGTGAAATTATCTTTTTTGGGCTGTACTGCACAGCATGTGGGATCTTAGTTCCCCAACTAGTGATCAAACCCACACTCCCTGCACTGGAAGTCAGAGTTTTAACCACTGGACCACCAGGGAAGTCTAGAAATTATCATCATTATTGTTAATCATTAGCTAAAGCGAAGGAAGACATAGGAATAATGCCTACTTACAATGAATAATCCTGAGTTATTTACATTGTAATCCACAGCAATGTACTGGGAGATGAGAGCAAGAGATTTCATGTCTCAGTTATGTTGAAACTCTTGTTCAGCTGAAATAAAGTCACATAACACAAGGAACATAATACCTAACCAGTGGAAAGACCCGAGGCAAGGACAAGACTGTGTCTCTTTTTCCTCTTCTGTTTGTTCAGCTTGCAGCAAAGAGCCTAGTACAGAGCAGATGCTAAATAATTATGTGTTGAATAGATACTATAGCTGAGTTAGAAATTCAACTCTGGTAGGACAAGAAAAAAGACAGCAATACTGATTATGTAGAATATAATTGGGACTTTTGCTGGGCACTGTATATAAATTATGTTAATTCTCTTCAGAGTCTGTAAAACAGGCATATTATCCCCATCACATGAATGGCAAAGACCTAGATCCGTAACACATCTAGCAGGCCTTGAATGAACTAACTTTGCCTGAGAGTATTACTGCTGGCTCATTTGTCATCACTGCAGTCCTTGAACTTATCCCAGGCTATGTATGTGTCCTTGGCTTCTACCCCAGCTGAAAAGTGGGACTTCCTCAAGCAGGTCTTCCCGTAATTGCTTCTTAGCATTTAGCACAACCCTAAATGACTATCTGTTCAGCCCTTGGCTTCTGTGTGCCTTCTCTGAGACTGTGAACTCCCCATGGCGGCCTTCATGTGTCTTTTTGATTGTTTTATCCCCAACATTTACTACACTCTCCGATGTATATTATATTTTCAAATATATGTGATGAATAAATGAAGAATGGGAAAACTCAAGGTCACAGAAGTTAAGCGATTTACTCAAAATCCCACAGCTAGTAAGTGATATGAGTGAATTTTAGGCTAGGGACATCAACTTTCAAAAGCTGTATCTTAGAGCAACTAAGAAAATGAAAGATTGGTTTGGGATTATAAGATACCTTTGAGATAAATAAGCAGATGGCATATAATAAAGATAAGATAAATCTAATATCCTTGATAAAGTGAAAAGGCAATGAAAACTGAAAAGGTTCATAATGAGTATTCCTACCATTATAGAAATAATCCCCATCATAATTAATGCCAGATATCACACTAAATACTGTATATAGGTTATACTTTTAAGACTTATAATAACCTCAAGATAGGTATTATTATTATTATTCCTGCTTTATGGAGGATTTAAAACTTTCCTCCAATAAATAGCCACATAAGCAGAGTCCATATGCACTTACAAGCAAATTTATAAGACTTTCAAGCTCAAAGTTTAGAATTTTTGTGACTGTCTTATTTGCTTACTTGTTTCCTTAGACCTACAATCTACAAAATTTTGATGACTAAAATTAAGAGTGACCCAACTGCTGAAAAACAGATTGCAATTTTAGGCTGACTTCAGTTCAGTCACTCAGTTGTGTCCGACTCCTTGCGACCCCATGGACTGCAGCACGCCTGGCCTCCCTGCCCATCACCAACTCCCGGAGTTAATATCCACAAAAGAGATAGTCGCTGGGAACCTTTCCCTGAAATAGTTAATTTTGTTTCTACCTGATTTGGGAACAGGAGTTCTCCTGTCACCTTTCATAAAGAGAAGATAGCTTTCTGAGAAGAAATCTAACCAGACTAGCACCAAGCTTGTGGAAGGAACTGGCAACGTGTTATGTGCTAGAGATGGAGTTTCTAGCGATCCTGGAGGACACTGCTGCCCCCTCGTGCCTAAACACTGTAATAAAATACACGGAGAAACGCTGCTCACCCGGCTGGTCTGAGCTCCGGAGGGCCCTGTGATGAGCGCTATGACTGACAGTAACCAGGCGGGGGTCTCAGCGGCCACCGTGCCAGCCTTGAAAGCCTAGAAGCAGTGCGGGTCGAGACACATTCTCCTCTCAATCAGCTTCTGAGACTCTGGCTAATTGCTCTCTTTGTTTAAAAAAAATTATTTTGTAGTTATCAACTGTAGTATCAATTAATTAACAATGTTAATTTCAAGGGTACAGCAAAGTGATTCAGTTATACATACACATGTATCTATTCTTCAAATTCTTTTCCCATTTAGATTGTTACAGAGTATTGAGCAGAGTTCCCCGTGCACTGTAATAGGTCCTTGTTGGTTATCCATTTTAAATATAGCAGTATGAGAAAAATAAAAAATAAAAAAATAAATATAGCAGTATGGTACTGTGTCAATTCCAAACTCCCCAAATATCCCTCCCCCACCCCCAGTTATCTCATTTTCTAAGTCTGTGGGTCTGCTTCTGTTTTGTTCATAACTTCATTTGTATCCTTTTTTTTTTTTAAGATTCTGCATATAAGGGAAACTATGCATTTGTCTTTGTCTGACTTATTTCAATTACTATGATAATTGTTCTTGGTGGTTTGGAAATATTGGTTGAATTAATGATCAATGATTTTTTTTGGTGAATTAATAGGGATTAAAAAAATAGGATAATTCGTTCTCTATTGGTTTATTTTTCTTTTCTATAGTTACACTTGCCTTTCACAATGGCAGCTTTGTAAAGTAAAGCTTTGTAGTCAAACTCAGGTTCAGATCTCTACTACTGCTTAATATCTGTGTGATCTTGGGGAACCTTCTTAAACTCCTCTGACTGCTCATTTCTTTTGTATCATGTGAGAAAATATCTACCTCCTCTGCTTGTTATGAGGATTTAATGATGACATGTATCAAGACCAGGCTCAGTGCTCAACAGACCACAGGTCATTAAACATCCCTTTTGTTAATCCTCAGTCTTTCACAGTTTCTTTAGACATACCTTAGAATGGGTTTTTGAAACATCTGAACCTAGACAAATCAAATCAACTACATACACACACATATCACTGTAATCCCTAGTTTATTCTTCTGGGTACAGTAGAATGTCCATCATATTTGTCAGCGAGCAGTAAAGAGAACTCATTTTCATTTTCCCAATCTATAGAGACATGTAATAAAATGACAAGAGGTTATTGCTTATGTTAAAGTGCCTTTAACTATAAAGAACTGAAAATCAATAAATAAAAAGGGTCTACAAAATGAGGAAAATAAATATTCTCACATAAGAAGCCAAGAGATGACAGGCACAATGAAGTTATCAAAGAGCCAGAATCTAGGCAATTTTGTAGGTGGGAAAATTAGACTGAGAGAGAATACAATTATTGCAAGGCTCCAGGAAATGTTTTATCTTACAATGGTGGTGTTTGTCTGAACATGTACATCATTGTCTTAGTGTTTCACTCTCTCTGATTGAAAAATTGCAGGATTCTTTTAAGTAGATATTTTATTCAGTTTTCCCCCCAATATCATTAAGCTGATGGGGTGCCAATTTGAAAGTGATTTGATAAATTCACAAAATCTGCATAATGACCTTGGTGCTATAAAGCAGAAATAAGTAAGGGCAGAGCATACCCCTGCATATGGAATACTATTCATAGCATTTGTGATAAGGATATACAGATTTGCAGTCTTAGCTGGTCCTGTACGTAGCTGGGCACAGCCCTGACAGGATATATTCCTTCCAAATCTAGTTAGACTAAGGCTCCAAGTAGTATAGTTGCTAGCTGTGGTCAAAATAGTAGAGCATTTGTACAAGTCTGAAGAGTTTCTCTTGTTTGATTTACAGTGAATGTAACTATAAAAAAGATTGTTAAGCAGAAATTGCTAAGAAAACCAAAGTCAAACCACACTGAGATAAAGCAGGCATGGTAGGCAGAGATCTAAGATAACACACCCAAGAGTCCTGTCTCCTGGTTATTCAGCCAAATACCAATCCAGATATTGCCATGGGGGGGATTTAGAAGATGTAATTAAAGCTCCAAGACAGTTGAACTTAAAATACAGAGACACTCTCGGGTTTGATCTCTTCACATGACACTTTAAATTATAGGAGAAGTAGAGGGAATCAGAGTGTGAGAAGGACTTAACACGCATTTAATGACCTGAAGATGCAGGAACTTATGTGAAAAGAAAAGGGCTTCCCTCATGGCTCAGACAGTAAAGAATCTGCCTGCAATGCAGAAGACCAAATTTCAATCCCTGGATTGGAAAGACCCTCTGGAGGAGGGCTTGGGAACCCACTCCAGTATTCTTGCCTGGAGAATCCCATGAAACTTGGCAGGCTACAGTCCATGGGTTCACAAAGAGTCAGAGATGGCTGAGTGACTAACACACACACGTGAAAAGAAAGTGAACAGAGGCCACGTGGGCTAGCTAATAACCTGCAAGATAACAAAGACTTCAGTCTTAACAGCCAAAAGAAGCTAAATTCTGCCAATCAGCTGAATGAGCTTAGAAGAAGAATGTGAGGTCCAGATGAGAACCAGAGGCAGACGACATTTGAATGTGAGACCCTGAGTGGAGAATACAGCCAAACCATGACAGACTTTCCCTACAGAGCTGTGAGGTAATAAGCCTGTGTTGTTATAAGTACCAAGTTTCTGGTATTGTTGTACAACAGGAGACTGATACACACACCTGCTCTCTGGGCACTTTGGTTTTTCTTTCCTCAAATGGTTTTGAATACCTGTAGAATTTAATTGTGTTGTAATTGACACAGTAGTCAACTAAATGAACCTTTTGCATAAAGTTGGGAAAATCCTTTTTCAAAGGCTCTTTAGGATTTCCCTGGTGACTCAGAAGGCAAAGAATCTTCCTGCCGGGATTCAATCCCAAGGTTGGGAAAATCCCCTGGAGAAGGGAGTGGCTACCCACTCCAGTATTCTTGCCTGGAGAATTCCATGGACCGAGGAGCCTGGTGGACTACAGTCTGTAGGGTCACAGAGTCAGACACAACTGAGTGACTAACACTTTCACACTCACTTTTTGCATCAAATAACTAGGGGACTCCCCTGGTGGTCCAGTGGCTAAGACTCTATGCTCCTAATGCAGAAGCCTGGGTTTGATCTCTGGTTAGGGAACTAGATCCCACCCGTAGCAACTAAAATCCCATGTGCCACAACTAAAACCTGGCACAGCTAAATAAATAACATAACATAACGTATTTATTTAGCTTCCCTAGTATGCTGGGAGGCCTTTTCCTGCAAAATTTGGAAACTTTCATTTTGCAGAGTCAACCTAAGTGACCTGAAAAGAGAATATTAAAAGAAATCAACATTTGTCAATTTTTTTAGAATAGTGCTAGGATCTTTATATACATAATATCAATGTGTGTTAGTATTTCTTCACTATAAGATACTATTACTTTTCACATTTTATAGATTGAGACACACAGTCTTGGGACATTTCAATGATTTCTTTGTTAGTACAGTTGAAAATTGAGGCTAGTTTTTGGTTTTTAGGGTTTTCTGTTTTGGCTGTATATCTCACATAATATTTGCTGCTTCCAAACAGTTAGAGAATGGAGCCAGAGGTGAGGAGAAAATGTGCCTCATACCTTGTATTTCTCCTTCATCGTGGTGATGGTGCAACCTTCTGGGGCTGAGAATGTGCCTGCATCTTCATACTTAAGCAGCTGAGTTGAATCTTGAGTATCACCCAGCACTCATCTCTTTTCCAGTGTTACATAGGAAAGTCTTTCTACACTTCCTTTTACCAACCTGAAATTCATATTTAATCACTTGAGCTTCAAGGAGTATGTTCAGGGAACGCAGAAGGTTCTTAATGCAAACTTTGGAAGCAGCAAAATACCAAACATACTGGTTGTATCCAGGTGTTTTTTTTCCCCTTTTTCATACATTGTCTATTTTAATTTTCATTAGTTTTATTTCCCTGTGATATCAGTATTTCTTAAAGGTTATTTTACAAACGAAACAGACTAAGAGAGAATAAACAACTCACTAGGTGTTCAAACACCTGCGAATATGAGAACAGAAATTTGAAATTAAAATTTCTTTTAGTAATTTAGAAGTAAAACTAGCTTTACTTCTTGGTGATCGGTTTGTATACTCTGAAAACCGAAGGGCTAATCCTATTATTTTTAAGTGAGTTTTTAACAATCCAGTTGTTAAATACAGTAAGGTTTTTAAAATTTGTATTGAACTAAGAAGTGTTTTCTTTTGACCCTGGTGGTCTCCCCTTAACTTCTGTGATTGTAATTATGACACATGGTCACAAGGGTTGGGAAGTGGAGTCAAGATTTTGATCTCAAAAGTCCAGGGACAGAGGTGTAGTTAAGAGAAAGTGGTGACCTTGAACAACACAGCACAAAGCATCAAAAATGCCCCTCAGCAAAACTGGATAGAAGAGAGCAGAAGAATTACAGGGGAAAAAATGTTTTGGAGTGCAAGGAGTTCTAAAATCTTGCACAGGAGTTTTAGAGGAAACTGCCAGAGCAAGTTTATTTTCTAATCTTTTAAAAGCCAAGAATTGTTTGAGTATATATCCATTCAGGATAGACGTTTTTAATACTCTGTTGGAAAAAATGCTGGGCTCTATAAGAATCAGTCCCTGCCTTTGAGGTATTTACCAACTCTAAATGGAGCAGAGAAGGCCACAAACAGATCCTAGTGATAAGAGTTCTACAAGTTCATGGCACGGCACCATGTAAATTTCGAAAATTCTCCTACCAGTGTAGAATATGGAGGTATCTTTAAATTGTCAGGCAACTAAGATAGTAACTTTTCAAAGCAACCCCAGTTTCAAACCAGAGAACTGGGGAGTGGAAATTTAATTTACAAAAGCCTACGCTTTTCCAATTGGATTACATATTAAACAGGGTGGAATAATAGGTGAAGACAGTCAGGCTTCCCAATTATATGTCTCTGAGAATCAGACTCTCCATCCGTCATCTTTATTGTATCACTAAATTCACATCATCTCTCTTTCAAAAGTCATCCTTACTGGAGGTTGGTGGGGTGTTTTCTTTTCAAAATTTAATCAACTAATGAATGGGAAATATTTTTGAATCTCAAAGGATAAAAAATTACCTTGCCTATGAGATAATCATACTATAACTCAGTTTGATATGCTCATATCTTGAAAACTAAGAAGATAAAAATCACTTTCCTAAATTTAAATATATGCAAACAATTACGATACAGCTATAGCATATAACGCAAACAATACAACTTGCTTAAGCATCCTTACATAAAGAGACCTTATATCTGATGTGGGGGACTCCAGTCACCAGAATCTTAACTGTCATAATTAGATAAAGTTCATGTGGTAATCTGAAAGTAGTTTTAAGCATTTTAAGCTATGACTTTGTAAAATAGTAAATAATTAATAAGCAGTTGGATTCATCTGCAAGCATTTCATGTTTCTGTCAGTCGCCCATTTGTGTCCGACTCTTTGCGACCCCATAGACTGCAGCACCCAGAGGGACAGAGGTTCTCTGTCCCTCCCATCTCCCGAAGTTCACCCAGGTTCATGTCCATTGCATCGGTGATGCCATCCAGCCATCTCATCCTCTGACACCTTCTTCTCCTTTTGCCCTCAATCTTTCCCAGCATCAGGAATTTTTCCAATGAGTTAGCTGTTTGCAACAAATGACCAAAATACTGGAATTTCAGCTTCAGCATCAATCCTTCCAATGAGTACTCAGGGTTGATTTCCCTTAAGATTGACTGGTTTGATCTCCTGGCTATCCAAGAGATTCCCAGGAGTCTTCTCCAGCACCATAGTTCAAAAGCATCAATTCTTTGTCTCTCTGTCTTCCTTATGGTCCAGCTCTCACAACCATACATGACCACTGGGAAAACCATGGCCTTGACTATACAGACTTTTGTTGGCAGAATAATGTCTCTGGTTTCCAACACACTGTCTAGATTTGTCATTCACTTATGTTATAACAAATATATACATATACATGTTACATACACATTAAGTCCTCAGATGAATTTTAAATATATCTTTACCTTACCACTATTTCCAGATCTCAATGTGTTCACCAGCCCTGAAGTTGTTCTCTGAACTTGTCCTTTTGGGGTTTTGTGGAGGCTTTATGGTATAGGCATAGTTGATTAAATCATTATCCATTGGTGATTGAATTGAACTTCCAGCTCCTCTCCCTTCCCTGGAGGTCAGAGGACTGGGAATGAAAATTCTAACCCTCTAAGCACCTGGTTGGCTCCCCTGACAACCATCCCCCATCCTTGCATCAGTTCAGTTCAGTCACTCAGTCATGTCTGACTCTTTGCAACCCCATGGACTGCAGCAGTCCAGGCCTCCCTGTCCATCACCAAGTCCCGGAGTTTACTCAAACTCATGTCCAATTGAGTCGGTGATGCCATCCAACCATCTCATCCTCTGTCATCCTCTTCTCCTGTGTTCAATCTTTCCCAATGTCAGGGTCTTTTCAAATGAATCAGTTCTTCTCATCAGGTGGCCAAAGTATTGGAGTTTCAGCTTCAACATCAGTCCTTCCAATGAATAATCAGGACTGATTTCCTTTAGATGGACTGGTTGGATCTCCTTGCAGTCTAAGGGACTCTCAAGAGTCTTCTCTAACACCACAGTTCAAAGGCATCAATTCTTCAGTGCTCAGCTTTCTTTATAGTACAACTCTCACATCCATACATGACTACTAGAAAAACCATAGCCTTGACTAAACAGACCTTTGTTAGCAAAGTAATGTCTCTGCTTTTTAATATGCTGTCTAGGTTGGTCATTGGAAAAGACCCTGATGTTGGGAGGGATTGGGGGCAGGAGGAGAAGGACACGACAGAGGATGAGATGGCTGGATGGCATCACCGACTCAATGGACATGAGTTTGAGTAAACTCTGGGAACTGGTAATGGACAGGGAGGCCTGGCGTGCTGTGACTCATGGGGTCACAAAGAGTCAGTGAGCAACTGAACTGAATTGAACTAGGTTAGTCATAACTTTCCTTCCAAGAAGTAAGTATCTTTTAATTTCATGCCTGCAGTCACGATGTGCAGTGATTTTGGAGCCCCCAAAAATAAAGTCTGCCACTGTTTCCACTGTTTCTCCATCTATTTACTGTGAAGTGATGGTACCGGATGCCATGATCTTAGTTTTCTGAATGCTGAGCTTTAAGCCAACTTTTTCACTCTCCTCTTTCAGTTTCATCAAGAGGATCTTGCATGGGATCCAACAATTACCTCGTTAACATAACAAGGGATACCTTTATCTCTCTCATAGTTTTAGAAACTCTGTGCTAGAAATGGAAACTCAGAAGAAACATATATTTCTCCTTATACATCAGAGTATTAGAGTGTCCCTTCTGCTTTCCATTCATTGGATAGTTTGTTATTTGGTCCCAGCAAACCATTAGGGACCATAAAGTACCCTTTCCCCGTGGGTTTGGAAGCAGGGAGAGACTGTTGATCAATAGCCCTGTAGACACCTGTTCTTGCCTTGTTCAGTCTGTCGATTGCCTTTCTGTGTATCTCATGGGTTGTTTCCACATGTTCTTCTAAGTGCTCCAGATGCTTTCTGGTTTCTCCTTATGAACTCATAGCTGGCTCACTTTAAGTGTGGTTTCTGACAATTGTCCTGCTCAAGAAGATAACTTCCTTTGAGAATTTGCCAACTTGCTTGTTATCAGTTCTTGCTAGAAGGACAAGATGCTCTACTTACTTGGGAGAGTGATCTTAATCTCCCTTTTTTCTTCCTTGGACAAAATGCCCAATGTCCCATCTTTGTTTTGCACATAGTATGCTGTGCTACTTATTAAAGAGGTGTCATCTACTTTCTTTGTCAGAAAGAATAACCGAAAGAGTAGTCTTTGGACAAAATGTGGATGCATGACACGTCTATTTGTAGAAACCCAAGCTTTTCAACTTAAGCACATGGATGCCTTCCTTGGCAACAGGAGTAGATGTGAGGGTTGATGAAAAACAATAGATGCTTAAAAAACATGATATAAAAAGCTCCCCAAGGAATTATTTATTTCACAAGGACTTTTAGTTTTCATTTTTTCCCATGATATTTTTGTACTAATTCTTCTTTTTGGATTCCCAATGATTTATGGGAAGAGGAGATTTCAGCCAGAAGTGGACAAATACTAGCTACCGAATACATCGGATTTGCATAGCACTACAACCATTTCTAGAGCATTCTATCAGAGTTCTGACAACCTTCAAGGAAATACTAAAAGCCTTTCTGAAGAGGTAAAAGTGTAAGGACTTACAATGTACCTCAAAAAAGAATTTCTTTAGCATTTTCCTATGCATACATGGATCTCTCTGCAAAGCCCCATTCCCAACACTTTTCATGGATTACTGTATTTCTAATGTACTCCTCTAAACATTAGTAGGGAAAACTTTTCTTTAATGAATAAAAAGGCTCTTGAGTTTCCTCTGACATTTACTTCCAGTATAGTGGCCTTTTATTCTTCTCAGCTGTCATTTACAATTGCAGTGTTCCCCTGTCTTTGAGGGTAAACTCTGATGATATTAGAGAGAGCAGATTCAATTTATAAAGCTAGACAGGGAGGCATAACTCATATCTCCTTTGTAGGCTCATTATATCAGCCCAGCACTCTACTGGGTTCAACTGCTTTGGTGGATATCATTTAACCCTAGTTTAGCCATGCTGAGGTTATAATCACTGTTTGCATAATGGAGTTCTGTTTACCAAATTCCAGGTTATTAATATTGTACTGACAGCTCACATTTAATGATCAAATATGATGTGCAAAGACGAGTTCTAAGATAGAAACATAATGTGGAATTATCTTATTAATCCTCGTAACAGCCCTCTAGAGTCAATAGTCATCCCTATGTTACGCAGGAGAACAAGGGGACTTAGAGGAAATGTTTGTCTGAAGCTCTGCAGCTTTTAAGTAGAAGAGAGGTTCAGTGCAGTTCTTCAATCTCACTCCAGAGCCCAGGAGCATAAGCATTTCACTAGTTGATTCTAAATGCTTCCCGACAGAATGGCAGCAGCTATTATAGGGACATGAAGGTGTCTGTGATGTCCACACATCAGGCTAGACATCAGGAAAGCCATTCACAAGGTAAGGCTCAGCAGCCCGTCATGTGCTTTATGGACAATTCCTATAACCTCAAACTCAGTCTCCTCAGTTTAAAAATGATGCTGCTAGACTAGATTACAGGTATCCCTGCTTTAGGGATAAAGACCTACATTAACCCCTATTTTTGCTAATGAAAAGAAATCTGAAGAGAATTTTCACTTTTATGTAGAAAAGCAAAAAGTGAAATATAGCACACAGCATTCCTTAGACAGTTAGCTGCTGCAGAGGCAGCACACCCCAAGCACCAGTGGGCACCGTCAAGCCCCCTCCTCCAAGAAGTACCCTCTGCATCTCAGCATCAAGCCCCCATCGCTTTGAACTGTGTCTGTGAGTATCTCGGCTTTATGGGGACTGCATCTCTGGTTTCTGCCATTTCCGCTTTCAGGAGGTTTTATAAGAGCACTCTACTTTTCAAGAGCAGGAGAAATCCATTTAAGCTCTGAAGTTGCTTAAATCCTCAAACTCTGTGGCCAATAGGCTAGGCTCTGCTATTTTCTAATTATGAGAACGTGGGTAGTTTCTCTCTAACAGTTTGCTCATCAGTAAAATGGAGGTAATGCTAGCATCTATCCACTCCCATGAGAAAATCCAGGAAACGCATTTAACACAATGTATTAACTTATCATCATCATAATCATTGCTATCATCATCATGCTAATTATTATTACAAAAGTTTCTCACTTACTAGTATTGTTATTAGTAGTAGCAAAATAGTCATAGTACATTTATACGTACCTTGCCACATGTCTCATAGCACTACCTAAGGCAGCTGAGTAAGACCAACAGGGAACACAAGGCCCCAAGGCAACTGTCTCTTTATCAACTGACAAAATGGCATGGCAGTTACATGCTAAGAAAATCTCACTCTACATTTATCACATTATGATCATATGATTGTGAAGGGTTTAAGAAGCATTGATGGAAACTCACTGGTCTTAAGAGATTAATGTACCAGCCAGCACAGCACCAGGAAATCCTAGCTACTTAACATTTGATGGAGTAGTTCACTTAATCTGTCCTAAAATCTGGGACTTTTCCCAAAGCGCTTTAGTGTCCAGCCATTCCTATTCAGATTAAAGTGCATATGGTAAGGAAGAAGGTGGAGAGGTCCTGGCTAAACTAAAGGCAATCTTTTCCCAAAAAAGAAATTAAAAGCATTTCATTTTCCCCAAATCTCACAAACTACAATTATATATGTTGTTGTTCAGTCACTAAGTCATGTCTAACTCTTTGCCACCCCATGGACTGCAACATGCAAGGCTTCCCTGTCCATCACCCACTCCCGGAGCTTTCTCAAACTCATGTCCTTCGAGTTGGTGACACCATCCAACCATCTTATCCTCTGTCATCCCCTTCTCCTTCTGCATTCAATCTTTCCCAGCATCAGGGTCTTTTCCAAGGAGTCAGTTCTTCACATCAGGTGGCCAAAGTATTGGAGTTTCAACATCAGCATTGGTCCTTTCAGTGAATATTCAGGACTGATTTCCTTTAAGATTGATTGGTTTGATTTCTTGCAGTCCAAATGACTCTCAAGAGTCTTCTCCAACACCACGGTTCAACAGCATCAATTCTTCTGCACTCAGCTTTCTTTATAGTCCAACTCTCACATCCATTCATGACTACTGGAAAAACCATAGCTTTGACTAGAAGGACCTTTGTCAGCGAAGTAATGTCTCTGCTTTTTAGTATGCTGTCTAGGTTGGTCATAACTTATCTTCCAAGGAGCAAGCGTCTGCTAATTTCATGGCTGTGGTCACCATCTGCAGTGATTTTGGAGCCCACAAAAATAAACTCTGTCACTGTTTCCATTGTTTCCCCATCTATTTGCCATGAAATGATAGGACCAGATGCCATGATCTTTGTTTTTTGAAGTTGAGTTTTAAGCCAGCTTTTTCACTCTCCTCTTTCATTTTCAACAAGAGGCTCTTTAGTTCTTTGCTTTCTGCCATAAGAGTGGTATTATCTGTGTATCTGAGGTTATTGGTATTTCTCCCAGCAATCTTGGTTCCAGTTTATGCTTCATCCAGCCCAGCATTTCATATGATGTACTCTGCATATAAGTTAAATAAGCAGGGTGACAATATACAGCCTTGACGTACTCCTTTCCCAACTTTAAACCAGTCTGTTGTTCCATGTCAGGTTCTAACTGTTGCTTCTTGACCTCCATACAGATTTCTCAGGAGACAGGTCAGGTGGTCTGGTATTTCCATCTCTTTAAGAATTTCCCATAGTTTGTTGTGATCTACACAGTCAAAGGCTTTGGCATAATCAATAAAGCCGAAGTAGATGTTTTTCTGGTTTCTCTTGCTTTTTTGATGATCCAACGGATGTTGGCAATGTGATCTCTGGTTCCTCTGCCTTTCCTAAATCCAGCTTGAACATCTGGAAATTCTCAGTTTGCTTGCTGTTGAAGCCTGGCTTGGAGAATTTTGAGCATTACTTTGCTATCATATGAGGTGAGTGCAGTTGTTTAGTAGTTTGAACACATGTCCCTTAACTCAGATCAGTGCTACCACTCCTGTTAGACAAGCAAAAATATACTGCATTCTTTTAAATATGTTATGTATTTTGGATCTTGTTTGTTATGGCATAAGTTAACCTGACTAACACAGTCACATTGTTTTTGGTTTACACTTAGCTTTATGCATGGGCAGGTCAAAATCTTCTTGATGGAGAGGTGGAGATATCTCTTTTGTGCAGAAATGACTCCATAAAACTGGTAAGGGAGGAGTTAGAAAATAAAACACTGTATTGCTTTGTAAGTCACTAGCATCCTAAAAAATATGATTCATCTTTTTCACCTGAAGGTAGTAAAATGTATTGCTTTCCCATAAGAACTCTTTTGAATAAATAAAAGATCAACAATTCAGTTCAGTTCAGTCACTCAGTCGTGTCCGACTCTTTGCAACCCCATGAACCGCAGCAAGCCAGGCCTCCCTGTCCATCACCAACTCCCGGAGTCCACCCAAACTCATGTCCATTGAGTCGGTGATGCCATCCAACCATCTCATCCTCTGTCGTCCTCTTCTCCTTCTGCCCTCAATCTTTCCCAGCATCAGGGTTTTTTCAAATGAGTCAGCTCTTTGCATCAGGTGGTCAAAGTATTGGAGTTTCAGCTTCAGCATCAGTCCTTCCAATGAACACCCAGGACTGATTTCCTTTAGGATGGACTGGTTGGATCTCCTTGCAGTCCAAGGGACTCTTAAGAGTCCTCTCCAACACCACAGTTTGAAAGCATCAATTCTTCTGCACTCAGCTTTCTTTATAGTCCAACTCTAACATCCATACATGACTACTTGAAAAACCATAGCTTTGACTAGACAGACCTTTGTTGACAAAGTAATGTCTCTGCTTTTTAATATGCTGTCTAGGTTGGTCATAACTTTCCTTCCAAGGAGTAAGCGTCTTTTAATTTCATGGCTGCAATCACCATCTGCAGTTATTTTGGAGCCCCCAAAAATAAAGTCTGTCACTCTTTCCACTGTTTCCCCCGTCTATTTGCCATGAAATGATGGGACCAGATGTCATGATCTTAGTTTTCACTCCTGGATTATTTTTATCATCTTATTTATTGTTTTTTACCTTTCTTCTTCCAATTGGATGCAGGTCTCATGAAGACAAGACATTTAACTTATTATTACTGCCGCCTAATTTCTTAGAAAAGTTCCTAGAATAATAGACCTACAGTGTGTATGGGCTAAAGCTGTAAATCAATGTAATAAATAAAAGATGAAAAAAGACAAATTAGTTTGCTGAGTCTTACCACCCCAGAACTTGACAGGGAGTTTTCAGTTGGCAGAGAAAGGATTTCGTCTGACTCAGACATATGATTAATCATAAAGCAAACACATGTGAGACTGTCAATTTCTGCATTTCAATTCACATTATAAGATATATCTATCAAATGCATCTAGAGACTAAAGACAGCTGACAAGTTTGCTAACTGCAGGTATCCCATCACTTCCCATCTTTGTCCCTTGCTAGAGTCATTTGAACTCTGAGGCAAGTGCCTAGTTTTGACCTTACATATATTCACCACCTGATGGCAGACAGCCATCTATTTGCTCTCTCCTCACTATCCCCAGCAGATGGCTCAGAGATAAATAGCCAATAAATCACAATTTCCATGCATGAGAGGGTGTAACTACAAAGTGCTTATTTGCTCTTAAAATTGGTTCTGTTGCTGCCAACTCGATAAAGTCATTTAGTCAAAACTTTTGAGTGATGAACTATATACACACCATCTTCTTTCCTCTTGGAGTTGTAACTCTTGATTGTTCATTTATTTATGTACTAGTCAGGATTTTCCAGAGAAACAAAGCCAATAGATGTGTATATATACTGAAAGTTATTTATTTAAACAATTGGCTCATATGATTGTGAAGGCTTAGCCAGTCCAGAATCTGATGGAAGAGGGAGACAAGCTAGAGATTCAGGAACTCAGGAAGGAATTGCAGTTCAAGTTCAAAGGCAATCTGGTGTATAACCAAGAAAAATCAGTGTTGCCTATCAGGTCCCAAGACTGGAAAATTCTCTTTTGCCCTGGAGAGATTAGCCTTTTGTTCTATTCAGGTCTACAAATGATTAGGTAAGGCCTACACATATGCTTCCCTGGTGGCTCAGAGGTTAAAGCGTCTGCCTGCAATGCGGGAGAACTGGGTTTGATGCCTGGGTCGGGAAGATCCCCTGGAGAAGGAAATGGCAACCCACTCCAGTATTCTTGCCTGGAGAATCCCATGGACAGAGGAGCCTAGTGGGCTACAGTCCATGGGGTCGCAAAGAGTTGGCCACGACTGAGTGATTCACTTCATTTCACTTCACTCATATGCTGGAGGGTAATTTCTTTTACTCAAAATCCACCAATTTAAATGTAAATCTCATTCAAAAACACCCTTATAGAAAGATCCAGAATAATGTTTGACCAAATAACTGGGCATCATGGCCCAGACAAATTGACATATAAAAGTAAACATAGTAATTTGCTTGCTTGGGTTTTTTTTTTTTTTTTCTTTTTTCTAATTTGTTTCTGGCTGTCTTTCCTTTGCTGCAATTCTCGTAGGTCCTCAGGGTCATTATTTCCACAGGCCTTATTTCATACAAAACCTTGTGACAATCTGGAAAATTTCAAGCTCACATTCCAGCTCTTCCACTGGACCTCTGAGTAACAAGGCACTTCACCACAGAACCTAGTTCCTTTTCAGTGAATGGAGATGTCTATGCCATTATAATAATCGAATGGGAAAAATACACATTGACAAGCCTGTAAACACAAGCTTCACATTGGCAACTATTATTTGAAGCTGTGTTAATGTATCAAAGGTACAACCTTTCAAATCAACAAAGAAGAAAATAGAAAATTCCTCATGTGAAGCACGTGACAGTCGTGAGTAACAGAGTTATTAGAAAAAGGAAACATCAAATTAATACATCAAGTTTATTCATGAGGGAACAATGATTTCAAGAGTTAAGAGTTTTTAAAGACCACAAATGATTTTTGAAGATCCCAGAAACAGCCTCAAATTTAAAGTACACAGAATATCCATGTCTAACGTCAGGGGAATTTGCATACCTCTGATTCTCCCCCGGTGAATCTTGGAGATGCTGGTAGCCTGGAGGGTTCTGTGAGAACTGAAGTGAGGGAACTTATGGAAAATGGGCCTGTTCCTGAAAAGCTACTCAGAAGGACCCGACAGAACTTATCACTTTCCCACCTTCGGTGTACAGTTAGCATCCCACGTGTGGTTTGATGTCAAATTACTTTGTGATTGTCAGTCTTCACTGTTCCAGGGATCTCTCCCGTTCAGATTCCTGGCCAGATTGTTTTTGAAACTCCAAAGAGAGAAAGCATTTTTTTTGCTCTTACATCAGCGTCAAGTCCCCTTGATTAGTCCTCACCTCAGCATAAAGGCAGACCTTATATGGATCATTGGGCTGCCCTGGTGACACAGACAGTAAAGAATCTGCCTGCGATCCAGGAGACTGGATTCTATCCCTGGGCTGGGAAGATCCCCTGGAGAAGTGGATGGCTACCCACTCCAGTGTTCTTGCCTGGAAAATTCCATGGACAGAGGAGCCTGGCAGGCCACAGTCCATGGGGTCACAAAGAGATGGATATGACTAGGCAACTAACACTTTCACTTTCACTTTGGATGACATTTTACGTTTCAGCTCCTTTTATAGAAAATTTCAATTCCAGAGGGGTACCTTTACTCTCTGGCCCCATCAAGTCAATAATCCAACATTAATGGTGTTCCTTATCAGTATCCATCAATCTTAAATAACTCCAACCACGGGACAAAGGTGGGAATTCATTACATTCAGGCCTCCTCCTTTTACACCCTCTTCTTCAGAACTTAAAAAAATCTTGGGGTCTTTCCTTACTCAGGTGACTTATTTCTACCCTTGTTATCATGCAGTCTGGAGCAATCTGTTAGCAGAAGTTAGTAGTTATTCCTGCTGGAGGCTTGTGGGGCCACCTTAGACCCAAGAGAGCACACCATTTTCACACTAAACTAAAGATGATGTGTGTCCAGCACATCTGCAGAGGACACAACATGAAAGTCCAGTCAAGACCATATCAGAAACCTCTTGCAGTGTTCTCTCTGAATGAAAAGCAAACGTCCTCCTACCCATTGATAACATATATACATGTTCTTAAAAAACAACGTGTGTTTTTTAATGTGTCAGACAAGCTGTGATGATGATACTATGCAAAGATTTTTACATCAGCAACTTTCATCCTATAAGAACTGGAACAAAGAGAAGTTTATAGTGCACTTTTATTCTTTTTGTGATAATGGATGGATGGATGGATAACTTTCTTGGTTCAGCTCTGCACAGTAGACAGTTCGACTTCAAAATGTGCAGAAAAATCCGTTTTATGAACACTTTGCTCATATCGCTTCTCTCCCACTTCCTCTAGGAATGTCCCAGCGGGGTTGTTAATGAAGATACCTTCAAAGAGATTTACTCGCAGTTCTTTCCACAGGGAGGTAGGTACAAATGTGAACCAGTGAACGTACTTTCAGCTAGAATTATGCTTGCAGTCTTGAGTTTGGTTTAATCTTTCGTGGCATGACTCTACAGTTTTCATCTTTACATCCAAAAATTAATACACAGCATGCTGCACATGTGGTTCTCAATACATCATAAACGTGAGTTACTTACGAATTATCAAATATCTGAGAGTTCACTCTTCAGCTGAATACAATTAGTATTATCGAGTGCCTATTGCCACATCCCTCAAATGCATGGCGCTTTCTGACTATGATGGATGGGTCCTGAAAGCTGCAAAGCTTTTCACATGCATTACAATGTCTCATTGTCCCAACTTTCAAAATTAGAAAGTGTAATTATCCTCATTTTTTTGGATCTGAAATCTGGGGCTTAAAGAAGCTAAATGTTTTGCTCAGGGTCATACATCCACTGAAATGGCAGATCTAGGTTAGAATCCCCTGTGGCTCAAATGATAATCTGCCTGCAGTGTAGGAGACTTGGGTTTGACCCCTGAGTCAGGAAGATCCTCTAGAGAAAGGAATGGCTACCCACTCCCGTGTTCTTGCCTGGAGAATCCCGTGGACAGATGATCCTGGCGGGCCATCGTCCATAGCATTGCAAAGCGTCAGACATGACTGAGCAACTAACTACTACTAGGTTAGAACCCAGATGTTCCTGGAGTCTTATCTAGGCTCTCTGCTGCTCCTTTCTGCTCTTCCTCTCTGTTTCAGGAACTCTTCACTATCATCCCTCCCCCCCCGCATCTAAGAAAATCAGTACCACTCTAGACATTATTTTAACTGGGAAGAAAACAAAGAGAGCATACTGACAATGTGTACCTACTAGAGAAGAGTGAAGAGCTACATTTGCCAGTGGAACTTGCGGCCTCCCCTTTGCTCACTTGGCAGGATGCCCAGCTCCAACTTGTCCCTCCAGCTTGCCTGTTTCCAGCCGTGTTGGGTGCTGATGATGCCAGGGGAGAGAGCCTGCCCCAAAGAATGGTAGAGCCTCGTGCTTCATGTGGGCAGTGCCAGCATGAAAAGTAAACGTGAAGACGGGAGTTAGCAGCATAACATTATGAGAACACAATGTAGGCACAGTTAGACCAGCTGAATGACAGGGAGGACATAAAAAAGAATCGGTCCAGATAAACCGAACCTGAGCTGAAGGAGCCGCCATTCATCAGGCATCAAACACGGGTCAGGCCCTGGCCTGTGTTACACATCACCTCCCAACAACCCTAGCTCCGATTCTCCCTATCCATACACGTGGAAACCAAGGTGCACAGAAATCCATCCATTTCCCAGCCATCATCTTTTTACTTCTTTCCCACTTAAAAGATTCACTGTCATCTGATGCCCAAATAACTGCAGTGTTCTCCGAGGTAGTCTCTCTGATCCCACCCCTCTTTTCTACTCCCCCACCACGGTTTATTCTCACATGTGCCAGAGTTATCCTGGTAAAATGTAGGTTGCGTCACTGCTCTGCCCAGAATCTTCCACCCACTCAGAGCAAAAGCCACAGTCACTGTCTCCTGTTCTCTCTGCCTCGTCCTTCACCGACCCTCCCTTTTGCTCACCTCATTCCAGCCTCCCTGGCCTCTTGCCCTCCTCCAACACACCAGTCCTTTTGTTGTTTCTGAGCATTTTTTTTCATTATTATTAAAAAAAAAAATTTCTGACTGCACTGCACCAGCATATGGGATCTTACTCCCCACCCCCTCCAGAGATCAAACCCGTACCCCCAGCAGTGGAAGGGCAGAGCCCTAACCACTGGACCACCAGGGCAGTCCTGCCTCTGGGCCTTTGAATTCATTTTTCTCTCTGTCTGGAATCCCTCTTCTCCTAAACATCCATCTCAATATCTCATCACCTCTGCCTTCATTCAAATGCCACCTTCTCGGTGAGGCTTCCTCTGGCCACCCTGGCTTAAACCTCAACCCCTTAAACATCCTCCATGCCGTTTTCCTGCTTTAGCTTTCTCTTCAGCTCTCAAGAGCATTTAATAATGTATAGTTTATTCATTTTTGTTGTTTACTGTCTCTTTTTCCACTAGAATGTCATCTCCAAGGGAACGGAATTTTTTTTCTGTTTTGCTCACTGCTATATCCACAGGTCATGGAATACCGAGGGACAAATAGTCAAACTAACACTGCAAAAAAGAGTGAATGTGTGGATAAGTGAATGACATCTACCTCATCATGGGGTGATACCTGCAAAGGCATTTTTAATGGATACAACACTTGAATATTAATTATTTCATACAAAAACTCGATTCACTTTTGACTTTATGTATTTCAGTAGGTTAAAGACAATTTTGTGCATGGATTATCAAAATAGAAATTCTCCCTTAAGATGGACTTTTCAAAGAATTAAATAAAAATTCTGAGAAAACAAGCAGTGACCCATTATTACATGAATTTGCGTATGTCATGGGTGACAACTCCCCCCAGCCCATCCTGTTACTAACAACCCACAGACAGATATTGGGTCTGATACCAGGCTTGTAATGGGTCTATTGTCTTCATTAATAATGAATTTAGAATATAATTTGTTTAATACATATTTCTAAATTATTAAAAACCATGGAATTTTTTAAAAGAATGATGTTTGCTATAAACTGTCTGCCAATGTATTTATAGGCATTAATATCAAAGGCCTTAGCACAAATGGAAATCTTTTAGCTATTTTTTGATTATCTCAAATGAAAGTTATTACATACTACAAATTGGATACAACTTCACATTAAAAATGTATCTGTATCTGAAAAATAACATTTCAACATTAGAGAACATCTACTTAAGCATAATCATTTGCAAGGGAATCTTCTTACAAAGTCCAAAGGGATTTGCGGAAAAATCACTTTTGCACTCTTAAAAATCCTTTGAATATTCATGTTAATTGAATGCATAAATCTAAAAGCATCCAGCATTACTGAAGAAAATGAAATATTTTAAAGAATGATGACTTGCAATTTTAAAAATTAATATCATGCATGCAAATTGTATCTTGCAGTGCCGCTAGAAAAGAGAAAATGTCCTAAGAAAGAATGTATTCTCTGGTGGCAGTCAAATCCCTGTTAGAACATCCTCACACTTGTGTGAAGTCGTTTATTTAGTCTGATGGCCTGAAAGCAACAGATGTCTCTCATTAGGAGTCGTAGCAATGATGGGACCATAAATCACAATGTCTCACCATTTCCTCCAGGAAGAGACTTTGTCTTATTGCCAGAATCTCCTGCAATTTATACTGTGTCAGGCTCTTGAGTTTTCTCTACGGCTTAGCAGGATGGTTTACCAAGCACAACTTGTTTGGAGTTCTGGATATCAGCACAGCTGAGCTGAACAGAGGCTTCCTGTTTGTAGGGGATAAAGTATGTCTCCTATAAAACAAGCCAAGAGGAAATCGCATTACCTATATCATTGCAGCAATGTTTTCCAATGCCTCCTACAGGGAAGCCTTAGCTTAGAAGCTCTTAAGGCATTTTTAAAGCTCATGAAACTTACAGTCTCCTGGTTTACCCCTGCTTGTGTTGTAGGAATTTTGCACTTACTTTGACTATATGAGACATCTGATCAACAGTTATTGAAGGAATGAGTTTCAGTCAGAAGAATCTAAACAAGTATTTATTGAACATCCACTGTGTAAGGCACTTAAGGCATTTAGATGAGTTTTATGGACATAAAGATTTAAGTACTTTTTCCCAAATGACTGCATCTACTGAATACATTTATATTTCTAGGAATTTTCAGGGTGATTTATAGAGGACATAGTGAACAGAAACTACCACTCATGTAGGAAGTGAACCCTCCTTTCTGCAGTCACAGTGCCTTGAATTGTATATCCAAATGCATTGAACTAATTCTGTATCATGTGCATGAATTCAGGTGGGAGTAGGGGATGGTGGTGGGAAGAAAGAAATCAACCAGATTAATTTCAACCCACAGACCTGGAACATGATAACCAAGTGCATCTGTTCAAATATTCTGAAATATGTGTATCAGTGGCCTTTCCAACCAAGGGATTAGTTGATATTATCACTGTTGTCTGGGCATAGTTGGGTTAAAGGCACTAGACTAAGTCAAGAGTCCTGAGTTTATGGATAAACTTTGCCAGCGCCAAGATGTGTGACTTAAACAGTTTATTTCTCTGGGCCTCAGGTTGTTCATTTACCAAATGTGGAACAGAAGAATCCTCAAGTTTTCTTTCTAGTCTAACATTCTTTCTTTTATTTTTGGTGAGGGGGCTGTGCCACATAATTTCCAGGGTCTTCATTTCCCGCAGGGATTGAACCAAGCCCCTCAGCAGTGAAAGCCTGAAATCCTATCCAGTGACCCGCCAGGGAATTCCCTAATATCCTTTATTTATAAGAGTAAGTGTTGAAATGTCTTGATTTCATCACTGACTCTACCGTCGGCTAACTAGCTGACCACAGCTACTATCCCTAGCATTACCTACTCCCGTTTTTCACTTTTGTTGAATGTAGATAAATAGCTAAAGGGTATGGAAGATCACTTCCTAGTCTAAGACTCCATAAATTTTGTCCCCATCTGTAAAATTTCAACATTTAAATTTCAGCTTCACGAGTAAAACTATGAGAAACTGAACAAAGTTAGCATATGAAATTCAGTAACTGTTTTTATTGTTTGGAAGGAGTTGTGGTCAGAGGAGACAGGTTATACAGGAAGAACAAAGACCATTGTTACATATTTTGCACCCCAAACTATACTGAAATCTAGACTCCAGAATGCCAGTTACTCATCCTTTTAGCAGATGTTTACTGAGTATTTAAGAAGAGCATAGTCAGATGAAATCAGACTGAGATCCTTTTGTGGACAGTTTCCTTTTTCTCTGCAGAATTCATTTCTATGCCCAGCAGACACTTCCAATGCCTTAGCTCTTTCCTCTCACCCCATTAAAGCTAGCAGCATCATTCTCCTTCTTTAAAAACTTTCACTATCTTCAAATGCCTGCTGAAGAAATTCAAGCTTTGTCAGAACCTCAATGCTTTTCATGACATAATGATACTAGTCTTCACTGAGCGTGAAGTGTTAGTCACTCAGTTATGTCTGACTCTTTGCGACCCCATGGACTGTAGCTCACAAATGTATCTCCATTTCAGTCCATGGAATTCTCCAGGCAAGAATACAAGAGTGAGTAGCTATTCCCTCCTCCAGGGGATCTTTGACCCAGGGATTGAATTTGTGTCTCCTGCATTACAGGTAGATTCTTTACCATCTGAGTCACCAGGGAAAACTGAAGCGTGAAGTTCCATTAAATTAGAAGTTCAGACCCTTTCACAATAGAGATTTCATACACACACACGCACACACGCACACACACACACACAAAATAGGAACTTTTTCAGATGGAATATATTAAATCTGTAAAAACAAAGATCACATTTATTTGAGGTGGTTCAAGTGAGAGTGACTAGTCTATGAAAGAATAACAATGATAACTGATATTTAGTGAACATTTAACATTTGCCCAAGACTGTTCTAAGAACTTGCATGTAGTATCTCATTTAATGTCTTCATGACAACTCTATGGAGTACACATTGTGTAGGTGAGGAAACTGAGTTACATAGAGGTTAAACAATTTGCCATGGCCACATGATTAATAGCTGGTTGAGCTGAGATTCAAATTCGGGCCATCTGAGATATGATACCATCTCTCCGCCTGGTATCTCCTATCTAGGCTGGAAAACTGGCTTCACTTCCAGGAAACTTGCCAAGATACATTTAGAGGAATAGGATGCCCTCTGAACCACATTAGGGCAAACCCTGAGAGTGTGGGTCCCATAGATCAAGGTTTAAACCAAACAACCCCATCTGAAAAGAATGGTAATTATTATATGCCTATGTTATCTTGGCATTTTAAATTTTTAAAAGTTGCCAGTATTGTTTGTTCTGAGCCTTATATTCATGGTGAGTTCTGCTTGCTAAGATAAAGGCACTTACCCTGACTATATAAAGTAACAAAATATCTGCTTAATGAGCTCATTTAAAATACGCAAAATCCCTTTTTTTTACCCCGAAGATAAGTATAACATTCCATCTATCAACTCATATCTCCATAGAGCACTAAATAGTTCAAGAAGTCTATGTAAAATGTTGCTGAGAGCACAACTTGTTCGTAAATTAAAAAAAAAATAGCCTGACAATTCTTGATAATTCTAATGGAACTTCCCAACAATCACACTAAATTGATTGCAATTAAAATCCTGGCTCCACACCCAAAGGGGTTTCTCCCTGCAGCCCGTCAACACCAGATGAACATCCACTCTACTTAGAGTCCTTTCACGTACTACTTAGGTCCAGTTGTGGTGTCTGTTTGGTTCATTGAAAACATATTAATTCATATGTTTAAAGATAAGTGGTTCCTCATATCATATTTTGGAGAAGGAAATGGCAACCCATTCCAATATTCTTGCCTGGAGAATCCCATGGACAGAGGAGCCTGGCAGGCTACAGTCCATGGGGTCGCAAGAATTGGACGTGACTTAGTGACTAAACCACCATATCAAATTTAAAGGTAAGAGATAAAACACAATGTCACCGTTATTTTGAGAAATTGAGTGTATGGTTTACCTCATGAAATACATGGCCTTCAAGAGAGTTAACCAGCAGGGTGAAGCAGTCAGGAAAAACAATGCCCACAAAAGCCATGGATGCCTGCAAGGTAGGCGAGGAGTCTGCACAACTTCTGATCTCCTTTATCTGCAGAAGGCAATTCTCCACTGCTTCTATGGCTGAGTCTCTTGACAGCCTTCAAAAAGCAATTCATAAAGTAAAAGGTGAACAGAAGTTTTGTTAAATCCCAATAAAAATAAAGGATAAAAGTTATAAAATAGAAATAGATGCGATTTTAAACAAAAGATAAAAGGCTAGAGCCAATGATCTAAAAGGTTACTATTTTTTAATATAAAAAAGGTTAAGATAAAAGGCTAAAACCCATGAGATGAAACATTTAAAATAATCACATCAATTTGATCAAGGGTCAAGCACAGAGGGACTTAAAAATGAAAATTGTGCACTAAGGAAAGAAAACAATAAAAAAAATATATATATATATATATATATATAATACATTTCAAATAAAAGGGAGAAAGTTCAGAGATTAGGGAGACAAAGGAAAAAAGGGAAGAGGAAGAAAAGAAAATTAGAGGGAAATAACATACTAGAGGCATACTCAGAGGTAGTGCTGGATTTCGGAGAACCTCAGTGTCCTTAGGCATCGTGTGACTCTAGGACAAGCAGTCTACCCTTGCCCAGAGCCCCAATCCCACCCAGGACCCAGGCAAAGCAGGAGCGCCCCACTGCTTGCAACTGGGAAACTTTAGGACTGCACAATCCATTTAGACATGGCCACAGAATCTTCCTAAATCACTCGCTTCTACTTCATCAGGCAACCTTACTGGCTATGGGCTAGCATGGCATTCTGGTCAGAAAGACTTAAGTGACGTTTCACTCTACTGCTAATGGACTGTGTAGCTTTGGGCAAGTTTTTCAACTTCTCTGAATCCCAGTATCCTTATCTGGGTTGTAAAATGATGAACTAATAATTACACCACCAGTAATAGCAATTCATCTGTGTCTCATTATTAGTATTTTCTTATTTCACTTCTTTTAGAGATAGTCCCTGCCAAGCACTGATCCATTTCTGTGTTTGTCTCGCTTAAGCCTCACACCCACCTAAGGTTGCGTTACTCATCCAGGGTCAGTAGCATCACCCAAGACCCCTGTGTATTCTGAGAAATTCCATCTGGAAACAGAGAGCTTCTGTCACCATTGGTCTCTATAGGTAACTCACGCCTATAAACCTCAAATTACAGCCCTCTACTGAGAGAGGACGGACTGCTAGGAAGAAAGCAGAGAAACCACAAGTCAAAGTATATTCTCCTGAGCAAAAGAGGCTTGGACATGCTATCTCAGTCTTTGTAGGATATTGAAATGCTAACTTACCATTATTTTATTTCCAACATTTCAGACTCTACGACATATGCGCATTTTCTGTTCAATGCATTTGATACAGACCACAATGGAGCAGTAAGTTTTGAGGTAAGTCTTAGGGTTTGTGTGTGTGTGTGTGTGTTTTTTTAATAATGCTTTGACTTTGGAAACACTGAAAGGGATTTAGTACTGTTAGGGTGAAAATTTGAGTTTGGTGGTATAAATTTTTGTGCTTTTTGAGCCTTTTATTTCTTTATTATTGTTGTATTAAGAATGCTCAACAAGAGTGAACATCTTTGTCTTGCTCCTAATACTAGAGAAAAAGTTTTCCATTTTCTCCACTGAGTGTGATGTCAGCTGTGGCCTTTTCATATATTGCCTTTGTTGAGGTGAGTGAGTGATAGTTGCTCAGTCATGCCTGACTCTTTGCAACCCCATGGACTATAGCCTGTCAGGCTCCTCTGTTCATGGAATTCTCCAGGCAAGATTCCTGGAGTGGGTTGCCATTTCCTTCTCCATACTTTCCTTCTATTTCCAGTTTGTTGGCAGTATACATCTTGAAAGGGTATTGAACTTGTCAAACGTTTTTTCTGCATCTATTGAGATGATAAGATGTGTATCCTTAATTCTGTCAATATGGAATATTATATTACTTGATTTTTATGTATTGATTCACCTTTCCATCCCCAGGGATAAATTCTACTTTGTCATGGAGTATGATCATTGTAATGTGCTCTTGGATTTGGTTTGCTAGTATTTTGTTGACGATTTTTGCATCTGTGTGTATCAGGAATATTGGCCTGTAATTTTCTTTTGATTTTTTGTCTGGCTTTGGCACCAGGGTAAGGCTGGCGTAATTTGGAAGTGTTTCTTCCACATCAATTTTTTGGAACAGTTTGAAAAGTGTTGGTGTTAGTTCTTTAAATATTTGGCAGAATTCACCAGTGAAGCCATCTGCTGCTAGGCTTGTCTCTTTTGGGATGTCTGTGATTACTGAATCAATTTCCTAGTTATATATCTGTTCATACTTTCTATTTCTTCATGATTCAGTCTTGGTAAGCTATCTAGGAATTTTATTAATAGCTCTTTTAAATATCCTTTTATTTAAAAACTGGTAATCAAGTAAGTATATGTTTCTGGAAATTCTGTGAGCTGCTCTAGCAAATTACTTGAACCCAAGTAAAGGTTTGTTGGAAACTCCAATCTGTAGCCCATTGATCAGAAGCATGGGTGACAACCTATAGCTGCAGTAGCATCTGAAGCTGGGGGCCAGGAAGGGGCTATCATGTAGAATCTGGCTCTATCTCCAGGAAGAAAGTATCAGAAGTCAGTTGAATTGTAAGACATCTGGTGTTGGAGATTACTTGATTACATCTGGTGTTGGAGTGAGGAAATCCCCACTCACACACTGGAATTGTGTGCAGAATTGTTAATATGTATCATGGGAACCAGACAATTTAGAAGGTATGCATTTTTTAAAATTGGGAAGAGTGCATTTTGCACATGAACAAAAATTTCAGTGAGTGTCAGAATAAAGGAAAGCAGATGATGGTGTGGAATCAACAGGGAAGGGTACTAGTGGGCTGTATCAGAGAAGCCCACCCATGGACCTGATCAACTCAGTCTGGAGGACAAGCAGGAGCTGCTAAAGAGGATAAGGGCTCAGGATGGGGAGCAGGGGGGAGTGAGGCAGAGGCCTGGAAAAGAAGAGAAAACATTTAAGTCACCTAGAAGATGAAACGCAAAAGGGGGAGAGTGACAGGAAAGCTGGGTAAGGAGGCCAAGGGCAGATCTCCACACATCTGAGGCAGGATGCCAAGGAGGCTGAACTGCAGGAGGTGAGGAGCAAGATAAGAATTGAAGAATTTTCAGCAGGGAAGTTAAGGTATGTTCCTAGAAACAAAAAGTCCAATTAGCAGCTCTTTATCCCCAGAATTCAGACAGGGGCTGATGTCAGCTGGATCTACAGTGAAGGCATTGGAGAGAAGGAGGTGAAAAACTCAGGAGGTATAAAAATTAAATTAGCACACTAACATCTCAACACTTTGAGGTGCCAGGATGACAAAAGGGGGCACAAACTCCTGAGAGGTCGTTCAGTCCGTGGCCCTGGGGCAGAGTGAGCAGAGTACCTCCTCACACACTAGATGCTCACACAGGTTGAACGCTACTGAAATGATGATTCTGGGCCAGGAAACTCCGTGAGTCATCTCACAACGTAACCAAGAAAAATCACTGACTAAATAAGAGGAGACGCTGGCAGTGACTCAGTAAATGTGTGGACCAAGAAGCCAGCAGTGGTCCATGGGTTGACCCCGAAGCGACAACAGCAATTAGTGAAGAAGACGTGAGCCTATCATAGGTACCCGTCCCCTGTCACATGTCTTCCACTTTGGCAGCCGATGATCACCTGTGCCGATGTATTAGTGTTTGCTGTACTTTACCAACAAGATTAATTCCGGCATGGCCTTAGTTTAGCCATAACATAGAAATCAAATGTTCCAGTTCACCTAATAAAATCTTTCATAGCTAGGGTAGGAGTAAGGCAAAGACTGCTCGTGATTTCATTACTTAAAATTACTTACATATTAGAAATGTACCATCAATTACTCATAGCACATTGTACCCAATTTCACATGTAAATTTAGTCTGGTGTTAATGATATGAGACCATGCCTAATGTTGCTATTATAATATTTATGTAATATTCATCATAGTAATTGTGATGAATGCTGATGATAATTTGGGAAATTAGTTGTAATGACTATATACTATAAGCATGTTGGTAAAAAATGTCTTTTTAGAGACAAACTAATGGATGAATTAATAAATGTTAAATCAAAATCAAATTTAAAACTAGGCTATTGTAGTTATTTTTCTAAATTGAATAGCTACGTGAAAAGTCTCTAGAAAGCAGAAATGATTAAGAAATGAACATATTTTGACTAGCAGTAGATCCTGGGAGGTACAGCAGAAATAATCCTGATGCAAGATAAAGGGAAATGGAAGTTTTATACTTAATTTGCTTAAACCCAAAGGGTGGAGTGGATAAGACAGGAGGGGCCCTGGATCCAGACATGACTGGAGCTACAAATCCCTTTGCCATCAAGGGGTTGAGACCCTGTGAGATCCTCTGAGCCTCAGTGTTCCTTTCTGTGAAACACCGGCAAGCAAAGCTACTTCACAGGATAATAGGATGACAAAGTGAGGTCACTTAAGGGCTTGGCTGAGTGCCTGGCACCAAATATGCGCTCAATACTTATTAGATATTAACCATAGCAGGTACTACAAAGGAATTTTTTTCCAACGAAGCCAGTTAAGAATGACATTGGTTTTTTTCTCTTAACCAATTTATCTGCTAGTGACACAGGTTCGGTTCTTCTTAGTCATGTCAAACCTCTTTTTCTCAAAAGAAAGAGGAAGAAACCTTAATCTTTTCTCAAGTCTTGTGGGTAATTTTCATGAACTATCTCTTGAATATGACCCCTTCTCTGTATTACTCTTCTTATCTATTTCAGAATAGCTTTTTCCTAATTTGTTCTTTTACTTTCCAAAATGTTGGTAACAGTGATATCCTGGGAAATTTCTTTTTTTTTTTTTTTTCTATTTTATTTTATTATTTTATTTTTTTTATAAATTGGTTAAGAGAAAAAAACGATAGATGTAAGATCCTCATAGCATAAGAATTTCTAAAGGAAGATTTTCTGGGAAGAAAAGATCTCCTAGGATGTTCAAGAAATAACAAAAAATCAGAACTGGAATACAGAGGGAAAGAGAGGTGAAATAGGAGATGTTTCCAGAGAGGAAAAGAGGTCCAGACCATGTCTGTATATGTACAGGCTTAGAATTTGAGTGAAGAAAAGGCACGGCAGGAGTCAGACGGAAAAGTGACATGATCCAAACTACAATTTAAGAAACTCACTCTGCCTGAACTAGTGGTTCAAGCATAGACCATAGAATGGCAAAATGGAAGGCAGAAATCCAGGCAGGAGTCTGCACAATGGTTTAACCAAGAGTTGATGGTACATTAGACCAGCGCTGTCATGGTGAAAATTGTGAGAAAACAAATAAATGATATATACTGATGAGAGACCTGGTAAGATGGTGAGGGAGGGAGGAGTCAAAGGTGAATCCAAAGTATTTAATGGGCAAGCAAACAAAACACAGTGGGCACATCCCCAAACCTACAATGTATATATTGTTTCAGCCACCTACAATCTTTCCAAAGTTGAACATGTGATGGGAGCAAGACAGAGACTTCAGTACACGTGAAAGAATAGTGTGTCTTAATTCTGTAATAGTAAACACAATACTTAAGTTTGCTAAACACAATTTGTTTACTTATAAAGAGAGAATGAACATACTGCTTTAGAGTTTCATCCATAGATATGTAAATATATACATAGCATATGCATATATATGCTTATTAGTTATACAATTATAAATAAAGAAGCAGATTAGCTTTGTTAAGAAGTGAAATCCTACAAGAGAGAAAAAATATGAAAAGTTGTATAATTCAATCAAATTCAAGGATCTCAGGTTTTAAATAATATGAATCAAAATATTTGAAAAAACAGTTATGTGATATGGTATACTAAACAGAGCTTGCAGACTATTCTAAGATGAATGTTACCTAATATTAGATCTCAAAATTTGGGAAAGCATGAATGTGTCTTGCATATTGTAAAATGTTATGTACTTACTATTCATAAATAAATATATATTAAAAAAAAAAAAAAGAATGACATTGGTCATTTTATTGCTCAGTGATCTTACAATGAACACATTTAAGGACAGGCCAGATGATCACTGTGTCTGCAATACTGTGAGAAATAGTTCTGCATCTGATTATAAAACAAGCACTTATTTTTGTCAGTCACTGTACTAAGTATGTGAAAATAACATTAAAAATAGTATTAATAATACCTACATACAATAAGACTAGCTGACGTGTTTAGCACTCTTTCTGAGTCAGGCATTATGATGAATGAATTACACACAGTAACTTAATCTTCATAGGTATGATTATTGTCATTTTAGCAAATTAAGAAAGAGATTCACAGAGAACTAAAGCAACCTGCCCAAGGTCACACAGCTAGAAAGTAGGAGAGTCAGGATTCAAACTCAAGCAGTCTGGCCCAGCATACATCTCAGTAATTGTGCTATCCTGCCAGTTCAGTTCAGTTCAGTCACTCAGTCATGTCCTACTTTTTGAGACCCCCATGGACTGCAACACGCCAGGCTTCCCTATCCATCACCAACTCTTGAAGCTTGCTCAAACTCGTGTCCATCGATTTGGTGATGCCATCCAACCATCCCATCCTCTGTTATCCTCTTCTCCTCCTGCCTTCAATCTTTCTCAGTATCACCGTCTTTTCCAATGAGTCAGTTCTTTGCATCAGGTAGCCAAAGTATTAGAGTTTCAGCTTCAGCATCAGTCCTTCCAATTCAGGGCTGATTTCCTTTAGAATAGACTGCAGTCTATTCTTGCTGTCCAAGGGACTCTCAAGAGTCTTCTCCAACACCAAATTTCAAAAGCATCAATTCTTTGTCACTCAGTTTTCTTTATAGTCCAACTCTCACATCCATACATGACTACTAGAAAAACCATAGTTTGACCAGATGGACCTTTGTTGGCAAAGTAATGTCTCTGCTTTTTAACATGCTGTCTAGGTTGGTCATAACTTTTTTTCAAGGAGCAAGCATCTTTTAATTTCATGGCTGCAATCATCATCTGCAGTGATTTTGGAGTCCAAAAAAATAGTCTGTCACTGTTTCCATTGTTTCCCCATCTATTTGCCATGATGTGAAGGGACCGGATGCTATGATCTTTATTTTTTGAATGTTGAGCTTTAAGCCAACTTTTTCACGCTTCTCTTTCACTTTCATCAACAGGCGTTTTAGTTCCTCTTCACTTTCTGCCATAAGGGTGGTGTCATCTGCGCATCTGAGGTTATTGGTATTTCTCCCAGTAATCTTGATTCCAGCTTGTGCTTCATCCAGCCTGGCCAATGAGGCACATATAGATTCCCAGTCCCTCACCCAAATTCCTTACAGCCAGCTGAAATTGTCATTCAGAGTCTTGCAGATTTTGGACACACAACACTGTACATATACTCTTTATTATTAATGTCTCCTGCAGGATCTGCAGTATGCTATAATCAACCATGTAACATTTGCACAGTAAAATTATTTTTGTTCAGTTGCTAAGATATGTCTGACTCTTTGCAACCCCCTGGACTGCAACATGCCAGCCATGTTCTGGAGTTTGCTCAAACTCATGTCCATTGAGTCAGTGGTGCCATCCAGCCATCTCATCCTCTGTCATCCCCTTCTCCTCCTCCCTTCAACCTTTCCCAGCATCAGGATCTTTTCCAATGAGAAGACTCTCCGCATCAGGTGGCCAAAGTATTGGAGTGTCAACTTCAGCATCATTCCTTACAATGAATTTTCAGGGTTTATTTCTTTTAGGTTTGACTGGTTAGATCTCCTTGCTGTCTCAACAATAAATGTAGCAGAGAGTGCTACTGATCCAGTGTTCATGCATTCTGCTTTAAGATCACATGATCAGTCCATATTCCCAGCCTCTCCTCCTTCCCAGATAGGTGGGGCCAAGACTGAATTTCAACCAATGGGAGTGGTTGAAGTTGTGGAAGTGACCACAACTCCTCTCTCTTCCCATCTGTGGAGATCATGAGGTTACATATTTCAGTTTGCCTTGGAGCAAAGAATCCTGGATCTCTGTTATGACTGCACAGAACAGAACACCATCCTCACTCATATTTCACTGCATGTGAGTGATAAATAAGTTTATACTGTGTCAAGTTAGTATGACTTGGAAATATTAAAGTAGAATTTAAGGTCTTTTGATTAACATGATTGATAACACATAATAGGTGATTAGTGATAGAGATAAACAGATAAATAGATAGATGCTAGAATAGTTTCATGCCATTTCAGTTCAGATTTTGGCATTAAATGAGCTCTGGCACCAAAATTCACCACCACCCCTATCTTCCCAATAAAGGTTCTTCTTTTTCAATTTATAAAAAATATTGTTGGATGGGAGTGGTGAGTTGCGGATAAAAAAAATAAGGGCCTGTATTACTTGCCACATGTTAGAGATGAGGAGTTCCAGACTTTAGAGATGTTAAGTGATTTGCCTAAAGTCATACAGTTAATGAGTGGCAGAACCAGAATTGAACCCCAGCTCTACCTAAGGCTCTAAAACTTATGGTGCATATGACATAAACAAAGAGACATGAAGTAAGAGGCTGATAAATTCTAGAATATAAAAACCAAAAGATGCCTACTCAACAGAAAATCAGTGTAATAAAAAGAAAGAAATGACAAACTGGGAAACAATATGTGAAGATATATTCCAGACCAGGGATGGTTTTACTAATATGTGAAGAGTTTCTATAAATCAAGACATTTCCAAAAACTGCTCAAATTTATTCACAGTAGAATGAATACAAATTTTAGTAACCTGAGACAGAAATATTAATCTACAAGATTGAGAAAGATCAGAACCGTGATCCATATAGTATTGACAAGCTATAATTTTCTTATGCATAGATTTTGAAAAGAGAATTGGAGGGGCAATTTGAAAATAAGTATATAACATTTATCAATGTTCAAATCTTTTGACCGAGAGGTTCCACCTCTAGGAACTGCAGATATACTTATTCAGTATATATATTATGTATATATAAAGTCACTCTGTAGCTTTCTTTATAATAAGACTGGAAATCTTTAAATAATTCATCTATAGGATATTGGCTAAATAAATTATGGTTTATTCATATGTATGCAATGATGAAAAAGACAGGAATTATTTCCAAGTTTTATTGCTAAGTTTTTAAAACACACACACACACAAAGCAGCCTGTTACACTATCAATTTTGTAAAAGGAGAAGAAATAGATATTTAAATAAATATGCCTTATACTTGTATATGCATAAAAATTCTTCAAAAGTAAAAACAAGAAGGTACTAATGTCAGTTGGCTAGAGGAAAGAAATAGGGTGGATGGGGTCCAGAATTGGAAGATTTTTCATGAAACATCTTATATATTTTTACATTTTTAATTACATGAATGTCACCCATCTTTAAAAAAAAAATTGTAAAGAAGTTGAGACAGGAAAACAAGTACAAAATGTTGGAATGTAAAAATGTAAAGCAAGACTACAACTTTGCCCAGAATCCACTCCTGGAATTCCCTTCTGCTCTTTCATTCCTACCTGACAGCGGATTGTCAATTCCATGTGAACTCAGAATCCACCATATTGTGATGTTAACCCTGCCAACTGAGCAACAAGTATGTACGAACTTGATAGAGTTAATCTGGATTTGTCTGCAGTTCAATCAAACCTGCCTAACCTTGAAGTTGACTGAGGGTTCCATTTACTTGACAAATACATAGCCGCTGTCCTTGCCACACAGTTATAAGCAGCTTAATTCTTTTAATCCTCATAAAAATTTTTGAGAAGCTAGATACGGCAATCTCCACTCATGAAAACTGAGATAAAAGGATGTCAGGTTGTCTGAGAGAACAGTTATCAGGTGATACAGCTGGAATCTGAATTCAGGCTGCCCGGCTTCTAGCTCTGTGCTCTTAGCCACTGCCCACAACTTGATTTCTAAGTAAAGGCTTCACTTGGCCCATATTTTAAGAACAATCCCTATCTCTTGTTAGCCAGTCTTATCCATGGGAAGTGTGTTATGTATGTGCTTGTATTTTAAAAGTTACATTGTCATTAGATACTTTTCAGTAAGAGAATATTATGCACTTGTAGTAGGAAGTAAGACCACTTAAACACTTGCTTATGGGTCTTGCATTTGGGTGTCTGTTTTGACACAGTTTCTAGTTGACTTAAGTCACAGTTTTCAATTAGAAAGTGAGAATCTTGGGCTTCCCTGGTGGCTCAGTGGTAAAGAATCAGCCTGCCAATGCAGGAGACACAGGATCGATCCCTGGTCTGGGTAGATCCCACATGCCTTGGAGCAACTAAACCAGTGAGCCACAGCTATTGAGCCTGTGCTCCAGAGCCCAGGAACCGCAACCACTGAAGCCTCTGTGCCCTAGAGACACAACAAGGAAGCCACCGCAATGAGAAGCCTGTGCGCTGTTACAAGGAGTAGGCCCACTTGCCACTAGTAGAGAAAAGGATGTGCAGCAAGGAAGACTCAGCACAAGGAAAATAAATACATAAATAAATATAGTTATTTTTTTTTAAGTGAAATGTTAAACCTAAGGAGTGTGTGTGACCACAAAGAATGCTGGGAAAAGATGATCAGGAATTCATGAACCGTTTTGCTAAGTAAATGGTTCCAAATCCAGAGGTCTGAAAGCTTTACTTGTACCATCTGACAAAGAATTTTATTAGAGTTTGTTTTTATTTAGAAATTCTGTATCAAATTGTATTTTTATTTCTTTTTAGGATTTCATCAAGGGCCTTTCTATTTTGCTTCGGGGGACAGTACAAGAAAAACTCAACTGGGCGTTTAATTTGTACGACATAAATAAAGATGGCTACATCACTAAAGAAGTAAGAAATGCCTCACCAACACAGCTAACCTTTGGACCATTTTCATTTTTTAACTTGCTTGCAATTATCATTCTAAAATCACTTTTTTAGGAATCTAACATATTTTTTGTGGTGGCAGAGAAATATACTGATGAAAAAATTGGAATGGGTAGAAATAGCTTATTGCTAATCTCCAAAGTTATTATAAAACACAGAAGGATTACATCTTGATTTCTAATAGCATTTTAATAAATGTACATGGAATAAAGAGAGTGGTTGTAATGAGATTGGAAGAAAATATATCCAAACCATGTTAGAATATTTGGCCTATAACCTCTTTTTCTCCCATATAATATTGTCCACATGGGAACAGAGGCAATTTTAACATTGTGTGAAATATGTAGTGACCTGTATTATGTGGGAAATGACCTAAGGCAATAGTAGGGTTTCAAATACATTTCCAGGTGGGCTAATCTAAGGAAGAAGGCTCATAGACCAAATTAGGATGTGCATATTAAATGGCTGATAACTAATTTAAAACACAATGAGAAGTAAGTGGAGAAGGATGGGATAAGATTTGTTAATTGAGGATAGAGTGAAGGTAGGTTGAAGGACCATATTACCTAAATCCTGGATGTGATTCAATGTCTACATGTTCTTTCTCTCACTAGTTTTCCCCAGAGTTGTGTTTTGAGCATGAGGCTCCTCAAATAGAAGGTCTCCTGGGACAAACATTGACTAGCTCTGTTGAAGATACAGGGACAAGTTCACCTGACCGCAGTTATAGTGTAACAATTAACCTGATCAATGTCCATGGGTTTTGTGTTTGTTGAGCAGAGGACACATGGGCCAGAATGGATCTCACAAATGGGTGGCTGAATTAAGACCTCATGAGTATTAAGTATTCAGGTGCATTGAGCTGTCTCCTGGATACTTACTGCCTCTTGTATGTTTGGTGTACAACAAACATTTAGTAGTACAGATGCCTCCAGGATATTAGGTATCTCTTGGTCTTTTCTGTGTTTAACACAAACATGCTGTTCTTACCACTTACATCTTACACATCTCATGAATGCTATTTTAAACAATCTTCCACTCAAACCATAGGGGTTCACCTATGGTTTACAAACTACAAATTTTATCATTTAAAATGGAATTGAATACTGCCAAAAGTAAAAGTATATTACATGCTTAATCCAGACTCTTACGTGAAAACTTTGAAAAGAAGAAAACAAGTATGAACAATAAAACTGAATGTCTATGTTAACTAGATTTTTTTTTTCACTAAGACTGGAAATCACAAATAAAAAACTAGATTTGGTTTTAATAAAAATTAAAGTTTCAAAGCATTTCCAGCATAATATTTTGACTAATCCACATGTGACTTTAAAGTCACAATAGGAAAAACACATGGAAAACCCTAATAAGCTCTGAGACTTATCAGTTAGTTCTAGTATAATTCTCATGATGTGGAATGTATTTTATTCTCAGTAAATGGAAATTGATAGTCAACATATAAAATATATAATAAGCCTATAATGCAAAGATAGCCTGTGTGAAGTTGTATGGAAGTCCAAATATTATACCAGGGTGTTTTCTGATCATGTTAGATATACAGGAATTTACTTCATCTTGAAACCAAGATCAGACTTGATTCTTACATTCTGATTCTGCTGTTTTTAAGGCATAAGGCTATTCCTCTGGGACAACCAAGATATTTAATGAAGAATCAACCAAAAATTAAAACTTTGAAACTGAGTAGGAATAATCTGTCAAGGCTTCTCAGAGTGGTTTCTTTTCACATCATTTGTGGCCTCACGTAAATGCCTTTTCCTTTTCAGGAAATGCTTGATATAATGAAAGCAATATATGATATGATGGGTAAATGTACATATCCTGTCCTCAAAGAAGATGCTCCCAGACAACATGTTGAAACATTTTTCCAGGTAGGAATGCAATAGAGGGGGAATGAAATTAGGAGCAAATTTCCTGATGTTTGCAAAGTATCATGACAATTCAAAAGAATGTAAAGGAAAATAATTTTTTACTGAAAGTGACAAAGCTATAGAATATTTACCATTCAACCATGGAATAGTACCATTATTAATTTAGCAATTTTGGTTTTGAATTTATCATAATATTGATAATTCCACTTACTGAACTCATTCACCATATGCTCAATAGAACACAAGATAAGCAAGCAATTGCTATGTCTCATGTTTTGGGATGTTTGTTTTCATTTATTTCTCGTTAAGACTCTATGAGGTTATTTATATCCTCATTAGCCCCGTGTTACAGATGAGAAAATCAAGGTTCTATAAGTCAAATTGCCTGAACTCTATGGGAGCTGGAGGGTAGGGTTTTACTGGAACAGAGAGACTCCACATTCTATTAAAAAGGCAACAGCCTAAAATCAGTCAGCCTCATATGAGTCCTATCACCAAGAAATTACTAGTTTGTGTTTTGAAGCAGTTTCTCCTCATAAAATAAGCAGCTGGGCTTTCTTTTCATCTGCTTCAGCTTGTTCAGTTCAGGTGTGAGGGTACTGAGGGGTATGTCTGAGTAAAGGTTTTTGTTCTGTAATTCCCTAACAGAAAATGGACAAAAACAAAGATGGAGTCGTTACCATAGATGAATTCATCGAAAGTTGTCAAAAAGTAAGTAATGAGAGTAAAGGAACTATCCCTTTTGCTTTCTTAACAGCTGGACTGAGCACTATCAGCTGGCCACCACTAACTGAGCTAAGTGCAAAGGTCATATGCCTAAAATCATCACTTCTATACAACTGAGACGCAACAAGCTTACCACTGAAAACAATCACTGATTTATACAATCTGTTAGTCAACACACCCTGAGGCAGGCCATGAGGGAAGCCCTGGAGAGATGGTTGTACAAGTGTGTTTTTGCTCTTCAAATCCTTTGGAATATTCATCACTGAGGACAAAATATATGTGAGATTTGAATTGTTCTTTCCCCAGAACTAGAATATAACATATATCTTGTCTATCATATCCTCCAGAGATTTAGGATTCCAGTATGGCCAACAGTGTATCACTGATCAAATTTATATCCAATTCCTAATATAAACACCATTGCTTCAGTGTATGTGAACAAGATATGTCTTTGGCTGAACAAAATAGTTCAGTCACAAAATTAAACTGCAGAAGATTCTCCCTGAGGGAAAGTCCATGCAGTCCTCTACCATCTGGTGGCAGACACCTAGAATTATTTGACTTCCTATGTGGGTAGAACAATTAAGAGTTTTAAAAATAATTTTGGAGACAAAAGTTTGCTGGTGTTTTACTCTTTCTCATTATTTTCAAATTGATATACTTTCCCTTTCCTGATGCCTACTTGTTTTTCAACTCATATTTCAATGTCATGGTCTCTCTGAATTAACTTGGTGACATCAATCTGCTAATGGAGGTGTTGTTCGGCTTCTGAAAGAGCATGTCATCAGTTCTGCTACCATTTACCATTACTATAAATGATGACAATCTCCAAGTACCCCATCATGCCCAGTCTGTCCCCTTAAGTTTCAAAGGAACGAACTAAACTGCAGATACTGGTCAATGGTTTCTTCCAAACAATCCTTTCCCTGGCATTGAGAGACCATTCATTTTTAAATGTTCCTAAAGGTCACAGAGATTTATCTCTAATAGACTCAGAAGGACAGCTGTAATTACTGCCAACCCATCTCCTAAATCCCAACTTCCAATCTTCATGAAGTTGACTCTTAGCTCACACACAAACCCTGTCTCCTTCCATTTGTACAAGTCTCTGTGATTTGGCCTCTGATGACCAGATATGGCGGTTTGCATTGCTCACTTTTGATACGCTCTGTGCTACCTCTCCAGTTTCCGTACTGGCATTCTAATTGGAGAAATATCCTCTCTTAACACCAAGTCAGAGTTAAATAGGTCTTTAAAGCCTGGTGGACTCAGCAAAACATAAAACGGGCTCTCCACAGTATCAGCATGGAAAATGGATAGAAGCGTACTTACATTTGCAGACACAGTATTTGAACGTTTGGCACAGGAGGTTGGTGGGGGTTGGTGAAACTTAAGAGGCAAAATAGTGCACTTTCCTTTACAGATATGGTGAATTTAATTCCACTGTTCCTCCCTTACAGGATGAAAACATCATGCGCTCCATGCAGCTCTTCGAAAATGTGATTTAACTTGTCAAATACATCCTCAAACAGAAAAACGTGAACGATTCTATCACACAAAGCTGGAGCTACCACTTTTAGCATAGATTGCTCAGCTTTACAATGAGGCATATTATGCAAACAAGCTTTGTTTTAATATAAAGCAACCCCCAAAAGATTTGAGTTTTCCATTTATAAATCTGCATCCTTTTCATAATGCCACTGAGTCCATGGGATGTTTTAAGTCATTTCATACCCTGTGAATATTCAAAAGGAATAGAATCTGGCATATAGTTTTATTCATTCTTTAGCCATGTGATTATTGAAGCTTTCACATTATTGGTGATTTTAAAATATCAGTGTTTTTTGCTACTCACGTGTATGTATTCAGCCCCAGAATTTTAAATGGTTTTCTAAAATACTAGCATCTGTACTTAATTTCCAGCTATTAGTTTCCATGTTTGAATACTGTAATTCCAGTTATACTTTAAGTAAACAAGATTACTATAATTGGAAAAAAGAAACACACACATAGTCCCAGTTTCTCTGGATTTGCTGCCTTCTGTTAAGACATTCATCTGGCATTTTTTATAATGTGAAACAAATTAGTTTATGCCTAATAGAGCTTATTTAATAAGCACTTCTCAATTTTTCATAATACATATTATAGCCAAGGCCTACATGATATATGTAATTTTGGATTTGTTCAATCCTATAAGTTGACTGTTTTCTGTCACTAAGTCGAAGTCCAAGAAGGTGTGAAACAAAGTGAGGATGTCCAGAGGCTTATGAAAAGGGTCAGGACATCTGTCCTCTAGTCCATGGCAATGCTTAGCAAGTTCATTCTTAACCACATTCAAGGCCTATTCCATTCTGACTCCCTCCTGGCAACTTTACATTATGTGCCATTGAGGGACAAAGAAATCTTGGCTACCCCAATGCCTACTAGGTACAAACAGTAAAGAATTCACTTTGAAAGTACCACTGATTCCATTATATTAAGCACTAGAATACCCAAATTTAGTAGAAAATGAATATAAACGCTAAGCAACTCCTCTGGATTGTATTATGATTTAGCTCATCATAAAACTCCAACTATTCAGATTATTTGAATGACCTTAAGCCAAAATTGTAAAGCTGCCACAGTATTACTAAAGATACACACACCTTCCTTGTTTTGCAGAAATATCACCAAGATCAAGAGGCTAGAGTAGGAGGAAATTTGCAACTGTCTCTGCAACAATAAATCAGGTATCTATTCTGGTGTAGACATAGGATGTTGACAGCTGCCCTGCTATCACCAGTGTAGAAATTAAGAGTAGTACAATACATGTACACTGAACTTGGCCATCGCGTGTCTGTGTAGACTCAATGTGCACATTTTGTATTTCAAAAAGAAAAAATAAAAGCAACTAAAATGTTTATAACTCTACTATGTTATAGGCCTTTATTTCAATAAATTTTATAATTACTAAACACATCAAGTTTTTCTTATGGGATTTTATAAACTGTAGAGATCTTGGTCTCTGGGTGGTGCTAAAATGCAAGGAAGAAGAGTCAGATCAAGGCCAGTGGGCAGGCAGGTGTGTGAACTGATGGGACCTGAGGATGTGATGAGGGTAGAGACTTGAGGGAAGAATGGGTGAGGCAGGGGACTAGGAAGGACAGGAGATCTAAGGGAGAAGGAACATTTCTGCAGTTACAACTCTTTAGAAGTTACTTAGCTTTTATTTATTTATTTATTTGCATTTTATTTACTTCTTAATATAAATTTATTTATTTTAATATGAAGCTAATTACTTTACAATATTGTAGTGGTTTTGCCATACATTGACATCAATCCACCACGGGTGTACATGTGTTCCCCAAATTGCATCTGAGACACTGCACTTGAAATGAGAATTATTTACACAAAGAGATCACTCCACATATCTGAGGGGATGAATAAAGAAAGAGTGAACATTCTTCTGGGATAGAAATGTGAAACTGTGAACATGCTCAATCGTGTCCAACTCTGTGATCCCAAGATTGTTGCCTGCCAGGCTCCTCTCCATGGGACTCTCCAGGCAAGAATACTGGAGTGAGTAGTCATTCCCGTCTCCAGGGGATCTTCCCCACCCAGGGATCGAACCTGGGTCTCCTGCATTGCAGGCAGATTCTTTACTGCCTGAGTCTCCAGGGAAGCTCCTTCTGGGATGGAGCTGCTGCTCTAATCTCCATCTCTTCAGAAGGCTCAGTCAGCCTTGGACTTGGTGTGGCTACTCAGGGTCCTAAGGCTCTCCTCCTGCCCAGAAGATGGAGGGTCTCCTTGTTTTCTGTTTCTCTCCCTCTATTCCTTTCTCTGTAGAAAGATCTAGAATCAGATGGTATCACATCAACACTCACAACTACACTTATAAGTAATTTTTTAATAGCTTTTTCAACTAAGCTAATTGTTAAACATAAGTAAGCACAACAAAATAACTGAATACACGTAAGAGTGTTAAGATTTTAATTTCTGAATAGCTTCATGTACTGAATACCAGTATTTTCAAACTATGAAATAAACATATATTTACTTAAATACAATTAACACCTAAATTTAGGTAGTTTTAATGAGTTGTAATAAACAACCATACTTAAAAGAGAATTTACACATTAAAAATCTTTTTCTTAAAGTAGAATACTCTGGAAAGAAATTTTTTCCAAACATTCAACATTATAAAATACATACTTACAAACAATATAATTAACAGTGAATTCACAAATGTTTGTCCACTATTTTAAACTCCCATAGACTTGATAAATATATAACCCAGGAAATGGCAGAATGTCTAAAAGTAAGTACACAGGTACAAACTGACTGTATAAATGTTATATACAAAAGGCACCAGAATACATACAAACCTATCCACTGTAAACCCTGTAACTGCTGTTCACACAAATCACACACACACAAAAAATATGAAAAAAATTAACCCCACAAGATTGTACTATTATGGAACATTTTTAATAGTTTTCCATTATTAACCATTCTTTCTTTTTGATGAATAACTTGTACTATGATTCGGTGGACTTGTGTATATACTCATCCAAGGCCAGTAATAATGAAGGATGGCTGTGATTTACAAAAAAATAAACTGAAGTGACTCTGAACAGGTTTTGCAGATACCCATGGTCAGCGTTTAACACCTGTCATTCAGGCTCCTTTCTTCAACAGCATATGGAGCAATATGTGGGAATTTTAGATTTGATGATGATAAGGCTTCCCTGTCAACAGAAAAAAAAATTTTTTTAGCCTCATTTGTTATCATGCAGGGTTCCCCTAATAGGTACTATGTTTATAGAAGCATGCCTAAAATAGTGTTCAAAGTTCCAAACAAACAAACCAAATAAGGATGGGAGCAGAAAGAATGATGGAAAGAGAGGTAGAATCTTTTTCCTGAGTTAAATAAAATATAGGTTGTCTCTTTCTGTGGTTTAAAAATATTTAACTAGAAAAGTAGTTAGAAACCAGACTACCAGTTTTTTAATCCATCTCCTGCCAATCACTTCCCTATCAAATCTGGGGCTCATTACTTTTCTACACCTCCGTTTCTAGCTCTTTAAACGGGGATAACAACAAAATCCACCTCTGATGGCTGTAGCAAAGATTAAATGAATTTAATGTCTAAAATGTACTCAACAGAGTACCTATCATGCAGTAAGTTCTTACTTGGTTGATAAAGATCAGGACGTGTATTTGTATGTACTTTCCCAAGACATACATGTATTTCATTTAAAAAGAAAACTGAATCAGGCTAAGAATGAACCAGTTTCAACTTAAGGCAGATAGTAAACTGATTAGTTCTAAGAAAAAGACGCCATGGCTGTCTGTAAGTAATATTTCTATTTCCCCAGAAGTTGAGTCCTCTGATCATTGTAATACACACAAGCCCTAAGAAATAAAAAACTGTTTACTGAGAAGATTGTCTCACAAAGATCCATCTCCAGTATAAAAAGAAAAGATATAAACAGTGAAGTTTTTAAAAAAGGAAGATCATTAATTTCATGATGGATTATAAAGTACCTAAACTCCAATACTTTGGCCATCTGATGCAAAGAGCTGACTCATTTGAAAAGACCCTGATGCTGGGAAAGATTGAGGGCAGGAGGAGAAGGGGACGACAGAGGATGAGATGGGTGGATGGCATCACTGACTCAATGGACATGAGTTTGAGCAAACTCCGGGAGTTGGTGATGGACAGGGAGGCCTGGTGTGCTGCAGTTCATGGGGTCGCAAAGAGTTGGACACGACTGAGCGACTGAACTGAACTGAAGGCAAGTACAATAATAATTGTCATGGGAAAGTCTTTGATATGTGATCAAAACTTTCTATTACAATTACATTAATTATTACTAAAATATTATGTAAGACATTAGAAGGAGGGAAAAAGAACAGAAAAAGTCTGAGGAAATATCCAACACTTAATAGTTTTTATAACTTCAAAACTTTTTATTCTGTATTAGCATGACTAAAAACTAATAAGATTCAGTGTCAATAAGAGAACATCTTGGCTAGCTGTCACTGGGATCCTTGAATTGTTCACCTACATCCTCTGCATTCCCCCTCCAAATCCTAGTGAGCTATTTCTAACCTGTGGCTGTGTGTGGGCTCAATCATGTCTGACTCTTTGTGACCCCATGGACTGTAGCCAGGCTCCCATGGACAGGCTCCTCTGTCCATCGAATTTTCCAGGCAAGAATACTGCAGTGGATTGCCATTTCCTCTTCCGGGGATCTTCCTGACCCAGGGGTCGAACCCGCATCTTGTGTCTCCTGCATTGGCTGGTGGGTTCTTTACCACTGCGCCGCCTGGGAAGCCCATTTCTAACCTGGATTTACTCACAGACTGTCCCCTCTTCCACACACAGCCCCACGAGGTCTCAGGCGCTGGGCTGCCCTTTTCTAGTTGCCCAGGCCCCACACCAGGCCACAGGATGTGGGAAAACCATCTGCAGGGTTTCAGGTTGAAAGGTCTTGCCATCATTATTCAGCATCTGTTTATTTGCACTTCACAGCGGAAGGGGCAAATTACTTCTCATTCTAATTCTCAGAGCAGCAAGCACATTTACAAGCAAGCAGAATTCCTTGCTGTGCTGGGAAGGGATACTGGACGGACTAGGGGATGATTCTGTGCATTTTAACCAGGGGTCTGAAGGCTAACCTCTGCCTGCACTCAGACAACAAAGAAACCCGTTACCCAGTAGCCCGGGGACTGACTTTCACATTGTCAATTTTACCCTAGAACTTCATCATGACAAAAAACACAATCAATTTTAAAAGTCACTGAAATTGCTCAAATTAAGTAATTTAGGCAATGCTTAAACTAAAATATCTGCCATATTAAAATTCTATCGATCATGTAAATTTTCTTTATAATTAAGTACCTAGAGCGAAATCGAGTTCTGCAATGTTAATCCCATGCAACTCTGTTAAAATGTAACATCCAAAACATGGCTGAATCACTGCATTATGGCAATATTTCCAAGACTAGAACATTTGAATACATCTTTCACGTGATGAAAATTCACACAACTCAGTTATTTGACAGCACATGGAGAGCAACGAAATCCCCCACATCCCAGTACCTTCCTGCAAGCAGACTAGTCAGTTAAATCACCCCTCTGTGTGCATGTATGCAGGTTCAAGCGAGCACACGTACCTTCCAGACAGAACAACCCAGCCATCTGGGAACCTCATCTCAATCTTTGATTATGGACAGACTTCAAACTGTTCAGACAGGAAAGATAACAAAAGGAAAAAAAAAACCTATTCTTTCTTTCTCTTGGTCCTTTTTTTTTTAACTTCCCAATGGTAAAAGCAAAAACATCCAAAACAGTTTAAATCAAAAAAAATCTGGAGAACTGTTCTACAAAAGAGGGTCACACGGCAATACAGTGAAAGTGCTCAGGCCCTGCAGTGATACAACCTGGGTCTGAATCCCCGCGCTTAGAACTGTGTGACCTACTGTTAATACATAGCATAGGGAACCTCAGGTTACAGTAAGCTGTAAGGGAAGAGCACCTGGAAAAGTTTATATATATATGTATGGATATAGAGCTGCATCACTTCTCCGTACACCGGAAACATGACATCGTAAATCAACTACACTTCAATTAAAAAAACACAAAAACCTGTGTGACCTAGGCAGGAAAGAAACTCTAAGCTCTAAAAAGAGAATAATAATATTAACTCCACATGGTTACTTGAGCCTGAAGTGAGATAACATGTTATCTGATCAATTTTATAATATGACTAAAATCTTTAGAAACTACGGTTTATGGGGAATAATGCTCACTTACACTTCCGCCATGCTGCTCTAGCTTCTGTAACGCAGTGGTGATTGGTTCCTTGAATTTCTTGTCCCTTAATCTCTTAGAAAGCTTTGAGAATAAGATTAAGAGAATGAAATGACTTGAAAAAGTAACACTGTTCACCATAAACATTAGTAAAAATTCACTAATAGGCTAACTAGAAATAATACCATTGAGTCTTTACTATATAGTAAGTATATAAACACTACTGATTTTGTTTTAGATTGCAAGGCTTCTTTTAGGAAATATCTCACAAAAACTTACATAGAATAGATGTCAGTGTATTTGTTTAGAAAGATAGATTTATATTATTTGATATAATACCAAACTTACAGAATCTGCCCAGTATTACCACACTGTAAGTTTTCCAGAGTAAGGTTTCTAAGAAATTACACCCTTTCCCATTCTGTCATTTGTTAAGACCATCTGGAGGACTATGATGGAAAGCTAAGCCTCTAAAGCACATGTGCTTCCTACAGTCAAAAATGGAAGAGACAACAAAAAACAGAGCATTTGCATGAATAATTCAGTAACAGTGACAGGCAGAAGAATCCGCCTAAAACCCCCAAGATCACCTAAAGCCCCCAGCTGCGTCCTGAAGGTGCCTGCTTGGACAGGCGGGGAGCTCCGACTGAGATGAGAGAGAGAACAGGAGTCAGGATAACAGGAGCAAAGAGGCAAACAGCGCAGCTCAGGCCCTCAACACAACTCCTCGCTGTGTTCTCCCAGCAAATTTCCGCACCACTCACCCAAAAACCTGAACCTCTCAGCTAGAGCAGGACTTGCTCACAGCTCCACTTTCTGGGGATAAAAATGGAGCCCAGGCAAGAACTCCTCATCACCAAACACTCAGCAAGCCCCTGTCCTAGAGCTGGTTTCTGGTTCTTCGTCCTCTCAGGTCTGGAAGTGACCAGCACAATTCCCACCACTGAGCCCTGAGTGACGGGTTCTTTCAGCCAGGTCATCGAAGGTTACGGAGGGTCAGAAGAGACTGCCAGAAAGATAAAAAATGCGACAAAAGCAATTCTAAAAGGGGGACAGGAAGGGCTTATCAATGTCCTGGAGATGAACAAGGAAAAGTGCCCCTTACAGATCTTAGGTTTGTTTTCTTACCCTTGGGCAGATGACCACAGGCAGATCCACAAACCACCACCATCTCATCGCATTACCCACCGAAGTACAGCTTCTCGGCCCCACAAATTACTTTGTCAGACTCTCAGGACAAAGGCCCAGGTTCTGCATTTCTAGCAAGATTCCCAGGCGATGTATTTATTTCTTCCCTCAAGTTTGAGGATCAGTGTCCTAGGGTCAGTGAACAGTGTCTCAGAGTTGAAGCTCACAAGGGATATGACTTATTTCGCATATGAAGAAAATCAGTTGTATGTACGTTCAGTAACTGGTTCTGAAATTTTTTCCCTAGAAGAGCCCTTTCTTCAAATAAATGTCTAATGTAGAAGTCTATGAGACGTGAAAGTGCAGCCTTTCCGGCTGAATGGGTGGGGTGGGGAGGGGAGAGAGGAGCATCTAGCAACTCAGTGGTCCTCACCGTGTGTAGTTTACGGAGCAGGGATGAGCCCCCACATATCCTGTTTCCAGGGCCTTCTATGCTACGGAATCCCGCGAGGGCGTGAAGGCCAGTGTGGTAGCTAGGTCTCCCCAAAGTGTTGCCACCCCAGGAAGGGAAGAGGCCCTTTCCGTCAGTCCTTGTCATAGGGAAAGCAGAGCTCTGAGGTGGTATGTGAGTGACCGAAGATAAATGCTATTGTACCTTTAAAAACAGTTAAGAGAGTTTAGCCATTGATCTGGTCTCCTCCCTCCACCACGGTGGGCAGGGCTGGGAGGCTGTTACGGAAGCTCACTCCCAGTTAGGGGAGGGGTCCTCTTCTTTACACTTCACTTCCTCTTTACCTCATGCCGGTTCTCTCAGCAGATGTCCTTGCTATGTATTTCTCCCCCAAAACAAAACCAGCCTCCACATGGGCAGGGGGCATGCGTGGTTTTGCTCAGTATTATATTCCCTGTGCCTCAAATAATACCTGACACAAAATGGGAGGGCAGAGAGCAGCAGATTTATGTTAAACTGCTGATTGTCTGAACCAAGCAATCAAAAATTGATTGATTTTTGTGGCCATCATCAAAAAAATTTACAAAGAATAAATGCTGGAGGGGATGTAGAGAAAAGGGAACCCTCATGCACTGTTGGTGGGAATGTAAACTGATTCAGCCGTTATGGAGAACAGTACAGAGATTCCTTACATCTACCATACGACCCAGCATTCCCACTACTGGGCATACACCCTGAGAAAACCACAATTCTAACAAACACCTGTACCCCAGCGTTCACACCGGCACTATATACAACAGCCAGGACATGGAAGCAATCTAGATGTCGATCAACAGGTGATGCACAAAGAAGGTGTGGTACATATATAGATGGAACTCTACTCAGCCACAGAAGGGATGAACTTGAGTCAGCGGTAGTGAGGTGGATGAGCCTCCCATACATTGTCAAGTAAGTCAGAAAGAGAAAAACAAATATTGTATATTAATGCACATATATGGAACCTAGAAAAATGGCACTGAAAAACCTGGTAGAGAATGGACTTGTGGACAAGCAGGGGAAGTGAGGATGGGGCCAACTGAGAAAGGAGCACTGACACATATACACTGTCACATGTAAAACAGACAGTGGGAAGCTGCTGTATTACCCAGGGGGCCCAGCCCGGGGCCCTGTGATGACCGGGAGCAGTGGGATGGGAGGAGAGGAGGGAGGCTCAAGAAAGCGGGGAGATGCACATATATATAGGTTCGGTCCTTGCCCTCCTGGATGGAAACCTCTAAACTCTTGGAAGGTCCTGCCAGCTAAGAGTGACTGTTTACCTGGGGCCTTGGGCCACACCAGAGAGTCAGTGCTGACAATGTGATTTACAGTCAGGGCCCCCAGCCACCAGGTACCAGCTCACCTTCTAGAGGCTGGAGACCAAGGTCAACCAGGCATGCAACAGTGATGTCGCGTGACAGGCGTCTAAGGGGAACCCTGGACGCCCAGGCTCAAGTGAGCCTCCCACCCTTCAATGCTCCGTGCGTGCTGGCACCCACCGCTGCAAACCACAAGCGCTGCCACGCCGCTCCACTGGGAGACGCCAGAAGCTCCACACCAGGAGTCTCTCCTGGCCCTGCCCTCTGCAGCTCCTCCCCCGGACGATTCAGTCTGTATCCTTTCCCTGGGATAAACTGCAACACCGAGTACCAGCCTCTCTAAGTTCCATGGGTCATTTCAGCAAACCTAAGGGTGGTCCTGGGGACCTCCTCTACTGCAGTGCCCTGATTTAGGTTGTGACAGGGTTACACTACTCATAACAGGAAAATGTCTCAACCTGAATCCTAGACACTCACTAAAAAAATTACAATGTAAAACAAAGAAAAAAGATGAATAACATAGCTCTGCTGTTGCTGCTAAGTCATGTCAGTCGTGTCCGACTCTGTGCGACCCCACAGACGGCAGCCCACCAGCCTCCCGTCCCTGGGATTCTCCAGGCAAGAACACTGGAGTGGGTTGCCATTTCCTTCTCCAATGCATGAAAGTGAAAAGTGAAAGAGAAGTCGCTCAGTCATATCCGACTCTTAGCGACCCCATGGACTGCAGCCCACCAGGCTCCTCCGTCCATGGGATTTCCCAGGCAAGAGTACCGGAGTGGGGTGTCATTGCCTTCTCCGCATAGCTCTAGCAACATCCAATTCCACAAGAATACTTATAAACTCTGCTTAGAATTCATAGATAATCCACATGGGCACGAAGACCTCACACACTGTTCATTGATTTTTGTCCATTCAATTCTGTGTATTTTTATCACAACTCTAAATTTGCTCATGCAGATGCTTTCCGTTAAAAAAAAAACTGAAGAGACTATATTGCCCATTAGTAAAACTGTTTGAGAACAACTAGGTCTGATGTCTATACTTTTTGGTTACAGTGATGAGGTTTTTTTCCCAAGGTTTTGAATCATTTTAATGACTAGTCTGAAGCCATTACATCAGAAAGCAATACGTATACACAAGCCCTCTCCAATCTTTCCCGCACTTACACTGGTAAGCAGATGTTTCAGATGGTCGTTGAGAGAAGGACCAACGACGGCACTTAACTGTACCAGAGCATCCAATCCTCTTTCAAACGCTCCATCATCCACGTGGACCTGGGGAGGTTGGGTGGTTCATGGCCACGGGCAGGGAGGGAAAAGGATGGATAAGGAGAAAGGGAATGCGGGTGGAGAAAAAGTGAACACTCAATATTAGAAAATGACCAATCAAATCCAGGATTTAAAAAATAATCTTTCGTACAGGACATCTAGAAGCCAAAACTAAATTTGGGTTGACTGAAACATTAAATAAAACACATTGTAGCCTACAGAAAGACTGGCTTCAGGTTCATTATTTTCTCTAACTACTCAAGATGTCCCTCTTTACCTTTAGTACATCTTCTAAAGGTATCTTCCAGTAAGGAATCATCTGGCCCTGAAAAACAGTGGCCGAATTCTGCACACACATCAAAATCACAGGTAAAGAAAAAATTTGCATAATATTTGAAAGAAAAAAAAGATGTAAAATATTCTAAATGTACTGCAGAAAGTCTAAAGGAATAAAGGACATACCAGAGCTGCCTTCAGCACAGGAATCAGTCTAGGAAGCAAAGGCACAGCTTTCTCAGGAGCGCCTGTAACCAAAAGTAATTCTCTAAAACCCTCCTTTGACACAAAGGTGTATGGATGTTTAGTCTCTCTCAGACCCTGCCAAAACAAACATACAAACAAACAAACCAGATTGACTACCCATTTTAGTGATGATAATAGAAAAAAATGTAATCCTTACTCATGTAAGTGAAAATCACGCTTTAGTATTATTTTCCTATTTGTGAAATATAATTTCAATAATTACAATTTCAATTAAACTAAGAAATTGTGGAACATGGGATATACATGAGACAAAAAGGATCTTTAACCAAGAAGGAAAGGAAAAAGAGTAAGAATAAGAAAAAATAAAAGAAACAGGGAAAAGCAAAGGAGTAGCAAGGAAAAATAAATGAAAAAGAAAAGAGAGAAAAACAAGAGGAAGGAGGATGAAAGAGAGGAAAGGTAAATAAAATGAAAGAGAAGGAAAGAACTCACTATGAAACTAAAAACATGTTGCTTATACTCCCAAACACTGCCAGAAATCACAACGAATTAGTCTAAAATCTATGTTACTCTATCCCACTTTATAAATGCAAAATTGTTGGACCCCCTGCCTTAAAGATGACTTTGCAACTTGTTTAATGAGTCTCCAAAATATTATATCTCCTTCACATTTAAATACTAAGATACTTAGAAGACAAATCTTATACTATGCTTAAAATGCATTGTAAGATTTCAAACGCCATCTTTAACATAAGAAAATCAAACAAAAATATGGGGGGAAAAAACCCTGTGTAAATCATTTCTCACCAAAGCCTTTCGCCCTAAATGCATTAGGAACAATTAGACAGTACTCTTTTTAATTATTATTTTGAGTCAGGATAAAATGGGCATCTTTTCTGAAAAGATAAAACAAAGAAAGTAATAGCAATACTCTCTCAGTTTGACTAATTATTATCTGGAATTAAGTATACCCAGCTGCAGGGTCATGCCTAAAAATACTAATTTTCAACCAATTTGTCCTTGTGGCCAAACCATCTGCTTCCAGGGGAATTCCCTGGCAGTCCAGTGGTTAGGACTCCATGCTTCCATTGTAAGGGACAAATGTTTGATCCTGATTAGGAAATTAATCCTGCATGCCTGCATGCGGTGTAGCCAAGAAAAAAAAAATCCCCAAAACAAAACTATCTGCTTCTAAATGGTGATGAAACACTTCTTTTCCCACATGCCGTCATGCTTTTGAAAACTATGCTGCCAAGCACACTGGCATCACAGAACAAAGGTTCTATGGTCTTAGGAGCACCCCTATCCTGTTCGTTTTAGAGATGAGGAACCTCAGGTCAAGGTGAAATGGATTCAATAGTAGTGGTTCTGTCACTGCTTTCCCATTAGTAAATGAGGAGAGGGGAAAGAGAAAAGTTTACACAGGACAGAAATAAAAGCAGAGATATTGCAAAAACAGATATTTAAAAGACTGACTCTATGAGATCTAAACTAAACTCAGAGTTCCTTTGAGGATTCCTCAAGTCAAAGCACTGCCCCTGTCTTATGATTAGCTGGAGCATGTTTTCAAAGGTATCACTATAGTTTTGATTCATCTAAAAAATTGTGTTCTACCATATGTAAAAAGTTTAAAGCTCAAAAAAGAACTAATGAAATACGAGCATCTTTAGTTTGTAACACAAAGTTTAAAAGAGACTGATTAAAATTTAATTTCAAAATAGGCTATCCATAAATATACACTACCTCTTACACCAAAATATCTTCTGCAGGCTGAGGTACAAATTAAGAAAAGCTAAGACCTAAGATAACTTGGTAGTCTTCAGAAGTAATTGATGCCTGTGTGCCAAGCCACTTCAGTCATGTCTGACTCTCTGTGACACTATGGACTGTGGACTGCCAGGCTCCTCTGTCCATGGGATTTCCCAGGCAAGAATCCTGGAGTGGGATGCCATTTCCTTCTCCAAGGGATCTTCCAAACCCAGGGACTGAACCCACATCTCTTACATCTCTAGCATTTGCAGGCAGGTTCTTTACCACTACCTGGGAAGCCCCAGTAGTAACTGATATGTCCATTTAAAAGAGTAAATACACTTGGAAAACTAAAGGAGGAATTAGAAATTCTAAGCATTCACTATAATTAAGATATCTCAATCAGCACAACTGTCTACTTTTTCAGCTCTGCTGATATCTGGCCCATTCCACAAGTTTTACAGGAAAAGCAAATGTTTTTTTGAGTGAAGAAAAAAATAATCTGAATTTTTTCAGTGTCATATCTTTTGGATTCCTGACTACTGTATGACTTATCCCAGAGGCACTGCCAATTCAGATTAATACCGTCAAGGCTCTAATGTAAGGAGATTTGCTTCTTAACAGCGACAAGAACAAAAACGATCCTGAAGTCTTAAAGAAGACGAGTTAAGGTTAAGTACAACTGGTTAATTCATTTCTCAACTTCTGTCTCCAATTCTATACATTTATAAATAATTACATTCACAGAAGATATCTCTGACTCACTTCAGGCTAATACTCTGCCAACTTTGTTCCTGACACAAATGTTAATATAAAGGAATATGTGAGAAGTATTTCTGAAATCCTCTACAAAAACAATCTCTATGATATTTTACTTAAAATGCACAAGAAGGCAAAAGCCCTGAAAATTACCCAAAAGAACATTTAGGTAGTTGATATCAGTTCCCTAGGAAACATATCATATTAAAGGTGACTTAATATAGGTGACTTAATAAAGGTTCCATAAGGAAAGACCAGTCACTGTAAACTGATTCTAGTATGAGTTTAAATGATGCTATCCTCCTGACTTGACTAGTTCAATATGATTCCAAGCACTTTAAAGTAAGTGTGAATATTTTATCTACTTATCTACAAATCCCTGTGCAGATTAATTTCATGTTTATAAAGCTGATTAATCAGTGTCTAAGAAACATACACCATTCATAATTAGTTCCTAAGGAAGTGTGGGGTTTTAATACCTGTTCTTTGGCTTTTATTTCAAAAGTAAAGAATGAGATTTACTGATGAGTTACAAAATAACATTTAATGCAATTAGAAAAATAAACACTCAGGAAAGATAGAGTATTCACCTCAGCTAAGGTAATAAGAAGAGGATCGAATGGAAGCTTTTCAGGAGGACATTCCCACTGTAACCTGTGTTTTACTGAACCATGGACCAACCTAAAATATAAAAGTCAGTGAATGTGACAAGAACAAGAGACTTATATACTAAACAGTGATTAATCACAATATACACATTCTTTCTTCAACATAACCATATTAGAATTATTTTATAACACATAGGAACTTCATGACTTTAAAAGATATTACAAAGGCACCTTATAGAGCAATAATTGCATATTTACAACCCTACAAATTCCTACCCTTTTAACAAAATTGCTTGATGACAAAACTACACATCTCCACATTTGTTAAGCCTACAGTTTTGGAGTGCTATTTGCGTCTTAATGCAAATATTACACTTCATATGGTTCAGTCATAACTATAACAAAATAGGTAACCCATAGACAAACCAATAGCAAACCTATCACAAAATAAGCAAACAAATGTGATAATTAGAAATAATTTTTTTTCATAAGCAATATTAATTTTCAGGTATGTATCATTTGTGCATGCTAAGTCGCTTCAGTTGTTTCCAACTCTGTGACCCTAGGAACTGTAGCCCGCCAGGTTCCTCCATCCATGGGATCCTCCAGGCAAAAATACTGGACTGCAGTGCTCACTGCAGCACTGTTTACAATAGCCAGGACACGGAAGCAACCTAGATGCCCACTGGCAGACAAATGGATAAGAGAGTTGTGGTACATATACACAATGGAGTATTACTCAGCTATTAAAAAAGAATGCATTTGAGTCAGTTCTAATGAGGTGGATGAAACGGGAGCCTATTATACAAAGTGAAGTAAATCAGAAAGAAAAACAGCAATACAGTATATTAACATATATATATATGGAATTTAGAAAGACGATAATGATGACACTATATACAAGACAGCAAAAGAGACACAGATGTCAAGAACAGACTTTTGGACTCTGTGGGAGAAGGCAAGGGTGGGATGATTTGAGAGAACAGCACTGAAATATGTATATTACTGTATGTGAAACAGACGACCAGTCCAAGTTCAAAGCATGAAACAGGGCACTCAAAGCCGGTGCACTGGGACGACCCAGAGGGATGGGGTGGGGAGGGGGCTTCAGGATGGGGGGATACATGTGCACCCTGGCTGATTCATATCAGTGTATGGCAAAAACTACCGCAGTACTGTAAAGTAATTAGCCTCCAATTAAAATAATTAATTAAAACAAAAAGAATACTGGAGTAGGTTGCCATGCCCACCTCCAGGGGCCCGGCCCAGAGACTGAACTGGCGTCGCTTACATCTGCACTAGCAAGTGAGTTCTTTACAACTAACAACATGTGGGAAGCCCATATATCATTTAATCTAAACAGAAATAATCTAAAGGAAAGCCAGGTTTCATCCCTGTTAAAGAGAGGGAAACTGAGGCCAGGAATAAGCAATGGCCCATGCAGGGTGAAAAAGTGGTAGCCCCTTGAATTAAAGTCTCTGCTGTTGCTGCCTCTTTTTTTTTTTTTAAAATATTCTAACAGCCTTTATTGAGGCAGAACTTGAAATAAAAATCGACACTGTTAATATAGTGTAAAATTTGGTAAGTTTTGATGTATGAATACATCCATGGAAACATCACCACACTCGTGACACAGAATTTATTATTCATTACACTCAACTGTTATTTCACACTCCTTTTCTAATGTTCTCAACTTGGCATCTTCTAAAGAATACTAAAGTGTTATTTTCATAACCCCAAGAAGCCTCGGCAGCACTGTTTTTACATTTTTAGCAACAATAAATTCTGAGAGTGGGAAGAAGGTATAAGACCTTTAAAATAGTTTCAGTTCAGAATGTAAATACAAAATAGTAACAATAATAAATTAAAAAATGCCTCCTGAGCTGACTTTTCACTCCTGCCTTCCAAATCTGAAAATATCATTAAAAACTACATTTCTTTAAATTTCAAATACCAAAAAGAATGCTATGATTATTCTTTCCACAATGAAAATAAAATGACCTATCATCTACAACAGGTTAAAACTGGATATACTTAGAAGAAATTAATGTTTCTCAGTAGTGAACTCTTAAAAGGATATCCCTCTATTAGTAACCTGCATTGCTTTTTTTAAAATAGCTTGATGTCCACCCAGAAAGGCTACAAAAATTACATCAAAAGAAAACAAAAACAGCTGTACTACCCATTAAGAAATATAAGTTCAAATAAAATTTGAAATATCTGATTTCTGAAATATAGTTTAAAAATAACAAAACAATTTCATTTAATTGTCAACTTCCAGTTCAGACAAAAGAGGATTATTTATCTGAAATTTTCCCAAGCCTATGAATGCTTAAACTGTTTTAGAAACTGTTTCAGTCAATTTCTTCAATTATCTGGTGGTTTACTATAGATGTATCAGTAATTCTCTTTTGGAATTAAAATTACTTTTTTCAACAGTGTCCTAGGATCTATATCAATCCAAAAGACAAAGTATGAATAAGTAATTCACCTTTATTTCAACCTCCCTAGTAAATAAAACTTTCAATACGTTTAAATTGGAAACTGTATTGATTTTACTCAATTATTTTGAATAATATGGTCAGTTATAACTTGTATTGATCTTACCTGCAAGGAATACCTCCCTTAGAGTAAATAGCTGCAAAGGCAGAAGGGGTTCGCGGCTGTTCACCAAACTAAAATTAGAAAAAAAAAAAAAATGACAAGAATACAATAATTATTACTATCATCTCCACTTAGTGATACCTAATCAATTTCAATTCTGCTGAGGTCAGAGGCAAATAGACACCCTGACTTTGAAGTCCACCAAGCTTGTATCAAATGCATCATTCTACTCAGAAAAATGGCTGAGAAAAATGATCAATCCTCTCCACAATTTGTATATTTCCTTTAACCCTTGTTTCAGAGCCTTGGAGGTAGCTGAAACCACACATAAAATAAACATACTATAGATAAATATTTTTAAATCGAAATATTATAAATACAATAAAGATAATTTATCTTTCTGCCCCTCCTCCACTGTGACCTTTCAAAGTGAAGGCTAAATGGAGAAAAGGTGTACGGGGAAAGTAGATGAATTTTTAACCTCCTGCATACCACATATGTCCTACTTGTCCTCCATTCAAATATGTACAGTTTGGAAGGTCAAAGAACCTAAAATTTCTTGACACTGCAAATGACAGAAAGAAGAAAAGGAACACAGAAGCTTAAACTATTTTCCATTTTTCTTTTATAAAGTCAGACAATCTCCTCTTGCCTTTGGATAGTTCACTGTATCCTTGCTTAAGTATCTGCTGTATTCTACCTGTCATCCAAGTCTGTGTCTCAGCCACTCTCATAATCCCCTTTAAAGGCTGAAACCATCATCGTCTATGTAAGGCTGGACCAGATACCGTCTGGTGTTGGAGCACAAGTGTGTTCATTTTGTGGATAAACTGACCAAGAAACTTACAATTATGTACTTTTATGTATATAAACCTTATGTTTGTTAAATGTGATTAATCTGCTTTGAGAAAGCAAAAGAAAGTTAGTGCTGTAGTTAGGAATTCTGGTGGAGCTAATTTTCAGGTCATAAAGAAACGGTCAGAGATCTTTATGCAACTATGAAAGCTTGTAATTCATCCTTACAAGGTTACATTTTACAAGGTTATTCATTGATATTGGGAAGTATAATAATCACAGTAAATTAAAAAAAAAAAAAAGAAAGTTGATATGCAATTTATTTTATACTCTACAATACTCATCCATGAATGTGATATGACATACCGAAACTGACTGATTTCTAGCTTACACCTTCTCATTCCCACACTCATATCATTACCTCCATTCTTCATCATGATTACCATATTCCTTCCTTCACAACTAGCTTAAAACTAACAAAAGAAACAGGATACCTGTTGAATGGCTCAACAGTATATAAAAGTCTAATACTTTGGAAAACCTGCTAAGTCAGGAATCTCTTTTGTACCTACCGGGTTAATTGTTTTAGGGTTAAGTTTATCGCTTGGTCGAGGATGAAGTTTTCTTGCAGATTCTGGAGAGCTGGTTGATGATGAAGATTTGCTTTGTTGAACCGGAGTCCCATGTTTTACTTGTACACTTAATGATGTCCTTTGATCACAGTTATCTAAAAAAAACAGAACATCAACAAAAAAGAAGTGAAAGCTCAGCCTGCATTCACCTGTACAAAGCATGTGTCATTAACAAAATCTACCTCTGCATTTAAAAAGCAACACTCTGTACCTGTCAGTCTGTTTCTCATCTGGACGCCCCTATGGCACTCTGATTTCTGCATTGCTTCTCCTTTGCTCCTGCGTTACATGAAACTTGATTTCAACACTGTTTCTGGGCAGGAGGATTCATTAACAATGTAAAGACCAAACTGAACAGAGTAGGAAATACAGTAACAGTCCCACAGAAAAGGTATGATATAGAGCAAAATGCCTAAAAAGCCAGTAAGAAAGTATGAAAATGATCAACTTTAATAATACCAACAACAGTAAATTAAAAACCATCAGTCACTCCAATGAAATTTTTTTTTAAATATCTGTAAGCAAAATGTATAAAAATATGCATTTTTCCATTCAAATAGTCCAAATACACTTTTAGAAACTCAATTGTAATTCTCTGCCACATACAGAAAATACAGACTAGATTTCTGGGAAAGTGGTTGGCACATCCCCTACTGTCTGTACTTTCTCTGGCCTCTGTATTTCCAGAGTTCCCAGTGTTCACATCTGCATATCAAGTCCTACATTTCCAGTGACGTAAGGAACTCTCCTACTAAATGGACCTCTTAAACTTAACATCACCCAAACTGTGGTTTTCACACTGAAGTTATGAACCGCCTGTCAGTTCAAAGTGCCACCAGTTTTCTGATCTCTCAGGCTGAAAAATTCAGGATATCTATTGTCTCCTTTTCTTCCATTCCCTACACTCAACCCTACAGATAAGATCAATGTGACATGATGAAGTAGAAGGAGCTCTGGGCTCAGATTTGGGACTGCCTCTCCTCTTTACTAACTACAGGTTTATGAACTTAAGCAGATTGTTTAATCTTCCTAAGCCTTGATTTCTTGGGCTCTGAACATGGGGGAGATACTAATCCTATCAAAGCTATTACTGAAGGTTAAAGAAGATAATATGTCAAGCTTATCCAGTGAATGATAGTTCACTTCTCCCTCTCCCATAATTCCCTCTTTGCTAACAGGAGGTCTCTAACTCATAGCCCTTGTTTTCCTGCCGAATCAAATTATTGCAAAGAATCTGCCGCCACACACCCAGACTTCTACACCCAACTGCCCGCTGCTATTTCTGGGTCTAGCTCCAATCCCAAGTTCCAAGCAGGCCTTCCTGACCATCACTTTCTCAAATGCACGACTCCACAGCACTTGGATTTCTGCCTTGCTCCCTTATTTCTCCTTGATTACTCCATTTCCCCCATTTACATGACACTCCAAATATTCTTTCATTAGAGTACTTCCCACTTTAAGTCTTTAACATAGTCATTTTTCTATAACATCTATAAGATCTTCTCTTAAGGCCACATAGATGTAGTCTTCTACTTGTAAATGACAGCTTTTCAAATATTTGGGGACACAAATCACAACTCTTTAGTTCTCTCTTCTTCAACTTAAAACATTGATGCCTTCTTAAATGAGTAATAACATGAGATTATTTTAATTTACTTGACAAATTAGAAATCTTCACAAGGAGGGCAAAGTTCCATGTAATAACATTCAGCCTCCAAATATTTTAAATACAATGTGACCAGATCAAACTACCCTGCAAAGATAAACTAAATGTAAGATCATTTCTGTAACAGAGTAAGTTTAACTTTGATTTTCTTAATTTGATATGCTGACCTAATTTTCTCAGCCTACTACCAGCAGATGAGTTACTTCCCAATATCACACTTCACATTCATCCCCAAGGCATTTTCTAAAAATATGGTAATTATTAGCTCATTAAACTTGTTAGATACTATCCTAAGCTAACACAGACTTTAATTATGACCTATTTAAAGTGCAACCTAATACTGCCCTTCAGTGATTATTCAACAAGTTGGACTGACACAATTTTATGTTCTTTTATGTCAAACAGCTGTTTCTATAAGGTACTAGCTGGAAAATGTTTCATTAGATTTTGAATAGGTTCAAAAGGCTACTGAAACTCTTCATTTGAAAGACATGTTAGAATATTGCGCTTCCAAAGATTTTAAGTATACAGGACAGTTTTTATGTGTGATACAATTATGCAGTTTTCAGCAACAATACCAAAACATACACACACACAATGATGCAAACATTTCCCTGTCCACTTCCAAAACACCTATGTTAGAGCTTCTTTCCGAAACAGGTTTTCAGTTACTGTTAAAATATCACCCTTTACCTTATAGGCAAATGAAGTGTACTCAATTTTTAAAAATAATATCCATCTGAGAGCATACCACCGACAACAAACCCAGAGCATGAGTTGTTTGTAAAAGGAAAAAAAGCTTAATTCATCTTACAATAGCTTTTTCATTAAATAACAGGTGAGGGTAGTGTAAAGGGTTAATGGTCGGAAGAAGTTAAAAAGTAACCTTTTTGTGTTATAAATATTACAAAGGATACCCTTCAATCTTTTACAAAACAATATAAAGATTCTAAATAGACACTAGAATCTATTAATCCACTTAACCCCAGCACCTAAACTATGTCACAATATTAAGAGAGCAAACAAACTAAGCAAGCCCTACTGTGGACCCCTCATTTTTCACCTTAGGTTTCCTTAGATGCTGCGGGTCATCTACAAGGGGTTACAGGCATCCGGGTCTGTGCTAGGAAAGAGTACTTTTCTTTCACTGTTTTGGACAGCTCATATATCTTATTTCTTTTTCCACATACCTATTCTTCCCACACTTGCCTCTGAGACCACTGCACTAAACTACCTGCTAAATTCTCAGAGACGGAGGTCACTTTTTTCCCCTACTCGCTAATCTGGTGTTTGGAAGGTTCCAAAAGTGTAACAGGAGCCCCACTAAAGAAGGTGAGCTCCATCTCTAAAGCTCCTTCCAATTTCAAAGAACAGCCACAGTATTCACCTATCCCAATCCTTTTCAGCGTAAAGAAAATCCAAAGAGACAGTACTAAGGGTCTTCATATTGTTTTCCATTTCCCTAGCCTCTTCGCCTCCAACACCACACATTTCCCAATACCTAAGACCAGTCCAGGGCCAGGATGTTGTCAAAGTTAGAAAATGAGGACATGGAGAGGAAAAAATGGAGAAAAACAAGAGTTGTGTTTTGCTTTTTTTTTTTTAAAGAAGGTCAGATAAAAGTGGATAAAGGCGCCAGTTTCAAATAAGGCAACTCTCAACCAAAGCCAGACCAGGAAGGGTGCGCTCATGGCGCTCAGCATCTCCAGGCTCCTTAGCAACGTGGTCCCGTGGCCATAGCATCTGACCAGACAGGAAGTCGCCTCCGCCGAGAGAATGAGGATGGCACAGCGGATCCCGCTCACCGCTCTAGGGACCCGTTCCTACCGCTCCTCTCTCCCACCGCGATCTGCACACCAGCCAACCAGCACCCGCTGGGCCACCAGCCGCCGGTCCCGTCGCCGGCCGCCGGGGACCGGGAAAAATCAGGTTTCGCAGGGTTCCCGGATCTTGCGGCGCCGCGCAGTGACGTCGGACGCACCCTGCGTCCTCAAGCCAATAGCATGGAGGTCGCGGAGTTGTGCCGGGCAGGCATGGTTGCCCTGGCAACGAGGCGCACAGTATTGAAAGGGCAGCTCGCGAGCTTGGCGCTCAGACTCCAGTGACAAAGGGGTACCAGGAGCAGAGTATTTTCGGAATGACAGAGTCAAGGAGCGAAGGAGAATACAGATTCCTTGTACTTGTTGCGCCGCAGCCTTACGCTAGTCTGTGTATTTAACTCGTACGTTTCTCCTGCGCACTTAGCTCGACGGTCTCCGTGTATTATTGCCCTAAATCCTCTAATAGCTGAGGACCTTGAACTCTCGCCCCAGGGTGTTGCACTGCTAAGGCCAGAGCCATCTGCCAGTCCAGCTGTGAATTTTCCTTTCCTGTCCTATTTCACTAATTCATATGCTGTTGCAGTCAACTGTAGTGCAGGGGTCGTAGGAGATGCGAGTTCAATCCCTGCGTCCCGAAGATCCCCTGGAGTGGGAAATGGCAACCCACTCCAGTATTCTTGCCTGAAGAATCTCATGGATAGAGGAGCCTGGTGGCCTCCATAGGGTCGCAAAGAGTTGGACGCGACTGAAGCGACTTAGCACATGATACATGCATACTTTAATTTTAAAATAAATGTGTTTGTGTACCCCCAGATTATTTCCAAAAAATGAATACTGCAGGAAAATGCGTGTCCCCTGGCAACTGCAACAAAAGCATTTGGTGTCATAGTAAAAAGCCCAAACCCTTTCAGCCCTGTCTATTGTGTACCTTTCTAGCGCCCCTCTTTTTTTGTCAACCCATGGCCTTAACTTTTTGCTCAGCTAATATCTGACTATACAGTTGACATTGTTTGAACACTGCAGGAAGTGTAATCTTTCCATACCCTTGATACGCCATGCTTGTTCTCTTAACTGCTGCCCCAGAAGCATTTTCACTAGACTCAGTTTCTTCAGGACAAGCATGTGCCTTTTTTCATTCTGTTTCTCCATTTCTAGGGCATTACAGTGGTGCCTCAGGAAATACTCTTTAAATAAATGCACTGAACGAATGAATTCTATGCATATCTAATTTCTCTAATGTTCTGCAAAACTTGCATACAAGTCTATCTTAACTTTTAAAATTCATTACATTGTATTTTCCTATGGTCTCCACCAGACTGAAATTATTTCCGTCACTTTCCTATCCACAATATCTAACCCAATGCATATTTAAGTAATTTTTTAAGAAGAAAAGAAAAGAAAATCCTATTCCTTAGCTATTTTCACCTTATCATCTCTCTTCTCTAGCTTCTTGAAGATTTACTGTATCACCTGCCCCTTTCTTCACTCCTAGCATCTTCAGTGGCAGCCTTGGCAGCACCTAGCTCATGATATTTTAGCCTCTTTGCCTAGAGTGTAAGAAAGTTGTACAAATATAGTACAAAAGTAAATGGATACCTACCAAGTATGTATGTATGTAGAACATACATATGTATGTAGAACATACCATTAGATGTTGGAAAATCAACGCAAAATATAAAAGGAAAGTTAATTGATTATGAATTTCTGATTTTAGAATAAGTTGATGTAACTCTCTTTTCAATTCAAAGTTGAATTTAATTTATTTTGCAGGTTTTCTTTCTGTCAGTAGAAAAAAGTTAATCTTCTTGGATTAAAGGAGGAACTTATTCCATCACTGTGGAAAGGCGGTGATGCTAGGAGGGGTGGGGCAACTAGCCCTCCATTGCCATCTGTCTGTGCTGCCTTCTGCTGAGTGTACTTTCACCTTTCTGGTCCTCAGTCCTTCAGTTGCCATCCTTGTGGATAGCATGTGCATATTTCTCCTTCGGGGTTCTCATTTAGTGCTAATTCTTTTCTTCTCCTAAGAACCCAGGAAATACTCTATTCTTTCCAACTGAAGTGAGAGGAACTCACCTGTTGGGTTCCATGCTGTGGAGATTATGGAAATCTAGTGACACTGCCTTTGAGTTTTACCTAGACACACCATGTGTTCATTTTTAGTGATTTTGCACCCTGCTGGGATCAGAGATAGCCAGATTCTTATTAGTTCTGTGACATTGCCCTGGGACCCGTATGGAGGGAGGGGAAGGCAAGTATGATTGGAGATGATCAGATGGTCTGTAATTTGTACAAAAAGGAACAGAGTTTCTTTAAAGTAATTACATCAAGCCAATGATACCTTTGATATTTTCTTTAAAATGTTGGTGACCAAAAACATGTAATTAAGAAACAGTCACAAGCGAAATATGAATCAAAAGACACTGTCTCTTTGCACTCAGATCTGGACCTTGACTTTGAGTTATGGTTTATTCTTCCAAATCTTCCAAATAATGACTGATCCATTGAACTTGATTTTTGAAATTTCAAAGCAGAAAATTTGACTCTCATCAGTTTCTTTTTATCATGACATGCCCCTTCCTGAGGGAATTAGCATAAAATACTGCAGCAGCAGTTGGCATAAAGTGGCACGAGGTAGCAGAAAATATTATTTTTGCAGAAACATTTTTATTATATTAGTTTATAATCTATTTGGTGATCTTCTATAGGATTTTTTCTGTTTTGAGATGCCAGTCAGAATGATATACCAGTTAAAGAGCTTTTCACTCCATTTAATGAATGAAATATAGATGATCAAATATAGACGATTAAATTGAAGGCTAAATATAGACAGGAAATGAATGGGTTTCTTATTTCTATTAGATATAATATTAGAAAATAGAAAATCAACCACAATTAAGTCAATTGATTAAACCCTAGGTAATTAATTCTTATTTTTCTGATCTTGAGTTAATGAGTCTTCTTTTACAATCATTTGCAACAAGCCTAAAAGAAATGGAATGCCTTGACTTCAGCTCTGACAGGTGTCCATGGTGATGATGTCAGGTTATAATGGAAACCGGTTCAAATGACTTTATTCCATCAAACATCGATGGTTAAGAGTCCTGGTACAGTCTGTTGCTGAGGAAATTGTTTTCCACATTTGATTTACTTTCTAATTCATGGGTTGTGGAGATACCTTTACGTTCTTGCTACTCATGGAGTGGTTCTTAGATCATTATCATCATTTAGGAGCCCCACCTAGGTCTACTGAGTCAGACTCTGCGTTTAACCAAGATAGATCCCCTGGAGAAGGAAGTGGCGAGCCATTCCTGTATTCTTGCCTGGGAAATCCCATGGACAGAGCAGCCTGGAAGGAGCAAAGAGTCGGACACATCTAGTGACTGAACACACACACGCACACACACACACACACAAGATTCTCCAGATGAGGAAATGTACTTTACAGCTAAGATGTGTGAGGGAGAAAGAGAAACTGCCTCTTGATGATAAGGAGTGTTTCCTATTAAAGTATCGTAAGACCCATAATACTGGGGTGAAGGAGAATGGAATCCTCCACTGAGGTACATGCATAATAATTTCATAATGATTCAGTGAAATATTACACTGAGAGAAAGAACGTTTTGTCAGCATTCAGGTTTTTGTGAGTTGAATTTTATCTCCCAAAATGTATATGTTAAAATACTAACCCCCAGTACCTCTGTGTGTGACCTTATTTAGAAATAGGGTTGTTGAAGATGTAGTTATATAAGATGAGGTCATACTGGAGTAAGACGGGCCCCTAGTCCAAGATGTCATTATAAATGTCCTTATAAAATGAAGAAATTCAGACATAGATGGACACACAGGGAAAGTACCATGAGAAGCTGAAGGCAAAGATGAGTGATTCAGCAGAAGCCAAGGAACACGAAATGTTTCCAGAAAACTGCTACAAGCTTGGAGAGAGGCTTGGGAACAGATTCTCCTTCTAAAGTCTCAGAAAGAACCAATGTTGCTGACACCTCGATTCCTGCCTTCTAGCCTCCAGAGCCATGAGACAGTACATTTCCATTGCTTTGAGCCATGAGATTTGTTATGGCAGTCCTGCCAAGTTAATACAAGAGCACAGAAAAACCTTCAGAGCCCTCTAAGTCATCCTATAATGTGTGTCATGATTGTCTTCTGTTGAAGAGATGTGTCAAATCTAGAAACAAAATACTTCTTTTGGACAAAACAGATCAACTTGATGACATGTATAAAACAAACGTTTATTGACGTGTATGCCAGTCTTTGAACATGTGACCTTAAATTGGCTTTTATGAAGACTGAGCATGACACAATTGCTGAAATATATTTATACTTACATTTTAGAATTACATGCATATATAATAATTAATCCAGAAGGAACCGAGACTCTCCTTTTGTTTTGTTAATTCTCTATACTCTGGTATTGACCTAATTAAAAATCTGAAGATGCTACCTTTTTTCTAGTATCTTCCTTACTAACATGAGAAAGGAAATACTTGGTGTTGCCCAGAGCTGTTAAGAGATGCCCCCCAAATGGTTTGGGTTAGGTATAAAAGACATACTAATAGTTGTATTCTGGTTATGGGATCTGAATTCGGCAAAGGAAATTTTTAAGAGAATTATCAAAAGAGGAAAGGTGCAAATAAACTTTAAGAATGTAAACATAAAATATGATTGGAGGCTTAGATCATTATGATGACATTTAAAATCAACTCAGCAGCATATAATAATTAAGAACTTTGCATTTTTCAAAAGTAAGCCTTTTTTGAAATAGATTTCAAATAGATTATGGGGAAAAAGCACAAAAAACAACAGGTTCTTGAGTGAAAATATTATGTGATAGAAAAATCTCATTATCCAGACAAAGCAGAAGGCACAGAATAAATTTTGCTGTTTCTTCCTAAAAGCAGACTGTATGTTCAAAGTGCACATTTAACTACCCAATAAATAATTGTTGGATAAGCTAACTAATAGTTTCATTGGGAAAGAAAATAAAAAAACATTGCTCACTTAACTGCAGGGTTATTTGTTGAATCTAGTTGTAGTCTGAGGGGCCAGAAAGGGCTCTAACTGTTTGATTGGCTGAAACATGGACCAAAAAAGTGGCCTACAGGAGATCTAGTTGAAATGTCAGAACTGCCTGGCTATATTGTAGAGGAAGGTATCCACAGCCTGGGGTATATTGGAACATTAAAGTGAATTTACCATGTGAGATCTGCTCACCCAGCCTGGGAGGGCAGTGGAAGCCACTGGGGCAAGTGGAAGGTAGTTTTCACCTTTTGTTGTTCAGTCACTCGGTCATGTCTGACTCTTTGCAGCCTCATGGACTGCAGCGTGCCAGACTTCCCTAGCCTTAACCATCTCCCAGAGCTTGCTCAAACTTATGTCCATTGAGTCAGTGATGCCATTCAATCATCTTGACCTCTGCCATCCCCTTCTCCTCCTGCCTTCAATCTTTCCCAGCATTAGGGTCTTTTCCAATGAATCAATTCCTCACATCAGGTGGCCAAAGTATTGGAACTTAAGCTTCAGCATCAGTCTTTCCAATGAATATTCAGGATGATTTCCTTTAGGATTGACTGGTTTGATCACCTGGCAGTCTAAGGGACCCGAGACTGTTCTCCAACACCACAGTTCAAAAATAAAGGTGTGAGGGGAGTCTCAGAATCCTTGAAGAGCTATGTGGTCACTCTTTGTTGGTCAGAAATTACATGGAAATTGCTGCCACTGAAGCTGGGCCCTTAAATGCACTGGGGACAAACTGATCCCAGGGTGCCAGAGGCTATGTGGCCACACTTAACTGCCAAAGGTAAGGTAGGTATGGTTGCCGTGTTGACACTGGAATCAAAGCAGCAGTGAGAATAGTCTGTCTCATAGAGACCTATGGTGTTAGCTAATAATGATGGCCTCTCTGGCAGAATATAGATGAGCAGTTCAATTCTTACCAGCTCTGTATAAGCAGAAGTGTCTATAGGTCAAGTGAACAGAAGCTTAACTTAAATCATCAATACCAAGAGAGTGACAGCCCTTCAGTGAATCCCCAAACTTGAGAACATTTACAAACCCAGAATCCATGGGTCTTGAAGACCCTGCCACACTTGCAAAAATCTAAACTGTTAGTCTTTCTCCAAATCTTTTCCCAAAGGGAAGTCTGACCTTTTTCCAGGCTGACTGTGTATTGGGAAAAAAAGAAATCAGCATACTTCTCAAAGATGAGTGGACACTAGCTCTGAACTGAATTCGAGGAGACACAGACATCACTATGACCCATCACGTCAGAACAGAGGCTTACCAAAGTCAGGTGATTGATGGAGTTTTCACATCTGCCCATCATGGCCTCAGTGAATCTCCCAAACCATTGTTGGCTATTTCTCCAATTCCAGAATGCGTAGGTAGAATAGACAGACAATGGCAGAATTTCCACACTCACTATCCAACCTTTGGAAAGAAGCCATAGGTAGAACTGGAAGCCACTAGAACAGACTCTACCTAGGAAAACTGTTGTCTAGTCACTAAATTGTGTCTGATTCCTTTGTGACTCCATGGACTGTAGCCCACCAATTTCCTCTGTCCATGGGATTTCCCTGGCAAGAATACTGAAATGGGTTGCCATTTCCTTCTCCAGGGGATCTTTCCAACCTAGGGATTGACCCTGTATCTCCTGCATTGGCAGGCAGATTCTTTAGCCACCAGGTAAGCACCACCTAGGAAAATAGTTAAGCACAATCAGTACCGCGTTCCTAGCAGAATAGTAGAGGTTAATAACACCATCGAGAACTTATATGTAGTAGTGATGGTTCTCACCACATCCTCATTTAATTCACCCAAGTGGCCTATGGGGCTTCCCTATGTGGAAAACATATGTACCTTGGAGAAAGTGGATTATCATATACTCAACCAGGTGGTGATTCCTATTGCATCTGCTGGACAAGAAATGGTTTCATTGCTGGGGGAAATGAACATATACCTGAGTTTGTAGCTATTTATCTGGCAAAAGCTCTTTTCTCTGTACCTGTCCATAATGCCCACCAGAAGCAGTTTTCTTTCATCTGGCCAGGCCAGCAACACACCTTTATTATAAAACGTCAGGGATATATCAGTTTTCTAGCCCTCCATCATAATTTAGTCTACAAGGACCTTGGTCACCTTTCCTTTTCACAAGATATAGCACTGGTCTTTTACCTTGATATTATCATGCTGATAGAATCTAATGAACAAAATGTACCAACTACTTTAGACCTATGGGTAAGGCATTTGCTTGCCAGAGTGTGGAAAATTAACCTAAATAAAATTCAGAGGTACCACCTCAGTGGTATATCTAGGAGTTCAGTAGCGTGGGTCATGTCAAGATATTCCTTCTAAGGTGGAATAAATGCTATCTGACTTTTCCTACAGCCAAAAAATATATACCATGCCTCCTGAGCCTCTTTGCAATGTGGAGGCAACATATTTGTCATTCAGGTGTGTTACTCTAAGCCATTTACTGGGTGAACTGAAAAGCTGATAGTTTTGAGTAGGGCCCAGAACAAGAGAAGGCTCTGCAATGTGTCCAGACTGCTTTGCAGGCCATTCTGTCACTTGGCCCAGAAGATCCAATGTACTTGAGATGTCAATGCCAAGTAAAGATGGTGTTTAGAAACTTTGACCTAAAGCAGTCCTTTTATTGAGGTAAAACATAAGCCAGTTTTAAATTTTTTCCCAAGTTCTCCTTTATTCTTTATTTTTCCTCTGCATACTTCACCTGATAAGATGGTTCATTTTTACCTGTCAACTTGGCTGGGCCATAGGACCTATGTATGTGGTCAAACAGTATTCTGGATGCTTCTGTAAGGGTGATTTAGATTATATTTTTATTAGTGAAATTTGAGTAAAGCAGATGGCTCCCCATAATATGGGTGGGCCTCATCCCATCAGTTGAATGCCCCACTAGAATAGAGGAGTGCCCTCCCCTGAGCAAAAGGAAATTCTGTGCAGACAGTCTTTGGACTTGAACTGATTTTCAGCCTGCTGGTCCACCCTGAAGATGTGAATCGTGCTAATTTTCAAAATTGCATCAGCCAGTCCCTTAAATTAAATGTATATCCTATTGGTTATTTTTCTTTTTTTTGTAAAATAATACACCAGATTTCTCCAAGCTATGGGGTAATTCCTAATTGTTCAATAGAGCAGCTTTGAAAAGCAGTATCAAAATCTATAAAAATAAGTACTCTACAATCTGAATCTCTGGGTTTCCCTGGTGACTCAGTCATAGAGAACCTGCCTGCCAGTGCAGGAGACACAGGAGACATAGGTTCGATCCCTGGGGCAGGAAGATCCCCTGGAGGAGAAAGTGGTAACCTACTCTAGTATTCTTGCTGGGAAAACCCCTTGGGCAGAGGAGCCTGGCCGGCTGCAGTCCATGGGGTCGCAAAGGTGGGACATGACTGAGGGACTGAGCAGACAGTCTGAATCTCTAGCTCTCAGCCGCACAGTCTCTAAAATACGTGTGCATGTTCTCTAGTCCCCACATTAGTTTAAAGAAATATCAGTGCTGGAATCAATTCAAAGGACAGAGCAAAGGCAAATGGCCAAGTTAGCTTCATCAGTGATGTCTACGTAGTTTATAACAAACATCAAATACAGTTAGGGTGGAACTTCCTTGATTAGCTTAAATTTTAAAAATTTACTTTCTTAATTTTCTTGAGAAAATTACAGGTAGTTGTCAATTCTTGCTTTTACTGTTTGCTCCACATAGATAATTTTATCCGACTTACTATGGTTGAGTTATGAATACTGGAGTTAAAATATTTTAAAATTTAATGTATTTATTAGAAATTAGAATGTTTACTTGAGTTTTCAAAGAATTAAAATAATTTAAAATGTTAGATTAAAAATACCACCAGCATTTATTTCTCTAATATGGGGAAGGGAAATGAAAATTCAAAAATTCTGATTAAATTTTGAGTTTTAGACACTAGATGGCGCTGACTAACCATCTCTGTCGCTCGCTCGCTCGCTCGCTCTCTATTATTTTTGGCTTCGAAGCCTTCAACCTCAGTTAATGTTTTCTATTGTCAGTTGGTAAACTGAAGAGAGGAAAAATATAAAGGCTATTTACTGATGATGTTTAACAAGATAGAAGCTTTATTAATGGAGAACTGAACACATTTTGTAATTCAATTGCTAGCAGAATTATTTTCTTTATTATCATATATCTGTACAGTTAAAAGCAGGAAATAGGATCAGCATTGAAACATGGACAAAAAATATGGTCAGGCTAAATGCAATCAGCATTGATGGGAGTGCTTATCTTGACCAAATAATAAGTGGAGGGAAATGACTATAACATAATACATCTGCTGAGCCGCTTTGAAAAATTGGTTTTGACCAGACATAATAGACCATTTGCATTTTCATCATTCCTGCACCCAAGAACATGAGTAGGACTTGCAAACGTCAAGAGAAATTCTCTCTGCTGGAGAATTTTACCTCAAAGTAAAGAAAAAGCATCTCTGTAAGAAATTTTCTTTGGGGCCCAGTATTTAAATTGTATTTCTGCTTGTCCCTTTGGATTATATTTACCCCTAGACTTGTCTAGCCTGAATAAATCATTCAGTGTGGTCTATAATGGTCTTTCAGCGACGGTCTGATTACAAAGTAGAAGAATCACATGAGATGAATAATACTACCTACTAGTTTTTCAAACCTTTTCAGAAGCAAAATTCTGACTTTAAAATGCAAAGATCTTTGGTAAAATAAATGATGAGGATTTGGATAATATCAATAAAGAAGCAACCCAAAGAACACTGTAGGCCTTCCTCCTGAAAGCCTAAACCAGAGAATATTAAAAAATCACACATGTTGAGCAAGATATTATTGGACCTACAAAATATGTTGAAGCAACAGGGGAAGAAAGCTTTAAACTTCAAAAGAAGGTGAATAAAACCCAAAACTCGCCAGCTGGGAGTTTTTCCCAGAGCAGAGTGCCTCATTTCTACTCTCCACCCTGAACTCTATCAGGGATTATTGAAGGCTGGCAGCAGTCACAGCACAGGGCTGAATCCTCGTAGGAGCAGACAGCAAGTGCCCCGGGTGCTGTGTGCTCAGTAGTGTCAGACCCTTTGAGGCCCCACGGACTGTAGTTCCCCAGGCTCCTCTGTCCATGGGGATTCTCCAGGCAAGAAGACTGGAGTGGGTCGCCATTTCCTCCTCCAGGGGCTTCTCCCCAACCAGGGATTAAACTTGGGTCTCCTGCATGGGCGGGCCAATTCTTTACCACACAGCCATCCGGGAAACCCCAGAATGCTTCTCCAAAAAGGCAAGATAGGCGATTTAACAGCATCTGAATGTATCAGTATTTCTTGGAGCAGGCTAAAGAAGGTCACCTTTAACAACCAAAGTTAGTCTAATAGCCCTAGTCAGGACAGCCCCCAACCCGTCAGCCTTCTCCCTGCATCCTTTCAGCGCTGGAGTCAATGTATTACCAAGCCTATTGCCCTAGAATCAATTCTGCGCCCCTCCCTCAAATAAAAACCAACTACTCCTATCTAAGCTTCAGGAGAAAACTGCAGAGAGAAAAAAACAAGAATCAGTTTGATGGTAGATTTCACTTTCAGCGGATCTTGAGCCTCATTATACACTCATTGTAATACATTAGCATATGCTAAGTGACACGCCCACCTGTGCCAGGGCTGCGATGATTGCTATGACAATAACTGGAAAAGCCAATAGCAGGACTGGAAAGGAGAGCTGCGTCTGTTCCAAGTCCAGACTGCACCCTGTTCTCAGATAAGTCATGAATATTCCTCCCATTCTTTCCAAATCCTTCCCTTTTACTTCCACCCTCCGGTGTATTGCTTTCTCCACCCATACTGGGTTGAGAAATTGACTTGTGAACTAGGCTCCCCTTCGCCATTCTTTGGCCATTGTGTTGGCACAGCAGTTGAGGGGCACAAGCTTAGTTGCTCTGCAGCATGTGGGATCTTCCGGGACCAGGGATCAAACCGATGTCTCTTGTAAGACAGATTCTTAAACAATGGTCCACCAGGGAAGCCGAGCATCAGTTTCTTTACTGGTTATGTGAATTGGGAGAAGAACCTTCCTGTCCAAGACAGGTTAAAACCTTGGTGCAGGTCCTGTCGATCAATTCCATAACAAATACTCAGGTTATCTGAGGAGTCAAATTTCCAAAATAAGTTGGGGGATTATTAACCCCTGGTGCACAGACCCATCACATTCTTATTTTTGAATAAGCATTTCTGAGGCTTCCTTCTCTTTAGAGTGATGAACTCATGCCCCTTTTTGAGATCACAATGAAGGAAATAAGTGTATACACCTTGAGTGCTTTTCTCCAGATGCCAAGTCTCTCTCCAGGTAGTAATTAGGAAGGAGTTTTACAGAACATTTAGCAATGGTGCCCTGGGAGTCTGAAAGAGTTCATTTCTCTCTTTAGAGAATTACTACCAAAGGGTTACTTCTGGGAGGAAATCTACTTTATTCTACTCATAAAAGAGATGAAGCTGGAGTCTGAAGTGAGGTGGGGGCGGACATGCATTGTTAATATCTTTAAAAACAGAAAAGAATGGGATTCAAGGTACCTCAATAAATCAAAGAAAAGACCTTTTAAAAATAGTGATAAGTGCCAGATGGCACTCATAGAAATCAATACTCTGAGTACTTTAGGGACTGGTTTAATTCTTTCAGGTTCCATGTAGCATCTGACACACAGATTTGCACTTACTGGGTGCCTAGTTAATATTTTTTAAATCAGATTGAAATAGGCACAAATACATACACACACACACACACACACACACACACACACACACAACTGGTAATAAGTAGAATATAAGCTGAGAAAGTTGCTAATACTACAGTCTTCTCTGGTGTGGACAAGTAATATTTCAGCTTATAGCTGCTTAATTTTCATGGCACTTGTGTTCAATTTTCAACAACTTAAAACTCGAGTTTGAGAGTAAATGAAGTAATTCAGAAAAATAACAACAGCATTATGATAGAGGCATCATTCAATTCATTACTCACCTAAGAAACATTTTGTGATGAGGAAGGGAATTAGGCTGCCCCTGTATTGGAGATATTTACATAGTAGAGTGTATGGTTCTTCTGAAGCACATATGCATGAGGCAGTCTCTGAGTCAGGGTGGAGTAGGCTCCAAGCTACTCCTGTGTAAAGCACTAGCCTTCCTGCGTGGGTTCTGTGACTCTGACTCAGCTTCAACCTTCTGCTCCACACCGTCCGGCGTGACGCTGGAGATGGGTCTTTGCAGACTACATTTTCAAGGCCACAGCTGACGCCCCGTTAAACGCTGCCAATAGGGGGCGCCAGAGAGCAGCTGAGGTTAGAGGGACCCGCCCCGTTTGGTTGCATTGCCCTTCCTGTCGGGGTCAGACCAGCTCAGCTGCCGGTTTCAGTGAACAGGTTGGTTCCATATTTTCAGAAGCAGCCTTACCACATCCCTCAGAGATAGCATCCCCAGGGAGCCCGTCACCCCCAGCTCCCTCTAAACTGAATCCGAGCCCCACAGACAGCAACAGCAGCCGGCGGGGCCACCTCTTCCGTGACCTGGATCCCACCACCACCATCTTAGCTTAGGTTCCAGGTTCTAGTCCCACCCTTCTGTTCCCTCTTCTCCCCCAGCCCTGGGGGCGGCAGCAGCTTCCTGAAGTTCTCTCTCTGTGTGACCTTAGAGTCCTCTCTTCATGTTACAGCCTTTGCTGTCCTCCTTTACCTGGAGGATTCACGGGGTTGCAAGACTCAGACTCGGCTTAGCAGCTAACCCACCACCAGCACCGCACCTGGCAACCCATTCCCTATGTGACATTTCTGCGGCCAGAATTGCCGGTGCGTTTTCTGTTTTCCTAACCAGACACAGACTAACATCCTCCCCTGGTGATTTAACACCTAATACATTGGTGATCTTGCTCATTCTCTGCTACATTCCACTTGAATACAAGCTCCTTTAGAGCAGAGAATTGGTATTTGCTTCCCTACTGAATCCCCAGTCCTTGGAACAGTTCCTTCAACTTACACATTTGTTGAATCAACAAATAAATGAATGAAGAATGCCGCATGCGTGCATACATGCACGAATGAGCAGAACGGTGATGGCTATTACCGGTCTACTGCCCTTATCCTCCTGTCTGCTATCCCCGCCTGTTGCCATCTGTGCCTCTCTGTTACTCTTACTTGTCTAAATTCAGCTCTGCTGCCACCCGCCCCACCCCACCCCCGGCTAGTTGGTACACAATGAAGCGGTTAATACTGGGTAGTTTAGGTCCGTGTTTCTTAACTGACCTCCCCGAGGGACGTTTGGCCACGTCTGGAGACTTTCTAGGCTGTCAGGACTGGAGGTGAAGGGCCTTCTTGCATCCTGTGCGTAGGGGCCAAGGATGCTGCTGCACATGAAACAAAGTGGAAGACAGCTCTCCAAAAACAACGAATGATCTGTCCCACCTGTCATGAATGCTGCTATCTAGCAACTCTGGTTTAGGTACTAGCCTGTTTAGAAGCAAGAGACTCTTCAGATAATCTTTTCAGGCACGTTTTGGTATTGTGAATTTATCTGTGCAAAGCCAAGTGTTTTCAAAAAAGATATAACTGGCTTGATCATGGCCAAAGACCCAAATGTTTGTTTGTTTTTCAAATATCCAGATGACTGTCCCTTTGGCTGGAGTATTTTTAGAGTTATTAAAGATAGAGCCTGTGATTAAAAGGGGGTAGTGAGGTGATAGCTGGTGGGAGGGTGCAGCAGGTTGTTTATGAAGGTACACAAGACATGTTTGAAAGAGCAGAGTGTCTTCTTTACATCGATTCAAATCCCATAATAAGTACAAGAGCCAGCTGTTTTCCCCCCCAAAATCCAGAGAGTAGTGATTAACTGGAGATAAAAGAGTATAAAAGTGACAAAAATCACTTGGGCATTTGCATTTTGAAGGTCATTTTGGAAAAGGTTTCCTCCTGGACTTCAATTATCAAAATCTATTTTCTTAAAAATACTGACCCATTTGGGTAATTGTTATTCAGATGAACTCCAACTCTAAGCTTCTTCCTCTACGCCCACACTTCGTTGAACAAGTTCACTCTATCATCTTAGCCACCAAAATATCCAAGAGGTATATTTTTCTTCTCCATGTATGGCAGTAATCCCATCTAATATATCAAATGGAATACAAAGTACTATGTGACTATCATAAATTTTTCCAGCACAATTCCCAGAGTCATTACTTAGTGTCATCCTCTTTCCAAACTAGACTTACTAACTTTTAGTAAACACATTTGAGTCTTCGTCCTTATTTATCATCCTTTAAATTTCAACTCCACTAATCAGATAATTAAATATGGTCATTAAAACGACATTTAGCTGGGCTCACACACATGCTGCTACAGTTGCAGTTGTTTAAAACCATTAAAGATAGCATATACCAGAGCATACCTGTGAAGCCTGCCAGATAAAATAACTGTCCGGTTAAATATCAGATAAACAACTATTTTTTTTTTCAAAGTAAGTATGTCTCTTGCAATATGTGAGACACACTTGAACTAAAAGTTTTGTGGTTTATATGGAATACAAGTTTAAGTGGGTATCCTGTATTTTACTTTGTTAATCTGACAGTCTTGGTGCTTCTCTGCCAAGGGCTTACATCTCTGTAAATTGCTGTAATACAGAATTCATTCTAAGTGATGCTAGTGAGGCTAAATCCTTTTTATGGGATTCATGGACTCTTCCTCTAATGAAAGAATATTCAAAAGTCCATAGGAATGCTTACATCACAGGAAATAATGCAGTGATGAATTCTAGTTTCAAATTATGGACCCACGATATCCTGAAAACAGGCTCTATGGTACCGATCATTTGAAAAGAACATGGTTACTGTTTTCTTTATGCTCTGATTCAACTAAAACTCAGTCCCCTCTCCTTCCTTAATCACAATTCCATGGGGAAAATCCAATGATTCCCCTTTTGGTTGATGATCAGTGGTCATGGCATGAGAAGAAAATAACTCCTTAGCCATGTCACATATGGTCATCAAACGAGACTCAGGCTCAGCTGATCTGATTACCTGAGTTTTCTCTAGATTAATTCTGAATGACACAGAGAAATCAATCATGAGGACAGCCAAAATAATCATCAAGTCAGTTGATTCAGTTATATAAACTTGACCTTAACCTCCTCTCAATCTATGCTCATTTCAAAGAGATTTCAACAGACATGAGAAAAAATAAAAGTTTTGGAGGTAATGTTTTTCTCAAAATTTGCCATCTGACAAACCAATAATTTTAGCTGATTCCATTAAACACAATTTACCAGCTTTAGGAATCCTTTTGTTTTTTCCTTTTCCTTTTCTTTACCTTAAGTGAGAACACACACTATAAAATTTTAGTCATACAAAACATCTGCTCTGAATTGACTACCACACACTATGTAATTCAGCCCCAACTTCACAACCCAAAATAAACAGAATCCTTCTGACAATATACTGGTGATTTGTACTAGTTAAAAAGCATACTATTAAAAAATAAAGTTAAATGGTTTGCCTTCCTAAACCTCAAGACATAGTGATAATACAATAGAAGCTTCTTTTGTCTTAGGTGAAAATTCTGTGTGCTTTTCCTAATTTAGATGTAAATACCTTTTTACTTAAAATTTCAAAGGTCAAATTCCTAACTACCACATATTCATTAATTATTACATAATGATTGAAAACCTTCTGTGTAAAAGATACTGTTACTATGCATAGGTTGTTGACACTAAAATGACAAGAAAGACAAGGAGGAAGTCAAGTTTTACAGTAAAAACTAAATGATTCAATAACTATAGTAAGGAAGCTTAAAAGGAAAGCCAGTGGGAAGATTTAAATAGTTATATCCAAGGGGTCAAAGAAGTCTCCTAGAAATACTGTATGATGTGGTTTTTGAGCAACAAACATGAGCTTGTCACCTGAACCAAGAGCATGGGGATGTACCCATGATAAAACAAGCAAAAAACAGGAAACATGACAAAATATAAAACAGCATCTGCATATCATGGATATGGTCATATCACATCAGTGCAGTGGTGCATTGGGAAACTACAGGTATGTTGGGGTTTGAACACCAAGGTGAACAAAAGAACAGGAATGAGGCCGATGAGAAACAGCGACGCTTCCCTTTGAAGTAATGAGGGATCGTCTAAGAGTGTCCAGGGGCTGTGACTGAGCTGTCAAAGGGAGCAGGTTGGCCCACTGGAGCCCAAGGAGCGGTTTGCAACTCTTGTGCGGGGGAAAGGAGAACTCAAAGCGTCTACAGAAAGGAACTCAAGAGCGTTTCAGTGGGATCAGAGGCTCTGAAAGATAGGATGTTTGCTCTGTAACATGTGGACATCGTTCATTCATTCACCCAATATTTATTAAGTAGCTGCTATGTGCCAGCATTGGGCTGGGTGTTCAAAGTAAAAGACAATTAAAATGTGTCTCCTTTGATTAGTTTCCTACTGATGCTTTAACAAACACCATGAATGTTGACAATGCAAATTTATTAACTCACAGTTCTGGAGGTTGGAAGCCCACATGTGTCCCACTGGACTATGATCAAGGTGTTGGAAGGCTGCATTTCTCTCTGAAGGCTTGAGGCAAAAATACATTTTCTTGCTTTTTCAGTTTCTAGAGGCCACCTTCTTTTCTTGGCTTGTGGTTGCCATCCTTATCTTCAAAGCCAGCAATGGCCAGTCAGATTTTCCCTCAAGTTGTACATTTGTGCGTGCTAAGTCACTTCAATTATGTCTGACTCTGTGCTACCCTATGCTCTGTAGCCCACCCGGCTCCTCTGTCCGTGGGATTCTCCAGGCAAGAATACTGGAGTGGGTTGCCATGCCCTGCTCCAGGGCTTTCTTCCTGACCTGGGGATCAAACCATTGTCTTTTATCTCCTGCATTGGCAGGTGGATTCTTTACCACTAGGGCCACCTGGGAAGCCCCTTCTCCCAGGTTGCATCTCTCTAAACAGAATGCTGTCTTCTTTTTCCATTTTTAAGGACCACCATAATGCTATTGAACCCATCTGGATAATCCAGGACCCCTTTCCCATTTCAATATCAGCTAATTAGCAAACTTAATTTTATCTGCAACCTTAATTCCCAAAGCAATAAAACATAGCATATTTTTATATGCAAAGTATATAAAAACACAGCAGAACACATTCATAAGTGTTAGCCACTCAGTCATGTCCGACTCTTTGTGACCCCATGGGCTGTAGCCAGCGAGGCTCCTATGTCCACGGCCTATGTCCCCTATGTCTCCAGCCAAGAATACTGGAGTGGGTAGCCATTCCCTTCCCCAGGGGATCTTCCCAACCCAGGGATCAAACCTGGGTCTCCTGTACTGTAGGCATATTTTTCACCATCTGTGTCACCAGGGAAGTTTCAGCATGATCATAGGTCCCAGGAATTAGGACATAAACATCTTTGAGGGGGGTATTATTCTGCCCACCACACTCATCTTGGAAGTTTATTATCTAGCACAAAAAGATTTTGGTGAGATATACCAACAATAGAAGCCCCAAGACAGGCTTAGGAAAAGGAAAATACGTTTTCCATCACCTGGTCTGTGACCAGAGCAGAATGCAAAGCCCTGTCTACTCAAGGTCAAATGAAGTCAAAGCTAAACATTGACACCTTGTAAATGTATTGGAATTGAGACGCCATTTTGCTTTATTTAGGGTAGCCTCTGTTAGAGATGGAATAGCCTGGTAAAACTACAGGAGAGAATTCATCATTAAATAGAATAGAAATAAAAGACCAAGCAAGTTTGATGATCTTTTCCAGGTGGGATAAACAGTGAACTCTCAGTGGACAACGTTTTCCTGTTGCTGGGCCAACTAGCTGTGGTGGCCAAGTTGTTTATCTTTAAGAAAACATACCTATATCTTTTTTCTTGACAACTACAATATAATCTGTCTGGGGGTTGTTCATCATTTAAGAAAGGGTGAAAAAAGTCCTCTCCCAGAAAGTGTTCAAATCCGTGAGCCGAAATGATGATAACATCATGAGAGGCATCATAATTTATCTGGAGCATGTAAATCACCAGGGGCCCCCTCCGAGGATGCTCACTAAAATGATGAATAGCTCTGTGAGCTGTAAGATCAACCCGGAGGAATTCACCAGCCCGCCTGTGACAGGAGAGCTGCCTCCCTGTCTCTTCCTGTTGGGAAGAGGCAATGACTTCACAGATTTGAAAATCCAATTTTTTAACCACTTGTTAAAATGTTCAGTTTAAGTTTTTACCCACAAAGACACAGTCTGGAAAGGGTTGAACAATTATCCCAGGACACCAGTCAAAATTTAATCTGGTATGGGTATGTACTTCTGGCCTGCCAAACTTCTTTTTTCAACTCATATTATTCTACTATGTCTCAACTGACTCTCTCTTTGCTAGTATAACTTGTCTTAGAGCCAAAAGATCCTGCATTTTCCAAGACAGAAGGTCCCTAAGGTGGCTTCTACTGCTGTTGCTGCCTCTGACACAAAGTAGAAGTGAAAATGTTGGGAAAAGGAAAATATCATTTTGTGTGTTCTATTTTAGAAAATCTAATGTTTGTAGTAAAACATCAATAGATAATAGTATATTGAGGTTTTCACTGTGTTACTCTGTATGGATGTAGATGATATAATCCATTTTAGTTTTGCCACCTCTTCCAGGCTGAGTGTTTGTATCTCCAAATCCTATGTTGAAACTCTAACTCCTAATGTGATATTTTCAGCAGAGCCCTTGGACGATAATTAGGATAAGATGAGGTCATGATGATGGAGACTTCATGAAGTGATTAGTGTCCCTATAAAAATAGACTGAAAGAGAAATATCTACCTCTTTCTATTAACATAAATGCAAAGAGGAATGGTCATGTGAACACACAGTGGGAAGGTGACTATCTATAAGTGAGAAAATGAGCCCTCACCAGGAGCCAGATCTTCTAACACCTTGATCTTGTACTTTCTAGACTCCAGAACAGTGAGAAATAAATGTCTGTCGTTTAAGCCACCCTTTCCTGGTAGATTATTGGACTATAAAGAAGAAAACAGCTTATCAGGGTGGAATGCACAGTTCAAATGTTATAGTTTGGGTGACCAGGGAAAGAGAGTTGAATGAGAAAGAACAGCGTCTGAGGAGCCATGCTGAGATCTCACTCAAGTACCTACTGACTGTACATCTACCAACAGCCCTTAGCTGACAGTTCTGCTCCCTCCTAAGCATGCCTGGTGGCTCAGATGGTAAAGAATCCACCTGCAATGCGGGAGACCTGGGTTCGATCTCTGGGTTGGGAAGATCCCATGGAGGAGGGCATGGCAACCCACTCCAGTCTTCTTGCCTGGAGAACCCCCATGAACAGAGGAGCCTGGAGGGCTGCAGTGCATGGGATTGCAAAGAGTTGGACATGACTGTGTGACTAAGCACAACATAATATTCTTCAGAGCTGGTAACTCTGACCTCTAAGAGTCACACAAAAGAACAGAGTCACCTTTCTTAAGACAAAACACAACACTCTATTGTTTTGATAAGAATGGTACAAGTTAGGCTATCATTGAAAAAGCAAGCCCAAGATGTTTGCTTTTTAGAGGGACTCCTCATAGTCACCCTCCACAAGGGGAGGCCTTGTACAGAACTCAGGATATGCTGTCAACACAGCTCCTTCCCACCATTATCTTTGCATACGTGAAAGAGGCTAGAGATTTCAACTAAGTTTTAAAGGATACAAACAGGACAGAAATTTAAAGGGAAAAGAGAGGGACGAGGAAAGTGAGAAAGAAGGCAGGACTAAGAGTTAGAGGAAGGGAAACAGAAAAAGAAGCAGGGAACTGCTTAAAAGTGCCGATAGCCACAGTGCACAGGAGGCAAGACCACATGCTGGGTGCCCGTAGGCTTTTGGGTCTGGCCTGCCAGACTACTGGGCTCTGCCAGTCTGTTCACCCCAGCCAGGTCCTGTCCTCTGGACTAGGGCCCTTTGCACCCACCTTGCCTGATTTCTGCCCCGTAGCTCCCTTTCTGCCCACATCCTGTGCATGCCCTCAGCTTTCCTATTCTCTGGAAGTCAAGTACCTGCATCAGCATTCCTTCTGACAAGCTCAAAAGGCCACCGGCTCTTCCATTTTTGAAAGAGCATCCTTCCTTTCTGTTTCTGTTCCTAAGTCAGAAGTTTCACCTGAGTCCATTGACATCACTGTGTGCCTGCCAAGGTAATTGTGGTGGAGGGGAGCCTCCTTCAGATGTGTCTATCTGTCTTCACTGATTCCTTCAACTATTCTGAACTCTTTCTTTTTTTTGTCTTGACTACACAAAGTCAAATAAGACAAGTTCAGAATTTGAAGGTATTTTGGGCGTAGGATTCAGAGTTAAATTAGTAACTATAGGGAAGGATGTTAAGTGCTGAGAAGGAGGTAGGCATCAGTTCTTCAGGTACAAAAAAGGGATGATCTGGAGGTGTGGGGTTAGGGAAGGCTTCTAAAAGGATGTAAAATCTTTATCCAGAATCTTCTGTACCATGATCAGATCTTCCCTATAGAAGAATCAATATTCTTTCAACAGGACTTATAGTCAAGTACCTTAAAAAGCAACTCTAATAAGTTCACTGCGGGAATCTTACAGAAAGCATGTAGGAGGGATATGCGTCTAGCATCTGCCTGCCTGGATTGTTCCTTTGAGAAACAGACAAACTCTAGGACTATGTATTAATTTGTCAGGACTGCCATAACAAAGTGTCATAGACCGGGTGGCTTAAACAATAGCAATGTATTTTTTTTCCACAGTTCTACAGAAGGCTGAAAGTCCAAGATCAAGATGTCAACAGGATTGGTTCCTTCTGAGGCCTTGAGACATCCTTCTTCTCCTGGTATTTTCACACGGTCCAAATCTCTCCTTTGTATAAGGACACCAAAAGACCTTGATGTTGGGAAAGATTGAGGGCAAGAGGAGAAGGGGCAACATAGGATGAGATGGTTGGATGTCATCACTGACTCAATGGACACCAGTTTGAGCAAACTCCAGGAGACAGTGAAGGACAGGGAAGCCTGGCGTGTTGCAGTCATGGAGGGGCAAAGAGTCCAACATGACTGAGCAACTGAACCACAACAACAAATAAATTCATGTTAACTTAATGACCCCTTTAAAGGCCCCATCCAGGAGTACAGTCACACTCTGAGGCCAGAACTTCCCCATGTCAATCTTGTGTGATGGACACTATTCACCCCATCACCAGGTGACTGAGAAGTCGGGGACAGCAGAGACAGAACAACATGAATTCAAATCTCAGCCCACACTGTGTGCTCCCAGGGAGTCACCTCCACATTCTGGCCTCCACTGTGTCCATTAAGAAGGAGGGTGAATTAGACTTTGCAGGTCATAGGGTGCCCTGGAGCTGGTGTCTGGCAAAGGGCAGCTCCTTGATAAATGATGGCTATTCCACTGTTAAGGTTCCATGTCACCAAAGAGAGTTGATGATGGTTCTCAGGACAGCAGACCCTCTCCCTTGACTTCTTCCTCTGCTAAGTTCCCTGTCACTAGAGGACTTTGATAAAAACGTCTGCCCAGCAGACACTGCCCCTCTAACCAGCACAGCTGGGACAATGGGAAATTTTCTGGTTTCTCTTTTGTCTCCTGTCTATGGACCGACTCTGGACTTTGTGAACCTCTCCTTGACTCTTACTGGAAATAAGAAAAAAGAGAGAGGAGACTGTGGTCTTTGCCTTCCAGTAACATAGTGGAGTCTGTTTCCTTGGGGTTTGGCAGAAAGAGGTGCTGGTGGCGACATGACAGGGTCATGCCCTCTTGCCTACGGTGGCTGTTCCGATGGAGCGCCCCACTTAAACACAGACTGGAGCTGTGGGGAGCCCACAATACGGCCTGCCAGCAGGCGGCCCTGGGAAACACAAATCGCATTTTGGAAGAAAACAAACAAACATCAGCCTTTGAATGCTTTCACGCCCAAGGTCATTTCTGTCACCCACTTGGCCTGCGGGACCCCAGGGAAACATAAAACCAGCCAGCAGCCCTTTGATCTCACACCTTCTATGGAACGTTTTAATCAATTAACCATGAAGTCCCTCCACTTCACTTATGCAGGCCTATGTATAAAATGACTTTGGTCTGGCTGACACTTCACTGCATCTGAGATCAAAGATTGAAGCAAATACCAGATTCAGCCAGGATGATTCTGAGGCTTTTCCCCAGCATGCTCCTCCCCCTGCCCTTAGAAGCACTGTTCTCTCAAGGACAGAAAGGGGAGATTTGAGAGGCTGATGGACACAAAAAAAGTTGCACGAGGCTTTAAGGAGCCCATCAGGATGAAAGGTGAGGGGGTGGCCACTGAAGGATGCCAGAAGGATGCCAGAATACAGCAGAGTCCATTTTAGAAGTTAAAACGTGGGTGAGAGAAAACAAAAAGAAATATGTTTTCTGAAGGAATTTTGAGAGTGGCCTCCTGTTTAGGAAATCAGGACAGAGCTGTGAGATTAATTAGATTTATGGGAGCCAGCACTGAATCTCCCAGGCTCAGGTCTTGCAGTCTAACCTAATCACCTGCTAGTAATGATATACGAGGCTGTCATTCTTAGGAATAAAACTTCTTCCCAGGCATGTGTGCGTTGGTGAGTGTATGGGAGGATAAACAGAGGTTCCCACCACTTGGCCATGAAGGAAGAGCTGAAAATGATCATTTGTGGGGAACCTACTGTGTCCTGGGCCAGTGCTAGGAAGTTTACATATTATCTCCATTTTCATCATCACAATAACCCCAGGAAGGCACACTATATTATCAACATTCTCAGAGGATGAGCCCAAACCTCATAGTGGTTCAAAAGCTTGCTTGTGGTCAGCTGACTCCAAAACCCAAGTTCTTTAATAGTATCTACTTGTCATCGCTCACTTGTGTAATTTTTCACCCATGGACTTCATTGTGTAAAAGATTTGCTCCACTCTCCACTCCCAAATTATTTATTTTCCCCATTTCAAATACAGACATCTATGTAACTGCTGATTATAGCTCTTGGTCAGCATGAGATAACTGGTGTCAGGGCACTGAGCTCATAAATTCCCAATCAAAAGGGAATAAAGTGCAGACTCATTGCTGGGAAATAAATTATACTGTCCTGAAGGACTGAGAATAATCATAACTCTTTATTAAGCACCTTTTATATGCCAGTCATGGTACTGGGTATCTTATTTATCTTATCATTAATCTTTTCCAGGTTTTGTGATAAAGGCATTTTTATCCCCATTCTGCAGATTCAAAACAAAAGACTCATCGTCTGTCTTCCTCAGCTAGTAACGTAGATTTGAATCTCAAGTCCCTTTCGCACAAGTTCTGGATCTTTATTAATTACTTTGCTAGAATGTTGGTGCTTGAGAATCCAGGCTGGGAAGACTTTGATATAGGAAATACTATTCAAGCATTAAGTAAAAAGCCATATTTTAAAAGGGGGCTTCCAAAATTTGTCAGATAAAGAGACTTCACTGAATTCTGTGGTCTTGACCTGGATGTGAATGCCCAGTGGATTTCCAACTTGGGTGTCTCCAGTGAAGCCAGCAGCAACACACTTAATAGACTGTTAAGTTCCTTATTTCATATTGAAAGTATTTCCTAATGCTGGCCCCCACAGAAAAAGACAATGGGCTATTTAGAAGGTTTTAAGAATAATCAGCTGTAAATACTGTCAAACTAGGCAAAAGAAAAATTATAAAAGAGCAAAGTAAAACAGGCTTTCAGTCCAATTCTGAGAAGAGGCAAGAAGCTGAACACACACACAGAGTCCAAGTGGGCAGAGTTGAGCCACCAGAATCTTGTGAACAGGGTGGAAAATTTGGGATGAGGTTTAGAAAGGAAAAGAGCATGTCTGTGTGGCTTGGGAACCATGGTCCAGAGAGCTGGAGGGAGGAAGAATACCCTCCGCACCACATCATCATTGACAGCACATGTGGTCGGGAACAGGATTGGAAGGACTGAATGGACTGGAAGAAGAGGTCTGTGTGGTCAAAGGGAGAGCTCGGTTGACCGTGAACTCTGAAAAACAGGAGGGTGGTTTAGGGTCATGATTCTACAAGAAACCAGTGAGCAGAAGTGATTCCAATGTAGTAACCAAAGCGCTGGATAAGGATACTCTCACATGTTCTGTGGGGTATGGAATCTCCCTATGAGTAGCTATCTCCAAAAAAAAAAAAAAATCCATTTTCAGCAGAAACACTGTATGAAGGGAACGAGAGAGAATCACTGATAATAATAGCTAATATTTACTGAAAGTTTAACAAGTGCTTATTTTAAGTACTCCATTTAGTGCAAGTCATTTTACTCTTACAACAAATCTTTAAGGTAGGTGCTATTCTCAGGTGCTAGGGGTCAACTTGAGTTGCCCCCAAGGTCACACAGTGGATGTATGGCAGATGTTGGGTTTGAAAACTAGACACTGGACATCAGAGGTCACCCACCAGCCACCATATTGCAGTGCCTGGCACTGCATGGTAGATGAACAGTATATGCAGACTGTTACTGTTCAATCACATTCCCTCCAATAGATTCGGGAATTTCACTCCAGGGTGAGGGAGGGAATTGAATATCCTTTGTCATAATGCTTAATTTTTCTTTGGTGTCACTTCTCTTTTCTAAAACATAAATTTTAGAGATCCTGCTGTTTATCTTGTTTTAGAGATCCTTTATTCAGTTGCTCAGTCATGTCCAAATCTTTGCCACCTCATGGACTGTAGCACGTCAAGCTTCCCTGTCCTTCCCTATCTCCCTGAGTTTGTTCAAACTCATGTCCACTGAGTCAATGATGCCATCAAACCATCCATCCTCTGTCACCCCGTTCTCCTCCTGCCCTCAATCTTTTTTAGCATCAGGATCTTTTCCCACAAGTCAGTTCTACACATCAGGTGGCCAAAGTATTGGAGCTTCAGCATCAGTCCTTCCAATGAATATTCAGAATTGATTTCCTTTAGGACTGACTGATAAGATCTTAGAGATCTTAGCATAGTCCTGATATGATATCATGATTTTGTGATTGCTTTAAGGGAATTGTGTTAGCTAAATTTGACTAAGCATTTGCTCTCTCTTGGGCTTCCTTTGTGGCAGAGCTCTTGAGATTCCCTTGGACTGCAAGGAGATCCAATCAGCCCCAAGGATGATTAAGCTGGAGGTCCAGCACCTGGGACAAAACAGTTGAGCCCTTAAGGAGAACCCTCGAGCAGAGTCAAGTAACCGACTAAGAATACCTGCTGTGCATCAAGGGGGCCTCCCAGGTGGCACAGTGGTAAAGAATTCACCTGCCAATGCAGAAGGCGCAGGAGATATGGGTTGGGTCCCTGGGTTGGGAAGATCTCCTGGCATAGGAAATGGCATCCCACTCCAGTTCTTGCCTGGATAATCCCACGGACACAGGAGTCTGATGATCTACAGTCCGTGGGGTTGCAAAGAGTCAGGTACAACTGAGCAACTTAGCACACACATAGACTGTGCATCAAACAGCCAGGTTAAGGCAGTGGCCACAACCGATATTAGTAGAGATGCCGTGTACTCCGTAAGGAAAGCAGAACTGGGATGGCATCTTCTAATAGCTGTAGCTCAGCTGCACTTGTTTGACTTTGGTGGCATTTGAACATGAACACTGTAATTTACTCAATTATTGGCATCCTTTCCACTTACCATAGTGCCTCCCAAATTCAAGTGAAACTGAACATTAAAACTTTACAGACTCTGGTCAGTTAGAGTTCATAACCTTAGCAGCCTGCCTGGGAACTCTCATTAAAAGATGAACTGTGACCAAAAAAATAAATTCAAAACTCATGGATGATCAACTAAAACAGAGGGTTTTTTTTTTTTTATCATTTTAGTTAAGAAACATTTTGAGCATATTTGGCAAATACAGGTATATTCATTTATTAATTGATTATATACATATAGTACTAATAAAATACATACTTTGTGAAACAAAAGCAGAATTGTTGTTGCTAAGTCACTCAGTCATATCCAAGTCTTTGTGACCCCATGAACTGCAGCACACCAGGCTTTCCAGTCCTTCACCATCTCCTGAAACTTGCTCAAACTCATGTCCATTGAGTTGGTGATGCCATCCAACCATCTCGTCCTCTCTCATCCCCTTCATAGGATGGGTAAAAATAAATGTAGCTGAAATTTGCCATATTTTCTTCCCTTACCTCTTGGATGGTTTTTGCACACACCCTGTGTGTTAGTAGACCCTTGGGTGAGCAAAGGGTAGAGGAACACATAAAGGATATGTTCATTCATCCCTGTGGATCTTTAAAGTTGTTACTGGGTCGAGTTAAATCATTGCTACTGCTGCTGAAGCTTCTGCTGCTAAGTCGCTTCAGTCGTGTCCGACTCTGTGTGACCCCATAGACGGCAGCCCACCAGGCTCCCCCATCCCCGGGACTCTCCAGGCAAGAACACTGGAGTGTGTTGCCATTTCCTTCTCCAATGCATGAAAGTGAAAAGTGAAAAGTGAAAGTGAAGTCGCTCAGTCGTGTCTGACTCTTAGCGACCCCATGGACTGCAGCCCACCAGGCTCCTCCATCCATGGGATTTTCCAGGCAAGAGTACTGGAGTGGGGTGCCATTGCCTTCTCCGAGTTAAATCATTAGAATACTGCTTATTTGGATTTTATTTCATTGATTCTGATAAAATTTAATGTTTGGGATTTTTTTCCCCCAAAATTTGGTTTTGGAAGTATGTCCCTGAGGGAAGTTATGACAATAAGAGGTAGTTTAGAACATTTGTTGCTCATCTGAGGTCTTTGGTTGAGAATATGACCCACTTCCTAAACCATTGCCCCTTTCCTAAAATTTCTCTCAAGCTTCAGTGTCAGGAAGTTCTGGGTTTCTCCAGACAACTGATTCGTGTTCTGCACATGTGATCATGTTTCTCACTGTTTTGGTCACTAGTTTTCTCAGAATTTAATGTGCCAGCTTCTAATTACCATTTTATTCAAAGCTTTAAGACACTCATGTACTAAATACGTTGACTCTCTTTTGTTAGTCAAACGTCATTTCACCTTAATGTATTTATTTTATTAGGAAAATCACATCAGAAGAGCCACTATTCATTGAACTTGCATTATATACCAAGCATATTTTGAGGGTTGCTTTATGTGCATTTTGTGTTTATAACTACTACAGAGTGAAAAATACTATTCTCCTTAGTTTATAGAAGAGGTAAGCCAGATTTATTTGCTCCAAATCTACTGTTCTCTCCACACTTTTGTTGTAGGTGAGGAAACCTACCTCAAGTTCATTTTAGAAACTGAGGCTTACAAACCAACAAATCTATAAACTGAATAACTCCCAAATGTTAAACATGTGTGTTCAAGCAGCATCCTGGAATCCAGATGAACCAAAAAATCTCATTTCAAATCTCTCCTCTGACATTCCTAGATCAGCTGCAAGGACAGTTGCCTGATGCTGGGGAAACTGGCTGTTGGTTGCCCAAACTCATTTCTTCTTTTGGAAGAAACCATGAGTCTTCCTTCCCCAGCCCCACTGAAGTTAGGTGTGGCCACAATCTGCGATCTAGCCCATGGGATGTCATCAGAAGTGACCGTCAGTGCTTTCAGGAGTAGGCACATCAAACTCCCTGGCAATGATCACTTCCCTCCTTCCAGAAAGATGCAGATTATTGCCATTAACTATGAGAGCCACAAGGGGGAAAGGGGTCTGGGTCCCTGACTTCCCCGTGGAGGAGAACTCCTTGCCCAGGAGAAACATTCTTTTTCATCTTACTTGAATGAGAAATTCTTTTTGGAAAGCTTCTGAGATTTGGAGTTGTTATAGTGGTCAACTTCCTTTTCTATAAATTGGGGTAGCAGAACTCTTTGTCATTCAACCCAAAGGCTCCTTCCTCCCACTCAAAACCACAGAGAGTTCCTTCAGTCTGTCCAGATTCTGAGCAGCCTCCATAGTTACCAGCCTGTTATGCACAGAACTTTCCATTACCTAGGGCAGGGCTCTCCAACAAAATTTTCTATAATGGCAGGAATGTTCTATATCTTCACTGTCCAATATGGTAGCCATAAGTCACATGTGGTTGTGGAGCACTTGAAATGTGCTTCTGAATATTTAAAATATCTTATAGATTCCCTCATTAACTACTATGATAAATAAAATCTTTGTCATGCATTCATTTTACATTTATATGAAAGATTTGCATTTACCTTTTTGAAAATTATACTGTAACTATAATGCACAGTCTATGATGAATTCATTAAAAATGTTCCTCTTTGGAAACACATGTCACCCTTAAATCTGGACCACTGTAATAAATGCTTACAACATCCTAAAGTCGACACAGTCAGCAATGGAGACTTGAAGTGAATCCCAAGTACCACATTATCTAATTGAACTTGTACTTGAATAGGAGTGGAGTGATAATTATCATTCTTTTTTTTTTTTTAAAGGAAAAGACTTCTACACACATATGCAGCATCAATAAAGGGATATGGAAGGAAATAAAAGTGAAATTTCCTTCACTAAAGTTTGGTGAGTGGGGCAGTGTGCTGGAGGCCAGATTCTTCAGACTCTTTCTCATTCCACCTTCATCCACTTTGCCACCTTAAAGATTCTAACACCCAGTTCCAATATGTGAGTGTGGACAGGGGTGGGAAAGAAGAAAGGGGTTGGGTAGGGGGACCAGAGGAGAGGGTATTCCCCACCACCAAGCAATTCTGCAACCCCAGCTGGGTGGCCTACAATTCCACTCAATTCTGACACTGCCTAGAGACAGCATAAGACCCCACGTGTGCGTGTGTGTTCAGTGGCTTCAGTCGTGTCCAATTCTTTGCAACTCTATGGGCTGTAACCCATCAGACTCCTCTGTTCATGGGATTCTCCAGCAAGAATAGTGGAGTGAGCTGCCATTTCCTTCTCCAGGGGCTCTTCCCAACCCAGGGGTTGAACCCATGTCTCCTGCATCTCCTGCATTGCAGGCAGATTCTTTACCACTGGGCCACTGGGGAGCCTCAGACCCCCTGGACTGCCCCCAAACCAGCCTGCTTCAGATGCCATTGCAGGTCCAGTCTGTCACCTGTGTCGTTGATTACATGGCTGTGAATCAGAAGGTCCCATGACCCCCACCTTGGGTTTGATTAATTTGCTAGAATGGCTCACAGAACTCAGGAAAAACCGTTAGTTCACCAGATTACTGGCTTACAACAAAGGGGAAAAAAAAAAGAATTCGATCAATAGTCAGATGAAGAGAAGCAAAGGCAAGGTATGGGGGAAAGGGCACGTGGCTTCTCCTAGCTTGTCACTCTCCCGTCGCCCACGTTCACTAATCCAGAATCTCTCCAAACAGAGGCAGCATTTTCTTTATTTTTTTTTCTTACATTAGGAAGAGCACTGGAAAGATGAAAATGATTGAAGCTGATGGGAAATTACATAGGATCCTTGTATTCCCATCTATGCTTTTGGTTTCTGTGGGAGACTTCTAGGCTAGGAATGGAAGAGGGCTGGCAAGGGTGTGTTTGAGGTTCTGTGTCTCTGATTTGGGAAAGTACAAGCATCTTAAATATATCACAAAATTAAAGCCACCACTTAAAGAAAACTTACTTGGGTGCCAGGAACTGTTCTAAGCACTTTAGGTGTTTCAATCAATAATCCCACAATGACCCTGATGGCAGCTGATAACCTTTTCTTCAGTTTACAAATAAGGAAACTGAAGTGCAGAGAGCTTGATAGGTGCCCAAGATCACAATTTCAGCAAGAAGAGGCCTGGGATTTGAACCCTGGCTGGGTAGCTTTTGACCTGCTTCACAATCCCACTAAGGAAATGATCCTTTGATTAAATTTCCATTTTATCAAATATGTTGATCTTACAGTTGACAAATATTTTGAACACTTATCCCAGTGTGATAAGTATTATTTCTTACACTCTCTTTTTGAATTGAACATATCACAGAGAAGAACATACCCTCTGCTCTCATAGAACTGCTCTGAACAGGAAAAGGACAAACTTTCAGCTCTAATTAACTAATGCAGTACAACAGGCACTGCAATAAGAATAGCTGAGAATTATGAGAAGTAAGTAATTTTTATTTCTATGACAAACCTAGATAGCATATTAAAAAGCAGAGATATCACTTTGCTGATGCAAGTCCACATAATCAAAGCTCTGGTTTTTCCAGTAGTCTTGCATGGGTATGAGACTTGAGCCATAAAGAAGGCTGAGCGCCAAAGAATTGATGCTTTCAAATTGTGGTGCTGGAGAAGACTTGAGAGCCCCTTAGACAGCAAGGAGATCAAACCAATCAACTCTAAAGGAAATCGACCTTGAATATTCATTGGAAGGACTGACGCTGAAGCTCCAATACTTTGCCCACCTGATGCAAAGAACCGACTCACTGGAAAAGACCTGATCCTGGGAAAGATTGAGGACAAGAGGAGAAGGGGATGACTGAGGATGAGATGGTTGGATGGCATCCCTGACTCAATGGACATGAGTTTGAGCAAACTCAGGGAGATAGTGAAGGACAGGGAAGCCCAGCGTGCTGCAATTCATGGAATCGCAAAGAATCAGACGTGACTTAGTGACTGAACGATAACAACTGGGTATAAGCCTAGGAGTGGGATTGCTAGGTCATATAGAGGTACTATTTTTCATTTTTTTTTAAGGAACTTCAGCACTGTTCTCCATAGTGGCTGTACCAATTTACATTCCCACCAACAGCGCAGGAAGATTTTCTTCTCTCCACACCCCCTCCAGCATTTATTGTTCGTAGATTTTTTGATGATGGCTATCCTGACTAAGGGGGCAGGGAGTCTTGATAAACTGGCATAGCAAGATTCTTTGTTAAACCTGAGATCAGCTGGAAAAGACAAGGCTTAGCTAAGAAGAACACTCAGAAGAGCTTGACTGAAGTTTGGTAAAAGGAGTTTTTGTCATGGTTACTACCATGAAGTAAGAACAGCTCCTTAACTCTCCTTGCTTTTCACCACTTGAGACTTCTCTTCATTTTCCTTCTCCCTTCTCTTGGAAACTAAGTCTGCAATCTGGAGTGATCACTTCCTTGCTATCTGTTCCGTTTGTCCTGGGCTGGTTGAAGGCCAGAGAAAAAAGGATGAGTGGAAGGAAAGTGGTGGTTGATGGTGGTCAGGGAGAGGGGAAGGTTAACTAGAAATTTGCTCTTGTGGTATAATCTATTTTCTGAGAAAACACTTCTTAAGTTCTAAATACCAGGGAATTTTCTCTCTAGAGTTGAAAGCTGCCTTCCTGCTCCCAGGATCTCTCCTTAGTGAAAATGCAGCATCTGTACAGTGATTCTGTGACCTTTTCCCATGCAAAGTCCTATTGTGTTTGCATGCATCCTTATACAAAGTCATAGCCCAGGAGAGAAAACTGCTAATGTCTTATAGGTCTAGACACTTAGTGAGGGTAATGGTAAAAATCAGTACTCTGGTCTCATTTGGGGACCATTACTGTGACTTTAAAATTCAAGATATATCACTTCCCAGCAGCCTGAGTGTAGACACAAGGTCTTTGGGTGATTAATGATTAGGATCCCTTAAGAGTGAGCTGTGGAGGAGCCAGACAAAATAGAATTAAAATGTTGCGTCTTCCCTAACCTTCCCTCAGGTGGCTCTGAAACTCCCTGCATGCTTGTCATTTGTTGTGTCCTTTTAAAAGTCAGTTGCATTTTCAAATATCTGAAAGTTTAGTGAGTATCTCTATGGAAGAAGGTGTTCTTTTGTTTCTTTTTCCCAAATGATGATTGCCTTTTGGATGATACTCCTTGGGTCTTTGTTTCTCAACAGGAAAATATGGATAAACATACCATTAGAATGCTATAAGAATCAATAAAATTATGTGAACTTCCTAGTGAAGGGCCAAGCATAGAATAGACCCTCCATAATGTAGACACTGCCAACATTATTATGTGAGAGGAACATTTGCTTTGGTTTATCCAGAATCCAGTTCCTATAATTGAATTCAGTTCCGGTAGTTCTTATAACACTTCTAATTTTCTTCCTTCCCACTCTGAGTTTATGTGGTTCAGATCTTGCCGAGAAGATCATGCCTCAGCAAAGAGTAATAGTAATAGGAACTAATTATTCACGAGAATTTTACCAGGTGCCAGGCATTGTTCTAAGCACTTTCTGTGGGTGGTCTCATTTGCAATCAACAACCACACCATGAAGGAATGCATGATGAAGACAAGGAGAGATGCGATTACCTAGGACCCCAGAATATTGTGGCTTAAGCAACACAGAAGCTTATTTCCATCTTCTGTGATAGTCCTCATCAATGGGTCCACACTGGTTGGGTCAGCTCTGGCCTGTGGACCATTCAGAGACTCAGTTCCTTGCATCTGGGTTTCTCTGTCATTCTCAGGGCACTGTTCTCATCTGCATGGTCAAAGCTGGATCTCTGCCATATTTGCATTTCAGCTGTCTACATAGGAATGAAGAGCGTGGAGAGGATATGCCCAATACCTTAATTCCCAGGTCTGAAGGAGGCTCATATCCTGCCACTATGTTCCATTAGTCAGAACATAGTCACATGGACAGAGTCAAAACCAAAGGAAGCTGGGAAGTACAGTCTCACTGGGCACAGTTCTCTTCTATGGGTCAGGAAAAGAGTCGACTTCAACAAGCATGAGGAATTATAAGCATTAGAGGAAATATAGGTAATACAGGTAAACAGTTATTCACTCAATTTTATGGCGTGAGACAGGCTTAGAGAGATTAAATCACCACAGGGCATCCTGTGTGTACATCCACAGACAAACTCTATTGACTGCTCCTGTAGCACTTTCCTGGAATCTTTGGGAAAGTTTGCCAGTGATGGATAGAGCTGGATAGCTGGTAGAGTTAAAGCCTCAGAGTAAGACCGATCAATGTGCGGTGCAAGAGTTAGTGGTTCCCCAGTACTTTCTATCCATCCACAGCACCCTTCTAAGATGCAGTCTACAGTCAGCAGACCCCCCATGTGACTGTCAATTGTCCACAGCAGTCACCTGTGATGAACACATCCTTTACTATCTTCCTGTCATTCTTCCTCTCATTCCCCTCTTTCCTCGTATGCTTCATGAGAATACCTCCAAAATAAACTGCTTGCATCGAAATCTTGTCTCAACTTCTGTGTTTGGGCACTGCAAGTAAGCAATTTACATAGTTAGTAGGTGGGAGAACAAGAATTTGAACCTAGCTTGCTCTGTCCAGACCTGTCCTCTTAACCACATCTCAAAGCCAAGTCCTGAGCTGGACACCTGTGTCTCCCTCCTCGTTTTATCTACTGATGGTGGATACAATGCCTGATCCACAGGGGCAGGGAAAGGAAGACAGATGTTTCAGCCTGGAACGTAAGCTTTCTGTGTGACAGGCATGGTGCTGATCACTTTATTTATTTGCCATATTTCATTTATTCCTACCCTGTCCCCACAGGCTGTCAACTCATCTAATTATCTTTGGATCTCCAGAAATCAGTGTAGTATTTGTCACAAGTACATACTTAGTAAATGAATACTGAATGATCACACTGAATGGATTTATTAATTATTTCTATGAAGTAGATGCTATTATTACTGCAAATTTTCAGATACAGAAACTGACATTTCAAGAAATGAATAGTATTTTAAGATGAAAACTATAGAGGGGCAAGTGGAGGGGGGAATTGTGATGCTCTTTGAGTATCTGTTGTAACCTTGACTCAGTGCTGAGAACTTCAGTTACACTACTTGGATCTGGGGCACTAAACATGTGGGGGTTCATCTCATTTCTGCTCATCTTCCTGTTCACTACGTGACCTGGAGACGTGTGTAGTCCTGATTGCATTCCCAGGAAGCTGACAGTGTATGCATAAGGCTTATGGAAGAGAGCTCTTAGAATCACCCCCCATGGAAAGGAGGGGAAGGAAGCAGGTTTGGGCAGAGGTGAGAACGCCATTGTGATGGAGCCTCAAGGCATGCTTTGGCTAATCCCATGGGGAGCTCTGAGGTTGGGCTGGTCCCTCCTCCAAGTCCTACATTGAAGAGGGGGGACGAAGCATGCTTATGCCCTCACCCTCTAGCCACTGCATGTAGAAATGCATGCACTCTGTAAAGAATGTAAAGGAAAACAGCCTTCTCTTAAGTTAGGTAAGACGGAAGTGGTGTGATAGTTAAGGGCTGTCCGATGACAGAGGGCAGGGTGAGTCCTTTGGTCCTGAAGTGTTTCTGGCAGCTCTGTCATGGTGTCTACATAAGATGGACGAGGGCATATTGGTATATCCTGATGACAAGGGTTGGATACACACTTCCATTAAGCTGGAATGTGAAACAAGGACGACTCAAGCTGGATGAGGAAAAGGAACTCGAAAAAGTAACCTCTTCTTAGGCCAAGGATGTCTTTCCAGACGTGATGCTTTCCTTTCTATGAGCTCACTGATCAGTTCCATATCTTACCCTGACCGTCACAACGGAAATTGCTTCCTTGTATATGGAGACTGTTGTAAAAAGAATAGGAAAATAAGGGCCCACAAAGCTGCAACTATTATTCCTTTTGATTTGATCCCAAGCAGTTCCTTAAGTAACGTAACTTTTACCTTCCTTCCCATGAGAGGGAAGATTAGATTTCTGGAATCCTGTCAGTCTCCCTCAGCTGATGAGCTCATGTGTTGTCTGGTCTCCAAACTGCAGGCTCCCAAAGTTCCTCAAATGTAGGCTCTTTAGTTGGAGCAAAAAGCTCAGGTGACCAGATATCATGGGATTTTCCTTAATTTCTTCTGACTTTGGAATTAGTAAGTTTATAGGAGAAATTTTGTTCTAGGAAACCACAAGGTGTGTGCGTGTGTGTGTGCACGCGCGTGTGTGTGTGTGCGTGTGTGTGCACGTGCGTGTGTGCGTGTGTGTGTGTGTGCGCGCGCGCGTGTGTGTGTGCGTGTGTGTGTGCACGTGTGTGTGTGTGTGCATGTGTGTGTGTGCGTGTGTGCGCACGCGTGTGTGTGTGTGTGTGTGCGTGTGTGTGTGTGCGTGTGTGTGTGTGTGTGTGTGTCTGTGTGTGTGCAGGCCTGTACCTGCACACTCAGGGCTGAGAGGAGCACCTCTAGGTCTGACTCAGCTGAACTGCCAGGGCCTCTTCCCTCTTCGTCCGCTCGGCCTTTGAGTGCGCAGGGCTGTGCTAACAGCTGACTACACCCCCACTCTTCAATCTCAGACTCTCCTTCCTGCTGGTAAAGCCCTGTGTTAATGTTCTAAAATAAGGAAGCATTTAGAAGAAAGGAGAAAAAAAGGAAAATGAGGTTAAATGAGAAGACAGGGACAGGAATGTGCGCTTCATGCTCTGAACTGTGAGACCACCATGCTTTTTTTGTGCCAAATAGTAAGAGATTTACTTCCTAATCAAATGGAGTATTGTGCACGTCATTCAGAAATGTGTTCCTGCTCATTTCACAGCTCGGAAAAGGAGTTGACAGGCATCAAAAGGGAAGAATTGTAGCTAACGTACGAATAATAGGAATGAAAAAAATCAATGTGGAGATGTAATTGAAAGTAAGAACTGGTGGTCGAGGCAATTGATTCTGCCCATATTGTGAGCAGAAATGAAGCAGGATCAAGTCACTGCAAGATCAGGCCACTCACAGATGCGCATCTTTCTCCTTTCTGGGACAATGGGGGCCTTTGAAATTGTGGACAGGGACTTTACCAGAGATGCTTATTCAAAGAGAAGTTTCTCTCTACTTCTTTTCCATGTCTTTTTTTTTTTTTTTTTTCCCTTTACAGAGAATGTGTTGAGACCCGGAATGAATCCAGGGCTGTGACTTTGCAGCTGATCTAACTGGACCAGGGCGTGTTCCATCCTGTCTTTTGTGACTACCTTAGCCACCAAGTTCAATTGGTCCAGGTTGACCCCCTTCATCAAGGCTCACCTGACCAGAAGGATGACCCAAAATCCTTCAGCAGCCCCATAAAACTCATTCCCTCTCTGGGCTCAGTTTCTGAAAGAAGAGTCCTGTAAAAAAGTACTATTTATTTATCTTTACCAAATGACAGATATAAAGAAGATTTCAGTGTGTTTATTGGGGAATTGTTATTCATGGACATTTTTTAAAAAAGCAAAGTAACTCCCTTTGAGAAATACTCATTCCTCTGGTGTTGTCTCATGAGGGCATTCACAGACTTTGCCCATCAATTCCAGTAAAATCAATATTGCATTACGGTCAGAGTCAGGAGATCTGGGCTGGGTGACCTTGGGCAAGTCACTTAATCTCTCTGCCACAATCTATATGAACGAACTGAAAATAATTCTACATTTCAGGAACGGAGAGTAAGATTAATGACAGCAAGGATCTTGGAAGATTGTCTCCGTGGCTCTTTCTCCCACGCCCTCATTTTGTGTGTGCTTTTGTTTTTATGTTTGATTTTCTTTAGAATCCAACTTCAGCCACCCACATACTGATACAAAGACAAAGGTACTTTCAAATGCAAGATGGCAGTGTTTCCACTGGACTGGCTTTTGTATCTCTGGATGCAGTCAGCACTTGCCGTGTCCTCTATTTCCCCTTGTGGGAGGACGAGGAAAGCAATGGAGAAGTCCGTTTGGAAAAACACTGTTGCATAAATATCACTGTCTCCACTCTGTTTCTATAATTTTTTGGCTTCTTGCTCTCAGGAATCCTGTTTCTTCAACTCCACTGAAACCTCCCAACGTTCAGCTTGCTCATGTAGGTGATGACATGGTGTGGTCTCACTCCTCTAGCTTGGATCTCAGTATTCTCTCTCCAGGGCTCTCTCTGGGGCTGACCCACACCTTCACAAGCTGTGACCTCAGGGGATACACCAATACTTACCAAAACATTTAATGAGTACCCTGGGATCTCACCAATTCTTCCAATTGCCATCCTGACTCAGCTCTTCTTTTGCTATCAGACTTATTGAGAGAGAAGTCTAGTACTCATAATTTCCATTCCTTTCCATAGCTATCCATCTATTATCCCATCACTCTGTTAAAACTGCTCTTTCTTCATCTCCATTCTGGGACCATGTTATTCTAGAAACATGAACATCACTTAAAGTTGGGTCTTGTTCTTCAGATCAAGCCCATTCTTTTGTGTATCTAAATTAGCTTATCCATTTTCTTGGCTTCAATGACCAATTCTATGTAAAACTCTTATATCCATGCTTTTAGACATCCCAGGCCATAATTTGTTTTAAAATATCTTTTCCTACAATTTGTCACTTTAAGAGCATATATTAAAAACTTTTTGAAAGTGAAAGTGTTATTTGCTCAGTTGTGTCCGACTCTCATTGATATCATGAACTGTAGTCTGTCAGGCTCCTTGGTCCATGGAATTCTCCAGGCAAGAATACTGGCATAGGTTGCCATTCCCTTCTCCAGGGGATCTTCCCTACCCAGGAATTGAACCCAGGTCTCCTGCATTGCAGGCAGATTCTTAACCATCTGAACGACCAGAGAAGCCATATTAAAGGCTTTATGTGGCCGGTGGGCGGGGGGCAGGGGCTCATTTTGTGAGAAATCTGGAATATCACACTAAAGAGTTTGGATTTTATCCTACCGAAGGGGTTGATTAAAGACATTTAATTATAGATATGTGAACATATTAAGGACATGATTTAGAGGAATGTATTGTTTTCATTCAGTGGGGTGGAAGATGGGTTGAGATAAAAAGGCTGGGGCTTCCCAGGTCAGCAACTCCTATTGGCAAGCTGTTTCCGGCTCTCTGTAGTCGTCATGCTTCTGCTAAACCCAGATTCCAATCCCTGTGAGACAAGTTCGCAAGACGTTATGCTTGACTTCCCATTCTTCCTTGCAAACATACACAATTCATCATGCATGATTAATTCTCCTACTGTAACAATACACTATACACAGCCTCTTCTATTTCATTTACCATCTCCACCCTTTATTTTAACTCCTGGCCCTTACATGTTTTTACAGTTAAGAAATAGCCTCCTGATCAATTGATTTTAAATTCTGCTACTTATCTAAAGTTCCCATAATTCAGGTCTTGACAAATCATTCTTTTACTCAGTCTTATTAATACTATTCTTGCCACAAGAATTCTGAACTTCTTAGCACTCATCCCCAAATATAGCCTGTATATTTCCACAACCATGCTTTTGCTCAAACCATTTTATTTGCTTAATAGTGAATTCATATATTGAAACTGTTCTCTCATTTTCTGGATTGATAAAGTACTTCCTTCTCCATCATTTTAAGTATGCAATATTACCATGACTCTTCCTGGCTCAATCCATATAACCAACGGTTTATTTATAGAGACTGTATCTCTCAAGATTCAGCTTAACACTACTGGTCTTCCCTAGTATTTCTTGGACTGCTTTGGTTTCTTTAATGAGAACTGGAACATCTTAATAGAGGAAGAATAATTTTATCTCACAGATTGGAGGAATAGTCCTCTGGCATCCTGACAAAGTGGCACCCTTAAGGGTATTTTTGCTGGTTTTCCAGCTGACCTCTTTCCTGAATCTCTGGCTTTGATGTCCAGAGCAAAGAATGTGCATGAGTTTTAAAGCATGGATTGGCCAGCAGTTGTTTCATTTACTCCAACCTCATCAGTTTTTGAGGTCATGGAAATTCCTTTGAGATTCCAGAAATATTGCTTTTCAGTGCTATTGTAAGTGTTCATATTTTCTGTGTCTCCAGAGGTATTTCATTTGGAACTACATTAAACATAACTAACTAGTTGCTATTTTAAAATGGAAATCTACTTCTGTTGGCACTTTAAAAGCTTACTGTAAACAGATGCTCAAAAAAAATGGACTAGATGAAGTGAGTTAATAAAGTCAGAAAATGGTCACTGTTCTATTGCGCACATGAAATAAATACATGCCTCACTCTGATCACATTAACTTCTTTTGTTTCCTTGACTACATATGTTTTTCCTCTCCTCAGGCATATAAACAGACTGCTCTCTTTGCATGGACCCCCCCACACTTGACCCTCATATATTTCCATTTGTCTCCATCCTAGATCTGACTTTATTCTCATAACTTGGCTTCAATGTCACTTCATCACAGGCATTCCCTAACCTCCCAATATGTATTTGATTGGATCCCTCTGTTCTAGGTTTATCTAGCACCTTATACTTTCCTTTAGGATGCTTATCACAATTGGAGATTACACATTGTTTTACTCATTTGTATAATACCCATTACCCATTTTAACTCCAATTACCCCTGCATAGAGCGTATGTCCTAAAATGGCAGAATATGAATAGTGCTCAGTCATGTCCAATTGTTTGTGACCCCATGGTCTGTATAGCTTGCCAGACTCCTCTGTCCATCGAATTTTCCAGGCAATAATACTGGAGTGCGTTGCCATTTCCTCCTCCAGGGGATCTTCTTGACCAGGGATTGAACCCACGTCTCCTGCATCCCCTGCACTGGCCAGCGGATTCTTCACCATTTTGGGAAGCTCAAAATGGCAAAAACAAGGTCTATTTCACTTTAGACTATGTATCAAAACTTTAGCATAGCTTATTGCACTTAATAGAAGATAGGAAATAAAGTTATTTTTGAGTACACAAGAGAAGATTAAGAATGAAAATAGCTTATGTATTTTATAAAGCTTTATATGCTTTATATAAAGCTTAATATACTTTTATGAAGACTTTTAAAAGCATAACTTTTGAAATAATGGTCACTATATGAGGCAGATGACATCACACAGTCAGGATCTGTAAGTCCTGGATCGATTTCCACAAGTCTTTCAATCATTTCCCCAGAAGGAATTGTTGCTGACAAAGCAAGCCATCCAAAAAGAAAATGCTGAGAGCAATTTAAAGCTAGGGTTAGTCTATTATTGCTTAGGAAATCTGTGGTGAAAACATTCTGAAGATTGAGATAGCCATTATTCAGCAAACACATCTTAAACGGAACATATGTCAAATCTCCATGGCATATTATCTGAAGGGACCTCCTCACTCGTGTGAGACTTAAGTAAACACATTAGGAATGTTTAATTACTTTATCTTTTCAGATTACAAATGTACATTATTCTGTGTAGTAGCCTTAATTCTGAAATAGGCAAAATGGGTTTTAACATATTGAATTATGTCAGAAATGCTCCAATGTAGTTTCCTATTGAAGAAATCCTATGGTCAAGGCCTTAGAAGTAAGCAGACTTTCAAAACATGCATAACTGCCCTTAATTTGTTTCATTTACTAGTAATTATTTGACTACTAAATTTCCTCAAAGAAGAACTCTTGTAGAAAGCCGTTGCATCATGAGGCAAATAATCCCTTAAGAAACTTGCTGAATCAATCCAATTTCCAACAAACATAATTCTATTTTGTGTCTTTATAAGCAAGAAGGAGAAAAGATAACATTCTGGAAACAACTCATATTTCAACTTTTTTGCTTAAAAAAAAAACAACAAAAAGAAGTGTATAATGTAGATTATTTAAATTGACATAATTAGTACAGAGAATAATTGGGCTGTGGAAAGAAGGCACCACAGCTTTAAAGTCCCTTAGTAGAAAGGGTAGCAATTACTGAGCTCCTGCCTCTATCTCTTGAACACAAAACATGTGTGGTCTGAGAGAGCTGATGGGCTGAAATTCAGTTCCCCCATTTTTGAGCTGTTTATGCCTGTGGACACAAGGAGCATAAAAACTCACAGGTTTGTCGTGGGACATGAATGAGATATTTCACATAAAGTCCTATGTATAGCACCTGCCATATAATAAGCCCTTAAAACACAATGACTGTTAAGATAACACAAATCTTTGCAAAAAGAAGCAACCAAGCAACCAGCGAGAATAAATACTATAAAAGTTTTACAAGGACTATATAATATTTATATAATTAAAATGCAGACATTTTAAAGAATAGTGAATAATTAGACATTTGTGTCTGTGAAAGAGGCAGAGTATGTGTGTGTGTGTGTGTGTGTGTGTGTGTGTGTGTGTGTCTGTGTGCATGCGCTCATCAATGCAAGCTCACATACACATGATTTTCCTACAGGGGACTTCCCTGGTGGTCCAGGGGTTAAGACTCCATGCTTCCAGTGCAAGGGGCGCAGGTTCAATCCCTGGTCAGGCAAAGAAGACCCCGTGTGTGGCATGGCTCGACCAAAGAAATAAAACGACTAGGTTTTCTTGCAGGGAACCAAAGAACTCTTGATGGGTGAGGATTAACATTCCACTCAGTCAGTGTTATTTCCCTCTTCTGGATGGTATATATTGATATTACCAACCCTTGCCTGAAAGCACCTGTGGAGAAAGGTTCTCTTTGTCATTTCAAAAGCTTTCCATTTTGGTTCTAACTGAGGGGAAAAGAACAACAGAAACAAAGTCCCATTTTGGTTTTGTTAGATTTCATTTTATAATATCTGGGGGGAAGAAATGAATTGAATATGCACATTTTTTTTATTAGCCAAGAATGTGTTCTGCCCTCCATCTCTTTCATGTGGCCACACCAAACCCCAAGATGTGACAGTATACTAATCTCAAACTAATTTCTGGCAACAAAGAGGTACTAGTTTCCTTCCCTGTTCTCTTGTTATCACCTTGATCAAGACCCTCCTAAGGAGGAGCTCTAAATAGCATGCAGTTTCTAAGAAAACCAACAAACTGAAGATGAAGTAAATATCTGTTTAATTTACATACATCAGTAGTGTAACTGATATTAGTCTGGAGAAAGACAAAGCACACTGAATTATACATGTACGTCTAGTTTTCTTTGTAAAAAAAAGTTTTTGGAAAGAAACATCTGCAACTTTACAGGGTACCCTGGGATTTTAATGAAGGAAGAGCACAGTCCACTATAAATTCTATTAATTCTACATTGTAATTTAGCAGCAAACATGTTAACATGGGAACATTAAAGTTATAAAGGAGCTTTATTGTTTGTGAAAAAAAAATCACAGTTCTTGACATTACAGCCTTTTCTCTCCCCTCCCCAACCCCGGTAAAAGGGCAAAAAAAGGTCAAGGAAATATTAATTTGTAAAAGATCTACTTTTCTAGTGTCGATTGCTACACACCATTTCTGTTCTGGGAGGACAGGCTGCAGAGGGGTGCTTCTTTCTGTACAGTGACTGTCCCACGCATAGACTTTACATACCCTCTGCAGGTGTCCTGAATGAGGCCAGTAGGTCAGTGACACCAGCGGTCAGATGTCAAGGTAAACAGATCAACACACATTTATCCCAAGATAACACCCTATGTTAGTACTATTGCCAAAAAAAAAAAAAACCCACAAAAGAATCCTGATTTTTAAGTTTGAAAAATGTACAAAAATATCAGGACAATTATAAATTAATATATATTAAAGCATCGAGAAACAGCAAAAGGATGGCCTAAAATGTTAAGTACAATGTACTTTGATACAATAAATATTTCTCATTGAAACCGAATACTGTATAGGGCTGTTTAGAACTCATAGAAACAAAAATTCATATTATTACTAATTTATTTATCAATAATCTATTGGTTCTTTATCATCTCCTTTGTCATTTATATTACAAAAAATTAATACTGGAAATCGGTAGATAAACACTTTTGTGTGCTTCTCCTGCTAACATGCTGACGTTTAAAAAGAAGATAAAATTTACTTTAGCACTCTCATCTCCTCTCATGAATGGAATCCTGGTCTTCAGGATACCTTATGTTTTGCATAAAATATTTCGCATCCATTCATTCCGGCTGTGAATTCTGGAATTCCATCCATCTGCCTTGCACCCTCACTCACACACGTGTGCTTGGTCAGTCCTCCCTTGTGAACCATGTAGATGAGAACCAGGGCGCAGAGAATTATGCTCTGGGCAACTTCTCATCAGCAGAGAGAACCTTGTCTCTCTCTTGGGTATGTGCTTCTGCTGATCTCCAGCAAATTAAAAGCTGAATCCAAGTTATCATGGTTCGCATTGTTGTTCTAATGCCTTCAGGTGTCATTCTTTATACTTCTCCGCATCGGGGAAGCTTTAGTTCAAGCATTTCTTCTTTTTTTTTTCTAAATGCAGAAAAAAAGTCTTCATTCTCATAATAAAAATAAGTCTGTTCTGTATTTTACAATATATTTCAAATATTTCCACTATGAAGCATTCATGAGTCCAACACAGTCAAGAAGTAGACAACATTTTCCAAAGACCAAAGCTGCTAGGGATGCGTTTAGGAGGCGCAGCGGGTGCAGCCACACTTTACCACCTTCTCCACCTCGTCCACAAACGAGGACCCATCAGTGCATTCGAAAGAGTATTTCCTTCGCTTGCTCCTCAGAGGTCCGCAGCACTGCCCACCTGCACAGCCCCCTCTGCACTCCAACCGAGACACCTTCTTGGTCGTCTGGCAAGCAGCGTAGCCCTGCTGCTTTTGGTAATAATCTCTTATCCGTTCCCCTCGACAAGAGACTTCTAGAAAAGAACAAAAAGCACAGGCAGTGTAAGGGCCTTTGCTGTTAACTTGTGCGAAGTGGCTATGAATCTACTGCTCAATTAGGGAGATGCTGCTTTGGCTTCCGGTTTGTAAGGGCTATTTTCAGCGTTTTGCTCAAATTTGGTATTATAGGCTGGTGGCACAGTCTGCTCTGTTCTTTGCAGAAGACTTCTTCTTGGCGTTTATTCTGAGCAAGTGAATACTCTATACATGGACTATAAAAATACTATGCTTTTGGACCAACAAGAAAATTGGATTCCTAAATCTTCTCTTTTATATAGCAAAAATATACATCTTCTGTTTTTATACTACTAACAGCTGGTTTTGTTTACCACAGGGCACCGTTTCAGAGAGTGTGCAATTTAATTTATTAGACCTAGAGTTTAATACCATTCAATCTGTTACTTAATACAAGTAACATTCCACTAACTTCATAAATCACCCGAATACAAACTAGTTCAAAAAGAGCCATCTGCTAGAAGCCTCCACGGGCACGTTCCTTTCATCTCATCCCCCATATCCACACAACAAAATCTCTGCCAGCTAGAGGTGAAGCACATCCTGATCATGCAGACACAGGAGAAAGAAGTACGTGGGTTGAAATGTCAGCCCATTTCCATCCCTCTCTCCTGCATAATTTGCTCTCTTAAATCAGTTGATTCTAAGGTCAAAGGTGATTTTGTCCTAAAGCTAGAGCAAAATTATTAGCATCTTCTTTTCTGTGCCAGAAGATGAATGAGTGATCTATACAGATGAGAACAGCAGATGAAGGTAAGAAAAGTGAAAATGCTAGTTGCTCAGTCATGTCCCAACTCTTTGCGACCCCGTGGACTATAGCCCGCCAGGCTTCTCTGTTCATGGGATTCTCCAGGCAAGAATATTGGAGTGGGTTGCCATTTCCTTCTCCAGATGATCCTCCTGACCCAGGGATCAAACCTGGATCTCCAGGCTTGCAGGCAGATTTTTTACCATCTGAGCCATTGGTAAGCCCAAAGGTAAGAAGGAATGAAGGGAATGAGCTCCTGCATAACAGAAAAAGGAGCATTTTCATAGCAAATCATGACGTGGGAAGACATGTGAAGGCCGTGTAAAATTCTGACAGTGAAAGTGAAAGTCACTCAGTCGTGTCCGACTCTTTGCGACCCCATGGGCTATACAGTCCATGGAATTCTTCAGGCCAGAATACTGGAGTGGGTAGCCTTTCCCTTCTCCAGGGGGTCTTCCCAACCCAGGGATCAAACCAAGTCTCCTGCATTGCAGGCGGATTCTTTACCAGCTGAGCCACAGGGGAGCCCACCATGGAGGTTTAGTACCTTCCATATCTGTGCCTGCCTTACGCTAGAAAGTAAATCAACAACAGCAACTACAAATAGTGCAAAGAGCTGGCATTTCTCAAGTCACTCTCCTCTCTGTGTGTCTCCCTTTCTCTCTTTTCAAAGATGACGGCCCCTCTTGCTCTGCCAAGAGAGACGGAGGGGCCCAGCTGGCTCGACTTACCTCGATCACAGCTATCCCCGGTGTATCCACTGCTGCATTCACAGTAGGGCTGCCCCAGTCCCGAAAGCCTGCATTTCCCATGCTTGCACTTGATCGCCTGGCATGGGTTGAACAGATCCTCCTCTTCATCACAGAGGACACCCCCATGGCCCTCTAGGCACTTGCAGCTGTAGGAGAACGCATTGATGGGCAGGCAGGTGCCGTGGACACATCTGCAGAGGAGGAGGGATGCAGGGATGGAAACGCGTTAGGCAGAGAGGAGAGGAACGGAGGGAGGGTGATGGAGGGAATGTAAGCGAGACAGTGCTAATGGACCGACTTCTTTCTCTCCCCTCTATCCCCTCCCCCTTTCCTTCTTTCTTTTCTAGGGTATGGGTTTCAGGGTTGGAGCGTGTGGGTTTAACTCCCAAGCAGCCCAAACTCACTTATTTCCGAGACAGGGGTCATTGGTCCTCTGATCGCAGAGGGGCCCTGTCCATCCTTCCTCGCACTCGCAGGTGAAGCCGGCCTGGCTGCTTGCCTGGCATGTGCCGTGGGCACACACCTTCTTGTGGCATGGTTCACAGCCGGGCAGGATGCCAGTCTGCATGGGCACCTTCCGGAAGTCCTGAAGTTCGCTGTTGATGTAAAGGTTCCGGATGCAACCGTGGAAGCTGGTGCCATTCTGCCCAGGGGCCTGGCGCAGAGCTGCGGCCACGTTGTTCTTCCCGGGCATGCCTGGGGAGGGACACCGAGTCAGAAGTCAGGTTCCCTGGGGTTCCTCAGCCAGGGGCCACCCGGACCCTCTTAGCTCTTCCAGTGGGATGGGAGCAGTCTGTGCGACTCTTCTTTCGGAGAACCAAACAGAACAAGCATCCTGTCCTGTGGTTCTCAACCAGGCTGCACATCAGAATCACACTGGATCTTTGAAGAAATACTGATGCTGGGACCTCAGCCCAGACTGATTTGATCAGATTACCTGGGTGGAGTGGGGGAGGGAGAAGGGATGTATGTTTCTTTGTTTTTATTTTTTGGAAGCTGCTCCAGGCAATTCTAATGCACAACTAGAATAAAGACCCTAGGTTCACTGGTGGTCCATTTATAATTTTTAACATTTTGTTTTTAAAAACCTTATATAGAGGCAAATATCTATAAAATCTAAATTCGGGTCACTGTACTTAAAAGTAAGTTTGAGAATGGGAGAGGGATTACTGCTCCTTTACCTCCACACCCAACTCCCAACTTGGACACACACCCCTGAAGCCTAGGGTTTCACAAAGCAGTTTTTATTCCCTGACCAACCCCAGGGCCCAGAGACCTCAGAGGACATGCTCAATGTCACTAGTAAGACTAGGCTAGAATTAGGCTGATAAGACCAACTTCCCTAACCTCAGGCCATAGTTCAGCCCATTGATTTTCAGAGGATGAGCGCTGAGGTTCACAAGGACCATTTGCCCCAGTCCTGACAAACTTCAAGCTGGCAACTAGTCCAGCACAACACTGGCAACGTCCCAAGCTCAGCCACGGATGTCATTGCCGGAAGAACTCACCCTGCTTCCGATCAGGATAGCACCTCATTAACATCTTAATTTTTCCCTTGCTAATTGGGTGAAACATTCATATTCCAAGAAATTGGGGCTATAAAAGAATTCTTCCAAAACCAGAATTTGCAATCGTGTGTGTGTGTATGTGTGTGTGTATGTGTGTGTGTGTATATGTGCTTAGTCGCTCAGTTGTGTCTGACTCTTTGTGACCCCATGGACTGCAGTCCATCAGTCTCCTCTGTCCATGGGATTCTCCAGGCAAGAATATTGGAGTGAGTAGCCTAGCCTTTCTCCAGGGGCTCTCCCCAACCCAGGAATCGAACTGGGGTCTCCTGCAATGCAGGCGGATTCTTTACCAGCTGAGCTACCAGGGAAGCCCCATCTATATCTATACACACACCACACACACACACATATATATGTGTAGTGTGCTAACTTGCTTCAGTCGTGTCTGACTCTTTGCGACCCCATGGACTGTAGCCTGCCAGTCTTCTCTGTCCATGGGATTTCCCCAGGCAAGAATGCTGGAGTGGGTTGCCATGTCCCTCTCCAGGGGATATACATACACACACACATACAAATATATACACACGCATAAATATATACATACACACATACACACACATGTATATTCCACTAGTGACAGTCATCTGGTAACCCTCATTTGGTAAAGCTGAGGAATCTTTCCATGACCTAAGCCAGACCCTGAAATAGTTCCTGAATGGGATCCTACGTGAAGCAGTAGGGGAGGGGATGGAGCCAAGGTCTTCAGAGCAGCTGACATTCTCCCCTGCACTCGACTCTGAGCTAATGGCTGGGGGGCTGACGCTGGGAAAGACCATGGCTCTCACTCTCTAGAAGGTCTGTTGGTTCTAAAGCCCAAGAACCACAGTACTCTCTGGGCCCTGCCGTGTGGTAGCATCTTTTCTCCCATTCCAAGGAGACCCATTCGAGGTCTAGCAGGTACCAAAGTCAGACAGTAGCTTATACAAAACCACTAGGCTAGAGATCAAAGTCTGTATTTTTGGACTGTGTGCATTCGGGCCAGTCATTTCCTCTCCTCTGGGGCTCAGCTTTCTCATCTGTAATGCCCACGGATGCAGAAATACCTAAGACCCACCAGAGGGGGCGCTGTTCAGAAGGAGGCTTCCCAGGCCCCCTTCTTTCCCCACCTGAGATTCTGACCCAGAAGGAAGGGGTGGGCACAGAAACGTAAACATATAGCTCAGGTGAATCTGATGCAAATGGGCCTGGTCACACTTCACCAGGTACTGAATTAGGTGTTGTGGATTGAAAGTCGTGAGTTTAGGTCTTTAGTCTGCCTGTCTGGCCCCGGTAACGGGATTGCTTCCTAGAATGGGGTCAGAAGGACATAATGTTCCATTTCCAGGAGAGCACGAGTAACTGTAAATTTCTTGTTTGGGGGTAAGTTCTTCCTCTTCTTCTCTTTGAAGAGGCTCTGAAACATTATTTATTTAGTTTTCCACATGCTGAGTCTTCTTTGCTGTGTGGGCTTTTCTCTAGTGATGGTGAGCTGGGACTCCTCTCTAGCTGCAGCATGTAGATTTCTCATGGCCGTGGCTTCTCTTGCTGCGGCACATGGGCTCTGGGGCACGCAGGCCTCGGCAGTTGTGGCACATGGGCTCAGGGGTAGCATTTCCCAGGCTCTGGAGCACAGGCTCAATAGTTGTGGTGTATGGGCTTAGTTGCTCCGTGGAATGTGGGATCTTTCCTGACCAAGGATTGAATCTGTTTCCTACACGGCAGGTGAATTCCACTGAGCCTCCAGGGAAGCCTAAGGGGGGTAAGTTCTTCTAATGGAATCATATTCATTCTGCAAAAACATGTGGACTCTAATATCTGTACATTTATGATCCTTTCTTCAGAAGTTAAAAAAGAACTTCTCCCAAAACTATTTCAAGAGTTCACACAACATGCATATATGTGTGTGTAAAGACTAAAATACAGACGCATGAAGTTCCATGGCAGGGAGAAGCAATTAGTAAATGTGTTCCTTCTATTCCCAAAGTTAACAATGACACAGGTCTAGTTTTGATTGTAGTAATTTGTAAATGAAAATGTTGATATATCACACATATAGTTACTTTCGGTAGGATATCATAAAGTCAAGAACTATCATAACTCAACGTTTTCAGGTGCTTGGTAGACTTCTGACCAGAGAACTAAGTTTTAACTGATAAAAACAAAAGTAAGGTCTAGGGATTTTTCCTTCAGCCTTTCCTCTATGCCATGGACCATAGCTTGGATTTACTGTTGATAAACAACAGTCACTTTAGTAGATACCTTTTAGCCTTAACAAGCCCTACATGATTCAGAGTGACAATAAAGGGACCAAGGGTCAACACTGAGGTTTTGTCAACACTGTCCAATGGGGACACTAGGAGAGGATTTGTGCGGAGGGTGCCTCTATGTGTGGGTCTTAAAAAAAAAAAAATCCCGTTAATACAGGTCTTTCCTGTAGTTCAAACAGTAAACAGCTTGCCTGCAATGCAGGACACCGGGATTTGATCCCTGGGTCAGGAAGATCCCCTGGAGAAGGGAATGGCAATCCACTCCAGTATTCTTGCCCAGAGAATCCCATGGACAGGGGAGCCTGCGGGCTACAGTCTATGAGGGCGCAAAGCGTGGGACACAACAAGGCAACTAACACCACACTAATATGTGTTCTGGCTGGACTTTGATACACAAAAACATGAGGATTACATTGTTTTGTTTTACGGAAAGCTTATATCATTGGGTAGCTGAAAACCCAAGGGTGGGGAAAGCTGCCTCCCTGTTTTGCTAGAAAATACTCTTGGAGAGGTTTATAGCATAGAATGTATCACCTTCAGGCTAGCCTCTCTGAGGAGTGTTCCTCTTTGCAGAGGTTGTCTACCTTTCTCTCCTTTGCTAATTCAGCTTCTCCTGCCTTCATCATAAAGAATTCAGTACTGTGGTCTTAGGACTGTATTATATTTTTTAAATGTGAATTACCCTGAGACTCGTCTCTGAGAGGAAAGGAAATGAGCCCAGTGTGCTGTCTGGCAATGAGGCTGGTGGAAAGTGGTTTTCTTCAGGCTTGTGAGGACAGAGGCACTGTCTGCATTCTTCCAGGCCCTCTATCCTTAGAAGGACTGGTAGTGCTGACTTAAAACTCTTCTTTCCCCCTTTTTGAAAAATGTTCTTTTTTAAAAACATGGAATTCTATTTATTTACTTTCTTTGTTGTTTAGTCACTAAGTGATGTCCGACTCTTTGTGACCCCACAAACGGCAGCACGCCAGGCTTCCCTGTCCTTCACTATCTCCTGGAGTTTGCTCAAACTCATGTCCATTGAGTCAGTGATGCCTCCGACCATCTCATCCTCTGCCTCCTCCTTCTCCTCCTGCCCTCAGTCTTTCTCAGCATCAGGGTCTTTTTGCAGTGAGTCGGCTCTTCACATCAGGTGGCCAGAGTATTGAAGCTTCAGCTTCAGCATCAGTCCTACCAATGAATATTCAGTGTTGATTTTCTTTAAGATTGACTAATTTGATCTCCTTGCTGTCCAAAGGACTCTCAAGAGTCTTCTCCAGCACCACAGTTTGAAAGCATCAGTTCTTTGGTGCTCTGCCTTCATTACTTACTTACTGGCCATGCCACGTGGCATGTGGGATCTTAGTTCTCAACCAGGGGTTGAATCCATACCCTCTGCATTGGAAGCACAATCCTAATCACTGCACCACCAGGCTTCTGGCCCAAGCACTCTCATTCCACACTTATTTATTTTTTTAACCACATTCTAAAGGGGTCTTAGAAGATTCAGTGAAAGGATTGCTATTGAAAGTGTAAAAAAAAAAAATCAGGTGAAGGACAAGTTCAGAAACAAACAAAAAGCCACAGAAGTTAGACTGTTTACTTTTCTGCTAAGAAGTTAAAAAGTGAATGTCATTGCAGGTGGCTTTGGGTGCAGACAGACCTGAACTCAAACGAGGTCTCTATCATAGCTTCATAGCTTTGTGAACTTGGACACGTTCTACGGAATCCCTGAGATAATCCCTTAGGGATTATAAAACAAAAAATCATACCGACTTCCTACAGTCTCTGGGGGTAAGACTGTAAAAGAAGCATTGTGCTGAGAACACAGCAGTTGCTCAGCAAATATAATTTCTTTCCTCTCCAACCACAGGTAACATCAGTGACTTTCAACTGCTATTCATTGTAGCAACAATGGAGGCTCTTGCCTGTTAATGAATCCCATAGTGTGATTCCCATGAAGCAAACAGATCAGTCATCTTGCTGCTCAGACTTTATATAAGATACTTTTATTACAATGCATTGTGGTTTCATGAGGATGTGCCTGTCTTTTCCACTCCCCTGGGTACAGAAGGGATGTTCCTTTTCAGTTTTTTATTATTTATGCATCTATTAACTTAGTTATCAGCTTATGGCAGGTGCTCAATAAATCTTTACAGCATTGTACCAAAGACTTTTAACTGCTTTTAAAAAAATTGAAATTCTATAGGAGTGTTCAGATTGTCTACTGCTAAAATTATTAAAATCAGAAGTGCTCTGGAATTACAGAAAATTTTCAAACCTGCTTTTAGGGAAGGCTTTGAGGGATTGGTAAAGTTATGTAGCATCCCAAGGTTGTTCTTGTGAAAATAATTGATGTAAAGTTGAAAGTACCTGTCATGGTGAAGAAATTGGTTACAATGAACCATTCAGGAACTTTGGCTTATTTATCTGCAAAATGAGTTGATTTTATCAGTCAATTTATCTCAGTTCAATGTAATTTAATTTGATGAAACTCAATTCACCATTATATGCTTTCTTGCTCATTTGCTTGAAACTTGAAATTCTATCTCCAGGTTATATCTACTCCTCCAGATTTACGCAAAAGTCAAGGTTTCTCTACTGCGGTTCTTTTTCTCTGTGCTCCTTCAGATCTCTGTCCATCCCCCACCTATTTGCTCATCTGCCTTCTTGTTGCTTAAAAATAATCTTCACTCTGTCTTTTCAAGCCCTAAACCACCTTTTCAACCTTATCTCTTTATCATTCCCCTTAAGGTCTGAGCTCAACAAAAGTACTTCTCATTGCCCCAGTACAATTTGTGAACTTAATTTGTTCACTCATTCATTTGATTTCATTAGTAACTATCCTATCCTGTAGATGAGTTTGCAGCTAGTAGCAAAGACACTCCAGCATAGCGACATCTGACTGAAGCTGGGTGTGGTACCCTCCTTAAGGGAGCTGGGGTGGGTCATGTATTCGTCAGTTTGCATCGAACTTGCTTTCTCATCTTTTTCATTGTCTGATTTGACTTCTAACCAGCTTTCTTTTTCCATACACCAGATCAAATACTTATCTGGTGTGTAAATCAGCTAGCAAGTGATAGACACAAAGAAACATTAATGCCCTTCTCCACCTGACTACATATTTAGTTAGACCCAGGGCCAGCATTACAAAATAGACTCTTACACCCATCTAGGACTCTTTCTTTTCTATCCTTGCTGTCCATCAATGACTGATCAATGACCATGGCACCAGGCATCGACAACTTCAGGATTAGTCTGTGATGAGAATCATGGGGTTTGGGAATCCACAAAATTTGGGAAAGGGCTTACCTCCAACATAGAGAGGGGAGTCAAAATTCAGAGTGGACTGCTTTGACAAGTTGGTAATGATTTTGGGGCTCCCTCCGTCCACTGAGAGGGAGAGACTTTGATCCAGGGCGAGTAGTTCCACAATGTGAAAATTTCCGTCATTGATTGTCTCCACACTAAAACAAAAAACAAAACACAATAAATTAGCTGATTCTCCAGTTATATATTTATTAAATAAAAAGAGCTACAATACAAACTGGACTAAGTTCTTCTGGGGAAAATACACTCTTATCTAACATTAATAAAGATAAGTAGTTGATTTTAAAATGAATATTTTCAGGGAGATACAATCTTTTTTTATTTCTTACATAATATAAAAGTTTTCTTAGGTAATACAAAAGCTCTCCCATTGAGATAGCATTGGTTGCTCAGCTGTGTCGAACACTTTGCGACCCCATGGACTGCAGCCCACCAGGTTCCTCTGTCCATGGGATTCTCCAGGCAAGAATACTGGAGTAGGTTGATATTTCTTTGTCCATGGGATCTTCCCAACCCAGGGATTGGACTCAGGTCACCTGCAATGCAGGTGGATTCTTTACTATCTGAGCCACCAGGAAAGCCCTCCCATTGGGATAAGTGGAAATGAGTACATTTTGTTACTATCTAGTCACAATCTTCTGGTTTTCAGAAATTATAAAATATAATTTATGCATTTTAATATTAGAGTTCCATTTCTTCAGCTGCTATCATTCCAAATTGTGTTCAAGACACAAGGAACCTACAGCTGTGCCAAATATACTCTTTAGGCATTAATGTTAGGGGATCACTGGTCTCTGCACTCTTAAGCACTACACAGTAACACTTACCAGAATCAAACATACACATAAATACAGGAAGAACCAACTTGGTAAGATCACTGTATTTTTTGAAATTTGTTAATTGAAAATATACCCTCATTTTATTTGCAATTTTCAGAAGATTTTTCATCAAAGGATATTACTATGAAGATGATTATGCTCAGTGGAGAGGTCGGAATAGCAGATTAACTGGAATGCTTAACATAGTCATATCTGGAGAATCTAGTGATGATAACGGTTCTTCAGTTTCTCTTCTATAACTTTAAAGGGCCGGGTCTAACAATCATTAGACCACCTTCAATGCCACCTTCTAAAAACTTTGAGAGGGCTTATGGAAATACATAAAATGGACAAAAACAAAGAGATTAAGAATTTTAGGTAAACAGAACATGACAACTGAAAAATGAAGTTGGGTGCAATTTGTAAGTAGGTGCTATAAGGTTTAAAGGTGACCGTTAATCTAGTACAAGTGTTATATCAGGCCAATGAAACAGGACAAACAAAGAAAAAATAGGATTGATAGTGAAAATTAAGGAACAAATATTTGAGATATTGATTGGAAAGACTGGAAAAATGGCTCAAACAGGGAACTATGGGAACATATAATAGGAAGACTGAGAAAACCTAATACTCCCCAAGCAAGGATGCATGCGTGCTCAGCCACTCAGTTGTGTCTGACTCTTTGTGACCCCAGACTGTAGCCCACCAGGTTCCTCTGTACATGGGATTCCCCAGGCAAGAATACTGGAGTGGGTTGCCATTTCCTCTTCTAGGGGATCTTCCCGACCCAGAGACTGAACCTGCATCTCCTGTGGCTTCTGCATTGGCAGGTGGATTCTTTACCATCTGAAACACCCGGGAATCCCTCCCTAAGCAAAATGATTGCTTAAATTTCCAGGCACTGATACTTAAATTTGCAAATAGGTCAAGCCTGGAAAATAACAAAAAAAATGTATTGACATTTCTGTATCGTTAATATCACAGGAGTCTAATCAAATTCCACTGCTTGCCAGCATAGACCAAAATGATTTTTGTGATTTGATAATATAAAACATAATGCACATCTGTGAAAACCCTTGATGTTCTATGGTCTTAAGTAGTTAAAAGAGTCTACATGTATGGGGATTTTGATAAGCTGTTTCAGATATCGTCTTTAAAAAAATAAATGTTAGATATACCAATCAATTTTTTTGCTGCTTACACATTTAATTACCCCAACAAATGACACAACTAAAATCAACAGAGGAAATAATATACGAGGAATACAGGTGGGCTTGCTTCCCCTTGTGGCTCAGCTGGTAAAGAATCCACCTGCAATGTGGGAGACTAGGGTTCGATCCCTGGCTTAGGAAGATCCCCTGGAGATTTCCTGGAGAAGGGAAAGGCTACTCAGTCCAGTATTCTGGCCTAGAGAATTCCACGGACTGTATAGTTCACGGGGTCGCAAAGAGTGGGACACGACTGAGCAAATTTCACTACATGTCCAACTACAGGTGTGCTCAGTCGCATCTACTCATGGCGCCCCCATGGACTGAAGCCTGCCAGGCTTCTCTGTCCATGGGATTCTCCAGGCAAGAATACTGGACTGGGCTCCCATTTGCTCTTCCAGGGGGTATTCCTGGCCCAGGGATCGAACTCATGTCTCCTTCATCTCCACTAGTGATCAGCAGGCAGATTCTTTACCACTGAGCCATCTAGGAAGCCCCATATACAAAGAAAATATTTTCTTAATAAAGTTACATACCAACTGTTAGTGGTCTTAAATATGATTCCTCAAAAGTCATATGCTGAATAGTAATAGCAACTACTAGTTAAACATACAGATTTTGGAGGCAGATAAACCTGGATTTGAATTCTGGTCTTGCATTTATTAAATGTTTAACTTTAGATAAGTTACTTATTGCTAATAAACTTCAGTCATCTCTTCAGTAAATGCTAATAAATATTCCCCATTCCTATGGTTAAACTGAGGTCTATCCCTGTGAAATGATTTTTGGTTTTAATGCAGAGCAAAACATCTAGCCTATAGAAAGTGCAAAGTTAAATGGTATGCATTGGTATCACCATCTGCATCACCATCATCACCATCATTATATAAATAATTGGATACTATTTCAGGATCTTCTTCAAGAAGAAATTCAATTAGCTCAGCTTTATTTTTAACATTAACTGTAAGATGACACTAAAGATTGGTAGAAATATAACAACGCAAGTATACAATGCAAGAAGCACTATTGTTGTTCAGTCGCTCATTTGTGTCCAACTCTTTGCGACCTCATGGACTGCAGCACGTCAGGCTTCCCTGTCCTTCACCATCTCCTGGAGCTTGCTCAAACTCATGTCCATTGAGTCGGTGATGCCATCCAACCATCCCATCCTCTGTCATCCCCTTCTCCTGCCTTCACTCTTTCCCAGCATCAGGGTCTTTTCAAAGGAGTCAGTTCTTTGCATCAGGTGCCAAAGTATTGGAGCTTCAGCTCCAGCATCAGTCCTTCCAGCAAATATTCAGTGTTGATTTCCTTTACAATTGACTGGTTGGATATCCTTGCAGTCTAAGGGACTCTCAAGAGTCTTCTCCAACACCACAGTTCAAAAGCATCAATTCTTTGGCCCTCAGCATTCTTTATGGTCCAACTCTCACATCCATAGATGACTACTGGAAAAATTATAGCTTTGACTACATGGACCTTTGTCTCAAAGTATATGGATCTTTGTTGGCAAAGTAATGTCTTTGCTTTTTAATACACTGTCTAGGTTGGTCATAGCTTTTCTTCCAAGGAGCAAGCGTCTTTTAATTTCATGGCTGCAGTCACCATCTGCAGTGATTTTGGAGCCCAAGAAAATAAAGTCTGTCACTGTTTCCATTGTTTCCCCTTCTATTTTCCATGAAGGGATGGGACCAGATGCCAATGTCTTCGTTTTTTGAATGCTGAGTTTTAAGCCAGCTTTTTCACTCTCCTCTTTCACCTTCATCAAGAAGCTCTTTAGTTCCTCTTAACTTTCTGCCATAAGGGTGGTATTATCTGCATATCTGAGATTATTGATATTTCTACTGGCAATCTTGACTCCAGCTTGTGCTTCATCCAGCCCGGCATTTCTCATGATGTACTTACTTGGCATACAAGTCAAATAAGCATGATGACAATATATAGCCTTGATGTACTCCCTTCCTAATTTTGAACTAGTTCTTTGTTCCACGTCTGGTTTTAACTGTTGCTTCTTAACCTGCATACAGGTTTTGCAGGAGGCAGATAAGGTGGTCTGGTATTCCCATCTCTAAGAATTTTCCACAGTTTGTTGTGATCCACATGGTCAAAGGATTTAGCACAGTCAATGAAACAGAAGTATTTCTGGAATTCTCTTGCTTTTTCTATGATCCAAGCGCTAGTACCATACAAATGGCACGTGTTCTCATTAGTAATAAGCTTTTTAAAAAAATTTTTGTTGGAGTATAGCTGATTTACAATGATGTGTTAGTAACAAAGCTTTAATAGATGATTTCTCTCCCAACTAGCCCAGGAATAAAATTCTATGGAAAATAATCTTCTATGATGATTCCACAATTTGTGCTTGCTAAAAATCACTGAACTGGAAAAAAATACATAATAAACTTATAATGATAGCTGAAGATTATGAAAATGCTTATGAGGTATACAGATGTGAAACTTGTTTTTTGATCTTATTTTCCCATTTATAAGTGAAATTCAGAATGACTACATTTTTCTCTTCCCAAAAACTTTGAATGTCTAATCTGATGATTCCAGAACTTGTAAGAGTTACTTACCACTGAACTTAATCCTGTCTGTAGTTCCTAGGAATTAAGTGAGGTTTTGCCAAGCTTTTAAACAGATAAGTACTGTGAAATTAATATTTTTAGGTTCTTTGGTTTTACGATGATATTGTGTGGATGGAGACTGATGAGAATATGGCCAAGCTAAGAGTATTCAAAATTAGTGTTTCAAGCTGTCTCCTTAAGCCAGAGATCTGGGGTTTGTCCAGGAGTTCTTTATTATCTATATACCCTTTTAAATAAAAGGAGTTATTGACACACCAGTTGTTGCAGAATAAAACTGAGCCATCATTGATTTTACAGTCTATCATGGTCATCTCATACCTACCCACTTGCAATGTGTAACATCCTTCTGGGTCCTGATAAGTATTGACAAACACTCTCCCTTCTCCCTAGGGAACTATACATTCCAGGTCTCACAAAAGTTGCAAGTGAACCACTTAACAGTAAACCTTTCCACTGGGAACATAAATTGCATTTACTACCATTATTATGTAATTCAGTTTTACTATACTCATCTATTACCTGAGATTTGTTTTCTTGTGTTTGTAAATGGATGTGTGAAAGCTGTTACTCAATTGTCTCACGCTCTGCTACAGAGTTTAAAAACTTGGGGCTTAAAAGAAGAGGGGCCTTAAATTGTCTTTGATTGCCTTTATATCTGCAGGACACATTAGCAATGACAATATTCCTTTCTCCGTGATAAATTTTAAGGTATTTCAGTAGTGAAGATAAATATTTCACTTCCTTTGCTTATGTGAACTCCTGCTTTTTGCCTTAAACACTTAAAGTATTTGTTGGCATACTCTGTGCAGTGGAATAGGAATCAGAAACCAGACAAATTCAACTGGCCATCTCATTTTGGTATCTCTGGGCTAAAGATGCTTCATCTGTAAAGTAGGAATGCTAGCAAAAAAATTTCCCTGCCCAATTGTTTAAGTGAAAAGAAATGGGAAGCCAGATGGGATTAAAGGTATTTATGTACTTGCATAAGCTCTTTCAGAAGAAGTTTTCACAAAATAATTTATCAAGTAAATGTATTTTGGAGCAAATTCCAGATCTTCCTCAACTTACAACTGAGGAATATACTCACTGTAAAGTGAAAATATGGTTAAGTTGAAAATATACTTAATACACCAAATCTACTGAACATCATAAACCTAGCCTGCCTTAAGCATGCTCAGAACACATACTAGCTTACAGTTGGCCAAAATCATCTAACACAAAATCTATTTTATAATAAAGTATTGACTATCTCATATAACTTATTGAATATCAGATTGAAAGTAGAAAAGCAGAATAGGATAGTTTTAAGTATGTTGGTTGTTTATACTGGTGGTTGCCTGGGAGCCCATGGCTGGCTTGCTGCAACTGTCCAGCATCACAAGAGAGTATCATACCACATATAGCTAGCCTGGGAAAAGATCAAAATTCAAACCTCTAAGTATGGTTTATACTGAATGCATATTGCTTTTCCACCATCACAAAGCTGAAAAATCACTAAGTGGAACCATAAAGTTGGGGACTGTATGTATGTAATTTAAATGAAAATGCTCTAAAATAGAGAGAGACTTCTACATTTGAACATAAGGTTGGAGTCACATGTAAAACAATAGTATCTGCACCTGAGTCCTTATTCTTCAGTATCGGAGTATCCGAGCATGAAGAGTATCCATAAACCTCAGCATTACCAATTATCCTACTCTGCCTAGACTAGGCACTTTCCATTAGTTACTTCCAAGTCTCCCCATGAAATTGAAGCACAAATTGTTCAAAGTTACAAAGTTGATAAAAAGTGGTGCCTTCCCATACAGCATGTCAAGAACTGCTGAGTTATTTACCTTGGAAAGAAGACTATATAAAATCTATCTACTGTATGTCTTTCCAATGATATTAATTCTTTCTTTCTTAATGTAACCCTGTACATTGCATAACCCAGAGGCTGTGTAGCTAAGCCAGCCTAACAGTCTGCAGAGGCAAGTTCTCTGAAGTTGTGCAGGTTCCCTGAATACTGAAACCAATGAAGGCATGGTCTGATCCTGCGCTTTTGTAACATGTACATCTGATTTCCTAATTTTTAAATAGTAATGACTATGTTTTCAAAGAAGCTGTTTGGTTAGGAAAATGACATTAATTTGAATCTAAAGAAAGAAGCAAACAACTGTGATTAACATTTTTTTTTTTAAAGTTTCTGCCTACCTAGATGAAAAGAAGGTCTTTTGAAGGGCAAGTGATTATCAGGCTACTTGAGAAAATACTGTAACTCCGTCCCTGTCTGAGGGTACTGCTGATGTTGGCTTCAAGTTTGGGCTGTCATTTATTCATTCATAGCACTATTAATAAGTCCCTCTTTATGCTATTTTCTAAGTATTCTAACAACTAGGCACGTGTTCCATATTCTACATCCATCCACTTGCTGGGCTGCTTATGGCATCTTTGTTGCTGCTGATTAGCTCTCTTAGCAGGGTGCAGGCTAATATTTAATAACTGGCTCTCTGAAAAACAGAATGAGTCTGGATTTGTCGCATCTGCTGATTACTGTGGTGGAAAATATTCCCAACAGGGTGACATCAAATATGAAGCCCTGAAACTTGGATAAGAGAAGCAACGCACACCATTAGCTCTCAGGACACAGCTCAGCTACATTACTTTCACACAAATGGTTTTCACATTGTGGTCCCTGGCCCGGAAGATCAGACGGAAACGAAGTGAAAACTGGGACTCATCTGGGATCTGAATCACAAACTAGAGGTGGAGCCCAATACTCTGTATTTTAACATACTTTTCAGGTGACCGTGGTGCAGGTTATGTGAAATCAATTGCTCTGCACCAGTGCCTATATGCAGGCCCTGTCAGCAGTATACATGTCTACAGGAAATCATGTAGGAAATATAATGAGGAAATGTGAACACCACTTTAGTTCTACTGGAAAAGAAACCAGTACTGCACCTTGGTTTTCTTAAACACGCTTACAAGTTGTTAATTACTACCTCTAAACATATTTCTACGAAATAATGGTTCTCATGTTGATTCATTTGGGACAATAATTGACATCTAAGATCAAAAATTTTAAACCCAAAATACACTACAATAAAACAATATTAATGGATGCCAATTTCCCCTAATTCAACAGATTTCATTTTACTAAAATAAACAAAATCCATTTCCATTAATGTAGAAAATTAACTAGGTAATTGAAATGATGCACCTGGTGTACAAAATTATTCCCATATGTGATGCTCCCATAGCACATTAAATAATGCATAATTTGGGAAACAAAGTCTTACCGAGGTATATTTCATATAACATAAAATCATGCAATTAACTGAACTCAAGTTCTCCAAGGTAAGAATAGGTAAAAATATTCCCTTTTAAAACATTAGTATAACGTATATTTAATAAAGTTATATAAAGTGGAAACACATCAAGATTTGAAAAGTTAATTCAACCAAAGAAAATATTTATTAAGCCACTTAGGTGAAAGCTGATGGCAACAGTATTATTGACAGGCTTTGCTGTAATGATGGAGATGTGGTACTTTTTATCAGAGTGCATATTCTTATAAGGCCTGAGCAAGGACAGAGGCATTTAAATAAATGCTAGAATATTAGTAAGAGCAGAAATAGGACTTTGGACAAATTTCAAGTTGAAGGTGAAAGAAAGAAAAGGTTAAGAATAATTCATTATACCTACGATGACCAAGAAGATGGTGATGCCTCTCAATGAAATTAGGAATGTATCAGGGTGAAGCGAAGGAAATGAAGTTAGTTCTGGACATTCTGAATTTATGATCCCAACAGCTACCATCACTTATTATTTGGTATGCATTATAAATACTCCACATGTATCAAATCATAAGATTTTTACTACAGTCCTACAAAGATGAAACTATGATTTATTATCTCCGTTTATCAGGTAGAACCAGAATTTGACTAAGACACACAGTTAATAGACAGCAAATCTGGGACTTGAATCAAGGCAGATTGTCTTTAGAGTGCCTGTTCTTTTCCATTATTCCAGTTTTGGTTTTGAGTTGTAATGATGTTCAAATGGTTCAAAAATCAGAATGATATAAAACTGTACTTATACACCAGTTGTGACTCAACCACATTCTTTCCTCTCTATCCCTAGTTTTTTCTTTATGAAAGTACATGGAAATAAAAATACAAGGACACTGTTCTCTACCTTACTTTGTTTTGACACTGCTCTCTACCTTTTTTTCTTTTGAACTGAGCAACAGACCTTTAAAATCTTTCAGTATCCTACATAGAGAACATTTGCATCCTCTCTTCCCCTCCCTTATTCCTTTTTCCTTTTACAGTATATTCCATTGTGTGGCTGCCCATAGTTTATTTAGTTAGAAACTTGGGTTGTTTCCTAACTTTTGTTTTTAGAACCAACACCACAGTGAATTACCTTGTGCATATATCATTTCTATGTCTCCAGGTATATCTTTTGAATAAATTCCCAGAAGTGGGAAAGCTATTTCCAAATTGCCCTTCATAGAAATTAAAAACATGATATACTTCTAGTGTTAATGTCTGAGGATAGAGGATGCACTTTTAACTCTTGCTGCACTCCAGGAAAAGACACAGAAAGATTTTCCTCTATTGTTAGAAGGGAGATGATAATGAAGACACAGTGAGGGAAGAGTGAGGACAGAGCTAAGTGTAGAATCAAATGCTCAAAGAGATTTTATCGGGTAGGTACTATATTATTGGAGAAGGAAATGGCAACCCACTCCAGTACTATTGCCTGGAGAGGCCCACGAACAGAGGAGTCTGCTAGGCTACAGCCCATGGGGTCGCAAAGAGTCGGACACAACTGAGCGACTTCACTTCATTTCACTATATTATTACTTACAGATATGAATTTTAAAGCACAGAAAAATTAGTATTATGAATTCTGAAGCACAGACAAATTAAATACCTTGCTACAGTTTATATATAATTGAGCAAGCCTAGATCTGAACACATGTCTTAGCCACTATGATTCAGTTCGGTTCAGTTCAGTCGCTCAGTCGTGTCTGACTCTTTGTGACTCCATGGACTGCAGCATGCCAGGCTTCCATGCCCACACCAGCTCCCAGAGCTTACTCAAAATCATGTCCATTGAGTCGGCGAGCCAACCATCTGACCGTCTCATCCTCTGTTGTCCCCTTCTCCTCCTCCCTTCAATCTTTCCCAGCCATCAGGGTCTTTTCAAATGAGCCAGTTCTTCGCCTCAGGTGGCCAAAGTACTGAGTTTCAGCTTCAGCATCAGTCCTTCCAATGAATATTCAGGACTGATTTCCTTTAGGATGAACTGGCCCGATCTCCTTGCAGTCCAAGGGACTCTCAAGAGTCCTCCAACACCACAGTTCAAAAGCATCATTTCTTCAGTGCTCAGCTTTCTTTATAGTTCAACTCTCACACTATGATTATTATTTGTCAAAAACTAGATTCTCCTAAGCTGTTGAAATAATTTAATATTCTTAATAGTGTCTATGTCACAGGAACTTTTTTCCTACTTATTTGGGATACTACTATATTCATATATATGTGTGTGTATATTATCTATATCAATAGATCAATAAATTAATCTATGTATGATCTCTCTATTCAAATTCTTGGTGACTGTTGCGTCGTTTCTTTTACTTAAAAATAATGCAATATTTGTTGATTGTTTTGACATAAACTTAAGAGCAAGAAATAAACAAATGTTATGTTTTCCCTGGCCCTCATAACAGATGTCTCCATTAGGTGATCTTCAAGCGGAAACCTCTACTTCTAGTTCATAACAAAAAGTGTGTGATATGATACTATTCTTTTTTTATAGATGTTACAAGGTATACTCTATTGTTAGGCAAAAATCGTAATGAACATAAACTTGTAATAAGTTCTTTAGAGTAAGTCCTCATTTGGATATAATCATTTGGGTTTTTATAACTCATCTAGAAGCATTTTAAGTGTATTTTATGTGAACACTAACTTTAATAAGCCAACTCCAGGAACTTTTACTATAGTTTCTGAGAGTTCTATGCTGTTTCATTGCATAAAACAAGACAAACAAACAAAACACCAAAAATGAACCATAAAATCAATATTATGAAATCTTTTTAGGAGCCGAAACAAATTGAGGCTATAAAATTTAAGACCTAGCAACATTTAAAATATTGGCACTAATTCATCACCATTTAGAAATGAAATAACTATTGTAATCTACTTGGAAACCCATAATTATGTGTTTGTTTCCAGGCTCTAAATATTCCCAAGTGGCTTAGCTTACCACCAAAAAGACTTATTGAATTCCATTCATGGCTACAAGTGGCATCTAATTTCCCAGAACCATTGTGAAAGATTAAATAACATGTGACGCACATGGAAAATATATAAGTATGATGTCAGTAACACAGAGACCGGTATCTCCATTTACGTCTCAGTTAATGCCCACAAACTTGGTGCCCAGTGCGTTTGGTCTACAAATGTGTTTTGTTTGCCACAAATGGCATTTTAAAAATGTGAATCATATTTAAGGAAGGAAAACTTTATATTTAAAGTGTTAATTTTTTTCTTGAAAAATCAGAAGCTCTGGCAAAACCTGGGTCCACATTTTCACATGGCAGCATTCAGGGAGACCCGAGTAGACGAGGTCTAGTCCTGTTTTGACAAACATTTGCTTTTAGTTCACTCTGCTTACAACCATGCCTATTATAGTGCCAACACCAAGGCTGTTTGTAACACAGAAAAGCTTCTCTAAAAGGTTAGAATATTTTTAAGAATAAAAGAATGAGCGCACATATCATTTGCTTGCAATTAGCCCACTTAGTTCATTTAAGTTATCCACCTGGAAAAACTGACTGCCTATGAATTTATGACCCTGCTCTAAATGGTGGCACTTATTTATACATGTGAAGAAATAAACTCGATATCAAGGTAGCTTGTCTGCCAAATGATTGGTGTTGAGACCCAAAGGAGGGGCTCTGAAGGTTATGCAAAAAGCATACTTTGAGTAGTGTATCCTCCCCCATTCACATATCAGTACATCATTACCCATTCAGTATATCATCAATTCGTTATATTATTAGAAACTTCCAAAATGAATGATGCGATTATATACATCTTGGAGGTGTCCACGGGCTTCTTATGTGTAAGCTTCTTAAGGGCAGGAACCCTGTTGCTGAAAGCTTAGAACTGTGCCTCACACACATCAAATGCTCAATAAATACACATTGCATGAACAGTAACCTTAAATTTTTCCCTATACTGGGTATCCTGCATTTCTTTCTCTAGAGTTACTCTCCATCCATCTTCTCCCTGAGCTGAGCCCTGAGAAGCTCATGTGTGAGCTGCATTACCGACATCAGTGGGTGTTTGATGTTTTCTGGCATCTGATTGGCCAGAGAGAAGCATGGGCAGGAGGTTGTTGGGAAATCAAGTATTTAAAACCCTGATTCCTTCCCCGAGGCTTGACAGCATTCCTCCATTGAAGGTGGAGGTGCTTCTTTCTCTCCGCAATTCCTTTTCTGAGCATTGATTTCCATAACTGCTGTCTCCCCTCTTTCCTTCAAGCCCCTGGGCAGGAGCAATATCCTGAGTTACTAACTTCAGATCACTCCACTGTCCCAACCAATCTTTGTAAATAGTTATCTAATAAATCTTTCCTCAATTATCCAACTTGAGTATGCTGTTATTGCCAGGCCTCTAACATGCTTACAAAGTCTGCTGTGTCAAATTATTCCTTCCCTCCCCATAACACAATAATAGAAGGAAGCAGTTCTGCATGAAGCAGCTGTTTTCACCTTTAGCAGCAGCCGAGAGGTCCTCACCTGTAAATGGCAGACGCCGGGTGGGAGCCGGTGTCATAGCTGGCACGAACTCGTCCTCGGTAGAGTTCTACAGCGATGTGGTCCTTATCACCCTTATAGAGGAGGATTCCACTGTCTTCATCTGTGGCAATCTGGTGGGAAGCAACCTCGACATCAGTAGGATGAATAGTTGTTCATACATACTTCATTAAGAAGAAACAAGACTTCCTAGTGAAGAGGCTTTAGCCTAGTTTATTTCTTCCTTACGGGTCTGAGAAAATACTAATACACACTGAAATGATTACTTGAAAGATGACCCATTCCTGGATTACTTTGTTATAAATAAATTCATAAAGAGCTTCAAAACGTTTTTTGAATTCATAAACACATATTCACTCTCTTCCCACGCATATTAGCAATGTTAAAGCTTAAAGATTCATGTCCTATGAAATATGCAAAAATAAGGACATTACACAACTTATACTTCAGAAAATTAAAATTGAAAAATATTTTCCATATCAAGTTCACAGTGCCTAATGTGAATCAAGTTTCTCCTCTTATATATTAAGCTCTATTGTCTCAGTCAACAGTGATAAAATCTAATCAGGAATAAAATGGTCACATTTCCTTTTCGTTAAAAAGAATAATAAGAAACACTTAATATGCTTCAAGTAAAAAATAAATAAATTTTAAAAAGGAACCAGTCCCCAAAGAAAAAAAAAAAGAAACTCTTAACATTACTGAATGTGCTTAGAACTTCCTTTGTGGGATATTTTCACTTACCTGTTCGTTTTGCTCCTGTTATGGATTTTTATTTTTGAGGTATATGTGAAATGCGATTGTATTGAGCACAATGGATTTTCACGTTGCATGTTAAATTATGCCATGATTGGGGGAAATCTTTGTTTTTATTCTGCTTTCTGACTTTTTCAGGATTTTAAGACTTAAGCCCAAACACCACTGGGTACTTCTCATAACAACCTGGGTGGCAAACGCTGGAAGTTAGGGAGGCAGGCTTATTAAAGAACGTCAGCCTGCCTTCCGGGGTCCCATTCCTCGTGACTTCTTAAGAAGCCTTGGCCCCTTGCTGGAGTGCCAGGGTAAAAGAAATAAGGAATAGGGTCACAGGAACGTGGCTACACACATTTGAATGAAAAACATATTGAAATATCTTGCTGAACAGATAAAACAAACATGCAGCCCCAATCTGCCTCATGTAAATTTATGACCCCTAATCTAGCCTAGACTAGAGATCTCGTCAAGAAAATTAGAGCTACCAAGTGAACATTCCATGCAAAGATGGGCTCGATAAAGGACAGAAATGTTATGGACCTAACAGAAGCAGAAGATATTAAGAAGAGGTGGCAAGAATACACAGAACTGTATAAAAAGATCTTCACGACCCAGATAAGCACGATGGTGTGATCACTCACCTAGAGCCAGACATCCTGGAATGTGATGTCAAGTGGGCCTTAGAAAGCATCACTACGAACAAAGCTAGTGGAGGTGATGGAATTCCAGTTGAGCCATTTCAAATCCTAAAAGATGATGCTGTTAAAGTGCTACACTCAGTATGCCAGCAAATTTGGAAAACTCAGCAGTGGCCACAGGACTGGAAAAGGTCGGTTTTCATTCCAATCCCAAAGAAAGGCAATCAATGCCAAAGAATGCTCAAACTGCTGCACAATTGCACTCATCTCACACGCTAGTAAAGTAATGCTCAAAATTCTCGAAGCCAGGCTTCAGTAATACGTGAACCGTGAGCTTCCAGATGTTCAAGCTGGTTTTAGAAAAGGCAGAGAGGAACCTGAGATCAAATTGTCAACATCTGCTGGATCATCGAAAAAGCAAGAGAGTTCCAGAAAAACATCTATTTCTGCTTTATTGACTATGCTAAAGCCTTTGACTGTGTGAATCACAATAAACTGTACAAAATTCTGAAAGAGATGAGAATACCAGACCACCTCACCTGTCTCTTGAGAAACCTATATTCTGGTCAGGAAGAAATACTTAGAACTGGACATGGAACAACAGATTGGTTCCAAATAGGAAGAAGAGTACATCAAGGCTGTATATTGTCACCCTGCTTATTTAACCTATATGCAGAGTACATCATGAGAAACGCTGGGCTGGAAGAAGCATAAGCTGGAATCAAGATTGCCAGGAGAAATATGCAGATGACGCCACCCTTATGGTAGAAAGTGAAGAGGAACTAAATAGCCTCTTGATGAATGTGAAAGAAGAGAGTGAAAAAGTTGGCTTAAAGCTCAACATTCACAAAACTAAGATCATGGCATCTGGTCCCATCACTTCATGGGAAATAGATGGAGAAACAGTGGAAACTGTGTCAGATTTTATGTTTTGGGGCTCCAAAATCACAGCAGATGGTGATTGCAGCCATGAAATTAAAAGACACTTACTGCTTGGAAGGAAAGTTATGACCAACCTAGATAGCATATTAAAAAGCAGAGATATTACTTTGACAACAAAGGTCCGTCTAGTCACGGCTATGGTTTTTCCGGTGGTCATGTATGGATGTGAGAGTTGGGCTGTGAAGAAAGCTGAGTGCCGAAGAAGTGATGCTTTTGAGCTGTGGTGTTGGAGAAGACTCTTGAGAGTCCCTTGGACTGCAAGGAGATCCAACCAGTCCATCCTAAAGGAGATCAGTCCTGGGTGTTCATTGGAAGGACTGATGTTGAAGCTGAAACTCCAATACTTTGGCCACCTCACGCAAAGAGCTGACTCATTGGAAAAGACCCTGATGCTGGGAGGGATTGGGGGCAGGAGGAGAAGGGGACAACAGGGGATGAGATGACTGGATGGCATCACTGACTCGATGGACATGAGTTTGCGTAAACTCCGGGAGTTGGTGATGGACAGGGAGGCCTGGCATGCTGCGATTCATGGGGTCACAAAGAGTCAGACATTACTGAGTGACTGAACTGAACTGAACTGAATGTAGCCTAACCTTGTCTATAGGGGTCTGAAAGACTTGCTCAAAGGTAAATGGTGACTTGGTAGAAATACTTAAAATTTGAGTTTGTAAATTCAATTGGAAGTTAAATGACACTTGGCAGAATATTCTGTCAAGGTGTTTTCTGTCTCATTTGCGCTCTTGTCAGCTGCAGATTTCCTAAGGAAAGCACCCCACTCCGCCCATCTTCCCACTGTAAAAAACCTGAACCGCAGAGCCACAGAAATAAATGAATCAAATGGCACTGTGCGTGCTAAGTCACTTCAGTTGTGTCTGACTCTTCGCGACCCTGCCAGACTCCTCTGTTCATGGGATTGTCCAGGCAAGAATACTGTAGGGGTCATCATTCCCTCCTCCAGGGGATCTTCCCCACCCGGGGATCAAACCCGCATCTCTCACATACCCAGCATTGGCAGGAGGGTTCTTTCACACTAGTGCCACATGGCAAGCCATTACCTAAGCACAAAATAAAGATATTTTGCTGCTCTCTTTCTCAGTGTGAGTGTGTGTGTGTGTGTGTCTGTGTGTGTGTGTGTGTGTGTGTGTGTGTGTGTATTTTATGTGATCAAGTAGTGAATAAAAATACCTGGTGTCCATTTAGGTTTGACAGACAGAAATGTTAGAGAGGCTAACAGGAACTTTTCACACAAGCAGCATTATCTGTCATTGTGCTATGCCGTATGTAACTGTCCGTTTAAGAAATAACCTCACTCACAAACCGCCAGCACATTTATGCTAGGAAGCACTGATTTCGGATGAGATCAGCTCTTGGTAGTGGGGGAACCTTACCTGAAGAGTGATGTTTGTTTGAGGCCGGACCTTGGCGGAAGGGATCTGAAGATAAGACTCTTTGTTTACAAAATTCACACTGACCAGTTTTTCACACTTTTCTCCCTGGTAGCCAGGCAAACACTGGCATATTGGCTCATTGATCCTGATGATGCATTGAGCTCCATTCTGACAGTCAAAATTATCACAGGGGCTGGTACGAGGGAGAACCATGGGTGGAGAAAACTCACAAAACAAGCCACTGAAGAATGAACAGAAAAAAAAAGACATTGACTAGATGTTACTTAAGTGCCAATATGAATTGAGTCCTAGAATACTTTGAATACAAATATTCACTTGCACTGTTACCTGTAGCCTTCAGGACAGGTGCAGGTATAACCGTTCAGCGCATCGGTGCAGTGGGCTCCGTTCTTACACTTGTGATCTTGGCAGTCATCGAAGTCGATGTCACAGTGTTCTCCTATGTATCCTGGAGTGCAGTCACATCTGTTTGAACAAGCAGGTAAATAGTTTCAAACCTCATTGAGCCAAAATGAGCACAACAGTTGTATCTCCTCTAGGAAACTGGTACTGTCTTCGAAAAAACATTTAGAACAGGCTTCGTAAAGCCTAAACATTAGCAGATGCCTAGAAAACAGTACTGATCTGCAAAGCCTTCCACGTTTCTCACTGTGATCTCTCAGAGGAACAGCAATTTCCCCTCTCAGATGACAGCATGCTTCCACAATCCAAATAAGATTAGACTAATTGCACCGGGCTTCACTCTTTCCTCTTTCCCTTCCTCCCTCTCTTCCCTCACTCTATTTGGCTATGGTTTCCTCTATTTCCAGCTAATTCATCTGAGTACTGACATGATAAAAGTGTTGTGTTGTAAAACGTATTAAGAACCTTAAGCAAATTTTTAAGAACAATTAACGTTTTTAATTTTCCAGTGGAGACTGGATACATTTTAGAGTAAAGTATAATATTACAAAAAGCAAATATATTAGCATTAGATACTCTCTAATTCATCATGAATCCAGACTACTGTTAGGGCAGAATGGGGGCTGACCTAACCGGGTGGAGCAGGGAAGGTGGTACTGAATTCCTGGGACCCAATCCTGGACAGCTTTTCAGACTGTTCACTCTGGTGGTGTGGGGCAGAAGGGATGTCTGGCTGCACAGCTGGTGAAGAACCAGGGATGATAATACAGCTGATGTTCTCTGAGCATGTTGCTTCAGGGCCTGTTCTAGTCACTTTTTCATACATGGATTCACTGAATTCTCTCCACAGCCATGTGACATTGGGGACACCATGCCTCCTTGCTACAAGTGAGGAAACAAGCCACAAACTGCCTTGCCCAAGGACATCCAACTGGTGTGCCATGGTCAGGAACTGAACCCAAGCAATCTGGTAAGAAGCCTGAATTTCTAACCATAGTTCTATGCTGTTAAATTAGTTACTTGGCATTCCCTTTAAAAACCTTTTCATCAGTGCCGACCACTGGAGTTCTATCCATGACACCAAGACACAGTACTTTAAAGGTGCTCAGAGAAAAGCAATATGGCACGTGCAGTGATTATTAAACTATGCTTTGTGAAGCTACTGGCACTCCTACAGATATGGCCATAAATAGGGAGGGGGCTCCTGGCAGCTTCCCTCTGTATCCCCCCACCCAACAACACTTCACTGCTGTGATTCATTAGTGTTACACACTGGCTTCCATGAGTATTTCTGTTTGGAGTTTAAGAAAGGGTTTACTGACTTAAAAAAAAAAAAAAACCAGGAAATTATTTTAGCCTAATAGTATTTAGACTTTGCAATTAGGCAGAGCTGTGTTCATATTTTGGTTTCATTGTGAAGTGTATGTAATCTTGACTACATTGCTTAATCTATGTGTTACTCCCATCTCTAACACATATATAGCAATTTCCACCTCACAGGTGTTTGTTAAAAGTTTAAATAAAACATTACCTACAAAATAATTTGCATAGCATTTTATATATAATGCATGATCAATAAATGATAAGTTTTAAAAAATAATGCTATGTAATTCTTTATAATTCTAAAAAAATTCTTCATGGTTTAGACTGGACTAATTACTTTTCTATTTCAAAGCCATTAAGATGTAAGTGAATGAGAATAATTAAAAACACTCTAGTGAATGTGGATATTATTGAATGCCAATGGTTTTGCCTGAAAATGCAAAATCAGTATTTAGGAGTTACTGGAGAACTGATGAATTAAAATAAATGGGAGTATATACCGTCTAAGGGCACCACAGACTTAGCCTTGCATGTATGAATTAAGAAACGAAATGAGCTCACTGCATAAGCATGCTTGCTCTAGAGCCAGTGGTTTTAGTGCTAAATCATAACAAAGCAAAGTAAACAAGCCTGAAGTTAAATGGATTCTAAATGGCCATAGACATTCTCAACTAGATGGACAAGGCCTGAGAAAAGGGCTTCCATCAATGTTAATGTGAGCAGAGCTGCTCAAGTACAGAGCATTAAAAGAAAGAAGAAATGCTTTGAAACACTCTGAATTATTTATCTGAGAAGAGAAATCAAAGTAAAAGATAAGAGAACCACGTATTCACCAAAGAGGCTGTCTAAGAGCTATTTTATATTCTTTTCTCAACAGATACTATTTTTCAAGCCCATTAGAACTCGGAGTCACATCATGACCAACATTTTGGCCTTTCTTTGACTCCTCAGGCAGAGTTTCAAAACAGGAAGAAAATATTTAATTATGAATTCCTTAAAGTTTATATTATCAATAAAATGTATCACATTCCCTGAACTCTATTATCTGACAAGGAACAAGGAAGAAAGCAAAGACTATAAAATATATCGTTTAGAAGCCCCAAAGCTGACTAAGTAAGACGTATGCTTGAAAATTCTACTTACGGCATATCATAGTCTAAAAATATCTCAAAGCAATTTAGGAGACTTATGAGGTATAGAATAAAGCAAGAGAACTAAAACCAGCTCTATTACCTTAGTAATAAGAAAATGTAGTTGAAGAAACAGTACAACTTGTCCAAACAATATTTGTTGGTAGAAATTTTCTTTAGCAGCTTCATATAATTTTGGTTTCTAAGTCCACTTACTTTTTTGCAACTTCCTTTCCCACAATGTGCAATTATTCATAATATGGGATTAATAGCAAACACTATGATTTATCCTGTTTCCTGCTAAACTACATACAAACTCACAAATTACTGCTGAAAACCATAGGTTCCCAAATCAGTTAATGTTTAATCCAGTAAAATGCACTATAAGGAGCATGCAATCTAATTGATAGTAATTAAAGATACTGAATTAAGGGTAGGCTTTTTGAAGATGAACTTATTTTTGAATGGTTTCCTTTAAGTTTGACTAACAGTCTATCTTGTAATTACAATTTACAAAGCTGTGTGAAACCTGTCCAGCAGATAAGTCCTTCTGTAAAACCATCTGCTCTACTGATTAATTTCTCTAAGAAATGACAATATTTGTTATGCAAATGATGGAAGTTCAATTTGCCAAATTCATTAAGGGGAGATCAAAGACATTAAGACTTAAAATAGTATACCTATGTATTTGGAAGAACAAAATGCAACGCAGAATTTTGTATAAAATAAAGATTTCAATAAGACTTTTGTTTTTCCCACATACGGTTGGAAACTAAAATATGAAAAGTAGAATCAAATATATTTTCTTTTAAAAAAGCATCAAATAAAATCAGCAGGTGCTGCAACTGTATATTCTAAAATAATGAATTTTAAATCAAATTGAATTAAAATATTCTCTAAATGAAACTTGAGAGTAAGTATTTTACTCAGATTGATCTTCGAAAGGCAGTAGGGGTCAGGTGATATGACCCCATCTCCCATTCAACTTGGAATATTCAATAATCTGTTGACAAGTATTAATATGTCGTCCCAGCTCTAATCCACCTATTCTTATAAAACTGACCTGAGTAATTTTTAATTCTCTGAATCCTATGGCAACTAAGCCTGAGTATGAGAGGGTGAATAGCCATGAAACTCTATAAGAACAAACGATGGCAATATTAGCACATGCCCTGACGCATGGCAGAGGCTCAGTAAATATGGGTAAAGAAACCAGTGCGCTGGGATGACCCAGAGGGATGGGAGGGGGAGGGTGGTGGGAGGGGGGTTCAGGATGGGGAACACATGTGCACCCATGGCGGATTCATGTCAATGTGCGGCAAAACCACTACAATATTATAAAGCAATTAGCCTCCAACTAAAATTAAAAAAATTAAAAGAACAAAAAAGAAACAAGTATTGCTCTTTGCTAGTTGTCTCCTGTAGGCACAGCTCAGCCTGAGCCTTACAGTATCATTTCTGAGAATCCAGCTTATCTCTGTAACAAACAACCTGCCACGGTGATAAAGTGTAAACCTTCTCAGAGGTAACCTGTAGAAAAACCACCCCGCTGGGAAGTATAAAATCCAGCTCCAGCTGTACCCCTGAGTAACACAGAGGCCCCTGGACAGCCACGGACCTCTCTGGGTCATGGTTTCCTCGTGTGTAAAATAAAGGGTTCCTGCAGGATGATTTCCAAACTACTGCCTGGCTAAGAAAAGAAGTTGCTGTTGATAGATCCTTAAAATATCACAGAATTCTACACATAACTGTATATGCTTCCATGCGTAAAATAGACAACCAATGGGAATTTGGTGTACGGCTCAGGGAACTCAGACCAGGGCTCTGTAACATCCTAGAAGGTTGGGAAGGGGTAGGCGGTGGGAGGGAGGTCAAACAGGGAAGGGACACATGTATACCTACGGCTGACTCATGGTCATGCCTGGCAGAGACCAACACAATATAGTGAAGCAATTTTCCTTCAATTAAAAATAAATAAGTTTGGGGACAAATGAAAAAACCAAACCAAACCAAACCAAACATCCAAAAAACAAACAAAAATATTACAGAATTGTGGCAAAGGAATAATTTCATTTGATACGAAACATATTTCAGGAAGATCGCTAGCTGGCATGACTGGATGCCTTATCACCCCACCCAACATGCACATGAGTGAAGGAGACACTAAATATTAAGTACGCTGAGACAACAGACGTAAACGGATTGTACCAAGGCAACCTGGGACATGTGGTCACTCTGCGTCCTCCCTTTGGGTAGCTAAAGTATTATTGCAGACCAAAACATTTTCAGTTACATTAAACTTCTTATTTGACCAAAGATGACTTCCATTCAGGTAACAAAGCATCTAGTAGATATTATGAATTTATTTGGGTTTCCCTGGTGGCTCAGCTAGTAAAGAATCCATCTGCAATGTGGGAGACCTGGGTTTGATCCCTGGGTCGGGAATATTCCCTGGAGAGGGGAATAGCTACCTATTCCAATATTCTGGTCTGGAGAATTCCAGGGACTGTATAGTCCATGGGGTTGCAAAGAGTCGGACATGACTGAGGGATTAAACACACACACACATTCACAGACCATTTTGTTTCATAAAAAACTTCCCTTGAAAAGTCATAGAACAAAAGGAAACTCTGTTGTACTAAAAAAAGCTCATATTGTAAATAAACATTTATAAAAATGCCAATAACCCGGGAGAAAATGCCCTGTAAATCCTGAGCAAAGGTGTGAAGCTAGATTCTGAAAGAAGGGGGTTCCTTAACCAAACGTCCTCCTTGGGACTTCCGTGGTGGACCAGTGGCCAAGACTCTGAGTTCTCAACGCAGGGAGCCCAAGTTCAATCCCTGGTCAGGGACCTAGATCCCACCCGCTGCAACAAAGATCAAAGATCATGCATGCCACAACTAAGACCTGGGGTAGCCAAATAAATAATAAATACCCAAATAATGAAAAAAGAAAGGCCCTACTCCCCCAGTCATGAGCCTCAAGGCAGCCTCGGACTTACTTGTATCCCTTTGGCGTCAGGATGCACTTGGACTCATGCTGGCAGGGGTTCAAGTCCTGGGCGCAGAAGTCCAGTTTCTCCTCGCACAACTCTCCTGTTAACAGGGCAAATGGCATTAGGTCATAGAGAAAGGTTAAAAGCTTTTCTGCCAGTAGGCCGTGTCATAGAACTGAGAGGTAAGCATAACTTGTGATTGGCAAAAATAAAAAGTCACAAGACATGGAAGCAAAAGATCCAAAATGTTGGCTCTGCTGCTAAACACTTCTATGACTTGGGACAACACAACTAGTATAAACTGTGACTAGTAGGAGCCCCTTTAGAATGTAGTATACTGGAGGAAAAGGAAATATGTATGCTTTTAAATTTTTATTCTTTTATCCTTTTTTATTTGGACTTTTTATTGAGGTATAACATATATTCAAAAGATAAATGAATAGCTAACAAATGGTCACAGACTGAACCCATTCATATAACCAGCATCCGTATCCGAAAACACACCATTTACCATCATCATTTACCAGAGGCTTGACTCCAAGGATAAGTAACCACTACTCTGACCAAAGATTATTTGTGCCTGTTTTTGAGTTTGATGTAAATAGAATCATTTGGTAGGTATCCTCTTATATCTGGCTCATTCTGGTGTTTTATGTTTGGAAAAAAAAAAAAAATTCTCAAATCTTCAGGGTCTCCAAGGTCTTATAAGCCCAGAAAAAAAGGCTGTTTCCCTTTTATGACTTATTGGAACGGCTCAACAGAATACGCCTCAGCTACATCCATCACAACAGAAAGAAAACAGCAAAAGGAGAATCAATCAAAATAGAGAACGTACGCTTCTTTCCATCAACTAGTTTATAAAGAATAATTGTCATCCATAAATAAGAACTACAAGCATAACCATGTCAATTCTAGACTCTCTGTGCTGAATTGCATGTCTGATTATCTCTAAGGAGATTTCTTCATATACAAATAACACAATCATATATTATTTTCAGACACATTGGACCAAATATGATTTTCGGTGAGAACATTTTCCTGATCATTGTGTGAGATTTTTAAGATGACGGGAAAGACATATGATTTAAAAGTTCTTTCCTTTTCTACCTTACCTTTAAACGATTTTATATGCAGTAAATAAATGAATAAAGTGATACATCTATAGGCAGTTGCTGTTCATTTCCAAGAAACAATTAGAACTTTTATGTGTTCAAAGTGTGTAGATTTAAAGCAGCATTGGTTAAAAAATCAGGAGTTTGAAGCAAATCTCTTTGTTACAGACTGTTCTTCTAAGGTATACTTTGCCAAATGGTAGAAATAGTTGCCTAACAGCTAAATTTGGTATATCATTTACACTTCAAGGATCTTTTCCCATGATTTAATGCATACATGTACTCAGCATGGAATTACATCAATGTGATGTATGATAATTAGGTTTTTTCCTGTCTCTTAAAGAGAACTAATTGCACTAAAAGTCTCATATATTTCTTTCATAAGGAGACTTTCTGTGTCTTTAAATCTGTGATACAAAGAGTTTTTATCAACATATACATGATGAGTTATTTTTAAACAGGGTTTATTTAAAGATTTTTATTTTCAACTAGTATTACTTTAAATGATACAGCTTGATGGGATGTATTCATTATAATCTATCAAGCTACTGTGATGAAACTGCTGTCAGTTTTCAAATTAAATCTATCTAGTTGGATACAGACTCTTTACAGTAGTCTATATCTAAGGCAGTTTAAATATTACTCTATGTATGCTTCACTTAATACCCAAATAAGAAGTTATTTGAAAAATGATAAGAGGAAATGCTTTACTTCTTATTCATTGTGATCCAATCTAATCTAACCCAATCCCATCCAATTAAGACATTCTAAACCACAGTTCACAAGGATGTACTAGATGATACTGGGCTGGATGCTGGGGCTTACAAGGATGGATGTAATGGACTCTGCTCTCAGTCAGCTCCCTGTCTACCAGCAAAGTCTGAGCTGGAGACAGAACATAGAGAAAGAACTTCATCTCTAAGAGAAGAAAACAGGAGTCAACCCTTTATTCTCTGTTAAGTATTTCTCCATAAACTTAAGGTGGAAATGAGTGAGAAAGGAGATCAGTCTAAGAAACTGTTGACTAAACAACAGCTTTAAGACTATGCATGCCAGCTTAAATGTGAAAGCTACCTTAATATCAAGATTTCATTATTTTCTAAGGAATCTATCTTAAAACAATAGCATGTTGTTGTTATTTAGTCACTCAACCATGTCTGACTCTTTTGTGACCTCATGGACTGTAGCCTGCCAGTCTCCTCTGTCCATGGGATTCTCCAGGCAAGATTACTGGAGTGGGTATCCATTCCCTTCTCCAGGGGATCTTCCTGACCCAGGGACTGAACCCACATCTCTTGTATTGGCAGGTGGATTCTAACAAATGAGCCACCTAAGAAGCCCATAAGAATCCATAGCAGCACATTGACCGATACTAATAACTATACTAATTACTTTAGCCATCAGAACAGCAATGCTAATTGCTAAAGTTGTGTATGATAGATCATTGTGACCATCACATAGCTGCACATTTGACTCTGGTAAAACTGGCTGGTTACTTCCAAAGGATTTATCTTCATTTAAGTATCACCAAATATGATAATACTAACAAATAATACAAAGCATTATCTGTTTCCCATTACTGCCTGACTCACTTTTAAAGCCCAATCTTCCACCCTATATTCTTGTCACCTGTGTCTATTCACTATGTGATGAATTTATCTCAACTCTATGCCTGGGTTAATGGTGCTTCCTTTTGCCTTAGTAGCTTTAGTAAATTCTGCTGTCAATTTTCTCATCCATTATATAACCTATTCTTTATGAAATCTTCCTGGATCTTTTCAACCATCTGTTACATGTCATTAAGGGTGGCATTATACATTGATTTGTTTCAATAATTTTTATATATCATGTTTGCTTGTGATTCTCTTAAGGCACATGTATTTTATGTATTTATTTATTGACTTAATAAACATGTATAACAGTGCTTACTGCTGTGTATCAGGGAGGAGGTTCCCAGGTGGCTCAGTGGTAAAGAGTGGTAAAGATCTTGCCAGTGCAGGAGATGCAAGAGATGTGAGTTCAATTCCTGGACTGGGAAGATTACCTGGAGAAGGAAAATGGCAATCCACTCCAGTATTTTTGCCTGGAAAATTCCATGGACAGAGAAGCATGGTGGGCTACAGTCCACAGGTTCAAAAAGAGTTGGACATGATTAAGCATGCATGCACGCTGTGTATCAGACTGCTTCAATTTAACATTGCATAAATATGTAGTCGCTTAATGTTCATGACAACCATATAAGGTAAGCTTGTAGGGTTGTACTGCTTTGGGTGCACTGGGTATTCATTAGTGTTTATCTTATTTCTTTTCTTTGACTGGAAGATCATTGAGAGCAACGTGTTTTGAATATTTGTCTTTACATCTCTCTAGGGTATGGGATAACGACATAATAAAATAATATTTATTGAAAGAAACATTCATGCCTTTTAAGGAAAGAACTCTATCTTGTTGACCTATATTCAACTTCTTTCATTTCCACCTTTAGATATTTTTTTCTCTTTAATTTCTACTTAATGATTAACCACTCATCATTAACAATAACTAGCTTATGTTCTTTCCTTTAAACATCACTTAAACACTTTTTAAATATTAAAAATAAGTGTTTTCATTGAACTGTTACTTGAATTTCTTCTAATTATATTGTGTTCTGCTGTATTTGAGGGAAGTCAGCTTTCAAATAACATCTCACAGTGGTAAGATATAAAAGTTTAATATAAAATGGGAAACGAAGCAAGTTCCATAGACAAATGCAGCAAGGTTTATCTAGTCCTAAACCAGTAAAAGGAAAACTGGACATTTGAACACTGTGTTAGATTTCTGAGAAGAATGGAAACAAAAGGCTCTAATAGTAATGCACTCATACGCTTTGATTATTAATACTACTGAACTGTTTCTCCCAAACTTCACAGTATTGAGAGGACATTATGCACTTTTTCTTTTTGGCATATGTATAGTCAGAGCTAGTACTGTGTTAGTGGAAAAATTAGGGGGAAAATAAAGGAAAGGAAAGTAACTGAATCTGTTTCTTTTCTTTTTTTGATGATCCAAGGCCTTCTTGAAATCATATCATCAAGGGCTCCCTCCTCTCCTGAAATGATGAAGTTTGTGAGGTGACAGAATGGATGGAAAGGTGAACTATAATCTATTAACTTATAAGCAGGTCTTTACATTTCTATCTTGGCATTGAGGGAAAGGTATGTCAGGCCATTGGAGTGGTTAAGGGCAACGTGTTTAGATACAGGTTAAATTTCAGTGCTCATGAATCCCTCAAGAGACAGAGTCTAGGCAAACATTGGATTCATAATTTGGCTCCAATCAACTCCACAAAATCCCAGGAAATTCTATTTATTTGGTTTCATCCTGAGCCCTTAAAAGTCCCCAATGACAAAACAATAGCATAGAACCCAATCGTTGCCTGACATTTGTGATTTCACTTTTGATCAGACGAGCAAATTAATCTTCTTTGTGCTTCCAGCTTCCAGTGAGTTTTGTTGATGAGAAGGTAAAGCTCTGTGTGTGTGTTGGCTGGTTGCCTCTGTTTAGAGAAGAAATAGAGGAGTCAGCCAGGGAATGTACTGTTACTTTCTCAAGATTACAGAAGTTAGTGAATGATCAACTGAAAATCGTGAAGAAAGAACAGCACGTGTCCTAAACAGAGGTTTTTTTTTTTTTTTGGTAAGAAAGTGACATCTAGGTTTTAGATCACCTCTTCCTGATTGTGTCTGTCAGTTAAGTATGGCAGACAGTGAGGTTTGAAATGATTACGTTCTACTGTTATACTAATGATTGCTGTTGACGCAGTAAGGCAGGAGTGATGCCGACTCCTACAAGTTATCCTCAGAGTTCAGAAGAAGATGTAATTCACTGCTTACTGAGCATCTGTGTATGTGGTCTTTCTGAAGAACCTGATGCAGCAGTAATATGACTGTACACCCTGGCTTGCTCTGGGCAGTCCTGCTTTATACCTGCTGTCCCAAGGTGATTTTCAGTAGGGTCCCCGTGCACTCACATACACATGCCCTGATTTGGGTGACAGATGCTACGGTCACCTTGTGGGTGGAGCAGTAAAAGCTGGATCATCAGAGTTAATGCTCTGTTTGGAGTGAAGAGTGAACCAGCATAAAGAGATCCTGGGGAGAAACGATTATCACTTGGGTGAAATGACATGTGGGTTCCTGCTTGGAATAATCTTCTGTGACTTATTTGATAGAAAACAATGGACTGGTTGCAGAGAAGTGAACTATTTTATTGTTCTGGCCCCAGTTCTTTACGAGTAAAATGAGGTTCTGGAATTGAAGTTGTGCAAGGTCAACTGTGGCTTAAAAAAAATTTTTTTTAAAGGCAAAGTGCTTCTAAAGAGATGGATAAGGCAGATAGCAAGTCAGCAAAGGAAGCATCATGCCTTAGCTGAACCAAACAACATTACTGCATTAGTGCTGAGAAAGAACAGTGTCGGCATGTACCTTAATTCCACGGAGGTACCAATACTGTGCGTATTACTGCAACGAGGCAGAAATCTCAGTGTAATTGATAATTCCTACGGGAAACAGTGCTTGGAGCTGGCCTTGTGTCCTGCTTCAGTTTAGATCCGTGGACCTAATTTTAAAGTTCCCTACTTCTTTAACACGTGCAGCCCTTCCTTCATCTTCATTTGTACTTCTGGTGTCTTAAGTCATCTTTTTATTTGCATTCCTTATTACCACACTCACTGAAATAGTTTTAGAACTCTTTCACAAACTTCTTGCCTGATATCTATGGTGAGATCTGCCTTTGCATTTTTTTAAACAAATGATTCTGGTAGCCGACTACCAGATTTTTAACATCACCATATATTTTGAGTACATACTATATAAGAAGACTTGTGTTAATGCTAGGAGTATGATGGTGAATAACAAAAAATGATATCCTTATTCTCATGGAGCTCATACATGAGAGGAGGAGGAGAAAGATATTGATCCAATAATTTCACAAGTAACTATAAAATAGCCTGAGTGATGAAGGCTAATAAGTGCTCTGGTATGCTCCAGAAGGGCAACTGACTGTAAGGGAGGTTTTTCGTTTTTTGTTTTTCTGAAGAAGTAGGGGTTGGATTGCAGGTGAAGAGGGGGTAAAGAGCACTTGCAGGGGTTCTATGCAGGAGGTGACATGGAAAACATGAGCTCAGAGATACTGGGAGTGAGCTGGGAGAGCATGGTGGCAGAGAAGGTCACAAGGGGTACCAGGCGCCACAAGGTAGAATGTCTTTACTTAAGGAGCAGTGGGTGCCACTGAAGGAGTTTATGATGGAGGATGGTCAGATGGCATCTGTATCTTGGAAAAAACATTCTGGCTCTAGTGGAGGATGGATTGCATGGAGACAGATACAAATGGGTGAGAGATGACTCAGTTGGCACTCAGGTGATTGTAGAGATGTAGATAGTCTGGAGAGACATTTCAGAAACAAAATAGATGGGAACTGGTGTTGAATTGGGTGGGCATAGGGGAGAGAGGAAACTGTCTGGAACTTCTAGATTTCTGGTATGAAGACTGGAACTACCTTTCAGAGACATGGAGAACACTGAAAAGATCAGGTTTTCTGGGGCACAAATCGAGTTTGAAATATAGTGATGTAGCGTCATGGGTTGAATTGTGTTCCCCCCTAGTTCCCCCTGAAAAATATGGTGCAGTCCCTCAGTATCTCAGAATGGGATCTTATTTGGAGATTGGGCTTTTACAGAAGTAATCAGGTTAAAATGAGGTCTGTAGGTGGGCCCTAATCCGGTATGGCTGATGTTCCTACAGGTGCCTGTGCTCAGTCATGTCCGACTCTTTGCAATCCTTGGGACTGTAACCCGCCAGCTACTCTCTCCATGGGATTCTCCAGGCAAGAATACTGCAGTGGGTTGCCATGCCTCTTCCAGGGGATCTTCCCAACCCAGGGACTGACCCTGTGTCTCCTGCAGTTCCTGCATTGCAGGTGAACTCATTACCCCTGAGCCATTGGGGAAGCCCATGATGTTCCTATAGAACAAGGAAACCCGGCACAGAGGGCAGCCCATACAACGGACAGAGAGTGAAGACGGCCTTCGACAGGCCAAGCAGAGAAGTCTGTAACAGGTCCTTCTCTCAAAAGGATCTAATGCCACCGATACCATGCGTTTGGACTTCTAACCTCCAGAACTGTGAGACATTAAATTCTTATAATTTAAATCACCCAGTTTGTGACAGTTTGTTATAGTAGCACCAGTAAACCAAAATAGCTGGTAAATTCTAAATTACTGGGGGTTTATAGATGGGAATAAAACTTTCAAACTTATGCAACTATTTCTTTTCTTCCCTCATTCTCTTTTTCTCCTTACTTCTTTCCTTCCCTCCCTTCCTTCCGCCTCTTTCCTTTTTTATTTCATTCCATGTGACTGTTCTCTCCCATGTCTGAAATACTCTTTAAAGCTTCTCCAACAGTGTCTGTAATAAGCAATGAACAAGGAGAGGAAGCGGCCCCTAACCATGACCTTTACACTTCAAGGGTCAAGGTTTGAAAAGAGCATTATCAGCATGGTTTAGCCCTCCATTCGCTGCCAGAGTCGGATGCCTCTCCGCGAAGCACTTTGAGTCTTGGTTGACTTGGACCAATCAGTCCTTGGCCCTCTCTCTAAGAAGTGTTGGCATTAAATGGTGAGGATTGCAGGACAGGACACCCAAATAGTAATGAAGATTCTCCTCCATTAAAAGGTGATAATGGCAAGAGAATAATAAACTACTGTCCTATGTGGTGGGGGGTAGAAAAGTGAGTCTAATTTCTGTTTCATCTACTTAACAATAAATCTGGAGACTGGTTTGAACTTTGAATGACAGTTGCAATGAAAAACAACTACCAACATCTCCATTATCATTAAATTACAAAATAATAATCTTGAAAATGTTTTATTAAATTACATCAAAATCATCAGAGCTTGTGGTAGGTGGATGACACCTGAGTTGAGCCTTGTCACTAAAAACTACTTACATTTTCTATAAAGACATATTTCTTAAACATGCTTTTTCTTAAAATACACTGGTTTAACTTATGACACTGTTGAAAATTCTTAACTGTGGTGATTCTTTGTCAAATCAACGAATAATGAAGATATCATATAATCCATGAGAGATAATATTAAATTTTTCCTGAAACTAGTAAGAATAGTATAAGAGGAAGTTAACAACATATAGTAGAATTATTTTATATGTATTCTGGAGTGGGACTGTTTAACTTGACTAAAATTCAAACTTCACTTCAGTTTAACAATTTTTATAATAATATATTAGGGAGAAACTATTTTGAACTAGAATTAGCAATAAAAGGATATACATGACAAAGTCCTTACTCTGGAGGAGTTAAAATCTGGAAAAATTAGAGACATAAGATAGATGCTTAAGTTTCCCTTAAGTTTCATTTAGTGACTGGTATATGGACAGCATCATGCCCTACAAACTGGCTGAATAATTTATTATTTTATTTTTTATTGAAAAATATACTACACAAATACAAAATTCACTATTACCCTTAAAGAGACTTCTCTTGGCAAGGTAAACTGTGCCATTTAGAAAAGAAGACATTTTTGAAGAGCTGTTGGATTGACAATTAGTTGCTTTCCATCTACCAAGAAATTTAGGCAACAGCATATCTTGCAGAAGCTTACTCAGTTCTCAAACTTGCTTAACAGAGAAGAGGTTGTCCCTAGATCAGGGTTCCAGGAATTTTCCAACTCAACTCTGTTGATTATTCATTTTTTTCACTAACTGAGCAATAAGAAAGTGTGGGTTTTAATTAATAAGTATCTCATTTATATTTTTCCAAAAATTAGCACTGTATGTTCAAATTGGCCATATTTACAAATATAACAAATGATTTTAGATATAGGCATATGACACTGTTGGAATGCTTAACTCTCACTAGTTTTTGCTAATATAAGCAGATTAGTATCTTTCTTCTCTGAAACAGAAATACTCTCAGGGTCCATTTGGGGACCATGGATGTATGAAGGGGGTGGGAAGGATTCCGCAGCAGCCTGTTCTTATTCCTATTGATAAACTTTACCAAGCTAGTTTCTTTTTTAATATGAAAGGATCATTGATATTAATAAAAATGGAAAGGTAACGTATGACCACAATCTGGATAACTGAACCAGAATTCTAGTGTTAAATTTAATCTGTTATGACATTTTCAAATACACTTATAACAAAGGAGGAAGTCTGGTTGAATTCCTGACGGCATCCCCAAGCCACAGAGTTCTGGAGGGTCAAACACATCATTCTTCAAATATTTGCATTGTGAGCGCTTCCTTCAGTCAAGAAAAACCTGGAAAAATGCTACTAATTCTACTCTGCATGAACTGGCACACAAGGAAAGGTTTCAAAAAAAGGCAACCTACTGTAAATAAATTGGTATTTCACTTCCTAAAGTTACACTACTTGAGGGTAAGGGATGGATAGCTTTATTTATAGTTTCGTATCTCTTCATTGTCATTGCATTTGCCAGCAAATTATCTGCCACAAATTAGATACTCAATGGCTGTTGACAAATGTGAAAGGCAGCACTTATTTGATTGCTTTTCAGAGGAAAATACTTTATAAATGTTAAGGAGAAGGAGGCCTGGATGGCATAAGGGATAATATAAGAAAGAAGAGAGAGTAAGGAACACTGGTAGCAGATTTGTGTTCTGAGATCCCAGCCTCAAGTATGCCCTTGCAGGCTGGACTTGATAGACTACCCTGTTAACTCAGGTATCCTGATAATCCTGTCTGCCAAATGATGACTATCCCAATGGGAAACAGAGAGGATGAACTCTGGAATCAATAGGAAGTATGAGTGTAAATGGCATGTTTGAGAAATATTAAGATAAACAGAACTGGATTTTCATTATCCTGTTTTTCATTATCCAATTTAAAAAATTCCATGCAATTCCTTAAAAATTGTACATTTCTCATTTGTTCTTATTCATATAGAGAATACAATCCTCTCTCCTCTCACAGACCTTGCAGGGAGACGGATGGACTGTATTAGATGGTGGACACAGCTGGTGGGATTATGGGAGCCATTCCAGGACAGGTTAATTGATCGGACCTGAAAGAAAAGTATTTGCTTCCTCTTCTTTCACTGAACCAGGCCAGTCCTATTTGTTCCATGGTTTGCTCATTGTTATAATCCCAGGCACCAGAGCACATTAACATGAGCAGATGCCCAGTCTTCAATCTGAATAGTCAGTATCCTTATCAGTAGTGATAATAACAAATGAATTTATTTCCATCAGTAAGTAAAGAATTACTTATGGACAGAGAGTTTCTGCTTCTTATTTTCATAAAAGAGTTAATTCTTCTTAAAGGTTCCTTTTAACAATAATCTGATGCTTTCTTACCTGTGTTTACTACCCTGAAATTTGTTCTATCAATTAGCAATAGTTAACTGACCTTCATAATATGATCAATAAACTACCCAGAGCATACCCACATCTCTAAACTTAATCAAATCTAACTGTTAGTACAGAAATATAGAGAACTGATCTTGAGGGGCTGTGAATTTTTAAAGATATATTAGCCACTGATAAATGTCCTCTTGGTTCAAAGGGTGTGCAAAATGGGACACCCGCATAACCAACACTGCCAGAGTGCAATCTCTCATGGGATAAAGTTTATCATAATGCAAAACAGGAAGGCTCAAGGAAATATGTTATAAGTGTGGGAATTAATATGTCTCAAAAAAGAAAACCATTTTATAGCCTCACTTTTGTTCTATATGATATGAAATGGGTGGTTCTATAATGCTCATTGGCCAGAAAGTTTGATTACACTTTGTATTCAGAAGCTATTCTCTTTATTTAAAAACTAGTCAAGTAGCTATATTTTGCCATTCACTTTCTTGGAATGAGAAATGACTGCTTCGTACTGGTGAAATAACTGACCTAATCTGAACTTCCAATGAAGAATCAAAGCCAAACAGCTTGACAAGGGCTAATGTTTTATGTATTCTCATATCACTTTCAATTCCGAGCACAGTATCCTGAATGATGTATTTTCCCAATAAATATCTTTTGAATTTTTTTAAATGGAAAAATTTACCTCTTCAAATAAATAAGCAAAAAAGGAGGTGTTTTTCAGTACTTCCTCGCTGGAACATTATGTCTAAATAATGCAGCCAATTCCAACAACCACAAAAACTGCAGAAGTATTTAATTTTGTTTTCAGAATAAATCAGTCCAAATTATATTGACTAAGACTTGGTTAAGCCAAACTGTTGTTCTGGGCTCAATGGGCCTTGTCTATTAACTAAAGAGCAAATAGGCTTCGGACTACGGGCAGAACAATAGGATCCTTAAAATCTTTTCTAAGATTCAAATGCATTTAAGAAGATTGGAAAGGTTGGAAGATGAATGCAAACCACACAGTATAATTAGGCTGCCAAAGTACTCTCTCTAGTTAAAACAGACTGCAAGTACAACTGCAAATATACTGACACTGATAAACAGACTTTACACATCTTGAGGCATAATTAATGAGAGAAGGAGCCACTGTTAATAACAGATCACGAAAATCCAAAAATATACAAAAAACCCTAAAAAAAGGCAGCCAAATTGAAGAGTTCTTCAGTATTCAATATTTCCTTATACTTCAAAGTATAATAAGAGGGCAAAGAAAACCAAAGGCTTATTCGTAAATAAATCTTTTCCTTTGGATGTGAGTATGGTAAATAAAATGAAAAATAATAATTTTTTAAAAAGACAATACTGGAAACCACTGGGGGAGAAATTTCCTTCATGAATATAATTTATTTTAGGTAGAATTTTCTCTATCAAAAGCTTGTTAGAATTCCTCCATCATTGAGAATGACATCAATCATCTAAACCATGTCACTGTAGCAATGACAATTGAAATTAAATGATGGAAAACTTGAACTTGCCCTCTATGACAGCCCATGATATTTCTGGAGTATAGACATCTAACATATTCAAGTGTTTTCTTATACATTCTTCCATTCTTCCACATTATTCTCAAACATCAAAATGAAGTGGGACAGATGTCATTAAAGATTTTGAGAGGCCCCAGAGTTGATACATTTTAGTGCCTGGATGAGAAATCTGAGCTTTTCCCATTAGCTTCATAAATTCATCAGTATCCCATCTGCCCTATGTAATGGAAGGTAGCCTGGTCATCAAGATATTAATTATACAGGCACCAATTAATTATACAGGCACCAATTTCTTGTTTTCATGTCTAGATTATGTAGACTGCTTGTCTGCATCTGAATTTTGTGACTACGGATTTACCCTTTTCAAAGCACATGAGGGTCAATTATTTATAGCAGTCTGAGGAGCCAGCAAAAGGAAAGCTTGTTTGGCACTGAGGATGGGTCAGAACCACTATGGCATGTGAAAAATGCCAAATCTGGAAGACGGCAGCAATAAAGAAGGGACTAATTCCAGGGGAAGGTCCCGAAGTTAGAATGCAGGCCGTGGGTTCAGTTAGACACTTGTTTGCATCTGGACCCCTACTCCCAGGTGGCGCTAGTGGTAAAGAACCTGCCTGCCAACGCAGGAGACATGAGACGCCGGTCCCATCCCTGGGTCAGGAAGATCCCCTGGAGAAGGGCATAGCAACCTGCTCCAGTATTCTTGCCTGGAGACTCCCCATGGACAGAGGAGCCTGGTAGGCTACAGTCCACGGGATCGCCAAGAGTCAGACACAACTGACGTGGCTGAGCACACACACATCTTCGGGTGAGTGCTATGTTGCTGTTTTATACAAAGCAAGTGAACGAGTGAAAATTGGTCAGTCAAGTCTGATTCTTTGTGACCCACGGACTGTAGTCTGCCAGGCTTCTCTGTTCCTGGGACTCTCCAGGCAAGAATACCGGAGTGGGTTGCCATTTCCTGCTCTACAGGATCTTTCCACCCAGGGACTGAACCCAGGTATCCTGTTCTGCCAGGCGGAGTCTTTACCGTCTGAACCATCAGCGAAGTCCTGTTTTATAGAACTTATTGCTCAAATCTTTATTGCTCATATTATAGAGTTCTTTGGGGCTTCCCAGGTAGCTCAGTGGTGAAGAATCCCCCTGCCAAGCAGGATACATGGGTTTGGTCTCTGGGTTGGGAAGATCCCCTGGAGAAGGAAATGGCACCCACTCCAGTATTCTTGCCTGGACAATCTCATGGACAGAGGAGCCTGGTGGGCTACAGTCAATGAGGTCACAAAGAATTGGACATGACTTAGCAACTGAATAACAATAACAACAGAGTTCAACTTAATCATATGTCAGCTAATTACAGTTTCTTTTTACTTACAAAATTCTCTCTGAGTGTTATAAAGAAGTTGAAACTTCATTCTTAGTTATGTTTGGGATTCAAATAATAGAAAATGATTTGACTGCTTTTAAAAGCAATTTAGTCAGCAGCAGGTTCTTGGAAATAGGAGACATCTTTTATAAACATAAGCATGAAATTTAATCAGTACATGAAACCACGTAGTGATTTAAAGCACTATCATACTGTCAAGCTTGCTCCTGAGTGTGTGTGTGTGTGTGTGTGTGTGTGTGTGTGTAAATATTTAAGGACATATTCTTGTGACAGAATAATGGCCACTGTGTTTCCTGAGATAGAATCAGTCCTTAGAAGTCTCTGTCCCAAACCACCAATTGCTTTAGTACTTGTAAATAAAACAATATTTGACCAAGGGTGGTATTGGATGCATTAATCCACAGAGAATGTATAGACTATATTTTTCACATTCTCAAACAAGACATAACTTTTTTTTCATGCTTTTTAACTTAACTCTGCACATAGTAAGAATAAGTGAACAACTGATAAATCATCTGAACTACGTAGCAGAAAAAAAATGAAGAGGAGACAGATCTACTGTAAAATACAGTCCATGCTAGCCTTTGAATCATACTGCTCATGCCATATATACAACTGGAGCTGTCAAGACAAGCACACCCTTTTAGGATAATGTGCCTGAACTTGGCACTTGAAACTTTTGTAAGCTGAATGAGTAAAAATACAATATTATTAGGTATAATTCTGAATTTCTAAGATAAAAATTCAACAAAGATTACATGATGACTCTCAGGACATACTGATCAACCTTGTCACTACAGGACTTCCCTTCCCAGACCCTGATATATTTGGAAAATCATACAGACTATAAGTGCCAAGGATTTAATATGATCTTCTTATGCTTTAAAAATACTGCCTAGTACACGTGACATTCTATGAGTTTGACATCATTTTAAAAAAAAACAACTTCTTGGGCTTTGTAATTTTTATCTTATAAAATGTTTTAATAAATGTATACACCTTTTAATATTTTTCATGTTTAAAAATACTGAAGATATTAATTTAAAATTATGGGAAAATTCTCACTATTTAACATTTTTTCTACCTACAGTCTACCTACTGCACTAATTAACTTACATTTTTCATGATAAAAATAATATATTTGGAATGTCTTTAAAAAAGGAAAAGCATACAGACAAGAAGAAACTAGAAAGCATTAGTCTTTCTTTTTTGCCACGTCTGCCCACCCAGAGAGCTTCTTTTGCGGCCTTCCAGAAATTGGTAAAGTGCATTTCAGACACCCTTTTTGTAAGTGTTTGGTATAGCTATCCACATATCAAGGATCTGAATGACTGATTTGACATATTCATATCAGATTTCATTTTAGTCAACATTCCTTTTACCATGTACACACCATGAAATCTATGTAGCTTTAAAAGAAAGAGGGAAACGAAAATAAAATCATAATAGACTTAAAAGGCAACTAACCTTTTTCCACCTCATTCAGATTAGCAGCTGGCAGCAACAAAGACAGAAGAGACAAAAGACGTTTTACATTGCGGTACAGAGCAGGCACAGGAAGCCAAGGCACAGCATTAACAACAGAGAAGCCCAGGGTGAGACAGCAAACGGAAGCAAGGCTTACATTTCTTACCTAGAGCCGGGCCAAACGCACAAACAAGGAGAAAATGAGGCAAAAGGCAGACGCCATCACAGGGAGCGAGAGATCTCAGCTAAACCAGGCGACTTAACAACAGGCAGCTTTACTTGTAAGACGTGCACATAATGGTTTGTGTGTGGGCATTGGAGATTTGGAAAACAAAGAGATAATGGAAAAATTAAAATGCCCTGAATTTTTTCTGCAAAATGCATTCTAAGTTTGTACATGCCCAACTTGTATGGAAACTTCCATTGACTGAACGTATGCCATTCCCATCAAGCAATATCCATGGTTAAAAAGTGATCAATTTTGTTTCAACTTTCTATATGGTCCTATGAGAAGAGGGTTAATTAAGAAACAATCTCAGAGCAGATACAGGGTTCTGCCTCCTAGGAAATACGCAAAACCACATTTTTCAATGCAACACCTGAATTCATATGAGAGCTTATTTAAGAAAAGGTGTCAAGTTTTTCAACATCTCAAGGGTGCCATGTTTACAATGTTCATTTTTATAACTTTTGAGCTAGTGTAATTTGAGGAATTCTTTGATGATTCACTTTCAAGAAATGCCTTGTTTATAGAAAGGATATAATAAGAGCTTTCAAAAAATGATAAACCATAAGAAAAAACACAACTCTCAAGCTAATATTGAAATCCTGGAGTGGATTTTTAAATTGTTTGTTTAGCCATTTCAGAGTCTTACTTAATCCTTAACACGGTCATTTTAATTTAGAGTCACAGTGAATTAAAACTTTTCAAAGATTAATCTTGTCTAAAGAATCCTAGCAATCAACAGTCATATGCTATACATAGGACAGATGATGGATCGAATTAAGTAGAAAAGAATGGTTTGGAGGACTTGGGTGGGGAAGGGAGAGTAAGGGTTACATAACAGACAAACAATGTTGACTCTTAAAATTTATGTTATCAATCTCTGAAGCAGGAAAGGACAGAGCTTGTCCTCTAATAAATCAATAACTATGTACTGTGGTATTTTGGTTACATGGACTTAGATATATTTAATAAATTTCAAAATAGTGGTTCATTTAATTTGAAAATGGGTAGCCGTATTTTATAGCCTGCTCATCACATCATGACCTCGTTCTGAGACTGCTTTCGGATCTCTGAATTTTCTCTGTTAACAAATCATATCCATTTTGATTCTTGGCGTGTGTGCTAAATGTAAATATTTTCACCATAGTAATTTACGAGCTTTCCCTATGAAGTCTTATTTGCTCCCAGTAAAGAGTTCATTTTCTCATTGAATGCCTCAGAGAGAGAGAGTAAAGAAGTCTCCAAGCAGTAAAGCAACTTGCAACTTGAATGATTTTTAAACAATGACAACATTATTATATTCCCTGAGCACAGTAGGGTTTCTGTTCCAAGATCTCAGGCTCATTAATCAGATTCCAAACTTAAATCTCAAACAGTGCAGTCACAATATAAGGAAATGCCTCCTTAACTGCAGACTTGGATGAAGCAGACTTGGATAAAGCTCTGGAGTCCAATTTATACCTTACTATAATTAAAGGCCACTTATGTGCCACTGATTTCAAAATCTGCAGATGGTTGCTTGATATTTTGTAAATGAGCTCATTACATTTTGTCTGTATAGACAAAAATGCTACAGCTAGTAGATGAGATACAAACATTGCCTGGTTTAGGTATCTGCTCCAATGCCAATTTGCAAAACTCTTCACTTTCCACAAAATCCAACCCACAGTTACAGTGATCATAGATTCATGTTTTGTATGCTATGAACTTTCTATTGAATACAATATTTTTATTTATTCTTAGCCTGTATTAAGGCAAACTGATATTAGCAATAGATAAGACCAGAACAAGAAAAGAAACAAAAAAACAGAAGAGTCTCAATTCTTATTAAGCACCAAATAGCTCTTGACTATTTGGCAGGTTCCCTCATCATAGCTTTTTGAGATGTCACATTTTGGTTTAAAAGTGTTTGTGCTAAGCTTTGGAGTTTTTTTGCATATATTTCAAAGAAAGAGATCTGACAGCAGGGAAATGAAGCTTTGTAATAAGTTCTCAGAGGAAGTTGCACTGAACTGAATCACTTTAAGGTGGAGAAAACATTCAAGAAGATCAGGTGTAGGAAGGGAGCCTGGGAAAAGGAAGGAAGAGAAGGTAAAAACAAAGACTCAAAGAAATGGATACAGAATAACATAGCAAATCTAAAGCCAAAGAGGGACCCATGGGAACCAATTCAGAAGAAACTGCTACTTTATGTAAATCACCATGAAAAAGGCATGTGGGAACCTGAACCCAGTAGTATTGTCAGGCCTAGGTTTTCATTGGTAAGGGGACATAGAAAAATTCCTGGCGTCTGTGCTCAGGAACACATTGGCTAACCAAACCGTTCTTGAAATTCTCAGGTCCAATTTGTCCTCATCAAATTTAGTGTAAGGAGGCCTCTGACATTAAGGGAATTAAGCTTTTTCTATAATGATCAGAACAATGATGGGATAAAATAAGTATTCTAAGAAGGTACTAGCTCCAGATTTTAGTGGAAGCACTGTGCTGCCTGTACAAGGCTGGATTCCCCAATTCAATAAAACTCACAATCTCAGAATAACTCCAAGGGCTTCAGAATTTGTGCACTCATATGAATGGTAAGTACCTGAGGTGGGACACAGGTAATACTGATATGAATGTCAAAGCTTTGTAACACCTAAACTCTTTCTAGCCACGTTAGAACGGGTGTATGTTAGACCGACTCAGTATCTTTAATTAATGTAACATAACAAAGAATTCAAATTCTGGCCACTAAGGAGTTCATGGGCTGCTTATATGTAATAGAGCAACTGGTGATACAACATGTTCAAATTTCTACTGGAAACAATATTATTACGTCATATGGCATCAGGTACTTCACTGTTGTGAAAAATAAATCATACCATGGAAAAGGCAGCTGCAGAATTTCTCAGACAGACCCAGGATGTCAAAACAAAAACTCATTATTCTATTTAGCATTTTTTCCCATCAAGAAAAGTACCTCTTAAATTGCAAAGCTTGAGTATGCCATAAAAGCTTAAATTTCAATGCTTTTCTAACGAATCCCTGGGAAAATTAATCATACAGCTGTGCTTCCATTTTTCATGTTTAGAGATGTTAACCTCAGTCATTCAAGGAACTATTTTACCCTTTGATATTCTTAATTGTATATATGGAAATAAATACAATTAATGAAAAATACCCAGCCAAATGAAAATGGTAACTCTGAATAGAGTGACAGAATCTACTACTCCATTTATTTCTTACAAATAAAACATGAAACATTTTCCTTTTCTCTATCAACTTTAAAACTAAATGAAACAAGATTGAACCTATGAAGTTTCTTACTCAGAGCCACAAAAATCAATCAAAACAGACATTCTGACAGAATAAGTAAGTCATAAACTTGATGTTGACTTTACAGCAAATTGGTTTATCCAGGGCAGAAGTTTATCAGTTTCGATAGTCTTATGAGATTTATCACCCTTATTCCTGACATTTTGTATCAAGATAGAAAAAAAGGGGGAAGGGGAGATAACGTCTGATAACGTCTGAAAGGGTCTGATAAGATTATCCAAAGTGATCAATGTATATATTCTTGACTGTGACTTAGTTTGAAGGATGAGAGTTCTAAAGGCAAACACTCTCTAATGAAGAAACAAATATGGACATGAAGAATTTCAAATGCTTAATTCTGTTTTGTCCATGTAAAGAAAGGCTCCCCTTTCAAATACATATTGGTGGGTTGGCCTGCACAGGAAAAGTGCTTTGCATGAAAATGTCACTCAGTTGTGGGACTGAAAGCTTCAGTATGACAGTATGACTATTCTTTGTGCTGGAAAGCATTACTTTATGAAGATGCCTGTGTTATAACTGAGCTCGCCAGGACTTTTATTTGGTTGGCTGAAACCATCTTTAACTCTGTTATTACATTACACCTAATTTCCAAAACACGAATCAGTTATTGAATAATACAGTGGTTTACTACACACATGCAGCATGGCTCTGGCGGTGCTTTCAAAGGCAGGCTGATGGCACAGCAATCTCCCTTTTCCTACCTGTGTACTCAGGTGCGCAAAGGCACGTGTAGTTATTAATTCCATCGACACATGTAGAGTTATTTTCACAGTCATTATCTTCACAGTCATCAACATTGATTTCACAATTTTCTCCTTCAAATCCATCAGCGCAAATGCACCTGAACACCAGGGGAAGAAAACATAAAAGAAATCTTCCTGCATTTTCAAACCATATGGTCTAAATATTGAAAAAACTAAATATGCTCATCAGTTATAGAGCTTTTAAAGACAGGAAATTGATTTTTTAAATGCTTTTAAATGACATGGTAAAAGCATCAATTTAAGGGACTATCCCCCAAGTCAGAAACAATTTTAGAAAGAAAATTTATGCTGGCTGCAAGATGGCAAATGGTCCCTTTGTCCTATAAGTCAATAAATCCAATACATTCGCAGGTCTAAAACATGAGCAAAGTTTACAGCCTTAGATAACTTAATCTTGAGTTGTACTCTAATAAAATAACTCATGCTTCTTTGCTCATAAATAAGGAGGAATGATTCTGACTTTTAAAAAATTACAACTTTCTACCCTACCTGTAATGTTCTTTATGTCTCAAAGCAAAAAAGAAACCTGAAAACAAAACTTTGTCTTCTTTGTTATTATAAAATGTGAATATTCTCTTTAAACCTTGACAAATACAATTTTTCCCCCACTGGCATAAGACACTGTACCTTTAATCTTGCTAGGTATCAGAATAATCTATGGGTAAAGTTTTGATGAAAAAGAGACAACTTCATAACAGAATGTAGAAATGAAACATATGTATTATTAAATGAAAGTTTCCCAGTCCTATACAACTCTTTGCGACACCATGGACTATAGAGTCCATGGAATTCTCCAAGCCAGAATACTGGAGTGGGTAGTCATTCCCTTCTCCAGGGGATCTTCGCAAACTAGGGATTGAACCCAAGTCTCCTGTATTGCTGGCAGATTCTTTACCAGCTGAGCTAGGGAAGCCAACATATGTATTATAAAAAGTGAAATTTCTCAGACCACCAGCCTAGGTGGGAGGCATGAGTCAAGTGCTCGGGCCTGGTGGGCTGGGAAGACCCAGAGGAATCGGGTGGAGACGGAGGTGGGATGGGGGACCGGGATGGGGAACACATGTAACTCTATGGCTGATTCATATCAATGTATGACAAGCCCCACTGAAAAATAAAAAAAATTAAAAAAAAAAAAAGTGGAATTTCTAACAAGCTTTAGTAGTAGATTAGCATTCTTATGTGAAATCATTAGTGTCATTATAAGAACTCTATTTCATGATTCATGAAGTAGATCTGAAGTAATTGTGCTGTAAGATTAAACAACTCCAGATTAAAAATGTTCACAGCATGTCTGTCTACTCATATTGCAGCTTGGAAATGAATCATTAATTTTCTGTTTCAGTGGGATCTACATCTTATCATTACACACTGTCTGTTTTAAAGGAACACACAATATACAACAGATGAATCTATGCTTTGCAGTAGGGGACTGCATGGTTAAAAATTAGCACAATAGAGCTACTACTTTGTCTTGACCTAATTTGACTTGATTAATATAATGTACACATGTGTTTTTAAATTGCTTGGTTTTGTAGCATCCTAACCTGAGAATGGGACTTCCCATGTGGGTGGAGAACCTACATGTCAATGCAAGAGATGTGGCTTTGATCCCTATGTAGGGAAGATCCTCTGGAGAAGGGAATGACTACACACTCTAGCATTCTGTCCTGGAGAATTCCATCCAGAGAAGCCTGTCAGGCTACTATCCATTGGCCCACACAGAGTCGTACATGACTGAAGTGACTATCTGAGAATACCGCGATGTCTCTGTTTTTCAGTTCAGTTCAGTCACTCAGTCGTGTCTGACTCTTGGCAACCCCATGGACTGCAGCATGCCAGGCTTCCCTGTCCATCCCCAACTTCCAGAGCTTTCTCAAACTCATGTCCATTGAGTCGGTAATACCATCCAACCATCTCATCCTCTGTTGTCCCCTTTTCCTCCTCCCTCCAATCTTGCCCAGCATCAGGGTCTTTTCCAATGAGTTCGTTCTTTGCATCAGGTGGTCAAAGCACTGGAGTTTCAGCTTCAGCATTAGTTCTTTCAATGAATGTTCAGGACTGATCTCCTTTAGGATGGACTGGTTGGATCTCCTCTCAGTCCAAGGGACTCTCAAGAGTCTTCTCAAACACCACAGTTCAAAAGAAACAATTACTTGGCGCTCAGCTTTCTTTATAGTCCAACTCTCACATCCATACATGACTACTGGAAAAACCATAGCCTTGACTAGATGGACCTTTGTTGGCAAAGTAATGTCTCTGCTTTTTAATATGCTGTCTAGGTTGCTCATAGCTTTTCTTCCAAGGAGCAAGCGTCTTTTAATTTCATGGCTGCAGTCACCATCTGCAGTGATTTTGGAGCTCCAAAAAATAAAGTCTCTCTCTGTTTCCATTGTTTCCCCATCTATTTGCCATGCAGTGATGGGACTGGATGCCATGATCTTAGTTTTCTGAATGTTGAGTTTTAAGCCAACTTTTTCACTCACCTTTCACTTTCATCAAGAGGCTCTTTAATTCTTCTTCACTTTCTGTCATTTGTGTATCTTTGCACAAAGGTTATTGATATTTCTACTGGCAATCTTGACTCCAGCTTGTGCTGTATCCAGCCCGACACTTTGCGTGATGTACTCTGCATATAAATTAAATTAGCAGGATGACAATATACAGCCTTGATGTAGTCCTTTCCTGATTTGGAACCAGTTTGTTGTTCCATATTCGGTTCTAACTGTTGCTTCTTGATGTGCATACAGATTTCTCAGGAGGCAGGTAACGAGGTCTGGTATTCCCATCTCTTGAAGCATTTTCCAATTTGTTGTGATCCACACAGTCAACGGCTTTGGCATAGTCAATAAAGAATAAATAGATGTTTTGCTGGAATTCTCTTGTTTTTTCAATGATCCAACAGATGTTGGCAATTTGATCTCTGGTTCCTCTGCCTTTTCTAAATCCAGCTTGAATATCTGGGAGTTCATGGTTCACGTACTGTTGAAGACTGGCTTGGAGAATTTTGAACATTATTTTGCTAGCATGTGAGACGAGTGCAATTGTGCAGTAGTTTGAACCTTCTTTGACACTGCTTCTTTGGGACTGGAATGAAAACTGGCCTTTCCCAGACCTGTGGCCACTGCTGAGTTTTCCAAATTTGCTGGCATATTGAGTTCAGTACTTTCACAGCATCATCTTTTAGGATTTGAAATAGGTCAACTGGCATTCCATCATCTCCAGTAGCTTTGTTCATAATGATGCTTCCTAAGGCCCACTTGACTTTGCATTCCAGGATGTCTGTCTCTAGGTACCATCATGGTTATCTGGGTCGTGAAGATCTTTTTTGTATTGCTCTTCTGTGTATTCTTGCCACCTCTTCTTAATATCTTCTGCTTCTGTCCTTTTTTGTGCCCATTTCTGTACTTTTTTGTGCCCATCTTTACATGGAATGTTCCCTTGGTATCTCTAATCTTCTTGAAGAGATCTCTAGTCTTTCCTATTCTATTGTTTTCCTCTATTTCTTTGCATTGATCACCGAGGAAGGCTTTCTTATCTCTCTTTGCTATTCTTTGGAACTCTGCATTCAAATGCTCTATCTTTCCTTTTCTCCTTTGTCTTTCACTTTTCTTCTCTCAGCTATTTGTAAGACCTCCTCAGACAACCATTTTGCCTTTCTTTTTCTTGGGGATGATCTTGATCACTGCCTCCTATACAATGCCACAAACCTCCGCCCACAGTTCTTCAGGCACTCTGTCTATCAGATCTAATCTCTTGAATTTATTTGTCACTTCCACTGTATAGTCATAAGGGATTTGATTTAGGTCATACCTGAATGGTCTAGTGGTTTTCCCTACTTTCTTCAATTTAAGTCTGAATTTGGCAATAAGGAGTTCATGATCTGAGCCACAGCCAGCTCCCGGTCTTGTTTTTGCTGACTGTATAGAGCTTCTTCATTGTTGGCTGCCAAGAATATAATCAATCTGATTTCAGTGTTGACCATCTGGTGATGTCCACGTGTAGAGTCTTCTCTTGTGTTGTTGGAAGAGGGTGTTTGCTACAACTGGTGCATTCTCTTGGCAAAATCTGTTAGCCGTTGCCCTGCTTCATGTTGTACTCCAAGGCAAAATTTTCCTGTTACTCCAGGTATCTCTTGACTTCCTACTTTTGCATTCCAGTCCCCTATAATGAAAAGAACATCTTTTTTGTGTGTGATTGTTCAAGAAGGTCTTGTAGGTCTTCATACAACCATTCAACTTCAGCTTCTTCAGCAATACTGGTTGGGGCATAGACTTGGATTACTGTGATGTTGAATGGTTTGCCTTGGAAACGAACAGAGATCATTCTGTCATTTTTCAGATTGCATCCAGGTACTTCATTTTGGGCTCTTTTGCTGACTATAAGGGCTACTCCATTTCTTCTAAGGGATTCCTGCCCACAGTAGTAGACATAATGGTAATCTGAGTTAAATTCACCCATTCCACTCCATTTTAGTTCACTGATTCCTAAAATGTCAATGTTCACTCTTGCCATCTCCTGTTTGACCACTTCCAATTTACCTTGATTCATGAACCTAACATTCCAGGTTCCTAACATCAGACTTTACTTCCATCACCAGTCACATCCACCACTGGGCACTGTTTTTGCTTTGGCTCCGTCTGTTCATTCTTTCTGGAGTTACTTCTCCACTTTTGTCCAATAGCATTTTCGGCACCTACCGACCTGGGGAGATCATCTTTCAGAGTCCTATCTTTTTGCCTTTTCACACTGTTCATAGGCTTCTCAAGGCAAGAATACTGAAGTGGTTTGCCATTCCCTTCTCCAGTGGACCACATTTTGTCAGAAGTCTCCATCATGACCCTGTTTTTAATACTGAAATATCTCTAATATCTATGAGAGGGACTAGTACATATCCTCCTTTTGAATTGAATTTCTGTTATTCTTTTTAAAATAAAGCCCTTGGATTTAAAAATTAAAAAATCATGTTTTCTTATTCCTGTTTTGATCCTTTGGACACAGAAGATCACAGACTAATGGCCTACCAGAATCCATCCTTTTCTCCTTCTTTTAAGTGGCAAGTTCCTCCATGTTTACATGGGTTGCTGATGCATGCATGAATTGGAACATCACAGTCCTGCCCCTGGAGAAGAAACGGTCAAGTTAAGTTGCGTGCAAAGAAAAGAGTTCTCAGCACATAAAGAAAGCGCGACCGAATAATAAATACCCGTCAGGGAGAACTACGCTTTCAGATCTCGGTTCCCACGACAGCGTCCACTCACCTTGAAACCATATGGACAGGTGCAGCGATAAAAGTCAACTGGATCATTGTTACAGGTGCCATCATTTTTACATGGGTTTGATAAGCAGGGATTACATTTAGCGAGAATATTGACATCCACAGGACCTAAAAGGTGATTGAAAAATATGAGAAGAGGATGCTTTTTGTTTCCAGTTCACTTAAAACTATTTCAGTGTCTTAATGTACCAGTAAATTTTGTATACGATTATTATACAGTAATAATTTATCTTCCATGACAAAAGTTATGGAAGTCAGCACCATCATATCATCTTTAAGAACAAAACAGGAGGCCGCCTCCTTGGGAGACAATGGTGAGAATCTCAGATGTCCAGGGGGACCCTGGGTGGTGCTCTTAGGTGGTTAGGATCTGACACTGGCGATACCCGTGTCAAAGGGTCAGTCCCCTCATTAGCTGAACAGCTTATGTGGATGCTTTCATGGCCAGTGCTTGCAACTTAGCTGCTTGTGAGCTGCACGGAAAGGTACACCATGGATCCCAAAGAAGCATGCGTGTGTGCCCATGTGTGTGCTAGGGGCTTGGGGGGGCAAGTTTAATGAATACGCAGAAATTCACTAGTGCAATTACAAAGGCAACAGTATGTACCTGTCCTGTTATGACTAGTTCAGGACTGATATTTTCCTGCAGGAGATACAAACAGCGGCACTTTTAAAATAAACCAAAAATGAAACGTCCAGTATATCCTTACTCATGTCCTTTTAGTTTTGTTAGAACGTTGGCGCGGATGGGCAAGATTTCTGTATCTTTCTCACTGAGGAGAAAATACCACTGAAGAGGTCACTACTTGCAATCTCACCTCTTGGGGTACAAATTAAAAAACTCTCATAATCCATGAAAGTTCTAGATTAAATGGAGGTTGAATTGAAGTTATTTTCCTTTGGTTGCACCTATTTGTTCTGTAAGTGGCTAACAGTGTAGACAGTATACTGTCCTCAATAAAATTGCATAAAGTTGATGATAATTTTCACACCATTTGTGAAAGCTCACTAGACTGCCTTTTGGAAACTGTCTGATGAGGACACTCTGGTGGAGTGCCATTTTCATATTTAAAATACAAATATCATATAACATAAACTATACTTTTGCTTTCACCATCAATCTCTATAGTTCTTTATCCTCATTGGAACAAACAGTCATAATTCTAAGTGCATGTTTCAGCATACAGAATTTCTAGCAAAGTTATCCGAGCCCTCTCCACTCCCTTCCTATCACTGCTGTAACCTTCCAAGGTACCTCCACCCTAAAAGCTGTATGACTTCTGCTGGTATAAACTTTCTTTAGTCACATTTTTCTACAGAGTTTTTACACTGGTGAGCTGTTGGTCTACTTACAGAAACTCATATGAAAGAAAATGTGAATTAACATCACAGCCATTATCTATTCATATCTATTCATATCTAAACCACTAAGAAATACATATTCATATTGTGGTTTTGGAATACAACCCCAAAAGGTAGTGTTCTATATTCTTCAGTTTTTCTATTAACAAACACCTGAAATTTACTCAGACAGTTTCCTGTTTTGCTTTTTGCTCCCCTGTTTGGGAATAAGTGAGTCCTGGGGAGGACTGTGTTAATGGAACGGGGTGGTGATTGCGCTGAGCAATACACAATTAGGGGAGTCATTAGGGGAGGCATTGCCAGTGTCCCCTCTGCTTTTTCTTGATACCAGAATAACTAATGTAGTTGCTGTATCAAATTACAGTCACACTGAGTGAAGGCAAGTCAGATAAAGACAAATATATGCTATCACTGATATGTGGGATCTAAAAAAATGGTACAAATGAACTTATTCACAAAACAGAAATAGTCACAGATGTGTTCAACAACCCTACGGTAACCAGAGGGGAATGGAGGGAGAGGGATAAATTGGGAGATTGGGATCGACAGACACAGTTCTATACATAAAATAGGTAACTATTAAGGATTAGGGTATAGCGTAGAGAACTATACTCAATACTCTGCCATGATCTATATGTGGAAAGAATATAAAAAGGAATGTATATATGTATATGTATAACTGATTCACTTTGTTGTACACCTGAAACTGTAAATCAACTATATTCCAATAAAAATTATTTTAAAATTACAGTTGCGAAATTCCTGGAATTAACACCAAACTGAGCATCACAGAAACTTAATTTCTCACACTCCAAATGTATTTGTCAAATGAATTCAGCTACTCAGGCACATTGGAGAAGTGAACAGTGGAAGTTATAGCAGTAAGTTAAATTAATGTCACACACCACAGTAAATGACTTTGTGTTTGCTAAAATGATCACACTGAGAATCATCACTAGGAAAGGAAATATATAAATGGTAATGGATCCCTGAGCTAGGCTAGAAGAAAGAAGAATCTTGGAACAAAGGCGTAGTATGAAGCAGCTTAGAATGTACATCGGCAAAACCTCAAGTCAGCAAATGCAAGGACTGTAAACACTCATCTGGCCGCTTCCCAAGGCCTTAAGGAAAATTGTCTTTAGTCTATTTATGTGCTTTCAACCTTGAAAGGCTGTGGTCTGAATGGAGGGGTTCAGGGTTGGCAGTTTCTAAGCTTATTCTGTGGAATGTGACATTTTTCAAAAATTATGTTTGATTATTTAGATGAGAAGCTAGAGATTGTTTTAGGAAAAAAAACTGGGTTGAGTTTTGAAGAATTATTTTAGTAGAGTATGCAGATGATAAAACTGCCAGGCTGAAAAATTTAAAAAAAAGAAGAAGATCCTGCATGTTGCAACTAAGATCCGGTATGGTCAAACATTTAAGAAATAAAAGAGAGAAAAAAAAAAAAAAAAAAAAAAAACAAAACCACACAAAAAATCCAGGCTGAAGTAGTCTCTGCTCTGATTTTAGCACAGTCAAGATTTATTTAATAAATATCCACAGAGCCATATCTGATTAATAAGCACTATCTAATTTCTCCACTTTTTTCCAAGACCAAGTTTGGCTTTTTATACAGCAAATCTGCTCAACTGTTTTCAGTATCTGCAATTTCTTGTGGGTATGGGAAAGGAGATTTGTTGCTCTCCTGACAAATTCGGCCTAGCTACAAGAATCAGCAAAGCGAGCTTTCCCACATGCACAGGCTTCTCTTGATGATTTCCTTAACCACAAACTGTTTTGGTTTTGGTGGCATCAGAATTAGGAACATATTCTTCAGCTTGGTAAAGTTGATTACTATGGCAACCATCCTATTTGCTTCTCCTTTTTTAAAATCTCTCTTTTAAAATCAACTCTTCAAAGATAATTTCTTATTTACAGCTCTTGAGTTGGAGAGAAAGGTAGTTAAAAAGATGTTTGTGAATTATAGAATTTCCAAATAGCAGCATCCTCTGGTATGTCCAAATATCTTAAAATGATATGATTTCTCTTCCTATTTTATTTAGATTATAATTCCACCTAACTAAATGTTCTTCTTATAACGTGATTTTTACATCCACCTAGTTTATCTAAATCCACTTATTTTATATTCTAACCTCTTGGAACTATATCCCTTGGATACACAAGTCAAACAGTGGAAGTATTGCCCTGTGTGTAAAATCAGATGCGTTTCAGAAACAACTCAGGAAAAAAGTAGAGGATACTTAACACTGGGAAAAACTAACAAGCAGTTCAGTAATAGAGACATCTATGGATCACCTACTGAATACAGCTGTTAAGAGAATGTGGAAATTGGGAAGGCATGTTTTGGAATATGGGTTTTAAGTTTCTGCAAGGCAGGACTTCATTAGGTGAATGGAAATATGAATCTGAAGTTCATAAGAAAAGTCATGGCTAGATACTTGAAGCCATGGGACTGAAATCAGTCATTAGGGCTAAGGAGAGAACTCCACTGAGTCAATATTAAAGGGTGGGTAAGAAAAACAAGTCAGCAAAAGAATGAAGAGACACCGGGAATGTACAAGCAGCAGCGGTGGCCACCACTGTGTATGATGAAAAGGGGGCAAATAAGCTAAAAAGAAGCTACTAAAATGGGCAAGAGAGAGCCCACTGGAATCCCTATAGTTTCAAGGAAGGGGTAGAGATGATCCCTAAGTGACAGGGTGCTAAAATCCTACAAATGTGCATTATATAAATGGTTAAACAAAAACACAAAGATGGGTATTACACCTCTGGGATCCCTGGGCTTGGCCATTTGCTACAATCACATGTGAACTTAGGCCAGAAAATTGACTTCTTAAATCACACTCAAGTGAAAAAGAGCAATAATTATTTTATGGAGTTACTGTATCAGAGATAATATAGAAGTACAATATTTAAGAATGGAATAAAAATCATTGGTTTCATCTCCTATTAAAATAAATGTCTGTTAAATTTTCCCCAGTGTTTGAAGTTTTTTAAAAAAAGTATAATAAAAAAATAGCCTTTGTTTTTTAAAGACGGTGCTTTTGACAAATAACTATGTACAAATCTGAACTTTTTTTTTTAGCCAGTGAGAAAATCATAACCCTCTACAGCTATGGTTATTTCAAATTTATAACTATGTGGTAGTGATACTAAATTTGAAAATGTAAAAAGAATTTGATAAAGTTTTAAATTCTACTTAAAACTGACCTATTAAAATTTTCATTACTTCTAGTTTGGGTTAAATTATTTAATCCCCTTCATACTTTAAATAACTAAGGTCAATATTAATTAACAGTTTTGAGACACAAAATAAAAGACTTTGAGCTTGTTAAGAATACCCCCTCCCACACACCCTCCAACAAAGGATACTGATTCACTGGGGGGGAAAAAAACTGATAACATTACAATATTATTAGTGAGAGATGTGGAAGTTTTCCTAGAAATTCCAGAACCTAGAGGATTCTTAACTTGCAAAATTAGCAGAAGAGAGCAACCATGTGGTGGTGGAATATTGGTCATTCTGGGATATGAAACGGTCCCAGGCTTCCTGACCCTTAGTTGATCTTCACAGATAAGTAATGAGATATGTTGAGCATCAGATCCTCGCCTCTTGATCTGGGTTCCTGGCCACCAGACACCTGGGGATAGGAGCTGCTCCCCCTAATTTGTGTTCCATTCTTGTTCTACTTGACATACTACACCAGTCTCCTGTTTCCCAATGGACCGAGTGGTACTTATTGCTGTTGTTCAGTTGCCCGGCTGTGTCTGACTCTTTGTGACCCTATGGACTGTAGCACACGAGGCTTCCCTGTCCCTCACCATGTCCCAAAGTTTGTCCAAGTTCATGTTCATTGCATCCATGATGCCGTCCAGCCATCTCATCCTCTGACGTTCTCTTCTCCTTCTACCCTCAAGCTTTCCCAGCATCAGGGACTTTCCAGTGAGTTTGTGCTCATCAGATGACCAAAACGCTGGAGCTTCAGCTTCAGGATCAGTCCTTCCAGCGAATATTCAGGGTTGATTTCTCTTAAGATTGACTGGTTTGATCTCCTTGCTGTCCAAGGGACTTTCAGGAGTCTTCTCCAGCACCACAGTTCAAAGGCATCAGTTCCGTGGTGTTCTACCTTCTTTATGGTTCAGCTCTCACAACCTACATGGCCACTGGGAAGACCATAGCCTTGACTATATGGACCCTTGTCGGCAGAATAATGTCTCTGCTTTTCAACACACTATGCAGGTTTGTCATAGCTTTCCTGCCATCTGAAGAGGCAATTGTCTTCTGATTTCATGGCTGCAGTCATCGTCCATAGTGATTATGGAGCCCACAAAGAGGAAATCTGTGGTACTGGTTACATTTCCACAACTGTTTGGTTTGGATATACATTATTAACATTGTATATATGTTTCTACCACCAAACTTCCATATTATTTTGTAATTATCCCTTAAAATGTATCTATCGGTAGAATATAAGCTCCATGAAGGCTAGAGTTTTTCTGTCCTGTTTATTATTGTACTCTTAATATCTTGGAACCATTCCTGTTGTATAATAGGAACTCATGCAGTATTTGTTGAATGAAAGAAGCAATATACCACTTGTTTACGTTAGACTGTTCATCCTTTTTGGTGGCTTCCCAGGTGGCAATGGTGGTAAAGAATCCACCTGCCATTGCAGGAGATGTAAGAGAAGCGGGTTTGATCCCTGGGTTGGGAACATCCCCTGGAGGGGGAAATGGCAACCCACTCCAATATTCTTGCCTGGAGAATTCCATGGACAGAGCAGCCTGGTGGGCTACAGTCCATGGAGTCGCAAAGAGTTGGACACGACTGAACTGATTTATCATCACATGGTTCACTCTTTAGCACGTTGAAGTGTTTAATAAATGTCAAATTAAAAATGAACAATTTAGTTGCCTTTAGTTGCCTAAAGCCTCCTGAACCAAGAACAAGAAAGGGACTGTTAGAAGCTAACAGTATTCTACATTCCGTGCTGGTGTTCTCAGTGGAAACCTGGAAAGGGCAAAACCTCCGTTTTCTGCTTGAGCACTCTAATTTCATCTGATATTCAAAAGATGAAAACAGGACACCTAGGTTATAACAACAAGTCATGATCATCTCCTTCCCATTCAAGAATGTCCTAATCTGGGTATTAATTAAATATCCTCTGATAATGTATTTCAAGCAACTCATTTATTTCTGTTGTGCATTAAAACTATGATATACCACAAAGAAAATACTCTGCAAATGTAAGATAAAAATGGTATTGAGAGAATTGATTTCTCAAAATAATAATACAATGTTTTCTAGCAGAGAAAATATTTAAATTCTATTTAAATATAGATACGTAAACATGTTTGCAAATAAAGAATATTCATCTTCCTGTTGAAATTACATATTTACAAACTAATATTAGGAATATGTACTTACATGACTTTCATGAATAAATAAAACATATTATACTAGCATAACTATGGCAAAAGCTAAATTAAAATATGAAAAAAATATAAAATATTTAAAGCAGCATTATTTTATTACTTTCAAGCTCATAAAGCATGTAAGCTCAAAAACACAGTACTCAGTAGATTTCCCAGAGTTAATTATTTCAACGAATGGATTAGAATACTTTGCCCCTTACCAATCCAATTAGTAAAGTAAATATTTCTAGCAAAGCACGTGAGACTGGTTCACAATATTTTGACAAATACTGGGCAATGTTGGGAAAGAACATTGTGAGTTTCAATGTTTGCTATCTTTCTAAAATTATGTTATAGAAGAACCGAGTAAATCTAAAAGCTTGTTAAATGCAGTTACACTATATTTATTGAGTTTTGAATGTTTATGCTTCTTGTATAGACTTTATACCTATGCTGTCCGGCTATGCAGTTTAAGGTATACCCTGAAATGTGTGTGATGTGTTACTTTGATAACAGTGAATAGTAAACTAAACTGCCACAGTTCCAACAGTTTCTTGTATCACAGCTGGGCTTCTGCAGTTCCTCCGACCTGTCCTTACACTTGCCTGCTGGTTCAAACAACTGGCCTACACATTCCTGCAAGAAACCTTCCATAGCCACTCTGAAAGGATGTCTTCCTCTGAGTCCTGTAGCAACAGCACTACCGAATATGGTAGCCATTAGCTATATACAACTACATTTACACTGAAATACAATTAAAAAGTCACTTCCTCAGTTGCCTTAGCTACATTTCAACAACCACATGTGGCTAGTGTCTACCATATTTGGATAGCACAGGTATAGAAAATTTATATCACTGAAGAAAGTTCTATCAGGCTCTACTGATCCAGACCAATGTTCCCTTAGTATAGCTTATTTCCATTCATGCTATACTAAAAACAAACAACACTATTAATGGAAAAAAAGTCAAATCAGTTAGTTATAAACAGACATTTATGTTATGCATGTATGTTCATTTGTATTCATCAGATTTCTGAGAGCATTTAATAGATTAATGTGAACTATGATGCTCTAAGAATGAATGTAAGTATGTAGCTTTTCTCAAGTTGACATTAGCATGAAATTATTTTTTCAAGAAATATCTTTATGGAGTCCTAAGCTTAGAATTCTAGATAAACACCAGCAGTGTTCAGAGTGGAGTATGAGCATCCCCGGGTACAGAGAAGTGTAAAAATTGTCTGCAGTTGCTCAACTTGCCCATATAGTCCTTCTAGAATTACTCTGCCCAATAATATGCCTACAAGCAAGCTTTATGCCAGTTTCTCATTCCCTATCTCCACTCTGACCTTAAAAAAAATGGTATACTCTCAGTCCACCAGAAATTTACCATGTGGCACACTGCTCCAAGGGAATCTCAGAGATTACCAATAATAATTTAAAACACTGGTTATTTGCAAAGGCTCTTGCAGTCAATGCACATAATCCTAGAGAGGCATTTCCAATAAAATTTACATTTTGAATATAAATGTTAACATATTGATAAATAACTATGCTGCCCAACCAATCTCAATAAGTATTACTGGCAACAATTACTTCTAAGAAAACTTAGAAACTCATAGATTTACTGGTAGCAAATTTTAAAAATGCAAATTATATACATATTTTTTGTAGCAAAAAATGATAACAATTCTCCGAGGTATTGGAAATATAAATTCAAGGAAAAAAATAAAGTTCGAGAAAAAAGAACAATGCAAAATACTGAGGATCTTCTTTTTATTTCTTTCAACATTAGCTGTGATATTTAGATTTATTTGATTAGAAAAAGTGGAAAGTTACACAAAACAACTTTAACATCGGTTATCTTTTGGCATCATCCTTAATTGTTACATTTAGTTCTTTAGTCTCTTATTGTTCCATTTTCCTTTTCTTTAGATTTTCTATGTTGGGCATAGATTAGTTTTGTGATAAGAGAAGAAAATATTTGTTACTAAGACACTGTATAGAATTCACAAGTACATAAAACAAAGGGAAAATTAAAGGATCCAAACAAGCAAGAAACAGCATCATCAACACAGGAAGAGTGAGGCACAAAAGGTGAGGCGGAAGGTCCGGCCTGAACGTGGGGAAGGGCTCGTGCCTCCTTACCTGGCGTCAGGAAGCCACAGGGCCCCGGAAGCCCTAGGAGCAGGGCACATGTTAGGCAAAGCAAAAGCAAAATATTTCACTTGTTAGAGGCCATGAGAGGAATTTCCAGGAATTTTGTACTCTTTACTTCTCCTCCTTATCTTTTAAAGAAAACTTTGTCGTTTCCAATGGATTGTTTCCGCAATTTATTTGAAAAGCCTAGTTCTTTAGTAGGTCTCCGCATGTAACTGCTCTGTCTTCTCCAAGTACAGGAGAAAACTATTGGAGTTTTTCAGCTATCCCTCTGCAACCTAGCGGCCCATGGTATTCTGTTTCTTTTTTTAAATTAATACGATCAAGTTTTATTTATAGAAGGACAAGTGGTTAAAAACCATACCTTGACATGTAAATTTTTTGGAGGGAGTTGTGAGAAGCAGTTTATCTGCCATTTCTCCAGGACCAGCACAGCGCGCAATTCCCGGCTCTTTGTATTCCGACTTTACCCAGTCGGATAGCCACTGCATGTTACAATCACAGTAAAGAGGGTTGGCTCCAATTGCTCTGGAAAACACCACCACAAAAGCACACACAGGTACACGCACACACACACAGATATGGAAGTATTGTTATTTCCTAAGGGAACGTAACTCAGTGATGCTTACTAAAAGTCCCTATAGATTTGCCGATGAAAATGAAAATGGTGGCATCAGGGATTAGGGATTCCCCATTTTTCTCACTTATGTGCTTCTGTGATTTAGTGACTTGTCACCCGTGTTAACACCTAGCGGGTTTTATAAGGTCTCCTTGTATTTGCAGACAGCTTTATACTAGGTGCAAGCAGGTCCCAAGTGTAGAAGAACACTTCCTTCACTCACCAATGATTTACTTAGAATCCAATCATTATGCCAGGTTCTGAGGACTCCGCTATGAGTAATACATCATTTTTAACCTCCAAAACTCCTTCTGCAAAGGAGAGTAACATAAACTCATACCTACAGATAATTTTCACTAGATGTGGTAGAGTAGAAGAATTTATAACTGAACAGAGGGTAACTTCCCTGGGAGCCTGGTGGTTTAAGTCTGAACTTTTAGATATTTGGATTCAAGTAGGTGGAGAAGGTTGGAAAGGATGGTTCAGAGTAAAAGATCAGTATGAGATAAGAAAATAAGGATGGATGTGAAATAATAAAGGTGCTTAAAGCAAGCTCCCCAGGGATTTCGAACTCCCTCTGTCGCTTTAAAGTTTTTCATAATAGGAAACGAAAAACTGGTGCCTATTCATATAAGCAGTTATAGTGACAGGAAAAATAATCACGATAATAGCTAGCATTTATTGCTTCGTTGTGATAAACAAGAACTGAGCTATGCCATTTCTATTATCTCATTTTATTCTAAATAGAAGAGGTATGAGATCAATACTGCTAATATCCGGTTTTACAGATTGAAAAACTGAGGCCACAGACATTAACCAATGTGTTTACAAGCTTGCTATGCCTGGACACAAACAGTATACACATGAAGAAGCATTTAAAAACTGATTGATTCTGATTTATAATTAACTTCAAATTAGTAGTATTTCTAGGTGTAAGGTTTATGCAAAATTATTCTTATATGAAGAGACTTTCAAAATATGCTTACAAAACCACAATACTTTATATTGTAACTGTTTTAATGCCCAACTCTGGCCAAGAATTGGAGGGAAGTAAATGTTATGCTTACATGTATTTCAGATTCAAACCTTTCTTCTAAATTAAAAATGAGGAAAATGATGTTTTTGAGCTATTGGATCTCATCTGTATTGACATTTCCGAAGGCCTCACTGTGCCAAGAGACAGTAAGAAAAGTGAATGGGGCAGAGCTCTCTATGACCCAGGGGGTCAAAGACAATTGTATAAAATGAAATATATGACAAAATAAGACTCGTGAGAAACCGCTCTGACTGGTGGGGAGAAACGTCACACGGTGCCAGCAGCACCGTCCCAGGCAGGCTTTCCCAGCTCAGCCGTCTCATGCTAGCAGAGTGGCCGTCCCTTAGTCGGCACTCGCGGCCACAGCACACGGCCCTGCGCCCGAGCCGGGGGTCTCATCCACAGGGACGCCCGGCAAGCGGCAGCGGAATTTGTAGAGGGGCGGCCCTGACGGCCACTTTGAGGTAGGTGCTAGGGCTGACACGTGAGAAAAATGCAGGTCTTGCCTCCAGCGACCTAGTAGTTTAATGTAAGGGGTATTGAAAGTAAGCACCAGTCAGAGGGACAAACACCTACACGGATAACACAGCCTCTCTAAGGGAAATGCAGATGTAGCACTGCTGACCGCTGGCTCCTATTCTCTGCCCGCTCCCTTCTCTCAATTATCTGAACTTCTTATCTTCTTGGAGTTTGGTAGGTTTTGGAGAGGAGGACAAACCGAAGAAAAAATATAGCAACTTCTTCTGGAGAACTGGGAGTCAACTGACAGTGATGTTTAAACTGTCACCAGGAGACACCAAATTGAGCCTGACAAAGTTCTGGATTCCAGGGCTGGTCTCTGAACTTCCTTACAGGTTTGCTACAGTCTTAACAGTACAACTAACAGTAATGAAACAGAGGAATTTGATCCAAGTGAGATTTTTTTGGACCTCATTAATAAACTGTTTTATTGTACTCCCAAAGAATATGGAGGTATAAACAACCTGTTATAAGAAAGAATGCAAAGGAAAAACATTTCACCCAATGTGAGGATTTGGCCGTTTCCCCTTATCACTCAGTAATGTCTAAACATTTTCTAATTTATGTGGTACCATAGTCAATGCTAGGCTTCCCCAGTGGCTCAATGGTAAAGAATCCACCTGCGGTGTAGGAGACGCAGGTAGGAGAGGTGAGGTTCATCCCCTGGGTACAGAGGACCCCCTGGAGAATTGAAATGGCAACCCATTTCAGTAGTCTTGCCTGGGAAATCTCAATCCAAGGGGTTGCAAAAGAGTCAGACACGACTGGGCATTTAAACAACAATGATGGTTAATGCTGAGTAATATTTGCTCAATAAATGAATCTAGTTTGAGCAAATCAGGGTGGGCTTCTTGGAGAAGGTGACCATTGGGATGTAACTTGGATAAACAAGGTTTGGGCAGACTGAATTGAAGGTGATCTAATATTTAGAATCAGAGAGTATTAAGAGAAAAGGAATACACTAGGAAGCTGGGGGAGTTCCCTGGTGGCTCAGACGGTAAAGAATCTGCCTGCAATATGGGAGGCTTGGGTTGGATCCCAGTGCTGGGAAGATGCCCTGGAGAAGGGAATGGCTACCTACTCCAGTATTGCCTGGAGAATTCCATGGACAGAGAAGCCTGGCAGGTCCCCGCCATGGGGTCGCAAAGAGTCAGACACAACTGAGAGACTTTCACTCATTCATTTACTCATTCAGGAAGCTGGGGAGTCACGTTTGTAAGAGGAGATATTTTTATAAGCAAAGAGAACTCAACTAGCAAGGAGTTAGGAGCAGAAGGATAAATTAAGTCTACCTTATAAAGAGCACTGTATTTAGATTTAAAATATTTAGATCTTTAAAGATGGAATCAATCACATTTTATGATGTGACAATAAAAAAATGGCAGGGGACCACTTGTTCCAAACTCACTTGCCAGGGAGTGTTTGACCTTAAACTCATATTTATGAAATAGATACTCACAGGTGTGATAATGCAGCAAGATCATTGAAAGCACCTTCAGGCACAACAGAAATGTCATTTCCATGCAAAGAACTAAAAACAAAAGAAAAGAAAAATTAAATTTCCTATTATTTCCAGGGAGTTCAGAAAAATCCCCAATATATGAGTTTTCAGTAACAGTTTTTTAAAATCAGTGTAGAAAAGATGGTATATTAAATAGTCTTCACACAACTGGGTATCTATTTGGGGAAGCAAAAAGTTAGCTCCTACTTCATATCATATGCATAATAAATTTTAGATGGAAGAGTTAAATGCAAAAATAAAACTGAAAATGTACTAAAGTAAAATATAGATGAATTCCTTTTTATAAACATGGGATATGGAAGGCTTTTTAAAGTTTTATATTATAAAACTCAGAAATCATAATGAAGAAGACTGATATATATTTTTAACAATGTAAAATATATCCATAATATAAAACAACAAGCCCCATTGCTTAGCACAGGGAACTATTTTCAATCTCGTAATAAACTATAGTGGAAAAGAATCTGACAAATAATATATACATACACGTATATATATGTATGTGTGTGTTTGAGTATACACACACACACACACACACCCCCACATAACCGAATCACTTTGCAGCAATAAGAAACCAATACAATACATCGACTATATTTCAATTAAAAAAAGATTACATATGGAAAACAGAATGGGAAGTATTTGCCATATACATCAGCTATAAATATATTAATTCCTTTGTAAAAAAGACCTGTAAACTTAGAGTCAAGTGCATAAAGACAGGCATGTTAATAAGGAAAAGACAAAGTAACCATAGGAAATGAGAATTAATATCATCAAGCTAATAGAATAAGAAACGCAAACACTCAATAAACATAATATACTCAAATGCTCTAATAATTGGAATTGCAAATTAAAAGAGGAGTGGAAAATAATGTTCCATCTGTCATATGACAAAAATGAAAGGATTTAGAATATTTAATATTTGCAAGAGTGTTTTGAAATAGGTAGTCTATTAAAATAATAAAATTTTAAATTGTTTGGTGGACAACAAGATGACTACTTTCGGTATCCTTCTAATATGCTTGACAGTAAGATGGATGTGTAGGATATTCATTCCAGCACTGTATAGAGTAATGAAAATTTGGAATCAACCCAATGACAGTAAAGATGAGGATACTTAAATAAGATATGGTTCCTTCATTCTATCAAACAGTCTGTAGCAGGTAAAGAGTTGAGGAATATTATATGTGATGGGATGGCAAATCTAAAATCTAAAGCATATTGCTAAATAAAGTCAATGACAGACTTAAAAAACCTGTTTATGGTTTTTAAGTTATATTGCTGTGGGCATAAATATATCAACATATAAAAACAAACATATAAAATAAGCAGAAGATAACATTAAACTGTTTAACTGTCAATTCTGGGGAGAGAACTGGGATAGAAGACCCTGTTTTATTTCATGTACTGTAAGATACATTTTGTATAATAAAAATATTTTGTGCTATATTATGTAACTTTTAAAGAAATTAAAATTTCCTATTTTTTTCAAAATTCATTAGATCTATATAAAATTATTTCTGAAAGGTCCGTCTAGTCAAGGCTATGGTTTTTTCAGTGGTCATGTATGGATGTGAGAGTTGGACTGTGAAGAAAGCTGAGCACAGAAGAACTGATGTGTTTGAAGTGTGGTGTTGGAGAAGACTCTTGAGAGTCCCTTGGACTGCAAGGAGATCCAACCAGTCCATCCTAATGGAGATCAGTCCTGGGTGTTCATTGGAAGGACTGATGCTGAAGCTGAAACTCCAATAATTTGGCCACCTCATGTGAAGAGTTGACTCATTGGAAAAGACCCTGATGCTGGGAGGGATTGGGGGCAGGAGGAGAAGGGGACAACAGAGGATGAGATGGCTGGATGGCATCACCGACCCGATGGACATGAGTTTGCGTAAACTCCGGGAGTTGGTGATGAACAGGGGCCTGGTGTGCTGCAATTCATGGGGTCGCAAAGAGTCGGACACGACTAAGCGACTGAACTGAACTTTATATTATATCTTAAACTCATATATTATCAAATAAATGACCAAAGCAACAACATATTACAAAAGAAAAAACTATGTTGTCTAGGTAAAAGCTGTTGAGAAATGATACAGTAAGATATAATTTTCCATTTCCAAATTTGTGGTAAATTCTAATGCATATAATCAAAAAAATCCCCAAAATAAAGCACTTAAATTACTAAAAAGCAACAAAAGACCCAGATCCTCAAGAAATAAAGTATTTTGTTAAACATAAGATGCTTACAGTAATCGAAGAGACTTCAGTCCATCGAAGGTTCGAGGAGGAATACATCTCAAACGGTTGTAACTAAGAATTCTGAAAGTACACACAGGCCGATTTGTTTTACTCAGATATCCCAAAATGGCCAAATATCATTTTTAAAATAAAGCAACTGAAAAGGGTTACTTGAGCATCTTAAAACAATTGAGGGCACGGACGCATAATATTTTGTTAATCTTTGGGCTGTTTCATACTACAACACAGTTAATTCTAAAATACAGTCTAGAGTGCTGCCTACGGCTGTCACTGGTTGTTGTCTCAACTGTGCCCTCCAAAAGGTGACTTCCTCCGGAAGTCTATCTTAAGGATTTCTCCCAGCCCTGCCACAAATGTAAGTTATTCTTTGTTTTCTCCCATAGAACCTAACACTTTTTATAGGATCTGTATTTGTTTACTGAGGCTTTACTTGTCTGTTTCTCCCCAAAGTATTAACATTCCTTGAGGGCAGAGACTGTTTTGTACACCAGGAATGTCCAGGGAATTAAGGAATTAACTAGTACCGCACTTTCATACTCACAAGGTGAGGAGCTGGGTCATGTTGCTGAAGCTCTGATTAGAGAGAGTGCTTATTCTGTTGTTACTTAAGTCTCTAAAAAAGACAAAGAAAAAACAGGTCTACTGTTACCATAGACATTGACATATTAGTGATTCTTAGAAAGAGAAGGTTCTTCCTGTTCACAGTTGTAGCAGCATTGGTTAGGACTTAGCTTTTGCCTGGAAATAACAAAACATTGGCTAATCCTCTGAGGTAGATAATTATTCATCATTATTCATGCCCAAGCCTGGTGAAATTAGAAACGACCACATGCCTTGCTCCGGCCAGTGAAGCGTGGCCGCCAGAGCTGGCTGAACTTCAGGACAAAAGCTTCAGAGTAAGCTCACTTTCCCCTTAACCCTCTGCTCCTTCCTCTGCAAGGCTCCTGACACTCCACAGAGAAGCCCTGCCCATTGCTGGGTCCCAGGGCAATCACGTGGAGGCCATTCACAACAGACACATTTGACAGGCGAGAAACAAACCTTTGTTCTCGAAAGTTCCATCGGTTTTACTTTATCTTCACTGTCACATACAAATAGTCAAATAGGATAACTGAAAGAATTCCTCATCTAATTACACTGACAAAGCCATCATTAAAAACACCACCATAAATAAAAACTGCCTTTGGCAAAGTCACTGGCATACAGTTGTTTCTTAGTAAATGTCTGTTTAATAAATGATGGGTAAATGAGAGAGATGTGAATTTTCTACCCATGCCAAATGGGTATTTACAAACATCATTTGTATCACAGGTTGTAAATGATATGCAGTGAACTTGATCTTATTTTTATTTTATATAATGTATACTCCTTGTGCTAAGTTGCCTCAGTCATGTCTGACTCTTTGTGACCCCATGGACCGCAGCCCACCAGGCTCCTCTGTCCATGGAATTCTCCAGGCAAGAATACTGGAGTGGGTTGCCATGCCCTCCTCCAGGGGATCTTCCTGACCCAGGGATTGAATTGCATCATTTATGTCTCCTGCATTGGCAGATGGGTTCTTTACCACTAGCACCATCTGAGAAGCCCATATAATGTATACATGATATACATAATATAATGACATATAACAATGATATATTGTAAGCATGATAATATATAATGCAGCATAATATATAACATATATAATGATGTTTTCCATTCTGCTTTAGAAAAAATGGGTGAATATATACATACATACACTCACATACATAAAACAGTGTGATACACGCTAGGGAATATTCACTGATTTTTATCTAAAACAAAATGCCAAATATAAGACTAAAGGAAGATTGATGAATAAATGGAAGATTTGGATTTAATTTATGTTCATTTATGTATGTGTGTGTATTTATGTTTAGTATATTTTTCTGAAGAAAATTTATGAATAAGTACAAGATTTAGAAAAGATGCTTCAGATTATCCACATTAAAATGTCAAAGTATCAGTAAAATGGACAAATGAAACTGTGAAATGGTGGGAATGTTACAGAAGCTTTATAATCCATCTTAGTTGCTAAAGTACTATGGCTAAATTTAAAAAATAAATACATTTATACTAGCAGTAGTTACCAGCCTGAATGTGAAAGCGAAAGTTGCTCAGTCATGTCCGACTCTTTGCGACCCCATGGACTGTAATCCATGGAATTCTCCAGGTCAGAATTCTGGAGTGGGTAGCCTTTCCCTTCTCCAGGAGAACTTCCCAACCCAGGGATCGAACTCAGGTCTCCTGAATTGTGGGCGGATTCTTTACCAACTGAGCTGTCAGGGAAGCCCGGTTACCTGCCTAGAGTTGTATAATGAGTCATTGGTAAAACCATTTCTGGATCTATAAATTCTCATTTTTCATTTCCAAACTGGTTTTAAATAATCACACGCTGTCTCACAAATGAACCAATTCTGCTGAACTGACCCTCTGGAAATTGCAGCAATTTAATGGTTTATTTAACAGAACAAATGTATGTAATCAGTTCTTGCTGCTATTAAATAAATAACTAGAGGGAGAACAAGTTATCTTGGAGGGTATTCTTTTTTTCTTAATTTAACCATTTGTCAGTTAATAGTCCTATATACTTCTCACAAAGTGTTTGATTTTCACATACTTTTAAGGAAAACTGAAAAGGATCAACAACATTTTAACTAGCTTCCACGTGCTCAGGGTAAAGTTTACAGTGAGAAACATAACTATCTATAGGTAGTTACCTAGGTTTCTAGAATTCACTAATTAGGAATAAATCCCTCTTCTAGGAATACTAGAAATCTAAGACAGTTATAATTACTCTAAAATCAAACAGACTTAAAAATAAAGTATTTCCCTTTATATCCAATATTGTTGCTGATTTTTGTTTTGTGACGTTTAATCAGTTACCAACAAGGCTACTCTAAGTGTGACGTTATATATAGAAGATTTTATCTTTTAAGAAATATTGTGCACATAACTAGATTGAAAGGAAATGTTTGTATGTTTAAATATATTCTTGCATTTACAATTAAAGACTTTAAGAAATTGCTTACATACATTAATGAAAGAGAGATGCTACTTTAGGATGACATCAAACCAAACTAAAAACAATTCAATGCTTGATGTCAGCATCTTTGTCCACTGTACTTCAGAACTATGTAAGTAAACATGGATTTTAGAAAATAAATTTAAATACTGGAAACCCATACCTTAATTCATAATGTATGATGAGAATCAAGCCTAAAAACTAGATTTATAATATAGTATCAGTAACGCTCTTACCATCTGCTCTGTTTTGTTTAAAGTTGAGAATATAAACATTGTTTTCCATTTTTCTTTCCTTGGATTGTCATAAAATAGCTCACATTCATCTTCAACAGAAGTATTCAACTTACTCCAGGTCTATAATTCTCTGATACTTAGATTTAACTGTATTTTCACTTTACAGACAGGACCTTCTTCTAAGATGCACCACTGCCTGACTGATAATCAATGAAGATGTAGCTAGTGATCCAGAACCACAATGAGCAAGACAAGAAGCATCTAACTGAAAATAATTTATAGAATCTGAAAGGTTCACTAAATCTTCTGCCCCTACTATCCACATTTACATGAAAGCAAATAAGATGTCGAAAACAGAAAAGTACCATACAATACTCACATAAGTGTTAAATGTTTGTAGTTAGAGAGTTCCTTAGGAATCAGGGTAAACTGGTTCCCATCCAGATACCTAAAAACAAAGAAAATATTATTTTTTTTAAAAGTAACAGTAGTGAATCAGAAAATAGTTGAGCAATATTTCACTCTTAATTGAAGCAAGGAGACATTTGACAATTTTAGCTTTAAGACGTCATGTTCCCAGATAGGATTGCGATTTAACAGGAGTAGAGAAAAAACACACACACAGTTGTCCAATCCAGTAGAATTCTTCTGTGGATTACTTACGCTAAATTATAAAACCAAGGAGACTGGTGAGTCCAGTCCTTTGTGCTTTATCTAGGCAAGGCATGTATCCAACCATTTGTGTCAGCAAGAAGCGCCAATCAGTCAACCGTATTTTTAATCAGGCTTCAGCGTACTTGTGTCTATGTGGGACCAATACCATGAAATGCATTCACTACTGGCAGAAACTTGTTACTACTGACAAGACCAATCTTCACTGCCTTATTGTATCAATATGCTTAGTAAATAACAAAGGGTGATTGAACGGATATATTTAGGAATTTTAATGTAATTAGATTTCAGTTTAAAAAGATCTTAAAAATAGTTTTTACCCTTGTATATTTGCTTGGTGATATTAATTTTAGGAGGTTTCATAGAAAATTATGACATCTAATGCACAAAAACAGTACACTTATGTAAAAGTAATTAATAATCAAATAAAACATGTTAGTAAAATTTCCCTTTCTGACTAGAGTCAACAGAATGATGAGAAAATAAGGGCTAATAGGCAAAACACAGAAATAAATCCTTAAAGGTATATCCATGATATCACACACACAAAAATAATTCCATCTCCTTCCAAGGCTGTTCAGCAACTTGGCCATCTGGTTATAGATGTGTTCACAAACAATTCTGCCACAGCAGGTATGTAGCCCTACTGCTCCACGGCTGTGGCCTATCTCCAGATCTGAGATTGACATTCATATTTTTGCTGGATACACAAGCAGCTGAGAAATTTTCTAAGATGACAAGCTATTTCAAATATTTCAAAATGATAAAAGTTATATAAAAGGCAGAAGTTATCAAAATATGTAATAAATGTGTGACGAAGAGTCAGACTTTTGTTAGGACTTCTTATGTCTATTCAAATTTTCTGACTTTCTCTTATTTCAACTCCTCTCCCCTTTCTTTTCTCTAGCTAAGAATATTGGTACCACTAGAGGGAAGCATAATCCCATATACTTCAGGACTTTCCCTTTATTCCAGAAAGCATCCTAACACAAAGCTAAAATTTTTCAGAAAGTGCACTATGGTTGCTTACATATAAAACAATCTAAGAGGGAAAGTACATGGAAATGATTAAAAATAACGGATGCCATTTGTTCAGAATTGTTCACTGCTACATACTTATTTTTTCCAAATTCTTTAATAATTTAATATAATATGCACATGGAAATTTTCTCATACATGCATATATGTTACTGGAAAGAGGGATCCTGTTGAGGTGGTATGGTTCTAAGAAAAACTCTTGGGGCAGTAAAGCAAGAATGCACAGAGGTGAGTTAGTATCTTCTTCACTTCTAGAACATATTTTCTTTTAAAAAGTAACTTTTTAATAATTTATAGAGGAATAGATTGAAGATTCAACTATCTGACAGAAGAAACACATAGATGGCATAGACCAATCTAGCAGGTTCTCAGATATAGTTTAATAAGGAAGTTAAAAGACAAACTACTGCACAATTGCACTCATCTCACACTCTAGTGAAGTAATGCTCAAAATTCTCCAAGCCAGGCTTCAAAACTACATGAACTGTGAGCTTCCAGATATTCAACCTGGAGTTAGAAAAGGCAGAGGAACCAGATATTAAATTGCCAACATCCACTGGATCATTGAAAAAGCAAGAGAGTTCCAGAAAAACATCTACTTCTGCTTTATGGACTATGCCAAAGCCTTTGACTGTGTGGATCACAACAAACTGGAAAATTCTTAAAGATATGGGAATACCAGACCACCTGATGTGCCTCTTGAGAAATCTTTATGCAGGTCAAGAAGCCACAGTTAGAACTGGACATGGAACAACAGACTGGTTCCAAATCGGGAAAGGAGTACTTCAAGGCTGTATATTGTCATTCTGCTTATTTAACTTATATGCAGATACATCATGAGAGACGCTGGCCTGGATGAAACACAAGCTGGAACCAAGACTGCCTGGAGAAATATCAATAACCTCAGATATGCAGATGACACCACCCTTATGGCAGAAAGTGAAGAAGAACTAGAGTCTGTTGGTGAAAGTGAAAGAGGAGAGTGAAAAAGTTGAATTAAAGTTCAACATTCAGAAAACTAAGATCATGGCATCTGGTCCCATCACTTCATGGCAAATAGATGGGGAAACAGTGGAACAGTGAGAGACTTTATTTTTTAGACTCCAAAATTACTGCAGATGGTGATTGCAGTCATGAAATTAAAAGATGCTTGCTCCTTGGAAGAAAAGCTATGAGCAAACTAGACAGCATATTAAAAAGCAGAGACATTACTTTGCCAACAAAGGTCCGTCTAGTCAAAGTTATGGTTTTTCTAGTAGTCATGTATGGATGTGAGAATTGGACTATAAAGAAAGCTGAGTGCAGAAGAATTGGTGATTTTGAACAGTGGTGTTGGAGAAGACTCTTGAGATGCCCTTGGACTGAGAGGAGATCCAACCAATTCATCCTAAAGGAAATCAGTCCTGACTGGTCATTGGAAGGACTAATGCTGAAGCTGCAACTCCAATACTTTGGCCACCTGATGCAAAGAACTGATTCATTTGAAAAGACCCCGATGCTGGGAAGGATTGAAGGCAGGAGGAGAAGGGGATGACAGAGGATGAGATGGTTGGATGGCATCACCGACTCAATGGACATGAGTTTGAGTAAAGTCCGGGAGTTGGATACGGACAGGGAGGCCTGGTGTGCTGCAGTCCATGCAGTTGCAAAAAGTCAGACACGACTGAGAGACCGGACTGAATTGAAAATTATTTGATGGGAATCTGGTAAAAGGACAAAGGCATGGGTCAGTTAAATGGTAGAAAAGGGATTCAGCATCAAAGATGATCTAAATGTTATGCTGAGTATTATGGTCTTGGTTGGGTTATTCTTAGAATCAATTTGCCTATAGAATACTCTACAAGCATCTAGCTTCTCAACACTGGATGGCTAGTAATCTTTTGAAATAGATACATATCAAAATAACAATTAACATTTTAATTACACACACATATAAAGCAGGTCTCATAGTTAACTAACAACTGTGATTGGTACCGAGAGAGAGAAACTGAACACTTAACAACAGCTCATTCTTAGAGGGATGATCACACACTTTTTCTGTAAGTGTCAATTAAAGACCAAATTACAATTCGTAAAACTGCACATGATTTGAAAACAAGTTCTTTGATAACTGAAGTGACATCTTCTTGAACCTCATTACTTACATTCCAGGTTGCCAAAAGTTTATCAAAATTACTGGTTTGTTGTGCATGAATTACAGGTACACATCTGCATGAATTCCATTTTTGATACACAGTTTAACACAGTCGAAAAATAAACAGAGGCGAAAGACTCCATCACATATCAAGCATCTGCCCCGGATCTTTGGTATAGAGATACTGGAATCGGGCAGAGCCTGCGTGCAGCATTGTTCAGGCAGTTGATGCTTTGATTTATTCCATTCCACACATAAAGCAGGAGGCAGCTAAGCAAGTGTGCGTGGCGCTTAGTATCCTGTGTATGTATGGTGGCCATGTAATTTGTGGTTATATATCAGTTCTGCAAGTGTTAGGGATCACTGGCCCCACATCCTTCCTAAAGGACTCTGATTCAAGTCCAAAGGGCACTATCTCTTTTTAAGGCTGAGGATTATGTCAGCTTCTTCTACACCCTACATATTTATGTATCTCCTGTGGTGAGATATTCTCTAAGGGGACACGGGGTAAAGAATAATTAACCATATGAAATATTCCAGTCACTGCAGATAAACTAAAGATGTAGAATTTCTCAAGGTGCATTTGATAGAACGTTGGCCTTGCAAGATAGTCCATGAGAAAAGGGCTGTGGAGACAACCAGTTGTGGGAGGCACACTATGGCTTACCTCCCCCCTGGGAGCTCACAGCGCACCTTTGCATGATAGAGGCACTGGGTGATCCTACAGTGCAAAACAAAGAGAAACCCACAACCAGCCTTTCCCAAGGGGACCTGAACTAGCTCTTTGCTTAGGGTTTTATATGATACTAATGAATGGCCCATGGAATGAATGTACTTTGCAAATAAGAATCAAGAGATCTTTGTTTGGTCTCCATTTCCCGTGGTGTGTGAAACAGCACTCATTCAGGAAAAGGGAGAGATGAGCTCTACTTACAGCTCAGTGACGTCTCTTGGAATTCCTTTGGGCAAGATCTTCAAGGCTTTGTTGCTACATCGAACCACTGTGTCCAAGCAGGCACACTCCGCAGGACAGCGAGAGAGCGGGGAACAGCTGTTGTCATCATTTCCTAAATTGCCAAAAGATACAGAGGAAAACCGGATTTGTGGCTCTGAAAATGCCAGAAGGGATTTTATGCCTTCAGTTTAACAAACACAAGAGACTTTAGCCATCCAACGATAGGGCACTAAGGATTTACAAATCGACACTGTATGTTCTGTGTAGGGCTCTTTTCAGACTGCCTAGGGCAGAGTTCTAGAAAACAATTCACAGTTAGTATTATCAATACGATTACAATGTTACGTTCTTTGTTCAGTTGTTTACACTTTTTATTAGAATTATAATTTTAATTAGAATATATAAATGTAAACTGAATTATGGAAAAATTGTAAGCAGACATGAAGAGACAAAAAGGGACAGATTATTTTTTAAAAGCTTAGCAAAAAATGTATGGGTCCCTCATTTGAAAATATAGAGCTCAAATGAACTCCACTTTTTGGCAAAATAATAGCACCTACATTCTACCTACATTACAGGCCTGTTATGAGAATCAAATGCAATGATATATAGAGAGTATTAAAAACTGAAAACTATTATTTTTGTTACGTTTACTAGAATTTCTATTTTATGAGTCAAATGCCTTTATCACTTAAAAATGGTAATTACTAAAACAGATGCTTAGAATAATAAAGAAAAGCAAAAATGAAGCTATATAAATAGTATCAACCACAGGTTGAAAATTGGAAAATCTTTAAAAATGTTCAGAAACACATATCAAGTAGAGTTAGATGTGAATGAACAGTTGGAGCAAGTAAGTGCCTGTTGCTTAAAACAAAATAAAACCGCAAAACAAAGCAAAAAAAATGCATAATAACTACAGCTATCCATTACCTGAACTATGAAATGCTGCATATGCCCTATAGCATCGGAACAGTCACCAGAGAGTGTCTGGTGATCAAAGCCCTGGCTGGGCCTTCTTACCATCGTCACAAGTGAAGTCCTGAATGGCCACATCCTGGATGGGGATTTCTTTGAGGAAATAGGGCTTCTGACATCGAGGATTTCCTGTTACAATTCTTTTCTTCCTGAGCCATTCTCCCAACCAAGCCAGGTAGCAGTTACAGTTGAAAGGATTGGCCAAGAGGTTTCTAAGCACCACATGCAAACAATGCAGAGTTAAATTTAGGGGTCTGCTTTTGTACTTCTCAAAATTCCATGCTACCATTTTCCCACAACACACCACCCCCAATTCATGCTCAGTCACATACAACATACAGGATGCATTCGCTGGCTAACAGATTTATGTCTGGTACTTAAACAATAAAAACAATATTTTCATATGAGAATTCTTCAAATAATTACATATGAAAAATAAAGTGAAGGTGGCAATTCAGAGTTTATGCAGGGTATCCTGATGGATATCTCATTTAGAGATAATTTAAACTTGTCAGAGATCTGACTTGCTGTCAAACTTCTCTACACTGATAATGCAGTAATTTAATATAAAGATGAAGGCTGATTACCTTATATTATTGAGTTTAACCTGACAACAGCTATTTCATTAATTTGTCATCTCAAGATTTCCATCTCTTATTTGCTCTAGGGAATAGGTTTCCCATCTAAACTGACAGCTGAGTTGATTAAATGCCAGTTATAAAAATGAATTTATTTCTACAAATCTCAATACTTTTGGCATTGCACCACTTCAGCACTAACCTATTGACAATCCCATTATTTATAAACACGGCATCTTTAACATGCACAAATTAGTCACTCGATGGAAAATGTCACATTTTATGTGGAAAGAGGATTAAATACGTTACTGATGGATGGATATTTCCTTCAAATTATTTCTTCTGGGATTTCAGCTATGTTAAACATGATTTTTTTCCTTCTAACTACCTTTTCAGTTAAATTAGTATATTTAGATGCCACTCTTACCAGAAAGCCATATCAGCTGTAAGATTTATCATTTCAGATACTGCTTTTTTTAGATACTTACATACAAGGGGCTTAAAATACCCTTGTTTGTTTTGGAGAGTTTGTTTTCTGACACTTTCTGAGTTCTGCCTGTATACCTACAAATATTCTTTATTCTTTGACTGTCTACATAAAATGTGCTCTTGGATAGGCTCACCCTATTTCTTTAATATCTTCTTAATATCATAGTAAATGCCCTATGGTGAGTTTTTATTGTCGGTCTGTTCATCATAATCTATCTCCTGTCATTGTGAATGATCCTTTGAGTACAGTTTGTTGGCAATAACCCTATCAACTCTGTTTTATGATACTTGTATGGCAAAGACACCAATGTGAGAACACTGGGGAAAAAATACATTTCTCTCATTTGCAACTCAATCAAATTATAAGATTACCATTTACAAATTAAGCCACATCACACTGTTATAAATAATTCACTGAAAAATACTATAATTTTTGTTAAATTTTAACATAAGATAGCAGGCAATATCGTAAGAAATATTAAAATAAGTTTAACATGATAAATTTGTCCTTAAAAATACCTGTCTTTAATCCTATGTTTATGAAACTCTAAGTAATGCATTAAAATGGTATCAATAAAAGTAATAAATATCAAACACTGGTTTAATTAATACATCAATGAAGACTATATTTCATACTTACAAAGTAGATAAAGAATGGAGAGTATCAAAAGCTCCTGGTGCAATGGTAGTAATCTGATTATCATATAAAGAAAGCAAACGCACAGAGCTGAGTCCTATGAAACTGTCATTCCCTACACAGCTTATGCGATTACTTCTCAACATCCTGAGGGGGAAAAATACAACATCGTTAAGGAGATAAAATATCTATTTTGCCTATCTGAAGACCACAATAACTCCTCTTTGCAAATGCATAGCATTCACTCTTGCTTTCTGAATGTTCTCCTGTCATAAGGAACTGCTGATATGTACAGTCATTTCCCTGTATCCCTGATGGATTGATTCCAGGACCCCCTGCATATACCAAACTCATGGCCCTCCATATCTGCAGATTCTGCATTCACTGCAGATGCTTGAATCTGTGGATGCAGAATCCACAGATGTGGAGAGCCAGTCACGCTAAGAAACCTGTGCAAGAACAAAATGCAGTGATAACACTCGGTTACAAAAACTCAAGAGTCTCAATATGGGCTTACAACCACATCTAATGAAGGCAGAATGTTTCCCTTTGATGGTACAATTATGGTAGCATCATTACATAATATCCTGATTCACTCACACCTCTCTAAGCCCTGGAAGCCCTGTGATTTGTGTATTCTCTGAAACATTACATTTGCTGCTGAACAGAAAGGAGGCAGAACAGAATCAATAGCCAGAGCGGATACAGGACTAAGGGCATCTCAGGGACTTACAGCCAAGTCAATGTCAACAGTGGCTGGGGGAGCCAAATTTGACTGAGCTTCCACAAAGCCTGTATAAACTATTTTATTTGTTTTGAGTTTTAGAATTTAAAAGGAGACAACAGTTAAGCCCAGTTGTTCACAATGAAGCTTAAATCGGTTTCTTTTGAAAGAAATTCTGACCATTTTTTCTTTAGTCACTGACATTAGTAGGATTAAAACTTTTATAATTTCCTCATCACTGCTAAAGTTCTGGTGGTTCTCAATTCTGTTCGCAAACTGTTTCTTTGCAGGGCTTAGAAGGGAATTAAAAGCTTCTTTAAAAATCCAGTGTAAAAATAAATAGTTGCCATAAACTTCATTCAGAATTGCTAAAAAGTTAATATTTTCCTTAATTTTTCTAGATGTGGTTGACCACCCTGTTAGAAGACTGCAAAAATAGCAACAAAACTTTCCTTTAAAATTCTACACTGTCCTCTAATAAATTAAAAGTACCAGCTTTTGCATTCTGCGAAGTTACAGATAACAAGAAAGGATAATGCCCTCCTTATCAAGGTATTGTTTTGCATTTGGAAACAAATGCACAACAGAAAAGTATGACTATCAGCACCATCCTTTGTCATAAATAAATAAGAACATTTGGTCTTAATCTTTTTGGAGTCACAGACTTCTGGGAAAAGTTGAAAAAAGCTTTGCTTTCTGCTGCTGGAAAAATCTGTAAGCACACATATGTACTACATTTTGCCTGCAATTCCGGGGCTTCAAAGACCCACCGAAATATGTGCATGTATGACTAAGAGGTTTACTAGTCCTAAAGGATTGAGAAGTCGACAGGCAGTGAAGGGGGACGGGTCTTGTCGAAATCTTCATAGCTCTAAGCTGAAAGATACCCCTTAAAGCAATAGCTGTGTCCCAGTAAACCCACTGAAGGCCTTTCAATACCTTTAGCTTGTCTCTAAAGGATTTGTTTTGCAGCTTGAGGCACAGTGGGATTAAGTAGAGAGTTAGTGGGTGTCTACCTCAGATGCCTAAACACAGGAGGCATAAAGCATTTCTAGATATATAACGAAGGTGAAAACTGAATTTAGAGAACTTGTCTCATAGAGAGTCCTGTGACTGGAGCTAGTCAGAAAGAAATTCTTTGATAAACTCCTTAGAGTGCTCTTCTGGGCTGAATTGTATTCCCCTAAAACTCATATGCCGAAGCCTTGCATGCATGCTCACTCAGCTGTGTCCATCTGTGACCCCAAGGACTATAGTCTGCCAGGCTCCTCTGTCCATGGGATTTTCCAGGCAGGAATATTGGAGAGGGTTGCTATTTCCTCTTCCAGGGGATCTTCCTGATCCAGAGATAAAACCCACGTCTCCTGCATTGGCAGGCGGATTCTTTATCACTGAGCCACCTGGGAAGCTCCAACCCCAGATGGGACTGGACTGCACTTGGAGATAGGGGCTTTAGGGAGCTAGTTAAGGTGAAATGGTGGTTCAGATAGTAAAGTGGCTTCCCTGGTTGCTCAGATGGTAAGGCAGCTGCCTGAAATGTGGGAGACCCAGGTTCGATCCCTGGGTCAGGAAGATCTCCTGGAAAAGGAAATGGCAACCCACTCCAGTACTCTTGCCTGGAAAATCCCATGGACAAAGGAGCCTGGTAGGCTATAGTCCATGGGGTCACAAAGAGTTGGACACGACTGAGCGACCTACCTCACTAAGACGAAATGAGATTCTAAGGGTGGAGCCCTGAACTGATTGGGCTGGTGTCCTTAGAGGAAAGGACACCAGAGCTCTCTTGTCCCACACACAGAGGAAAAGCCATGTAAGGACACAGACAGAACGTGGCCATCTACAAGCCAAGGAAGGAGTTCTCTCCAGAAACCAATCATCTCAGCACCTTGATTTTGGAATTCTAGCCTCCAGAACGATAGGAAAACAAATTTCTGCCCTTTAAGTCATTCAGTCTGTGGTATCTTGTTATGGCAGCCCAAGGCTGACTAAAGCAAGCAGAGTTACAGACAGACCTCTCGCCTCCCCTTGAATCCCCTTGTACAAGCCCTTGTGTCTTTGTCTTTTGAAGTAAAAGGCTAACTCAAGAGTTGATGATTACGAAATATGAAGATACAGAAACAAATAGCCTGAAGAATTGTTAGGCTAGGGAACTGGTAACAATTTAGACCATAATTCTGCCACATGGCAGTTTCACCGAACTCCCAGTTTCTTGAAAGATACAGATACAGGCCTGATACACATTCCTAAGTTGCTTTTTAACAGGAGGTAAACTCCCTTCAGGTAAAAACTGCTGACCCTAGAACTGGCTGAAACCAGAAAATCGATGATGCTTGAAACTTAACCTTGATGCCAACCAGTCCAAGAACAGTCCACGAGCTGATCACGGCCTACCTCCTTGAACATTATAAAACTCCTCATTACCTACTCCAAGGTGGGTCCCACGGTCTTGATGGCATTAGCCCTCTGTGGCCTCCTTAGCCTGGCAAAGCAATAAAAGCTACCCTTTTCTACTTCGCCAATATCTTTCTCCACCTTTCTATTCGGCAATGGTGAACAGAGACTGAGTTTTGGCAAACACCCGCCGTTGCCCACCCTGACACACACTGCCCCTTTAAGGAGAAGGCTCTAGTAATATCAGTGACTCAGCCACCATCTAAGAAGGCAGGCTTCTGCCTGTTGCAGGACTTAGTTTTGCCAAGTCACTGAGACAGCTTACGGGAGGGGAATGGGGCAGGAGTAGATGTAGTCACCTGCAGTATAACTTCTCTGCCCTCCTTCTACACACTCCCAGTATCTCCTCCATAAAAAGACCAAAGGGATATTTGCATGACATTTTTCACTTTGCTGGGACTCCGAGTTAGCCCGTGAGAGGGGCCGGCAGGTTGCAGGCTGGTTGTGCTGAGTGGTTTGTCTCCAGGCTACCGTGTGTGCCTTTCACGGACAGGTGCTTTTTTGAGTGGGATGTTAATTGGGATGCTATAGAATGCTGGGGCAAAGTCCTCTCCCTCGCATCTGATAAAGGGCAGGCATGAACTCCCTTGGGTCTCAGTTCCCCTGGGCGTGGCTTTTGGTGCCTTCACGGGCTAGGGTAGGCATTTAGGGGAGACATGGAGTTTAGCCTCTCTTCACTGCAGGTCCCAAGGGCTGCTTCTTGCTTACAACTTCCTTCGTACCTTCCGAAGGTTTCAGATTTGTTGGTGTTTCTTCCAATGTGTAGGCCACCACTTACACCAAACATATTTATATGCTTTCAAGGTTATAAAAACTACATAAACACACTGAATGAAAATTCAGGTAACTCAAGGTGTTGTCCTTACTCGTCAATTCAAGCAACATTTTCCTGGGCCAAAAACCTTTTAGAAACATATAAGATTTCTTTTCCCAGCTTCCCTATCCCTGAGTAAGTAGACATACTCTTAACATGTTTTCTTTGAATTAGATAGTAAAAGAGACACCAGCAGCCAGTTTCTCTTTTTTTCACTAAGACCTTGAAAGGGAAGATGAAGTCTCGAGCTAGGCTTATTCTGCAGATTTGGAATGGGCTCTGAAGCTGGTGACCTTGGCCCAAGACATAGTAATAGACAGAGGAATTTGAATAAAAGGAAAGAGAATGATCATTTTGAGGAAGAAAAGGGAGCCAGATCTGTACAAGCACTGGAACCAAGATGATCTTTTTTGCTGAGGATTCAATAGCCGGGAGAGACTCTATCGATCATTTGTAAGCAACATACTGAAGCCAGAGATATTGGAGTCAGGAATTGTTTGCCTCTAAAATATGTATTTGTGGGTGTGTGAGAGAGAGATTGAGAGGAATAGAGAGACAGAGAGATGGGGAGATGAGGAAGAGCAGGAGCTACTCCCCCTCCCAGGAATATGAAGAACTGGGAATGACAACTCTGTGTTAGAAAAATCACAATGCAAATGAGAATACTTACAAAGTCTTGAGGCTTTCCAAGCCCTTGAACATCTTATGCTGAACATTTTCCAAACGATTACTCGTGAGAAGTATTTCATTCACGCCAGATGCGCCTTCAAACGCTCCCTCTTCAATGTCTGTGATCTTATTGTTGCTAAAGTTTCTAAGTAAAAATGATTGAAACAAATATTTGAAACAATTTCTAACAATAAGGGCACCAAGCAATGCGTCTGATCATTTTCTTTTACTGAACAACCCATCTTGCACAAAACCTCTAAGCTCTTCACGGCCTGGCATTCCCAAGGTTCTGAAAAATCACCACTTTCTGATTCCATCAAGCCAAAGTGATAATAATACAAGCAGGAAACATCTATGCTGAAAGGTGCCAGCCCAATCAGGGATCCACCAGGGCCCCCAGAAATATAAAAACCTTGATGCCAGGTACTGCATTGTGTAAACTTTCATGTTTGCCACCACACTTAATAAGTAACTTTTTTCCAAAGAAATGCCCCTGATTTAAACAGTTTAATGAATTCATTACTCAAAGAAGGCAACTGAGTAGAGAAAAGAAGGAAAAATTAGAATGTGTTGGACTTAGACAACATCATAAATGTATCTGAATATGCCATTGTGCCCATAACCTCTCATGTAATAATGTGTCAGAACAACCAAATTAACTGCCCACATTCTGTATGATACAAAATATTAATGCTTGCCCAGAGGGCAAGAACATCCAGTTGAGGTAGGTAACATCTTCCTAGAGATTTTTTTCTTTCTCAAGGCCCGCTCCAAGACCAGTGATGCCCACAAAATAAGGATCATTTTTAGGTATCATTTTATTCCTTTCAGAGCACTGCACATAGCAGCCTCTGAATAAATATGTATTGAATTGAAAAGCACTTTACAGCTAAAAAGAAAAAGCAGTCCGCCTCAGTGAGAAAGGAGGACGTTTAAGAATTTAGAAACGCTTTGGGAGGCAGTATAATGTGCAGGCCAAGTGCACAGGAAGTACATTCGGTCCGCTCTGCCATTTCCACTCTGTCTGCCTGTGGCTCAGTCACAATGCGACAGCACAGATATCATGAAAGTATGCTTCTCTGCTCCTCCTGGTGTTTCCTGTTACGTTGACAGTGCTCCAATGGCCCTACACTCTTGGCCTCCGTCCTATCCCTCCTTCCACTATCCCCAAGGGAGCTGGATTACTGTCTGAGTGTTGCTGAAACTGCTGAGCTTAGAAACTTACTTTTAAAATATGAGTTGCAGACATGTAGTAACGCACATGAGCTATCAAGCCAGATTACCAATCATTAATTTTGACTATCTTCTAATGAAAGTTTAATGAAGCAAAAACTCAAAACAGTCGACATGAATGTGCTGAAGGAGAAATAACAGCATGGTCTGGTGACTGGTGAAGGAAGTTACAACACATTACTGAACTCATCTCTAATGCACTTAGACTGGGGGGCTCCTGCTGTGACCATGTAACAGACCAGCCGTCAGGGTTAAGGACACTAGGGTTCTGCTACGGAAAACCTGGTCGCCATCACTGACAGGCACGGAAAAGAGCAAACTACTTAGGTTTCTCTCAGAGTTTACCCTCTATTCACATCACAAGTGGTCACCATATGGACATTTCTTTGAATCTTTAATTTCCCCAATTTCCTAAGAAATCGAAGCAAAACTGTAACGGTATAAGAGAACACAACACTAGAGAAATTTTTAAAGATGGCTAATATATGGCTTACATTTTACGTAACTGAGGAAGTTTCTTAAAGATCCCTGTAGCTTCCAAAACTGTAAATTCATTATTGTTGAGGCGCCTAGGGAAAACAGAAACAGAGGAGTTTCATTCCCGAAAGTCAGGAAGAGATTAAATTTTATTTCTCGTACAGAATTATAACATTATTTAATGACGATCCAAAAGAAAAATACCAGACACGTATCAGAAAATTTGTGGGAAGGATGGATATTTTTCAATTTATCCCATATTGTAAGGATCAAAATAAAACATATTAAGAAGCATATAGTAGAAAAAACCAAAATCAAAATTCAAAGCCAACTCTTCATTCAGTAATCTGTAGAGTGTTTTTTCCTCTTTTTTTCCACTCTTACTGCTGCTTCCAGAGGCATTTTAGATCATTTTTTTCCTAGTCACTTGCTCCAGAAATGTTTTTATCAACAACTTTACTGATATACAATTTCCAGACCATACAGGCTACCCTTTTAAAGTGTAAAATTCAGTGGCTTTAAAAATATTCACAAACTTGTGCAACCATCTTTGCTTTCTAATTCCAGAACATATTCACCATCCAAAAAAGAAACCCCCTACCTGTCAGCAGTCACTCTCAATTTCCTGCCCTCTGCTGTCTCAATCCTTAGCAACCACTAATTGATCTTCTGTCTCTATAATAGATTTTCTTATTCTGAATATCTCTTATTAATAGAATCATACAAAATGTGGATTTTTAGCCTGGCTTTTTTAACTTTGCTTAATTTTTATAAGATCTTTCCACGTTTAGCATAGATCGGTACTTCATTCCATTTTATGGCCGAATTATATTTTGTTGTGTGGATATACCACATGTGTTTATCCATTCATCAGCTGATGGATATCTGCGTTGCATCCACTTCTTGATGATTACAAGTAATCCTGCTAGAAACACTGGTGTACAAGATTTTGTGTAAATGTATGATTTCAATTCTCTTAGCTATATACATAGGTGTGAAATCACTGTGTTGTGTGGTAAAGCTATTTAACCATGTTAGCTACCTCAGGAAAAGCTAAACTGCTTTTCAAAAGGGCCGGATCATTTTACATTTCCACCGGCAATGTATGAGGACCCCAATTTCTCTCATCTGTTACTGTCTTTTTTAAAAGCCATTCCAGTGGATGTGAAGTGCTACCTCACTGTGGTTTTCATTTGTATTTTCCACATGCCTAGTGATCCTGAGCACTTAATCATGTGCTTATTGGTCATTTAGATATCTTCTTTGGAGAAATATCCATACACATAATTTGATCACTCTTTAGTCTGGTAAGGTATTTTTTTGAGTGGGGTGGCGGGAGGGAAGAACAGCCACACACGTATCTTGCAGGATCTTAATTCCTCGGCTGGGGAATTGCACCCACGCCCTCTGCAGTGGAAGCTCTACGTCTTAACCAACGAACTGATAGGGCAGTCTCAGGTAAGGTAGATTTTAATCGCTGGATTTCAAGAACTCTTTATGTATTCTGGATATGAGTTCCTTACAGATAAATGTTTTGCAAATATTTTCTTCCCAGGACTAATTTTTAAAAATCATAATTTCTTAAAACACACACAACCTTTGCTGAAAGATAAACTAGGTACTAGTTTCTAAATTCATGAGTGACAGGTAAACTTATTTTAAGTATTATCATGCTGAAAGATATAATTTGAATTGTTTGCAGAGTTATTGAACATAAATATAACTCCGTATATGACAGTAAGCACAGAGTTTGGAGATTTTATTACATGGTCACCACACATTTCTAAAGTTCTAGACCTATGAAATAGCTTCATGTACTAACAGAAATTAAAAAAAAAATCCTTGTATGACAAAACCCACTGAAAAATTAAAAAAAAAAAAATCCTTATAGCCACTAGGTAATTAGCTTCTGTCATCTTTTTGAAAGCACTGTATAATTTTTAAATATGTAAATTGATTAAAATTCATTAAGTTAACAGGCATCAGCATAGGTACTGTGGGAGATAAACTGTAAAACAATCCCTGATAAACTATAAAACAATCCCTGTCATCAAGGGGTTATAATCTAGCTGTACATGAAAGAATTATACAGGCATAAAAAGACAACCAACTTTGCAAAGCAGTTAATGACAAATACCAGATGGTGCTAGACATAAACATTACTAAGATGTTCTAAAAGTGATGAGGTTTCATTAGGTTTTTTTCTTTTTCTTTTTGGATTTTTTAAGAAACCCTAACATTAAATGTACTTTTATAAATAAGTCAGTAAAGGCCAACACAGATGGACACAGAATCTATAAATAATTCAACAAATATATTTTAGAACCTTGTATGTGCTAAGCCCTATGTTAGTATTATAAATATAGATCTGCTCACACTTTATCATTTTCAGTTTTTCCTGCTATGTTATCCACTGTTCAGAAAAAGAAAATTATCTTTTGTGTTTTATACTTGATAATCACTGAATCCTTCCACTTATGAGTCAGTGAATTATAATATAGCTGATAAAAAAGGACTCTGGTTGAATTCACAATGAACAGAGGTTCAAAATGTTGACTCCAAACTACTTTATTTGGTTGCTGAAAAGACTAAATACATTAAAAAATGATTAAGTGCTTAGAAACGGGTTTGGACACAGTGAAAGTGTTAGTCACTCAGCTGTGTCTGACTCTTTGCGACCCCATGGACCGCCGGACTTCTCTGTCCCTGGGATTTTCCAGGCAAGAATACTGGAGAGAGTCTTCTCTCTCTAGGATTGTCTTCTCCAGGGGATCTTCCCGACCAGGGATCAAACCTGGGTCTCCTGCATTGCAGGCAGATTCTTTACCACCTCAGCCACCAGCGAAGCCCTTGGACATAATTCATACCCAAGAAAGTGAGTCGCTAAATCATGTCTGACTCTTTGCCACCCCGTGGACTATACAGTCCATGGAATTCTCCAGGCCAGAATACTGGAGTGGGTAGCCTTTCCCTTCTCCAGGGGATCCTCCCAACCCAGGGATCGAACCCAAGTCTCCCACATTGCAGGCGGATTATTTAACAGCTGAGCCACAAGGAAAGCCCAAGAATACTGGAGTGGGCAGCCTAACCCTTCTCCAGGGGATCATTCCCATCCAGGAATTGAACCAGGGTCTCCTGCATTGCAGGCGTAATTCTTTATCAACTGAGCTATCAGGGAAAGTGAAAGTGAAAGTCACTCAGTTGTGTCTTGACTCTTTGCCACCCTTTGGACTATACAGTCCATGGAATTCTCTAGAACAGAATACTGGAGTGGGTAGCCTTTCCCTTCTCCAGGGGATCTTCCCAACCCAGGGATCAAACCCAGATCTCCCGCACTGCAGGCAGATTCTTTACCAGCTGAGCTATAAGAGAAGCCCAAGAATACTGGAGTGGGTAGCCTACTCCTTCTCCAGCAGATCTTCCTGACCCAGGAATCGAACCAGTGTCTCCAGCATTACAGGTGGATTCTTTACCAACTGCTCTATCAGGGAAGCCCCCAAGTAATAAGTATCAAATGGATGCATTGTTATTAGCATTATCAAGTGCTAACTGAACTTTTGAGAGTTATTTTCTGTAGATGTACCTTGGACCAGAAAGAAGAAGGAAGAGAGCCTCTAATACTTACACTTGTACGAAAAAGAGTTATGCCAATGTGTGTCAATTAAAATTAACATAATTACTGAGGATGAAAGGGCAAGAAAAGAATCCCAACGTTTTGATGCTCTCGTTCCCTCCTTCTGAAACTGGATTCTGCTGGGAGATGAACTTACAGCTCTGCAGTGTACTGGGGAATGTGGTCTGGGATCTTGGTGAGTTTTTGATTGGAGCAGTCCACTGTGGTCCCTTCGCAGCGGCACTTTTCAGGACAAGCCAAATCGGCAAAGCAGTCCCCACTTAATTTTGATCGATAATCTTCTGTACCTATTGAGGATTCAAGCCAAAAAAGAAGATACTGAGTCTGAAAGTTAGAATATTTGTTAATTTGTAGGAAGAAAAAAGTAAGGTAACTATAGATTATGCAGCAGGGAGACAACTTGGGGAATTTTGGTCAATGGATGTCAGGAAAGGGTTAAAACAAGGGCTTGGAATTTGCTGGAAAAAAGAGTAACCGGATTCACAGGACAGGAAAACATTAACAGAGTTGAGCTTTTCACAGCTGTACTTTCTGCTGATCCAGTTGTGGGCCATTCTAGCCTATTTGACAGCTAGTCACACAATGGCTACTAATCGTGAAACCGTTTATTTTTTTTCTCTGAGTCAAGAATTGAAAATGTATCCAGTAATAAACATATGCCTATGTATCATTTTCAATCAGGGCTTTCAAGGCAAATAGATGGACTCAGGTTTTTAAATTTTCTATGGTCTTTTATTATTCTCTCCCTCTCACATAATCTTCAGAAATGCTTAAAAAGCCCTCTTTTGTTCATTTGGATTTTATAAAAAGAGACAAGTCAACCCTGATTTAAGCCTCAGCAGCTTGTCATGCTGTAGAAAGCTGCGTGACGTTCCATGGTGCTTGACGGAACCATGTTTTACTCATACCTGGCAACCACATGGTTAGATCAAGCACAACAGAAAATCTCGCTACATAACCACTACACCATCCACTAGGCCAGGGGGAAGACCAAGAGGAGAGATGGAGGGAAGCAGGAGAGAGGCTACAGACGCTCTGGAAACGTAATACTGTTTACATGACATGCATTCTTCCCGCAAGAATGTGTATGACCATAGTAAGAGCATTACTACCGAAGGGTTCCTGGAAACACAAAGAAGGGGCTACACTGAAAGGCGCCTCCCGCGTTCCTCGGAACTGCAGAATGGAAACAACAGCTTTTTCGGGAACAACATCCAGGGAGAAGTTGAAGGTGCGCTACAAGGACAACAGAGAGGCTCAACAGATCTGTGGTGTCTTCTTGAAAAAAATAAAAACAAATAAGAAGGCGCAAAAGAGTGAGACTAAAGGAAGATACATCAGGATTGAAAAGGGAGGATATTATGTTTCAGATCAGACACTTTTACTTACAGCCCAAATGGTGAATTCCTGAAAAAGGAAAGATCACCCAGAAAGAAAGAAAGACAGAGCAAACCCAAGTAAGATTCACATAGTATATATATAACTCACGAAGGTCTAGTCCTTCCTCTCTGACTGTGGCAATTATTGGGGAATGGCCTGGTGTGACAGGAACCGTCAAGCTTTGTAAACTTTCATAATCATTTTGTGAAGCACAGTGGTCTTACAGGAAAAGCAATGGCATACAAGATGCATGGCACAAATTAAGTTCTTGTCAAGTCCTTTAAAAGATGAACTCTCTTTCCAAGATAAATTTTGTTCTGAGTGATCACTGTACTATCTAGATGCCATCCAGAACAGTGGTAGGCAAACAGACACGTAAAATGAAATAAAACGCAGATCATGAGATCGATCATCAAGGACTCCCACTGGAAAATTTGGACAAAACCTTAGGTCTTGTGGTTTACATGATTTTAATGACGTTTTCAACTCATAAATAATGTTACTGAATTAAAAGGAATCAGGATCTTGGAAGAAGTTCGCAAAGTTGAACATAATAGTTTCATTACATTTGGCAATTAATGTCATGACATTTACGACATGACATGAGGATCTGTCGTATTGTGGCTTAAGTTTTCATTTTAAAAGTGAAACAAAGAAAATGCAGGGAATAAAGTGTAAAATGACAGATACACGAGGTATTTTACATTGAAAATAATCTGCATTCAATGCAATGACAATAATACTTATTTTATGACTACTCTCTCAGTAAGCTTAGATTTTAATTAATATCTGGGGGTCGGGGAGAGGGAGCAGAGGCTCAAATAAATTTTCTGAGTCCTGACTTCTAGAATTACGCTTTTAAATCATGTAAACTGAATAATCAGAAATTGACAATTAAGCCATGATATCTGATAAAGAGGGTTTTGTTTTTTTTTTCTCGCAAAACCTATTTTAGCTGCTGTTAATCTTATTAACAGCATCACCGACTCAATGCATATCTGACTCGATGGATGGCATCACTGACTCGATGGGCATGAGTCTGAGTAAGCTCTGGGAGGTGGTGATGGACAGGGAAGCCTGGTGTGCTGCAGTCCATGGGGTCACAAAGAGTTGGACACGACTGAGCAACTGAACTGAACTGAATCTTATTAACAAAATTTTGAAAACCACCTGATTTTGTTCTTTACTTGGTGAATTTGAAATACTATTTCTAATTATTGAAAAAGCGTATTTAAATGTAACAGATTGAATATTTTGATAATAATTATATTAACTTCTCTAATTTGGACATTTAAGTAATATCAATGTTTTATCCTATGGGGGGGTTCTGTTTTTCAATATAACTTTTTCTGGGTAATAGTTATCAGATGACTTTCTATTTAAAAATTGGGTAAAAATAATAAATTTTGAAGATTGCCAGTGAAGGCCAATTTTTCTTTTCAACATGTTACTTCTTCTGGAGCCAGTGTAATATACAAAATATTACTGATCATTCAAGTCAAAATATGTGATAAAACAAAATCGGTTAAATGCATAAAATTATTCATATTATAATTCAACAATGGGAAGCAAAGTATAGTTCCTTAAAATAGAGACCAAACCTAGAATTCTTAAGAGAAAAGGTGTTCTTTTTTCCACTAACAGTTTAGAAATATCTTTTTTTAGAACTATTAAAATATTTTATAGTTTAGAATATACCCAGGAGATTACAAATGTAGCCAATAAGTTACTAACATGTATTTTTAAATAATAGTTTAAACAAACAAGTCAAGAGGCATTTTACACAATTGGCAGGCAAGGAAGAAATAAGTAAAGAAACATACTTCAAAGAGCTAGTTCTAGAATCATCAGCTTTGACAGTGTTAAGACTGCAGTGATAAAATATTTCAATTATTTTTCTAAGAAACACTCCATTCAACTAAGTTATTCAAGGCACTGGGTGCTCATGATACTTTCAGGATGGATGTCAATCCTGCTTTCATGGAGTTGTTATACTACGAGTCCAAAGATGCAAAAATTTCAGATCATAAACAAAGTACAGCTGCACATAAACCAGTAGGAAGCTGATGCTTTGGTATAAAAAGTGAAGCACAGCAAACTAAGTAAAGCAAAAAGTAAGGGATACTTTTTTAGTATAGAAAAATCTCTATAAAAGAGTAAATCTCATGATTGAAAACACAGTTTTGTGTGTTTGTGACTGATTGCATGTAGAACTAGTTCTTTGACAACAGAAAGGTCTGTCTTTAAAACCAGCTCAAGAAGCTATATTTTAAAAACAGGTTGAAAGGTCAGATATACAACATAAGGAGAGAAAATGATTTAAGTAGAAAGCCATAGGTTCAAACATTTTAGCTACTGTGAGAAATTTTAGATAATGTGCCAGAGTGAGAGAGAGAGGAAAAAAAAGTGGAAGTTTAATAATATATATGTTTAACATCAGAAGCTGCATGCAAAGGTCAGGTTTTCAGGAAACAGTTACTAGTGATCTATGCAGAATCTAGCTACAGAGTATCCACTGGACTTTTGAAAGCATGCATATCAAAGTTTTAGAAGCTAGGTTTTATAAGTGAGGAAAAGGTGTCTGCAGTTAGTCCTACTACCGAGCAAAACCTACCTGGAATGAAATACTGTTCTTTAGCTAAATAAAAAAAAGAGAAAAAAAATAGAAGATGCACCTGAATGTCAGCAAGCAGAGATATGAGTTATATTAGATTAAGAATGGACTAAAGTTACTATAGATAATTAAGTGAAAAAAATGTATATTCACAGCAGTGGCTGAAGTATAACCATGAGTAGAAATGCATCTAGAATCATGGACAATAAACGGCTTGTTTTGATATTAGCTTTTTAGTATGAATTAACTGCCGAATGTGAAATAACGCCTGGAATAGTTAGGTAGTGTACTACCCAAAACATAAACAATGCATTTTATTTTGAGAAAATAGAAAGGATTATACCAAAGCAAATAGTAAATTTCAATGAACTAAGTTTTCTCTTTAATATTAATACAATGCACCTATTTTCACTTTTTATAAGTAAATGCAATATTCCCAAAGTGTTAAAAGATGGCCTTTTAGAAAAAAAAATATATATTCTCACAGTTCTAGTCAAAATGTGAGAACATAAAGCTAGAAACAAAACATTGCTTTCCTGTGAGAAGCAAGGAATTCAGAGTATTCTGTTTCCCCCTACTTCTGAACCTGAGCAAATCAAGTAACTAAGTCTCAGTTCACTTTCTCAGAGAAATAGACAATTAACTACTTCACTGTTGCTCAATGGAAAACAATACAACAGACACGAGATTTAACAGGCACTGAGTTAGAAGGCCATTGTTAAATTCAAACCGTGGGATTACAGCCTGAAGTACCCAGGCATCTTTCTTCCTTTATTTCTTCTGCTGGATAGTGTGTTAAAAAGGTTACATGTAGGGATTCTATGTGAATGGTGTCTACAGTTCTCTTTATATTTTTCTTCATGGGCAGAAGAAAAAGAAATACAGTTCTGTAATGTTTGGCAATTTAGTCGAAGGTCAGCTGTCTTTACATCTCATTAACTACTGTTTTCAGCAACACAGGGGAAATGTGACACAAAGTAAGAAATTACCTGAACAACGGAATTTCTTGCTTTTGATCTGTCCAATTCTTTTGTTTGCCAGTCGCCGGGGACTGGTGCAGCGGGCGCCACTGGTCTCAATTGGGTTGGTATGGAGATAATCCGCCAGCCACTTGAGATGGCAGTCACAAATAAAGGGGTTCTGGGCCAAATGCCTTTCAGAAACACATACAGAACACTTTTACACACGACTTGCAATGAACTCAACTCTCAAATCCAGAATGAAAACAATGATCATCAAATCTGATCCTGATTCTATATACATACATGGTTTGAATGGCCCGGAGAGGTGAAAAGGTCCCCTTGGCGATGGTCTGAAGCTTGTTGTCGTATAAGGAGAGAAGGTTCAGGTTGTGCAGATCCTGAAAAGCATCTACCCGAAGGCAGTTTATCTTGTTGGCATTCAGTAATCTGTTAGATCAAATAGTCATAGAATTAATTACAGTGTAGTATTTCATTAACCCACCTTCAAGACTCTTGTTCTTGAGAAAACACAATCAAGAAATTCATTTCTTTTAACCTTGACACTAAGATTTAAATGTCATTATTGAGGTATCATAGGTTGAAGATTTGGGGTCATGGCAGATAAAGCAAGGGTCATATCTAATGATTGGATTGCCTAAATCTAGTGGTCCTTACACATTTATCCAACAAAAATTATTAAAGATATTCTCTGGAAGGTGCAGAAGTACAGCAATAGACAAACGTGGGTGAGACAAGCTTTTGCTGTCAAAGGCTCCATAAAGTCCTCATAAACATTAGTCCTTGGAGCTGCTCTATGAAAAAGAAGTTCAATCCATTCTCAGAACAGTAGCTGGAGTGAGACTTCTAAACATAGATCAGATCATGTCACTCCTCTCCCAAACCATGGAGTAACTCCCAATTTGCTCTGAATAACCCAAGACCTGACAATAGCCCAAAATTCCCAATGGGATCTTTGATTCCCTTTTCCAAACTCTTGCTGTTCTTTAGTCACTAAGTCATGTCCAACCCTTTGCGATCCCATGGACTGTAGCTTGCCAGGCTCCTCTCTCCATGGGATTCTCCAGGCAAGAATACTGGAGTGAGTTGCCATTTCCTCTTCCAGGGGATCTTCCTGACCCAGGGATCAAACTCACATCTCCTATGTCTCCTGCATTGCAGACGAATTCTTTATCCATTGAGCCATCAGGGAAACTCTATTCTGCAGTATAGATATCCAATTCACTTTGTTTGGCACAGTATCTCACAAACTTTTTTTTCTCATATGCTGCTGCTAAGTCACTTTAGTCGTGTCTGACTCTGTGCGACCCCATAGACGGCAGCCCACCAGGCTCCCCCATCCTCGGGATTCTCCAGGCAAGAATACTGAAGTGGGTTGCCATTCCCGTCTCCAATGCATGCATGCATGCTAAGTCACTTCAGTCGTGTCCGACTCTGCGTGACCCTATGGACAGCAGCCCACCAGGCTCCTCTGTCCACAGGATTCTCTAGGCAAGAATACTGGAGTGGGTTGCCATTTCCTTCTCCATTTTCTCATATATTTTACCAGTATTCAATATTAGGATTATGTGGAGCCATGGTTTATAGATCTGGCACAAACGTCATCCTTATAGGTTACATGTCACCTTGTCTGTACTTTTATTCATGCTTGCTTCACCTATGGGAGTACATGGGTCCTGCTCTCCATCTGCCTCAACCATCTGGCCTATCAAGACCTCAGAGGAGGCTCACTTTCTCCAGAGCAAGACTTTTTCAGAATACAATTTCCACCCAACTAACAAGCTCCTTCCTCTACTTTCCAAAGCAAGTTAGTCAGTGTTACCTAGTTTCATCAACTATTTTATACAGGCCCACATATTTGCCTGCAGAGTTTAGCGTTCTGGGGGCAGAAAAATTTTTGATAGTTATTCTCTCTCACCATTTAGTTCAGAGCTTTGATGCTTAGGATTTTAACAAATGCTTGGCAGCTCAAAAATATGTGCTATATGGTTTGGGTGTGATGTCTTTCTATCTAACGCACTGAATACTGTTTTGCAATTTGCCCAACAGACCCTCTGTGATTAACAAAGGGTATTTCAGTTTTACTTGCTTTTTAAATATCTCAACTCTCTGCCTGTGCAAAGTCAGGACTTCCTCAAGGTAGTTCTCTTTGCTGTACTTGTCTTTATTTTTTAACTCACCTTTGCATTTTCCCTGGTAGATCAGATGCTTAAGAATCTGCCTGCAATGCAGGAGACCTGGGTTTGATCCCTGGGTGGGAAGATCCTCTAGAGAAGGGGATGGCAACCCACTCTAGTATTTTTGCCTGGAAAATTCCATGGACAGAGGAGCCTGGCGGGCTACAGTCCATGGAGTCACAAAGAGTCAGACACGACTGAGTGATTAACACTCTCACTTTGCTTCTTTTTATTTTTTTATGGACATACTATTTAGGTGTGTTTTCTTTCTTTATGTTTTTGTCCACACCATGTGACATGTAGTATCTTAGTTCCTGAACCAGGGATCAGAGTTGTTTTTTTTTTTTTTTTTTCTTTAATCTTCTTTTAGGAACTGCAGTTTTGGCCTTCTCTGTGGTCTATAAAATCCTTTCCTAAGAGCTTATAGGCCTAATGTGAGGTATGGACTGATTAATCCCATACCTCCTCACTCAGGGCCATGACAGACGGCATATAGCTAACTAAAAGAGGAGTCAGGCAGCAGAATGCCAATACAGGGAGAAAGCAGGGAGTCTGGGAGACAACGAAAGAAAGTGCTTCTCTGAGAATTTTGTACTTACTTTCCTTTCAGGTGGTCCAGAAATCGGGGGAGAAATATTGAACACTACTTTCTTTCGTTTCTTCCATTTACCTACTTCTCCCAAATATCTCATCTGTTCAAATGGATCTAAGAAGCTTAACTGAATCAAATTCTCAGCTAACCTTACAAAGTCAATTGTGCCTTGTTAGTCCCGGCAGGCTTAGTCTAGGGAAAGAATTTAAGGCACAGTGAGAAAGCTGGTTTTTTGAGTAAGATTTATCTACATAGAGATTCCAAGGGTTTATTAACCCATTTACTACATCAACTACCAATAAGTATGGGAGGAAAGGAACAAAAGGTGCAACTTTAAGTGTCGATACCACACGGGGCAGTGGTAGCAGAAGAAATTAGAAGTAAATGGGAAAGAGAACAGTGCTAGGAAATTGTGGAAGAACTGATAGAAAAGCACATAAAAAACAGACAACACTTGTCTGTGGCACACAGCTATACCTAACTTCCTTGCAAGGGTTGTAAAATAATTTGATGCCCAAATAAAATCACTAGGTTACAAAAGCCAGTATTTAGCATGGCTGATTGGTTTGTTGTAAAATGAATTTATTGGGTTATATAGCATTAAGAAGAGAGAGAATGGAACAGAATTGACAGTACGATATATAATAAGGTTAAATATTGCTTTGTTAACAATTTGTTTCATGTGTGTGTGTGAGTATGAATAGGGCTGTGATATATAATATGCTTCTGCATAATAATAAACAGTTAAAATATGAATAATAGGATATAATGATAACCATACATTTATCAAGTAAAGAAAAAGATCCACATTTTGGAAGTTTGTGGGATTAGGAACACATTTTTACCAAGTAAATGGTACAAAACTAACACCAACAAATGCATACACTCAAAAGAGAAAACAGCATTCTAAACTTAAAATTTTAAAGTAAACTGGCTGTGAGCTAGCTGAGAGCAGAAATTGTAGCATACTCATCTTTTCCTCCATAGCAGCTAGGTCAGTGTGTGCCCCAAAAGAGATATCCTATAAAAGTTTGGGGATTTGAATAGATTTTGATGATCCAACACTAACAATCTTAGTATTAACATATGTTTTTCTCAATCTCATTTTCATATGAGCATTCATTATGACATCTGGAGTCAATTCTTATTCTTATAAATTTGTATCATAAATACTTCTTTTGAGACAAATGAGTTGTAGCTATTCTCTAAGCAGAGTGGTCTTTAAATATTAAAATCCAGGAAATTTACAGATGATTCTTTCACTAAAGATTAGTTTGTTAACACTCTGTCCTAGACTACAAGAGACCATTTTTGTGTTGGGGGGTTTTATTCTAGTATTGTCACTGTTAGAGATTTTTTTGGACAAAGGTGAATAAACATATTACCATGTCTTCCTCCTTCCCAAGTACTACTAAATCAAAACAGATAAATTTCATAAAGGGCTAAGATTGCAGAAACTTTAAATGACAGAACAGCTGGGACGCTCACATTTATGACACTGTGGAAAGAAAGGTTTGGGGACAATTTCAAAGTATTGTGTCTTCAAATAAATAACCATCATCAATGTTAGCTTCACTAATCTTTTCCATTTCATTAAACTGTGTCATTTTGGATCAAATTTTTCTGAAGCCTTCATGAAAATATGAGATGGTACAGTGAGTAAAATATACTATTTAGGTTCAACAGATGAAAAACAATCAAATACTTACAGTAGCTGTAAGGAAAACAGTCCTTCAAATAAACTTTTTGGGAGTTCTGTGATTTTATTTCCATAGAGGACACTGGAAAACACATGATTTAAACAAACAAAAAGAAATAAACTTAGAGACCAGCCAGCAAAACAAATTTATCCAAACAAACATGTTCAGGCATAAACGAGGTTAGTAAGCTCCATATATCATAAAGCCATAGCAGAGTAAACAAACTTTAATTTGGAAATGTTTCTCCCCTGATTATGGTGTGTGCCTATGGTAGAAAGTTTGGAAACCAGAGAAAAACAAAAAATTAAGAAAAATTAACACGATTTATAATTTTACTGTCCTTTCATAGAAATGTCCACTGTTAATGTGTCACGTTTTTATACACAAATACACACAGCTCTTTTTATGAAAGCACACGGGATATAACAAAGCAGAACGCTAACCTGAAATCCATTGTTCTTCAAAGGGGTAACATTTAGAATTATCATAATGGCTAAGAGTGAAAGGAATCCATATGTGTAAAATATTTGTTTTAAATATATAATGTATATACATCATAAATGTAAAATTTGCAAAGACAGTGATCATTAACATTTACACAGACTTTTTAAAATGTATGTTCCCCAAAGAAATATGAATAGGAATGCATCCTTGTGTCCTCACCCCGCCCCCCCCCAACATTAGCCACTAAGTGTAACTATAAAGTGCATGGACCTCAACAATCACTTTAGAACATCTAGTGCCTAGGCTCTGGCACACAGTGATGTTCTAACATGGGATTGATGAATAAATATTGTTTGAAGAGGAAAATGAGGTAAAAATTAGCAGAAATGGTGAAATGAGAGGATTTCAACAGCAAGGAACTGAAAACGATCGACTCATCATGCTGGCTACTGACAACAGGTCTGCAATGACGCCCTTCTCTTTTCAGCCTCATAAAGGAGGGGAGGGACCATAATAATGTGAAGGAAAAGACAGACATTATATTTTTAAGGGGACAAATGAGTTGTAGCTATTCTCTAAGCAGTCCATGGTGTCGCGAAGAGTGGGACATAACTTGGCAACTGAATAAAAACAACAATCAAGAGTTATAAAAATGTGTATATAAATTTTTAGTAAGTAGTTTCTCTCAGGAATTTAAGGAAAAAAATCAGAGACAAATACAATATTTTATGTGCTAAATATTAATTGTGGCCTAATTTATAATGGTGAAAAATGAAATACAAATAAAATGTTCCCAGATTCTAAAGAAGGGGATTGGCTAAATATATATTTCACATTGATAAAAATCATGTTTGAAGAAACACTTGGTGACATGAAAGTATTTATGATATTATGTGTATGATTTGTGCCAGTCACATCCAGCTCATTGTGGCCCCATGGACTGTGGCCCATCAGGTTCCTCTTCCATGGAATTTTCCAGGCAAGAATACTGGAGTGGGTTGCCATTTCCTACTTCAGGGGATCTTCCCGACCCAGGGATCGAAGCCACATCTCTTGCATCCCCTGCATTGGCAGGCAGGTTCTTTACCACTAGTATCACCTGGGAAACCCTTATGATATGATATTAAGTTTAAAACAGCAAAATACTGAAGAATATATCACAGTATAATTTCATAAAAAAACATATACTCATATATACTTAGAAAAAAGTGGATGATCTCTAGATTGCAGGTGATTTGTCATTCAGAGGTCATTTGAATTTGCATCTATCTATATATTTTAAAAAATTTTCTCTACAGTGGGCATATATACGTTTAGAGTCAGAAACATTTGTCTGGAAAAGAAATAAATGGATATTATAAAATGTAAAATAAAAAGCTGAAATGAGAATCAAAATATGTTTGGCAGCTGTACCTGACTTCTGTTCAGAAAGGAAGGGAAATGACAATGCAAGAGAGATGAATCAGAGTGAGGAAAAAGCTGTTCCCTTTTAAGATGTCAGTGAGAGGTGGGATAAATTATAAAATATGAAGAAAATTCTTAAGGAAATAAGTCTGGGTACTATATTGTACAAGTAGACATACCATTTGTATAGATTCTAGTGGTACAGTTATACGGTTTGACATAAAAAGTCATTTATGTAGAATATAGATATTTTTAAAAATGTAAGTCAGAGAAGAAACAATTTTAAAGACACAGGAACAAAAGAGAATTCTATATTGTCAGACTCAAGGAGTAAAGGCATTAAGAAAGGGTAAAGCAATACTAAGATATGTCTTTAGGTCAAGAATAAGAGAAAGCGGGCTTTAGGGAACAAATAATCAGATCAAGTTGGCACCAATTTGGGTATTCAATAGAATAGCATTCAAGTAATGCATTCAGCAATAGATATTATACATTTACTATGTGCCAGGAATTTTGCAGGTTCTAAGCTTGGTGCCCAATTAAACTGAATCCACCTGTTACTTGTTCATGTGTGTGTGCAGGCTAAGTTGCTTCAGTTGTGTCTGACTCTGTGGGACCCCATGAACTGTAGCTTGCCAGGCTCCTCTGTCCATGGGATTCTCCAGGCAAGAATACAGGAGTGGATAACTTGTTCAATGTTCATCATTTGCCCATGTGCCAGTCACTGATATAACCGAGATAAATACAAGGTATGGTTTCAAAGAGTCAACCAAAAGGGTGCATGATCGCACTTTACATTTTCTGCCAGCAGTTGTTTCCCTGGTTTTGGACATCATATACTAAAACAAACAAACAAACAAAAATGAACCTAGGCAGACACTGCAGGTGAAGTGATAGTTTTCCTTTTTTTTTCCGGTCCAAAGAAAATTGCAGTTTTCTGAGCAGACCAGCATCAGTTCAGTTCAGTTCAGTTGCTCAGTCGTGTCCGACTCTTCGCTACCCCATGGACTGCAGCACTCCCGGTCTCCCTGTCCATCACCAACTCCCAGAGTTTATTCAAATTCATGTTCATTGAGTCAGTGATGCCATCCAACCATCTCATCCTCTGTTGTCCCCTTCTCCTCCTGCCCTCAATCTTTCCCAGCATCAGGGTCTTTTCAAATGAGTCAGCTCTTCGCATCAGGTGGCCAAAGTATTGGAGTTTCAGCTTCAACATCAGTCCTTCCTTTGAACACTCAGAATGGATCTCCTTTAGGATGGACTGGTTGGATCTCCTTCCAGTCCAAGGGACTCTCCAGAGTCTTCTCCAAAACCATAGTTCAAAAGAAACAATTCTTCAGCGCTCAGTTTTCTTCACAGTCCAACTCTCACATCCACACATGACCACTGGAGAAACCATAGCCTGGACTAGACGGACCTTTGTTGGCAAAGTAATGTCTCTGCTTTTTAATATGCTGTCTAGGTTGGTCATAACTTTCCTTCCAAGGAGTAAGCGTCTTTTAATTTCATGGCTGCAGTCACCATCTGCAGTGATTTTGGAACCCCCAAAATAGTCTCTCACTGTTTCCACTGTTTCCCCACCTATTTGGCATGAAGTGATGGGACTGGATGTCATGATCTTAGTTTTCTGAATGTTGAGCTTTAGGCCAACTTTTTCACTCTCCTCTTTCACTTTCATCAAGAGGCTCTTTACAACCCAGATAAGCTGGTACATCTCCTCCCCTTGGTATGAGTGTAAAGTATTCTACAAACCCCAGGTGTTTATCTAAGTATCACACATGTGTATCCTGAAATTCTCACTGGCTACTATTGACTTCGGAAGTTCCTAAGAGCACTGCAGTAATTTACATCAATAAGAACTCTTCTGTAAGCATCTCCTCAAACAAAGAAACCAGATTTCATTTTTAAACTTTAAAATTAAAATTTGAAATAATATATACTCTACTTAGTGGACTTCTGAAGATTTTATACAAATTTGAAGGAATAACAGTCTCTATAAATTCACTTTAGAGTCACTCTAATTAATACAGCGATCTCCCTGGAAGTCCTTTTGACATTAAAAAGCTGTCATACTTTTCTTATATTTGTTCTTTGAGAGATTAAAGCTGGTTCTTTCAGGGAAGCCTTTAAAGTGATGAAGTAGAGGGTTGGAGGGAGGTCCTTTCACCGGTTATCTTTCACTGTTCTCTGCACGACTTTGCCTAGTATCATTCTAAATGGGACTGTAATTGCCCCCAGTGACAGTGAGTATGGGTTTAAGGATGGGATTATAAATGCAGTACTGATTGGAGCCTCCAAAGTAAACATTTTCCCTTTACTTCTGTAAGAAAACACTGTCAAAAAAGGGGTTCATACTCGAATTCTAAACAGTCAAACTATCGAATTCTAAAATATAAACCCCTAAAAATTGGCTGATTTTAGTGACAGGTAGCAGTTCTCCATAAAAATGACAAAATTCACTAATGACTTATAATAATTAATACTGTTAGTAATGCATAGTAAAACACATAAAGGAAAATATCCCTTAAATCCCAATTAAAACATAGAGCCATTATTCCTTATGCATTCTACTTTCCTCCAGTTATGTGGTCAATACTTACAGTGAATTCAGAGAGCGTAGTCCTTGGAAAGCATCTGGTGCTAGCTCAGAGATCTGATTATTGCTCAGGTCGCTAAGATTAAAAATAGGGTTAGGTTAAATTAAATATAATGTCAGTGAGATTTACTGCAGGAGAAAGCTATTTATTGCCTTTACATGTCAGTTTTGTACCTATCAATATGTGTATAATATTTGCAACATCTGAAGCATCCTAAACTTTTTAAAAAATCACACTTGTAAATCAATTATTGGCTATTTTTCTAAATTATTATTAAAGACAGCATGTCTTATTTTTGAAAACAGAACAGTTAAGAATTTGACTGCATAATATATTGACCACATATGTTCACACTAGTGTGAATTAGTATGCTAAATTACAGAGAACTTAATAAATTAATATTTTAGCTTTTAACATTACACTATTATAGAACTAGCAACCAGATAGTCACATCGCTTAATATTTAAGCTGTCAAACACTTAAATATTCATACTTAAATGGATGTCTTTGCATGCTCATGACCTGTATAATTTTTAAAAATTTCATTGATTTCAGAATATTATTCACTCACATTCTTCTAAGCTTTTTATATGGTGAGAAAGCTCCAGGAGGGATGACCTTGATTGAGTTCTGTTCTAAACGTCTGCAATGAAAAATATATTCAATTTTTAAATAGAAATGTGAGCTCTCAGATATGTTTAATTCAAGTCATGTCAAGAAGCAAAGGTGACACGCTTCCTGAGTGATATTTTCTTGCTTTTTTCTCCAAAAAGACTATTAAAATTAATTGTGCTCCTCCCTAAACATGGTGCAAGATTGGGAGTAAAAACAAAGCAACTGTGAAAACAATAAGAAGACTCTGGTTTTTAAGCACTGTGGGTTCATTAATATTTAAGCCTGGACTTTGTATAAAAGAGAGAACACCTATGTTGGGAATACATTTTACCAAGTTCAGTATCAGTAAGAGAAATATGTTCTAACACTGAAGAGATGTAGAACATGCTTTAGAGATAACTATAACTCTTCCACAAAAGACATTATTGTTGAATATTAAATTTTATAAGCCATTTCCTCTACAGAAAGCATGTTATAGGTTGAAAAAACTGTTATATGCATAAAATTAAGTTTGAAGCTTCTTCTGAGGCAAAATCTTGAATTTTAAATCTGTAAGTACTACAGATATTTTTGGTAACACTCTCTGGACTCTGTCAATCCATTATGTGAATATTTCATGTGAAAACCACTGCAGGAAAGTGCATTTAAACACAACTGAAGTATTTTTACGATACACTAAAATCTGCAAGTTGAAAATAACCCTCTAACTTTATCTACTCCATACTTCTGCGATCAAAGTAAGACAAGATTTTACCAATCTAGTTATGAAAGACACAAAATAGTATATTCCGTAGGGTGTTTTGGTAAATATTTTAGTCCATTAAAAATGCTGTTTCTCAGCCTCCTGTCTACCTGTACAAATATCCTCAAGTGCACTTCCAGCCCCTTCTCTGACTTCTGCTCTGCATCCCAGAGAGCTGATTCCTGTGAACCGCGGAGTCCGGGCTGAAGCCCTGGCTTTTGTGAGACTCGGGCAGGGCGGGACACTGAAGGTGGGAGGAAGGGAGAAGTCAAAGGATTCTCCCCTTTTCTGCTCACGGGGGGTCAGCAGGGGTCTCACTTCCTTTATTTTCGCTCCTGCTAAGGAGCTCCTGACTTCACTCCTGACTTTGTATACTAGCTTCTCCTTAGTTCTGTACAGCCCTGGGGGTGGAAGCAGCTTTCTAACCTCTGTGTCACTGTCTACAGCTGTTTGACTCATTCATCATACTAATCCCATCTGCTGAAATACCTGGCATAAGTTCCATTCTTTCATCTGAATTAAAAAATATGTACACATATACATACGCATATACATTTATATTGGCAGGTAGATGCTTTACCATTAGTGACACCTAGGAAGTCCATTAGCATATTTACATATAAATAGAATATACATATATAGACAATTTATAGGCTATATATGTATCATATACAGCAATTCATTTTTACTGAATGTTGGTAATACTTCGGCATTTATATGTATTACAAACATTTTTTTAATGAACATCAGATCAAAACATTTCTAGGAGGCTAAGTCAAATTTCTTAAATTTTGTTCTTTCCTGATTCCAAATCCGTTAATACAATACCACATTTTCTGCGACAGTCTCAGGGTTCACCCTCTGACCTCTTCGTCCCTACACGCAATGGGCTTTCTCAATCTCTGCTGCTCTTAAACTCACTGTAGCACTTGATATTGTGAACAATCCTTTCCCTGGGATGTGACACTGTATGTTGCTTATTCTTGGTCTGCTTTTTTCTCTTTTTAATTTATGGCTTCACTTTCTAGTCCTCTAAAGTGAATTATTCCCCAAGTTTCTGTCCTTTTCCTCTCTCACACAAAAGGAAAAATCTCTTCTCTGACCTGCAATGTTAATCATGAGTCTCCCCCTCCAAAAAGCAGAAGTCATTTTGTTCATATTAAAGACAAACTTAAGCTTAAACTATTTATGAAATATATAAATGAGTTGGGTGGAGAGGGAGGTGGGAGGGGGGATCGGGATGGGGAATACGTGTAACTCTATGGCTGATTCATGTCAATGTATGACAAAACCCACTGAAATGTTGTGAAGTAATTAGCCTCCAACTAATAAAATAAAATTAAAAAAAAAAAAAGAAAATTAAAATCACTCATAATACATCACTCAGATCAGTGAATTTTACTTGTTTTTCTGCATATATATTTATTTTATATCATTGAAATTTTACTGTATAGAGAATTGTGAGTTGAATCCTTTACACTAAATATAATACCATCTATGTTTTCCTAATCACCAAAAGTTTGGGAAGACCTTATTTTTTAGGCTTTCTTGACGACTGTCAAAATGGTCCATAGTTTCTTAATGATTCTTTATTGTTAGCCATTGAAATTAATAATAATTTTACATTATTATTAATAATATTCAGTTATTTTAAGATGACTAGTGTGCGGCCTTTTTTTGAAGCCTTCCTTTACTTTCTTTGGTATGGTTAATTGTATCTTTCTCTCTACTCAAGAGTATTTTCTTTAAACTCCTCTGCTCTTTTCTGACTGTATTAATTTTTCACATATCCCTCTTCTACCAGGCTGTTAGCTCCCAAGGGGCCGATTTACCCTAGAAGAAAACAAATAAATCCTATGAATAAAATAAGGATTTGGCACCTGGATTATTTATCTAGGTCTTAAGAAAGGGTTACTATCTTCAAAAGCCCTAAGCATAGCAAAGGCTACTTTAACAATTTCACTGTTACATTTATTGATTACAACTTTATGAATTGATGGCTTAGTGACATATTTTTTTTGTGATCCATTCTTGTAGTTGGATTTTGAGTAGTTTAAAATGTCATAAATGAAATATAATAAAAACAAGCTATAGATGGAATACTATTGATTAAAGGACTTTCTTCAAATCTAGGTCAATGAAACATCATTTCAGTTTGTAAAAGATTTCTCAACATAATGTGATAATGAGAAAAAATAAAAATTCTTAGTGTCTAGTATAATATTTTTCTTTTAACAGTCATGCAAAACCAGATCATGCAATTACTTTTTGTAAATATAATTTCAGCTTCTTAAAAATAAGGAATCAGCAATTATTCATTCATTCAATCTACTAATATTTAATGACTACTCAGGGCAACATTACATAATTGGAGTTCATTAGTGATTGAAATTATAGATATGTTTATACCCTCCTCATGACATTTTATTAACAAAATGTCCAATTTTACAGTTCCATTTCCAACTATTTGTTCAATGAAAGCTTTTTTAAAACTGTGCTATTCAGTACTAAGATTTCTGAAATGCCAATATTAACCACAAATATGGCCAAACAAATTCTATCACTTATCATAACTAAAAAGCTTCTTCACATATTTAGAATTTTTAAAATTAAATAACGAATTCAAAAATTCATTTCTTATTTTAAAGTCTCAGAACCTAGAATACTTATAATAATCCCTAATTGTTCTAATGGCATTCAAATATATTTTATCGTAACTTGGTTTGTGTTGAATCTGCAATTAATTTCATTGATAACTATTCCTGCTAAAATACAATACAATAAGACATAATGAGTGAGGCTATTTATTTTTTTAGAAAATATATGCTCAAAAATTTATAAAATGAAAAGAATTCAAGATGAAATAATATTTAACTTTATATGCAAAATAGTAACTTAAATATAATGTAGCAATGCTGCATATATTATTCCATATTGCAAAGTGCCATGACTTACTTTCACATGGCAATCCATTTCATTTATAAGATAAGCAACAGAAAGCTGAACTATGCTCTTCTGTATTTATCTATTTATTTCTAACTTGTTCCAAAAAAAAGTATTTGAAACGAAACTTATATGTTCATTTACATTGACTCAGCAGCTAATTGGTTTTTATGGCACTGTCTAGCAATCCACTAAGGCACAACGTAATTGCCTTCTTCATTCAAGGAGACAGATTCTCATGCAGGGAAATATTCTACCACTGATAGATGTCAACCAGTAAATATTAAAATACTTAAAAATGTCTATTTTTTGTCTTCAGTTGACAAAATAATATGTACTTCCTGTAAACTTTTAGGTCCTTAGGATAAATAAGTTTTGTGTTTTATTATAAGGACTTCATAATATATTTGACAAATGACAAACAACACACATCTCAAAAATTGCCCTTTTTCTTCAAATAAGAGGTAAGGATTAAAACCAGATTATAAAAAATAAGGAAGAAAAATTAGAGTTTTCAGGTGAAGGTTAAAAAAAAAAGTAAATGAAATTTACTTTGCTATTCTCTAATCTTCTACTTTAATAGCAGAGAATCTGTTGAATTTTATAGAGTACAAATTTAAATCCATTGTTCCATGAAGAATCTGATTAAAAACATTCCAGTGTTACAAAAACAGATAGTGTAAGGGCTGAGATATATTTGCATGCTAAAGATAAAATCCACCATAATTAACAGCCTTGAAATGCTAGCCCTTCATAAAAAGAAAACTCAATATTTTGAATTTCAAAGTAAAAATAGATTTAGAAAACTGAAAAAGAGAGGGAGAAAGTTTTATAAATCCTATTTGATAAATGAAACCTTTTTCATATTAAAAAAGCCAGAACCTTTTACTCCACACAATGTATGTGAATAATTCCAAAACATTTCATCCCTGGGTATAAGTATATCTGAAATCAATTTGCTGTTACACTTCATCAAAACCAGAAGGGAGTTTTAGTAAGAAGTTAAATTTTAGTTAGAAGACAATTTTCTAACTACTCTAATCAAAATATTCACAAGTATGCTTAACCAGTGAAGACCTTTCCTCCCTATTCCTATATATCTTTTTCCCTTGCTCTCTATTGCTTTTTTAAAAAATATGTTTTCACACATTTAGAGTTCCTAAAGAATAAACAGCTACCAAAATACATCACATTCTGGTGTCTATTTCAAAGATGGTAGAAAATAGGAAATTATTAGTAAATCTCTCTGCTGTACCATTATGGACACTTGGAACATGGAAATCATATGCAGGTATAGCTGGGCTCTATGACACATAAATACTCTACTACAGTTACTAATGAACAGATCTTATATCAGGAAAGTGTAAAACATATACTGTAATTGGGTGATTAAAAATTCCAACTAGTTCCAAAGACATTTACACTGAATTAAACAACATTAGTTTATTTTAAATGACACTTTCAGCTCACTAGCTTTCAATATCCAAGCATTAGTTTCAATAAATTATTTTGACAAACTATAAAAAATGACATCCACATGCCAAAGCTGAAATGGCTCTCCCCAAGAGGCATTTATGTTTTGTGTATGTATAGACATAAAGATTAAAAACATGTAGCTCAGTGAGTAAAAGTGTGAACTTTATATAGGCTTGGGTTAAATTTAGAACCTGCCACTGATTAGCTCTGTGGACCTTGCAAAAGTTACTGTTGGTTGCTCTGTGTCTCAGTTTCTCTTTCTGAAAAATAAGAAAATAAACCCTGCCATAAATGTTTTGGTATAAATTATGAGATGTAGAAAACATATATGGTGTATTTTTCCAGTTCCAAAAATAGTGGGAAAAGTAAAAATGAGGATATATATGTGTATATATGTAACATATAACATATGGCATTATATAATATCTATAGCAAATATTAGTTACACATAAACACACAGATTATATAAAGGAATAAATCTGATACATGGCTTGATCTCTAATGTGAAATAAATATTTATGGTTCAAAACACATTTTTAAACAAGTTAGCAAGACAGGTTTTTTTTTGCAGATAACTCAAAACTGTATATTAAAGACCTACACTCATGCATCATTCTTATGGAGGCTGAAAAAGCAATACAAATGGTTGCTGTTTCCATGATCAACATGATTAAAAAAGAGCACTTATTCTAATTTGAAAACTGAGAAACTCAAAAAAGGTTTTTACACCACCAGTAAAGTATGAGTTTGGACTCATTGTTTCTGTAACATACAGCCCAGATGCCGATTATACATGGCAATAAAACTGACAGTTCTTTGCATTTTCCCCATCTGCTTTCAACGTAAATGGCAAAAACAGCTGCCAAAGAATAGAACAGATTTAATGGGGTGAAGGCTGGGGTTGCAGAATGACTTTAGCTTCTGAGTCATGGACTACTCAGTAGACAAACATTCTCATCATAGGTAATGTCAGCCCTGCATTTGTAAAAGAGGAAGCAGTAATATTATTTTGCCATCAGAGATCCTCTTGCCTGTTACACAGTAATTCTAAATAAGTACTTTATATTTTGGGGATATTACTTCTAACTTTAGCAGTAAATGCACGCCATTGAAATCTTTTATATGTCTCTACATAAAATAACCCAAGATTATTTTAGACTAGAATATTATTACTGTTATGTAATTGTGGTTACCAGAACTTTTTATGTTTAATAAATATCTTTAACAGCTGAGTGAATATTGGCCTCTAGAGGGACATACTTCACATATAGCTGGCACTTTTGCCTTAAGACTATGTCCATCCTAATTGATTATCAACAATTCCTATTTTGGGATGACTTGTTCCTGAAAACTGTCCACTTCCTTAATCTTATTTTATTTCCTGTAATGTCATTCTGGGTATATTTCCCTCAGTGCAAATTTAATTGATGTTTTCACAGTAAAAATAACTCTTTTCCATTTGGTCTTTAAGCATCTAAAGTAAAACAAAAATGTGTGCTTGAGTTCCTATTGACCTCATATTTCAGGCAATGACATTCTGAATGAGCGTTAAAATTTTTATGTATTTATATGGACACATACTCAAATGCAAACAAAAGTGCACTCAATACACAGAACCACATAATTCAGATTTAAAGGGAAAAATGGGCTAAGACACGTGACTCACCAATTTCAGGGTTACAGAGTACAGATTCATAATGTCAGTAGCAATCAGTTTTCATATATAAATTCTCCCTCACAATCCAAGAAAGACAAACAGAAGTTTTGCTGCTTTGTTTTCCATTAATAACTAAAATCATTTGGATGCTTAATGTAAGTTAGGCATTGAACTAAGTCTCCTATTTGGTAATAATTTTAGCTTTATAAACATTAAGCAAATTACCTTTAATGGCAAAATTCAATGAATATAGATAGCAACTAGCCTTCTGCCCGATGCCTGCACAGAATTATTGCCCAAGTCATCTGTTATCTTTCCCTTAAAGTTCAGGTAACACTATGATCACTGGTAGAATTTGAACTATAAAAGATTCAGCTTACTTTTTCAGGCTGGTTATATGACCATCAATCAAGAACTTAATTCTTTAAAGGAATGACAATTTTATTCACCTGAGAATGAATAATACTTTGTGCCCCGGCTGTCTTCATTTTTATGTTAAAGTCTACACAGGTTTTATTCATATCTGATGGGTCTTCATTGCTTTCCTGTGGAAGTTTCTAGTGACTCAACCATAACAGCACTTGAGTCACTTTTTGGAATAACTTCTCCCTACTATCTGCTGCTAAGCCTGTCTTTATGATACCGTCTATAGACTCTTAGTATCAAAAGTGGATTCTCTACTCCATGTCAGAGTGATTTTTCTAACTAACATAGCAAATCATACTACAATGTCAAATTTTCCCTTCTATTCTATTGTCATCAGGACAGTGATTTTTCAAGATTAGGCTTTCACTGTATGTTCTAACCACTAAAACTGTTTTAATTTCCCGAAAACATACAACTCTTTCACTTTTCTGGGTCTTTGTATATACTCTTTCCACTCTCTAGAAAACCCCTGATCTCTCTGCTTGCAAAACACATCCTCATACATGAAGACTCTTTGAGTCTCCCAGGAAAATCAAGATATTCCTTTCTCTGTCTTCCCATGCATATGTATTTTATTATTTATCATGTAGCTTTTAAAATTTTTGTTGTATAAAACTTAAATTCTCTATGTTTTAAACATTTTGAAAGCTGCAACTGTGACCTCTCATCTGTAATGCCTGATACAAAGTAGGCACTCAAAAATAGTGTTGATTATGCAGTATCTGAAAAAAAGCTTACATTTCCACATGTCATTCTCTGTTGCAATAATATTCATCAGACACCTTGGAATTTTTAAGGGAAACCAGTTGGAGCATCTGCTTTTACCCCTCTAGCCATTTGAATACTTCTTTTTCACTAATCCATTTATAATTTTATCACACTCATTTTCATATATTATCTAACATTACAAATGTTATTCTGAATGAATATACAAATTCATTCTTCTACACTTTTCTCTTATGAAAGCCATTGTGGCTTTCTGCTTGAATGATCAAACAACAACAATAGAAGAACATAAAAGGTATGTGTATATATGCATGTAACATATACTTTATAGATATAAATTTTTGTGAAATTAGGTACAAATAAGAAACAAATCAATATATCGAAAAGGCAACACACAGAATGGGAGAAATATTTGCAAATCATATATAATAGGGATTAATATCCTAAATATATAAAGAATTCACACAACTCAGTCGCAAAAAAGCAAGTAACCAAAATAATGAATGACCAAACAAACTGAACAGACATTGTTCCAAAGGTAACATATAAATGTGGTGAGTAGCTACATGAAGACGTGCTTGACATCACTTATCATTAGAGAAATGCAAATGAAGACCAGTGAGGTATCACCTCACACCAGTTAGGATGGCTATTATGAAAAAGATAAGAGAAAAAAATTGTTGGCAAATATGTGGAAAAAGGGAAACTCTATGCACCATCGGTGAGAATGAAACCGTGATGGCAAATAGTAGGCTGTGCTGTGCTTAGTCGCTCAGTTGTGTCCGATGTCTGCGACCCCACGGACTGCAGCCCGCCAGGCTCCTCTGTCCATGGAGATTCACCTGAGCCACCAAGGAAGCCCAAGAATACTGGAGTGGGTTGCCATGTCCTCCTCCAAGGGATCTTCCCGACCCAGAAATTGAACTGAGGTCTCCTGCATTGCAGGCAGATTCTTTACCAGCTGAGCTACCAGGGAAGCCCCCAAACAACTACAATACGCTCCAGCAATCCCACTCTTAGGCATATACCTGAAGGAACCGAAATCATTATCTCTAAGCAGTATTTGCATCTCCATGTTTTTGCAGCTTTATTCACTAAAGGCAAATTATGGAAACAACTGAAATGTACTATGATGGATGAATGGATAAAGGAACTGTGGTATGTACACCACAGAATCACAGTCAATAAAAGAAAGGGAATACTGTCATTTGAGACAATATGGATAAACCAGGAGGGCATAATCTTATAAAGTAAGGCAAACAGATAAGTACAAATACTGTATGCTTTCACTTATATGTGGAACCAAAAAAAAAAAAAAAAAGAAAAGATGATTTCACAAAATAGAATAGTGATTGGCAGAGGCTAGTGGTTGGGGAGGTGTATGTCAACAGGTACAAATTTTCAGTTATAAGAAGAATAAACTCTGAGAGTCTAATATACAGCATCGTAACTACAGTTAATATATTTCAAATACTGTATACTTGAAAACTGCTCACAGTAGAACTTAAGCATTCTCACAAAAAGACACAAAAAGATTTAACTATGTGAGGCAATGAATGTGTTAATTATCTTGATCTTTGTAATCACCACACAATAAATAATTATATCAAATCATCATGATGTACCCTTTGAATATATACAATTGTATTTCTCAATTATTCCTTATGAAAATTGTTGAAAAGGAAGTAAATTGAGGGAAATTGATGCAAATAATTTTCTTATCATGAACCTATGCTCTTAATTAGAGATACCAATGGAACATTTCAAGCAAAGATGGGCTCAATAAAGGACAGAAATGGTATGGACCTAACAGAAGCAGAAGATATTAAGAAGAGGTGGCAAGAATACACAGAAGAACTGTACAAAAAAGATCTTCATCACCCAGATAATCACAATGGTGTGATCACTCACCTAGAGCCAGACATTCTGGAATGTGAAGTCAAGTGGGCCTTAGAAAGCATCACTATGAACAAACCTAATGGAGGTGATGGAATTCCAGTTGAGCTATTTCAAATCCTGAAAGATGATGCTGTGAAAGTGCTGCACTCAACATGCCAGCAAATTTAGAAAATTCAGCAGTGGCCACAGGACTGGAAAAGGTCAGTTTTCATTCCAATCCCAAAGAAAGGCAATGCCAAGGAATACTCAAACTACTGCACAATTGCATTCATCTCACACGCTAGTAAAGTAATGCTCAAAATTCTCCAAGCCAGGCTTCAGCAATACGTGAACTGTGATCTTCCAGATGTTCAAGCTGGTTTTAGAAAAGGCAAGGGAACCAGAGATCAAATTGCCAACATCAGCTGGATCTTTGAAAAAGCAAGAGAGTTCCATAAAAACATCTATTTCTGCTTTATTGACTATGCCAAAGCCTTTGACTGTGTGGATCACAATAAACTATGAAAAACTCTGAAAGAGATGGGAATACCAGACCACCTGACCTGCCTCTTGAGAAACCTGTATGCAGGTCAGGAAGCAACAGTTAGAACTGGACATGGAACAACAGATTGGTTCCAAATAGAAAAAGGAGTACGTCAAGGCTGTATATTGTCATCCTGCCTATTTAACTCATATGCAGAGTACATCATGAGAAACGCTGGGCTGGAAGAAGCACAAACTGGAATCAAGATTGCCAGGAGAAATATCAATAATCTCAGATATGCAGATGACACTACCCTTATGGCAGAAAGTGAAGAGGAACTAAAAATCTTCTTGATGAAAGTGAAAGAGGAGAGTGAAAAAGTTGGCTTAAAGCTCAACATCCAGAAAACTAAGATCATGGCATCTGGTCCCATCACTTCATGGCAAATGGATGGGGAAACAGTGGAAACAGTGTCAGACTTTATTTTCTTGGGCTCCAAAATCACTGTAGATGGTGATTGCAACCATGAAATTAAAAGATGCTTACTCCTTTGAAGGAAAGTTATGACCAACCCAGACAGCATATTAAAAAGCAGAGATGCTATTTTGCCAACAAAGGTACATCTAGTCAAGGCTATGGTTTTTCCAGTGTCATGTATGGATTGAGAGTTGGACTGTGAAGAAAGCTGAGTGCCGAAGAACTGATGCTTTTGAACAGTGGTGTTGAAGAAGACTCTTGAGAGTCCCTTGGACTGCAAGGAGATCCAACCAGTCCATCCTAAAGGAGATCAGTCCTGGGTGTTCATTGGAAGGACTGATGTTGAAGCTTAAACTCCAGTACTTTGGTCACCTGATACAAAGAACTGACTCATTGGAAAAGACCCGGATGCTGGGAGGGATTGGGGGCAGGAGAAGGGGATAACAGAGGATGAGATGGCTGGATGGCATCACTGACTGGATGGACATGAGTTTGGGTAAACTCCGGGAGTTGGTGATGGACAGGGAGGCCCGGGTGCTGCAATTCACGGGGTCGCAGAGTCGGACACAACTGAGCGACTGAACTGAACTGATGCTCTTAATAAAAATGAATTTTCTTTACAAAGATGATTACTCTTCTATTTAACTCAATAGCAATTAGTGATATCAAGATAATGAAGATATGCATATAAAATTGAGAATTTTGCCATGATAAAGATGAAAACACTCCAAAGATTATTAGTGAACTCAATGGTCTCTGGAACTATAGATATAGTTTAATCTATAAATGTATTTTACCAAATTTATCTTATACTATTTTGCTGTGGAACTATCAAAATTGCTGTACGGATTACACTAAGCATGGCTATTGATAACTAAGAATTAAGTAAGATGTTTGTTCTGAGGAAACACAATGGTGATCTTTATTTTGTATATTGAACAAAATGCTCTCTGCATTCTGTAGGAAGTGAAATTACTATATATTTTTCTAAACTCCTAATTTATAATGGAATCATGATATGAAAACTTCAGACAGAGATTTATTCAATATTGTCTAAATAATAAAAGGAAAAAGTGAAAGTGAAAGTTGCTCAGTCATGTCCGACTCTTTGCGACCCCGTGGAATAGACCATGGTATTCTCCAGACCAGAATACTGGAGTGAGTAGTTGTTCTTTCTCCAGCGGATCTTCCCAACCCAAGGATCCTGCACTGCAGCTGGATTCTTTACCAGCTGAGCCACCAGGGAAACCTTGAAAGTCAAGGTAATTTACATGTGCTATAAAAATTAGTCAAACTACATATTATATTTATTTTTAAAATTTATGTTCAAAATCTGCATAATTAAAAGAAAATGAAACAATTACACAGCATGACAGCTATCCTGTGAGCTATTCCTGAATACACGTTAAAGTAAAAAAGTCATGCTTGATTTCATGAGTACTTGTGTCTTTCCTAATAAGCTAATATACAATAGACTATTTAAAAACATACTGATCAAACCTAATTTATATATCCCCACCATGGTGGCTCAGACCGTGAAGAATCCACCTGCAATGAAGGAGACTTGGGTTTGATCCCTAGGTCGGGAAGATCCTATGGAGAAGGGAATGGCTACCCACTCTAGTATTACTGCCTGCAGAATTCTATGGACAAAGGAGCCTGGTGGACTACAGTTCATGGGGTTGCAAAGAGTCAGACTCGACTGAGCGACTAAAGCATTCACTTATCACCAAGAGAAACTCAAATAACTTTGAAATATGCAGATTCAAAAGTTGACAAATACAATTTAATTGAAATAAGGATTCAAAATTTTGGAAGGGGCAAATGCAAAAATAGCATGTCGTAGGGTTAAACACAAGAAGAGTGCCTAAACAGAAATGGGGGACAAAGATACATTTTTAAAATCAGATATTCAATGCCAAACATGCAGTTTATAATCAGATACAGCATTCAAGAGTCATTCTAACTTTCATTTCTTTATAAATATGCAAGCAAGTGATCCAGAGGAAACAAAAGGAAAAAAATGTACTCCTAAACTTCATATCCAACCTCCAACATTGTGAATCTCTTTGAAAGTCTTCTTTACTACTAGCTGAGTAAAAGCAGTGCAGTGAGCTTATATCACAAAATGAGTTCCCTTTCCATTTTACTCAATGTGTGTTTAATTGCTTAGTTATGTCCTACTCTTTGCAACCCTTTGGACTGTAGCCCTCCAGGTTCCTCTGTCCATGAGATTTTTCAGGCATGAATACTGGAGTGGGTTGCCATTTCCCACATCCCAAACAAGCACTATAACTTGAGAATTTGCAACACATCTTAGAAAACACTAGACAACCCTCGTAAGACCTGACCTGAGCAGAATTTCCCTTCCCAAAATTTGAACACAAATTTGAACAAAATTTGAAGATCAGAGAAGATCCCTGATCAGGGACTTCAGACAAATTAAAAGACAAATTGTATGGCTCCCAACTTTGGAGGCTTGGAAAATGCAACCAAGATTAAAAACAGTAAGAACTAAGAGTGAACAAGACATACTAAATTGTCACAACCTAGGTCTAAATGTCCTCTGTGATTTATGGAATTTCTGTACAATGGTTTGGATAGGTGATATGCCACAGAAAATCTATAGCTGGATTGAAGAGAACTAAATGTCTACTTTATAGCAATCTATCACATGGCATTCAAAATATTATACCTCAAGATTTAAGAAATTAATTCAGAGGATTTGATATACAGAGAATCAATTTGCTATTAATGATTTTGGTGCCATGGGTCAGACCATCTATAGACTTGCCTGAGGTTTTCCATCAGTATGAAAACAAGGTGCTCAACCAGCAGAGTTCAAAGCAGCAAAGTACTGGACAGCTTCTGGGGCAGCAACAACTTTCTTCTAAATCTAATTCTACCGGATATTCCACATTCTATTTTCCCTCATTTATCTTCACTAGTTGATTCTCCTTCATCACACTTTCTTTTATTATGAAGAATAGAGGCTTGGAGGCTCTCCTGAGCTCGTGTCTTAGATCACCCACTCATCCCCAATACTGTTCTTCTTCCCACTTAACTGTGTTAAGTTTGGGGACAAAAGTGGTGAAGAAAAAAGATATGGTCCCGCCCTCGTTAAGCTTGCAGTCTAAGAAGGTATTTTGACATTAACCAGAATATCGAATTAAGTTGTGATAACTTCTATACAGACAAAATCTAGGGAGATATGAGATTATTTAATAGAGGCTAGGAAAGAAGACAACAGTTCTAGACATAAAGTAATACAAATACAATTCCTATACCTTCACGCCTTGTCTCTCTGTTTCTTCCCTTCATATGTAAGGTTCTTAAAGTGTCCTGTTTTCTGATATTTGCCTCTTCTGATTTTTTTTCAATCATCCCTTTTACGATATTCCGACAAGCTAAGCCACATCTACCTTTTTTGGCAGTTGGAGAGAAGATGGAACATGGGTTTTGGAGCCAAATAAATCTAAGGCTGAGGCAGTTTAGTCACTTCACAATTGAATAACTTTTTTTTTTTTCTTTTTAAACAAGATTTCTTAATTATTTTGAGCCTGGTCTATTTTCTTTCCTTTTTGTTTGGTCTCACCACACAGCATGCAGGATCTTACTCACAAATCCCTGCAGTGGAAGCACAGATTCTTAACCACTGGACCACTAGGGAAGTCCAGAGCTGGTCTTTTTAAAATACCAAGATGAAGTTGTCAGCTTTCAAGGGATTAGAAATGTCTGATAACTAGCAAAAAAAGAAAAAAAAGAAATTCTACTGATAATGTATGGTAAAAATCCAGATTGAAAACATTATATGAAAAATATGAAAGGGGTTTATGTTCAGTTCATTATGTATTAAAAATATGGAACCCATAACAAATTTTAAAGAAGATGTTGCCCAGCTTTATTTCTACATTTATGAATCTTGCTGATTCTTTAATAAAAAATAAAAGAGTAATAAAATAAATGAGTCACTAAGCTACTAACTTGTGCCACTATAAAGAATGGTAATGGGGTATTTTGTTGGAGTTGAAGATCAATGGGATTTATTACCAGATGCTCTACTGATAGAGCTGATAATGTAATAATCAGAGAAGTAAAATTCACCTAGAGCTTTGCATGTTTCCATCTCTCCTTTATTATAGCTTTACCTGATACACCATCTCCTCAACATAGACAAACTCAATGGGACATATATTTAGTGTAACTTTCAGCTGCTAATTTCCATCATCATACAAAAATCTATAGAGCATGCAACTGTAAGGAAAGCTCTATGACAAAAAGCAGACTACATGAGATAAACTATTTGAAATGTTCCCTGTTCCTTTCAGTCTGTTACATCACAACTCACTCCTCTTTTCTGTCGGCAACAGTATTTTCTTCTCCTTTCCTGGGATCAGGATTTGAGCAGTTTCCTTCTAGGTCCAGAACACTCTTGCTCCCACATACATCTTAACTCACACTCTCATGACTGTGTGTTAGTCACTCAGTCATGTCTGACTCTTTGTGGCCCCATGGACTGTAGACCATCAGGCACTGTCCATGGAATTCTCCAGGTAAGAATACTGGAACGAGTACCTATTCTCTTGTCCAGGGGATCTCCCAACCACAGGGATTGAACCTGGTCTACTGCATTGCAGGCAGATTTTTTTTACCATTTGAGCCACCGGGGAAGCCCCTCATGACTCTCTAAACTCATTCCTACTCTCTGATTTTCTAAGGACTGCCTATTTCTGTACCTCAAAATAAATTCAAGTATTCCCTTTACAGTGGCAACTGTCTTCTTAAAAAAATCCCTTCTCGAATCAATATTGTCAAAATGGCTATTCTACCCAAAGCAATCTATAGATTCAATGCAACCCCTATCAAGCTACCAACGCTATTTTTCACAGAACTAGAACAAATAATTTCACAATTTGTATGGAAATACAAAAAACCTCGAATAGCCAAAGTAATCTTGAGAAAGAAGAATGGAACTGGAGGAATCAACCTGCCTGACTTCAGACTCTACTACAAAGCCACAGTCATCAAGACAGTATGGTACTGGCACAAAGACAGAAATATAGATCAATGGAACAGAACAGAAAGCCCAGAGATAAATCCACGAACCTATGGACACCTTATCTTCGACAAAGGAGGGAAGGATATACAATGGAAAAAAGACAACCTCTTTAACAAGTGGTGCTGGGAAAACTGATCAACCACTTGTAAAAGAATGAAACTAGAACACTTTCTAACACCATACACAAAAATAAACTCAAAATGAATTAAAGATCTAAATGTAAGACCAGAAACTATAAAACTCCTACAGTAGAACATAGGCAAAACACTCTCCGACATAAATCACAGCAAGATCTTCTATGACCCACCTCCCAGAATATTGGAAATAAAAGCAAAAATAAACAAATGGGACCTAATGAAAATCAAAAGCTTTTGCACAACAAAGGAAACTATAAGTAAGGTGAAAAGACAGCCCTCAGATTGGGAGAAAATAATAGCAAATGAGGAAACAGGCAAAGGATTAATCTCAAAAATATACAAGCAACTCCTGAAGCTCAATTCCAGAAAAATAAATAACCCAATCAAAAAATGGGCCAAAGAACTAAACAGACATTTCTCCAAAGAAGACATACAGATGGCTAACAAACACATGAAAAGATGCTCAACATCACTCATTATCAGAGAAATGCAAATCAAAACCACAATGAGGTACCATTACAAGCCAGTCAGGATGGCTGCTATCCAAAAGTCTACAAGCAATAAATGCTGGAGAGGGTGTGGAGAAAAGGGAACCCTCTTACACTGTTGGTGGGAATGCAAACTAGTGCAACCACTATGGAAAACAGTGTGGAGATTTCTTAAAAAACTGGAAATAGAACTGCCATATGACCCAGCAATACCACTTCTGGGCATACACACTGAGGAATCCAGATCTGAAAGAGACACGTGCACCCCGATGTTCATCGCAGCACTGTTTATAATAGCCAGGACATGGAAGCAACCTAGATGCCCATCAGCAGACGAATGGATAAGGAAGCTGTGGTACATATACACCATGGAATATTACTCAGCTGTTAAAAAGAATTCATTTGAATCAGTTCTAATGAGATGGATGAAACTGGAGCCCATTATACAGAGTGAAGTAAGCCAGAAAGATAAAGAACATTACAGCATACTAACACATATATACGGAATTTAGAAAGATGGTAACGATAACCCTATACACAAAACAGAAAAAGAGACACAGATGTACAGAACAGACTTTGAACTCTGTGGGAGAAGGTGATGGTGGGATGTTTCGAAAGAACAGCATGTATATTATCTATGGTGAAACAGATCACCAGCCCAGGTGGGATGCATGGGTCAAGTGCTCGGGCCTGGTGGGCTGGGAAGACCCAGAGGAATCGGGTGGAGAGGGAGGTGGGAGGGGGGGTCGGGATGGGGAATACGTGTAACTCTATGGCTGATTCATATCAATGTATGACAAAACCCACTGAAAAAAAAAAAAATCCCTTCTCAGCCAAACTCTTCAAACTACTCTATATCTGTTCTCTTCAACATTCATCACCTCTAATCTTTCTTAACACTCTGAAAAGCGACTCATTTGCCTATCATTCTATCTGAAACCCTTCAAGAGTGATATGGTCAAGTTTTGAGACTTATTCTCAGACCTCCTCTTGGTTCATCAGCTGGAGTATCTGACTCCGCAGATCATTTTTCCTAGAAGCCCCTTCCTCCTTTATCTATTGTGGCCATCTGCTCTTTTAATTAAGTTCTCTCAGGTTTCTCTTCTTTTTCTCCTGATGCCTTCAACTATCTACTTTGTTTTTTGCAATATCAGTTACTCCAAAGTCTTTGTCTAAAATCATGTCTTGCTCCAAATTATGATAGTCTTTATTATTATAGTATCTCTAAACACCTTATTGGATTTTCAGTATTGCACAGATTTTGCTTACCATCATCTTCCCTCCCAGTTTTGGTACTGCTCCTCAGTTTTTTTTATATACAATGTTATAATCACCATATCCATATTCCTCATACTTAAAATTTTGGCATCATCTCTGGTTCATTTTTCTCTGTTATTCTCTCATCTCATCAAATGCCAAATCCTATTAATTCTGCTTCTGCATGGGCTATCACATGTGCTTCCACATCATCATTCCAACTATTACTTCCTATCTCCTGATCTCATGACCTCTCCCCTTGACCAACACAATAGAAGCCTCAAGGCTGGTTTTCTCTTCTGCCAAACTGGCAGTACATAGATGTCAAATTAATCTCCTTGGAGATTCAAACTCCTGTGTTCGAACATATTCCAAAGAAAGATTTAGATCCTCATACTATCAAGCACCTCCATGAATTAGTTTCAACCTACCTTTTCAACTTTATCTTTTTCCTGAACTCTCCCAGATACCAAATACCCATCAAACTGAGTTCCTGTCTGGCAGTATTTTAGATTTCCATTCTTATTGCCTGTGCTCATAATGTTAATTGCTTCTGAAAACTTTCTCATCTTTGCAATTACATTCACTAATTATCCTTCAAGGCTTATCTCACACATTACCTCCTACATGAAGGCTTCAATAATCGAGGTATCACTCATTGAATGATTGCTATCTTCTAAGCACATGAGGGGGCTTCCCAGGTGGCGCTAGAGGTAGAGAACCATCTGACAAGGCACTGCACATAAGAGATGCAGGTTTGATCCCTGGGTCGGGACGATCCCCTGGAGGAGTGCATGGCAATCCACTCCAGTGTTCTTGCCTGGAGAATCCCACGGACAGAGCCTGGTGGGCTACAGTCCACAGTGTCACAGAGTCGGACACGGCTCTAGCACGCACGCACAAGCACATGAAGCCCTACATACGTTAATTCTTTCACTACAAACTAACAACAATGGTTAGCTCAGAGGTGGAGACAATCCTATGAAGGATACGTAGCTTGCCTAGAGCTTCATAGTTAGTAAAGGAAAGGCAGACTTCAGGTTCCAACTGAAGCTTTCAGGCTCTAGTTAACTACTATAGCCTGCTTTCCACTTTAGGTGCTCTGTAATAAATACCATGAACTTTAATTTCCCCTCTTTTACAATGTCTGTTACTTTGTACCTCATTTCACAGCTTTAAATTTGCATGCCACTTGACAGAGATCTTGGAGAATGCATGCTGCCCTTCCATAGTAAGTGCTTACTTATTAATGCTTGGCCTGAACAGACGGATACACAATTCCGTTACGTGAACACTTACTCTGTCTTTCTAATATTTACTCTGTCATATATTACATCTTCTAAGGTGAGAGGCTTTTGGTAATCTATGGCTGTAAAATTCGATGGAGATGTCTGTTTCGAGGCATTATTTTCCATGATGCTTCAACATGTACTTCTTACTCTAATCAAGCTCAACTGTGCAATTCCTAAAGCGAAATGCTCACCGCCACCTCTGCCCTTTGTCCCCAGTGCTCCTCCTTTGCAGAATGTCACTTGCACTTTCCAAGGCCCATAGTACTCTTCTTTTAATGTTAGTTAAAATATACAAATGTCCTTTGTGGCCAAGGTAGTGTTCCCTCAATTAAAAATTTGATGAAAATAATATTATGATGTGCAAATGTTTATTCTATTTCTGCGTCAAGCACTGCAAAGCTATAAGTACACTTTTAAGCACATATTAAATACTTTAAATTAATATTAGTGGGTCTTCTGAATTAAGATTATCCTCTGATAAAACAGGGCAGTTAATAGGTGAAAAAATAATGAACAGTTCTTGAAAATGACTTGATTTTTTTGGTGCTTGCTCTGGAGGCCTATCGGCTTCCCTAATGGCTCAGTGGTAAAGAATCTGCCTGCAATGCAGGAGCCCTGGCTCGATCCCTGGGTTGGAAAGAATCTCTGGAGGAGTGCATGGCAGCCCAGCCTAGTACTTTTGCTAGAGAATCCAATGGACAGAGGAGCCTGGCAGGCTACAGTCCATAGGGACGCACAGAGTCAGGCATAACTGAAGCAACTTAGCATGCACACAATATAAATCGGGGAGGCCATGGCACCCCACTCCAGTATTCTTGCCTGGAAAATCCCATGGACAGAGAAGCCTGGTGGGCTACAGTCCATGGGGTCACAGAGAGTCAGATACAACTGAGTTACTGAGCAGCAGCAGCCGCATGTAGGCCTATCACAAGGAGTTGTTCATATTTTATTATTTCAACCAAACATCAAAAATATTAAATTCAAATTTAGAGTTAACTATACACACACACACACACACACACACACACACACACACACCATAGACTAGATGGTTAAGAAGTGATTTCTTATTTAGTAGATATTAAGGTAAAGATTTTCCCTAATGCTCACGTCCCAAGATGATAAAAGCAGCCCACTTTATATCTTATGTGACCTTGTTTTTTATCCACATGACTTACATTTGGCAAGGACACAGAAATGAACCCAGCAGATGCATACAAAACAGGTATGAAATATTTTGTCAAAAGAACTTAACTTTTAATGAAGGCAGCCATTGGGTCAAATAAATGTTCACTAATTTAAAAATCTTACATATTTTGATTTGATCTTTTTTATACTATGTAGTAGATTCATACAACAATTCAAGTAAAACAGTGAAACAGGATTTTAAAATGTGATGTCATGAGGAGGGAGACACCATCTAGTTATCTTGTTTTATGATCTAGTACCCCACATTTTCTTTTACCGTCCCCCCACCATGCCCATTCCAAGTAGAAATGGACAAGGGCAGATCTCTGGATTCACCTGGAGGGACAAGGTACTCACATTCTTATTTTTCCTAAAGGGACTAATAACACTCTGAAGAAAAGGCAAAGTACTGTTTTTCCTTAAAATGCATTCCTTTTAATTCTATCCGAGCTAAAAAAAACAAAAAAAAGAAAGAAAGATATCCTAGCCACTTCAACAATATATTTAATTAAACAGAGTAAGGGTCAACACAATTTTGAAAGGAACATTTGTCTAAGCTGATCGATTAGATTGGCCTTTGAAATACCCAGATTCTCCTAAAGAAAATCAAGGCTTGGGTCACTGGGGAGGAGGGGATAAGAGGGAATTTGGGGCACATACATTTCTGTGATGGTCTCCGGCAGATTCGTGGGGATCTCAGTGAGACCTTTCCCACGGCAGTCTACGATGTTGTTGCTACAGGTACAAGCAGCTGGGCAGTGCAAGACACTGCAAGAAGGAGCCATAAATGACTGGTGACCTGAAAAAGAAACAAACAGAAGTTGTATTTTTTCCTGAATTTCTTAAGTGTGAAACATGTATACTTGGTTCAAATTAAAAGCATGTTACTGAACAGAAATGCATGTATTTAAATACCAGATCATATGATGACACTATGTTTCTAAAATATATTTTAGGAAGCATGCATTTATGTCTTGGGATCAACATAGGTAAAACAAATGAGATCTTTAAAACTACAAAAACGATAATTTTTAAAATTTGAAAGATTTAAGAGAAAGGTTAAATTCTGATTTGAAACTAGAATTCTATACAAAACTATTATGAATTTCAAAAAAGCAGCAATTTCAGATTAACATCTGTATTTCATTTCTAATAAGCTTAGATAGAGCTTGGTCTTGACTGAATTTAAGTAGCTTAACTTACTCTAACTTAAAGAAGGAAAGGAAAATAGCAAAACTTCCCTCTTGGGGAACATAACTGTTGATACTAAATAAGTAATCCTGTGCAGACAAGTATGGGGAAAATAAATGATGCTAAGTTTGAGTTCTAAGTAGGTTCAAAATTACTGCTTTTTTTGAAGTTGTGATAGTTGTATCATGTCATTCTGTTAGTTGTAATCTAGATGACTTTTTGACTTTGTATAGCTTAAAATGTTAGCCTAAGTGGTTACACACAGGTATATGTTTTTACTATCCAATACCGAAATTTTTCTGTTCAAACAGTAAACAACAGGCCATCAGGCATGTTGTACCAAATGGGCGTCTGTAAACGCCGGGTTTGTCCCTGCAGCAGGGCCAGCCCTCTCTGCTCTGCAGAGAAAGGGCCCGAGCGGAGGGATTCACAGGGAAGAAGCTGCTGGCTAATTACTAACCCGATCCCTCTCAACAAGTTCTCATACTTTACAAAAATAGCCTCAGTCTAAATAAGAAACGTCAACTTGCCTTCTTCCTCATCTAGAAAACAGGAAGGAAAAAGTAAAGAGAGAAAAAAGTGGTTAGTAACGAATTGTTAGTCATTTCCTTATTGAATTTTTTATAAAGCAATCAGACCTATTGACAACGTTCCATAACATTACATGAAAATTTGTTTGAGTTACAAGATGAGAAAACACATAAAATGATTGAAAAGGGAGCAATAAAATAGAATCCTGAACTAGCATGTCTTCTCACTCTGCCTTTAGGAAACTGCTATTTATGATGCTTTGAAAGTGAAAGAGATGTGGTCGCTCAGTCGTGTCCCACTCTTTGCGACCCCCTGGACTGTAGCGCACCAGGTTCCTCTGTCCATGGGATTCTCCCGGCAAGAACACTGCAGTGGGTTGTCATGCCTTTCTCCAGGGGATCTTCCTGACCCAGGGATCCAACCCAGGTCTCCTGTATTACAGGCAGATTTTTTACCATCTGAACCACCAGAGAAGCCTCTTATGATGCATTATAAACATAAATATTTTAAAATTGTGCTTTATTGTTATTTTGAACAAGCACTTCCAAAGCAGAAACAGTCCTATATTTATGAATTATATGTTAATATTCATGCAACATGTGTATGCATGTGTGGTAAGTCACTTCAGCTGTGTGACCTATGGACAGTAGCCTGTCAGGCTCCTCTGTCCATGGGATTCTCCAGGCAAGAACACTGGAGAGGGTTGCCATGCCCTCCTGCAGGGGATCTTCTCGACCCAGGGACTGAACCCTCATCTCTTACGTCTCTTGCAATGGCAGGCGGGTTCTTTACCACCAGTGCCACCTGGGAAGGCCCTTGTGCAACATATTAACATATAATTTATACGAACGGGGAATCAGACTGTGCAGGTTGAGGTCCTTGAGCTCAACTCTACCACCCTGCACAAGGTTACTTACCATCTCTTTTTCTTAGCATTTAAATCTCTAGTATAAAGATAATATTACATTTCTCTACAGATGTTATCAGGGAGGTAAATATACATGAAATACTAAACACACAGAAAGACATGAAAGCCACCTATTGATACTTTACATAACCTATGTCTTATTTTTGTTTTTAGATTTTTGTTACCGAAGCCAGTCATTGATCTCTTTTAGGAAGAACTGAACGACTAGTACATATGTATACATGAAAGTATTTTATCACTTTTCAACTATAGTTCTACTACTTTTTCAATTTTCCAGCCAGGGAATCCAATTCTTGTTTATCATTTTTCCAATGGTTAATATCAAAGTAAGAATGATCCTACTTAAAGGGAAAATCATGCGTAGCAAGCATAACTATGGTCTCAAAAGTTCTTATATTTCTCTTGGAGTGAAAACTTGAAAATCCTTCATCACAACTTAGATACAAGCCATCAGTAATCGCCAACCAGGCAGGACTGTCTTACAGCCTGTGACCAACATGGTGAACACAGAGGATTTCCATGGAGTGACTCGAGTACAACTGCAGAGGTTAGTGAGGAACAGTGAAACCTTCGAGCATGCACCCTGCAGTTCCTTACATCATGGCATGTGGAAATATGAAAACAGAAAGGTTCTTTCTCCCTTACCGCTGCAGACAAATTCTCGTTTTTGAACCTCAGCTACATTGTGACCCCTCAGGTGAGACGGCCCCATACACTGAGTGTAGAGGCCCACACGAGGCCGTTGGCGCAGCCAGTCCGAGAGCCAGGCCAGGTGGCAGTCACAATACAGGTTGTTCGAGTGGAGTCGACTAAATGAGAGCCAAGCAGTTTAAAGCAAGAAAACAGAACGGAGTTATTTCAAAATTTGGAAAGTTCATTCATAATAATATATAAGTCTATATCGCAACATAAAATAAGTTAAAGCTTAATATGTGCCAACTTAAATTATTTTCCTAAAAATTAAACTGATAACCACAAACTCAAGTCCCTCTTCATCTACTGAGCTAAGCAAATACACAGAGGCTTGAACATGACCACGAAAATCTTTTGCCACAAAGAGACGCACAGAAGTCCGAGGCAAACTGCTCTGCAGTCTCAACATACCGGCAGTCAATGGGGGTGGGGCAGAGAAATGGGAATATCAGAGGCCAGGTAGGGGTAGGAGGCATGTTAGTAAAAGTTGTGGTTCCCAATCTGGTTCCCAGTTAGTCTTGTCATTATTAGTCTCTGTAGAAACTGCTGGCAAAACCTTTTTAGCAGGTCACTTTCATTTTTTGCTGAACCAGACAGAATAATAATTCAATATAAACCGCTTCTTTTCACATCCTGCTTCTGATTTCCTTCTTTTTGTTTAATCACAGTAAAAGGGATTAGCTGCTTTTGGCTCTTGGGGACACAGCCTCAAAGAGCAGGAACTGAAATTAGAAAACATAGATGGCTGGGAGTGAAGGAATTAAGCAGTCCCCTCTACGCTGGCACAGATCCATACCAGATCATGGATCCCTTTCAAGTGGCAAATAGCACTTCTCCATTAATAAAATATCAGACAAACATATCCACTAAATTAGGTAAATGACTTCAAACTGGCTTTTATGTTTTCTCAAACTAAAGAAAAGGACACCCAAAACTATAAATCAAAGCATCATTCCCAGAATCATCTATGACACAGTAATACCATTTTAGCCCTTTTTAGCTGATGTGCTCGATTCTAACCCAATAACAGTAATGGATATTAAAACATGGAACTCAGTCCAGAAAGATAATTGGACCATAAAAATGGAATTTTTAAGTAGCAATGATAATATAGAATAATGAAACAACCAAAGCAAGGGAATTTAAAATTAGATGACTGTTTTACATTCTCCTTGAAGCTGAAGATACAGAACAGACTGTCTTCCATTGAAACTAGATGGCATGCCACAGGACAGAAAGGTACATTTGGGGAAGGCTGGGTGACCTCTGGTGAAGTTCGCTAGGAGGTCAGTGGCGTCTTTTGGAAGCTACAAAGCACATTCCACATCTTTGCTCTGTAAATATTTCCATCTAAACCAAGCCCATTATAATGATTCGATTAGAGGCATATATATTTGAAATGAGAAAACAATATAACAATTTAAAAAGCTGAATAGTATGACAAACTGTAGTGGATTTTTTTACATGAAAATAAGACTCACTATCAAAAAATGCAGATGACAGATGTTTCTGTGATCTTAGTGGCTTTAGTTTTTCACAGATTGAAAGCTTGATCAATTTGCTTTTTTAAAAATTAGCTAACGTCAATGAGAAACCAATTTCATCAAACAGAGTTTGAGTAAACTGGCCCCCTTCATTGGGGCAGATTAGTCTCCATCTGATAGCCCCAGGAAAACAAAATTTAGTTATGTCTGCTTACTTTTGGCATGATTTTATTTTGGTGAATATTTTTCCAAGGAAATTATAATGCCATCCCATGAAGACTCGATTTTAATGAGAAAACATGAATTAGTACTGACATCTAATTCATTAAAAAGTGGCAATTCAACTAATTTTTGATTAAAGAGATAAAATAAATGTAATTTTTGAGTTATATGCTACTGTAAAAATGAAAAATATTTTCAAAAACCTATCAAAATATATTTACCCTACTTAAACACACATTTTTTTTAAGAAGTCCAATGCTTTGGTTATGTTTACCACAATTTCTCACATATTGTATATGATATACTTTTTAAGTCAAGGTGATTCGTGATTCTGAAACCCAATTCAAATGAGATTTATCTCTGAAAACGCTTTAACTAAATACCTCACCCTGGGTTTTGAGGATTAATTCTGCTCTTAAAGAAAGAAAAAAAAAGCTGTAGCAAACATTTTTATTAGAGAATAATTTTTATCCATCTAAAGTATTTTAATGTCCATCTGTAACTCCTGAAAAGATATTTTAAAATATAAATGCTGACACAACCTTAATTATAGAAGCACTAAAGGGTGATGCTGTAATTTTACATTACAAAGACTGTTGGAGAGCCAGTTTAGCTTTATTAGGATTGCTTGCCGTACAGTAATAAAATCATAAAGATTTACCATTTATCATTTCTGACAGCCAATCAAGGAGTCTTCCATTTCTTAATGAAATGTGACCTCCACAATAGCTCAAAGTAAATGTTTTTCTCCCCTCCCAAACTTCGCATAACATATATTATTTAAAAGGAAGATTTCAAGTTTTCAGAATAATAGTTCATTTATTTCAACATTATATCAAGAACTTTTTAAAAAGTGGTGTTTCCCTTGTCTAGCCCATGATGAACTAGTGGTCATATTCTTTACTTACTAAAAATAGTACTTAAGGGGAATCAATTGATTAAATTGATTTTATATATATTGAAGCTACTTACAAAGTCCTAAGTTTAGGCATATGGTTGAAACTTGCCACAGAAAGTCTAGTAATGTTGTTATTGTTGAGAGTGCTGTAGAATAAAAAAAAGTCAGAAATTTTAGATATGAAAATTTACTGATCATTCCATATGTTAACACAGAAAAAAACTTCTTGTGATTATGCAGAACAAGTATCTGTATCTGGTAAAGATGGCATCAAGAAGGCACTATATTATACACAAGATGACAAATAAATTTCATACTTTAACATATTGCTATGCATTCACCAAGTACTTATTACAAATGTATGACTAGCTACAGTATCTTTGATCCTGTAGCTTTAAGCACTTTGTGTCTACATGTCTACTTCTAACATTGGTTAAGGAATGAACATTAGCCATTAGAATATCAGACAATAAAAAAAATTGGACAGTTACAATTCCTTGAAGGGTAATTAGTGTCCATGAGTAAATGAACCCATTTGAAGTCTCCAGCTGAAGTCTCACAACAATAGCACAGAATCAGTTCTGTCAGGTCCTGGAACAGAGTCCTGTTAATGGTTCTTTACTGTGGACATCAGCCACGGTTGAAATTTGAGTCGGAAGAATGATATCTATATGTGGTATTTGCATTGAGTAGAAAAGACGAGACATGCTGTAGCAATATAGTAAAAATTTAATATAGTCTAGCAGTTTTTATTTATATGGCTGCTCTGGGATGAGGGATGCAGGATCTTTAGTTGTGGCATGCAAATTCTTGGTTGCTCATGTGCCATCTAGCTCCCCCACTAGGGATGGAATCTAGGACCCTTGCACTGGGAGCATGGAGTCTTAGCCACTGGACCTCAGGGAAGCCCCTTAGCACTTTTTAGTAGCAGTCACACATCCTATTCTTTGTTTAGTGCTGTGTGGTAGTGATCATGGTTTCTTGAAGCTGGAGTCTTGACCAGGGATGGTCAAGGGAGATACAGTGAAAATAAATATAGTCCTTGCTTGGTTCTAAATTGTCCTACTTTCCCTCTAACACAAGCGTTGTCAGTTGTATTACTACTACTGTCTCTACTACAACTATTACTCATTCATTCATCAAACATTTCCTGAACGGCTCTTATTTTTATGGCAATATGAAATTTCTGAAACTAAATCAGGCATAAAATCCTGTCTCAAAATAGCATACAATTAACTGTGGAGACCAATTACCAAATTACAAAAACTTACAGTTAATAAGATTTAGGAGAGTTTTTTTTTTTTTTTTTTTTTCTCAGTCTTACTGTGACAAGATAGTGAGAAAGATAGTTATCCCAGCAATGGGTGAAAAATGTGGAGATGGCAAATGATTCCAGTACAAAGAAATACAGTAGGGTGATGATTACATAGGACAAGTTGCTGAAGGAGGCAGGAAAGATGGTTCTTTGGTACAGTTGGATGCTGTTTGATACTTGAGAAGTGTTTGAATTAGACATTGAACATTCACTGGTCTACAGAGGCCAGACAGGAAATATACATGAGAGAAGTAGGCTGCTTGTAAAGAAGTAAAATGGGAAAGAGAGATGGAGAAAAGCAGAAAGACAGCTGGGGATGACAAGGAGCTTCGGGATGATGATATTCTTTGTTGTAGCAGCTAATGTTCAGCTCTGATGAACTATTGCTCTGCTGTGATGGAAAGCTGTCAAACAATCTGATTTGCTCAAAAGAAGCTAGAAATGGAAGCTCTTAGACCAAGCTTCCTAATTTTTAAATACTGGCAACTTCAATGTTTCAAAGACTCCATGGGCTATGGGGCCAGTTCTGCTTGGGCTAACCAAGATACACTGAGGTCACTTTAGACTAGCTGATTGCTATGGTTATCAACGGTGGGATACAGGGTATTCAGGAGTCAAGGAATTAACTTAACTTTCTCTGTAAAGCAGGCAGGATGCAATAGCTATAGATCTAGAACACGCACGGACTCTTTTTACTATCCAGTTTTGGAATGTATTGAATGATGTAAGAACTAATCTGTCTGATCTGAATTAAGTCACATAGAAAAAAGAAAAAAAAACCCGCTGAATGAAGGACCTATAAAGCACTGAATTGGTTGACTTACGTTATCTAAAAGCTTCTAGTATTTCCCGGTACTCAAGTGAAATGAGATTTTTCTCAAACACCATTAAAACATATCCCGATGTCTGAAATAAAAGGTTTCACTTCTCAAAGGGATTTGCTTTAAATGACCCCTTTTCCTATCCTCAAAATTTATGGTGACTTTATATGGTTTAAATCTTCAGAGTACACAGCATACTGACTGTTGGATAATGTGACTTTGGGGATAACTTTTTAAAAAATAATTCACACTTGGCAGATATGCATTAATTTTGAACTATAGTTTCTTATGCTTAGTCATTCAGTCGCATCCAACCGTTTGCAGCCCTCTGGACTGTAGCGCACCAGGCTCCTATGTCCGTGGTGATTCTCTAGGCCAAGAACACTGGAGTGGGTTGCCATGCCCTCCTTCAGGGAAACTTCCAAACTCAGGGATCAAACCCAGGTCTCCTGCATTGCAGGCGGATTCTTTACCATCTGAGTCACCAGGGAAGTCGGTAAAGAAGGGGAGCCATCGGTTTCTTACCATTCCACACAAAAGTTTACATTGCATGCTGAAGCCAGTGGCTAACCATTTGAAGACTTCTCAAAATGTCAATTCATTTAATTCAACTAAAGAAATTATCTTAGTATTTTTATTTAGTGTTGTTGCCAGCAAGGGCTCCCAGGTGGCACAAGTGGTAAAGAACCCGCCTGCCAATGCAGAAGACATGGAGGGAAGGGTTTGATCCCTGGGTTAGGAGATCCCCTGGAGGAGGGCATGGCGACCACTCCAGTATTCCTGCCTGGGGAATCCCATGGACAGAGGCGTCTGGTGGGCTACAGTCCATTAGGGTTGCACAGAGTTGGACACAACTGAAGCAACTTAGCATGCAGCACGCACGATGCTGGCAAAGCAATATTGATGTTAATATCTGGTAACTGAACAATATGTGGAACCAATGAAATTATTTTGAAATTAATAATAAGTGTTGATTACGTATAATAACAGGCAGGTGTTATAAAAATTCTCATTATGAAATAATGCAAATTTATATACTGCTTTACTTGCGAACACATTTTCCTGTATGAAAGTCTATTTCTATGTTCAACCTCAAGATTTTGTCTTTGTAATGAGAATATATCCGTGTACAAAGGATATCCTGGTGGCTAAATAAGAAATGTTAGTCTTGGTAATCATTTAGGCCCTCTCAGACTTCGACCTTGATTTATTCCTTCTTATTCCCAAGTGCTAAGCATAGGATTTGGCAGAGTCTGATATTGGATGGATATGAACCACTATGTTTCAATTAAATTAAATTATGTCTATTTTATAGAAAAGGAAAATAAATAAAGCATATAAAACTGGCAAGTCAAGGGATATATGTCATTTCTGAATCTGGTGTCCAAGGAAAAGAAAATACTGATCTACAATTAGTTTCCAGTGTTACTTTTGAGACAGTATCTTATTAGGAAAATAAACTCTAAATCCTATCAATGAAAATTTCCATAAAAAGTCAGTTCATTAAAAACATACAAGTGATAAACTATCTCCCTGCTTTCATCTACCTTGGTTTTTCCTTCTTGAACTTTATTTACTCTCTTCCTTAATATATATTTTAATGAAATAAATTTTCATCAGTGGCCCAGTATGTTTACACCCATCTTCTCCTGTTTGGCCTTAGTATATTCATACCTTCACAAATGAATCACAAATTAACATTTTTAAAGATCTAAAACATTAGAAATCTGAAATTTAAGGTGATGTGCAAATTAATGCTCTTTCATTATTTCCACATGATAAAAAAATATCTCCCAAAGTGTCATGGATGATAGAAGCAATCAAAATGGGTAATTTACTTTCTGAACTCTGTATTTAAAACACTAACTCTACATTTAAAAAGCGCCAGACCAACTGTTTATAATGGGTGAACTTTTGATTTACATGTCAAGAGATTAGGAGATTAGAGTTTAACATATTTAGTCTTTCCAGTGCTCTATCCAATTTAGCCTTAATTCTTCATTAATTTGTTTCTCTAAAGGTTGGGTCAATCACAAGCATTTAAAAAATTAATATATGTTAAAAAAATGTCTGCTTGACTTTATAGTATTTTAACACAAAACATTAAAATTTTTTGATAAAAATACACATTTCCTTGTTTCATGCTGATTTTAATTATTTTCTTTAGCAAACAAACTCTGACCATTAGCTAGCTTTTTGAGATCTACATATTAAAGTAAAAGAGTTCCCAACATTTTGAATTTTTATTTTGACTCCATGAACCATGAGATATTTATCATTCTTTGGTATGTTTCATGATAGTGTGTCTTACAAAAGTCATCCTTTAGATATTGTGTAAATCCAACAAAATATATGAGGTGACTGTGTTTTCTTGAATGTACTGCTCCTAAAAACAGTGATATTAGTTTAGAACCAAAAAAGTAAGTGAAGAGTTACTGCATTTGTAGGTAAAGTGTTTCCAGGGCCGAGTACAGTATTTGGCACATAGCAGTTACTTCCTCTCCCTCTCTCTCAAATATATGTAGAGCACTCAACATACCCTCAATATATTACATATATATTAGTTATTCTATATCTGATAAGTATTTAAGTTCTTTTGCTTAATAATGAAATATTTTATGGTATTCAATTCATTCAAAACATTCAGTAGATTTTTCATAAAATGTTTGGTACCATTAGTAACAAAGTCTTTGATTTGATCTGTGCTATTCAACTAAATAGTACATGTGGCAGTCTCTTCACATATGAGTTTAGTGACATTGACTATAGTTCTGATGTCAGAGCACTATCAAGAAATCTTAGCTCTACCCCAGTTATTTTGACTTTGAAATAGCATTAGTGAACTTCCTATATTGAAAAAGGCTCTGGAACACAATTTTATTTTTATTTTATTTTTTTTTTGGAAACACAATTTTAAAAGTGAACTTATAACTACAGTTTGTATAATAAGCACTTTACATTTTTTTTTCCTTTAGAATAAGATAGATTCTTATCAACAAAGGTGATCTCTCATGTGGTTAGAGAATAGTATATATCCTCAGAACATTTTATTTCAATCAACTCATTCTTACATAATTCCTTAAAAATAATAACTGTATGTGACGCAGCTAGAAATTAGTTTCATTTATTCACAATTAACACCAAAACCATATAGAAAAATTGCTAAAATAAGCCATCCTAGTTGAAACAATCAAGTTTATTCAGAATTACACTCCGTTCTTCAAACTCAATTTATAAAGCAATGGGATCTTTTTTTGGAAGAATTTCATAATTTCTGATAACTTTTAACACATGAACTAAAAATTCAAAACCCCTTCACATTTAATTTAGATTCAGATTGCTGAATAAATTGAGTTGGGGAGAATTATATCTTAGAACTATATTTTATTGGAGGGAGAAATTAGTAAGTATACTTAAAAAGTAGGAAAGGTGAATCTTTGGGGAAATTTTTCAGAAGTGTATAGGCGGCTTAAGCAGCTTTAGGAACTAGTTTTCGTTAAAATTATTTTTCATTATAATTAACAATGTCATTAAAATTATTTTTACAGTGTCAAATATCTGTAGAGATTACTCATTTGTCTCTAATCAATTTTTCAGCAATGTCTGTCCAGCAAGAAAGGACAGAAAATGCCAATTATAATCCAAATCTGTGTGTGGTACTTTATGAAGTCAGTAGACTTTAAAATGGACCTAATAGGCGGCTTATTAAATTTAGAAAGTACATTTTAAAATAACCTTACAAAGATGGTAAGCTATCTAGTTAATATGATATTTTAAAATGAGAAATGTCTTTCCATCGCACAGCAACTAAAATATACCAACATATCAGCTCTTAAGGTTTTTTTTTTTTTTGTAATTTTTCCTGTACAACCGATGCTATCTATATATATAGCAATTCTGGGAATTCTTACAAATCCCGTGTATGAGACTGTTTTACCACAAGGAAAAATACTTAAAAGATAATACGTGTGAACATTTGAGTGTCTTTCCAAAATTAGACAATTCTACCTAAGCACACAGATATGATATACAGGGTTTTGCACCCATGCATTTTCACTCTTCTCTGCATTTGCTCTGAGTTATTTAAGGGCTCTCTTTCTCTTTCAGAAACCATTCTGACACAAGATTTCAAGCTAACAGATAAGCATCCACGTTAGCACTCCCTAAACACAAAGCTCTGGTTAAAAGAGTAGGAGAAATAAGCAGTACTTACAGCACTTCCAGGTCCCGGAGAGCCCTGAATGCCCCATCTTCAATACAGCTGATCTGGTTGTAATCCAGTTGCCTGTTAAACAGATTAGAAGAATATGTAAAAAACTGGACACTAGCAGGGTTAGGTGAAAGGAAGTCTCCTGAAGGGTCTCTCAAGCCCTAGCCGCAACAACCAAAATGCTCTCACAAATCCACTCATCTGCAGAAGAATGTCACAAGCCATTCTGGCCTCGGTGCCGCCACTGAAATCTCTTTTTGTTCTGAACTGTCTGTGCAAATAGCAGCCCTCGGAAAGCGCCAGTAAATAATAACTGCACCTTATATTAAATGCCATAGGAATGCAATTTCATTACATCAAGAAAAGCTATCCATTAAGAGCTTTCAGCGTCATCTTGCTGAAACAATTTCATTAAGGTAAAGGACTGTAAATCACTTAATGTCACATGCACCCCTCAGTGACCTAACAGAATCCATTTATCAGAGAAGCCCAGCTGCATGTTAATTTCACTATCCTTGGCAAGAAAGAGCAAGACTACTTTTAGGTTTTCTTCTTTTAAAAGCAGCTTTCCTTCAAGAACTTCAAATCAAGAAAGAGAAACGACACCCCATCTATCTCCTTGCTATTTCCAACTAGGCATATACTTTACAAAGCGACCAGTTGTTTCATATTAAGCTTCACTGTTTCCATAATTTGCACTATCATTAATGGTGAATCCGCGGCACTGTAAATATTACAGACTTTTCAGTTAAAGAGATTCTCAAATTATACCACTCTCCAGAAACTAACTTTTTAAAGTATTAAGAAAACTAAAAAAAAAGAACAAAATTTCTTTTCTCAAAGATGCTGATTTCAGCCCCAAACACGAAGAAACACATACTACAGCAAGATTGTTAAAATTCTACATATATCTACAGTCAAACATTTAAAGCTGCATTAATTCATTCTAAATAACACAAAACTCAAATAACTAAATCTTCCCCAGCAGTTATTACTCACTTATTAATGTTTAAAGATTGAAAATAAAGCCTGTTTCAAACTTAAGTTTGCTTTTTCCTACCGCTTGTTTGGGGAATTAAAATTTCCTTGTTCATACTAAGGAATTTACTTGGTTGAAACTGACAACTAAGTACTAAATCCCACTGCCTTCTCCTTTTTTCTTAAACAAATAACCAGCTTATATCTAAAATCTAGTAGCCTGATGCTTAGTGATATTATTGTTCTTACAGAGAAAGTATTTTAATGCTTCACTTGAGATAGAAACCAAATGGTTGATGATATAGGTGAGTTGTCAGCCTTGCATGCATTGGGAAGGGAGGTACTTAAATAGGGTAAGCTTATGACCCTAATACAAAGATTAGGATCTTTGTATTATTTCAAGTGCAAGATTCACCAAAAAGGCCTAATTCACATTTGAGGTATGTTCTTAAGGGAACTGTTTGAAATAGCTGCTTTTCTCACAAGGCAATTGAATAAAGGTGCAATGATTTAATTCAGTGACTTTCAGAGGGGCCTCTTCAAATTCCCTACTTTAGAAATTATGTACATAGAGAATGTCTCATGAAATATACATCTCATTTTTAAGAAGGTCTCTGGGGGACATAAGCATACAGGAGGCTACCTTGATGCCATGCAAATTGTGCGATCTAAGACGTGCAATATAAAAAAGGTGAGCCCCGAAGAAGATACAATTTTATTGCCTGTATAAACTAAGGCTTTCCCCAAATAATAGCTACCACTCATGCAACTGTAACAGCCGAAGGCATCTCTGCTTATTAGGAAGTATGCAGACGTATAATTTTATTTTCTAAGAAGACTTTTAAAGACTCATGATGTAATATGGTTGCTGCGCTTCCAAGAAAACACTTACATTCTGGAGCACTTTTGATTTTTACAGATTAAATTCATTTAACAATTAAGTTAATAGCCTTTTTTTTTTATTTTAAAGTGCTAAATATATATCTACACTACTATTCTCTAACCTCCTGAACAATTTATCAAAGCCATTTAAATTAGCACAATGGCATGAAGTGTTACCCTTGACACACTACAAAAGAGAAATTGTTTCCAGACAAATTGGCAAAATCTTTTAATGCTATCAAATTTGCCTAATGCAGTCTCCAGGTTAATCTGTAAAAGGGTGAGCTGTATGTTTGCCCATACCTTATTATCCTTAGCTGTCAATGTATAAATCAGTGCTGACACAGCTTCTTTTAAATCATGCATACTATACACAAAGGGGAAGCCCTGGCTTGCCAGAAAGCACTCAAGCAAATCTTGTCCTACAAGTACTGAAAGGCAGATTACTTTCTCTATACCACCAGAAGTTGAGACGCTGGTGGAAACTTTGCTAATTTCATCCCTCTTTAACATTGCTCAGGATTATATGCTGCTTCTGATTCTTAACAGAAGTCTAAGCCCTTATTGACACTAAAACATTAAGGATATTCGGTTCTCATAGGACCAAATTCTTCCCGAAAAGTTTCCTGAATGCTGTCATGTCTCAGGTCAAATATCTTCTGGGAGGGAAAGTATTTTATGAAAACGTTACTCATTTGAAAGGATAATGAAAATCAAAGCAGACAATTTTTTCATCAATGGATAGATTTTTTTAATATTCAAAGTTACATTTATGGAAAGTGCTGTACCCACATGACTGCTCATGAGAAAATCTCTCTGCACAAACCTCTGTTTATCTGCATATGGTTCAAGATAAACAATGTCAAAGCTACACAAAAGTGTAATTTATTTCAGAGTTTCTGGACTATTTTTCTGCACCTTGTTTTTCTCACGCTGCTCACTTCCTTCACCACCTTTAAACCCTGGGCACTTCTGCTTTCTACAAACAGGAGAGGACGTGGTCAGCCACGAGTTTAGTGACACATTTAGATGTGATTACACACTGTGCCATGGAATTGTTCAGAATTAAGTAATTAGTAAGAGGAAAACTTTTTCACTTTTCCAAGAAGTAATGTTACAGCTATTTATCCAGACATAGGGTAAATTTGTTGATCTATGGATGATAAGAGTACTGGGTGTCTCTAACAGCTCAAGGGTCCTTTTCTAACATGGGCTACTTTCCAGGGAAAAGCGAACTAGCACTTTTCTCATTTTCCTGGGAGAAAGAATGGTATGGATAGGACCACTGGTGGTTTCCTTTAGACTTCTAGCCTGCATATTCTCATCCAAGCTGCTGAGTCTTCTCCTCCTTATTTTCTACCTCCAACCCTCCTCTCTCTGTTCAAGTTCCAAATCCCCCCTCCCTCTGATCCATCACTGTCCTCGTTTGTATGTGTGTGGTTTGAAGCAGCGGCTTTATCTTTAACTTCATGAAAATGATGTTGTTAAAAACACACTGCTTTTCCATCACGAAGTCATGACCGACTCTTCGCAACCCCGTGGACTGCAGCATGCCACTCTTCCTTGTCCCTCACCATCTCCTGGAGTTTTCAGATTTCTCTCAGCATTAACACTCTATGATTCTATTAATGGTAACTATTTGTCTTCTGATGCTCCAGAATAACTTTAGACTGCTTAATTTTTTCTAGCACTGCATTTGACAATGCAGTACACATTTATCGAGCGTGATCACTCTGTGCTTCTCTCACACAAAATTTCTAAAGTTGATCTGCTTTTCTTTAAGACTAAAAATAATTTAGCCTAGTTTCAGATTTGGATTAATTTTTGGTATGAAAGATAATATATAATGTTGCTAGATATAAATTTTAACAAAGAGGTATATTAAATGACAAAAAATTTGAACATTTGCTTACTTGGTATTTTAAAACATAACTGGAGACACTGCATTCTGTTATTTTTTTTCCCCATAATTTTGTTTTCATTGTTAATAATCTATATACCATACTGTTTGAATTACACATATAAAACACATCTTCCTGCATTAACTTTAGTTGGTTTTATCCTTATCCATAGAAAATTCATATTTCAATGCAGTGTCCAAGTAATAAGATCTTATCACAAATTGATTTTCTTTTTCTAAGACTTAGAACACCATAAAATATACTTACCTCTGAAACAATAGTGAACATAAAATATCTTTAATAATTTCTAAGCCAGGCAGAGTCTGTACAGAGTGTCAACAAAATTGTTATGACTAGGTTACAATTTTGCCAGGGTTTTTTAGGCATGAGAAAGTTTCATTCATATTCAATTCACTACTGCAAGATGACAAACTCCAAGAATTTAGTTGACTTAAAACACATCAAAGTGATTAGAATCAGTATGAGACAATAGCAACATTTCACTAACCTGATAAAACATAAATGGAGAAAAAGAAAAAATGCTGGTAAGGATATGGGCAGAATCTGTTCTATTTCTTCCCTTGTATGTTTAAAGTTGAGGTTAATATGAGTGTCTAAATATACAAATCCTATGCCAATAATGATTGTCCAACAAGTAGTCCAAGATTTAAGTCATACTATACAGAGGGCATGAGAAAAACTTAAATTAATCCATCCTAGAGAGAAGTTTCTGCAAGTATATCATTTACCTCAGCATGAAAGCACAGCTGTGTTAGCCTGGGCATTGGTGAAGAAAATAATCAAGGAAAGGACTTTCTGAAGAATCTTAATTACTTACGCTATTTGAGAAATTAACCCTTTTGCAATGTTTCAAGTAACACTTTGTTTTTCTCACAGGAAGAAAGAATCTCAGCTTTTATTGGAATAAGCCATAGGATAAAGTTATATCCATTTGTTAATTTGTTAGGAGGAAGTTCAAGGTAGCTCTAAGAGAGATGATAATAGACACTGGAGGAAAGACAACTAAACTGACCTTCCAGTTTTGGTAAGTCTAAACAAACTAATCAGGGAGGTACAAATTGAAACTGACAATAATAATTGCTAGCATTTATTGAATGCACAGTAAATAGCAGGGTCTTTAGACATACCCATCGTATTATTCCTCACAATTACTTGAAAAGGTAGGTATTATCATTATTTTGATTTTACAGATAAGAAAAGAAGGCCCACAGAAGTTAAATAAGTTATGTAAAACAAGTAGTAAATGTTTAGTAAAACCTTGATTCAACTTTAAATCTATATATTGTTGAAGCCCTCATTAGACACAGGTGACTAGGAAGAAAGACTCAGGAGCTATTCATTCTGCAAACAGAGTTTTAGGCTGAATTTCTAAAGGCAAATTTTCAAGGAAGAAGTCAGCAGAAAATGACTATTACAGAATTTCAGAGAAGGAAGAGATTGCCTTAGGCGAAAATAATAGTGTGAGGGAGAAGAAAAAATCCCTTAATCTCTAAAAAATGGGTAGAATCCAGTAAGACAGAAATAAAAGTGGGTATTCCCTATGGAGGAGACTGGTTCAAAGAACAGTTGTGAGCTGAGGCTCTATAATGTTCAGAGTAATGTCTGCAAGACAGAGATAGTTCTGATTTGAGCAAAGAACTTGTGCACAGATTCAGTGGGAGAGGGTGCGGTGAGCCTGCACAGGTCTCTGAATTTTGGGACCAGTAGGAATATCTAAAGAGACTAGATTCAATGCTATTGGGTAAAACTCACTGATCTCTCAGAGAGTAGCCTATATTCCTATAGACCCTGTAGAACTATTGTAGACAATACTTCACTAAATTCCCAAGGCTTTACCATGATGCCTATAGCAAAGCGCTTTTTTTTTTTTTTTTTTGCTTTAAAAAGCAGAATGACTTTCAACCAGGAAGTGATGGGATGAAAAACAATGCTTTATGTAAACAAAATTTGGCTGGAACATTGAAATTTCCTAATGAGAATATAAACTGGAGTCAAAACTCAATTAGCAGGTTATTGTAACTGTTCAGAGGGAGAAAAAGATGGCTGGCTGTCCAGGGTTGGGGAAGCAAAAAACATAAAGATCTGTTCTGTCTCAAGAACAACATGCAACCACTGAAAGATCATGACAATGACTGTTTTACACATATGTGAATCAGATTCCCAGCTCTTCAATCAAAATTTCTTGTGTTTTTTTGTTTTGCTTTGGAAAATGATTATGAAGTTATGCTATATAGATTCATCTTTACATGAGGAAATGTTATCAATAAAAAGAGTGCTAAGGCACCTGGAGACTGAGCACAATGTGAAGTTGGAGAGGTTACTGGTTACAAACTTGCCCATGGTTACTGGGGATTATCACACTTCAGTCTACTTTTGTAGAGTGAGTACAAAGCAGGTGATTTACAGGACCACGGACAGTTCCCATGGTACTGACTATGGCATCTGCTGAGTGACTGAAATACTACTTTGTAGAACCCTGTGGTTCAGAGGGTAAAGCGTCTGCCTTCAATGCAGGAGACCTGGGTTCGATCCCTGGGTGGGGAAGATCCCCTGGAGAAGGAAATAGCAACCCACTCCAGTATTCTTGCCTGGAAAACGCCATGGACGGAGAAGCCTGGTAGGCTACAGTCCATGGGGTCACAAAGAGTCGGACACGACTGAGTGACTTCACTCACTAACTTTGAGTTACGGGTTACTCCTTGGGACCATAGGCAACAATCTAGATGTTAGTGAAAGTCACTCAGCTGTGTCCAGTTCTTTTCAATCTCATGGACTACACAGTCCATGGAATTCTCCATGCCAGAATACTGGAGTGGGTAGCCTTTTCTTCTCCAGAGGATCTTCCCAACCCAGGGATGCAACCCAGGTCTCCCATAGTGCAGAAGAATTCTTTACCAGCTGAGCTACAAAGGGAAGACTTCTCGATGTTAAGAGAGGCTCTAGTCCTCATATCATAAAAATCAACTTCATTTGCTATCTATATAAAAGAAGAATCATCTCCACAGATGTATTCAGAAGGTTCTATGCCCCACTAAGAACCATGTGTGATGTTTATTCTAACAGTAAGGATAGCAGGCCCCTTGAGTGAGAAACCAATCTCCCCTTCAAAGTGTCTCCAGCCTCAGGCTCACTGAAAACACTCTAGGAAGGAACTGAGAGCAACAAAAATCACTATTTTAATTTTATAAAATGGATCTTCTTTTTATAATAATTATGTAATAAATATGTAATTAAGTATGATGAGAAATGTAGTGAAGCAAACATGAAAAGTAGCTGATTATGGTCAACATTCTGTAAATATGATTTAACTTACAGGTCAAAGATAAGGTAAGTCTTGTATTTGAATGGTAAAATATATAATACACTCTTTGATTGTTAGGGCTTCCCTGTGGCTCAGACAGTAAACACCTGCAGTGCAGGAGACCTAGGTTCTATTCCTGGGTCAGGAAGGAATAGAAGGGAATGGCAACCCACTCCAGTATTTCTGCCTGGGAAATCCCATGGACAGAGGAGCCTGGTGGGCTCCAGCCAATGGGGCCCACAAAGAGTTGGGCACGACCAAGCGACTAACACCTTCACTTTCTGATTGTTACAGATTGATTCTCTGTGACGTGGACAACCCTTGTTCCTTTATTATTATGAAGTCTGAGGCTCCCCTGGTGGCTAGTGTTAAAGAATCAGCCTGTCAATGGAGGAGATGCAAGCTAGATCCCTGGATGGGGACGATCCCTTGGAGAAGGAAATGGCAACCCACTCCAGCATTCTGGCCTAGGAAATCCCAAGGATAGTGGAGCCTGGCAGGCTACTGTCCATGGAGTTGCAAAAGAGTCGGACATGACTTACTGACTAAACAACAACAAAATGAAGATGATGGAGGAAAGGAGAAGAGTAGATTGATATTTAAAAATTGGGAAGAGTGGAAAAAAAAAACAAAATATATGTCTTCCTGTGATTGTACTGTACAACTGTGAATTTTCCTCCTATGGGTTTTAAATGATCATCCATCAACAAAATAAATGGAAGACAATAGAGTTTCAGAAAAAAATTCCTAAATAATATAATAGCGTGTAACAACATATAGATTAACCTTCTTTTTCCTATTTGCCAGATCTTATCACTAATAATCAGTGCATCCCAAATAGTTTTGTTTCTTAAAAAGCCATAGTCATGCATTCTTGTTTCCCAAATGACACCATGACTTACTCAAAGAGAACCAAGTTAAATCATCTTTTAACTTAAAAGCTTGTCTTTAAATTAATATATAGTAAAAAATATAAATATTTTCCCCTCACCTATTTTAACTTATGGGTAATTTTATTAGAAAAAGGGAGTACAGTTGATAACAGGTGAAACTTTACTAGAATTTGTATTATGCAAGCAGATAGAAAATGAATGTATTCATTTACAAATAGCAAAGTTTGGAATACAGAGTATATTTTGAAGATACACTGAAACATGAAAGAAGAATAAAAAGTAGATATGATGTACTTTAAAGAGTGTATCTAAAATAATGCTTGTTGGAATTTAATTATTTTAAGTATTCAGGTCCTGCAACGCAAGAGACACAGGTTTGATCCCTGGGTTGGGAACATCCCCTGGAGAAGGGAATGACTACCCATTCCAGAATTCTTGCCTAGAGAATTCCACGGACAGAGGAGTCTCGTGGGTTACAGTCCATCGGGTCACAAAGAGTCAGACAGGACTGAGTGGCTAACACTTTCACTTTTGCAATCTCACTAACTATTGTCAACAATTTGAATTTTAAATTCATAAATTGGTATTTTTTGTTTAAATCCTGGGATAACATGAGTAGGAATTATTTCACATAAAAATAAGAGACTTGGAAAATTTCTGAACTCATAAAATGCATACTTAGAGAATAAGCTTGCAAGTCTTAGCAATAAAGCAAAATTTAATTTGAATATTCTCCTAAATCATTCAATTGAATGGAAAAGCCTCATACATACTTGTAAACAAAACAGTGCCACAATGTAACATGTCTTCATTCAGAAACTGATCAGGAGATAGCCAAGCCTTTTTAGTCAGTGTTACATATATTAAATATATATACAAATTTATCAAGAAAAATAATATAAACAGTGATTATCACTTTGGTAAGGCATCATTTGGTAATGATACAGTATCAGTACTTGCATTCACACTTGATTGGAGAGTTCAAAAACACAGATGTAAATCCTATATAAAATGGCTTCCAGTGACTACTATAAACACTATTAGATAGTTGATATTTTGATATGATCTTGTTATTCTCAGATTTCACTGTCTCAAATGCCAGGAAAAAGAAACTGGTTTAAGTAGCAGCTGGAGAAAACTGTATAACAACATAAAATATAAAGGGTTTTAATCCAGTTTGGAAATTAATAGAGGTAAGCAAAAAAGTTATGGGATGTCCTCCCTGGAGATATTTAACAGCAAGATAAATGTCCATCTGTCTAGAATAGTTTTACTGTGACTTGCCTGAAGGAAAAGGAGTAAGATCTGTTAATTTGCAAAATTTCTACAGCATCAATTTCATATTGTCAGGATGTTGCCTTGAGCCTATTTAGCCAATCCACAAGCTTAAAGCAAGTACTTCCAGTGCAAATCTTCTCTGATACCTGGAATTTACTCAGAATAAAGCCTGAATATGTGGTAAATCCAATAAACCCAGTACAGTGCATTAGACCAGTATTTTAGACAGTGCTATATAAAATATCAAGGCCTTCTCTGTAGCTCAAATGGTAAAGAGTTTGCCTGCAATGCAGGAGACCAGGGTTCGATCCCTGGGCTGGGAAGATCCTCTGGAGAGGGAATGGCAATCCACTCCACTATTCTTGCCTGGAGAGCCCCATGGACACAGGAGACTGGTGGGCTACAGTCTGTGGGGTCGCAAAGAGTCAGACATGATTGAGCAACTAACACTACACAAAATATTTATCCTGATGCAACTGAAGCACATATTTCTTCTGTAAAGCCTCTCTGAAAGACTTGAAATACTAGCCATCATGGGACCATGAAGCCTTGTCCAAACTGTAAATGAACACACTGGCATGATACACAGGACAGAGCATTATGCCTCTCCTTCCCACGCTGAATGGGCTTCCCTTGTGGCTCAGCTGGCAAAGAATCTGCCTGCAATGTGGGAGACCGCGTTTTGTTTCCTGGGTCAGGAAGATCTGCTGGACAAGGGATAGGCTTCCCGTTCCAGTATTCTTGGGCTTCTCTGGTGGCTCAGCTGGTAAAGAATCTGCCTTCAATGTTGGAGACCTGGGTGAGATCCCTGGGTTGGGAGATCCCCTGGAGAAGTTCAAAGGCTACCCACTCCAGAATTCTGGACTGGAGAATTCCATGGACTGTATAGTCCATGGGGTCATAAAGAGTTGGACACGACTGAGCAACTTTCACTCCCCACATTGAACATTCATAATAATAATAATGTCAATACTTATGGACTTTTACTGAGTCATTACTTGATGACCTACGTTTACCATTTTAATAACAATATGAATTAAAATTTACTCTCAGTGCTAATATATTTTACCAAATACCTTTCTTAACTTTTAACGATAAAACTAAACTTCAGACAGAGTCCCATGAAACTGAATTTCTTTGAATTGTGTAGTTTGATCTATTGTTTAATTAACTATAAAATTTTAGAAAATTGTAAGCATGATCTTTTTTAATTAAATAAACCTATAAATGCATTAAGGTGTTTCAAGGTTATTTCCATGGTCTTTCACATGGTTACGTGAAAGCCAGTGAGAGTAGCAGGAATAAATTGTTCTTTTGACCATCATCATTCAGCATCCACATAGTTTCTTAAGCCTCCTTTCCTCCATAAGAAAAGAAACCTTCAAAAATAAAGTCATTTGGATGCCATTCTACTCAGCTTTCTCCATAATCGGACTGCTATGCTTTCTGCTACTGCTGCTATTCCGAATCAGTACTGGTTCACCTTAAAGATACAGACATATTCCTTCTATCACACACACACACACACATTTCACTGCACTTTAATTTTATCCTCCAATCCCTTCAAAACCCAGAAATCAGGCCTTGAATAGGTCTTAATAAATTCTTACTTTCTCAATCTGCTTTTACTGACCAACATACAGTATGAAGCAACCTCCTTGAAGATTTCTGTATATTTTCTTTTCAGTAATTCTTTTCTAAAGTATTCCCTGATAACCTCAAGCAACACCTTTATCTCTTTCTTTCCTCAGTACCTGTGGCACTTCATAATTTGTTTATAAATCAGGGTCTGGCACATATTTAGTACCCTCTGAGATATATATATATATATATGTATTTTTTCTACTTTGCAGCTCAATGTCTAATTGGTCCATGGTCTGTCTGATTCCTCACTAATATTGCGGATTAGTCCATACTCTAATCTTCTCTCTCCTTAGTACCTTTTTTCCCTAATAATCACAAGTGCAAGCAATTATTATATTGGTTTCATAAAAGTAAAAATTAAGGCTCAGTGAAGTTTAATGAACTGCCATGTTTACAAAAAACAGAGACAAAACAGCAAAATATTCTGAGACTCCAGTCCTAGGCTCATCTCACGGTATTTATAATAATTGCGTTTAAACTGAAAAAAGGGAAATGATATGGGGGGGGGGAATATTTCCCAAATCCCACCAAATCAATGATGCATTCCTCAAAGTACATTGGTCAGTATCTCACTTTTCTTTTTATCTCTAAACTTTCAGAATTGCACTTTTAAAGAAGAAACAAAGAGGAATTAAGGAAGAATCCCACCATGACTGGTATCTCACTCCCAAATGCATCCTTAAACCTGGGAGAAGGATTACTTGCAGACTTGGGTTCCCTAAATATTGTTACTAAGGTTAAAAGCCACCTATTTTCAGGCTTTAGAGAGAATACTGCTAAAAGACTGCAAGAGGCAGTCCCAAAGGGTGGTCAACTTTGGCCATTACTGTTCTTTCACAGAGACATATAGACAACTTGAGTAGTGCTACATAGGAATCTGTGTTGTTCTGACAAGAGATAATACATAGAGGCAGTTTTGAACACCCTATATCTCTGAATCTATTTGAAGATTTTCCTCAGTATTCATTAGAGATTAAATCTAAGCAAATAAAATCTCTTTAACATGTAAATGCTAATAAAAGTCTAAGGCCAGGATTTTGATGGCACTATATATTTATACTTAGAAGTCTATATTTTTCTATCTCTACCTGTACACTTAGAAAGTACAAATTTAAAACAAAAAACATTTACATTGAAGAGAAGATGTAGAGGCCATAGCTTATAGCTTTATAAACAGTCGTCTTCTTTGACGAAGGAAAACATCTGTCTCACATTCACTACTTGAAAAATGTTGGATTCCACCATGGAGAATTCCGAAAGTAAGTTAATTCTTGAAAGAGTTTCTGCCCCATTTATTACAAAGGTAAGAAATACTGAATTCCTGATAGTTAATGTCAGCACACAGGGGCTTTTCCCTTTACATTCCAAACTAATGTAGAAGCTAAAGAAAACACTTTACGACCTAGTTTCACAGTAAGTCAAAATCCGTCATTTTAAAAGGTTAATATGATACTTTAAAATTTATTAAGACACATACCGATAATGTTAGGATTGCCACTGTAATCTTAAATCTGATATGTAAAGAGCTACGTGCACTTACAAAACATCTACACAAGACACTAGATTAAAGATTTACCAAGGACAAATACATGGGTTTCTTTTACTTTGCTTTTTAAAGAAGGCTATACATATCTTCTTTCATAAAGATAAAAGAGGGAAAATCTAAGAAAAGTATTCACATAAATTGAAAGACACTTTTCTCATTCTCACACTTCGGAATTTAATAAAAATGGTGATCTAAAAGCTATTTTAAAAAGCTGTAGCCCTAGGCCACAGGTGTCTCTAACAAAAAAATATTATCTTCTCTTTCCAGAAAAAAATAGTCTGCATTTCCAATAAACACCAATAACAAGTGAAAAGGGTACTATTGAAATAAGCTCATAGTAAGAGGGAAGAAAATACATTGCAAATGCCTTTTAATCAAATCATTTCTTTAGACTTCACAAGATTAACCAACCACAAGGTATGAGGAACCTTGTGATAACTTCAGTTGTTATTTGTAACTTCAGTTTCAAGACATCTTCTAAAGGAGACTTCCTTCAGATAACATGTAACAATGATTTAAAACTTATTGTTACAAGCTCTCCTAAGGAAGCATAAAATGCATAAGCTTTCACCATTTCTTTCCTGACACTTTATTTAATATGAATTAAACCTGGAAAATGGATAAAAAAATATATCAATTAGAAAAAATACTTACAGATTTTTAATATCAACTGCCCCACGAAAAGCTTTCCTTGGAATTGCCTGAATCTGGTTTTCACTGAGGTCACTAAAAATAAAAAAAAGGGATAAAAGATCAAGTTATAAATATGATTTAAGAGTTATTTTAATAATTATTAAGAAGTGATAAGTCACTTTCCAAAAAAGAAAGCTAAGAAAACACTAAATCATTATAATTAAATTAATAGCATTAGATGCAATTTCTAATGCAAATATTTTATATTTCTAATAGAAACTAAAAATTTGGACAAAATGGTCTCTTGAAGTAACTTTTCAGATCCTTAATTCATAATAAATTATTAAACATGGCTCTCTTAAATTTAAGAGTTGATTCACTTCTGTGTAAAAAAATATTTCTTTAAAACAAACTAAATTGTTCATAACTCAATTTCAAGGGATTCTAAAGAAACAGTACTTGTCATTTCTCCAACACCACTGATATAACTTAAGAAGTATATAGGAAAACAGTTCCATTTAACATCCTAGAGAAGACTAGGCAAAACTGATAAAACCAGGGCAGTATGATTAAGTTTTCATAGCACTTTAAGTTATCTTGAAAATGGAACATGGCAGTACTGGCCCAACAATAAAACCCACAGTTCTTGCATGAAATATTAACGGCACATTGATTTAAAACCTTCTTTATATAATTCTATTATAACCATAAACACAGACCATCTATATTTGCATTTTAATTTAATCGAGAAATACATTTTAATCAAGGGAACAAAAAGCACTCTTTGAGCTGAAAGGAGAGTTTGTAAAAATTACTCATCTCATGAAATGGATCATTATTTTTCCTTCAGAGTTCAGACGCAATTCTATAAGCTCATATAGTATTATTAGCCTTAACAAGTAGGATATAAATACACAATGCAAGAAATGTCATCGAAAAGAGGAAATTTTAAATAACGCTATCACATAGCAGAAAGCTGAAACAGCAAATAAATAAAGTATTAAAGTAACAATGAAGGTAATAAAATTATCTTTAAAATTCAAAATAACCGACGCTCATGAAGAAAGGCGAAGCTACTGACCACGGGTGTGTGGCTGATGAAACAGAGCCATTTTCCAATTATGCGGAGGCATACTGGACAAATTCATCGACAGCCTCTCCCCCAGAGCTTCTTATGACCAGAGCTGGTTGCTCAGACAGTTGTGACCACACAACAGAGAGAACTGGCTGATATAGAGATTTAGTGTGTGGTTTTGACCTCATGAGCACCAAGTTTTAAACAACTGAGATTTGCATCTATATCTCAATATCTTCAATGTTCAAATTAAAAAATAAAAAAGGTTCACTAAGCAATCTGTAGAAACAAATGTTAGTCTGTTTAAAGAGTAAAAGTCCTTGGAAAAAAGAAATGTACATACATGTTTTATTCCAAACAGTGAATTTGTAAGATACGCTTATGTAGGTGTTAATGTAGCCATTAACGCCCTAAGTGAACTGTTTTCAATAGCTTCAGTATATCCCTAAGAGTAATAAAACTTCATTTCCTTAAAAATTGCTTGTTTCTCCAGCTTGTCATTGATTCAGACTGACTTCCTTCCTTTGTTTAATTACATCCAATTAAGAATACATATTTAAAAGCCTTAATGCCAGAAACAGGGCTCAAAGGAGGCTACTAAGCTAAGAGAAGGTAAGAGAGATGCTAGAGAAAGACATTTCAGAAGTAATAAGAAGTGAGAAGGGAAAAAACTGAGCTCAAGCAAATCTAAATCTAGAGCACTCCTTGAAAACCAATAGTGATTTTATTGTTGTGCCTCTGTCAATTCAATGTTTTCTCATCATTTGTTTTCTTTTTCCACTTCTCCTAGAACAAAACAAAGACTGCTTTAGGGACGGTGTGAGTGAGTGTGTGTATGTGTGTGTGTTCAGTTGAGCCCTACTCTTTGTGACCCCATAGACCGTAGTCCGCCAGGCTCCTCTGTCCATGGCATTTCCCAGGCGGGAATACTGGAGTAGGTTGCCATCTCCTCCTCCAGGGCATCTTCCCAGCCCAGGGATGGAGCCACGTCTCCTGCACTGCAGGCAGATGGATGCCACTGGGAAAGCCCAAGGTGAAAAAAAGTGGCAGAAACGCTGACTTCAGATTTTAGCCTTTTTGATTGCCTCAGGCAGAATTCTAGAACATAGAAAGGTTTTATTTTGCTAACACTTACCATCTTAGCTTTTTTTATATGAGAGTGAGTAACTGCCCCAGGAATAGACTGTTCTGTGGGGTCTCTGCGCTTCTGCCCGCCTCACTCTGGCAGCCAACTTCAGTTACGGATCTCAGTTCCCTTAAGTTAAGTGGGCAGTGTTCACCCATGACAGGAAGAAGAACCTAAACAAGTTTTTAGTACCTTCTGTATGCAATATTTAAATTTTAGAAATAATACAATATCAAAATTTATATTTTAAACCATGTAGCCATCTTGTGAAGTAGGTATTATTATTATCATTGTTATTATTACTTGTTATTGTAAAGAAACCAAGCTTCAGAGATGTCAAGTATTAATGCTAAACAATGGCATAGAGTGTTAAATTAGACATAGAGGAAATCCAGATAACTACTGAGTCAAGATGAGGGGATTTCCAAAGATGACACTGGGGGCTATTAAATCCATCTCAATATATCCTTTCTGTGACCTAAAACTTCAGAGATTTTTTTTCTTAACTCATCCTAGCCTCTGACTTATGTCATTGGCATTTTTGTGTGAAATAAACGGCACAAACAAGGAGTGTGGAGGCGCAAGGCAGAACTTTCGGTCTGGTTTTCTTAGAAAGTGGAACATGCAGTGGAGTAATAAGAGACGAGGTTGGAAGGAGAAATCAGTGGTGCGATTAGTAGACATTTTCGTACCCACTGAAGAGTGAGTTCTTTTAGCCAACAGTGGTAGGAGGGGAGAGTGGTGGATGTGAGCTGAGCAGATGTTCTTCCTTAGATTAAACTGTCAACAGAATTTAGCAGAATATCAGGGGTCAAAGACTCAAATCTAAATAACCAGATACAAGATTTTTATGATAGTTGGGGGAAAAGTAACGAGAATGTCAAACAATACAATAACTGTTAATAAAAACATTGCTTATTTACTCTGACCTAGTTAATGGATGAGGCATCTCCCACCCTTTAGATAGAAAAGGTGCAAAAGATTGAGAGGTACCAGGGATGCATGAAGAAGCAAACTGAGAAGTGAACTGTATGTGGATGTGGATTAGGCAAAAGAGAGAGAGGAGATATGAGTCACTTTTAACTTAGATTAGAGGAACCATTAACAAAATTGGGAAATCAGAATTTACAGTGCCTATTGTGAGGTTGGTTGTGAATTTTTTTTTTCAATCTCACTATAGAGTTGTGATTTTTTTAATCTCACAGTTTGATGACAACAAAGAGAGTATAGGATAAGTAAAGCCTGAGTGGTACCATCTGAGAAGAGTGATTTAAAAGATCAGAGAAGCAACATTTATTGGAGACTTAGCTGACTCCAGTGACTTTCAAAATAAAAGAGGAATTTTTGGAAATTTGATGAAAACAATTGAGCTCAATATTTCTCATCCTCCAGTGTTGGTGTGGGTGGTTGACAGAAATTTAAGGAGAGGGTGAACATGCCAGAGGAATTAACAGCATAGACTACAGGCTGAGACTGACTGAGACTGAATCCTTTAGCTCTTCCATTTGTTAACCACGTGACCCTGGGATAATTGCTTATGTTTTCTGTACCTCAGTTTCTTCATCCGTAAAATGAAACAATAACAGTGTCTATATTATAGGACTGTTAGAGGGATTCAATGAAATCATATTCTTAAAAGAGGTCAAAAAGTGCCTGACATACAGTAACTTCTATAGAGGTATTGGTTACATACATGTTACAGTTATTCTGCTAGGAAACTAAGCATATCTGCTCTGTTCCTTGAAAGACCATTGTAGGCAATGTGAGATATTGCTGATGAGAGTGCATTGTTTTGTGAACTATGTGATATGAGAAAAATGAGCCAGAACTACTGAGTTAGCAGGATAGAACTGCCAATGGAAGAGTCTGTAATTACATCACTGGGCAACAGAGTGTAAAAATGTGCTTCAGAAAAGGAAATGGCTTGATTGGAGTTGATTTTTAGGAAGATTAATCTGGAAATTGAATTTTGGAGCAGGCAGGGACAATTGGCAAAGAGGCACATTGGGAAGTATTGTGGGGAAAGGGTGGGTATCTAGTGAACTAGGCAATTCTTTTTGGAGAGCATTAAACAATATAGTGGAGAGTTGGGGTTAGGTCCAAACATAAGATCTTTGATGCATGTTAAGGGGCTTGACATCCTGGGGAGAGTTTAGAACCACTCAACTTTACTGAGGAAGGCAATAGCAAAATGCAAAAATGTGAAAAGTATTTAGGGAAAACAAGTGTGGTCATTGAGGGGCTGGGATGGAAGACAAAGGGGCTAAATTTGCTTTGTAAATTTTTGGATACAAACAAATGGAAAGATACCACATGCTCAGGGACTGGAAGAACTAATGTTGCTAAAATGTCCAAAATGATCTACAGATTCAATGCAATCCTTATCAAAACTCCAATGTTCTATTTTCCACAGAAAAAGAACAAACAGCCAACCCTAAAATTTATTTGGTCCCACAAAAGAACCTGAATGGCCAAAGCAATCTTGAGAAAGAAGAACAAAGCCAGAGGCATCATACTTCCTGACTTCAATCTATATTACAAAGTTATAGTAATAAAAACAGAAAGATATTAGCAGAAAAACAGACAGATCAATGGAACAGAATTATGTGAGGTAATATGGTGGGATGAGATTTTACAGAATACCAAAGATACTTCTGTTTTAAGGCTTCTAACTAAAGAATCTGCCTGCCATTGCAGGAGATGCAGGAGACATGGGTTCGATCCCTCAGTCGAGACGATAACCCTGGAGAAGGACATGGGAACTCATGCCAGTATTCTTGCCTGGGAAATGCCATGGACACAGGAGCCTGGTGGGCTACAGTTCATGGGGTTGCGAAAGAGTCAGACTCAACAGAGAGACTAACACTTTAAACTTTCACTTTCAGTGGATATTAATAAAACACACTGTAGTGATCATTTAGTAATATATCCAATCATTTTGTTCTACACATTAAATGAATATTATATACGTCAATAAACTTGGGAAAATACAAAAAATTTACTGCAAATTATCAGGCATGATTTGGAATTTTCCATGTGAATTAAAACGACTGAATACATTAAATCTGAAAGTCTGGTTTATTCATTTTCTGACATGATAAGAAAGTGAGAAGAGCTGGAAAAGACTGTCCCGTTCTGAAGCTAATCTTGGTAGGAAGGATATGAATACAGATGAACATAAGTAGTTTCAAATAGAAAAGGCTACTTGGTATTTGCACAATTCGAAAGATATAGGCCTCCCAGAGCCAGGCCTGAGAAAGTGAAAGTGAAAGTTGCTCAGCTGTGTCCAACTCCTTGCCACCCCATGGACTATATAACCCATGGAATTCTCCAGGCCAGAATACTGGAATGGGTAGCCTTCCCCTTCTCCAGGGGGTCTTCCCAACCCAGGAATTCAAACTGGGGCCTCCTGTACTGCAGGCAGATTCTTTACCAACTGCGCTATCAGGGGATCCCTGGCAAGTGGCGCTAGTAGTAATCACCCTGGAGTTTCCCATTTTAGATCCTCCCCCTTCTACTCCTTCCAACTCATTCACAAAACTACTTCAGCAGCATCTTTAATCAAGCTCCTCTCTCCCAGTTTCTATTGTCATAGTTCCTGTTGGATAACAATAGTCATCACCATTCCATACATGACTGAGATTCCAAACTCATACCTTTGTCTTAATTTACAATCCTTAACAATACATCCTCCACACTGGCACCACCCTTACATTTCCAAAATTGAAATCAAGTTCAACTGAAATAACCATCTCCTGAATTCTTACACAGTTCAGTTAAGAGGATACCATCCTTACAGTAGTTCAGGCCAAAAACTTGGGAGTCCTCATCAATATCTAACATTCTTCTACACCCAACATGCAATCTACCAGCAAATTCCCTGAACTGTTCAAAATATCTTCAGAATCTGGTCTACCTACACCTCTGCTCCCCTGACAAAGCTACCGCTCCCCCGTCCTCTGGATTATCTTCACAACTTCCTGTCTCTCTGTGTTCCCTTTGCCTTCTTATAATCATAGTTTGCCATGTCTCCAATCAAAATTCTTCATTGATGTCCCATCTTAAAAGGAGGAGAAAGCTCAAAGGATTACAAGGTCTATAAGACTCCCAAACAATTGATGCACACCTCATCACTTTGTCCTTTTTGACCTCATCTCTTTGTTACCGCCACCTTGCCTACTCTTCTCCAGTTACACTGGCTTTCTTGGAATTTCCTGAAGCTTTCACATTGTGTCTCATTTGGTGGGCTTTCCTTGATAGTTTCTACACTTCTATTTTCACTTCAGACCTTCATTCATTGATTCCATTCTCTTAACCCACCTGTTATAAAATCATCTTTCCAACTCTTTCAGCTTATCCACATTTTATTTTCTTAAACACCTAGTTCCTATCACCATGAAATGCAGGGTTAAACACTTCAAGACACAGAGCAAATGGTACATAGCACTTTTCCAATCCCCCAGCTGAGCCATATGCTGCTGCTGCTAAGTCACGTTAGTCGTGTCCAACTCTGTGTGACCCCATAGACGGCAGCCCACCAGGCTCCCGTCCCTGGGATTCTCCAGGCAAGAATACTGGAGTGGAGCCATGTGCTAAGATCTCTGTAATGTATTTGCTATGTGATGCTGGGCAGGTCACTTACCCCTCTCTCCATTTGTGCACCTGTAGAATGAGCTAGGATAAATCACTCTTAGGGCCATTTTGCCTGGTCCAAACAACAATATTATTATTAATGAAAATTAATATTCAAGTAACTAAATATCAAGTTGCATAATTACAAGTTAATTATGAAACATTACTATTATTGAGGAGTCAGTTATTCTCATCTTCTGTGCTCTAAGCTGGCATGAACACATATTACTGTAACACTCAAAAATTTTTAGTTGTTTTCTTGATAACTGTCTTTCTTTTGAAAGAATATGATGAATAAAGGCAGAGATTTTAGTTCATCTTATTTATATAGAATTCCTGGCATATAACAGGCTTTTAATAAGCAAAGGTTTATGGAAAGAAAACTAAATTCTGAAGAAAAATCTTACATGGCAATGGATATGTGTGAGTAAGGAAAAAAGGTGGTAAGTTATAAGCCTGAAGTTGGAGCACTGCTAAGTAGCAAAATCTGGTATTATATTCACAGCAAGGGGAAATTAGAAAGAAAACTGGACTGCTGAAAGTACTTTTAAATATATTGGTATCAAGGCAACACAGGAGAGGTAAATGTCACTGTTTTACAAAACCTTGAGATATTAAACTAGAGTTCAGTGAAGAGATCAGAGGGAGAAAGACAGATTAATGAGTCTTTGTACCACTGTGAGAATTGAACATGGCACACATAAATCTTCTTTCAGATGATATGCATTGACAAATTTCATATTTGCAGGTTATTGTTCCTAGGAACCAAAACTTAGTGTACTGGAGACTTCAATATCTGAAGGTGGTAAAGTCAGCTGTGTTCTATTTCTCTCTCTCACTATTATTCTCTCACTCATGCATCCAAAAGTATTTACTCACAGCATAAAATATGATATAAGCATTGCTTTGTGATAATTCTGTTTCTTTTATGGTGTGTTTTTAACCAACAACTTGACCACTGCATCTTGATAAACAGGGCTGTCTCTTCTACACATATCCTGTCTCTTCTTGGTCTTAATATAATCCAATGTAACATTGTCTTTAAAAGAAATCATTTTTGTCCAATATACGAATGGTCTCTTTTCAGAGATTATCGGTGCTATTTCTCTACTAAAAATTGTTTTGTAAGTGTGGACTTACAGCAGCTTGAGGTACTCAGCAACCAAAGCTTTATCAAACACAGTAGTAATAATACACATCTAGTTTTCTTCTGGGCTTCCCTGCTGGCTCAGTGGTATCCGCCTGCCAATGCAGGAGACACAGGTTCAATCCCTAGGCTGGGAAAATCCCCTGGAGAGGAAAATGGCAACCTAGTCCAGTACTTTTGCCCTGGAAATCCCATGGACAGAGGAGCCCAGTGGGTTAAAGTCCATGGGACTGCAAAACAGTTGGACATAAGCTGGCAACTAAACAACACTTTTCTTCTAATTTCTAATATGCTTTGATGATAGCGCTTTCTTCCACATAAGAAAAGTGTCAACAGGTTTTTATATAACTTACAGATGACAGTTGCAAGACTCCATCGACACCTAAATGTGTTCAATTTAGAATTGATGGATAAGATAATACTCAAAGATAACTTGCATTGGGAAAGTATTAACTGCCAGGTGATACACTTTGATTTGTTTCTATAATCATATCAGAAATACTCTTTTATTACCATTTGGAGGCAATGAACTGAAGTTTGCAGAGGTTATACAATTTAGCTGTGGTCAGATAGCTAGTCTACTTGCTGACATGTCCCACAAGAGCCAAAATTTCCTGAGAACAGATACTGAATAATTCACCATTGCATTGCCAAGGCCTAATACAGTGCTCTGGCTGTGGCCATGCTAATTCGTTTCAGTCGTGTCCGACTCTTTGAGACTCTATAAAGCATAAATAAAAATGTGCACAACTGATTAGGGAATTAGGATTATACTTATTGACATTTAGACTTCCAAACAGATTATTTATTTAATAGGTACTCAGTGTCTCCTTTAGGATATATTACATGAAAATGTCATGGTTTACTCTGGTAAATTAAGACCACTATATTATTTTCTTCCCAAAGATATGGTTAAAAATATTATTATTAAAATAATATTTTAAAAATATTATTATTAAAATAATATTTTAAAAATATTATTTTAAAATATCCAAATATCTTTACTGAGATCAGTAAGATAAACGTAACAGCAAAGTTAGAATCATGGTGTTAGTATAAATATTACCTATTTCAAGTGGAACACAGTCACTGAAAATCTTCATTAAGCCTACACAATAGTCTCAGTTTCAGCTGATGGACATAAAATCTCTGTAATTTTCTCAATATTAGGCCCAAGGATGTGTGTGGTTCTCATAATTTAGTCCATAAAACATGGATGCAAATAAAGAAATAATACAATTCCATTTGTGTCTGGAATTGCACTATTCATGTACTGAGACATATCAAAGATGTGATACTATTCTTTCATTAAAAAATCTCAATACAGTCATTAACACCAGCATACATGTATATGTGAATAAAGAGCAAACACATATTCATGGTAACATGCATGAGGAAATTAAATAATGAGTAATAATAACAATGATATGACATATAAATCAGGAAATGCTTCAGCAAGGAGAAAGCATCTGGGTCTTAGGAAAAGCAGTGGGGATAAATTGTTAAGAAGAAATGGGAAGTTGTTTCAAAAGAGACCAGCATAAGAAGACCAGGGACATACGGATATATTAAGGGTGACATTTTTGGCACTGAAGGGAAAGAAAACAAAATTTTACTGCATTTAGCTATTAACTACAAGGAAAGAGAGTTTGTGTTGGGATCCCAGACCATTCAAATAAGATGACTATGGATTTTCAGTTAATCTTATTAGCAGTGGGAAGCAAGGTGCTGCTGCTGCTGCTAAGTTGCTTTAGAACAAGGTGAGCGAGTAATAAAACAAAACAAAATAAAGCTTCAGAAATCTTTGTGCAAGAATGACTAGAAAATAATATCTAACAATACCTACTGCAGAACATAAAGTTTTATTGTTTTTCCTCCCCAATTGTTCTTAAAGGTATACTTACAATGAAAGGTCTTTGCCAATATATACACTCAATTCTGACTTTATAAAAACTGCTCTATAAAGATAGTCAACCGTCAGTCTTGCCTTCCAAAATTTACATATTCCAATTAAAAAGTGATTCTTAATGTCTATGAAAATATTTTCAACTGAAGGCAAACTTCAGCTGGAAAGCTACAAATCCGTGATTAACAAATAAAATTGGCAAACTCAAATCTCAACAAATTATGACCCCCACCAACAGGAAACTTTTACAAATAGACTTTAAGAGTTTTACTGAAATAAAATTTATGCACATAAAAGTCTATCAGTTTAGACTATACAATTCAATGGTTTTAAATCATTTAGAGTTGTTTAGCAACCATCATAATTTAAATTTAGAACATTTTCATTACCACTAAAAGACACTTTTGACTCATAAGCATTCACTCCCCTCTTCCTCTCCCATCGTGTAGCATGTATCCACAGTTCATTTCTATTGTCAAACATTCCATTGTATGGATATAGCATACTTGTTTACCCTTCAGTTGATGCACGAAACAGGCTTTGGAGGGCAATTTAAAAATTAACAACCACTTGTGCTGGGGAAAAGTATATTTAATATGCTCTTTGATTTCTTTGTGGTAGTTTTGTTTTTTATTTAATATATCATTTGTTTACTATAACAGAATCCCAAATATTGGTCCATGGCCATCAAGGAGTGGTTACTACTTTAAATCATCTTGAACCCTTTCAGATATCATCCTCTCTTAGAAGACTTGTTGGCTTTGGTTCAACTGTTTACATTGAGTTATAGTGTTCTTCCCCTAATTTTACCTTCATAAACCCACAACAGCTCTACAATATAAGACATATTCTTTTGATCATGCTCATAGAATTGGTATAGGCTATAAAAACATCTCGATTTTTTTCTGCTTTGAACTTGGGATAAAACTTTGTGGGAAATGAGTTGCGAAGGTGTTCAGGATGGGGGAGACACATGTATACCTGTGGCTGATTCATGTTGATGTATGGCAAAAATCATCACAATATTGTAAAGTAATTATTCTCTTAATTAAAATAAATTAATTAATTACTAAAAAAACCTTAAAGAAGCAGAGAATAGAATGGTGGTTGCCAGAGACTGTGGGGAGGGGAAATGGGGAGTTACTAATTAATCAGCATGAACTCTCAGTTATGCAAGATGAGTTCTAAGAGATATGCTGTACAATGTTGTACCTACAGTGAGTATACTGTATTGTACACTTAAAATTTTGTTAACAGGGTTGATCTCATGTTAAATGTTCTTATTAAAAAATAAAAAATAATAATCTGTAAATGTTATGATGCAAAAAAATAATGGGAATAGACATATTATTTTCTTATCACTGTTTTTATCCACATATGCATAGCCATAGTGATAGTGACTTGAAAAAGCATTAAATTATTTTTTTCTAAATGTATGTACATTGGGACAGACAAAGACAGAGAAGAAATAGAGAAAAAAGAGAGAAAGATATACAGATTAAAAACTCACTGTCTGAAAGCATGGGTGGTGTGCGTATATATGTATATGTACACATTTGGTGTGTAGATATCTTAACTGCAGATCACTACTTGTAATTTAGGTAGAAAAATATAAAATATTATTATCTAAGAAAGTTTTTCTTCCCAGATTTAAACAGATCTCAATGATTTTCAACTTAAAACAATCCTATATTACTATAACTCCTGATGATAATTTTAGAAACCTCACGTGAAGTCTGGAATAGTCTCTAGAAAATTTATTTTAAATAGGAGGTACAATGAAAATAATTGGCAAATACATTCATCTAAGCTCTCTTTACAGATCCTCACTTAAGCCTTCCATTTCTAAAAAATCAAGGCAACTTTCAAGAATATGTTCTTTTTAATCAGCACATCCCTCTTACTTGTTCTAAAGATTTTTAAAAGGTAGAATGTAATCTAATGGCACTGAAATACTGCATCAGCTTTTAACAAAAGAGCTAATACTGCAATGCTGCTATTTTACTGCTCACGACGTATGGTTTCTAGTTGAGTATCCCATTAACCTCAGAGTGCAATGATATCATTTTAATTATATAAATTGAAACAGCAATGTATAATACTTATATCACGTAAAAATGGATTCGCTCTATGTGAAAGTGTCTAAACTATCTTTCACTGTGAAGCCATAAATTTGCTTTAGATGGCAAACCTGCCTGTAAATTTAATTACTGGTAATTTTATTTTCCTCCACAGTTTAACCTCTCTTAGAGTCTGACCGGGAATATCATAAATCTGTACTTCCAAGGATTACTTTGAAAACTACTGAGTAATGATAAATTAGTATTTGCTCAGATTTTAACTTATAAAAGCAGATAAATATAAGTTGCCAGAAATAAGTATGTCAACCTGTAAAAATCATCATAGCCGAAATTTGTTAACAAGTATTTTTTTTAGTGAAGCTTTTTACTTACATAACCAAACAATACATTTCATGGAAGATAACTATTTTTAAGCATCTGGTGGTGGTGGTTTAGTCGCTAAGTTGTGTCCGACTCTTGCGACCCCATGGACTGGGAACCTACCAGGCTTCTCTGTCCATGGGATTCTCCAGGCAAGAATACTGGAGTGGGTTGCCATTGCCTTCTCCAGGGGACCTTCCCGACACAGGAATTGAATCCGGGTCTCCTGCATCACAGGCAGATTTTTTACCCACTGAGCTACAAGGTAAGCCCTTAAGCATTTAAAGATCCAAATAGCTGTGGGTGGATAAGAAAAAAAAAAAAGTTTCAAGTAGATGTTTGCTTTAGTCCAAGAGAAAGACTAGTTTATAGGTAGTAAAGTCTCATATTACATATTCACAGAATTATCTGGTATCGTTAGAATATTTCAGGGGTCACATTCCAGGAAACTCATGCAATTTGGGGAGAGGTTGAGGGGTACAGGAGAAGCGTTCCCCATCAAGGATGCTCTCCTTCATAATTCCCCACAGGGTAGCTATTCTAACGGGAACAGAAAGGAACATGGTTGTGATGGGTGAAAGTTAGAGCATTTCAATCTTAATTAAATGTGACACACACCAGGTGAGACTAATCCTGTCTTCCTGTGAACAGAGCGAGGAATACAGCCAGGTCACTCAAGCTAGAGGGTTTAGACTCACATGGCTCTGCCACTTACTGGCTCTGTTACGTGGGCAAGCCACTCCGCCTCTCTACTTCCTCACTCCTTCATCTGTATTATTGTGGGGGCAATAATACCACCCACTCCATAAAGGTATCACTTGGAAGCGCTGGAATAAATTAAAGCCTGTGCAATGCTTGGTGGGGTGTCACAGCCAGATACCTTTTTCTCTCTATTCCCTCCACTTCACCGTGAACTTGAGGGCTTGGTCTCTGCCTTAACCATCTAAGAGTTTTATCCTGGATGTGCCTTCATTAGCTCTATGACCATGGACTAGGTTTTTTTTTTTGTTTTTTCTTAACTTCTCTAAGCTTTAGATGGTAATGGACAGGGCATGCTGGGGTTCATGGGGTCTCAAAGAGTCGGACACGACTGAGCAACTGAACTGAACTGAAGCTTTCATTTCCTAGTTTTTATATAAAGACTAATATTTAGAAACCATTTCATAGTGCTGTTGGGAATATTATATGAAATATTTAACAAAGGACTTCACAAGTATTAATGATAGTCAGTAAATGCTACATGTTATCATTTTATTATGTGGAAATATACACCAACAAACAGGATTTTGGAAGATGCCCTATAATCTAGGTAAAATTTTAGTATACTAATTGTATCTACAAAAGTACAATTTACCAGAAAACAGAAAAGCCTTTTTGCACAGTTAAACACAGTATCTGTGAATTATGTTGCTGTCATTACCAATAACTATTTAAAACAATCCCAGTAAGCTCTGAGCTATTTTAAGATACATTTTAAATTCAGGGAATTTAAATTCATCATATACAGTTTCTGAATTACAAAGAAGGATAAGAGGTTCATAACCCATATCCGGGCATGCCACAATGTTTTGAATGTAAAAAAGCCATTGTATAATCTCTGAAAGGTGATCTTAAACTAATGTTACCGTTTAATGCACAGTCCACCCTTGATTATGCAGCTAGCACCCATTTTCAGGTGATCCAAAACCACATCTTCATGATACCATGATTTCTGAACTATATCTAAAGAAGAAGGTTCTGAATTCGGTGAGCTACCCAGGGTGGGGTCTCACGGGTGGAGGAAATGGGGGTGAGTGTTTCCATCACCCCTGGTCACCCCCTCTGCCAGGACACAAGCCTCAAGTCAGGAGCTTCTCACTGCCGCTTGCCTACTCTCCCAAGCTTTCAGGGCTGATGGAGAGGAAACTGCCATAATGCAGAGAGGACCAAACAAGACAAAGAAAACTCAGAGACACAGCTCAGAGCTGTACTGAAGCAAGAAAGGGAGAGAAATGTATACCTATGGCTGATTCACATGGAGGTTTGACAGAAAGTAACAAAATTCTGTAAAGCAATTATCCTTCAATAAAAAAAAATTAAAAAGAAAAAAAATAAAAGGGAGAGAAAAGAACAGGGCAAAGAGAGACAAGGGGTGACAGAGGCAGGCAAAAGAGGGGATGAAATTAAGAGGGAAAAATGATAAATGGTTTAAGACAAAACAAAAAGACAACAACAGCAACGTGTGCAAAAGAAGAATCAGGGCTAAACAGTTTTTAAACTGCACAGTTTATTTCTTTTATATACTTTGGAGGAATGCATTTTTACTCAGCCATCATTCCATTGTTTTAAACACGTTGTGTGTGCTAAGTTGCTCAGTCATGTCTGACTCTTTGCGGCCCCATGGACTGTAGCCCACCAGGCTCCTCTGTCCATGGGAATTCTCCAGGCAAGAATACTGGGGTGGGTTGCCATGCCCTCCTTCAGGGGGTCTTCCCAACCCTAGGATCGAACCCAGGTCTCTCGCATTGCAGGTGGATTCTTTACCATCTGAGGCACCAGGGAAGCCAGTTTTAAACATATATCATATTTAATAATCATAAACATAAGAGACAGGTATTGTTTTCACATTTAATATTCATAAACCTAAGAGACAGATATTGTTATCACTCATATGCAGACGAGGATATGGAGCCTTAGAAGTGAAAGGAACTTATTACCGTCATCATTTAACGAGTACTGGGGATTCAGAGGTGAACAGAAAGTTCCTGCCCTCAGGAAGCTAAACCTAAAATGATCCAGGCTGAATTTGTTCTGGGCTTGGAAAGATGTGAGTGGAGAACACAAAGGCATCCACCCATGTCTTTTCACTTGTTTCTTTATCTGGTGATGCCAGGGTTTTGCTAATTAGAACATCTCATCTATTGAACTTCGACCAGGTCAGATTATACGTTTTCAAGGAGACAAAATACACTTTAAAATTTCTAATGCAACTCAAATATTTTGTTTTGTCTTTGCCAGCTGTCAATGGGTACTGTAATCCACCATACTTTACTGAATCTCTTTTAATAATATACATCACGACATTTCACTGAGTTGATGGAGAACTCACTCCAGCCACTACCAACCATTCCATTTGCTTAAAACTCTATTTAGACGCCAAAATCAACCCAGACACAATTGTGCTGTGTAAGTTAATCTATCGGCCACAGAATCAATTCTGCCCAACAACTGTTCCAAAAAGCCACTTAAATCAATTTGCTACAAAAGTACTGCATAAAATGATATATGGGCGAACTTGACTTGGTTATTATACATAGAAAATTAGCTGCAGGAGATTCAGGGCTCAATCTGAGTGCAGTTCTCAGTCTCAGTGTATCTCTGTGAGGCATATTCACAATAAAGTAATTCCAACACACACACGCCTTTTATGTGTGTGTGTGTGTGTGTGAGTAGGAAATTAACCTACCAAGTATGGACAGCTTTCTATTTATAAGATCTTGGAAACTGTATACATCTCAACAAAACATCTCTAAGCTAATGGCAATATTTCTTTTAGCTGTTTAGGGAACAAATGGACCATTTGCAAAAGAAGCATTGTCTGCACTACATGGGATTATTTCAAAGAAATGATAACCTGAACATTGAGGGGGAATGTGTGGTTTTGTTTGAACCGCCACAGAGAAAGCCATGTGAAAGTGGGACTGAGTGACTGACTGCTCCCTACAGTGGACTGAGCTCCAGGACTGAATGGATACTCAGTACCTCCAGGACAGTCCCGCAGAGCTGGGACGGTCACCTATGTCACACCAGTGACCTATGTCCAGGTAAGGCTGCTGGGTGACTTCATACTGAAGAAAAAAGCTTTGTGGAGGTTTACAAAATATGTGTATTTATAAACATACCACAAATGCATTATTTTAACATTTTTTTTTGAAATATACCTTATTCACACTGTATTAGTTCAGGTATATAGCATAACCATTCAATATTATTACAGATTGTGTATACCTATTGTTCAGTTGTGTCCGACTCTATGTGACCCCTTGGACTGTAGCCTGCCAGGCTCCTCTGTCCATGGGAATTCTCCAGGCAAGAATACTGGAGCGGATTGCTATGCCCTCCTCCAGTGGATTCTCCCAGCCCAGGGATCAAACCCTGGTCTCCCAAATTATAGGCAGATTCTTTACCCTCTGAGCCACCAGCGAAGCCCATTTCGGATTATACTGCATTAAAAGTTTCTGCGAGAGAATGGCCACAATTCCCTGTGCTGCTCAGCATATCCTTGCTGCTGACCTATTTTATAGACAGTAGTTTATGTCTCCTAATCTCACAGCCTTAATTTTTTCCTCTCCCCTTTGGTAACCATTAGTTTGTTTTCTCTATCTGTGCATCTGTTTCTGTTTTGCATATACATTCATTTATATTATTTTTAGATTCCACATATAAGTGATACCATACAGTATTTTTTTTCCCTGCCTGCCTGACTTACTTCACTAATAATAATAATTTCTAAGTCCATCCATGTTGCTGTGAATGGCAGAATTTCATTTTTTATGGTTGGGTAATATCCTAATATTCTCACTCTTCGGTTATGGCTGAGATGAGTATTTTACTTTGTTGTAAGAATAGATGATTCTGAGAAACATAATGGGGTCTCTCTTTCTCTTTGGTTCATCAAGTTACTTTATGCCAAGTGTGGATGCAGGTGCTGTAATTGACTAAGGTTATCAATTGTGAAATGCACAGCGTAACTTTCACTGTATTATAGCAACGTGTATAATTCCAAATCACATATTAGATTTAGAATATGACTTATCCAAATACATTTAATAAGCAAATATCGAAGTGTAATTCTTCACAACATTTTAACTCAGCAGAGAAGTTTGCTAAAATCAGGAGACTAAAAATAAATTCATGTTTATTATTTGAAAAATTAATAAAATCATCAAACTTAGCTGGATCAAAGTTTTCTCTTATCAATAATACAGGTAGTTGTTTTTCTATAGAGCAGATCTTTGAAAACAGGATATAGTCTCTCCCTATCTGGAGTGATTTACATGTTCTCTGACAGCAGCTGAGGGGATGGGATGAAGTGACACTTCCAGATGCCTTCTATTACAACGGTTGTCATTTGTTTTATCATTTGTTAATTATAGTGATGTGCCAAAAGAAATTCACATTGGAAAAAATGGAATAGAACTGTAAATATCTAAAATGTGGCTTAAAATACAAAATTCCAATATAAAATTAATTTGTGATGTTCTGTTTTCAATATCTCGTTGAATGAGATGTAGCCAAACCTTATAGTGTACCCACACGGCTGAGTCAGTTTAACAAGATTTCATATTCATCCTTGTAGCATCATTTAGGGAAGGAAAGTAATTCTGCTTTCATTTTATGTATGGAGAGAATGAAGTGGCATGAGGGAAGTCGCTAGAAGGAAAAGAAGTACCATCAATATATGACGGAGATTCAGTTGCCCAACTCAGTTGATCAAGCTCAGAATTTATCAAAGGTACTTTTCCTCAAACAAAGAAACTAAAGTTGATGATGCTGAAAAAAAATTAAACAGGTTCTCAGCTACTGACTATACTCTTGACAGGTTAGCCATTTCAAATTATATTTTTAGGAATTTAGAAAAAAACACTCAGCTGTAGATACAGAAATAAATCACAGCAGTGGGTTTCTGACTGTATATTAATTTTTTAGCTTTAGTTATAAGTTACATACCTTCAATAATTTTATTTTAAAATTTAAATATGCTTTTATATCTCTTCTGTTTTTCCTTATAATATTTCTAGCTTTTAATTATCAGTTATTTTGAACTCCTTAGTAGTCTCACTAACAATTGCATTAGTGATGTTCTATTTTCTTCTTCTTAAGAAAATCAAATAAAAAAACAGGTTTCCTCTCTGTAAATTAGAAAACAGCGCAATAAAGTGAAACTTGTACATTGTCTCTACTTTTCAAGTAATCTGAATGAAAATATTTAACAATTCCTCATGGACAAAGTTCCCCGATAAATAAAAAATCATACAAATAAGCAAAAAATTAAATTGAATTAAACTGAATTTCCAGAGGCTCCTACCTAGACTTTTTTCAGCCCCTGAACATATAGACTATCACTATTTTCATCGTGACTAATGATAACAATTAAATGCAACTGAAGTAATCTTCAAAAAAGTGATGAATCTTCACAATTCAAACATAAAACTGAAAGTCGTTTTAGGGATGACAGGAATATTCTTTTCCCGTTCCTCTCAAAGCAAAAGTAATTCTTAAATATCATACTCTGGGTTGCTTAAGTAACTACAGCCACTGGATCATATAATAATGCAGACTATTAAATACATAATCAGGATACTTAGTGCCATTCAACTAGTACATTATTAGCACAATAATAATAGTGCATGTTTTTGAAAGATTAGGGAATACATAGATTTCTTTAGTCTCTCAGAAAGACAACAGATGGCAAGTTAGGTGGATAGACAGATTTGCTCATGTTATTCTCTAGGCTCCAAACGTGACTGAGTGGAGTATGTGTGTGTTGCTGCTAAGTTGCTCAGTCGTGTCCGACTCTGTGACCCCATGGACTGTAGCCCGCCAGACTCCTCTGTCCATGGGATTCTCCAGGCAAGAGTACCGAGGTGGGGTGCCATGCCCTCCTCCAGGGGATCTTCCCGACCCAGGGATCAAACCTGCATCTCTTATGTCTTCTGCACTGGCAGGCAGGCTCTTTGCCACTAGCGCCACCTGGGTAGCCCTTTGGAACCACAGAACTGTCTACTAAAGCAGGCTCCTGCTCAGGATACTCTTGGCTGCAGAAGTAGACACAGACCCAGGCACGCCAGCTCTGCACATGGCTGCAAGACCACACGCGTGTGGGTGCTTGATCCCTGCTCTGTGGGGGACCAGGTCTCGTGGGCAGATCTGGAGAACATTGCAGGAGGGGTTCTTCTGGGGAGAGGACATGCATCCTGATCCAGCAGGCCCATGTTCAAGGCTTCCTGGCCTTGAGCCACAGACCTGGGCTCCCAGAGCCGCCTTCCCAAGAGCCAGGGGTCCCTCCGAGTGCCCCCTGGCACATCCACCAGCCGTCTCTCTCAGTAGATACGGGAATCAGCTCTCCAGGGAGTCCAGATGCAGACAGCCACTCAGGGTGATGAGAAGGGTTTATAGGCTTCGTAAAATCCAAGTCTATAAAATTTCCATTTCCTTTTGACCAGTTGTTTCTCTTTCTTCAGAATAATCCTGAACATCTTTTCACTGAGAAATTTATGTAGATTCCTCTAATACTGTTTTCTATTCCCTTCTTTTATTTAGTGAGTCAAGTGGCCAAAGATGCAATGATTTTCACTTCACTGCTGTTGTGAAACAATTGCTTCTGAATTCATTTTCTGCTGTATTTACCATGAGTGTAAGAGTGTGTGTGTCAGAGAGAGAGAGAGAGGTATTTTTAGTGTGTGTGTGTGTGTGTGTGTGTTTCCTGAAGAACTGTTTCTTTCCAACTAGCCATGCCTTGGCAAACAAAGATGCTCATCCTTCTTCTGCATCCCCCAGGGCACATACCTGCTGGCTTTCGAAGGCAGTTTACACCTCACTTCTTTCCATGAAACGCAGGGTATGGCACCCTCCCACATGAATGTCTTACCAATTAGCTCCATCTTTTCTTCTCAAATCAAGAAAGGATGTTGGGATTCAAATGAAAGCCAAGCTATAATATGGATAACCTTGAACAGACTTCAAAAATGGGAGCTGTTGAATTCAATTCACTTCAGCTGCTCTAACTCATGTTATGCATGGTGCACCTGAGAACCAATCACCACAGCATGCAGAGAGAACCTCTGATTCTTTCTTGGACAGTTGCATCTGCCTAGACCCTTCTTCGTTGCTCACGAGGTGCACAGATCTCTCACTGTAGCCTCTGGCTCCTCAGAGAATGTGTTGCCTTCCCAAATGACAAGGCAAACTGCTGGGTTTAAAAGTTGTTGCCAAGAAACTTAGAGGTTTTCATTAATAGTGGTAAGAAGTCAGAATCTTGTGGCTAATGCGTGACTAACAGGGAAAGAGGATTGATATTATGTGTCCAAAGAATGGCTTTCCAAAGAATACCATTTCCTTCTGCAAAGCCACCTCCTTAGAGCAAGCATTCATCAGGGCCACCTCTGTTTCTGTCCTGCTTACAATCCCCATATATCTTGGGGTCCTGAATTCCACACCTAACTTTCTCCTGCCTTTGTTCTGGGAAAAATATTAACAATGCACCAGACCAAAAACTAAAAGTGTATAAGGTATTTTCGTCTTTCTCATTTGACACAACAAAGAGGAGCTGGGTGTATAGTGGATTTTCTGAAGATCATTTATTTGATGGAGTTACCCATTCACTCTCTGTACATACAGTTTTAATAAAATGAATAGCCAGTCTTAAATTCAGGATTGTAATATTATGCATCTAGAATTTAGTTAGCTATTCAAACAGATAAACATGCCAAGGGGCCTTTTAGAGGCAGCAATTCATTTAAATAATGCATATTTTTCTTTTATCTGTTCTTAATTTGCAATTTGAAATTGTTAAGTCCTTGCTTTTAAAAGCTGCCTGATTCATTTCCGACCATAAGAAAAGAGATATTTGAACGGTTTGCTTTGCATACTGACTTTTGGCTTTTCTTGGCTCCAGACTGGCTGGAAATCCTGTATACAATTTCAAACACTTTTCCCAGACTTCTCCTCAGACTTCTCCCATTATTGCTGCTTCAATCTTTCTTCTTCATTATTCATTCTTTAAAAAGTAGCACTTCCTCACACTCACTCCCCGTTTGTAGGCAGAAGTGGTGTCTGGGGCTGCTGGGAATCATCCTATTGGGTTGATCCTTCCTTTATGGCAAAGCAGAGACAATCGGGGCAGAAAAACAAGAATCCAAGCTGGTACTCAGCTCTGCTGTTAATAACACCAGCTTCCCCCTTCAACCACTGGCCTCTAGAGACACACTGCCTTAAGTGGGCAAACCACTGAGAAAATTCCCATCTGACAACTGGCTACGAAGGGTCAAAGGAATTAACCTGTGGTTAAGGAGGCAAGGGTTTGCTTAAGTACTTTAAGCACACAGACAGTTGTCATGCACAGAGACTGGAGCAGCTGGTTTCTATCTCTGATGATAAATGAATCAGAACAATGCCACAGTGGGAATGATGGCTTTTAGACAAGGACAAAGTCTCCCTCGCATTTAGGAAGCAACCATTATGGGCCAGGGCTTTGTATATTTTATTTCATTTAGTCCACACGACAGTTTCAGGGAACTCTTAAAGGAAATCAAGGTTAGAGAGTAGCTTTTCTCCTTCAAGGTGGCAAAATAAGTGGTAGAATTTGTGTTTGAAGCTAATTTTACAGAAGTGAGGAGTCCTTTCCACTATAGCAGTGATTCTTATATTTTACAAGGGAAAAGGGAACTTAGAAACCTTGGAAATTCTCACTAAATTGGTGGATCTGACCCTGGAAAACTACACATGGCCACATGCACAAGGTCATACGTGTTTGCTACTGGTGCATGAGGTACAGATCTAATAAGTGCTTTGTGGTAAAGTGTGCTAACAGAAAAACAGCAAAAACTGGACCTGGTTACAGAATGCAAATGGTAACCTGGAGAAGAAATGGTAATATGAAAGAGAGAGGTGATGGGATAAGCCTCTTTCAGTCTTCCGATTCTATGTAAATCCTTTTTAACATTCTCAACGACAATCAATAAAAATTCCTACAACTCTTACTTATGGAAAATACACTTAACTTAAAAACATTCTCTAAGATATTTTTAAAGGATCCAAATTAATAACAGAAATAAACAGTAAATTCTGGAAAATATGATGTTCAGGTAAGAAATATCGCCTTTTAAAGTAACACATTAATATAAAAGCAAGATTCCGTAAAGAGTAGTCTTCAAGCACATTGAATTACTGAAGCAGAAACCAATTTATCATTTTAATAGCAGATAATTTAATAACAGGGTTGGGCACAGAGCTCTCTGCATTAATGGCTAGGAGAGGAGCAAAGAGGATGGAGGAAACTGACATGGCTCTTAGCGGGCTGGGGCTCGTCAGGGTTGCCAGTGCATCACTGAATCACCCCTCCGCAGCTCCCTTCCATGCCCTGGGTGCAGACAGGGTACTTATTTGGTGCCCAAGTAACAGGGCTGACACTACTACAAAAGCAAAGAAAGTATGGGTTAGGATAGGATATGGGTAGGATATCTGGACAGAATGCAACAAAATCTTTTGTTATGGAGGCTCAGATGGTAAAGAGTCCACTGGCAATGTAGGAGACCCAGGTTCTCTCCCTGGATCAGGACGATCCCTTGGAGAAGAGAATGGCAACCCACTCCAATATTCTTGCCTGGAGAATTCTGTGGACGGAGCCTGGTGAGCTACAGTCCATGGGGTCCCAAACAGTCAGATACGACTGAGTGACTAACACAGGCATAGAGACATAGGCACTGGGAAACAAGTGTAGAGATGTGTGGCCCCACAGATGAGAGTGAAGCTTCATGGCCCAGGTGAACTTGACAATGAAAAAGGTGTTGGGGTGGTCAGTGGAAGGCTCAGGGGGAGGGGATATATGTCTGCTGCTGCTGCTGCTGTTGCTAAGTTGTTTCAGTTGTGTCCAACTCTTTGTGACCCCACAGACGGCAGCCCACCAGGCTCCCCCGTCCCTGGGATTCTCCAGGAAAGAACACTGGAGTGGGTTGCCATTTTCTTCTCCAATGTGTGAAAGTGAAAAGGGAAAGTGAAGCTGCTCAGTCGTGTCCAACTTGTAGCGACTCCAAGAACTGCAGCCTACCAGGCTCCTCCATCCATGGGATTTTCCAGGCAAGAGTACTGGAGTGGGTTGCCATTGCCTTCTCCGATATATGTACACAGAAAGCTGATTTTTTTTTGTTGTAAAGCAGAAACTAACATGGCAACATAAAGTGATTATCTTGCAATTAAAAAATACACTGAAAAATAAAAGTGTTGAATGCAGTAGAAGGCAGAGACATAGAACTGAGGACTTTTCAGGCTAAGAGACTTTAAAGAAGTTTTTTCTTAAAAATGAAATTTAAAAGCAAGTTCCATGTTATCAAAAGATTGCGATATACATTAAAAAAAAAAAAGTGATAACGGTAAAAGTGCTCTCCATTTATAGCTGACAGAGGCTTCTGAACTATGCCAGGATTCTAACATAGCTGTGTCCGATCCAGTGCCGAGGGATAAGAAATGCCCCCACGAGAAAAGCTATCACAACTGCAGTCAAACCAACATGACAGTTACATTTAAGTATCAACTGAGTTGATTTTTATTATTTTTTTTCTGGAGGCAACTTTTAGGGAAAATGGGAAAATACAAATAAAAACAAGATAATAACATTATTGCACATTTACGGTTGTCGCTTTCCTTGGGCCCCCTCCTGACTTGAGACCAGTTCATCCTTTGTCATTTGCCACAAGGGCAGTTGGTGGGAATGGGTCACTTGATCCCTCTCTTCAAGTTTCCCATCCTGGGCTTAACCTCCTGAATCTAGGAAAGCAAGTCTGTCTTCTAACTCACCGAGAAAATGGAGAATGTTCCTTTCCTTCCCCTCCTATACTGATCCAGGTATCTATACCCACAATGACCCTCGGCCAGTTTCTCCTCATCTCTGAGGCCAAGGTGCTGTGTCTCAACCACACAGACCTCTTCCAGCACGTGTTAAATTAGTATTCCTTTTATCCTTGAGAGTCAAATCATGTTGTCACTGCCAATCCAATAGAGGCTTCTGCCCACCATCTGCCACTTTTGAATTCTGAGGCTTTCTCGGTCATCTCATTTTCTTCTTGCCACACTGAGGCCCTATCCCAATCTCACATGTTATTCCTTTTCTCCGGAAAACCATTTTACAATGATGCTCTGTACGGGTTATTAATCATCTGCCTTCAAAAGGCAGGTTATCAGTTATCCTTAAATATTCCAGGATGCCTTCTAGAATACAATACTTCCACCACCAGATCTGCCTGGTAGGCAAGTGTTCAACAGTTACTTGATCATCATGGTTATAAAGCCATTCATAGTCTAGTTCCAAAATACATTTTTAGCTTCTTTTCAAGGTTTTCTCCTATTCTACTTCAACAGCTGATATTTTAGCTATGGTTCAATCAACTTGTGAGGAATGAATGAGTGATTCCTGCGAGTGCCTTGAGCTAAAAGTTATCTACTTGAACCAAAATGCATTTAAACTTTATGAGAAGATGTATCATTTCCATGCCTTGTCCCCTAAAGCACTGATCTCTGGAACTTCTAGTTTTCTGGGTTCTGTCCTTGAGAAATATTTTAGGCCTTTTCTGGGAAGGCAGCTATGACTCAGGTGGGAAGAAATTAAATCCTGCTTGTGTCTGCACACAGTAAAATGCAAGTCAAAATTTTAGTAGCTCTTTTAAAAAGACCAGAGTGAATCCTCTGTGCCCTCCTCGATTCTTCGTCTTTTAATAAAAGACTTTCTAATCACCGAAGTTGTGTGTGCATGTACAAATAATGTGAACAGCATACAGGGAAAATGTCAGTGCATTTCCTGATATATTGCTATAAAAAACCTGGAGATCTCCCAGGCATGATTTGACCTATGAGAAACAGAATCCTATTCAATTCAAGACTCCTATTCATGTGACTTATTCTAGTCACTTCTAAACTACTAGAGCAAGGAAAAGTAGCCTTTTTCTATTTCAATGCATTATTAGCCAAATTTTCATTTTTATTTATTTTCTTCAACTTTGTCTCACATCTGAAAAAGTCTCCATCTGTAACCTGTCTAAGCATTCCCTAGAAAAGTATTAAACAGACAAGAAACTCTAGCCATCATTTCAATTGTAGGGAAAATTCCATGGAGTTTTCTGGCAAAATAGCAATGCCTCCTAATATTCCTTCTGCACCCTCAAGATAAATCTCACAGCGAATGTGAAGACCCTGCTTCCAGCCTATGGCCTCTCCAATTTATCCTCCAGAGCTCTAATTGAGAAAAAATACAAACACAGTCACCTATTCCTACCCTGCCAAGCCTTCAAAGTTTGCAAGGTGTGACTTTGCTACTTTTCCAGTTTGACCTCTCAGCCTCATCCATGTTCTGCACCCTTCATGAAACTGGTTCCCTTTCCTAACACACATCGCCTCCCCTTCTTGGCTGGGTGCTTTGTATTGACCATCCTGTCTACCCACTCCTCACCCTGCGTAAACCTCCTTTCTCCACTCAGGAGGAACCATGAGCTCACTATGACGCCCATTTAATCCAGCTTGCCTTTCCCCAACCATTCTCCCCCCCACTCACAACTATCACCTTAGTATTTTCCTATGGTTTCACATAGGGATTTATGCACACCTCGATGGAATCATTTGCTTGGTTGTAATGGTATTATTAATATATTCTTGTTTTATTAAAATCATCTTAAAATAATAAATTAGGTTCTCTGACTAGGCTAAATTATGACTAAGACATCATAATTACATAGAAAATGTTTTTCCCAATAAAGTAATTTAAGGTCCTTATAGACAGGAAACAAACTTTGGTTAACAAGTAGAGTTCTGGGCTGAGGTGCAGTAGGTGGAGTATTTTTAGGTGGGGATGTTTGCTAATCTACAAAGGAATTATACACTGACTCATGGAGAGGGAGGGCATACTTTTAAGAAGCTTTTGTTGTACCTTGGAAGATACTTACTTCTAAACAATGCTCAAGGGCTGTAACATCTCTAACTGAGACAGACACAAAGGACACCGATTATGGGTATTTGTGTACATACTGTATGTTTGTGTGACTGCCCATTTTGCGTATTGAGAGGGAGAGAGATAAAGTGGAAGAGAGACAGAATGAATGCATGAATGAATGAATACGTTACCAGTACCACTATTATTTTGTAGAAAATGCATGTAGGAAGCAAGAAAACCAACCTAGACATGCTGTTGACTGTATTAAAGCTGCATTTAAACAAATTTAAATGAAAAATTGAAAAATTCTTGCAAGAGGTATAAAGACCTGATGTAAAGAGATGACCGGCTATGCATGGGATACACAACGTATCAGTGAAAAGGGCATCAGGGAATGATGTGACCTCCAAGTTGTGAAAGAAGAGGGTCTAAACTGGAACAGGATACAGATGCCCTCCTCTGCTACACTGACCACCACAAGTTTTCGCCAGATCCTCCTGGAGAGAGGATTTAAAATCCATGTTAAAATCACCTTGAATATTGCTTCGCGGCCTTTTGGCTAAGATCAAGTGTAAAACTACCTTGACTAAACATGCGCTGTTTAGGAAGGGACTTTTTTTTTTTTTTCCTTCATATGGAAGCTTTACTATTTCCAGTTAATCCTCTTGTGGCCTGGATAAAAAAAGTCTTGTTAACCCAAAGTGAGATATTCTAGTCAACGGTGGAGTATGAATTTAATTATAGGGGAAAAAATTGGCACTCAGAAGTGCAGAGAGGCTAAAATGCTTTGTAAGGGACTAGCTTTGTCTGGTCAGTCTAGCTCCTTCACTGGTGAATTTGCTAAAAATTATGCCTACCCACCTTCCCAAACATTAGAGTATAATAACTAAATGCATTTTAGTTGGACTTGGAAGAAACAAAAGATATCTAAATATCTAAATAAAATACATTATTTTACAAATAAATTCAATCCATTCCAAATCATAAGGGCCACAAAACCTTCTAGAATTTAAAAGTCACAAATATTTTGCATCAGTCTGAGCAAATTATAACTTCACTTTCCGTGGTAATATTATTTAAAGGGTGTCATTCAGCAGATGAGAGCGAGCATTCCAGTGAATTCTGTGCAGTTCCTGTTTTAGTCTTTGTGCTCTTTTCTATTGCCCCATATTTCAGTGTTTCCTTAAGCTGTACACATTAACTGAAGTTCACAATATACTATGCTATATACAAACCTGCAGCAGTCAACAAATGTAGACAGGTCTCAGAAATTGATTTAGAGTCTACAACATAAGCATATCCAGTCCTAATAGTACACAAGAAGATACATCTTTGGAAAACGGACACACGGTTCACACTCTGACTGGTGACAATGCACCCTTGCCAAGCCCAGATGTAGTTTCAACTCCAGGGAGATGCAACCTAATGATGGGTCAGTATAACCCAATCATGCTAACCTGTGTACTTGGAACCCCTACACTGTAGAACTGACAACATTTTTTTTTTATTTCCCCTACCATGTTTCTTCAAGTATATCAAGATGTTCTGCCAGGATGACAAGCATATGATTGAATTTAATGGTATATAAAGATATGGCGGACTGCTTTCCAAAACGAAATTTCATAGTTGGAACTTTTATCAGTTAATTGCATTTCTGGCAGCCCCTCTGAAAATTAAATTAAATAGTGGAACTATTTCATTAGAAGGCTTTGGCAAAATAAACCTCATAGATGGAAAGCTCTATATAATTAAAAATGGGAGGTGAGTTACTTTCTGGGTGCTTCTAAGTCATAGGTCTTAACTGTGTGTCTCTCTTTCCTCTTTTGTACTTAGTTCCTCATGGGCAGGGGCTGAACTCTACTTACAGTTTCCTACCAGAGTCCACAGTACAATGCATTAATGAGTATTACTAAATTCACATAAATGGGGGCAGATATTAGTACACTGTGAGTTCTGTAATACAAGTTTGAATCAAAGCCCCTCTACTAATGAAATTAATGTCTGCTGTGGGTTGAACTGTGTTCCCCTCAAATTCTTATTCAAATTATAACCCCCAGGACCTAAGAATGTAACCTTATTTGGAGACAGGGTTTTTTTTTTCTTTTTTTTTGGTAGAGGTGATTAACATAAAATGAGGTCATTACAATGGGCCTTAATCCAATATGGCTGAAGTCCTTATAAAAACGGTAAATTTGGATATCAAGACAAATGCAAACGAAGGGAGAATGTCACATGGACAGGGCAGAAATGGGATGATTCTTCCAGAAGCCAGGGAACATCAGGGATTACGAGCACCAGAAACTAGAGTGAGAGGCCCGGAACTGATTCCCCCCTGTGCTCTCAGAAGGAACCAGCCCTGCTGAAGCCTTGACTTTAGGTCTCCAGAGTTGGGAGACAGCACGTTTCTGAGCTTAAGTCATCTAGTTTGCTATCCTCTGTTATAGCAGTTCTAGAAAACTAATACACTGACCTCAAACAAGTCATTTTAGCCTCTGTGAGCATTATCCATAAGACAGAAATAATATCTCAGCACCTAACACATGATGAGTACACAGTAAATGTTAGCCTTGAAAATGATGAGGAAAATAATAATCCATCCAACACATGGGAAACACGTTTTATGTGCAGAGCCCTGATTTACCTTCTGGGTAATAGCTGTTAATGGACTTCCCAGGCGGCTTAGCAGGTAGAGAATCTGCCTGCAACCTGGGAGATGCAGGAGATGTGGGTACAATCCCAGGGCTGGGAAGATCCCCTGGAGAGGGCATGGCAAGCCACTCAGGTATTCTCGCCTGGAGAACCCCATGGACAGAGGAGCCTGGTGGGCTATGGTCCACGGGGTCACAAAGAACTGAACACGGCTGAAGCAACTGAACACGCCACAGCGCGACAGCTGTTATTATGACAACATTCAAAGAGCCAACACACACAGGAAAGAAGACAAAAGCAGATAAGTGAACAATAGAGTGGGCTTCCCTTGTAGCTCAGTTGGTAAAGAATCTGCCTGCAATACAGAAGACCCAGGTTCGATTCCTGGATCAGGAAGATCCCCTGAAGATCCCCCTCCAGTATTCTTGCCTGGAGAATCCCATGGAGAGGAGAGGCTAGCAGGCTACAGTCCATAGGGTCACAAGAGTCGGATATGACTTAGCAACTAAACCACCAAACAATACAGTATGTGAGATGAGAAAACTTCTAGAGAAAAATAGAGCAAGGAAGGAGAATAAGAAGCAAATGTTGAAGGAAAAAAATTTATATAGTCTTGTCTGCATTGATAAAATATGAAAAACAAAAAAGATTTATAAAGGATATGAATGAGGTAATATGCTATGTGGCTAACTGGGGAAGAACACGTCAGGCAGAGAAAACAGGCCCTGAGATGGAAATATTCTTGACATAGTGTATTAACAGCAAGGTGGCAAGTGTGGCTGAGCAGAGCAGAACCAGCAGGGTTAGAGGTGTAGGCGGTGATGTCTTGGAGAGAGTATGTGAGTCAAAATAATGTTGGGATGAGTAGACCTAGGATGAAGCCACTAGGCTTTCTGGAAGCCACTTTAGCACTGGCCATTGCAGGGGAGATGACATGGTCTAACTTCTGTTTTAACAGCATCCCTCAGACTGCTATTTGGAGAATCACAGGAAAGGTGTAAAGTGGAAACTGTAAAACCAGTTAAGAGGTTACTCTGATAACTGAGAGGGTATTGTAGGCAGCCTGGACTAAGTAGCAGAGTTGATGGGCAGCAGCAAGACGGTGGATATATTTTGAATGTAGAGCTAACAGGATTCGCTGTAGGACTGAATATGGAAGATGTGTTCAGGAGGAAGTCAAGGATGATCTTGGTAGTTTGCTTTGAGCAAGGAGAAGATACCATTTATGAGGAGACAAAGTAAGCAGGAGAGGCTGGTTTGGGAAGCAGGACCAGGAACTCCATTTAGAAAATGAGAAGATGTAGATTCTTCCCATCAGACATCCAAATGGAGGTGGAGGGTAGGCAGTGGGACATAGGTCTGAATTTTGATCAGAGACTGGCTAGAGACATAAATCTGAGAGTCCTTACAGAATTTCAATTTAAGAAACTGCATGAGATCACTAAATGAATTTGACCCCAAAAATGCTGAATTTATTAAATGCTTACTGCATTCCAGACAATTTTCTATATGTTTTACATAGGCTATCTCATTAATCCTTGTAGGTAATCCTAAGGTGATTCAATAGCTTTCATTTTGCATTCTAATTTTTTGACTTTGCCCACTTTTACAAGGAAGCTGTTTTTCATCGTTTTAAGTCTTGCTGATCATAGCAACAGAGTGCAACACAATCATTTTGCCAGAGTGCAACACAATCATTTTGCATCTAAACCAAGGGTCAACAAATTTCTTCAGTAAAAGGCCAGATAGTAAATATTTTAGGCTGTGCAAGCCACATGGTAGCCATTATAATTCTATGGTTACAGTGAGAAAGTAGCCACAGACTACACATAACACAGTGGGCATGGCTGAGGGCCAATGAAACTTTATTTATAAAACCTGGCAAAAGGCAAGATTTGTCTTGTAGGCAGCAGTTTGCCGATCCCCCATGTAAACAAGTGATTTGAATTAATTTGACATTTCAGGTTGATAACATCAGAAAACAAATAATCAGAAAAGGAGTAAAAAATTTCTCAGTGACAAGGTACCCTCAATATTGAATTAGAAGCTTTCAAATTCCATATATAGTGCTCTTGAGATTCAGAGTATCCAGGAATCTAGAAAATTTCCTTAAAAATGTGACTTGGTGAGCTTCACCTGAGAGGACTCCAGGTTTTTCTCAAGAAGGGTTCTAGGGATGGAAACATGATTGCAGGAAGAAGGACAGGTATATGTACTGAAGTACTGACTGCCTTAGCAATCATACAGTTGTTGCTTAGATTGTTGAAGAGGTGGCATGACCTTGGAGAACTACTGAACATTTCATGAGAGGAGATCATTTTGTTTATTTTAGTTCTTAATTCTTTACTCTGCAATATGATTGTTCTGAAGTCTTACAACTTCAGAAGGGCTTTTATGATTTGATTGCTTAATATGAAATGAAATATATGGCAGGATATATAGATTACACTTCATACTATCAGACAATAATTAAAGTTAACAATTCCAAGAATAATTAATAACATGAGGATATGTTCATTTTGCCATGTTAAGTGAATAGGTGGGAGACAAAATTCTGTATGTGGTGAGTTATTAATTTTTATAATTCAGGTAACTTCAAAATGTTCCTTGCATCTGTAATCTTCTTCCCATTTCTACCATCACTACTCTTGGTCTGGCCTTATCACTTTTCACCTAACCTAGAATATTAGCCTCCTAAACAAGTTTTCAAGCACCAATTTATTCCTTTAAATCTCTACTCCTCAGACCCCCAATCGAACCATTGAATAGATGTGCCATCATTTTTTTTTTTTAATGTGGACCTCATATAATCATTTCTTTCTCCTAATCTGTTAAGTGGTTTTCTAATACAAATAGAGTAACACCCTGATGATAAAGTTCCTACTTTAATTATTCCATACTACCTTTTCACTTATGTCTCCCCCCACAAATCCCATACATCCATGATCAATTCCAACCATTTACTGAGCATGCTTTGCCCCTCCCCACGCCTCAAGTCTCTTTTGTTATTTTGGTGAAGTCCCCTGACCTGACATCCCACCACCTACAAGAACCATCCCTTCCCCCATTTCCCCACTCCACTTCCTCCCATGTCTCTGCCTGCATCTCAGCCTCCTATGTGCCATTCTTTTCAGAGTCAGTATTAAAGGTTGTTACACTCAAAGCTATGCTTTTCCTAGTAGTCATGCATGGATGTGAGAGCTGGACCATAAAGAAGGCTGAGCGCTGAAGAGTTGATGCTTTTGAATTGTAGTGTTGGAGAGGACTTGTGAGTGTCCTTTGAACAGTAAAATCAAACCAGTCAATCCTAAAGGAAATCAATCCTGAATATTCTTTGGAAGGACTGATGCTGAAGTTGAAGCTACAATACTTGTCCTAATGTGAAGAGTCGACTCACTGGAAAAGACCCTGATGCTGGGGAAGAGTGAAGGCAGGAGAAGAAGGGGGCAGCAGAGAATGAGGTGGTTGCCTGGCATCACCAACTCAGTGGACATGAGTCTGAGCACACTCCAGGATAGTGGAGGACAGGTGAGCCCGGCGTGCTGCAGTCCATGGGGTCACAAAGAGTCGGACAGGACTTTGTGAGGCAACAACAACAATCTGCCTTTTCCAGATGGCCATCGTCTGGAGTTCAGGAACACTGTTATTTTTCATACTGGTATTTCTCCAAGTCCAAAACACAAAGTAGTATAGATAAGAGAGTCTATAACTCTTTTAATTCAATTTAAATTTTAGTGGGTATTTTATATCCTTACTAAGTGAAGTTTAAGAGAACTTTTGTCTAAAATAGGTCCCTGTGCTATACAGTTAATTCTTGTTGTTTATTTATTTTATATGTAGTAATGTGTATCTGTTAATCCCAGATTCCCAATTTATCCCACCACCCCTTTCCTTCGGTAGCCATCTGTGAGTCTGTTTCTGTCTTATAAATAAGTTCATTTGTATCATTTTTTTATACTCCACATATAAGTGATATCATATGATATTTGACCTCTCTTTCTCTGTTTGGCTTACTTCAAAGTTGCTCAGTCATGTCTGACCCTTTGCAACCCCACAGACTGTAGCCCACCCAGCTCCTCTGACCATGGGATTCACCAGGCAAGAATGCTGGAGTGGGTTGCCTTTCCCTTCTCCAGGGGGATTTTCCTGACCCAGGGATTGAACTTGGATCTCCTGCATTGCAGGCAGATTCTTCACCAAGTGAACCACCAGGGAAGCCCAATAATATCTTGCAGCAATAATTAAAAGAATCTGAAAAAGTATATAGAGATGTGTATAACTGGATCACTTTGCTGTACACTTGAATAACTGTAAGTCAATTCAACTTCAATTAAAAATCTAAAACATCAAAAAAAAAAAAAAAAAAAGAGAAAACTTTTGTCTGAAACTGTTAATAAAATGATTTTTGGTCAGAATTAGTTCGTTATTCAAGGAACTTTACCCTCCGGACATATGTATCACTCACAGTAATTAAAGATGAGTACCAATCATTTAAAATCCATCATAGTATACAAAGAATCTTTGAATAAATTAGAAAGACACAAATAAACTATAGATAAATTACAGTGAAGGCATGCCTTCTGCCAGGAGAGCTGGGGTTGAAGACACACCAGCCAGTTAGATATCCTTGTTCAGAGAGAAACTTGCCCAACCATACAAAATGGGCCTGCCCTTGCTCCTCTCTTTTTTGAGGAGATTAATCTCATGTTGCATTCTAAAACTAAACCAAGTATTATGGATACAATGGCAAAAAAACAGCTTCATGTACAGAGGAGTGGGAAATCATGCCCTTTACTGTGACATGGAAGGAACAGAGTGTACTTTATCTAAACAGGAGAAAGGAATATAAGCAATTACTGGTTACATAAAAACACACATTTGAGCTTCTTTATTTAAATTAATTATTGTGTCATATTTTAACAAGGTGACATTGGGGGGCGGTTAATTGCTTTCCTTGTCCAATGAGTTCCTTTGTCAATTAGTCTTCTTTCGCCTCTTAATAAATAATGAAAGTTCCACTTCTGTGGAGCCACTGGACAGTTCATTAAACAGGAATGCCTGTTGCTTCCTCTTCTGGTCTTAGGGCAAGGCTCTGCCAAAGCCAGGCCAAAAGGCTTTCTAACAACTAGTGATGATTCTGATCTGACTGGTTGTTGCTATAAGATTCAGAAGTTAATGAAGTTTATGGCGTCCACATACATAGACACTCTGAAGGGTTTTTCCCGACTATGATTTTGGAAGGATTCTTTAATTTCTAGACAGTAATAGGACCGTTGATACACAGATTTTTAAGATGATGGGGAGGAGATGAGAGAATACAATGTGGTTTAAAAAGATAAAAATTTACTTTTTGTAATTTTTTAAAAAGTTCAAATGGTTCTCTTGTTAGGTATATGTTACCACAGTGAATACTGTTCATATTAAAACACAAATACTTAAGTAAGCAATTCAATTAAGTCTAGAACACGGGTCTCACATTTCTGTTTGCAAATTTTTTTGCAACTAAATAATCTATTCAAGAACATCAGAGATTTTTTTAAAAGTTCTAATTGTATAATATTTTTCTAGCTTGTAAAATGCCTGATAAGTACTCTTCAGATTTTCTAAAACATTCCCTTTATATAAGATTGTGAGAAATCTCCTGAAGGCAGCATTTATGAACTTAGAACAGAATACTCTGGGTCCAGGAACAACAGCCATTCACTCTAACATTGAGTAAGTCACTTTTCTTCACACCTCTGGTGGCCCAAGTTGAGGGGAAAAAAAAAAGAAAAGGCAAACAGTCTGCAGCAGTGAATGAAGGCTCTGGAATCCTTTCATAATATTCAAGTTGCTCAGGGTCCTCATGGAGAGGTCTTACTTCATTTCCCACACATTTTCTGACCTATTTTGTCTGCCTTTTCTCAGAAGGATTTTGCTTCCTTCACTGTTGACTAAGCAGTAAACTAATTATCTTGTTCAAATCCCTTTGTAACGCCCCTAATCCTATTAGTTATAAGAATGTCTGAATACTGACTGCAAACCTTTTCTCCCCCTTTTCTTTTTTAGAGAGAAAGGTTCAGAGGTTTGGTCCTCGAGAGGGGTAGTCTAGCCAGTTCACTGGACCAAGGCAAAGACAATTCTGGTCATCCAAACTCCCAGGCTGCCTATACATACAGAAAAAATACTCTATTATTCATTCATTCCTGTTATTCATTCATTCCTATTCTCTCTCTCTGTCTTTCACATACACACACACACACACACACACACACACCACACACACTGGATTTAGTAATCATCCATGTCTCTTTGATTGCCTTATAAAAGTCAAGTTCTGAACACTCACTCACCCAGCAGAGCACAGTGAACCCTGGCCCCATCTAGAAGCTCAACTACTCTTTCCTTCTTTTATCTGGAACGTTTTAATGAAGAAGGTGATGCTGTTACAGGAAGTCAAAGCCTTACAAAGCAGAGGAAATGAACAACTGTTACAACAGACCTCTACCAGCCCTGTGAGTCTTAACTTCTTTTCTTCAAAGCACTCTCACAAGTCTTGTTAAAGGACTCTCTCTGCCTCTGTAGAAGACGCCAAGACCATTGCCCCCTGCTGTCTATTACTGAGGGAACTTTAATCACTTTTCCTTTTTTGTTCCCACTGGGGAAGGAGCCAGACTGTGGTGAAAAGCCTGCGGTCAGAGGCAATGTTAAGGAGCATGAAATTTATCTGACTTCCACAAAAGATGAATTCTACCCTTCCCATTCTGCTTTTGCCAGGCAAGCTGCTTTGGGTTGGCTGCTCTGTCTTAGAAAAAACAAATATTTGTTTTAAACATAGACACACGATGAGGATCCCGTCCTCCCATGCCATCTCTTACCTACATAGAATATCCATATCCTTAGCATAGAAAGTCAGCTCTTTATATTAGTAAAATAGTGTCTTTCCCCTTGCATTATTGTTTCTTGGTACCACAGGCAGGTTTAAGAAATGATCTTGAAGACATTATGATATGTGTTAGAGGAAAGTCTCCTCTTTAACATCTCTCTGGAGTCTGAGAAAAATTATAACAGATAAGAGAAAAGTTCAGATTCCTCAGGAAAGGATACAAAACTGCCAACCTAAAAAAATTCAAGGACTAGGCACTTGTACTTATCATATTCTTTAGCAGCCAAGAGAGTCTTAAGACACGGAAGGCTGAGTTTCTACTGGACACTCTCTTGGCACACGAGAAAGAGTTAGGCTGTTCTGGTGTGTGTGTCCACGGTAAGGTACATGTGGATGTCAGCATGTAGAGAAAAAGGTGAAGGCTGTGAGGAAAGGGGAGGGTGTATGCACTTCGAGCCATGGCCTGCTGCTCTAGGGAAATTCAAGGCCTAATGAAAGTGCTAAGTATTGGTTAGCAAGCAGTTTGAAAACAATGAGAATACAGGCTTGGGGGTGCTGGGGGGTGATGAGCAATTTTATGGTATCTATATACCCTATTACCTGGTGCAGAAAGGATTCTAGGCAGTTAACAGGATTATGTTTGATACAAGAGGATGAAGAAATAGATAAGTAACTTGTGATGAAGGGTAAGTTCAGAGGTGTTCATTCATGGAAATCCTTGTCCAGAGTAAGAAGCAGACTTCTTTCTGTGCTGAAAGACACTCTGTCTTGGAGATGAAAAGCATTCCACCTATCCAGGAAAAATACTTGTTTTCCCTGGTGCTGAAGCCAGGAACACATTTACCTGAGAGGTCATATGATGAGATGGCACACAATATCCTTAAAAACATCTCTACACAAATACAAGAATAAGTGTAGCAGCCGATTCTCAAAATATCCCTCCAGAAAGTCAAGGGCATGTCAAGGGCACACTAGCAAGTACTTCTGTTGGGCATAAGCATGTGACTGCAGCAGCTCAGCTTGTGAGATACTGTCTATATCTCAAAAAAACTGAGTGTGTGTTGGTTAGGAAAATGTGCAAGAAACATGAAAGAAAAAAAAATGAACTTTGAAAAACAGCAAATGAATCTGAAAACAATAATTCTTATATTGTACTTCCTTAATTGCTTCGTTTGTGCCTGCTTCATTATGATATAACCAACATCCTATGTCTGATAAATTAAAAAAAAAAAAAAACTCATAAACATCCCATTAATTTGATTTCAGTTTTTCTTAAAAACATCTACATGCAAATGTAATCCTCAGATAGCATGCAAGTGTTATCACCATTTCTAGTGATGGCCACTACCTACAGAACAAAATTCACACATGATCAAAAGGACCGAACCCAGCCACTCTTCCTTGTTCTACTTCATTCTTACTACTCTCTTCTTCTCTCACTAATCACCTTTCTGTTTTGCAGATGCATCAAAATACATTTATGCCACTGGGATTCTGCATTTTATGGTCTCTCTGTCTCAAATGCTCTCCAGTTCTTGATTTATTCTCTGTACTGACAACTAAGCTCAAAGGTCCTGGTCTTGGAGAAGCTTTCCCTGACTCTTTCATCTAAAACAGCTCATCTCTCTTCCAAGCATTCTCTAACCAAAGATCCTCTTTTCTTCACAGTTTCTTAGACTGTTTCTTAGACTGTCAACTGAAATTATCTATTTTTTTAATGTATTCACTTATTTAATCATTATTTCTAGTTCTCTGCCATAGACTATCGGTCATAAAAATAGGAATCTTTTCACCTTATTTATAGCAAGAATTTTGGATCCTCCATAAATATTGGCTGAGTAGGTGAGAAAACCAAATCTTACACCAGGAAACACTGTGTCTTTCAAAATACAGGGTAGTAATTTAAATTCGATTCCATTTTTTTCAACCTTTAAAGAAAGTAGGGTTGTAGATAGGACTTCATGAAAAGCATGGAAAAAGAATTTGCCTTGATAATGAAAACGGAGGAACCAATAAACTCCCACTAAGGATAAGTCTTAAAAGTATTCTTAGGTTGCTGTCTTTCCTTTATTAAAAGTATCATCCCATGCCCAGTAAATGCCCACAGACTTATGTGTTCAGAAGCAGCCTGTTCCCCATGAAGTACCTCAGCTCAGTTCGGTTCAGTTCAGTCTCAGTTCACGACTGAGCAGTTGTATCCAACTCTTTGTGACCCCATGGACCGCAGCACATCAGGCCTCCCTGTCCATCGCCAACTCCTGGAGCTTACTCAAACTCATGTCCATCAAGTCTGTGATGCCATCCAACCATCTCGTCCTCTGTCATCCCCTTCTCCTTCTGCCTTCAATCTTTCCCAGCATCAGGGTCTTTTCCAATGAGTCAGTTCTTCCCATCAGGTGGCCAAAGTATTGGAGTTTCAGCTTCAACATCAGTCCTTGCAATGAATATTCAAGGTTGATTTCCTTCAGGATTGACTGGTTTGATCTCCTTGCAGTCCAAGGGACTCTCAAGAGTCTTCTCCAACACCACAGTTCAAAATCACCAATTCTTCCGCACTCAGCTTTCTTTATAGTCCAATTCTCACACCCATACATGACCACTGGAAACGTCTACTCTCTTTCGAAGGTACTTCAAAGAGAGTTAAAATCAAAAGTTCATCATTCTATTAAACGACCTGAAAGCTCCGAACAAAACCACAGAAAATGTACTTGTTTCTAAGGCACAAACTCTGTGAACAGGAAGGAAAATCAAGGCATATCCGAGGCTCAGCATGTCTGGGGCCACCGCCCCCACCTAGTCCCAACTTGATAGAACTGCAGTGATGAGGGCTCATGAGAAGTGTCCTAAAAGGGGAACAGGACAGACAGCCACTTCAGCTGTCAGCAATTTCCCACTTAATATTAATGCTGCACAAATGCCCTCCTGTAAGCCATAACATACTAAAGTACTTGGAGCCCTTGTTTCACAACAACGATGAAGAACACAGAAGTGAGGCCAGGAACTCAAAGGAAAGTCTAGCTGTTAACTGGGAAGGATAGTCCCCAAGTTGCCAAATGCTGTATTTTCTATTCTGGCCACTTAGGGGCACTCGAAGCCTGAGAAATGGCCACCAGAACCCAGATTTCAAGACTCCTGATCTTCAATGTGAGAATAGCAAAGAATGTAACAGAGGCATGTTCTGCATAGCTTCCTACTGAATAGCCATGCTCCTCATCTGGGTACAGCTGTGCTTTCTTAGGCAACGATAACAACAACAACAAAAAAAAACAACTTTCAGGACAGGTTACAAGGTAAAGAAAGGCAAGGCAAGGAAGTGATTACCATGAATTAGGATAGTATTTTCTCTAGGTGGGCAAGAGGCAGGTTCACATGAGAGGAAAAGAAGGGAACGCATGTGGTGTGACGGCAAGGTCCCATCACTGCTCTGAGTGGCAAGTGTGAATGCTATGCTCACTCCTTTCAGTTGTGACCCTGTGGACTGTAGCCCACCAGACTCCTCTGTTCATGGAATTTTCGAGGCAAGAATACTGGAGGGGGTTGTCATTCCCTTCTCCAGGAGATCTTCCCAACCTAGGGATCGAACTCACGTCTCCCTCAGCTTCTGCCCTGCAAGCAGATTCTTCACCCACAGAGCCACCTGGGGAGCTCAGCAGGTGTTTAGGCACTTGCTCTAAACTTTTCTGTACAATTTTTATATGATTCTCTGTCACAAGACACTACTTTTTATCCTAGTCACTTTAACTTCACACATACATACTAAAAGTGAATTTGAATGCAAGCGTCTTTAAACATAAGGAAGCATGGCCTTAGGAGTTAAACATGGGTTTCAATCTCCCTCCCTTACTCCCTAGGAGACTCTGCACAAGTGAGTTCATTCTTCTAGCTTTGTTTTTCTTTTCGGTAAAGTGTATATGAAAGTACTGAGTTTTCTGGGCCATGGATTAGATGTGCATGAAGGCAAACAGCACAGAATGGATCATGGCAGCACAGAATGGCCTTGAAATGAGTTTTCTTCCATTCTCCCTCCCTCCTCCATTGCCTTCTTTAAGTCCGTCAAGTTAGTTATTGGAGTCAGAAGCCTTAGAAATAAATGAAAACATGGTTAAAAACGGTAAAGAACACACACTTAAGGGAATTGATTTTAGATAGCATTCTACATGTGGTTGTGGGGTGAGGAAGAGGGGGAGAGAAAAAGCAATAATAATCTGCTGATCCTATCTAATCATTACCGGTAAATTTTGAGAGACTATTGTTACTACCTGACATTGTAAAACAAGAATGCAAACCCACAGCTTTCCCTGCATAGCTTTGCTTCACTTATTCAAAGACATTGGTGGTTTTGAAACACAGGAGCAGTTCCTACAAGAACTCTGGGATGAAGCTGTTATTAACTAACTCAGGAAACAAACACCATATTCACAAATACCTAAAGTAGACAAGTTTTTAAAATGTAGTCATATACGTTCAATGTTTAGAACCCACAATGGTTCAATGTTCACAAAATACCTTTTGCTTCTCTAGAGGTACAGACCCATTCTATAAGACTACAACTTTCCAATGAGCTCTGGCTTTGGCAAAATGGTATCCAACAGGTTCCAGCGTAAGTACCTGTGCATGTACAGAAAAAAGACACTTACTGACTGTATTATTGTCAAAATATGAATTTGAAGACTGGTTTTCTAATGAAGCACCCTCTGTGAAGGAAGCATAATTTAGTGGAAGAAGTGATGTGAAAGTGAACTGTCGCTCAGTCGTGTCTGAAGCTCTGTGACCTTGTGGACTGTAGCCCACCACACTCCTCTGTCCATGGGATTCTCCAGGCAAGAATACTAGAGTGGATTGCCATCCCCTCCTCCAGGGGATCTTCCCGACCCAGGGATCAAACTCAGATCTCCTGCATTGCAGAGATTCTTTACCGTCTGAGCCACCAGGGAAGTCCACCCAGTTTAGTGGAAATGGTGGTGTTGTTAGAACTAAAAGCCACTGGTTCCAGCTGGACCACTACTATTCACAGGCTGAACATACCTGGGCATCTCTCTCCCTTGAAGTCTGTTTCTTTGCCTTTCAGTTGAGGTCAGTGGCACCTTTCCTGCTTATCTTGGAGATTTTCCAAGGATCAAATGAGATAAAATGAACATAATTACTAAGCCCTGGGCAGCTATACCACAACTATTGCATAGAGTTTGGTTAAAACCTAGACTAGAGGGTATAAAGTAAAACCCTCTAAATGAGTTCCTTCTCCATCTCTAAAATGTCTTAGTTTGGGGACCCTGAGCAAGCTAACTGCCTCTCACTCACTACTGACTTCTTTGGGAGTTAACAGTGAAATCTTCCTTAGACAGAGGAAGATTTGAGGATTAGATGAAAATATAAGTCTGATCCCTGATACCAGCTCTATACTATTTATCATCTTTTATATATACATACATATACACACCAGACAATCTTTTTATCCTGTTATCAGTGGCTTTTCAGCCAAATCTCATGTCCTGCTTTCTAAGCTCAGGTCTCCTTTCTTATCATTTAAGCCTCTCCCTCTTTTTATTTTCCTCTTCAATAAATTTACAGAAACTAAAGCTACAATTTTACCTGTTCCTTACAATTTTAGTTATCACCAACATACAAATAACCCTACCTGTCAAACTTTGGAGACTTTCCCATTAATATAATATTACCCCGTGAATTTTCTCCAGGTCATCTCTGATCAGATAATCCACTACCAAGTCAAGTGAAATATGATTATTGTAGAAAACTATTTTTCTGCTGTCACATATCCTTCTGCTAAACTCCTCATTCTCTCAAGAATGTGATTCCCAGACTCCGTGTCCATTCTTCTCCTAGCTTTAGCTTTGTGTTCCTACACAGCATTCTACAAATCTGCCCCTTCCATTCAGCTTCCAACACATAGAATGTTTAGCTGTTGCTGTGTTTGCTGTGTTTGTTAGTCTACAGTCCTGGTGATACCCTTTCTTCCCTACCACCTCTGCATGCCAGGCTCAGAGATGCTTCATCCAATGAAGATGCTGGGTGGTCAACAGTCATCTGGCACGAGTTAGGTACCCCACTAAGCACTGAGAATGCAATGACGAAGCAGGCAGCTTATAAGTGTTCCTGATCTCAGGAAGCTCACAGTCTGAGCTTAACCAAGGAACACTGACCGAGAACAATCATTCACACACTAGTGTGACAGGGAAAAATCACAGGTTTCTACAGAAGCAACAAAGGTGACATCAAAACCCAACTGAGAAATCAACAATAATACAGAAGAGTTCTGAAAAACTCATGGTCATGAAAAAGATTGGGATGTGGGGGAGCAGCAGGCAAAGGAAGCTATGGATTAAAAAGTATGGAAGCCGGCTTGGGAATGCAATAACTTAAAGCAGCTGAAATCAACCCCAATTTGAGTTTTCTCCATATACAACTTTAAGCTTTTAGCTAAAAAGCTACTTTCCAACATGAAGTATCCATATAAAATATACTTTCTTTTCTGATTTTTTATTTAAAAAAATTTTTTTTATTAGTTGGAGGCTAATTACTTCACAATATTTCAGTGGGTTTTGTCATACATTGACATGAATCAGCCATAGAGTTACACGTATTCCCCATCCCGATCCCCCCTCTCCCCTCCCTCTCCACCCGACTCCTCTGGGTCCTCCCAGTGCACCAGGCCCAAGCATTTGTCTCATGCATCCCACCTGGGCTGGTGATCTGTTTCATTATAGATAATATACATGCTGTTCTTTCGAAACATCCCACCCTCATGATCCTCTACATAGAAAACCCTAAAGACTTCCAGAAAATTACTAGAGCTAATCAATGAATATAGTAAAGTTGCAGGATATAAAATTAACACACAGAAATCCCTTGCATTCCTATATACTAACAATGAAAAAACAGAAATTAAGGAAACAATACCATTCGTCATTGCAACAAAAAGAATAAAATACTTAGGAGTATATCTACCTAAAGAAACAAAAGACCTATACATAGAAAACTATAAAACACTGATGAAAGAAATCAAAGAGGATACGAACAGATGGAGAAACATACCGTGTTCATGGATTGGAAGAATCAATATTGTCAAAATGGCTATTCTACCCAAAGCAATCTATAGATTCAATGCAATCCCTATCAAGCTACCAATGGTATTTTTCACAGAACTAGAACAAAAAGGCTTTAAGCATTTCCTAAAAACTTACTAAAATTGAATAAATAAATAAAATTGAACTTACTAAAAAATTTCCATTGGTTGAAAGTAGCTTTTTTTCTATCAAACTAATTTATGTACAGGAAGACGGAGGAAACTTGCCTTTAGAAAACAAAACAACTTTTGATAAGTTTTGATTGTAGCCAATCAATATGCTAGATTTTTAAATGGAAACTTGCTCTCTACAATAGATACACCACACACACACACACACACACACACACACACACACACACACACATTTATGGACCTTATTTCCCCCTGAGACTATTTCATTTATACAAATAAAAGCCATCAGAATCTTTGGCAATATTTGCTTTAAAAAAAAACAAAAACAAAAAACTTGTTAAAAGTTCAGGGAAAAAATGAGCCATAAGATTTTTAAAAATGACATTAAAGAAACCTCAAAGTAATAACAAAAAACCTTCAAAAATACAATAAATGGAACACAGCATAAAACTTTGTGACAAAATAAAAAGTTCTTTTCTATAAAAAGAAAAGCCATCTATTAAAAGAACAGAGTTTTCCCAAGCCATAAAGTCTGAAGGTCAAAACAATCTAGAAATAACAAGAGCTAAAACAAAACTTCATGGAACATTTACAATGAACTTCAAACAGTATTTTAAAATGAAAGGAAAATTTAGGGAAAATAAGCAAACACATTTTCTTGGGAAATGGACAAAGGATTTCCTAAGTCAAATCACTCATTATTGATCAACTAAAGTATTCAGCAAGAACAAAGAAGTATGTAAAGGAAATACACAGATCTAATTTATTTGGATTTACAAATCTGATGTTAGTGAAGTCTCACTCACTGTTACTTTAAAATCAGAGTTACTGTGGAACTGAGGCAAATGAGTGATGGATCTGAAACTAATAACAAAGGGATATCTGGAGATGGGAAAGAAAGGGTAATGCCCATTTGGTAAATCTCTGAAAGCAGGAGAGCTCCCCAGAGCATACTAGTCAATGTATCTATGATTATCTACAAATATAAAGAATGCTCAGAAAGAGGATGTGCATACCAACTTTAAATGTTTCTTAGTGACAAATACTGCATTAAAACCAGGTCACCGTGGAATCTGAATTCTACAGAAACATGCTGAAGTACTGGACTTTTGTTGTTAATCCTAAATATTTTAATAAATTTAACCAATAATGTGAAATGAAATTTGAAATAGGAAACTATTATAAAATATCAAACATTGTTAATTCAATTATTTGAATACTTTAAGTATTGAAACCCTCTGTCTGAAACTGTAAAAATGTTCAAATAGAACAAAGCATACTATTGGTAATTTAAAAATACCATAATATACATGTGGATAGTAGCTAACTTTTTAAGCTTTACTTGTGAATAAATGGTCATTGCAGTATTTGAAAAAACCCATATATATGAAATTTTGTTATATAAGATGCTATAATGTGGCTGGTATTTTTAAAGCTATGATAAATTTCATGGATCTTCTGAATGTTTTTGACTTAATGACTTTCTCAAATTATTTTTTGACATTTTTTTTCTCTACTAGAATTTTATTCTGGAATTCCATAAATATTATGATGGGTAAGTGATCTAATTCAAAGGCAAGAATTGTCAGAGAAAGATAAACACTGTCATTTATATGAAGTTAAGGTGCTCTGAAATTAATAAGCAGATAAAAATGTTTTATGGCTAGTTTGTACTTTCTTGATTCAATTTGACATTCCTGGAAAGTGTCAGTAGTCAATGGAAAAAGTGCCAATAAAAACATTAGTCCCATGCATCTTAACTTCTATGTGAACTATGGATAAGTTGGCAATTAGCAAACTGTTTCATTTGTACATTTAATTTACAAATTCTATGAAGTAATGCAAAATATTACCTTTGCCTGATAAAGCAATCTAAAAAGGTAATAAAAAGAGAGATACTTTAACCATATGAGAGGTATAATAAAATGATCACATGAGCCAAGATTAAAATTCCTTTAAGAAAAGATATTTAATGGAAATATACTTAAAGCTCAAATATTTAAATGAATTCATAATCATTATTTATTAGTGGTATAAATAAATACATAGGGCTTTCCCGGTGACTCAGCGGTTAAGAATCCACTGCCAATGCAGGAAATGCTGGAGACACACGTTCGATCCCTGGGTCAGAAAGATCCCCTGGAGAAGGAAATGGCAACCCAGTCCAATATTCTTGCCTGGGAAATCCCAGGGACAGATTTACTACGGTAAAATAGTGGGATAGAACTTAGCAACTAAACAACAACATCAAAATAAATACATATCAGGCTTACAACTTTCCTTACTTATGAAACAATTTTAACACATATTATGATGAGTAAATATTTATTTTGCATTATGTTTATACATCTTCCCTATTTCATTCATTTATTTAGCAAACACATGTTTACTGTATGTATGTTAAAAGGCAACAACAGTACGAAAGGCTTAAAATAGAGGTCCTCTCTGAACTTGTAAGCAGTGGGAATGAAATACAGACTCCTGAGTAAGTGAGATTTCCACCATTAACCATTTATAATCAGAAAAACGCTCTCTCTTTTCACCTTGAAATACAATTTAAATTCTAAATCTATATAAACATGTTTAACATTGTATATAGCAAATTATGATTTAGCCACGTTAAAATGACTGTAGAAATTCACTACTTATAGATTTTTCATTTTGGCAAATAGTTAAGAATTTCACAAAAAATGCAAAGAATGAGCACTTGTGATATGTTCACAAAAGGGATTGATTTACAGTCTTTCCATTACCTCAAGTCTTTTTTCTTGGCTTTTAAATATTCCCCTCTCCATCCCAATTAAGTTGGTTTTGGGTGAAAGTTAACAAAATAAAGGCCCCACCAGTCTCCGTGTTGCGTACATGTCTATCGCTGCTGGGTACAATCTCTACTGTGTGTACATGTGACTGCACTTTGGGTATAACTTGGTTGTAACTATATGGGAAAAGACTAAAACAGAGTGGATACATGTACATCTACAACCGATTCCCTTTGCTGCACGGCGGAAAGTAAAACAACGCTGTAAATCAACTCCAAGAAAAAATATTTTTCAAAGGTTTAAAAAATAAAAAATTAGTTGTATTATATGCAAATTGTGAGTCACTCCTATGCTGGGGGCAGGGGAGAGACCAAAGGAACACAGGGTAAGCTAACTGGCTGAGCAGTAATAGAGGATGGCTAATAGTATCTTAGAAAGTATAGAAAAACTTACGGGAAAAAAAACAAAAGCAAGGTGAGCAGGTTATATACATGTTACCTAAAGCCCTCCAAATAATCCTAAATGGAATCTCTGGGGTTAATAGTTTCAAATGATAAAAATAGAAAGACGTTGAATATATGGACACCCAGTTCACTCCAACCTCCTAATCTTCATTTCTCAGCTTTTCTTTTGCTTCACGGACACTGACTTTTTCTCCTTTCCCCAAATTCTATCTTGTTGCTGTCTCAGATCCCTTAGGCATGAAATAACCTCTGTGGCAGTCTAACTCTGTCTCATTCAGGCCACTGAATCCTCCTCGGAGAGGTCCGTCCTGACCAGCCTATCTGAAAGAATGCCAGTTCTAGTCAGCATCTTTCATTATACTGAAGCCACCATACCTATATGGGATGTTCATATGAGAACGTGAGCTTCCTGGGAGTAGAAACACTGCCCCATCTATCCACACCAGTCATCCTAGTGTCAGATAGAACAGTGCCGAGCACACAATAAGAAAGAAGGAGTGAAAAACTAAACACAGGAAAATACTGATGTTATGCTTATTATCTGCTGGAAGGCAAAATAAATGCTTTTACATCTGTATGGATAGGGAATTAAATAAAATGGAAGAATTTCCAAAATTCCCTCAGCCACAAGAACAAATACATAAAAATCGATGGTTAGGACTCAAACTCAATATTTCTATTTTAAGATGCAAAAATCTTATCCATATTTACTTTATCCTTTGTGTTTTTTGTTAAATAGATCTTTCATTGGCTCTCTGTCTACAGCAATCTTCCTTCCCAGATTTCTTCCATACAGTCTCAGGGACCTTTAATTATCCCTTCTCCTATGACTGGAGACTTTTTAGACACCAAAACCTTGAGTATGAGGGTCATGTATAAAAAAAGTGTTGTATATCAAAATTAAATTAGCCTGATGAAGTGTACACAACAATTATACTTAAAATGGTATCATATTTTTAGATCAAACTATATGAAACTGACAGGTTTTTTGTTAGGTCAAAATGATCAAATGCAATTTCCTATAGTTAAAACTGGTATTCTCAGATACACAGCACAGTAAAACTGTATCACTGGTAAGACGTGCCTCCACTAATTTTCACTTTAACCTGTATTCTTTTTCCCAAAATAGACAAAGACAAATGAGATGCTATACTCCTGTTAAGTTCTCAAGGCATGCTAATTCACTCCTGGATTAATTTCTGGTCTCATACTGATGTCCTGACTAAAATTCAGAGAAACTGGAAAACATTCTTAAGATTTTTACAGCTGATTATCTGTAACCCACAATAGGAAAAAAAAAAAAAAAAAAAAGCATCCAATATGTGAGATCTTTGTGTGATACAGACAAGTGAATACATAAATACAACCATCACACTAAAATGACAGTTCAAAATGTACTACAGGATATGAAGTAGGACAAGGAAGATAAAAAAATAAGCCAAGAAATGACCTTTGAAATATGATTATTTCCTCATGACGAAGCATAGGGACAGCAGAAACATACTGCAATGTTATTCCATCCGTGCATTCATTAGTACCACTCTGAAACAATTTCTGTAGATCTCTGATAAATGTAGGCTGAGCAATCTAACAAAAATGAACATGAAACCAAAGCATAAATAATAATCTTGCATGGGCATGCATAAGTGCTGTCAAATGGAGAATATGGAAAGAGGAAAGCAGAGGAAACCTTCCATCAGGAATTATAAAATGCTTAGAGTCTCTCAACATCGAGCTGGATTTCATAGGCTGTGTATGAATGAATCCTAAGACTCTTATCAGCTTCTCACAGGAAGCTCCTCCTCTCATTACATTGTAGAAATAAGTCTATTTACAATACTTTTCTTAGCCTTTGGGAAAAAGGCAATATTGATGCTTCCAATACAATAATCTGCAAAATAGCAAAATGGTTCACAATGTATTTTAAGTGGATTTATAAGAAAATGTGACCTATGCTTTTCAAAAAGTTCACCATTAAATTTTAAGCTTTCATTCTAACTCCAATACATGTTGCTCCTTTTAATGTCAGCAGGAAATCAACACTAAGCAGGAGACATATGGTGAAGAGAGGGACAGAGGAACTCATCATGAATCACTTTCCTTCACTGAAGGAGAAAAATAAAATGTTTATATTTTTAAATGTTACTACAAAATGTTCCACCAGCAAGACTGAGAATTCTAAGTGGCATGTAATGATCAGACTTCAGCCAATTTCAAAACATACTCTGGATTTAAAAGTTGTGCCTGACTTCCTGTAAAAGGCAAATATTTCTATAAAATGGCATTCATCAGACTTTTTATCAAACTTAGGGAACTTAAAGCTATCTCCATTTTAATATCTAAGCTAAACACTGGCAATGCTGCTTAACTTTTCTTTGAATTTCCTCTCTTCTAGTTCTAGGAACTAGATCCAGAGGAGCAAAAAATAGTGTCCTCATCTACTTGGACTGCCATAATCAAATACCATAGAACAGGTGGCTTAAAGAACAGGAAAATTTCCTCTTTTACTTCTAAAGCTGAGAAGTCCATGATCAAGGTATCAGCACGGTTGTTTCTGGGTGAGACCTCTATTTCTGACTTGCAGAGATCCCCTTCCCACTGCATCTTCGTATGCCAGATACAGGGAAAGCTAACTTTCTGGCATGCCTTCTAATTCCATCATAAGAGTCCCATCCTTAAGATCTCTACTAAACTTAATCACTGGAGGCCCCATCTCTGAAAGCGGCTTCAATACACACATCTGGGAGGGAGAACAATTCAGTTCATAGCTAATAGAGAGACAGAATGAAACTACCAAACTCACGAACTTTAGGAAACATAAAAGGTGAGAAAAGGACAGTACAAAACAAAAATATGGCAAAATTTGTGAAAACACACCTTAAGTTTGCTTTTGGTTACATGACAGAAGTTACTACTAAATCTAAGTGTTGACATTGCCATTGGATGATTGGTTTCTAGTTGAATCATGTCTTTTGTGAATTGCCTAATGGGGGTGGACCACTGAGTTGAAGCTAAAAACTCTTAGTTTAACATTCTCATTTTCCACCAACAATCAAAATACATAGATTTATCTAGCAGGTTTGAACCTACAGGGAAAACAAAATTTGTATGGTACCCAAAGAGTTACATCAGTCAGTTCAGTTCAGTCGCTTAGTCATGTCCAAGTTTTTGTGACCCCATGGACTGCAGCATGCCAGGCTTCCCTCTCCTTCATTCTCACTCAGAGTTTGCTCAAACTCTTGTCCATCAAGCTGGTGATGCCATCTCATCCTCTGTTGTCCCCTTCTCCTCCTGCCTTCAGTCTTACCCAGCATCAGGGTCTTTTCAAATGAGTCAGTTCTTCGCATCAGGTAGCCAAAATATTGGAGCTTCAGCTTCACCATCAGTCCTTCCAATGAATATTCAGGACTGATTTCCTCTAGGGTGCACTGGTTGGATCGTCTTGATCTCAAGAATGCTAGAACGTGTTTTCCCTGTGCATACAGTGAAAAGAAAGTATCTAAGAGCTGGTCTTTAGTCAGCAACTGATTCAGAGCTGCAGCTCCCTAGTTCCTGATCAGAACATGTCTTGGTTCGACGTATGACATCCCCAGCACTTGCTCGTATTTGGGGTTGAACTAACATGATCCTCAGTTAAACTTTGCTTGACATCTCATCCTTTCTGTTCCCAGTTCCTCCTCTCTTCTTAGAAACACTTCCTACAAATTATTTCATATAAATCTTTGTGTCAGAAGTTGCCTCTGATGAACCCCATCTAAAACATTGCCTCGACCATATCTCAACACACAACCTCTAAGCTGGTCCTGGCATCTTTCCATTCTTCCTAACAGCAAATGGTGATGCTTTGAAACAGTGACTCAGCAACAAATGGCCACTGTTCAGCAGCTCTCGTTTTGATTGACTTTATCCTCAAACAATGCAGTGTTACTTCCTTTTGTCTCTGTTCAGAGAGTAGCCATCTTTCGCCTCTCTAGGGCTAAATATTACCTTTATGCTAATGCTATTCTAGCCTGGAATCTCATTCACCTTGGTGCCGATTGGTCAAGTATTTTTTTTTTTTAATCTGGCTTGCACAGACTTACAGGGAATTTTATAGTAGCATTACCTAACAGTAATAATGTACAATAAACAATACTTTTGAAATATCTGAATACATTTATGAATAACAAAGATTTTTACTGTGTTCCAGAAAGATTTTTTTTAAAGAAGCAATAAAACAAACCACTGTTAGAAGACAAAAAATAATAATGGTTAACCTTCTTATAATACTAACCATGTGTTACATTACTTTTTGCTCCTCACAACACTCAGAGGTTTGTCCTGTTAAACTGCTTATTTTTCAGACTAAGAAACTGAGGAACTTCTTTCAGATCCTTTCAGTAACTTGCCCAAGGTCACATGGCTAGCAAACGCATAGCTAGGCTCCACACACAGGGAGTCTGGCATGTAGAATCTATTCTGTAAACCACTCTGCTAAAGAGACTCTCTCTCTGCCAAGAAGCAAAGGAAAAAACAACTCACACAAAAATTTCAAGTCAAGATGAAGAGGGAAAAGGATCTTTTTTAAATTTATGATTTTTAATGCCTGTTCAAGATATAATAACTATTTTCGCTGCTCTTAAAGTTTTACTTATGTGTTAATTCAAATAGACCTATTAATATGATTAGGCTCTAAGAACTCAGACTTGCACATAGTCCAGAGCATAGAAATAACATGACCAAGGCATTTACTTTATAACTAACACCAGCAGAAGCACCAAGAACAAGAATGAAGCTATTTATGGAGTAATTACCATGATCCAGGCACCATGTTACAGCAGCACCTATATTATTCTATGTAAACTTCAAACACATTCCGTCAAGTGAAGTGTTTATTTACCCCAATCTATAGATGAGAAAACTGAGGCCCTGGGAGTTTAACATTCGTTTGAAGTCAAATAAATAAAGTTTAATATGCAATCTGACATATCATCTACTAAGGAACTGCGCAGTAAATGGCCTTCACATCTTTATAGGGTTATATTTTGTCAATGGCTAAATACCTACTCATTTTATGATTTAGGGTTGCCTGGTAAGTCTGCGGTAGCCACTAGATGAAGCCATGCAGTGAGGTTAGCGGACCGAGCCAGAGTTCAGGTTTAGTGTGCTGGTGAGATCGGCTAAGTGCCAAAGGAGGACCCTAAGTCAAGAAGTTTCACAATAATTGTCTTTCACAACAGCTTTCTTGACCATCATTTCATAACTTTCCAAAAACACTCTACTGAAACTCATGAATAAACATGTTAAGAATGGCAACTATCTCCAGTTACAAAGTTTTTGTTTCTTTCCTAAAAAGGTACTCAAAAATTTCTTTCTTCAGAAAATTCAGATTCATCAGAACAGCGAGAAGAGTCAACATTTTTATGAGAGTAGTTATCTAACACAAGGACTTCAGCTATGAAAAAAGAACAAAAAAAAACAAACAAAAAAAAACGCTGACAATTCATATACTTAACTTGAGCAATGTGGTGACTTTTCCAAATCTTATTTAATGCTGTTTCATGTTCAAGCCAAAAAACAACTTAACTTGAAATGTTGGGTATTATTTCGGCTGATAAAAAATGAGATATTGTCATTTGGTTACAACTTTCAATAGCAGTTTACAAATGCAACTTTAAAATAATTTGGAAAATAAATAAAAAAACAATAAAACCCTAAGGCCATATAAAATAATTTGGCTTTCTCTTTTTCTTCTTTGCTTTCTGTTTTTCTGTACTTATATATTTGCTCATTGATCCCTATTTACTATTTCATCTTAAGGGCAAGGGGACAAAAAATGATTTTCAAAAGCTCTTATAACTTCCCCAACCATATGCAAACCTATATGTTTAATAAATTTAATAAATTTGACTCAATTAGGTCTTTGTGACTTTCTATGTACATATATATATATATATATATATATATCTCATACGCACAATGTGCATATATGTACACAGTTTATCACACAGTGTACCACACTGAATCATTACTATGGGTTTATCCTTTCTATCCAGCATTAGAAGGCCTCTCTTGCCAGCATCTGGTGGCGCACCCAAGCATGCAGGGCAGGCTGTTTTCAAGTCAGAGGTAGCTTTCAGAGGTAGCCACTGAAATGGTAGCTCTGCTTCCGTTGTATCACTCTTGCATTTACTTGCGTTTTTCCCCTTCCCTCTCGCTTTCCCTTTTTTTCCTTTCTCCTTCCTTCCTTCATTTTTTGAGGGATAACTTTCTTATCCTCTGCATCTTAGCTTCCACTTCTGTAATTTATAACTCTTAGTTCATAGAGTTCTACAAGGATGAAATTAGGCAATGTTTGCCAAACACCTGACACCCCGTATGTGTTCAATAATTGATGAACTATATTTTTAGACAAGCTGAAGGACCACAAGGGCAAACATAGTGTCTGATGCATGAGCTGGCATACAAAGTGCTCCCTCAATATTTGTTGAATGAATGAATTTATTAATGAAAGACTATCATAGTGTGGTTTCCAAAGGGCCCTTAGAATGACAGATCTGCCTTAATACCACAGGGTCAAGACAGAATTTGGGCCAGCCATCTGCTCATGGTTGTTGCAGCACATAGCCAGAGAGCCTCACACCAAAGCTAAACATGCAAGAAAAGGAGTGGGAGGAGTGGGGTTTTGTATTGGGTAATTATTTAGGAAGATGGTGTGATGAATCATGACCTTGGTGGAAAATGATGAGCAGGAATGGCTTGGATATTACAGGTAGTGATTCTTGCTTACTGTTGTAATTATTTGCTCAAAGTGCTTGGGCTGGCTCTATTTTATTCAAGGAATCCATACAGACCCTTAGCAGAACCCCCAATGAGCCATGTTTATGTATTGTATTGAGTTACTTTAAAGCTGTGGAGCTTCCCAGAACTAAATTTTTTTAAAAAGCAGAGGCAGAGCCCAGAGGAACTCCCTGAAAGCTTGCACTTATTTTAAGATGGAGAAAACTATGTGAAGTCATAAAACACAGTCAACCTCCTGTTTTAACACCTAACTTCAATGTAAGTAGTACAGTGATGTAGCTGTGTGTATACATTGGTGCTATATATTCATATATATGTGTGTGTATACTTATATTTATACACGCTTACATAAACACACACAAACCAATGTTGTTTAATCCTTATCCTAACAGTAAAACTGTCAGGTAGGGCCATCTTTCCCATTTTGAAGACGAGAAACCTGAGTCTCTGAGAGGTTCTATCAACTGCTTTAGGTTAGGCAGGGAGCGAGGAGAAGAGCTAGGGTGACAGTGATGTCTGCACCTGGGTTCACTATCCCACAACCTTTTTTCACAGAAACAACTGGGGCCACATACTCTCTGAAGCCAATGGGAATTTTCAGTTTCTCTGAGTGATTTGCCAAAATTCACTGAGACAGTAATAATTATCAGTACTAGTACGTAAACAGTATAGTGAAGTACTAACTAACTGGTCAGGTACTGACATCCACTGATGTTTATTCTACCCTAGTCCTTCTTCTTTAACCACTATACCTTATTATCTCCAAGTCACAGAGGAGTTACCGAATCATAACTTAAAATGTCATCATGGATTACCCAAGCAAGCTAACCAACATTAAGATACTGTTCTCAGAGAAAATCGGGTTCCCAATTTGACACAGAAAACTTGCACATAAATCTTTAAGACACAAAACATTCAAACTGCTTTTTAGTTACTAGCAACGTTCGACAGGATATTACTGTGGGAATTGAGAGCATAGAAAATCAAATATCACGTCTTAAAACTGTCAGAGACTCAGATGTGTACGTCTAGAAGCCTCCACGAGTCACAAAGGTAGAAGTTGAGCTGTCTAGATATAAAGTGCTACCTTTAGTGTTTCTTTTACTCTTGCCCTGCCCATGGCTATCTTGCATGTGGAATGTGGGCACAAACACAAGGAGTTAACAGAAAACCCTGTGAAAAGTTTCAGAATTGATAAGAAAGGAGATTAAATACGCACATGTGTCTGTGTTTGTGCTCACATTCTTTATAAAAATAACATCAATAATTTAAAATTATAAAAATCATTAGATATGAAAAGTTACATGCATGCAGTGGAAGTTCCTGTGATCTTTATTAGTTTTTCAGCAGTTGACTTATTTTCTAGATATTGTAGGAGCATTTGCTTTCTAAGGCAACACAGCAAGTGTTACTATATCTCATTATTTACAGATGCTTTGAAATTAAAAGTGTTTCTTGACACTTCCTTATCAAGATGTAGCATATTGAGTCACATGGTGCCATCTACTGGGAAACTACTGAACTAAGACATAGTACCATCATAGGCATTTAGTGAAAAGAGAAAGTAACACATTCTGATACTCTTTACTTGAAGAAATGCCATTCATTAGTGATTTTTCTTACTGAGTGGGGAGTTAATGAGCATAGTGTCTTGAGAAGCCAAGTTCCCACCACAGTTTTCTCACACTTTTTTTTCTCTTTTAATTTGATGTTATTCTGTGTGTGTGTGTTATTTTCCTTTTCACTTGAGTCAGAAATGAGAGAAAGTATTTCTTAAATTACTTTTTTAAAAAAAGAAATTTTTTAAAATTAATAATTATTCATTGAAATTAATAATTAAATACAAATTTCAGTATGTGACAAGTTAGAGGAACTGTTTGTAAGGCTAATATGCAGTTACTTCTAGAAATTTCACCGGCATTTAAAAAGCCCTTGATGTGTTAGTTTGTGCAATACATACTATCAGGTTTGAGTCAGTGAAATCACCCTCAAGCTTTCACTACTGTTTGTCAAAGGATTATCTGACATTTTATATCAAAAGGAAACTATTCAATATATCCCATGGTAGACTTAATTGTTACCCTCAACCTACAAGACTTTTGGAATGAGAATGAGAGCAATATGCTGCATTATCAGATTTTTCAGAAAATATAACAGGTATTTATATATCTGGGGCTTCCCTGATATATAAACAGATATTTACATATATGCGTCCTCCCTGGTAAAGAATATGCCTGCAATGTGGGAGACCTGGGTTTGAGCCCTAGGTCAAGGAAAAGGCAATCCACCCAGTATTCTTGCCAGAAGAATTCCATGGAGAGAGGAGCCGGGTGGGCCAAAGTCCATGGGGTTGCAGAGTCAAACAGGACTGAGCTACAAACACTTGTACTTTTCTTTCATAACAGATAATTATATGTTGTTGCATGGATATATCCATAAAGTGTCAGATAACAAGTCTTAATCATGTGTGTTTTATTTACATTGTAAATTTACTGCAGTACATTTTGATTCTTTGTCTCAGTTTCCATCATCACATGGAACTTTTCTGGACCACTTCATCTACCATGTGTGACTTTAGAGAATTATATCTAATAACAGCCCAAGGGATAAAACACACAAAGTCAGAAAGAAGACATTTAAATTGCTACTTGGTTTTACATATGTAGATTCTTCCATTCATATATAATTCAATAGATATTTATTGTCAAAGCCTCATACGTTCAGAATTTTGAATTAAGACAATGTCTCTGATCCAGTAATACATTCTAGTGTACAAGAGACCCAACAAACACACATAGTGAAAAGTGCTAGAAATTTAAAGAGGTGAAGGATAAAGAGGTACTGTGTCTAGAGTTGAGGGTGAATGAAAGGCATGTCTTCTTGGAACAAGTGGATTTGAGGTCACTAGAAGAGGTAATTTTTGTGCAGGCCAAAGGGATAAGAAGGCTCTGCAAGTCTGGAGCCAAAAAAGTCAAGATAGAAGGCAAAGCACGTAAAAAGTCTTGAAGTGGGAGTTAGTTGGGCAGGAAAGAAGATACCTCTCATGTTAATAACAGAGAATGAAACTGGTGGGAAATAAATTAGAAGAGGAAGGGGGAGCCTAGCTCCAGAGCATGAGGATGAAGATAAAAATAGATCGGTAAACAAGAACACAGTAAACATGACATATGGTAAGTGTGGTAGGCTCTCAGATTTGTCATCTTTCTTTTACTCTCCACGTTCACCATATGTGGTGGGTATTACTATTCTGATTCCAAAGACAAGGTAAATAAAGGACAAGATGAACTAACTGGCTGGATGTCTCACTGATTAGTAAAAGGGAAAGCCCAGATGTGACACCCAAGGCTCCATTCTGCTTGGGCTTGCTCATGTAGCCATATTCAAATTTGTCACACTTGAGTTAAGAAAAGGTTCTAGAAAAGTTTAATGACTGGCAGGAGAAATTTCTTGTGGCTGCAAGAACATGGAAGACGAGTCAGAAACATTTAAGATCAGACTAAACTGGTTTAACTGAACAAGCAAACTTTTTCAAACAAGCCTTATGTAAATTGAATGAAGAACTGAATAGAAGATGTACTAAACAGAAGTCATATATTTCTTATTGCTACCAGATACATTTTGCTCATTCTGAAATTTCTTGTTTTAAAGCTTGTGTTCAACTTGACCAATGGGATTTATAGTCTTCTAAAACACAAGGCAGCATAAGTATTATTAAAACAAATTATACTTTAATGTCAATTTTAAATTTAAAAGTTAAATTGGGGGAGGTGATATGATTTTTTCCTTCATTCATAGATATTTAAACATTTTTGCTCAGTATCTCAGAATCATTACATAAGAGAAAGCATTATACACTGATCTGTGCTCCTCCCCAGTTCACACATTGAAGCTCTAACTCACAACGTGACTAGTGAGAAGGTCTTTAAGGAGGTAATTAAAGTTAAATGAAGTCATAAGGGTGGGGTCTTAATCCTATAGGAGTAAATCGTTGTGACCTTGAATTAGGCAGTAGTGTTTTAGATATGATACCAAAAACACAATTGATAAGAGCTAAGCAAACAGAGTTATGTAAGTATTAAATTTAAAAAGTGTCATGCTTCATAGGGCACCTTAAAAAAAAGTGCAAAGAAACTTACAGAATGGGGGGACACATTTGCTAATCAAATATCTAATAAGGAGCTTGTAACAGGAATATATAGAGGACTCTTACAGCTCAACAATTAAAAAATAACCCAATTTAACTGTTAATCACAGAGTGACCACATGACCCAACAATTCCACTGCTAAGTTTATATCCAAGAGAATGGAAAACATGTCTCCACACAAAATCTGTTCATAAATCTTCAAAGCAAGGTTATTAAAAATAGGTAAAAACTGGAAATAATTCAAATGTCCATTAACTAAAGAATGAATAAATAAAATGTGGTAAATCTACATAATGGAATATTATTTGAACACAAAAAGGAATAAGTACTGATACATGCTAGAATATGTCTAAACACTAAAAACATTATCTTGGTGAAAGAAGCCAGACACAAAAGGCCAGACTTTGTATGATTCCATTTATAGGAAATGTACAGAACAGGCAGACTCATATGCAGAAAGCAGATTAGCAGTTGGTAGGGGCAAATACAGCTAATGGGAGGGAAGCAAGAACAGGGAGTGAGTGCTGATGGGCTCAAGATTTCTTTTGGGGTGATAAAATCGCTCTAAAATTAGACAGTGATGATGACTGCACAGCTCTTAAAAAAAATACTGAATTGTATGAGTTAAAAGCATGAATTTTATGTTATGTAAATTCTCCTTCAAAAAAGCTTTCTTTTAAAAATACCATTGGTAATAAATCAACTTATTCCAAGTCTCTGAAATAAAAAAATGTTCGCAAGCCAAAAAGTATTTATTTACTCTGTTAAGTTACATCATAAATGTAAAAGATATGATCACAGCATAGGAAAAAATTAATCTGGATTTTCTTCCATATGAGATCAATAGTTCTGATTACAAGTTGAGGCTAATAATAACAATATTGTGCAGGGAAATACTGTTAAAATTTTTTCTCTATATAAAATGATTAATTTATATTAAATTATATCTAAAAATAATAGCATAAATTAATCACATATTTATTGTGCTTTATTCAGCCACAGGAAAATCTAATATATAATAGAAGACTCAAAGTGAGTAAATTTGCTATGCATAAATTTTTTAAAAACATAAAATATGCATCTAAGTTTTATTAACCAAGGACTCTCACTTGAAAAACCACCACCTTTGAAGAACAAAATATAACTGAATATATATATATATATATGTGTGTGTGTATACATATATTCCATGAGAAAACTAACTGAATATGAGACAACATAACTCTGAAAATCTTATCTTCCCCAGCTCACAGCCAAAATACTATAAAATGACAGATCATTAATGATGGCTTTTCACAACTCTCACTTTGAAGTAGGGGAACGCTGCACTTTGATGCTCTCCCCTTTGGCTCTGCTCTCCCCTCCCTACTTTCCTGCACAGATTTACAAGCCTACATATTAAAGAATTTTCTAGTTCTCTGTCTCAATATGATATACAAAAAACAAACAGCTTAAAACACAAAGACTCAAACAATGCCTGTGTGTTAGTTGCTCAGTCGTATCCGATTCTTTGTGAGACGATGGACTACAGTTTGCCAGGCTCCTCCGCCCATGGAATTCTCCAGGCAAGAACATGGAGTGGGTTACCCTTCCCTTCTCCACAAACAACCCTACACTGACATTTTCCCATCTTTGTCTTTTCAGAGGGGACGCCTACCATGTGCCAGATGCTTAGAAGTTGGATACAGTATAAACACCATGGGTTTTGGAGTAAGATCCATTTGGGTTCATATTCAAGTTCTAGCACAAACTAGTACTGTAAATGACTTAAAATAATTCATTCTATTAGGTGGCCCAAAAAGTTCATTCAAGTTTTCCTATAAGATCTTAATGGAAAAACCTGAATGAACTTTTTGGTCAATCGTTTATCTTGCTGCACTTAGGTTTCTTGGACTATAAAGTGGTACAGGCGTTCTTAATTGCTGGTTAGACACTGAGAAGATGTAATGAACCAAGATGCCAGAGAACCAGTATGGAAGGTTGGATGTGAGCAGACCCAGGAGCCAGACTGCCTAACCTGGAATTTCAGGAACCTCTCCAATGCACTGTCCCAGTCTGCACACTGAGGAAGGTGAGCTGGCCTATCTTACAAGTGGGCTATTATGATTAAATGAAGCAATGTGTTGGGGGCATAATAAGTGTTGCCTTCTAATGCTGCTAGTTAATAACGGGTATAGGGAAGCTGAGGTTTCCCAGGTGACACTAGTGGTAAAGAACCCGCCTGCCAGTGCAGGAAACATAAGATTTCAATCTTATGGATTGGATTCAATCCTTGGGTCGGGAAGATCCCCTGGAGGAAGGCATGGCAACCCACTCTATGTTCTTGCCTAGATAATCCCATGGACAGAGCAGCCTGATCGCTATGGTCCACAAGTTTGCAAGGAATTGGACACAACTAACGTGACTTAGCTTATACCCGTGCACATAGGAAAGCTGACTCCACTGACTCCACAAGCTGTGTTCGGCCACACAGACATGAAAAAGATGATACTCCGAAATATCAGGTTTTGAGCTGAAGTCTCAATGGGCTTCCAAAGGTCTATGGAATCCTATAAATTATATACAAACACGCATAAGCACAAGTATATTTGAAAGGTGGGAATGGAAGAGGGTCAATGGATTTTATATGATTTTTCCAGTGGGACATAGACCAAATTTTAAAAACCCCAGGAGCTCATAGTTTAATAATGGATAATATTTTTTCTTTCTCCATTATGAATACAGGACAAAAAGCCTGTATAAGAAAATTGTCATTTAGAGCAATGCCATGAGCTGCAGTGATACAAACTCTGTTTACTCCCAATTTTTTCATGGTTCTACCAAGCAGACTGAGTCATCATGTCCCTGAGGCATCTTAGAGAGCTTCACTCACTATTGACTCAATGAGTATAAATTAAGTTCCAGAGTCAGAAGATGGGTTTCCATGCTGAATGAAATAGGAACGGCCTTGCCCCTAAAGGAATTTATAATCTCACAGGGCTAAAAAGACAGTAAAAGTCAAGTGCAATATCAAGAACAAAAGGGAGGTTGACTGAGCACAGAGGAAGGTCAGTAACCTGATATTTTATCCCCAAGGAGAAAGGGAAATTAGAGTCGGCTTTGGGGCAAAGCGATGCTTAGGCTATGACCTGATCACAATTAGCAGAGAAGGAAGCTAAGGTCTCACACATTTCACCCTTGAATAAAAATCTGGATGTACAAAAGTCCTGAAGTTCAAACAGGAGAAGTAATAGAAAAAGTGAGGCCTGAAAGGGGTTTTTGTCATGAGTTTGGAATTAGGGATTACATTTTCCTGGAAGATTTACTCCATTTTTATATATTTCTTCTTCTTATATTATAGTGTAATAACTTTCTATCCAACTTATTTCTCCTATAATTTCGCTTTGAGCACTTTGAGTTAGGTGTCATGGCATATGGATACCATATCCCAAGCTAATCACTAAGGCTGAAAAGCTGTTTAACAAGCCTCTGCTGAACAAATGAGTTAAAAAAAAATACGAACATCACAGACTATTTTGATGCAGGTGATGATAAGGAACAATTGCTGATCACCACTGTTCTCAGATTTCCTTGCTTTTCTTTATCTGTAGCCCCATCTCAGCATCAGCCTGAAAAGACTTGTCCATAATAAGCACTGCCAATCAAAGTGTTTTGTTTTGCTTTCACTTTTGATCAGAGAACAGGCCTTTTACAGTGCAGCAGATACAATCTTTGGTGTTTGGCTCTTCTCCATTATGCTAATTTTTAATTGGATATGTAGGAACTTGAACTCTGCAAAAAATTTTTAGCTTTCCCCAGCTACATCCACTTATGAAACTCAGTCAAAAGCTTGAAAATAAGGGGCATCTCATATTCTGCTGAAATCATGCCCATTGAGTTTTATTCAAATAAGGTGGACAAATAGAGATTTCACATGACATCACTTGGCCTTCTGAAAATACTTTCATGCCCCTGCCAACTGAGGGTCTTGATGTTTCCCTGGGTTGTTTGGGACTAGGTTGTTGAGATTCTGAAGTCAAGTTCTCCATTACTGCCTGCCAACTAGGAATGCTGAATTAGAATAGCTGAGGAGATGGCAGGATCAGTGAAAGGGTAGACATTTTGGTTAAAACCAAAAAGAAATAACAAGAGGCAGACATTCATAGAATGCTTTTGGTCCAGTTTTGTTCTTCACAACCTGAAAAACATATTTTGACCCAGATTACACTACTGATGATTCTATTGCCATATATATATAAGTTTGTATGTCCATTGATTTTCTTCCATACTGGTCCCTTCATTTGTTTTTTCTAAAGACAAAACTCTAACCTAAAATAACTATTAAAAGGGAGGAGCAGGCAGTGGGGAATTAAATTCCAATATCTAGAGACAGTCTAACAGTCTGTGTATTAAAAAACCTTTCTCATCACAAAACAAGCTACTAGCATTCATGTAATACACTGCATCCCTTTGAAACTCTCCAGAAGCAATCCTGTATGTTTAGATATAGTGGCATCCTGGGAATATGAGCAGTGTGCATGTGAGCCAAAGTTAGCCAAACAGCAGAAACAGAGATGCAAATGTAGAAAAAGGATGTATGGATACCAGGGGAAGGAGGCTGGGAAGGGGAGGGGTGGGATGAATTGGCAGATTGGACAGACATGTATACCCTACTATGTATAAAACAGAAAACTAATGAGAGCCTACCGTATAGAACAGGGTACTCTACTCAGTGCTCTGTGGTTACCCAAATGAAAGGAAATCTAAAAACAGGGATCTATGTATACATATAGCTGATTGACTGTAGAGCTCAACTGTATATAGCAGCAATGAATACAATATTGTAAAGCAACTATACACCAATAAATACTAATAAAATAAAAAACACCTCAGGTGATGCTAATATGCAGAGAACAAAACGAACAAAGTTAGACCACACCAAATCTAACTTTAAAAGTAATAAGATTTGGCTGTTTCCTGGGTAATTATCAAAGTAGATGTTTTAAAAATTAGTTGTTTACAGATTGTGTTGAATTTTTAGCAATATAACATATTTAACTAAAAGTGCACAAGTCATTGACAAAATAAACACACCAATATAAACAAAACAAATCACTCCCAGGAGCTCCCCTCCCCATGACTCCTCTCAGTCATTTATTTCTCCAAAGGAACACACAATTTAAATTCTCGCTATAGCAGATTAGTTTTGTCCATTTTTAGGCTTTATAGAAAATAAACCATGCAGTTTGTCCCTTATATTTTGCTCAACATTATGTCTGTAAGAATCTATATTGTATGTAGCCATGGTTTATTTATTTTCATCACATGCTGCATTCGTATCTATGGATTGAATATTCTCCAATTTATTTTTGTGTCCCATTGTTGATAAAAATTTAGGTTGTTTCACTGGACGGTTTAAAAACACTGCTGTTAGGAATATTCTGGAACACATCTTTTTAAATTATTTATTTTTTTAAATTGAAGGATAATTGCTTTACAGAATTTTGCTGTTTTCTGTCAAACCTCTACATGAATCAGTCATAGGTATACATGTATCCCCTCCATCTTGAACCTCGCTCCCATTTCCCTCCGCATCCCACCCCTCTAGGTTAATACAGAGCCCCTGTTTGAGTTTCCTGAGACATACAGCAAATTCCCGTTGGCTATCTATTTTACATATGGTAATATAAGTTTCCAGGCTTCTCTCTCCATAAATCTCTCTCCTCCCCTCTCCCCATGTCCATAAGTCTGTTCTCTATGTCAGTTTTTCCGCTGCCGCCCTGCAAATAAATTCTTCAGTACCATCTTTCTAGATTCCGGACGTTATGTATTAGTATGCAATATTGATCTTTCTCTTTCTGACTTACTTTACTCTGTATAATAGGCTCTAGGTTCATCCACCTCATCTCAGCTCACTCAAACATGTTTTTTTTAATGGCTGAGTAATATTCCATGGTGTATATGTACCACAGTTTCTTTATCCATTCTTCTGTCGATGGACATCTAAGTTGTTTCGATGTTCTAGCTACTGTAAACAGTGCTGCAATGAACAATGGGATACATGTGTTTTTCTTTTTCTGTTTTTCCAGTTTTGGTTTCCTCAGGGTATATGCCTAGGACTGGGATTGTTGGGTCATATGGTGGTTTTATTCCTAGTTTTTTAAAAGAATCTCCATACTGTCTTCCATAGTGGCTATATCAATTTACATTCCCATCAACAGTGCAAGAGGGTTCCCTTTTCTCCACACCCTCTCCAGCATTTATTGTTTGTAAACTTTTTGATGATGGCCATTCTGATGGGTGTGAGGTGGTATTTCATTGTAGTTTTGATTTGAATTTCTCTAATAATGAGTGATGCTGAGCATCTTTTCATGTGTTTGCTAGCCATCTGTATGTCTTCTCTGGAGAAATGTCTGTTTGGAACACGTCTTTTTAAAATAATTTTATTTATTTATTGGCAGTCCTGGGTCTTCATTGCTATATGGGCTTTTCTCTAGTTGTGGTGAATAGGGGCTACTCTCTAGTTGCAGTGTCTGTGCTTCTAACTGCTTCTCTTGTTGCTGAGCAGGGATTCCAGAGCTCATGCGTTCCAGTAGCTGCAGCTCCCGGGCTCCAGAGCACAGGCTCAATAGTTGTGGCTCAAGAGCTTAGTTGCCCCACAGCATGTGGGATCTTCCAGGACCAGGGATAGAACCTGTGTCTCCTGCATTGGCAGGCAGACTCTTTACCACTGAGCCACCAAGGAAGCCCCCTGGAATACATCTTTTAAAATACGAGCCTACATATTTCTGTTGAGCATCTACCTAGAAGTGGAATTGCTGGACCATAAGGAATAAGTTTTGCCAGTGTATGTCCCAAATGACAATTTTTTGAGAGTTTCAATAGATTTAGGTCTACAGTCTTTGTTAGCACTTGGTTTTTGTTTAGGTTTTTGCTTTTTGTTTTCAATGGTCATATTAAAGGGTTAGCATTGGCATCCTACTGTGGCTTTATTGTTTTCCTGATAAATAATGATGTTGAACATTTTTTTAATGTGTTTATTGGCCATTTGTGTATTCTCACTTTGAAGTGCCTGTTAAGACCTTTGTCCTTCCTCTCTGTTGTTTTATTGGGTTATCTGTTCTTTCTTACTAATTGAGAGAAGTTTTTAAAAAACTATGTAATTTATAAAAAATCCTTCAGTGGTCATATGTATTACAAATATTTCTCTCATTCTTATCTATGAAATGGGTCTCTGATAAGGATAAATTTTAAAAATTTTAATAGAGTTCAAATTCTCATTCTTTTCCTTTAAGGTTTGTGATTTTACACGTCTCACTTTGTGAAAAATGTGCCTAATCAAAGATTTGGAAAAGATGACATTTCCAAGATATTTTATTGCTAGGCATTTCATATTTCAATCTTCGATCTACTTGAAATTATTTTGGGTCTATCTGAGATAAGGAGTAAAATACAGTTGATTTCCTTTGTAAATCCAATAAACCTAGGACTATTTATTGAAAAGACTATAATTTCTTTAGGGCAAGTGAAGAAAGACTACACTATCAAACAAGGGCTGAGTCAACCCAGAAGTGATACACATCACATGCTATTTTCCAGATCAAGTCACACGGCCCAAAGAACAGCAAATGACATATTTGCAAATATTACTACTGCTATAAAATGACCAAGATAAGTATCAAGCTTATATCATATGAAAATATACTTTCTGAATTACTTTACTATTCATACATTGGAGGAAGTAAACAATAACATATTCCTGTATAAGAAAGGACCTAATTGGAGACTGATATTTAAGAATTAGCTAAAAGCAGGAATAACTTGCTAAATAGTTGCTTTCCAAGTAGAAATCACATGGAAAATTTGATTATGGCCACCATGTACCACTTAGTACATCAATACCATCTTCCATTTGTGTTCAAGTTAATAACAGTGGTCTCAGGGGTTTCCTGTTGATAATCACATATTAATCTTAAAAAAAAGAGTGAATAAAGACCAACAGACAGATAGACAATTATGAAGAAAATAGTATCCCAGGCTCACTTCTTTGTATTCCTACATGTGGGAATAATCATTAGGAAAAAAAAAACAAACCTCCAACACTACCATAAATTATTGTGATTGCAAAAGAAAAGTACATGTATCTTTAGCAGTGATGTATCTATCTTACTCATATTTCTTAGTATAATACAAAATAAGCAACTCCCTTCATGGAAATTTTATATTTTCACCTTCAGGTTTCCTAGACTTCAGAACTTTCTGAGAGTTCTCAAAAAATGGATTAAGACAATTCCCTTACTTCAGCAGTTCCACATAAATCTATTTCAAAGGGAAGCAGAACATTCTTAGTAGTGAAAGGAAATTTCCTAATTTTCTTAAACTCCTAGGACACAGACTTTGAGTAGCACTACCTATTACATTGATCATGTGTACATAAAATAACAGTATATATAAACATATATAACTGGATTTATCATATATTACAACTATCCACACAAGTTGATTGATTACATCTTCCCTGGGAGCAGGAACCATGCATTAGGTTTTATTTTGCTTTTGAATACTCACTGTATCTGCTGAAGAACATAAGGAAGTTAGTCCATGAAGTGTCCCCCTGAGTCCCCTCCCCTTATTCATTCAATTCAGACATCAGAAAACTGTATACAAACAAGTTCTTCTTTATAAGGGTTAAAGGGTGAATATTTGTGAAAAATCTTTGCAAGACTTTCACAGTATTTTATTAAGATGAATTCTTTATATTCTGTTTCTAATCACCCAGACTCACAGAATGTTGCAAGTGTTCGATTTTTTTAGAGACTATAATAATAATTTGGGGACATTAAGGATCTACTATTGAAATACAGATTTTAAGTTCTTCAAAACCATTCCCATATTTGGCTATAAGTTTATAACTATAGAGACATGTGTTGTTTTATCTTAAAGTACAGGGCAGAGATAGATTTATAGTGATTCTAAGTTTTATGGACATTTCATCATGTTCATTCACTCATTAAAGAATGCATTTATGAATTCCTTATTGAGCACATGATCTACCTCAGGTTTAGTGCTAGATTATCAAGAAATATATATAACAACTGCTAATACCACTGAGCAATTCTTATGTGCTAGGCACTCTGCCAAACCCTCTTCCAAGAGCTTCTCTTGTATTAACTCTCATTAGCCCTATTAAGTTAACCTTATATGATTCAGAGAATTAAGATGTTTGCCCAGGGTCACAAAGTGAGTGAGGGACAGAGCAAGAGACTGGAACCAAAGTTGTCTTGTTCCACAGTCGCAGTCTCTAATCGCTACACGATTCTGCCTCTGCTCTAAGGATAAGCAGCTTGTTAAACTGGTGTGCAAGAAAATATCTGAGTTTTTTCTTAGTTAACTTTTATTGGAGTATAGTTGCTTTACAATGTCGTTAGTTTCTGCTGTATAGAAAAGTGAATCAATCACACATACACATATATCCTCTCTTTTTCTGGATTTCCATTTAAGTCACCAGAGCACAGAGTAGCCTTCCCTGTGCTATACAGTAGGTTCTCATTAGTAATCTGTTTTATACACAGTATCGATAGCATATAAAATCGGGAAAGGAGCATGGCAAGGCTGTATATTGCCACCTTGCTTATTTGAATCATATGTGGAGTACATCATGCAAAATGCCAGGCTGGATGAATCACAAGCTGGAATCTAGATTGCCCCGAGAAATATCAACAACTTCACATATGCGGATGATACCAACTCTAATGGCAGAAAGCAAAGAGGAACCAAAGAGCCTCTTGATGAAAGTGAAAGAGGAGAGTGAAAAAGCTGGTTGAAAATTCAACATCCAAAAAACTAACATAATGGCATCAGGTCCCATCACTTTATGGCAAATAGATGAGGAAAAGTGGAAACAGTGACAGATTTTATTTTCTTGGGCTGCAAAATCACTGCAGACAGTGCCTGCAGCCACGAAATTAAAAGCTGCTTGCTCCTTGGAAGAAAAGCTATGACAAACCTAGACAGTGTATTAAAAAAGCAGAGACATCACTTTGCCGACAAAAGTCCATCTAGTCAAAGCTATGATGTTTACAAGTTATGTATGGATGTAAGAGTTGGACCTTAAAGACGGCTGAGTGCTGAAGAATTGATGCTTTTGAACTGTGGTGCTAGAGAAGACTCTTGAGAGTTCCTTGGACAGCAAGGAGATCAAACCACTCAATCTTAAAATAAATCAACCCTGAATATTCACTGGAAAGACTGATGCTGAAGCTGAAGCTCCAATATTTTGGCTGACTCATTGCAAAAGACCGTGATGCTGGAAAAGACTGAAGGCAGGCGGAGATGAGATGGTTGGATGGCATCACCGACTCAATCGACAGGAATGTGAGCAAACTCCAGGAGATAGTGAAGGGCAGGAAAGCCTATCATGCTGCAGTCCACCAGGATGCAAAGAGTCAGACACAACTTTGCAACTGAACAACAACGACGTCAACTGCAATCTCAATTCATGTGCCCCGTCTTTCCCTCCTTGGTATCCATCCATATGGAAAACAACTGAAGTTTTAATTTAGAGGCTGTTTAAATCTTAGAAAATTTCCTTATTACACTTAAGAGTTTGATAAGATAAAGTAGGTAAAGAATTTGCCTGCAATGCGGGAGACCTGGGTTTGATCCCTGGGTTGAGAAGATCCCCTGGCGGAGGGCATGGCAACCTACTCCAGTATTCTTGCCTGAAGAACCCCCATGGACAGAGGAGCCTGTCCATGAGGTCGCACAGAGTTAGATACGACTGAGTGACAAAGTACAGCAAATCTTAGAAAATTTCCTTATTACACTTAAGAGTTTGATAACAGAAAGTAAAAACTAGCACTAAATTCTAAAAGAAAAGGATGTAAAATATATTATCTAACTTTGTTTATCACAATAATTAGGTCTCATAAACTCTGTTTTTGCCTCAGTTTATATATTAATAAAAAATGGTGAACCTGTGAAGATTTTAAAATTTAAGGATACATTGTTCAAGTCCACACTGTTATAGAGCAACAATCTTCGTTGGAGAAAAATTAAAACATAAAAGTTCATGTGGTCCAAAGAATAAATCTTCTAAACTTCACAACTGTGCTTTTTTTTTTTTTAACACCACCATTGACTTGTCTTCAACTTCTGCGTCAGATGACTAACAATCACTAAAATGGCAAACAGCTCTAACATTGCAAATTAAAATTTCAAATAAGCTTTGTACCTGCAAAAGGCTCTGACTTTGAGAAGGTTCTGTGAATCAAAGGGTTTGCTAACAGCACCTATCTGTAACAAAACCACAGCACTTGCTCACCTAATAAAGCCTTCTTTCATTGCTAATTAAGATAGTACCAAAGAAATGAATAGATAAATAAAATTCCTTATTCAGTCGTGAACACTGAATGTTCCCAGTAGGTGGTCTTTTCACAATTCAATTTCCCCAACGGGGACTAGAAGAGGAAATGAAACAACAAATTGTACTCCTGATGAGCTAAGCAGAAGCAGCTAATCTGTAGGGAGTCCTGCTAGTCAATTAGCTCATCATGTTAACAGAATAGCAATCCAGAAACCAGTGTCCCAACAACAAAGGTTCAAAAAAGTTAAGCTCAATGCCTCTTGGAACACTGTCTCCAGGGGAAACTCCTGGAAACTGCTGAGTGGTTCGCTAATGGTATCCTAATAAATGATATAAAGCAAAGATCTATACTAAGTCAAAATATTGCATGATTACATATCTACATTAACATACTTAACTATTTATACATATTTTTCATTAAGTGGCACTTCTTTGCATTTTCTGAATCCACTACAGCAAAAATGGTACAGAGTAGCACTATTTTAAGTTACTATGGTTTCTCCAGTTTTCCAGTTATCTATTATTTAACTCTCAAAGATAAAATATAGCTAGTCTTCAATTTAATAAATTCAACCATTGAAAAAATCTATATGTGTACAATACAACATGTTTTAGATTTAAATGGAATTTAGTGCGATGTTACAAAATACATTATTATAATTAAAACAATGTAGCTATACCTAAGAAATCTGAGAATTCTATATGAATGAATATTTTGTAAGATCAATATCATCTGACATTTATTTAGATCTTACAAAGTCGTTCTACTTGTATTACCTTTTTCAGTCTCAATATTTTGTTGTCTTACAGCTAGAAAAGTATTTCTAAGTCAAATCCTTCACCAAGTTTTAACTTCAATAGTATGTTCTCTTATAACTTTTCCACATTTAAATCTTTATTTAAAAGTTAAAAAAAAAAAAACCAAACTAACATCTTTTCATGTAGGTGTTTAACCTTTTTTTTAAATCAAGACTGTGAAAACAGATCAGTGCTATTATCCTCATTTTACCTAAAAGAACTGAGGAACTATGATGAAAAATGGTATTTCCCAATGATTGGCAGAGACTGACTAAACCTTCAGTCTCTCAGTTCCAGAATCTTGCTTGCATTTTTGAGGAATAGTAACCCAGTAATGGATAAGCAGTAATGTGCTGCATGAATGCTCAAGAAGAAAAGTGTAAGGTAGAAAGCATGGAAGTATGGGGTGAAGGTAACCAAGTGGGCAATGAATTTGCTAAAACTAAGATCCCACATTATTCACTGTATACAGGTATTTTTTTCCTCAGTATAACAATAATGTTAAATTACTTTTTTTCTTTAATTAGATAGGGAGTACACACTCAGTGTAGAAAACGAATACAGCTAGCTAAAAACGAATTACATAGCAACAATAAAAAAGCATTTTCTGTAAAGTTTCTAGAGGAGGGTGAACTCTCCTGAAGGAGAGTGCCTGGGAGGTAACAATCTCTGCTAGGGGTGGCCTTCTGCAAGCTCATACCTGGGAAACGAGGGTCACCACAGGAACAGCAATGGAGGGAGAGGAGGGAGGCAGGGAGAAGAGCTTTCATAAGATAACGTCATGGTCAAGCTCTCATCCTCGTCCTTCTCCAATCACCACCACATATTTTAAGTTTGAATTAAAGTCATTCATAACCGGGCAGATACAGAGCAATGGGATGTGCAGTCCATGAGACAGCTTCTTTTGCTGGCATGTGGGGCCTGGAGCTGGAAAACACACACAGACCTGCAAGGACTCAGGATAAACTGGCCTATCCTCCTCAGCCTGGGGTGTGATTTTTCTCCATGGAAAATTTATGTTTTTTAATATTGGGTCATAAGGTGAATTTTACTTGAGTTTGCTCTTTACAACCAATTAATAAATATGAAAAATTTCAATACTAGTTTTTAAATGAGAAACAGAATTAGTATTGCTTTCATATATCTTCTCTTACTCCAACTAACAAATATAGCTAGTTATACTGTGATATACAGAGTTTCCCAGGTGACGCTCATGGTAAAGAACCTGCCTGCCTATGCAGGAGACGTAAGAGATGTCGGTTGGGTCCCTTGGTCGGGAAGATCCCCTGGAGGAGGGCATGACAACCCACTCCAGTATTCTTGCCTAGAGAATCCCATGGACAGAGGAGCCTGGTGGGCTGTAGCCTATAGGGTCACAAAGAGCTGGAAACAACTGAAGCGACTTAGCACGCACAGATATATTACATACACAACAAATAATCTCAAGTTTTACACAGATAACTCCAGTTTTTTACTTCTGACAAACAATAATTGTCACTCAGTTTTCTCAGGTGCAGTGATAACAGTGTTGGGGGTAGACTTAAGCCTTCAGAGCCTTATGAGTCTCTGACTCAAATTTTAGATTCCACATCCTCCTAGTCAAGTGAGTCTACGCATTATATTTATTTACAGTTCCATCCTTCAAGGCCCACCTTCCTGTTTCTCTCTTCTATCCTCTCGGTTACCTCCAGGAGTCTTTCTGTTCTTCAAGACTGATTGTCCCCAGCTTCCCACTTCTCCCTCTTTCCTTACAAGGTAAAAAAAGAGGTACATATTCTAAGATCTGGAGAAGGTCATGGCAAGCCACTCCAGTATTCTTGCCTGGAGAATCCCATAGACAGAGGAGCCTGGGGGGCTACGGCCTATAGGGCCCCAAAGAGTCAGTTATGACTGAAGCAACCGCACATTCTAAGATCACCAATCAAATGAGAAAAGAGTAAAACAAGCATTTAAAAATTTTTTTTTAATGTTTAAATTCAAAATAAACCTAAGCATCTTCTAGAAAAACATTAAGACCCACTGATAAAATAATAATTCATTTTTACAACTAATTATTTATTAAATATGGTGTTTTAGGCTCCGGATAAATGTTTTACATGCTTTTAACTTGTTCAGTCTTCACTATCAACCTGTGAGATGGGTGTTATTAGTGTTTCACTTTTAGATGAAAAATCCAGAACTTAAGTAACCTGGCAAAGATCCACAGTTAGAGGTCAAATGCAGACAACAAATCCCTTCAAAGCCTCCACATTGTATCAGGTGAGAGCGCACAGTTTAGTCTTGTGGCTAAAAGGACTCTTTTGCCTTCCACTCTCAGTCTAGATCTTGGAACTGCTCCCACAGGTATATGTCTGCAGAGACATCACAGAGTCGGTCTGTGAAGGGAACCCAAACCCCAGCTGCACAGATAAGGGCGCAGGCCTGCTGGATGGAGCTGGTTGGAGTCAGCATGCAGAGAGAAGACCTTCTCAGCTCAAGAGCATTCCCTTCCAGCCCTGCCGCTCACCCAGAAACATGATGCGTGACAGCATTCACCAAACAGGAAGTCAAGCCAACGGAGGAGAAAGCCAGAAGGCAGGCAGTCACAAAGGAATCAGCCAGACTGGCTTTGGATTTTAAGGTACAAAATTCGACTTGCTAGCAAAACTTATTTCAGTAAATGTCTAGCTCTGCCCAACATGATTAACTAGAGTTCTTCCCACGAACTGGGTGGAGAGACAATGTTCTTTCAACACAGCGTCTTTGTGGTAACAGACAGATGATGAGATGAGAGAAGCATTCTCCCTTTATCAGTCACTTTGTCTACTTTATTCCTTTTCCCCAAGCACTTCTGACTTCAATTTCATACTTATTCAGAAGATGATAATGGAGGAAGATAATGATGACAAAGTCCACCCAGTTTGGATTCAGTGGTTCATCCTTGCAACCACATCCTCCCTCATCAACAAACCAAACTCACTCACACTTTGGGGCTTTTATTGCACAATATCCTAAAATCCCCAGCCCTGACTGAATTCAAGTGCCCATCTTCTCTGTACAAGCATCTTAGTTGCTGAGTGCTCATGGAACAATTTCAGAGCCAGCTAGCATGCAAATAAAATGTATGGTCACCACCTCTGAGCAGGATTTATCAGTGTGTGGCAAACCATGTGCTTGTCTGGTAAGTTCTCATTCTCTGGTTCTCCTGCTCTGAAAATTTCAACTATTTTCCAACTCCTGGTCCCCATTTCCACTGGCCTTTCTCATACCCTAGAGAAGTAACTGCCTTCTACTCACCAATGAAATGAAGAGGCGTTAAACAGAAACTCCCTTACTGTCCAACATCCATAACTATGAACCAACCTGCTTCTGTATAGCACCTTTACCTTTCCTTCTGTGTTCTCTATCTCTCTTACCTTCACAGGACCCTGGAGATCTCTTTTACAAACTTTCTTCCCAACCGTTAGTTACTCTCTGCATACTGACTCCTTCCGTAAGTGGGCAAATCTTGCCTCCCATCTTACAACAAAAACAAATAATTGCTCTCGGAATTCTGGACATTTGCTCATTTCTTCCAAAGTCAAATATCCAACAAGAGTTGTTTACTTTTTATTTGCTCACTTCCTGTTTATCCTAACATTTTTTCTACTCTGACCACTGAACCTAACACATTAGGTTAACTAACTAAGGTTAGTTTGACCTTGATATCCATTTTACTAAATCAAAGAAACATTCTTAGCTTTATACTAGATCCTTCTCCTTTACCTGACTGTTAAATGCTGGCTTCTTTTTTTTTTCCCCGTTTTTAAGCACCAGGTGCTCCTACATACTCTTCATTGTTATTCCATATTCTTTCCTCCATCATAAGCAAACCTACTTCTTTTTTTTTTAAACTCTGTGTGTGTGTGTGTGTGTGTGTGTGTGTGTGTGTGTGTGGTGTGTGTGTGTGTGTGTATGCTGGGTCTTGGTTGCTGTGTGGGCCCCTCTAGTTGTGGTGGGTGGGCTGAGTTGTCCTGTGACGTGTGGGGTCTTAGTTCTCCAACCAAGGATCAAACCTGCATCCCCTGCATTGAGAGGCAGAGTCTTAACCACTGGACCTCCAGGGAAGTACCCCGACCTACTTCTTCAGCTTCAACTCCCAGCTTAATGTCTATGACTTGTAGACTTATACTGCAATTGAGAGTTTTCTTCTGCACTCCAGAACCATATACTCATCTCAGTATTTCACTTGCTCCACAGTAGTCCAGACCTAATTTGAAGAAAAAAATAACACAACTTTAATGCTAAACTTATAACCTTCCCCATATCCAAACCTGTACCTCATCCTATATTTCATACTTCATATGCTCAAACCATATACAAGAACCATAGTATACTCATTCTTTTTCTATCAATCAATTGCCAAGTTTTACAAATGATCTCTTCTAAAAATTCTAGAATTATCTACTTTTCTTCATTCTGAGAGTCATCCTTCTAGGCCAAGATTAAATAATCTCTCTCCCACATCACTAAATTACCTCCTATCGGCTTTCTCCACATCCACATTTCCCATTCAATTAATCTTCCCCAAGTAGCCAGAGTAATCATCAAAATAAAATTTATAGGACTTACAAGTATGCTGATTACATTGAATTCATAAAGTTCAAAGGTACAGAGGTTTAGAATGTTAAACTGAAACCCTTCATTAAAAATACAGCCCTATTCATGTCACTTCCACGCTATCAAGGGAACAAAAACACAAATGAAAAGATTTAGGGTGCATGAAGTCAAGATCCTTAACAGCAACTCTGAGTTCTAGGAGTTCTGGCTTGGCTTTCAGTGTCTGGCCTCACATCACACCTGTATTTCTCTACAGTCAGTACACATGTCATGTAAAGTCCCAAACATCAGCTTTTTACCGGGTACTTTCCCTCCTCAGGTAGGTAAAGATTTCATTCTTTGATCTCAGATTATTCTAGCCTTTCAGTTAGGGTGGTTTTTGCCATTCAGTACCAGGAAAGATATTCTATTTTATAGTCTGATATTACTGTAACTTTTTCTTTGCAGCACTTATTGGTTTAATATAACTCTTGCCCTCCAGTGTATAAGCTGCCTCAAGGCAATAACTGTACCTGTCTTAAGCATTAAAATCATAGTCTAACATTTGATACATGCTAAATACTCAAGGAATGTTGATTGACTGGGTCCCTAGAAAGAAGAGGAGGGAAAAGATTAAAGTAATGGTAATTGTCAACATACTATGTGAGACCCATAGGTTTTAAACAGGATCTAATTTACTCTTAACTCTATCAACTTAACTATATTAGTTGGTAGAACAGTTCTATCATTTAAACCTAAGTTTGAGCTACTTATCATGAGAATAACACTATGTAAGGATAAAATGCAATCCTCACTGATATTCACCTAATGTCATGATATTCACCTAATGTCACTGCAAAGAGCTGAGTATAGATGCAAATGAATTATTATGCTAGTAAACAATCATAGGACACTTAATATGTTCAATTACTGTTACAATCATTTTACATGTATTAATCTAATCAAAACTCACAACTACCCATGATATGACATACCATGATTAACCCCTCTTATAGACACAAAAATCAAGGCTCAGACAATTGAATAATTTGCCTAAGGTTGCTCAGCTCATAAATGGCAAAGCCAGGATTTAAACCCAGACTGTCCTATGTGGCTTCAGAACATAATCTGAAGACTATGCTATGGGTACCCTCATTATAATATTGTCGCAATTAATATTATCTTATTATTTGAAGAGAATACTTTTCTTAAACCAAATAGCATAGTATTGAAAAACTTATATTCTAATACTGACTTCTACATTTTTATAATTCAGCTATAGTATGAAAGGAATAAAGTTTAACCTGCCCATTAATAAAACACTGGATATAGAGAACGCACGCCTTTTAAATTTTTACCATGTTGAATATTTTTCATACTAGTCAGCTTAACATTAAGCTGCTTATCATTTTTTACAAGGTTGTACATATGCCACAAAGAAGATTTGTAAATATTATCCAAAAATTAATCTTTCATTTAATATTACATATTCTGATCCAATGATAATATTATGTTTACCATGGATAAAATTTTCAATTAATTTAAAATATAACTGAATTTATAATAACATTAGGATTTTACATTAGCCAAGAAATGGATATTACTGATTGAGCTAAACATAAATAGAACTGAAATACATCCCAGATGTTACACATAATATAATGAAACATACTTGGTTTTAAGATTCCTGGAAATTATAGTTGATAATTAACACAAGAATCCACAGACTAGCAGAATGGAATACATGTTATAAACAGTAACACTGAAACCTATGATCAATATATTACTAAATGAATAGCATGTTATTTATATTAGGAACTGGGAAACAAAGAAACAATACACATTTGGGAAAAAATTCAGAGAATACTGTATGGCAGCTAGATAACATCTTCTGCAGAAGTCTACATGATGAAAGATCAATGATAAAAGTACACAAAGCATCTCCCAAAATTCTGGCCATAATATTACTTCTACCTTCTTGATTTTCCAAGATAATTTCAAATGTTGAATTCTCTGTTCTCCTTTTCAAACTCCAAATTCAGAAACCGTTTGTACCATGTGCCTCTACTTTTTTACATTCCACAACTCTTGAACCCACTTCAGACTGAGCTCCAAAGCTCAGCTGAGTCTGCTGAAGCCAACACAGCCAAACCAGACATAAAGAACCTTTAACTCCTCTGACCTTTCTGCAAGAAAACATAACAAGCACAACAAAAATCTGACTTTTCTTAAACATTCACCTCCTCAGTTGTTCTTTCAGCCTTTTGGGGGTGCTCTATTATTTCTTTTTTGTTCTCCCCCGTTGCCACATTCTTTCAGGGTTCCACCTTCACGCTACCTCTTTTCACAAGAGCTTATCCCCAGAGCTTCATTATTGCAACCCAAGGATCTCATGGACATGTCTCCATGGGTGTTTCAAAGGTGTCTCAAATATAAAACATCAAAAATGGAAATCATCCTCTACTATATCAACTCTGCTCTTTTTTAAACCAGAGATCTACATGAATAAATGACTGCACCATCCATTCAGTTATACAAGTCAGAAACTGGATGTCAGATTTGAGTCTTCTCCCTTCTCAGGCTCCACTGAAACTGAAGTTCTTGATCACATCTGGGGGTAATGTGTCCAACTTTAACAACCAAATGTGATAGAAAAATTAAACTTGAAACTGTGTGCGGAAGGAGAGTGGATATACAGGAACTCTCTGGATTTTCTGCTCAATGTCTTAAGCATCTAAAATTACTCTGAGAAAGTTAAAATATATTAATTAAAACACTTAGAGGTATACAGAGGAGAGTGTCAATAACAAGAGATTTAAAACTATTCTATGTAAAAATTTTAAAAAGATAAGCACACTTGAAATATTCATCTTCACAAAGAAAATTAAGAAGAACCCATTATAGCTATCTTACAAAATTTTAGAGGAAAAAGAAAGATGTGTTCAGTGTCTCCATGAAAACAAAGCCACATTTGCTAGGAGAAACTATAGAGAAGCAGCGTTCAGACTCTTATAAAAGAACAAACTATTTAGTAAACACAAAACTTTGAGGAGTAGTGAACTACTAAATCATTTGTTCAGCACAGTGCTTTTGGGTTTAGGAAGTGCTTTCTATTATCTCTTACTCTATTTAATTACCATCCTACCTCTGTTTCTAGGTAGGAGAACAGATATCACCCTCATTTTATCAACAGAAAATGAAGACAAAGAGCTTCAGATTATTGGTGTGATTTGACCAAAGCTAGTCAAGTAGGTCCTTGCACACAGCACTTAAATAATTGCTGTTACACAGTGGGATTTTACCTAATAGACTCTCTATTCTGGGGGTCACTCACCAGCATATAAAATATATTCAGAAAATATGATTTGAAAAGAGAAATGAACTGATCACTTAATGAATAAATCAACCCGAAGTTTAATTCTAGGCCTCTTAAGTTTTAAAAAAGAGTGAGATATGGTTAAGTAACTAATAATAGGGAAAACAAACAACATAAATAAATATAAAGGGTTTAGAAGAAAGAGATAACAAGGGATGGTTTGTTACAAGGTAACACAGCCAGATATATGATATTAAAACCTGCCTTTTAGGATGCATAGAATCCAGAAAGGAGAAAAGGGAAAATCTATTTTGGAAGTAGTCTGATAAGGAGCATTTTTAGAGAACCCTAAACTAGTCTTTTTCTGGAACTTTCTTCTGGATATAAGAAATGTAAAAAGAATAAAGAAGACACAAACAAATGAGATGATAATTCACGTTTGTGTATAAGCAGCTTTAATATCGTTGAAATGTTCATACCCAAAGAAATCTATAAGTTCAATTTAATCCTTATCAAAGTCTCAATAGCACTTTTTATAGAAATAAAACAAATAATTCAACAATTCATTTGGAACCACAAAAGATCATGAATAGCCAAATAATCTTCAGAAAGAACAAAGAATAAAATTGAACTTCTACCTTACACCACATATATAATTAATTCAAGATGGATTTTTGAACATTAAGACCTGAAACCATTAATCTCCCAGAAGCAAAACATGAAAAAGGCTTCATGACGTTCGTCTTGGTAATAATTTCATGGATGCAACTCCAAAAACACAGACAACAAGAACAACAATAACTATAGGACTACATCAAACTAAAATGCTTCTACTCAGTAAAAGAAACAATCAATAGAACGAAAAGAAAACATATGGAATGGGAGAAAACATTTGCAAACTATACGTTTTATGAAAGGTTAATTTCCAAAATATATAAGGAACTCCTACAAATCAATAGCAAAACCACTAAAAACCTGATTAGTATAACTAATACCCAAGGGGCTAAGGAACGGAACAGGTATTTCTCAGAAAAAGAAACACAAATGGCCAGCAAGTATATGGAAAGGTGATCATCATCGCTAATCAGCAGGTAAATGCAAATTAAAATCCCGATGACATATCATCTTAAACTTGTCAGGATAGTTATTATCAACAAACAAAGTTAGTTTGGTGGAGGATGTGGAGAAACTGGAAACCTTGTACATTGTTGCTGACAGTGCAAAATGGTACAGTTGCTATGGGAAACAGTAGGGATGTTCCTCAAAAAATTAAAAAAATAGAACTATCTTATGATCCAGCAATGCAGCTCTGGGGTTATTCAAAAGAACTGAATCAGGAACTTAAAGGGGTATTAACAAACCCAAATTCACTTCAGTATTATTCACAATAGCCAAGATATAGAAGCAAACTGAATGTCAATTGACAGATGAATGGATAAGGACAGCGTGTATATAGAGAGTATATATCAACTATATATATATATATATGCATGTGTATATGTTGGTTTCCTGGTGGCTCAGCAGTAAAGAACCTGCGGGCAATGCAGGAGACGTGAGTCAGAAAGATCCCCTGGAGAAGGAAATGGCAACCCACTCCTGTATTCTTGCCTGGGAAATCCCATGGGCAGAGAAGTCTGGCAGGCTACAGTCCAAGGGGTAGCAAAAGAATCAGATACAACTTACTGACTAAACAACAGCAACAAAAATACATATATACATATATATACCAGAATATTAATTAGCCTCATAAAGGAAGGGAACCCTGACATTTGTAGCCACACGGATGAACCTTAAAGACATCATACTAAGTGAAAAAAGTCAAGTCACATAAAGCCAAATACTACATGATTCCACTTCTATGATGTATCTAAAATAGATTCATAGAATTAAAGAATGGAATGGTGTTTGAAAGGGGCTAGGAGGAGGAAGACATGTGGAGTTATTAATCAACAAGCATATAGTTTCAGTTCAGCAAGATGAGTAAGTTCTAGAGATCTGCTATACAACCCTGTACCTATTATTAACAATATAGTATTGGATAATTAAAAATTTATGAAGAGATTTATGGGCTTCCCTTGTAGCTCAGCTGGTAAAGAATCTGCCTGCAATGTGGGAGACCTGGGATCGATCCCTGGGTTAGGAAGATCCCCTGGAGAAGGGAAAGGTTACTCATTCCAGTATTCTGACCTGGAGAATTCCTTGGAGTCGCAAAGAGTCGGAGATGACTGAGCAACTTTCACTTTCAATTAAAAATGTATGAAGAGAGTAGACTTCAGTCTGTGTTCTTACCACAGTAAAATTTTATATCACGAAAGACAAAACAATGAGGATTCAGAAGAAAAAGCCCCTTCTCTCATTTTTAATTGTTCTGTATTAACCTCTCTGGTAGCAATATCAGGCCCAGGATTACTATGAAGAACATATGAGATGCCTGTGAAACGAACCAAATTTAGTAATTTTGCCCACTCTGATAACTAGATAGGAGTCCATATACATCATGGCATTAGAGTGATCAATCTTTCAAGAATTGGGAAAAATATTTGAGCATTAATGTCAGTTTTAGTCACTCACATTTATTTTTAAATAAATTAGTTAATAATTTTAAAAGTGCTGGGACCTGCAATGTGAACATAATTAGACCTACACAATATTTGTTAAATCTATACAATACAATAAACATTAAATATCTACTATGTTCAAGGTCAGGGGTCTAAAGATAGAACCAAGTCATGATGTACTTTTGCTTTTATTATTATATGTATGTTTTAGTTAATTTAAAAGATGTGCATATGGATATAAGAATAATAAAATGCAATTTGGGAGTACTTTTAAAAATTTACCATGGATAGCTCATGGTTATGATTCATCTTTCAAAAACATTATTTTACTTATATTAGTTAATTATGATGTTTAATATTTAAAACATCACTACAATTCTCATCTAGGCTATTTTGAAAATTTCAGCATAATAAAAAAAATTGCCTTAAAAATTACGTGATTTTCATAATTCTAAAAAGTATATCTACCCCAGTGTTCACTGCAGCACTATTTACAATAGCCAGGACATAGAATCAACCTAGTCGTGCATTAACAGATGAATGGACAAAGAAGTAGTGGTATGTGTATATGATGGAATATTACTCAGCTGTTAAAAGGAATTAATTAGAGTCAGTTCTAGTGAGGTGGATAAACCTGGGGCCTGTTATACAGAGTGAAGTAAATCAGAAAGAGAAAAATAAATATCGTATACTAATGCATACAGTTGCAATCTAGAAAAATGGTGAAAAGTGAAAGTGTTAGTCATTTAGTTTTGTCCAACTCTTTGTGGTCCAGTGGGCTAAAGCCTGCCAGGCTCCTCTGTCCATAGAATTCTCCAGGCAAGAATACTGGAGTGGGTTGCCATTCCCTTCTCCAGGGGATCGTCCCAACCCAGGGATCGAATCCGAGCCTCCTGCGTGGCAGGCAGATTCTTTACCGTCTGAACCACCAGGGAAGAAGTTTCACTTGCACTCTGTACTGATGAGCCTATTTGTAGGGCAGTAACAGAGACACAGACATAGGGGACAGGCCTGTGACCCGGCAGGTCAAGGAGGGGGTGGCTAACTGAGAGGCCAGCACTGACGCACACTCGGCGCCGCACATAAAAAGGGAGCCGGGGGTCCGCGTCACCCAGCGCCCTGGTGCTCCGTGAGCCTAGAGGGCTGGGATGGGGGGAGAGCTGGGGGGAGGTTCAAAACGGAGGGAACTTATGTCTACCTAGAGGTGATTCATGTTGGTCTACAAGAGAAACCAACACAGCATTGAAAAGCAATTATCCACCAATTAAAAATAATAATAATAAAGTTATTCTAACAGATAAAGTATGGAGTTTTGTTGTGGTCAGCTTTCTTTTAAAAAGCTTTTATAACTGGGTTTTAGTGAAGGTATAAGATCAGAGTTTAACATATTTTCAACAGCTAAAGTTTGGTCTGTATGAGAGCAACTAACTGGTTATAATTTTTAAAATGTAATACTCTATGCCAAGAGCTAGCATGCAACTATTTACAAAGGGAGCATATGCACTTTTACTTGCAATCTGACCAATGAGGCTATGATTATTTAAACCAGCCAAGCAACAGAATAAAATAACGGCTTACCCTCATACTGTTGCTGTAATGCTCTAACAGGCAAATTTGGATCACACCACTTATCTCCTGAAAAAAAATTCCTCAAAGGCCCCTAATCCCTGCAAAATAAAATTTTTGGTCCAAGCACTTTGTGAGGTTCCTATTAATACATTTTTGCTTCGGAAACGGTGCCCATTACAGGCACCAGCCAAAATAGCCATCTGAAACATATTGCATTTCCCCATGTTCTGCTCATCCTCCAAATCTGTAGGTGTGTGTGCGTGCATGCTTGTCTGTGTGTGTCTCCTTATGTGGGGATGGGCCAACAAATTTCTATTCGTATCCCTCTCAACTCAGGAATTATATTCTAATTATGTTACCAAGCAAAGAGGTTTCATGCTTACAGGATATAGAGAAATTGTAATCATGTAATGTAAATGACAGCCTGGTTACAAATTTAAGGTAAAAAGATTCCCATATTGTTTATCATAGAGTAAAAAAATATTCAGGACAGTTGGACAAGTGGTTGCGCAAAAAAACAAAAACAAAATTTTTACCAGAGAGTCTCTGAGTCATTATGGTTTTATTGTTCAAATATCCAGTCACTACCAACAGTAACAAAACCTTAAGATCATTATTTCAAGACCGGCTGTGAACTATTAAGATATATAAAGAAAAAGAAATTACTCTGTCCAAGATTACTGCCATCAGCTACTACAGTCTAGACCTCAGTGCTTTATTTACAGAACTCCCTATTGACAAATGATAGAATTGCATAATGAGTATACAAATGTCTTTTCAAGAACAGATCTTGAAGGCTGTTTCTATAATAATGCCTTCTGGCTGAATTATCAAAATGCAGTGTGCTGACAGGAGGGACAAGAACGCACATGGGGTTTGTTGGCTTATAATGGATTCCATTTCTAGCAGCATGAAAAAGATGGAAACTAAAGTACTTTAGTAGGATTTGGATCTCTCGCTCCATGTGGTCCTACAATTTGAAGAATAGCAGGATATGTGGACAGTAGTTTTCTGTTTATAAGGGAACAGAGTTCTTTTAAAAATTCCCATTTAATAGACAAGATTAGTAGGTTGCTTGGAGAGGTGTAATGCTACAGACATACCCATGGGGGTAAAAACCTTGCTATTTTGAAATAGTAACCCAATGGACTCTAAACAGGGAATTTATAGAATTTCAATTTTTTTTCAGAGAAATTTTTAAGTAAAGTTGTGTTATTTTTAAGGGAAGACTGAAACATTTAAAAAAATAAGACACTTTCTTAAAATAGGGTGTATCCTGTAAAAATAGTCAAAGTTTTCTTTTTCTCAGTAGTTATGTATATTCAAATTTATTTTCATGGCTTTTCTCATTGAAAACTCTTTATACCTGCTTGACTTTAAAAGAAGGGTAGTTAATACACCATCAGAAGTAGTCAAATGAAAGAAGGCCTCACACTTTCCATGAGTTGCAAAGAATCATTTTATTGTGTTTTTCAGGCTGTTGCTAATGCAAGCAAGAAAAAGTCATCATAATTATAATAAAATAATACCACCATAACCAACTATCTTTTATTAAGTCACGTTATACAAAGGCAACCTGCATACAGATACAAGTACAACGGGATGTGATTGATTCAGCCTGTTGGCTGTCCCAAGAAAGAGTGCTGCCCTCAGACCCTGAGATCAGCAATGCAGCCAATGCTAATGCCTGGAGCTTGCAGGGGAAAACCACTAATACTGGTTCAGCCTGACAAGTCACGAATCGTCTGCAACAAGCAAAACTTTCAAAGTATAAAAAATGATGATGGCTTCATCCTCTTGCACAGAAAGCTCTTGCAGAAAGAAAAGTATGAAGGAGGTGCAGCATGACTAAAGCATGCAAGCCTAAAATGTAGTGTCTGAAAACCGCATAACTCAAATGGCTCGGTCGTTTATATTAGCTTCCTGGGGACACTTGCACACGGGCCAGTTACCTGAAATAGAGTCAGAGGGCCCCCAAATAAGCCAGGGTGGCTACTCTCAATCAACCAAGAAGGTACAGATGTAATAAAGGAAATCAAGTGGTCAAGGTTTTAAAGGTTTTCAAGATTCAAGACCAAAAAGCACCTATGGGAAAACACTAACTGCAGGTAATAATGTCAATACTTTGCTTGCCAGGAGATAACTGTATCCTTACATCTGGTTAATGCTTCCCACTGGCCCAAGAACTCACCCCCAAGGGTCAGGATAGTGAAGGAATCAAAAGGCAAGAGATCTAATCAGGCTTCAATTTCCTCAGCAGACTCTCAAAATGAAAGAAACCTGAAGAAATTCAAATAGTACGAGCAAGGAAACACTTATATGTATTTCTTAATTATTAGCTATAAACATCTCTTTTGCTGACAACTGTCATACTGTCAATTTCACCAAAGAACACAGGTTTATAATCTCCAGTGGACTAATGGGTGATAGCTGATATCCCTTATAATATTGCCTTCCTATCTCTGATTTCAGAATCCTATTTCTTCCTATAATGGGGTCAGCACATTAACATCAATGATACATCTTAGAACATATTTTTATAAGAATTAAGTTGTCTTCAAAGCAAATAATGGACAGAAAACATGTACAAAGATGCCAAGAAATCTTTACTGAGTCTACCCTGTAAAAGAGGCACATCCAGAAACCTCTCCAACAGTATGAGTCAGTTTAGGAATTACCAGCACCTACAATTCAGAAAGATAACCAAGTCACCTATCATTGATTCAAATATTCGATCATCAGTATGGTACAGTTAATAAATCAGATACTACATCAAAACATACTATTAACCACAGATTTTAAAGTATTGAGATTTTTCAACAATATAGTTTCAACAAATGAATCGTTTCATAAAAATTCCACCTTCAGTCTAATACATCAGCCATGAAAGCAATTTATCTGCTGAACAATGCAGTCAGCTTCTCCAAAGAATGTACTTTCTATGCCAAATAAGATTTTTTCCACAGTTAAATAAACACTTGGTGCAATGAAATTACTAGCAGTTCTCTTGGTGGTCTCTGATCATGTGTATTTCCCTGCCTGTTAGATCTCCATCTGACACACTTTGCCTATTGTTCAAAAGAGTCATTTCACGCATCAGAAATACTATGATGTTTCTGAAATGGGTTATGTGCATTCTGGTTGATGCACTTTAGAAAACTACCAGATTATCACCAACAAGAGAAGCCTAGAGTATCACACGCATGCTTTTATAACGAGTTCTGTGGTTTAATTTATATAGAAAAAAAAACTGTACCAACAACTCAAACTAATAGTTTTTACAAAAAGGCTTTTTGGCCTCTAGAAACAAACAGATATCTGTGATAAAAGCAACTTGTCTGGATACTCCTTGAGACACAGTGTATTTTCCATCCTTATATGGATTATTTATGAGTACTATAAAATTACAATCCTGGAAACAAAATTATGGAAGATTATGTATTCTGGGAATGTGGGGTTTTTGTTTCAATTCACTTGAAAATTAGTTTGAAAGCAATTAGGTACTGTTTGAAGAATTTCTTAGCATTATATTTAAGTGATGAGTTTCAGTAATTTTCAACAAAATAACAAAAACAAAAGTAGTTTTTTTAATTTTAGGATTGGTGTAATTAACTTAGTATATTCTAAAAACATAAAAGATCTTTTTCAAAATGTTCAGCAATTATGAGTCTGAAAAAATTGAGCTGATATTTTCAAAGTTGTTTTAATTATGTTTCATTTTAATACATTTTAATTTTAAAATGTCAATTAAAGAGACCTAACATTTAGATGGAGACTAGGACAAAACCTTAAACTAGTTCATTCCTCAATGCAGAAGTAAGCCTACAGCACCATAGTAACTTTGTGATGTATTTTTCAAAAGGCTTTTCAAGTCAACCTGCTGGGTGATTTTAGAAACTCGATTCAGGTCCTGGAACCCCTCTGTCAGAAGATATCAAAGCCTATATAACTTGTACCCTAGTACTATCTCTATATCATTTTTCCTATAGTCCACAGCGAACTATTAGCCTGGAAAATAATGTGATAGTATTCACCACAACCATGTTATTATTTTATGCTTAAAGATGCTTATTGGTGAAGATAAGATCAATAGGACCAATTATTCAATGCATCGCAGCTTTCCTCCTCGAATATTACTTACCTAGAAAATTGAAATTCTGCATTTCAATAAGACAGCTGACTTTGTATTTAATTAGAATCGTGAGGTTAAATTTTGGAAAAATGAATTCTGATCAAGCAAAATTGTCTAGTCTATAAAAGTGATCTAAGTTTCTGGCAGGGAGAGATATATTGGGGTTATATGCTAACGTTTTTTTTTTTCCTGAAGTGGAATATGATCAAAGAAGTCTGGAAACCCCTGGAGAGTTTTGAATTTTAACTTCTGACAGAGCAAAATCTCATTTATTTGACTGTGCAAGCTAGCTGGTGTTCTTATATGGAAAGAGTAGAATTCTAGGTAATTTAAGCAGGGAGGAAATGTACAAGAAGACTGAAGAACCAGGCTCCAAAGCAGGGAAGGGGATACTCAGTTTCGTCCGAAGAAGTCAGACATCCATAAGTATCTGTCCACTGGGGAACAAAGAGGAGTGAACAAGGCTGCAGGCACCAGCGGCTTTGCTGCCAAGGGTTTCTGCCAGCTTCTCACTGGCATAAACTCTCTTATCTGTACCTCCTCCTTAACATCTCATTTATTAATAGATTCCAAGTACCAGACAGGAATATTGAAGGCTGCAAATAAGACCTGTGCTCATCCCTCTGGTTATTAAAACTTCAACAAAGTGAGTGTCTGGACCTTTCCACTTTTGTTTGGGAAAGTACAATAATTAGGATGAGCTAGATCATGCTATAAGAGCAAAACATTCACAAAATCTCAGTGACTAAAAAAGAAAGAAACTTTATTTCTCATTCTCTGTATAATCCCCATTGTTCGTAGGCTGAGCACACTGCTACATGCTGTATTCACCCAAATGAAGAGGGCCGTGTGATCTAGTTGCCAGCTCAGAGAAAAGCAGCCATTGAATGATGCTTATGGAGTCCAAGGAATCCCGGGGTTCTGAAAGTTCAAAACTATTTTTCTAATAATACTGAAGTTCTATTTGGCTATTTTTTGTTTCTGTTTGATGATATAGCAACTCATCTTTAATAATAATTATCACAATAATATATTGATGGTATCCCCATAATAATAATTAAAATATATTAATGATGGTAATAACACCTCTTACGTCAATTTACAGTTATAAATTATAGGCACAGAAATTATCTCATTTGATTATCTTATTCTTGAAAGGTAAGTATTAACAGTTACCCACCACACACACACACAAACACACGTACACATAAACTTTAATGATAAGGAGACCAATTAAAAATAAATTTTTAAAAAGATAAGGAGACTGAAAATAGGTATTTTAAAGTTCAAGCTATAATGAACTAAAGCGTTAGTTGCTCAGTCACGTCCAATTCTGTGCAACCCCATGGACTGAAGCCCATCAGGCTCCCCGGTCCATGGGATTCCCCAGGGAAGAATGACTGGAGTGGGTCGCCATTCCCTTCTCCAGGGGATGTTCCTGACCCAGGGACCTAACCCAGGTATCCTGCATTGCAGGCAGATTCCTTACTCTCTTGAGCCAACAGGGAAGCCTTACATTAAAGAATTAACTACTAATGATAATAATGAACTAACTACATTTTTAAAAAAACATCCATTTTGTTCATATCTCCAAAATATTTTTAATCCTGCTCCTGGCAGAATACAGTCCATGGGATCACAAAGAGTCAGACACAACTGAGCAGGCACACACACTCTGACTGGGATTTCACTTCTCTTTTTTCAATCTGATTTTTCTGTTAATGACCTTAATGTATTTTTAATTATCTTTCATTGGGTAATTATTTTTCTTATTTTTGAGTTTGGTGAATTCTTCATTCTAGATGCAAGTTCACTATTAAATGTAAGATTTGCAAATATGGTCTCCTAGTTTGTGGCTTCTCTTTTCATTCTTTAATAGTGCCATTGAAAGACTAGAAGTTTTAAATTTTAATAAAGTCAAGGGTTTTGATTGGTCTTTTGGAACTGTGCTTTTGGTATCACACCTAAGAAATTTTTGGATTAAGTCTTTGGGCAGAATGTATAATGTTCTATGTGGATTTTTTTATAGGTTCTATGTACCATCTTGAGAAATGTCCTTTGTTTTTTAGTTTCATGAAGATTTTTATCAGGAAAGGATGTTAGATTTTGTCAAGTGCTTTTTCTAAGAAGAGGTGGCAAGAATACACAGAAGAACAACACAAAAAAGATCTTCACAACCCAGATGATCACAATGGTATGGTCACTCACCTAGAGCCAGACATCTTGGAAAGTGAAGTCAAGTGGGCCTTAGGAAGCATCACTACAAACAAAGCTAGTGGAGGTGATGGAATTCCAGTTGAGCTATTTCAAATCCTGAAAGATGATGCTGTGAAAGTGCTGCACTCAATATGCCAGCAAATTTGGAAAACTCAAAGTGGCCACAGGACTCAAAAAGGTCAGTTTTCATTCCAATCCCAAAGAAAGGCAATGCCAAAGAATGTTCAAACTACAACACAATTGCACTCATCTCACACGCTAGTAAAGTAATGCTCAAAATTCTCCAAGCCAGGCTTCAGCAATACGTGAACCGTGAACTTCCAGATGTTCAAGCTGGTTTTAGAAAAGGCAGAGGAACCAGGGATCAAATGGCCAACATCTGCTGGATCATCAAAAAAGCAAGAGAGTTCCAGAAAAACATCTATTTCTGCTTTATTGACTATGCCAAAGCCTTTGACTGTGTGGATCACAATAAACTATGGAAAATTCTGAAAGAGATGGGAATACCAGATCATGTGACCTGTTTCTTGAGAAACCTGTATGCAGGTCAGGAAGCAACAGTCAGAACTGGACATGGAACAACAGACTGGTTCCAAATAGGAAAAGGAGTACATCAAGGCTGTATATTGTCATTCTGCTTATTTAACTTACATGCAGAGTACATCATGAGAAACGCTGGGCTGGAGGAAGCACAAGCTGGAATCAAGATTGCTGGGAGAAATATCAATATCCTCAGATATGCAGATGACACCACCCTTATGGCAAAAAGTGAAGAAGAACTAAAGAGCCTGTTGATGAAAGTGAAAGAGGAGAGTGAAAAAGTTGGCTTAAAGCTCAACATTCAGAAAACTAAGATCATGGCATCTGGTCCCATCACTTCATGGAAAATAGATGGGGAAACAGGGGCTGACTTTATTTTTGGGCCTCCAAAATCACTGCAGATGGTGACTGCAGCCATGAAATTAAAAGACGCTTACTCCTTGGAAAGAAAGTTATGACCAACCTAGACAGCATATTAAAAAGCAGAGACATTACTTTGCCAACAACGGTCTGTCTAGTCAAGGCTACGGTTTTTCCAGTGATTATGTATGGATGAGGGTGTTGGACTATAAAGAAAGCTGAGCACCGAAGAATTGATGCTTCTTGAATTGTGGTGTTGGAGAAGACTCTTGAGAGTCCCCTGGATTGCAAGAAGATCCAAGCAGTCCATCCTAAAGGAGATCAGTCCTGGGTGTTCATTGGAAAGACTGATGTTGAAGCTGAAACTCCAATACTTTGGCCACCTGATGTGAAGAGCTGAGTCATTTGAAAAGACCCTGATGCTGGGAAAGATTGAGGGCAGGAGGAGAAGGGGACGACAGAGGATGAGATGGTTGGATGGCATCACTGACTCAGTGGACATGGGTTTGGGTGGACTCCAGGAGTTGGTGATGGACAGGAAGGCCTGGAGTGCTGTGGTTCATGGGGTCACAAAGAGTCGGACATGACTGAATGACTGAAGTGAACTGATGATAAAGTACATTCATTGATTGAGAGGGTGGTAACTTAAAATAACACAAACTTTAAAGTTCAGTGATGGCTCTCAGGGTCAAAATCACGGTGTCAGCAGAGCTGAATTCCATTCTGGCACTAGGGGAGAATGAACTTCCAGGCTTATTCAGCTTTCTGGCAGAATTCACTTAAATGTGTGGTTCTAGGACTGGAGTTTTTCTTTGTTTTGTCACCTGGGACCTCCTGCGGCTTCTGGAGGCCTCTCTCTGGACCTTGCAGATGGGGCTCCACATCTTAGAACCAGCAAGGGCACATGGATTCCTACTCAAGCTGCCATATTTCCTCTGCCTCCTCCTCATCTGCTGTGCCTAGTGTTTTCCTTTTGCATTTTTATTTTCTTCCTAATTAATACACAGTGGAATTTTCCAGAGGCCACATAACACTGCAAAATTTCAATAGACTGAATACAGAAGCTGATATGAGCCTCTAACCTACCTCTTTTAAAACAAAAACTGTTTGAAAAAATGTAAAACAATGCTACTCTTTTCAGTTTTTTTGGGTATGTGTGTATATTTATATATACCATATGTACTATATATGTAAACGTGTGTGTGTGTGTGTGTGTGTGTGTGTGTGTATATATATATATATATATATATTTGGTGTGTGAAAGTCAGTCATGTCCAACTTTTTGCAACCTCATGGACTGTAGCCCAAAAGGCTCCTCCTGTCCATGAAATTCTCCAGGCAACAATACAGGAGGGAGTTGCCATTCCCTCCTCCAGGGGATCCTCCTGACCTAGGGATAGAACTGGGTCTCCAGTACTGCATGCGTATTTTTTACTATCTGAGCCACCAGGGAAGCCCATACCACCTATACACATAATGTATACATCTGTGAAAATATGTAATGGGTTTGTTTTGCTATTTTAAATGATTTTTACACATTTTAAAATTTTCTGTTTCAAGTTTTAATGCAGTAAATATAGATATAAATATAACATAGAGACAATGTACAGCTACAGCTAATCAACATAAAGCAAATCTTTTTACAAACTTCAAAAATGTAAAAGACTGTAAAGGGGTCTTGTGACAAAAATTTAAGTTTAAGAACAACTCTAGTGAGTCTCACAACAGCAATAAGATGATCTGACTCAGAAAATGCCCTCATCACTGCTCACACCTGACTGGCCAGAAATAGTAATGGACCCATCCTACTGGAAGGCAGTCAAAAAATTCTATCTTGTAGGGCAGAGTGCTGGAAATAATAAGAAAACATTAATGACTCTGCCACAAAAGGAAAACCCTGCCTCCACCAAGACTCACTTGTTTCCCCCAAAATATAAGTATACAAGAGGCTGGGATGAACCCATTTACAAAACAGAAATGGAGTCACAGATGCAGAAAACAAAATTATGGTTACAAAGAAAGAAAGGGGGAAGGGATAAATTGGGAAACTGGGATTGACATTTATATATATTATGTATTACTATATATAAAATAGATAACTAACAAAAACCTACTGTATAGAGCTCTACTCAATATTCTCTAATGACCTATCTGACAACAGAATCTAAAAAGAGTGGATATATGTACATGTAGAAATGATTCACTTTGCAATACAACAGAAACTAGCACAGCAGTTCAGTTCAGGTCAGTTCAGTCCTCAGTCGTATCCAATTCTATGCGAACCCATGGACTGCAGCATGCCAGGCCTCCCTGTCCATCACCAACTCCCAGAGTTCACTCAAACTCATGTCTATCGAGTCAGTGATGCCATCCAACCATCTCATCCTCTGTTGTCTCCTCTCCTCCTGCCTTAAATCTTTCCCAGCATCAGGGTCTTTTCAAATGACTCAGCTCTTCACATCAGGTGGACAAAGTATTGGAGTTTCAGCTTCAACATCATTCTTTCCAATGAACACCCAGGACTGATCTCCTTTAGGATGGACTGCTTGGATCTCCTTGCAGTACAAGGGACTCTCAAGAGTCTTCTCCAACGCCACAGTTCAAAAGCATCAATTCTTCGGTGCTCAGCTTTCTTTATAGTCCAACACTCACATCCATGGAAAAACCATAGCCTTGACTAGACAGACCGTTGTTGGCAAAATAATGTCTCTGCTTTTTAATATGCTGTCTAGGTTGGTCATAACTTTCCTTCCAAGGAGTAAGCATCTTTTAATTTCATGGCTGCAGTCACCATCTGCAGTGATTTTGGAGCCCCAAAAAATAAAGTCAGCCCCTGTTTCCCCATCTATTTTCCATGAAGTGATGGGACCAGATGCCATGATCTTAGTTTTCTGAATGTTGAGCTTTAAGCCAACTTTTTCACTCTCCTCTTTCACTTTCATCAACAGGCTCTTTAGTTCTTCTTCACTTTTTGCCATAAGGGTGGTGTCATCTGCATATCTGAGGATATTGATATTTCTCCCAGCAACCTTGATTCCAGCTTGTGCTTCCTCCAGCCCAGCGTTTCTCATGATGTACTCTGCATGTAAGTTAAATAAGCAGAATGACAATATACAGCCTTGATGTACTCCTTTTCCTATTTGGAACCAGTCTGTTGTTCCACGTCCAGTTCTGACTGTTGCTTCCTGACCTGCATACAGATTTCTCAAAAGGCAGGTCAGGTGGTCTGGTATTCCTGTCTCTTTCAGAATTTTCCACAGTTTATTGTGATCCACACAGTCAAAGGCTTTGGCATAGTCAATAAAGCAGAAATAGATGTTTTTCTGAAACTCTCTTGCTTTTTTGATGATCCAGCAGATGTTGGCCATTTGATCCCTGGTTCCTCTGCCTTTTCTAAAACCAGCTTGAACATCTGGAAGTTCACGGTTCATGTATTACTGAAGCCTGGCTTGGAGAATTTTGAACACTATTTTGCTAGTGCCTTTTGTCTAAGGCATCTCTTCAGACAGTCATTTTGCTTTTTGCATTTCTTTTTCTTGGGGATGGTCTTGATCACTGCCTCCTGTACAATATCACGAACCTCCATCCATAGTTCTTCAGGCACTCTATTAGATCTAAACTCTTGAATCTATTTGTCACTTCCACTGTATAATCATTAGGGATTTGATTTAGGTCATACTTGATGGTCTAGTGTCATTCTATCCCAATATTTGTTAAGGAGAGATATGACTGTATGATACATAGAAACAGTTCTCAATAAATTCATGCCTGAGAACTCAAGAGCAGATTTTTTATTTTGTTTAAAAATGGGAAAATGAGGTTCACATATCGTATCTTTAGTTTTTTCTATTGCAGGCTCATTTATTATCCCATTTCAGTAAGTTTGATTCAGTTTGTAAAACTTAAAACTTTGCTTAGTGAAGAAATACTTTCTGAGTAATTTTTGTTTGAGATCTTTTATAAAGATACACATTTTTTAACACCAACACAAACTTTTATCAAAGAAACAGGTTTAGTATAAATGATATTTACATCTCAGATGAAGCCATAGACCTTATATTACTGAGGTTAGTAAAGAGTGAAGCCTGTGAAAAACTAATTCGAACAGTTGTCACTTTTCTTGCCTTCTTTTAATTGGCTAATTTCAGTTGACTCTGCATGGAAAAACCAGAAAATTCAGCTTACCAGAATTATATTAGAAAAGAGTCAATAAACTTTCAGTAAGTTATTGCCAAATTATTCTCCTGTGAATCAACTGTTTGAGTTTTTATACATTTACACATGCATCATACACCTTACAGTATTTATTTGGAGGGAGGTCAAAGGACTCTTTGATTAATTCTTTTTTTCTTTTTCCTGGGGTTTGACCAGAAGTGAAATTAAATGAAGTGTAGTTTCTAGAAAAATTAGATTTTTACTAAATTTGAGAAGATATATTATCCAATTGTGACCAAAGAAACCAAAAAAGGACACATAAATAGATACATAGCATAAGTAGAACTAGCAGAAGGAAGACAAAGAAACTATATGGTTTTATCTCTGCTAAAATGAAAACTGTCTTCATTTTGCTCTTTTATTCTACAAAAAGAACAATTATTTCACAAGCATGATGGAATGACGTGAGTTACAGAAATGAGAATCAGAGAGCCTAAATTTTAATTGGTAGTTCCTAAGAGCCTGGATTAAAACTCAACATTAAAAAGACTAAGATCATGGCATGGGTCCCATCACTTCATAGAAAATATTAATAGAAGGGGAAAAGTTGAAGCAGTGTCAGATTTTCTTTTCTTGGGCTCCAAAATTCACTGCAGATGGTGACTGCAGCCATGAAATTAAAAGACATTTTACTCCTTGGAAGAAAAGCTATGACAAACCTAGACAGCATATTAAAAAGCAGAGAATCACTTTGCCAACAAACATGGTGCTGGAGAAGACTCCTGAGAGTCCCTTGTACTGCAAGGAGATCAAACTATTCAATCCTAAAGGAAATCAATCCTGAATATTCACTGGAAGGCTTGATGCTGAAGCTCCAATACTTGGGCCACCTGATGCAAAGAGCTAACCGATTGGAAAAGATCCTGATGCTGGGAAAGGTTGAAGGCAAAAAGAGAAGGAAGCGACAGATGACGAGATAGCTAGCATCACCGACTCAATGGACATGAGTTTGAGCAAACTCTGGGAGATAGTGAAGGACTGGAAAGCACTGGAGTGCTGCAGTCCATGGGGTCGCAAAGAGTCAGACATGACTTAGCAACGAAACAACAATAGGAAGTGCCTGGCATGCGCTGATGGGTCTGCAAACATTTTTCCATTTAGTGCTTCTTAAGATCCTGATAGGTAAGTGCAGCCATTAACTTGATTTCACATATGAACAACTTGAGGCTAAGCAAGTTAAGGTCCAGATCTGAGTGCAAAGCCTGCATGACTAATTGCTCATTTTACTCCATTGGTTTCCTTTAATGTTGCCAGGTCCTATGACCTTGGCCAAGTTACATAACTTCTGCAAACCTCACTGATTTATTCATCTCTCCATTAATCCATTTATTAATTTCTTCACAAATTCTTTCAACAAATACTTACTGAGCACCTACTGAGAGCTACTCACTGGACAAAGAACTACAAAGACTCATTTATAAAAAGAAAAGTCAAAAATGTCATAGGGGTCAGATGAAATTACATACTAAAGAGGTTTTATAGTCTAAAATGCCAGTCAGGCCACAGCTACTTCTGATAAAAACTGCCATGGATATATTGCCCTCATTGTGCTCCTACCATGTGATTTCATCATACCCATCCAAACCAGAGTCTACTGTTGTCGTCAAAACAGCTCCTTATCCTGGGTAGTGAACTGATCTGATACAACAGATCTTCTCAGTGGGTACCCATCATCTTGGAGAATGACTCATTAGTCAGATCAAGTGAGTGAGTCATTCCCATCTCAGCAAGTTGGAATGTGGGATGCCCAAAATGAGATTCTCAGAAAGGAGAAGCAGCAGAAGCAGACTGGGTAGCAGAATGTGTGTGAAGACTTGGGAAATTATACTGCATTCTAGAGAACATTCCAACTTTTAATGATGTCTATTTATACCCATGACTTTTCTTGCTTTCGTGGTCAGAGTGTATCCCAGACCTTAAGATCTTTCAGGAAACATAGTACAAGATTCTAACTTGTTTTAAAACTGTAAAGCTTATACATATGAAATTTGTTACCACCATTAAAATTACTAACAAGTGCCACAGTTTGGCTCAAGTTAATTAAATAATGGACGATTTAAACCTTTGGCTAGGATTTACTGATCTCCTCATGTGGCTATGTTGCAACATTATCTTTCAATTTTTGCTTTCTATTAACAATATTAAGCTTTTTTAGTGGGGGTTGTTTTCATCCATTTATCAGACCACAACTCTGAATCAATTACTGAAATCCTTGATGACACTCTTTGTCAATATAACTGCGGAGTTATCTGAAGATAGAGTCTTACATCTTACTTTTAATCAGCTTTGTATTAGTATAATTTATGAGAAATAAAATTTATTTTAAGTATACAATTTAAAGAGTTTTAACAAAAGTTTGTAGTCCTGTTGCCAATATACCTATCATAATGCAGAATTATTCCATTGTCCCCCCAAGTTCCCTCATGACCCTGGCTGTCAATTTCTCCCTGGGTCTTGACCGCTGGCAACTACTGATCTATTTACTGTAATTTTGCTTCTTCTAGAATACCATATAAAAAATACTGCAGCGTGGAGTCCTTTATGTCTCGCTGCTCTCACTTGGCATGAGGTTTCTGAGAGTTGTTATAGGTACCAATAGCTCAGTACTTTTTATTGCTGAGAAGTAGAATTCCATTGTCTATAGATACCACTACATTTGTTAAATCACAGTAACAGCTGATAAACAATGAGTTCTTTCCTACTGTTTGACTATTATTTAAGCAGCTATACTGAATATTTGCATATAAATTTGTGTGTGGACAAAAATTCCATTTCTCTTGGAAAAAACATGAGAGTTCTAAGCAATTTGCATATTGCAACCTTGACAAACCCAATTATTAGTTTGAATGCATTTTTTGATGATTCCTCAAGATTTTCTACCAAAAAAAGAAAAACAATAATGTTAGAGAGTTCGCTTCTTCCTTACAAAGATGTAGAATTTTCCTTAGACTTACCAGTTTGGCTAGGATAGTCTATACAAGATCAAATAGGAGTGGTTGGAGTGGACATACCTGGTTTGCTCTTGAACTCAGAGGAAAAGCATTTTACCATATTGGAGAATGATAACTGTAAGGTTTTTCAATGATGCCTTTTATAAGTTTGCAGAAATTCCCCTCTATTTCTAGCTTGTCAAGAGTTTCTACCATGGGTGAGTTCTAAATGTTAAATATTTTCCCTTTTTAAAAAATCTGCTAATATGTCAAACTGCAATGATTGATTTTTCAAAATTTAAAGCAATCCTGCATTCCTGGGATAAAACCGAGTTGTTGATGTATTACGTTTTTTACTTATTGTTACAGTGATTACAATTTTTGAAAAGGGATATTGCATATATGTTCATGAGGGATACTGGATTACTATTTTTTTTTTTTTTTAGTGGAACTATCTGATTTTATTATCACATGTTTTGGGAAGTAGTCTGTCTTTCCCCATTTTCTGAAAAGATCTTTGTAGACTTGACATTATTTCTTCAATAAAGGCTGGTAGAATTTGCCAGTGAAGACATCTGGCTTTGGAGTTTTTTGTTTGTTTTTTGTCTGGTGGAGAGCATTTCTTTTTTAAATAGATGTTAATTTTTACAACAGGTCTCAATACACAGCAAAACTGGACAGAAAAATACAGAGATTTCCCACATCCTCCTTGCCTCACACATACAAGCACAGCCTTCAGTGTTACCTCATTCTATTAAAGTTTAAAAAACATTGAAAATTACATACTGATTTCATTTGTCTGACACACAGTCTCCCTTTGCTCTCAATCTAAGTTTCACCTCAAGGGCCTTAGCGGCCATGGACTGGTTTCTGCTCCCAATGCATTTATTCCCTGATGTAGAATGTGGATATATGGCTATTGTCCTCAAAGGGGAGAAATGGTATCTATGGACGTTGGAGCAATCAAGCTTACATGCACCCCTACATGCTGTCAACGACGTGCTGGAAATCTGGTGCCTTCTTGGACGTCAAACCCTCAGGAGTGAGGGACTCCCCACCTCACAAGTAATTATTATATTTAAAGCATTCCCACTCTTAAACCATTCATTTATGGGAGGATATACAAGTTCACAGAGGCTGAAGAAGGAGTTGATTAGACAATTACATGCAATCAACACCAAAATCCAGGTAATCTGATTTCAAATAGCGTCAGAGTTCTTTATTTGTGGTCCTCAATAAGCTCTGGGCGTCACTGGTGGCTCCGATGTAAAGAATCTGCCTGCAATGCAGGATACCAGAGTTCAATCCCTGGGTTGGGAAGATGCCCTGGAGAAAGAAATGGCAACCCATTCCAGTATTCTTGCCTGGAGAATCCCATGGACAGAGGAACCTGGCAGGCTACAGTCCATGGGATCACAAAGAGTCGGACACACCCAAGCGACTAACACACAGGCACTTAGCTCTAAGAGTCTATAGGGATCCCGAGATCTTAAAGTTGGAAACAGTGAGATAGAATACGGAAAATGAAACATAGCTGACCTTTTAATCCTTGCCACTGTCCTATTTCTTCCTCAGAAATGTACAAAGTATCAAATAAAACTCTAAAATTAGACCCTTTTCAGGGTTAATTTGCAGATGTAACTGTAATGACCAGGTCATTAAAAAGATGAAAAATAAACTGAATAATCATAGTAAAATATTCTTAAAATGTAAGTATTTTTCAGACCTCTCTTTATGTGCCAGGAAAAAGGAAATCAACAAAGCTGTACGTGTTCACTGTCACAGAATCTGCGTGTTTTAGTTGGTCACTAGTCTTTAGGACAGACTCTCACATGCAATGACAGACTGCAGAACTTGAAGAACAGAACTCTGATGCCACTTCTGCTCTAAGAATTATACAATGCATGTGTGTTCTACTATTAATCTACCTAAAATTTGAATGGGAAAAACACGATGAGCAACCAAAAAATGCTAGCTCCTCAAGCTAAAATTCTTAGAAATGACAACTAATTGTTTAATACCACTTATATACATACACATTAGCCCTGTAACAACTGTTTCGCCATGCTTTATCACTCCGTTTTTTCTAATCGGAACATCAATGATGATGTAAGCAGGGAAAAAAGCAATAGAAAAAAAGGCTAAATCTCAAATTTGACAACACCATATTGATGTCTGAAATGTTAACAGATTTCAACTCTGTGGCTTATTGACACAGAATTTTTAAATTTGGGCAGAAAAGTGATTGATGTATTGAGTGAACATAAACCCCGAGTTTATACTGTCACAGCTAAGAAACCATAAATCTTTCCAAGGTATTAATGTACGAAAATTGAGTAACAATAGAAGCTATGTCTCCTGTTTCCTGTCTCTAGAAGAAACAGGAAAATAAGGAATGAAGCTGCAAAGGACAGGTTAAGGGGGAGAAAGGGAAAGAAAGGGGAGAGAGGAGACAGGAGGAGGAAAGTGAAGCATGAAACAGTGAAAGGAGGACGGGAAAGGAGCCACAGGAATGGGAAAGGAGACCTCAGTTAGCAAGAGACGCCCTTTACCATCGGGAGGGAGGGGCAGCAGGCAATGACTGACTCTTCGGTAGTAAACAGGACTGACATGCTTAGGAAGAGGCTGTTTCAGTGCTAAAGAACAGAGAAATGGCAGCCTAAATCAAAAGTCCAAATACAAAAAGCAGTTGGGGTGGAAATGAAGGCAATAGATTAAAGCATCATTTTATCCATTTCTTCTGTAAGCAATCTTTCTCTTCCCATAAATGATAAGTGAGTTGGGAAAGTAAATGTTGCTGAAGGCAACTGAGTCCCTGTGAGATGTAAGTGAAGTATGTGCCACTGACATCCTCTTACCCCCAAGGGGCTTAGGGGCCAGAAGGGTACCGCTGAGGTTACAAAGGTGGTAGCGAAGGCCCCCTTAGCCAACTTTCCTGTCCCTCTCCTCTCCTCCTCTCAAAGTGAGATGATTGGAACTGTTGATCTTTAAGTTTCATCATAGCTCAGAAAAATATAACTATGATTTTTAGTAAGAGGCAACCAAAAGTAGAAATGTATCTTCAATTTAAGAAGTGAAAAGATTAGCACATGATGAAAAAAAAAGGGCTTTGGCATTTTTCTCCTAAGTATCAAAAATATACCAAAACAGACCTTTGCAGTTCTGGGCAATGATTGTTACCTGCCAAAGGGGGAGCTACTTCCACTCAAATTTCTTCCTTATTCTCACCTATCTTGTCTAAACATTTAATTTTTATGCAACAGAAAATGAGCATCTTCCTAAAAAATTGAGCACTGTTATGCATTCATTTGGAGAAGGAATTCTTGCCTGGAAAATCCATGGACAGAGGAGCCTGGTGGGTTATAGTCCATGGGGTTGCAAAGAGTTGGACACGACTGAGAGATTTTTACTTCACTAACCCAATATGATTAGCGTCCTTGTAAAATGGGGAAATTTAAACGCAAAAGACATGCATCTAGGGAAGATAATACACCAAGAGATTCAGGGAGAAGACTGACCATCTATAAGGCAAGGAGAGAGGCCAGGAACAGATCCTTCTCTCACGGTCCCCAGAAAGAACCAACCTTGTAGGCACATTTCTTTTGGACTTCTGTTCTCCAGAACTGTGATGTAATAAGCTTCCGTTGTTTAATCCACCCAGTTTGTGGTACTCTGACACTCACTCCTAGCAAACTAACAGAAGTACTCTCAAAGTACTTTCCTCTAAGCATCCTGCCTATATCAATACATATAATCTCACTGTATCTTCATAAGGTAGGTATTAGTCTAAAGCCCACTTTTACACAAATGGGGAAGCTGAGACACACAAAAGTGATGCTAAATTTCATATCCCATAAGTGTCAGAGCCAGGATCCAAACAGTCAGTTTACCTCAGAGTCCATGAGTTTAGTCACCATACCTACTGCCTTCATAGAGAACAACTCCTAAGAGACAAACTCTGCCAGGTTTTGCTAATACTTCTTTCTTCTAGATGCTGCTCACTGTTCATCCTGCCAAAAACCTTCCTGCCTCAGATGTCTCCAGCCAACCACTCCATATCTCATTACCTTTCCTGGAATGGGCTGTGCATCTCCTATGGATACTCCAGAGAAGCACTTACTATATGGTATTATAACTGCTATTCAGTTGCTTGTTTCTCCCAGTAGATTTGGAGTCCTTGGAGCAACTGAATAGGGTCATTCATGGTCATTTTTTATATCTGTATAAAAAATGTCATTTTATATATTGGTTTACTTTTAAATCTTAGGAGTAAACCTAGCACATCGAAAGAATTCAATACATATTTGTCAAATGAGTAAATTACTGCTAAAGGCAGTCCTAAGGAATTCTGTTGGAGTTAACTTGAGGAGCTATAGACACATACATATACCCATGTCTATTACATACACACATAAAAGCAATGGGCCTTCCCCAGTGGCTCAGACAGTAAAGAGTCTGCCTGCAGTGAGGAAGACTCGGGTTCGATCCCTGAGTTGGGAAGATCCCCTGGAGAAGTAAATGACAAGAAGGAAATGACACTCCAGTATTCCTGCCTGGAAAATCCCATGGACGGGGCAACCTGGTGGGTTACAGTCCATGGGTTGCAAAAGAGTCAGATAACACATATTAGCTATATGAAAAGACGGACAAGATTTTAGAATGAATGACACCAAGGTATTAATACTGGTTATCATTAAACTTACATTTGAAACATTAAACACTTGACTTTCTTGAAAACTTTCCTTCAGAGGAATGGAATAGACTATTTGTAAAACACTGCATACACTAGAAAGTTAGGCATTTCAAAATTGGGGTTCGTGTTACATATAATTGTAAACTGAAATCCAGGAGAGCTGATCCGATTGAAATCAACAACAGAATTAAAATCAGTGGCAAAAAGTGGTTTTCTCGAGTGTGATAATAAAAGCAGGATTAGTTGATGTTTTTCTTCCAGCAATGAACATTTGGTTCTATCTTTCAGAAAGCTGCCAAACTAATTTTGATTATAAATTCCCTAGCAATTCTAAAATGCCATGGGAGGAGAGGTCAAAGACAGATGTGTCAGTTGAAAGAAGTGACTCAGGATTAGAAATGCTGCTTTGCATATAAATATAATGACATTTAGCATCCTGCACCTATTATTTACAAGGAACTGAGAATGGGAAAATAATATTTGTATATGTAAACACACTCCCACAGTATATCCATATTTGGTGGTTTCTTTAAAGGCAACTTGTAAGGTTTATAAAATAATATGTTTATCCCATTGTAGACACATTTTGAAAAATGGCGTTTCAGAATAAAAGATACATAAGTTAAGAGATCTTTTCAAACTTTATATAGAGAAATACTACTCAACATCAATACGCTTGCTTCCAAGTTTGGTATTAAGATGCTTGAAGTTGTGAATGGCCTTAAGCATCTCCTTTTCTATGCTTTGTTTAATCTTACCCAGTATTTGTAGATGTGTAAAACTGGGAGAGTAGACATACTGACAAGGATCATAAAAATGGAAAATAAAGATTTTTCTCTAGTTTAAAAGTCAAAATTTAGCCAGATCCATCCAGCAGTCATGTACAGATGTGAGAGTTGGATCATAAAGAAGGCAGAGCAATAAACAATTGATGCTTTCAAATTGTGGTGCTGGAGAAGACTTTTGAGAGTCCGCTGGACTTCAAAGAGACCAAATCAGTCAATCCTAAAAAAAATCAGTCCTGAATACTCACTGGAAGGACAAATGCTGAAGTTCCAACACTTTGTCCACCTGATGTGAAGAGTCAAGTCATTGGAAAAGACCCTGATGCTGGGAAAGACTGAAGGCAAAGGGAGACGGGGATGACAGATGATGAGATGGTTTAGATAGCGTCAGTGATTCAGATGGATATGAATCTAAGCAAACTCAGGGAGACGGGGAGGACAGAGGAGCCTGGTGTACCACAGTCCATGCAGTCGCAAACAGTCGGACATGACCCAGCAACTGAACAACACCATGCTATAGTACAGAGAAAAATATAAAAATTAGCAAAGACTACCTTGGTATGACTCCATTCTACACAGCTGTTCTCTGAACAGTAGTTGTTTATCTCTGCCCGCTTTCTCTTCCACATAATTGCACACCACCTGCCCATGGGAGATTGGATAGACATGGACATGAGCCCCCAAGGCCCCACAACTATCTTTTTTGGTTGTGAACCAAAGGCTGACAAAGATTATCCCTTTAAGGTGGATAATGGTGAAAATGAGCATCAGTCATCTTTAAGAATGATCAGTTTGGGGCTGGTTCAACAGACCAAGTGCATGCTGTTGAAGCAAGGGCAATGAATCACGGAGGCAGTCCAATTAAAGCAACACAGGCAACTTTGAAAACGTCTATAGAGCCAGCAGTTTCCCTGAGGGGCTTTGAAGTACCACCACCTGTGGTCCTGTGGTTGAAGCATGGGTCAGGGCCTTGGTGCATCAGTGGAGAGCACTTAGTAGCTGTGAAGGAAGATGCAGAGTCAGAAGGCAAAGAGGAGGAGGATGTGAATCTAGAAATCATTTCACAAAATAAGTAAAACTTGCTGCTGAAGATGAAGATGGTGATGATCATGAAGGTGATGATGGCCCTGATGATGAGTAAGCTGAAAGGAAAGTTCCAGTAAAGAAATCTATTTGAGATACTCTGGCCAAAAGTGCACAGAAATCAAACCAGAATGGAAAAGACTCAAAATCATCAATACCAAGATCAAAAGGTCAAGACTCTCACAAAAAAACAGGAAAAGACTCCTAAAACATGGGAAGAACCTAGCTTTGTAGAACACATTAAGGCAAAAATGCAAGCAAGTGTAGAAAAAGAGGGTATCCTTCTCAAAGTGGAGGCCAAGTTCATCAGTTATGTGAACAACTGTATCAACAATTGTATCCAGATGACTTATCAAGAGGCTATTTAGATCTATGGCAGTGAAGGAAGTCTATTTAAGAAAATAGTTTAACCTCTTTGTTAAAATCTTCCATCTTATTTCATCCCTTTAACAGTTGCTATCTGGCTGCCGTTTTCACAATGCAGAGTGAGAAATTTCCCTACCATGTCTGATAATGATGTTCAGGTTCCATTGCTAAGAATGTGTTGTCCAAAATGTGGGGTTTTTTGTTTGTTTGTTTGTTTGTTTTTAGTTTTTGAAGATGGAACTCTATCCTTTGCTTGGTTTTCTAAGTATGTATGGAATGTTATGATAAGACATAGTAGTAGTGGTGGTCAGACAAATGGAAATGAAGGAGAGACAAAAATATATATGTGAAGTAAACTCAGTTATTTATTAAAAAATTAGCTAAGAACATTCACACTTACAAATAGAACAATGTTGACTTGGGAAGTTAGAGAATCTAAAGAATGATTGTATTAGACTGTATTTCATCCTTTACTCTTTGGGTTTCTTTTCCACTCTAATTTTTATGAATTTAATGAGGCCTAAAAGAATGTCCAGTAATCATTCTAAAACCACAAACTCTGAAAGCAGATAAACCCAGGTCTGAGGCCAACTTCTGCCCTTTGTGCACCATTTGACATCAAGCAAATTCCTCTCAATATATATTCCCCCATGTGTAGAATGGAATAAAAATCAACCCATCCCCAGAACTGGTTTGAAGACTAAATGAAATTAGGCTTCCAAGTATCTGGCATAGTGGTGGTACAAATAAAGAATTCCCCTTAAGTATTAGACATTAAAAGACTGTAAAAGTGGCTTAAGAATAAGATAGCTGGAACCCTTCTAGCCCACTCAAAGGAACAGAGTGATGATAACAGTGATGGAGAACTGGAATTTCTCTTTTTGCTAAAAATGTATGACACAGAATAGTTATTAATGAAATCTAAATGGCCAGGTATGTTTTTCTGAGTTCTTCCTCGTAATTTAAATAAGTAAATATGCCATCACCAGGCAAGTTAAGACACAGTATTTTTGTGAATCCATATATATGGAAAGTGGCCCCCAAACAACTCATTGCCTATTCAGTGAATGAAAAATAACTTGTCACCCATCTCCTTTTGGTAAGTTACAAGGCTGGGTACCAATGAAAATCTCATGGGGTTTTTGAACCTCAGGTAAGCATTAGGGCAACAAACAATGATGTGTGTCTGAGCGGGCATAAAGTGCCATGGGAGGTGGTCCAGGGAAGGGGTGGGGGCATCTTACAGAATCATGAGGGAGGACAGCAGAGCAATCCTTATGACACCCCCCACGTGGATGAAAAGTGTTCCTTTCTCAATACAGTCACATAAACGTATATTCTGTTGAAAAACATGCCTTGCTCTTTTTTCATAATAAATATACAAATGTGTGCGTGCATGTTAATGGATGTGAGTGGGTGTGTGTGGCAGGTGATCTCTGAGTCTATGGAAATGTGTACGTGTGTGCATCTGAATGTTTATGCCACTGTGTGTGGTGTGTGCATGGCTGCGTGAGAATGGGTACATGTTTGAGTGTGCCTGAGTGGGAGGTTTCACAGATCTCTGAATGGCGCCCCTTAGACTGTGCCTTGTGCATTCCAGAGCCTGCAAAACTGTAAATGGCAGCTCCAAGAGGTGAGCCAACAAGACGTTAGGAAGAACAAACAAGAAACTATGTCATCCCAAGATAATTGAAGATGGTCTTTGCTAGAGGTGGAGATTTGTTGAAAGAAAAGTACTATTCTTTGAAAGGTATTTATGAAAGTGATGCCTAGTGACTTGATCATTAAGAGGATGCTGAGGTGGCATCGAGTTTAGGATAGTAAATAAATAAATATCATTTATCATGAATGTGTTTTCTCCAAATCTCCAAAATTTACTCATGGGAGTTGGAACTGCCTCCATGTTACAGGAAATGTAAAGTTCACTTGTTCAAGATTACAACACTAATAAATGTTGACATTGGTATTTGAATGTAGATCAGTCCAATTTCAAAACAGATGCTTGTAGTCACTGTCAGAGCTACTCATCGAGGTTGTGAATTCAGGAAATATAGAGTAGTTTGAGAGGAAAGAAAAAGAAATATCTTTCACTCCTGCTAACTTTGGGATGCCCATGCAGGTCTAAATGAAACTCTCCAAGAAAGCTGAGGATTTCAATCTTGGAACCACTTAAAGTCTAGAATTAAAACTCCTGACTCAGCAAATCGTATTGCTGGTCCCAGGCACATCTAAAAAATGTGTATCATGAATGCACAGAGGAGTGTTATTTAGGAAAGCTGTACCTTCATAAAATGCTTATTCTTCCTGTGTATGTTACCTTATTTCATTAGACGCACTGAATGACTCAGAAAGGATAAGAATTATTAGGCTAGAAATGCAAGGACAAAAAAGAATGTTTTAATTTTCAAAACAGAATTTTTGAGTTTACTCCAGCCAATGTCTGTGGAAAGAGAAAGGAGTTTTCTACATTTTGAAAGCTCTCTGTCACAGATGAAGAATGAAACCTGGTCAACAGAGATCATCTAGTTTTAGTTGCAGATATGATGTTGGGCAGTGGCTCTCAAACTTTGGCAGACATCACAATCACCGAGAGGGCACGCTGAAACCCAGCTTCCAGGTCCCTTCCCTAGATGTTCGGATTCAGTGATTGGGGTTAGGGCTGGAGAATTTTCATTCCTAGCAATTTCTCCTATGATGTGGTATTGCTAGTACAGAGTACTCAGAATCATTCATGTAAGAAAAGTCTTCTTGTTCCTGGCACCTGCCTATACAAAATAGAAAACCTTTCAAGGAAAGAAGAACAGAGATCTGGAAGGGTCATAAAAGTGAAAGTGTTACTCAGTCATGTCCAACTCTTTGTGACCCCATGGACTACAGCCTGCCAGGCTCCTCTGTCCATGGCATTCTCCAGGCAAGAATACCGGAGTGGGTAGCTATTCCCTTCTCCTGGAGATCTTCCTGACTCAGGAATGGAACCTGAATCTCTTGAGCTGCAGGAAGATTCTTTACCAGAAGGGACATAACTAGGCTGAAAATGATACACAAGTACCATATAAGAAGATACCAAAGTTCTTCAGCCAAGAAAGCAGAACCTCAACATGCAATCACTTCCACTGTCCCAGGTATGAGTGACAGGGGCAGGCTGAGAATGGACTGGTACTTTACTTCTTTTTACATCCAGCGCGATGCAAAAGCAGTGAAGCAGGAGAGCGAGAGGGACAGGGAGGACTGTGCGCAGACGCACCTGAGATAGATCACAGCTATCTGATCTGGGATCGCTGTGCACGAAACCCAATCCACCCTGTGTGCCTGGAAAAGACGAAACATGTCAAGAAGAAGGGCAGGCAAAGAGTGGTCAACCCAAAGATTCTAGAGATTGGGGGTTAGCAAACACTTTCCTAAAACTGATTTAACAGGGAGACTTCCCTGGCAGTCCAGTGGTTAAGACCCCATGCTGCCCATGCAAGGGGTATGGATTCCATCCCCCCAAAACAAACAAATAAACGATAAAATAAAATTGAGTTAACACTGGTTTATAACATTCAATATTTCAGGTGTACATTATATTTCAACTTCTGTATTCACAGTGTGCTCACCACCAAGGACACGGAAGCCTAGCGTGCTCCAGTTCATGGGGTTGCAAAGAGTCGGACACAACTTCGTGGCTGAACAACAGCAAAAATTCCCTTATTGTGTGTTTACCACCAAAGGTTTAGTTTCCATCAGTCATCATATAGATGACCTCCTTTACCCATATCACCTTCCCCCAACCCTCTTCCCCCTTTGGTAACCACTAATCACCCGCCTTCCCCTTTAGTAACCGTTAATTTGTTCTCTGTATCTAGGTGTTTGTTTTTGCTTTCCGTTTTTGTTGTATTTCACACATGAGTAAAATCACACAGCATTTGTCTTTCTCATCTGAGTCATTTCACTTAAAAAATAACATCCACTAGCTCCATCCACATTGTCACAAATTGCAGAATTTCATCTTTTTTATGGCTCAGTAGTATGCCCTTGTGTGTACATGTATCTATACATATAACACAGCTTCTTTATCTATTCATATGTAGATGGACATTTAGGCTGTTTCTGTATCTTGGCTATCGTAAATAATGATGGAATGAACACAGACACACAGGTGCCTACATTTCTTTGAATTAATGTTTTTGTATTTTTCAAAGAAATGCCTAGAAGTGGAATATCTGGATCATATGGTAGTTCTGCTTTTAATTTTTTTTTAAGAACTGCCACACTATTGTCCATAATGGCTGCACCAAAGAACATAACCAACAGCAGTATATAAGAATTCTCTTTTCTCCACGTCTCTAACATTTGTTCTTGCCTTTTGGAGAACAATCATTATAAAGTTCATGAAGTGATACCTCATTGTGGTTTTGATTTTCACTTCCCTAATCATTTGTGGTACTGAACATCTTCCCACGTGCTACACTGGCCATCTGTATATCCTTTTTGGAAAAATGCCTATTTAGGTCTCAAGCCAATTTTTCAAATAAGTAGTTTGTTTTGTCGTAGTTGAGTTGTGTAAGTTTTTTATATTTTTTAGATATTAACCCCTTATTGGATATGAGTTGCAAATATCTTCTCCCATTTGGTAGATTATCTTTTTCATCTTGCTTTCCCTGGAAAGGCTTTATTTTTTTCTTAATATCTAAAAGATAACTTTACTGGGTAGTACTTTCTTGGCTGATATTTTTTATCATTCAATATTTTGATTATGTCATTCCATTCGCTGTTGGCATGCTGAGTTTCTGCTGAAAAATATGCTGATAGCTTAATGGGGGCTCCTTTGTAGGTTACTGTCTTTCTTTCCTGTTGGCCTTTAATATTCTTTCTTTGTCACTGACTTTTGACAATTTTAATATGTCTTAGAGTTTTTTTTTTTTTTTTCTTGCATTGAGGTAATTAAGGGTCCTCTTAGCTTCATGAACTTGTATAATGCAGTTGCTACCCAAGGTCTGAGAAGTTCTCAGCTATCATTTCTTTAAATAAACTCCCTGCACCCTTCTCCCTCTCCATTATCTTTATGCTGCCTTTCCTAATGGAGTCAAATAGTTCTCATAAAATTTCCTCATTTAAAAAAAAAGCTCAGTCAGCTCTCCTCTTCCACCTATATCATTTTCATATTTGTATCTTCAAGCTCACTAATTCTCTCTTCCATATGATCTTCTCTATTTACAGTGTTTTCTAGGGCATTCTTCATCTCACTTATTTAATTCTTCAGCTCCAAATTTCTGTTTTGTTCTTTTTTAGATTTTCAGTCTTCTTGGCAGAATATCCCTTCTGCTCACTGATTTTATGTTTGCACTCATTGAACTTCCTTTTTGAGTTTTTTTGTAGCTTGTTAAGTTTCTTTGAAACAACTATTTTGAATTCTCTATCAGTTAGACTGCAACATAACATGACTTTTAAGTTTGGTTGTTGGAGAACTTTGGTTATCACTTTGTAATATTGTGTTACTGTAGTTTTTCACGATGCTTGATGAGTTGTTTCTCTGCCAGCATACTTGAAGTAGCAAACATCTTTCTTATTCAGGTAAAGCTTTTTTAAAAAAAGTTTTATTGGAGTACAGTTGCTTTACAATGTTTTGTTAATTTCTACAGTACAGCTAAGTGAATCAACTGTACTTATATATCGTGATTCTGCTCAGTCGCTAAATCATGTCTGACTCTTAGGACCCTACAGACTGTAGCCCACCAGGCCCACTTGTCCGTGGAATTTTCCAGACAAGAATACTGGGGTGGGTTGCCATTTCCTCCTCCAAGGGGTCTTCTCTACTGAAATACTGAACCTGCATCTCCTACATTGGCAGGCGGATTCCTTACCAGCAAGCTACCGGCAAGCCCATAGGTATACATATATCTCTTCTTTTTTGTATTTCCTGCCCAGCTTTCACTTTGATTCTAACAATCCCATAGGTTGATTATTATAACTTTTTTAAATTTTTCAGTAGGTGGCGCTATAGCACAAGATTTTGATTTCTCCTATCTGAGCAGTCTCATAGATTTGAGAACCAGCACCTTACATCCTCTGACGCCTCCTCCAGACATGCTGCCAGAGCCCTCCGCGCTGCTGCTCGTGCCTTTAGGGTCCCCGATGCCTTGCTGTCGCCTCCTGCCAGTGTCGCTGCCCCCGGCATTGCCGCTGGGCTTATTGCGCTAGCACCACAGCAGGGGGAGGGGAGGGTGGGAGGAGCCAGAACCGCAGGTGAGACAAGAGTCTGCCCGCAGTACAGGAGACCCAGGTTCCATACCCGGGTTGGGAAGACCCCCTGGAAGAGGACATGGCAACCGGCTCCAGTATCCTGGCCGAGAGAATCTCACGGACAGAGGAGCCTGGTGGGCCGCAGTGCATGGGGTCGCAGAGTCAGACAGGACTGAGTGATAACGGATGAACACCTTCACTTTCTTCTTCCTTCAGGGTTGCTGGGTTTCTGGGTACCACTGCCTCAAGCAGGGGGCCCAGAGTTATGTGTGTTGCTGCAACTGGAGGAACGGGGGGCGGGGCGGGAGGGGTCACAGGTCCTGCCATCACTGATGCCTGGTTCCTTGAGGTCCCTGAGGCTGCTGAGGCTGGGAAGCTGGAATCGTGGGCCCTGCTGCCTCTGCTGCTACTGGATTCTCTGGGGCTGCAGGCACAGCGAGAGCTGGGGGCCAAAACTGCAGGCACCACTTTAAGCTCTTCTCTTGGCTCTGCCTCCTCCTGGTGTTCGGTCCACCATCTTCAGATACACAAACATGCAGATCTCCCCAGCATCCTGGTGTGAGCGATAGAGAAGCCTTTGCTGAGATGTGTATGCTTTACTATGTGTAGACTGAGAGGAAGAGATACAGAGAGCACAGCCTCTCCTACTGCCATGATGCCGACCTTCCTCTAGGCAAACGTTTTCTGAAAAGGGCCAAATGGTAAATGCCTGAGGTGCTGTGCAATCTTTGTAGAAACTCCTACCCTGTGTTGCTGACAGACATAGATAATGCATACGTGGATTGGTGTGGCTGGATTTTGCCCCACAGCAGCTGGATTTTGTTTGCATGCTGTAGTTTGCCAACCCCTGCTATACACTACGGGGATCTCAAAATTCAGTAGCAAAGGAACCTACTTTCAAGCCTATATAAGCTTTACCATCCTCAAATGACCAGACCTTGGTGGAAAAGAACATAAGATATTTGGGGACAATACAAGGCGTCCTCTCAAGACAATATTAGACAATACCTCTGACCCCAGAGAAATCCAAGAGGACAAACACAACACAGATAATAGAAGCACCTTGCTCTTATTATAGGACATGGGAATTTAGCCCTTCTCTCAGCTCAGAAGGTAAAGAATCAGAAGGTAAAAACCTGGGTTCGATCCCTGTATTGGGAAGATCCCCTGGAGAAGGCAACGGCAACCCACTCCAGTATTCTTGCCTGGAGAATTCCATGGACAGAGGAGCCTGGTGATCTACAGTCCATGGGATTGTTCAGAGTCGGATACAACCGATCAACTTTCACTTCACTCAGCACCAATTTGGGAAGAAAACAGGAGTGCAGATTCGTTCAGAGAAGACACCTTCTTGATATGGAATAGAAACTTCAAATTGACTAAGGACTTAGCCAACTGCAATTGAATTCATCTGAAAGAGACCAATATAAACCAAAGGTGGCTGAAATAAATTTGTTTAGCAAAGTTACTTTCTCCATCAGTGCAGACAGAATGTAGTTACTTACAAATAAAACAGAATACTGTTTTTGTATATCTGAGTGTCATGTGTAAATCCCCACCACATTATAGAAGAAAAAAATTCACTTTTGGTATCCTATAGGTTCACAGGGGACCTCCTAAAATTGGGAGTCAAGATATAAAACACTTCCTCTGAACAAGCGATGTCAAATGTAAAGTTTCCCTTAATTCCTCATATTTACTAGTCTCAGAGCACCTATCAAATTTTATCATGAGCATTCTTTTTACTTGTTTATATTCCTGCCACTGGATCAAATGCCTCAATTGTAAGAACTACTTAAAAGGAGTTATCCAGATCCCCAAAAAAGACTCAAGGCACAGAGTAGGTGTTTGAATTTTATGTTGCATTTATTTAAATTGATTTTACTTGAGTAGAATTAAACGTATTGCTGTGAAACATCCTTATTAACTTGGTCTAGTGGCATATTTTGAGCACAACATTATAGAGAGATTGTTGTGGTTTACCACAAATACTTATATTTATTGTCGATTACCTTAAAAAAGTCAGAAATTGTGTTCAGACATTTCTCTTTCTAGCAGGCTACTGTGAACTTTAATCTGAGTCAGTCTGTTAAATTTCTAGTTTTAGAAATTCTCTTGCATCTCTCCTTCCATCCCACCCCTTGCCTACTCTATCTTTTTCTATCTCATCGCACCATTTTTTAAAAAAATCAGAAAAACACTACACTACAGAGCTGGATTATATAAGTGGCTTTGGCTTCACTAAAGAGTCCCATTAAAAGTTGCTCAGCTTCAAGAATCAGGTTTAAAGAACTACATAAAGTATGGACACAGAATCTGTCAAGTAAGACTTCTTATTGAATACAACTAGCAAGTTTTCAAGAATGGAAAGAAGAGAGAAAGTGAGAAAAAAGGAGCAGTACTGTTGGCCTTCCTTTGCAAACCAATCAATCTTCAAAAGAAAACCAAGAGGCATGCTTCTACAGGGCAGACCCACTGAAATAAGTTCCAAGGCTTATCACCCCTGTAAGAACAGACTGAAAGGACCCAGCTTTAGGAAGCGTTGCTGACAGGTTCAGCGTGCTTTCTGGAGACACAATGACTCGGTGCAGCAGTGACAAAGAGGCAACCACGCTTCAGGCTCATCCTTTCCTTACCCCCAACACTGACAGCAAAGCCAGGAGGGCAACGACAGTGAACTTCTCAGGAATCTTTAATAAACTGAGTTATTCCAGGCAAATGGAAAAAAATCAGGAGAAATAAATGGTACAATCTTTCACCCCACAACTCTTCTGAATCAATCAACAGGGTAACAGAAATAAAATGTGTAAATATAAACTTGTTTTATTTGGAATTACATGCTTTTGTTTAGGATGTTTTCTGAGAGGCCTAAAGATGTTTCAAATGCCTCTTTATTTGGTTTAAAATAAATATGGCTAAACATATGAATTCATTTCCTTAAATTTCTTATTTCCATAGAGTGGAATACACCACTATGCAGTTTTCTAAGAAGCTTTAAGAAAGCAAATGGTTCCCTGAATATATTCTACTTGCTATGTCATCACCTGTTATTTTCTCTATAAGATTAACATTTTCTTTAAATATAGAGGAAAAACATCTCAATTACCTTCACTAAAAGTGTATTTACCTTCCACTTTGTGCCTTGGCCTTGAGGAGGCACTCAATATATATTTGCTGAAAGGGCAATTGGTGAGATAGCATATTTTTTGGATGTGATTCTGGGTTGAAATTTCTTGTTTTTTAAAAAATTGAATGACTTATCTACTGGGAATTCAAATGGTTTCAAAATATAGAACGGCATTGTAGGATCTAAATACAGCTTTTGAGACACTGAAACGCTACCTGGCTTTCTCCTCTCTTCCTATAGGTCAGCTCAGTTCTTATCCCAATTTTCCTTTCATTTCTTCAAATACTTACTGAGCGCCTACTTACTTTATCAGAGGCGTACACTTGGAATAAAAAAAAAAAAAAAGGAAAAATAGCAGCTATTATTTCACCTGCACAAGATTTCTCCCCAACATCACCTAAGATTGTGGTGGAACTACCAATTACAGTCCTCTCTACCCATGGGTCAACAGAATGGTCACATGACCTAGGCTTAGCCTATAGCAACATTCGATTCTCCTCTGCTGGGTTTAGTTAAAGGGTAGAAATGGGGTCAATCAAGGCTAGTCATGTGTCCTCCAGAAACATTTGATAAATGTATTTGGGAGCGAGAGGGGCTCCCTGACTTTGTGACAATGAAAACAGTTCAGTTCAGTCACTCACTTGTGTCCAACTCTTTGCGACCCCATGGACTGAAGCATGCCAGGCTTTCCTATCCATCACTAACTCACAGAGCTTGCTCAAATTCATGTCCATCAAGTCAGTGATGCCATCCAGCCATCTCATCCTCTGTCATCCCCTTCTCCTCCTGCCTTCAATCCCTCCCAGCATCAGCGTCTTTTCCAATGAGTCAGTTCTTCACATCAGGTGGCCAAAGTATGGGAGTTTCAGCTTCAGCGTCAGTCCTTCCAATGAATATTCAGGACTGATTAAAAACCAGGTACATTAAGAGCCACAGACAGCTATCTTTTACACAATGTGTTGAGAACCTATTTATAAATGAAGGAAAACAGAGGAAAGCAGAATAAAGAATGAGAGAGAGGAGGAGAGAAAAGGAGAAGAGGGAAGCAAAGAGGGGTGGGAAGGTGGATGGATAAGTTTGAGAACAAGAATAGACACAGATGATAATAAAATGCACATCATTTCAGGCTTTGGGTCCAGATAAACCAGCAAATCCTGGACTTGCATGTTAAATGAATCAGTGAATTATGGAACAAATTAGCTGAAAAAAATTTTTGAAACTTGCAACTGAGTCATATAGTCTTCAACTTGAAGATGAAGACACAGCTGCACATAGCTAGTTACAGGTACTCTGCCTTGTATTATGAAGATTAAAATGTGATATTCCATAGGAAAATATAAAGAACCTCCGTCAGAAATGGGACAAAAGATGTGGAAGAAAGGCACAGCAGAAAGGACAGAAAGAGCATTCCAAGTGGAGGGATAAATGTGAGCGAAAGGCGTGGGGCAGAGTGTTCATTCAGTGACCCAGTGCTCACTTGCATCTTCTCCTCCTTAGCTATTTTCCAGGTAAGGGCACCCTTGACACAGAGTTGGCAGATGAAATGTGAGCCAAAATTGCTGGGCTGGGTTTCTATTTTATTGAAACCAAAACAAACAAAAAAACAGAAGCTGACATAGTTCTTTAATATTGCTGCTTTCCACTTAACAATGTTCATTGCTTGGAATATGGAAGAAAAGTTGGAGATCCGGCAGCCACATTGTGAATATAAGGTGCAAAGTCAGCATACTAAAGTTGGTGCAGCAGAGAGGCAGAAAGGGCCTGGGTCTCTTGACTCAGTGCTGAGGAGTTACAATAGCCCTTAACTGCCTATCTGCCTCTTGACTTTTCTTATACAAATACAAACAGTTTAAGACTCAGCAATTACAGGCTGTGTTACATGAATCATTCTTAACTAATATAGGGATGTTAGAAATAACAGAACATACATGAGAAAAAATCAGAACTGATATCCAGCAGCTAAACAAAACACTTATAGGATGTACAAATGTATGTTCTGAATAGATGATATACCATGATGAACCTGTTGTTAAATAATTTGAGAATCACCACTCAGAAGAACAAAATTTAGTTAACTGAGGGGTATGAAGCAGTGAGAATTCAATTTGGAAACTTCACCTGGAATAGATTGTGGAGAATGTGAACTATAACTCTAAAGAGGACAATTTCATTTAGTAAAGAAAATATACAATTACATACATATGTAAGTGAGACATGCTATATAAAGAGTAAATTAAGTGCAATATTGAGAACAATTCTTAGAAATTCTCTATAGTTAGGATGTAAACCAGAAGGAACATCACAACTAACAGTTTGATTTTGTGACCTCCCAGTACCTCAATTCACTGCCTGAAAGTTTATTTTAAAACTTTAGAGTATTTGGGCTATAAAAGTCATAGTCTGGAATCAGTTATTAAATCATTGAAAACACCTGGCTCCTCATAGAAGTTATTTGCTTGCATGGGCTAATTTACATATGCGAGTGAGATAAAATGAAGCTCAAGTTTTTCTCAAAATAACCTTCAGAATAGAAAAATGCCTTACATGAAACAATTTTAAATGTAATTACACAAAATGGCAGTTATGATATTAAGCATAAAATTAAAGAAAACTGGAAACTAGAAGGCACATTTTAATAAGATGGATACTGTCTGAATTTTAGGTTATACAACTTGGTTTGATTTAGAATTTTTTAGATTTTCTTATTCCTAATTATCTGCTAACATCATAAACTGGACACTTAAGCTTTCTTTTCCTCTTTGCAGTGAATAGTTAGTTGAATGACTATCCCAGCTATCCTGAGATGCAGATCCTTTTTGTTTCAATGATTTGAATCATTATTGAAAATGAACACTGCTAACAAGCCTAAGTGCAGGTGGGCAGGATTCATGAAGCTGGCTTCCCTGATGTATTATTGAATTTGCAAACACTCCATGGGGCACTAATGCTCCATCCTGGAATTTCTCTAAGTGTAAAGTCTGCTTTCAGAATAAATCATTTGTGTACAAGCTGACCAGCATAACACCCTGATGAATGAGAGCAAAGATCAACTTTCCCTTCCTCATTCCTTTCAAGTTGAAAAATCAATGGAAGATGGCCTTTCTGATCTGATTTTTCTGACATATATACAATAACTTTCCTTATTGCTAACTTGAAACAGAAAGAGGGAAACACTAACTCAAAATACTTGTGCAAATTTTCAAGCAAAAATTAGCAATCTTTTTAGACAGAAATATTTTGGCTCATTAAAAACATTACTCTATAAAGATCTGTTCTCTTATAATTTGTTGTTGGAAAATACATGCTACCTAGATTTTATTGATCATGATTTATGTTTAAATATTCCCTTTCTGGATCCTTATGGAAATGAGCTGATTTTCTAATTCATAAAGCTTTAAGACAGCACAGGAAGTCTGTGTATCTCTTCATAGATTTCTTTCTTTTTTTCACAAAGACTGAGAGACACAGTCTTTGTGGAAGACGTTTCATTTTATTGACTGCAGCTTTATAATATTATTATTGCTATCATTAACTTACTACAGATTTCCAAAAGAACTCTGATTAAGAATATATTGCTGTGCTGTAAGAATCTACCCAAACTGAAAACCCAGTGGAAAACAGGTGTCCTACTTTTACATATCACCATGGGACAGAAAGGAAACCCAAGGACAGAAACAAGCAAAAGTAAACACAAAAATTTCTGCAGAAATAATTATGGCAAGGGAGACACAATACTATCATTTATTAATAAGTTATCAGTGATATATCTTTGTTTTCTTCTGTTTTCAAAATGGCATTCAAAATGACTTAATCATAATTTTATTTTTTTTCTACATATGTTAAAGATTATACACATGTTTCAAATTAAGAAAATGACATAAATTCCAAATATCTATATTCTCTTATTTTAATGTCATGATTATCCACTCTATATTTTTTTGAGATTCACTGTAAGTTACCCACTTAATAACATATTTTTATTTAGACATCTGAAGCTGAACCTAGTTCTAGGGTTTATTTTTATTTTATTGATTTTGTTATCAAGGTTTGATCTACCATAAATGCTGTTATTTTTTTCAGTATTTGAAGGTGTACTTAACCTACAGACCAAGTCCCAAGGCAATTTCTAAACATTAAACTTCCCTTTTAAATAAAATATTCCTCTTAGAAAATAAATTCTTAGAGGAAACATTTTAATATTAAGAAAGAACACTGTCAATATTTAAGTTCCGTAACAGAAGTGTGTGGTTAATATAAATAAATTTATAAAAATTAAACAGATAAACCAAATCTTCAGGATTATGTTACAGGAAAAATATATTTGTGCATATATATTCTACATATAGTTTTAGATATAAAAGTATCTGTTTTTAAGAGAATGTATGCATTGATGGGGACTTAAAAATACACAAAATTTTACAAAAACAAAATACTAAGAAATAAACCATAACATTCTCAGAATATAAAAATTAATTTAACTGAAATGCATATAACTCATATCAAAATTAGGGTAATCTGTAAATCTGATGAGTGTATTAAATTGTGCAAAACAAGCTATTCCACTTTTTAGCCTCAAATCCTCAGGATCCAGGAAAGGTATTCTATCACAGCCCAGCACTGTTCAAGCATCCAATACCCTTATTTCATTCCCTTGAGATTTTGTAATCTTGTTCCTCTCTTCTCTGCCTTCAACCACCCACAAATCCTGGACTCCAGGCCCCACTGCAAGTTTTAAGTCAGGTGAATAGAACCACCTTTAACAAGACAGTTTAGGGAAGATATTCTGGAGTAGGAAATGGCAACCCACTCTACTGCTCTTTCCTAGAAAATTCCATGGACAGAGAAGCCTGGCTAGCTACAGTCCTTGGGGTCACAAAGAGTTGGACATGACGGAGCACACATGCCCTTAAATCTTGAAGAAATCAGTATATTCTTCGATCCTGCTTTACAATCTCACTGAGTATACTTTCAGGCCCTCTCCCTCCCTCAGGGAAGTTGCCTTCTACAGTGGAGAGGAGTCTGCAGTGAGGGGGGACGCATACTCTAATTAGGTTTCCCCTTGGAAAGCATTTTTAATCAGGAAAAACCAGTCTCACTCAATATTTCTTTCTTAACGCAGTGCAGCAGCAATGGAAAGGGAAAAGAGACAAGAAGAAAACAAAAAATATCATGAATGCTGTATTTGGAGTCAAGCCTGAAAGTCACTTTAAGGTTTCTGAATACACATTAAGGAAAACAGATTTAGAGATATCTAACGTTCATACTCAAAAAATGTTTTTCTATTGTAAAATCTTTAAAGGTACATAAGAGCTATTAAAATTAAGTCCTGCATTTTAATGTGCTATATATTCAATCAGGAAAGACCAAAGTTTTTAATCCACTGGTACTCTGTAGCTAACATGTTTGCTTTATAAATTTGGATTTAATAATACTGTTGACACTAATGTTATTTGCACGAACTCTAGAAAGATTCTGTAATCTAAAATTTTAAATGTCTTATTCTCCAATTGGAGTTTTATTGTTTCTAACACTAAGTACTTTGGATATTTAAGGGTAAAAATAAAGTTCACTGATTTTTTTTTCCCTTTTCAGAAACAATCTCTGTTTTCCATTCTGAACAATGACCTTACTACCACATGTCAATTCAGATTGATTCGTTGTGAGCCAAGATCATGTCGATCAAACCATCAAGGCCTCATGTTTGTAAAAACTTCACCCCTTTCAGCTTGAGGTTCATAAAAAATTAAAAAGGAAAAGTAAACATTTTATATACAGGAAAGTACATCTGCATCCCCACAGCCAAGGTCTATGTAACTCCTCAAAGCTGGACACAACTTACAATGTTCCTCTTAAGAGAACATCTTTGATAAAAAGGATAGCATGTAATATATAAATAATATTTTTCAAAATACTTCATATGTGAAATTAAACAAAATTATGTTTTAAATTCACTGTCAGTGGTTTCCGGAAATTAGAAAAAAACTTTTAAGATCTTTGCTTTTTAAGAATGTAACTGTTAGTAACACAGTGCTTTATATATATTGAGAGTCCAATACATACTTGCTAGTTGATTGGCTGGTTAGTTGGCTGGTTGGTTGACTGAATATTTATATAGATAGATAAATAGGGATGCATGAATGGATGGATGGATGGAAAGAAGGAGGGTGGGAGGGAAAAATGGAGGAAGACACAAAGGAAGGAAAGAAGACGGAAGGAAGGGAGACTCTAATAATGAACATAATATTAATATATAAAATAGATGCACCTAGAGCAAATATGAATTAAAAGGATGTGATATTCTTCATGAAATTCTTAGAAATCTTTGAAGCACAGTTTGAAAACTACTCACCTAGAAAGCTTTTAAAGTAATGAATACTGTAGGTTAAATAATAATCTGTAAAAAATAAGAATAGCCTCCTAAAGTAAATAAAAAGTCAAATATTAAACAGATGATTATCATTTGTTAATCAACTCTGGTTAGTAATTATTGAGATCTTCAGTTGATACAAAATGAGAATATAGATTCATTTTTACATAATAAGTAATAGCTGTTGAATGTTGGACAAGTTTCTTAAACTACCTCTCAATATTTTGTTTATAAAATGGGAATAACAGCCCATAGGGTGACTGTAAAAATTAGAGTTCATACATGCAATGTGTTTTCCACAGTGACTAGCTCCTATTAAGCACTCAATAAATAGTATCTATTAGAAAAAAAATCAACCCTTACAACTTTGAATGCTTCTAAGGGCATAGTATGTACCACGCACAGTTCTTAGTAAACTGCATCAACAAATTTAACTTACCTATTCTATATATCTTGGTTTTAACTTATCACAATTTACACAATTTTTACAACAATTTTGTTGACTTCTCCTAGTACTTGGAGACACTATGTTTCTTGTAAAGTAGATGACAAAGTATAAGTTATTATCCTTAAGGATTCACAGTATAAAGAAAACCTATTTGCTAAGAACATTAAGTATTTTCACACTGAGAGCTTCAAACTGAGTAGAAAAAGTCTATTTCACAAAATAGGAATAAAAGCAGTATCCCTATGTTATAAAACAGGGTCCTGAGGCACCGAGAGTTTAGACAAGCTACCGAAGATCATAGAACATTCAAAATTTGAGGATTTACTTTCATTGATGGTACATTAATTTAAAAAAAATGTTATGCCATTCAAATATTACTTTTTTGTTCCCTTCATTCTTTCTTTCTCTCCCTTCTTTCCTCTCTCTTCCTTTTAAAAAAAAATAACTTGTCAAAAGATAGGGTTATAATCATATTTGGCATCCTGAGTCTCTCCTCATATTAAAGCCCTCCTGGTTTGTCCGGGATGAAGTGAAATGATGAAACCATTAGAAGATCTAAGGAGGAAGACAGAGCCCAAAGGTGAGACTTTTCCTCCCACTTTCAGACACATCTGATACTCTCACTAATATATGAGCTATTCATCTCAACGGAGGAGGAATAAAACTCATAGGTATTCAACTCATAGTTGCTGTTTTTTTAGTAGAAGTACTTAATGCAGAGAGAAAGCAAAGTGTTAATGCAATTTTCCTTTCAGTGGAGTTTGACTTAAGTGAAGACAGGGGATGAGCAGAATACTGTCAGAGGACCAGAGCTAGAGGAGAAAATGAAGAATCTTTCATTCCTTTTCACACCCAAGTATTACAGTTTTCCTTCACTGTGCTGCTCAGGGAATACTCTTTTCTCTCAGCGCATACCTCGTCTTCACAGCCTCTCTGACGTGCAGCCCCACTCTTAGGAAGAGCCATCCTATTTCACTAACCCGTCCATCAAGCCATTCCCATCCTACCATGTTCAGTCTACTTCCTGCTTGAAGTCTTTGTAGGTCTGGTACACATGAGGATAGCCCACTGCCAGGCATGTCACATGACTTCTCCTTACTGCTTCCACCAGTGCACTCACATTCATTAAAAAGACAAAATAAAAGCTGAATGCTTTCTGTAGTAAACACTGGGTTCTGAAGATTTTTTTTGTTTGTTTTAGAGAAAAATGTGTATATTTTATTTTTTTCCATTTATTTTTATTAGTTGGAGGCTAATTACTTTACAATACTGTAGTGATTTTTGTCATACAGATTTTTGGACTATGTGGGAAAAGGCGAGGGTGGGATGTTTCGCGAGAACAGCATTAAAACATGTATATTATCTAGGGTGAAACAGATCATCAGCCCAGGTTGGATGTATGAGAAAAATCTGTACATTTTATTAGCGCTACAAAGTCCTCTCTCATTTCCTTATTACAAAAGCCAATGAGTTTGGAGTTTTGTCCAAATGTTAAACATAGAAACGCCAGTATGACCCAGAAATTCCATTCCTGAGTATATATCCAAAAGAGTTAAAAGTAAGATGTTCACATTTAAAAAAAAGAAAAAAAAAATACACGAATGACACTGATTCAAGGTTTCTGAGTCTCTTCTTCAGTCTTATTCATATGCTTTGTTCAAGCCCTGAGCACTGGTTGCCTAGAGCTTATGGTCTTTAGATGAAAGCAATATCCTTACCACTGTTATCGTCACAAATACAATCCTCCCAAAGTGTGAATCTGCATGTTTTGTCAAAAATTGATAAATAACCTATAGATACCCTCTTTACCCGGTAAGGTGGCATGTGAATTTCTAAGGATGTCATGTAAGGGACTTTGTGATATTGACTCCATGGATTTAACTAGAACCCTCTCCTGACTCACCAAAACACATTCTTTGTGGGCCACGTGGAGCTGCTCCCCAACCCACCTTCACCTCTGCACCAGCCTGGAACTCCCTTCCTTCTTCCCTCCTGGGTGAACACATCCTTCCAGACCCTAAAAGTACTCCTCAGTAATGCCATGCACCCATCGCACCTTCCACTCTGCTTCACAATCACCACAGTGAATATAATGACTGCATGGTTGTGATTTTCACAGCTCGGAGTTCCATGGGGGCAGTCAACATTTTAACTTATTTTCACATCTCTTACTAGGGGCTTGGCACATAATGGTCCTCAAAGGTCCAGAGTACTTTTCCTGGTTTCTATGGAAATATCAGAATACCTATTAATCGTTAGCTATTTCTGTTAAGAGCTCAAAAGGCAGGACCCAATTTTGCAGAAACTTTAATGGTACTCTAATTGTGTTCGTGGTGGTTTATCACATTGCGAATATATTATTCTTTGTGGTACATTATTGATGTGAACAACCCAAATCCCTGGCAGTTATGCTTATGGAGATCCAACCAGCCCATCCTAAAGGAAATCAGTCCCGAATATACATTGAAGGGACTGATGCTGAAGTTGAAGCTCCAGTACTTTGGCCACCGATGTGAAGAACTGACTCACTGGGAAATGTTGGTAAAGACTGAGGGTGGGAGGAGAAGGGGACGACAGAAGATGAGATGGTTGGATGGATGGCATCACTGACTCGATGGACATGAGTTTGAGTAAGTTCTGGGAGTTCATGATGGATAAGGAAGCCTGGCATGCTTCAGTCCATGGGGTTACAAAGAATCAGACATGACTGAGTGACTGAACTGAACTGACTGATCCTCAAGGTGATTACTTTATATGCCATCAGAGATATCATCTCTTGCCATATTAGTGAGGAAGTGAGAGGTGTAGTAGGAAAGTATATCCTCTGGAATTAAAAATGACTGGGAGAAATCTGATTTTAATTAACCTCCAAAAGCTTGAGTTTCTCAATTCATAAAACAGGGACAAAACTACCCACCCACATCACAGGGCCTTTCCTAGGACTAGGGGGAGGTAAAATATGTAAAGCACTTTGGAGACAGATTGTCTCATTCAGAGCAAATACTTGAACTCTTTCTCTCATCTTTGCCTTGATAATGATTTCAAAATCACCATGATAAGCTTATTTTGATATTCCACTTGCCTTACCAATTCAAATTCACATGAAAATCAGACTCCCACCCTGATGACAATGAGAATACCAGATTTCTAAATCATTGCAGATTTCTAAGTCAAGATTAACTCAAATCAAGGAAAAAAGCAAATAATGATCACAACTTGTTATCTAATAATGTTACTTATTTTAAAATGCAAAAGAAAAAAAATAAAATGCAATAAAAGCATAGAGTTCAAAATCAAGGTATCTGACTTTCAAACTTTTCCATTTTAAAGGGGCCATGGGAACACAATGTAACCTTGATGGAAGAAGAACCAAATTTCCAGACTGAGAGACTGAGGTAGATGTTAATTTTAAATATTTCCAAATAACATTACTCATTGCAAAATACTGGTTTAATAAAATTTTATATCAAGTTCACTTAGAATAAAATTTTCAGTTTAACTTGTAACACTTTTAAAAATTTTCTGAAAGTTTTTTGCTTTGTTTTAAACATGCATGCCCCATAGACTGTGAAGCTGTCTTCCTATTTTCTACATTTATGAGATGATTATTTCACTAAGGAGATTTCAAAGAGAAACACTAGTGGCTGCATTTCCTGAGTCTTTAAGCCCTGGACTGGGAGGTATGGGAAGTGGCTGGAGAGCTTTGCACTGAAGAAGGAGCGTTTCCAGGCAACCCTGCACAGTTGAACAGCCACCGGCAACTGAAACAATGGCTAAAGCTGGCAGGGCTCCATTAAAGGGGAGTCCACAGAAATACACTGAGTGTGTGTGTGTGTGTGTGTGTGTGTGTGTGTGTGTGGAAGGGGGGGGGTTACCCTTTCTTTAAAGAAATCATACAGCTTAAATATGAGCTAGAGTAAATAATAAAGACAGAAATATTGGAGAAACCAATCTAGGAAAAACCAGTATATGCTCCATGTTCTTTGAATGGTTTTCAGTGCCTTGGACACTACTTCAGGAATGTTGACCTATCTGCCTGAGTGAAGGATTCACCTCTTTCTTAGCCGTCCATTCATACTGTGAAGACAGCCTGTTATATTATGTTTTATGATGGACCAATATCTAAGTAGGCGATCCAATCTGGTACCAGTGGTAACCTCAACTTTAGCGTGAAATGGAAACACAAAAATTAAAGCTGATGATGCTTAAATGTTATCATATCATAGGATATTTGGCTGGGATGGAGAGGGCGTGGTAGAGGAGACATAAAGAGCCTTTCTCTAATCTTTAGGAGAATCACCTATCTCAGAAATCCAACCGTCTAGAAGTTTTGAATATATCTTCTTATGCTAGCTTCTGTTCTAACACAGATTAACTCATGTCTATTTCATTCAATGATCTCAAGTTGCTGAATGCCATTCCAGAATAAAGCGTCCATTAACACAAAGAATGAATAGTGAAGAATCATAAAATTTTGTAATCATTTAGCTGGATTCCTATTTAACAGTATCATTTACAGCATGACCTAATCTGTGTATTTTAAACATAAATAGACTTCTCATAATGCTAGTTCCTAAAAAGCCTCACTCCTATCAGTCAAATATGTACACTGCATTTATATCTTAATTAATAGTGGAAAGTCACAATAATTGTCCTAATAAAAGTAAACTGTTATCTCTTTCAGTAGATATTTAAGGGAGATTCTGAGTTTTAAAACAATCAGAGATATATAAAAGAAAACATCAAATCATTCACTTCTTTGAATATTTACAGGTGGCAGTGAGTCTGAAAGGATCACCTGGGATAATAGAAACAATCTGAAGTTTAGACTTCACTAAGTATCATGGAATATACTATCTTCTTAGAGCTGATGTGTATTAGAAGACTGTATTTATGTTTTAATTCAAAGATTTCACTCCAAATGTGCTTCGTACAAAGACCACCTGAATTTGTTAGACACAGCAGCAATTAGAACACAAGGTATCTTAAGAAAATGCCTTTTAAAAAAATGTCATCTGTCATGAACACACACCATGCAGCCAAAAACAACAGCAGCAATTTTTGGAGAGATTTCTACAAAAGGAAATGTGAGTAGTAATTAAACACGTCACTTAAATGAAATAAAACTAGCCTTCTGTCAAGATCTAACAAATTCCAAAAACCCTCAAAGGCACAAATTACCCCATTCAATAGCTTCATAGTAGAAGAAATCTATAGAAGCAGGATCAATTTACAGGCCATGGCCAAAGCTTTATCTGTTTACTAGCAGAGGTGTTAGCCAGTATGATTTAATATTCATTCAGCCGGAAGAATGCGTTACACATTGAAGCTATGTGCAATGCTGATAATTACACACCTGTTGCCATGGCAATTTTGGAAGCTGCCGTGGATATAATTAAAATTCCAAACCAATAAAATCACCTTACCAAAATTTGATAACTTTAATCAACTCAAAAATTAGGAAAATGTCCTTCCTATCATTTTAAACAATAACTGACAAATGAGAAAAGAAAGGACACATAAGATGCTATTCTTTCTTGCTCTTGTGATTCTCTCCTCTTTCACACACACACACACACACACACACACACACACACACACTACACGTGCAATTTTTTTCAAAGTTTTTTCTTTTGAAATCCTGACAGCAATTGTCTTAAGTCTATTATCATATTTCAGCAGATGGTGACAATATATAATTAGATTTGGTAGGCTTTGCTCACCAAGATCAATTTCTATAGTTTCCTCTACCATTTAACCATTTAGATTGTTTGCAAACCCTACTTAATAAAGAGTAAAGACATTTATAGCATGCTGTGCTCATTCATGCAAAAGTATCCCCATTTTTTTAAAGCCATTCAAGGTACCTCCATGAGCCCTTCCAAGTACATGCCAGAAAGAAAAGGTTTATGTGCTTTTGTTTAAAACAGTCACCAAACCAAAACTTGGGGATAAGTTTCATGCCCTTAAATGTGTGCATGGCGATTGCACAGTTGGATGAGAATTTGGTGCCCTTGGTCATCCAATCAGTTCAGGACCCACATTAGGACTGTCAAGTTGTGTCAGGACTTTGAGCACTCACTGGAGTGCCTTTAATCCTCCAAGGTTTTCTCAAATGTCACAGCCATCTGGAAGAAAAGGAGCTTCCCCACCGGGCTCCACTGACCACAAATTACTTTCTAAAGAGAAAGACAACAATAGAAAGCAGTTAATAAATATTTGATTTTTTTTTCCAGAAAGGGAAGGTAAAACACTACCTTTTCATCTTAATTTAGCATTAAATGCTTTTGCACAATATACAAAAATGAGAAAACAATGCTTGCCTGGTATATCATTTGAAGACAAATGCAAAAGTTCATTACAAGATTAAAGAAACATTTGAGAGGATATTTGAGTCGCTGCTAATGTAGTGTTCACTTTTCTTTGCAGTCTCTGCTAGTTTTCGAAGAACTAACCATTTTGTCCCAGGCAAGGAACAGGGTCACTGTGAAGTTACCCAAAGTACACATTATTCTGTGGTCCCATCCACTTCCGAAGTTGAATGTGTAGAGTTACCAAAATTTTAGTAACTTGAGTTTAGAATAAACTAAAGTTCAGTGCAGTGTTCCTTCAGAATCCCCACTGCAAACTCTAAAAAGAAATCTGGTTTTAGTTTCCTCATTGGAGGATATGACTGTAATCCTCTTCTCTAAGGAAAGTTACTTCCTTGTCTGGCACAAGAATGACTGGGAAACCAGCTGCACTCTCTTGTAAGGGACACTATTTGCAGCTGCATTCAGGCCATAAGGTTCTGATGGGCTTACCTGAGCTGCTCTCCCAATGCAAGGGAAAAAAGTCAATAATAAAGGTTTGTGAGATATTTTGTATACAATGTAATAAATGATGCAAGTGCCTACTCTCAGTAAAAATGCTTTTTGTTATTATTAAATGTTGTGCATTATTTGCATGGGGTCTTGCCTTTGTAGTTATGCAATCTGTAAAAAAAAAAAAATACAGTATACCTGGATAGAGTTGAAAGTCTTATTAAGCTTAGAGAACCCTCATTTGGTGGCTCAGTCGGTAAAGAATCTGCCTGCAATGCGGGAGACACAGGTTCAATCCCTGGGTTGGGAAGATCCCCTGGAAAAGGCAACAGCAACACACTCCAGTATTTTTGCCTGGAGAATTCCTTGGATAGAGGACCCTGGTGGGCTATATTCCATAGGGTCCCAAAGAGTCTGACATGACTGAGCGACTAACAATTATCACATGCTTAATTTCATCATCATTATACTTGTTTTTATTTTTTTAATGTCTATTGAAATTATCATCCTTAAGTTCAAAATAAAATACTCAAGTTACACATTAATTCTACAATTTCATAATGCTTTAAAATAAAGGTTTGTTTTTTTCCTATAAAGTTAAAACTTTAATTTTCACAAAAGCCTAAAGTTTTACCTTTGCCAGGTGTTAATTCTCTGTCAGAAGGCATATAATTTTACACCTGCTACAAACGCACCTCAAATCTGTGCCAAGAGAAATCTATTTTTCCTACTACAACACCTCTAGTTAAAAATAGGCTCTAATTTAGAACAAAGGCAAGATGAGATATACTCTGAGAACTTATCTGATGTGTCTCCCTGGTCCACTTCTACATTCAAAAGATATCTCCTAATTATACAACATCAGTTTTCACAAAAGTATTTACAACATACTTTTTTATATTACTGTAAATTTATTTATGGAATAAAATATTTCTTGAAAGGCTGATAGTCTACTATGAAATTAATATGCTTGGAGAATTAGTAAATTTGAAGATCCAAATTAACTTTTCCTTTCCAGCAGTCAAGATAGTAATGTTTACACAATCTAAGTCCAAAATCTCTAGCCTTAGTGATTAATATTTAATATGCATTAACAAAGTGTTCTATTTTTTAGCTCATATTAATCTGGATAAAAAAAAAAACCTTAACTCCTAATAATAAACACCAGACATATACAAAATGTCAGTTAAAACATGGGCATAAAATATAAGAAGGAATAGGAGGTGAGAAATAGCTTCTATTCTGCACAAGCAGCAAGACTGACAGGATCAGCCAACCATGAGTAGAGTTTGCACTGAGCTATGGTGATGATTTGAAGTTCAGTAAGTGACATGTTAAGTATTGCTATCACACAGTCGTTCACTCAATCATTGGAATGCTAAGAGAAAAATGACTGTACAAAAGAAAAATCACATACACAGAGGCATACAGCAATGACATTTTGCCAGGCTAGAGCAAGAGTCTATTCAACAAGCAACAGATGCACTGTCATTCTTGATCTATAAAAGACATTCGAATATCTGCATGATAAAAAAACACAAATGAAACCCAAGAATGTAACTGTCACATGCCAATCATGAATAAATAAATGCTGAGACAAGAGCTAAGAGGAGCTATTAAAGGTCCCTATTGGGAAGAAATCATCACAGCACAAAACTGTATTATAATTTAGGGAACTCTGTTGATACTTGGGCTCACAAACAAACTCCACTGCCTGGGAAAAAGTATTGTTCAACACCTCATTCAAGCGTGACTGTTTATATGACGTGATAAGGACACGCAGACGCTCATTACTAACATATTTTCTAAAATATCGTAGAGTAAAAAAAATCATGTCATGTCTGCTTAGTCACTTAGTCGTGTTCGACTCTGTAGTTCTTTGGACTGTAGCCCACCAGGACCCTCTTCCATGGGATTTCCCAAGCAAGAATACTGGAATGGGTTGCCACGTCCTCCTCCAAGGGATCCTCCCAGACCAGGGATCAAACCTGCGTCTACCATGTCTCCTGCATTGCAGGTGGGTTCTTTACCTGGCTGAGCCATTGGGGAATCATGGCAAAGCCACGTTTATGTCATTTGAGAAACAAACTACAACAAACCTCAAAACATAAACATGTACAAGAATGTTGAGTTTCAAAGTCTATTGCTATAAACAGTAACAATGTTGGACTACTATCCAAATATTCATTTGCATTATTAAAAGATATTAAAAGTAGAACCTATACAAAATACTAAACTATACTTCAAAACGTAAAAGGAAAGAAAAAATAAGCAGTCTAACATTATGTTGTTTTTACAAATAAAAGCTGAAGTTATTTGTATACTCAAAGAGAAAATGCAGTGTTTCTGTAGAAACAATAACTATTAGTAGCATTTGCTTTTTAATTTAAAAATCAAATATTCACATAACAGTGATGTATCTAATGTTTTCCATATATTTTGCTTTCTGGACTATGGGGAGAAATTGAAACAGTATTCTGCACAATCAGTAGAAGTGACAGTTTCATGAGATGAGGAGCAACATTATAAGATGAGCTCCAGTGATGTAATGATGATAGAAGGATGAACCATTGTATCTCATACATGAACTAGGGACATATAAAGATTACTGACTCTAGCCCTTTGCTATCCACTTGAAACTATTACAACACTGTTAATCAGTTATACTCCAATATACAACATAAAATTAAAAAAATAAATAAAGGTTACCAATTCCAGCAAAATGAAACTTGCACATGCTTTGTGAAATCTACTGATTCCAGATTATATTTTAAGTTATTTAAAAAATCGGTTTAGAAGATACTGACCTACCCTGTTAAAACAACAAACGATCTAGGAGAAAAGCATAATCTATGAGAAAATACTCTATCAACTACTCTAAGAAAAATAATCAAGATCAGAAGCAGTCCTACTCATTCCTTATTAATTAAGCCATGTTACAGACATGGTTAAGCTGAAAGGAATAAAGTCTAAAACTTCAGAGGGTTCGCAACCTGAATGAAAAATACATGATGCCCACCTCCCAGTCATTTAAGCCATATCTAAATAATTCCAAACTTAGAAAACAAAAGCATTACTATTGGTGCAGTTTAAATACGAATGCAAGATAAAATGCAAATACTGTGATGATCTACTCTGTGGAGGACATCAGTTAGATTCAGGACTCTCATGAGATAAAAAATAATACAGTTTAGGATGAAGCTGCGTGGCAGCTGAGGAGGCATACGTTATTCTACTCTTAAAGAGACGGGAGAGGTGTGTCCCACCATCTTGGAGCTACTCAGTTGAAAATGCAGAAGGAATTGGATCTCTATGCTGAGACTGTCCACCAGTTCAGAACTCTTATCTAAACAGCCCAGTCAACATTTGATTCTCCATTTCTACACAGATGTCTAATCTCCTTTCAAAGATGTCTCATTTCTTTTCAAAGGTGAAATTTCTAAGGTCATGGTTCCCAAACTGTGCACCAAAGCAACTAAGGGAATTCGTAGCCCCTGTCATATCTTACACCTAGAGAAACACTGTGATACTTAACATATCTGGAGATTATATCAAGAATTAGCTTATAGTAGTTCACAGTTCAAGAAGTATGTGTTCATACTCTTGATACATTCCTTTTGATGACATCATATTTTTATAAAGCTGGGATTTAGAAGTTGCTATTTTGGTAAAGAATCTGCCTGCAGTGCAAAAGACCAGGGTTCAATCCCTGGGTCAGGAAGACCCCCTGGGGAATGAAATGGCAACCCACTCCACCCGCTGCCTGGAGAGTTCCATGTACAGAGGAGCCTAGCGGGCTACAGTCCATGGGGTCGCAAAGAGACCGACATGACTGAGCAACTAACACTTTCACTTTTTTTAGAAAAAAAGCAATTATTGCACAAAAATCAATGTAGAATAGAAAGTGAGGGTGGCAGTATCCAATCTGAATCTGAGGTCAAGAAACTGTATGGAACCCAACAGGTACACATGTCCCCTTAGAAAGGTACTGTGGTTAGTTAAGAATGGAACAAACTGTCATTTGATAAAAAAATATATATATGTATATATACATATATACTATTTTATCAAACAGCTACTTAATGGTTAGGACACAAATCTTATTAAGTTGTTTAGACTTAACTACTTAATCAACAAAACTCTAGTAAGTTGCTAGAACATAAATCTTTATTAAGTTATTAGGATCTAACTACCAAATAAATGAACCGTCAGGTATTTCTTTTGAACTCGAGCTTCAGGAATAAATTCCTAAGAAATTAAGAACATTTGGAAACCTCTGGTAGACATTCACTCACCAAATACAGGAGAAATCTAACTACCTTTTCAGTTTCCCTGTTTGCTCAGCTGGTAAGGAACCTGCCTGCAATGCAGGAGACACTGGTTCGATTTCTGGATTGGGAAGATCCCCTGGAGAAGGGAACGGCTACCCACCCCAGTATTCTGGCCTGGAGAATTCCACGGAGAGAGGAGCCTGGCAGGTACAGTCCATGGGGACACGACTGAGCGACTTTCACTTCACTTACATATCCTGATCTTTCCTTGGGAATGACACACTTTTCCCATTATCAGTCCAAGCGCTTCACATGCAATTGACTCTACTATTGATTTCAGGAATGGACAAACTCCAGCCAGGCTAATTGGAACATCAGAATCCTCCTGCCTCACTGATAAGTTCAGAAGCAGATGTATGGCTTAAGTGGAGCCAGGGCAACACCATGGGACTTCCCACTGAGCCTGCTGGAAAACAGGCAAGTAATTCATTTCTACCAAACGTGAACCAAGGAGGATGAGCTCCCAGAGCTGCAGGAGGAAGCTCTGTGAGGCCAGAAAGTAAAACCAACATCGAGAGAGTTGAAGATGGAGAGGCAGGCCAACCGTCTCGTACTGACAGAACTGGAACATCTATATTGCAATCACCTGGGACCACATGTTGCGTACTATGTACCATTACCTTATCCTTCCAGTATCCAGCACAGCAGATGTCATTTAGAACCTTGCTACCCACAATACTATGAACTAGAAACAGTGACACCATCTGGAAGCTTCTAAGCAATGCAGAATCTTGGGTCTCATCTAAACTTAATGTATGAAAACCTGAATCTTAACAGGTGATTTGATGCACATTGAAGTTTAAGACCTTGTGAATTAGGGGAAAAAAAATTAAAAGTGTAAACGAGTAAATAAAAGTCAACACTGTCATGATTTTACTGCAAGACTTCAATTTTCCTGATTGGATTACACCAACAACATCTTAACTCTTTTCCTTCAGAGACCTATGCTCACTCAAATCCACTGTACATATTAAAACAGCAATATTTTTTCCCCTAAAACACAAATCTGTTCATGAAATGCTACGGTTTGAAATCTGTCAATGGCTCTCCAACGGCTTAGAGAATCAAGTAAAACAGTATAAGAACACCTCACTACAAATATACAACTATCTACAGATTCATTTCTCTTCATTCATCCTCTGCGTTTGTGGCATCTGCCTTCTACGAACTTGCAGTGACATACTCTGCCATCTCTGTCTCTTGAGAAGTCCTCCACCCCCAACTTTGCTCGCTTAATTCTCTAATGTTCTATTTAGTTGCCTTACTTGTCCTTTAAAAAAAAAAAAAAAAGTTTAGCAAAATAGTAAACAACATGTGCTTTGAGTTAACCTGATGCTTTTTATGCAGACAGTCCATAAAAGTCATAACCTTTAAGAGCTCGAGATACATCTGCTACTCAAATTTGAATGAACTGACGGGCATTTCACATTTTGACTGATTTTTGGTGAAATGTTCATACCTATAACCTAGTGTCCAAAACAAAATACCACATTACAAAATAAGGCAAAGAACTCATTCTTCATAAATATGCACTAAAATATCTGACAAAGTTAACTGCATAGCTAGAATAGTATATGCTATCATGAAAAGTACTTGAAATCTGAAGTTGGATGGTGGGCTTAAAACTCGAATCTTTGGTCTAATAAATAAGCAGTCTTGAGATAGATTTCTTTTAATTTCTCTGTTTATCTTTGGCTGTGCTGAGTCTTCGCTGCTGCCTGCGGGCTTTCTGTAGCTATGGTGGGCAGGGGCTACCCTTCCTCGTGGTGTGAGGGGTCTCACTGCGCAGCCTCTCTTGCGGAGCTCAGGCTCTAGGGCGTAAGGGCTTCAGTAGTTGTAGTTCGCGGGCCCAGCAGTGGCACATGGGCTTAGTCACCCCTGGCATGCGGGCCAGGGATTGAAGCCGTGTGCCCGGCACGACCAACTGGACTCAACCACTGGACCACCAGGGAAGTCCCGATATACAGTTGCTCAATGTTCAGTAAAACGGGAGCAAGATCTTGCTGACACCTAAGTGCCAGCTCCTTTCCTTTCCATCACCACCATCCCCCACTTGGCTACAATCCAACTAAGTTTTTCTCATTCTTTTTCTAAAAAAGAATTAATATCTCTTGCCTATATATTCGTTATAGTATAGCTTATATAGAGCTTTTCATATCTCAGTATATTTGAATTAAAACAATGACTCATAATCTAAGGTGATTTTATCTTCTGAGCAGATATTTGGCAGTGTCTGGAGACATTTTTGATTGTCACAAGTGGGGGATTCTCTGGCATCTATTTGGTGGGGATCAGCAACATTGCTAAACTTCCTACAATAAATAGGAAGAGTCAGTCACAGCAAAGAACTATATAGTCCAAAAATACCAATAGTGCTGAGATAGAGAAACCTCCAGTTACAGGAACAAATGCAGAATGTGCAGACTTCGTGCTATGAGGTTTGTCTCTGTCTAGGAAGCTGGCTCCACCAAGCTAGGAGAAACAGGATCAGAGCAGCCACACAGGAAGAAGAATCTATTTCAGATGAGGAAGGGCGCAAAGGTCCTCAAAGCATCCATAGGGAGCAGCGGGACCTCTGCAGTGACAAGATCCAACTGTGCAAAAGGATGCTGGTCCAGGACACTCAAGACCTCAGCGTTGGCAAAAATTCCTGTACCCAACCCAATTAAGGCAAAGAGCCAAAGAGCCACAGGTTTTCAAAGACCCACGGCGATTTTGGAAGAAAATACATCAGCGCTGGCAAATATGAACTAAAGAGAGAGGTCCCGCCACTATTTTCTGGATAGTACCTAAAACCCTCAGCTCTTATTGGATCCTGGAGGATGCTATCATGACTGAGATTTAAGTTCCCACCTGATTGGTGAAATGTGAATTTAAAATCAAATTTAATTTGATTTAAAATATAGAAAGTATTATTTCTTACAAAAATTAGTGAAACACTAGCCACATCCCTTATGCGTTCCACAAGCAGTAACTATTAGTGGGTGTCACTGATATAAATCCTCTCAAAAGGAATCTGCATGTATTTATAAAGCATCTATTATGTTCTTGGCAAGGTAGGCATTACAGAAAATAAAATTAACTATGGTTCCTTTGTCTTCCCCAAACGCACTGTATCAGAGAAAAAAAATAGCTCTCTTGTTTAAACAAAAGGAAAGAAAAAAATATATGAAAGATACTGTCCTAAGAGAGAGCAGGATTTTAGAAAGCTAGGGGTTATCAGCAGTGCTTGCTAACCCACAGGTTAAGCAGGACTAGTAAGATTAAAGGTTCTGTTTGGTTAGATGGTGGCCAAGGACGACCATTCAGGAAATAGCTCACTAGGGTGAATGGGCTTCCCTTGTGGCCAGGCTGGTAAAGAATCTGCCTGCAATGCAGGAGACCTGGGTTCGAATCCCAGGTTGGGAAGATCTACTAGAGAAGGGAAAGGCTACCCACTCCAGTATTCTGGCCTGGAGAATTCCATGGACTGTATAGTCCATGGGCTCACAAAGAGTCGGACACCACTGAGTGACTTTCACTTTCAGGGTGACTGGAATTAAAATCCCCAGGATGCCAAGGAGGGCAGACAAGGGAAGGATACAAACTGTGTGTGGGGAGTTTGGTAGGAAAAGGGAAAGAAAGAGGAAATGTTAACTATAGATCTATTCTCCCTGAAACAGATGGCTATTCTTTTCATCTAAACCCTCATACACCAAGATGCAGTAAAAAATTGTTGCTAGTAATACTGCAATGTAGGAGTATGGAAAGAATATTATCAAAATACTGAAGACAATGAAAAAGTGGATAATATTTAAGAACATTTCTCTAAGAATTCTTCCCAGATCACCCCAATGAGAAGGAATTCTGTTTTTTCAATTCCACACCAGGCTGTTTACTTTCTCTTCCACCACTGCAGTCTTGATCAGAGGGGTGTACCCAAGTGTCTGTCAACTCTGCCTGCTAGACTGTAAACTATGATGGCAAAAAGACCTTATGTTTCTATCTGTGTGGTTTTGACTGTATTTAAAAGATCCTTTGCATAGACTAGGTTCTAAACAAATGAAAGATTACAGAATGAAAGACCATGGAAAATTGTAGAAAAATCTTTATGGTTCTGAAGACAAAAAACACTATCAGAAACAGAGAATTGATTGGTCTCCTAACATAAACATTTAGGCTTCTAGTCATTAATCAGTCTTTCTACCGTGAGACAGCCATGTCTTTGAAGGGGCCTATATATTCAGCACCTGGAACAGTGACTAGTACTCAATAATACTTCAAAAGTGAACAAACAGATAAATAAAAATCAACTGCTTCATTTTAAAGCAGCATATTTAAACTTAGGTTTTGGTCCTAAGATTGCTAAGTTTCTGCTAAGTGTTCTAGCCTTGGTAAAACTTCATTATGAGATATGGCTCAGATTTGAATAGAGCATAGGTCAAACTCCATACCCAGCTCTCCCTAATTCTAAAGATATACAGAAAATCTCTGAACGGAAAAATCACATGGAACAACCCTGTTAATGTGTGTGATGGGTCTTTATTATTATTGATATCAACACTAAAATCGACAGCATTGTAATTCTTCATTCTATTGTGTTACCATGAGTTGATTATGAAATACTGCAAAATTTACCTCACTTTCCATTATCTTTAATACACTTCTACTAATCAGAAAAAGGTGCTTATGCAATCTACATTATTAACCATAGATTTTGGCACACAGTGTTAAGCAGATGTTCATATAATTTAAAAGCATAGTAGGATGAACACTTAAGGGAAAACACTAATTTCCTAGAAATGTGATTAATCATTAGTAATCACAAATTGTACATATCTAAAAATCATGATCCAATCTGTCCATTTGTACAAAGAAATCTAGCAACTTTATTTCACTTACTGCCTATGTTGTATGGCCTTTCTAATACTATTACCTAATATTATTAATAAATTTGTCTTTGATGATGACTCCCAGAAACAAGTTCTATAAAGTAAACCATCTGGACAAAAATGGAATTTTATTTACTATCTCACAAATATTAACTCAACAGAATCTAAAAATCAGTGCATTCCAAAATAATTTTAAAATCTGGAGCAAAAGCACACATTAGAGAATCTACCTTACATCAAAAGAAGCTACAACTCTTTCAAATTCTTAGTGTGGGCAGGCACTGTAATTACTCAATAGTAATTAATCTCTAAAAAATGTCTGTCAATAAAGAGTTAATTACTGATTGGAGTGAATTTTCTGTTGATGCTGTTTTTCCAAATCACACTATTTAAAAAGGGCAGAGAGTTTACAGTAAAGGAAGGCCTGAGTATGTCCCCTTGTTCTAATTACTTCCTTCAAATGAGCATGTTCAGTGGTGTTCCACTAGATTAACTTGCAGATGGATTTATCCACTCACTCCTGTGCCAGGCTGCTCCAGGTTCCTGTTGAATAAGGAATGACAAATGCCTCAAGGAAATTTTCTTTCCCTCTATTTGAAAACCAAGTCAATTAAAATGCACACGAAAATACACTTAAGAAACACCAAACATGCCAGTAAACAAAACAAGAAGTAGACTGCAACAGCTCTAGCAGCCAGCTGACTGTCAGCTTGAGGGAAAGGAAACGGCTGCGATTCAAACATGGACTTAGTATTATATCTTATCCAGTTCATGTGTGCCCATAGAGGACATTCTCTGTGGGCATACCAAGGGGAAAGCAACTCCATTACTTTCCCTTTGCTAAACTTTATGCTTTTGGGAAGAAGGACAATACATCCTGGCTCTTTATTACAAAGGACTTTGTGAACACATCTTCAGGGTGCAAGACCTTCACCACTTGGGGTCCTATAGATCGACCCCTCTTTAAGGCCTCGGCAAGGGCTTTCTTCTTTGTGCACCTCACTTATCTATATAGTAAGCTTCCCCTCCACTTTGAAGTGTCAATCCTTATCTCACCTAAGTGGGGCCAACCAGCCACTCAATTTGAAATTCAAACAAATCACCCCAATCCTCCTTATTCTTTCCTTTTTCCCATAAAACTTATGTTCTAATACATTATACAACTTACTTATTAATTATATATTTCTTATTTTCTATCTTGTCTGGCTAGAAATTAAGTTTTATGAGTCTGGGCTTTTTTTTTTTTTTTCTTTTTGGTTATTCTGTTCATTATTATACCCTCAGCACCCAGAAGAGAAGCAGCACTGGAAAATTTTCAATAATATTTAATAAACAATATATTTAATGAACAAAATACAGATTCTCCTTGGCTTAAGAGAGATGATAATAGATGAATAAATAAGTATAACACATAACTGAATGTGTCAAGGGATTTGGGGTTTTGTGGTTGTTCTTCCCATTCTCTCAGGATTGGAGGAATATGAAAGAGAGAAATTAGCAAGAAAGGGACAAACATTAAGAAAGAGAGAGGATAATGGAGAAAAGTTTTCAGAGAAGACAAGATTGGTGGGCAAGTTATTCAGAAAACATGTATAATTATAATAATCTTAGATTCATTTGACAATGTGTTAGCAACCACATAGGCCCTAGAAAGATACATAATTGGATCCTAGAAATATATTGGGACCTTAGAAAAACATACAGTGATGATATACATTGTGGTAAGAACAAGAATGATATCTCTATGCCTCAATTATGTATTTTTTGCACTGACCGCTAAGTTTTCCAATGACTTAGGACCCTTCAGGACTAAAAACCCAGGACCCTGGCACCGCATACAAGCCATTTTAGGACAGGGTCCTGGGCTGTCATTAGAGTTTCAGGTGCCTCACTGCCTTCAAAACATTCTGTGCTCCAGGCACACCCAACCCCTTATGGTACCTAAAAAGGATAATGACATTTCATGCCTCTTTAATCATGTACTTTGGTGGCTCCTTCTTAAAATGCCCTTTACCCCAAAGTCCACACAAAAACTACATACAAATTCATTTGGTAAGACTCCTTTTAAACAACATTTTCTCTGAAGAATTTTTCAAATAGCCCAAAGATTACTAGGAAGAGCCCTGGTGCAAAGAGTGGACTCACTGGAAAAGACCCTGATGCTGGGAAAGATTGAGGGCAAGAGGAGAAGGGGGCAGCTGAGGATGAGATGGTTGGTTGACATCAGTGACTCAATGGACATGAGTCAGAGCAAACTCCAGACAGTGGACAGGGAAGCCTGGCATGCTGCAGTTCATGGGGTCACAAAGAGTCAGACGTGACTCAGTGGCTGAACAACTAAGAACATCTCTCTTTTCCTCCGGAAATCCTTGTTTATGTGCCTGTTTTAATATTAAATTCTGAGCCACTAGAAAGCAGGGAGTGTGTTCAATTATTGTCTACAAACCTGGTACTAAGATTCTTTCTAGCATACAATGGTTTTAAGCAAATATTTCTTGAATAAGCAAGCAAGTAGACTTCTGAGAAACTGTAAAATCCTAAACTGCCTTTTCAGAAACCACCAAATAAAACAGTAAATCAGGTTCAGTTGCATTATCATGTGAAGGGGTTGGTTATTATTTTTTCAATATTATAAACATTTGCAATCTATATGAAATATATAATATATGCCATTTTGTCAAATTATTCAATTAACCACAATAGTTCATTTATTGAACAAGGAAACCAAAGATTGATGGTATTTCTTTTCACAGAAAAGGATTATAAAAATAACAGAGGGACCCCCTCCCTGACGTCTTCTAATAATATTCTTTTTTTTTTTTTCTTTTTTTCTGGAAAATGTTCAGACAGTAGGCTCATGAGTCCAATTTTCCTGAACGTATGTAGCCATTATCCCAAAATAAGCTTCACTGTGTGTCAGGAAATAATGTGAATTTGCCTTAAAGCAGGGCTCCTGGCTCATTTCTATTATTTACCACAAGACTTCACAGGGGTGAGATATGTAACTCACGTTAACATATTACCCTCCATATTTCTGACTAAATGTGATGCTGGGAATATCCTGCCCCAAAGCTGACACCAAAGGATCATGTTCTGAATCTTTTAGGACAGACTGTAGGACCAGCTTAATTCACTCTGATAATTGGAAGTAATTTTTGCCATCAGAAAGGAAGTCACTGTGAACAACAGTGTATTGATGAAGTAAAACGGACCATTGTAGGCTGGATAGCACATGCCCCTCTTGAACAACAGATATTTAAAAATACTTTCATCTTCTGTAATTTTAACACAAAGGAATAAAGATCCTTATGAGCAACTCTGTCAAGCTGTGACAATATGAATGAGAGAAAATTTCAAATGTATAAAAGACAAAAAAATGAATCACTTAAATACAAAAAATGTCCTTTCCTGTGAGTGATATCCTTGAAAAATTACCTAAGAATTCATCCAAAGTGAGCATCCTTTTTCAAATGAGTGGCATTTGGAAGGTTTTCTGGCATTTCCCTTGGATTAACAACTCATTTATCAAGCAGCTTTCAAGCAATTACCCTGAACTTGGATTTTTTTGATCCACTGAGTAAGGTGGCATAGGTACTGGCATCATTTTGTTTTCTTTTGAAATATAACTGACTGGTACCTTTGGAGTTTTTAGTTCTTTTTAACACAGGAGAAGCAAAGAGGAAAAGATCAACATTCAATCAGTTGAGAAAAGAATACAGAGGCTATTTGCTGCCTGAGATCAGCCTCTCTGCTTCTTGCCCACTCGGGTATTGTTGTTGTTCAGTCACGCAGTCGTGTCTTTGCAACCGCATGGGCTGCAGCACGCCAGGCCTCCCTGTCCGTCACCATCTCCCAGAGCTTGCACTCAGGTACAGACTAGCCTAAAAATGCTTGTACAGCGAGTCCTGGTACCTAGTCCAAGCTCGCTGTGCTCACAGCACCACAGGTCAACAGATAACAATAAACCCAAGAGACAAGGTGTTGAGGCAAGGAATACAACTTAATTCCGAAAGTCGTCTGACCTAGAAGATTGCAGACTAATGTCTTCAAATAATTGTCTTATCAGGGTCTGGTTCTTTTATAGAACAGAGAGAGGGGCAAGTGAAGAAATAAAGTAAAATGGTCATGAACCTTCTAAGTATCTCCTAGAATGGCAAGCCTCAGGGAGGAGATGTGTTAATTTCTTCCCTCCTGTAGCCACCCACAGGTGGACAGGGTCCCGAACAAAAGCACCTTGGTTTAATATTAACTTAGAGGAGTAGGGTTCCCTGAGGCAGGCAGTTATGTATAAACAGCATCTTTTTAGGGAACAATAACAATGAGAAGCAAGGTTAAAGTAAAAGAAAGAGATCCAACATGGAGTCAGTTCTTCCCTGTAGCAATCCAATTCTGGTTTGTTTGAGTGAAGGTATCACTATTGACTTTTAACATCGAGCTCTAAAGAAACAAATAAATTCAAGTTAAGTTTCAGGCGTGACTCTATAACTAACTAATCAGTTGATCTAGTGGCTGCCACTTAAAAGTTTGTTAGTTAACCTGCCCTTTGTTTAAAAGCAATAATAATACCTATACATCCTATTGTAGCAGCTTATTGAAAGAATTCTAATAAACACCTTGAAAATTCTTAAGTGAGAAATAAGGAAGCAATTAGACCCCTAAAAATAAATTGCACACAACTCTTAACTGCTTTAGTAGCCAATCACAAACAAATATTCATAAAGCACTAAAATTTTACAGAAGAAATAGTGTGGAAGTCCTATATGGTAGCATAACTCCTGAAATAAAGATGTGGGTGGTTTCCCAGGTGGCTGGCTCAATGGCAAAGAAACTGCCTGCAATGCAGTAGATGCAGGAGACTCAGGTTTGATTCCTGGGTCAAGAAGATCCCCAGAAGAGGGCATAGCAATGCACGCCAGTATTCTTGCTTGGAGAATTCCATGGACAGAGGAGCCTGTCAGACTACAGTCCATGGGGTTGCAAAGAGTCGGACAAGGCTGAAGCGACTGAGCATGCAGGCATGTGGGATGTTAATTAAATAAATGCAGTAATGAGTGGGGAGGGGCAGTAAGTAGCTGAAAGGTTAAAGAGGGCGGGCAGCCCTTTTCCAACTCTGTGAAAACTGCTTCGCAACTGTGCTAATAATTGCCTAGATAAGTCCACATCTTCATATTTTAAAGGAGAAACAAATTTCAGCTTAGTGGCACTGGAAGTGGAGGCTAAAGAGATAAAAAAAAAAACTGCATTATGCCAGTGAATGTGCTTGAGCTATACAAGCAGACTTTGATGTGTCTAAACGTCACTATGGAATGAGAAGCTATACATTATCAATCTATGCATCTGGAATATAACTGGATGGACTTTTGACATGATAATCTCCATCCTAGATATATCACAAAGGACCTGTGCTTAGCTAACCTCAGTCTTCTATCTCTTTCTCCACCTGTCAATTATGAGGGGCACAGTGTCCATGTAGCAGAACAGTGCTGGACCTACCTTGAAGGATGAGCAGAGAAAGTAAGCAAATTCTACATTAAGTAATGTCTCTGCATTTTTCATTCGCCATCACTCAAATGGCCTTTCCCCTGATATTCACTTTCTCTTCTCAAATATTACTTCTTGAAAAGGAGATTGCCTGCCTAGAATAGCATCCATCTATCTCAAACATCTGCAATGAGTCTTTGTCTTCTTCCCTGTTTTCTTTTTCTTAATAGCATGTACCACCCCCTGACATTGTTTTGTATTTGTTTACTTATTACTGTCTGACCCCTCTATATAACATCAAGAAATTTTCTGCTTGGTACATTCACTATGTAATGTGCCCAGTACTTCAGTCATTGACATTTAATAGGGAATGAATCAATACTGGGATTAACGAATGAATGCCTACATTCTAATCACAGGCAACAGAGTTTCTCAAGGCCCTATGCACATCTACCACATCAGTTATGGCATGACCATCTACAATGGGTCAGCGACTGCAGAGGTGTTAAGTGGACACATGGGATTTGACACTAAAAGTGAAACAAGCCAATAGGAGAAGAGGAAGCTAATAGCTCACTGGACTGCAAGATGTGGAAGGACATACAGCACATCCAGGAGAACCCAGTATCCAAAGACGATATATGACAGACTTATCCATTTATTAGCCACTGGATGGTCGTGGAGAAGTTACTTAACTATTCGGAGTTTCAGATTCCTAATCTATGAAATGGAGGAAATAATATAATTTCTTTTCCAGACGGGATGGGCAACTGGATAGAAAATTACAAACTTAAATTATATGGTAACTAGAATCATGCCTGGCAGGTAGTGGGCCATCCATAAATAGTAGTTATTATTAACTTAATTACTATACTATTACTGGGTTCCCCTGGTAGCTCAGTTGATTAAAGAATCTGCCTGCAATGCAGGAGACCCCGGTTCAATTCCTAGTCAGGAAGATCTGCTGGAGAAGGGATAGGCTACCCACTTCAGTTTTCTTGGGCTTTCCTTGTGGTCAGATGGTAATGAATCTGCCTGCAATGTGGGATACCTGAGTTTGATCCCCGGGTTGGAAAGATCCCCTGGAGAAGGGAAAGGCTACTCACTCCAGTATTCCGGCCTGGAGAATTCCATGAACAGTACAGTCCATGGGGTCACAAAGAGTCGGGCACGACTGAGCGACTTTCACTTCATACTACTAATACTACTACAGAGTATTAGTCATGAGGTAATAATATGTTTTTGATTTTCCCATCTGCAGATTCATCTCAGTCTACAGGTCCTGATCAGTTTGCCCTGAGGCTAGAAATATTTAAGTAGTTTTGATGTCCCTCTCTGTTATACTACCACAAATAATCACTACTATTTTTCTCGTCTAAAATTTGGTGAGCCGATGCTGATTCCTGGACTCCTGCTTTTTGTTTTGACTAGCAGTCCTTCTTCCCTGTGTTCCAATTTAAGAATATTTTGGCGGGGTGGGGGACAGCAAATTCACTAATATTCCAACTCATATTTATTTCTTTATTCACTCTGTTTCACAAGAAAAGCTTAATAATCACTATGATATTGCTGTTATGGTTCAGTCGCTCAGTCATGTCCAACTTTTTGTGACCCCATGTACTGCAGCACACCAGGCTTCCCTGTCCTTCACCATCTCCCAGAGCTTGCTCAAATTCATGTCCATTGAGTCAGTGATGCCATCCAACCATTTCATCCTCTGTCGTCCCCTTCTCTTCCTATGTTCAATCTTTTCCAACATCAGGGTCTTTTCCAATGAGTCAGCTCTTCACATCAGGTGGCCAAAGTATTGGAGCTTCAGCTTCATCATCAGTTCTTCCAATAAACATTCAGGATTGATTTCCTTTAGGATAGACTGGTTTGATCTCCTTACAGTCCAAGGGACTCTCAAGAGTTTTCAACACCACAGTTCAAAAGCATCAATTCCTTGGTGCTCAGCTTTCTTTACGGTCCAACTCTCACATCCATACATGACTACTGGAATAACCACTATATTACCCTTTATGTGAGTGAAAGTGTCCAATTCTTTGTGATCCCAAGGAATTATCTAAGCCAGGACAGTGGAGTGGGTAGCCTTTCCCTTCTCCAGGGGATCTTCCCAACCCAGGGACTGAACCCAGGCCTCCCGCACTGTAGGCGGATTCTTTACCAGCTCAGCCAGAAGGGAAGCCCAAGCACACTGAAGTGGATAGGCTATCCTTTCTACAGCGGATCTTCCTGACCCAGGAATCAAACCAGGGTCTCCTGCATTGCAGGCGGATTCTTTACCAACTGAGCTATCAGGAAAGCCCTATTACCCTTTACACATGGCATCAAAAAGGTATCCATTATACAGCACTGTCACATTTCATACATTCATTAAATAATAAACCCTGCCATTTCACTGTTACTTTATATTGATTCAACTTCCATTACTATAAGTACAGAGTCTTGGCGTGATGCACACTGGTGATGCTTTCTGCCTTCTTCCCTCAGATACACTGTCCCGATTCATGCAGCCTGCGAGGGACTCTTGAGAAGAATCACTCAAGCGCCCAGATAATTTCTTTCCCAGCCTGCTCCATCCACCAGGAGGCACTGCTAAGTCTCGGCCCCGTCTTTGCCTTGGTTCTGCTCTGACACTGTTCTCTCTCAGGGCTTTCGACCTAGTCCTCTAGTCCTCTGGTTTTTGGCTCTTGCTAAAGTCCCTAAATGTGTCACCGTTCCTTGTTATTTCTCATCCCTGCCCAACCAAATATTCAAAGCTTCCATCTAATGATTGCTGGGACCTTGATTAATACAATGTCATTCTATATGTTATAAAGAACATGTATTTCACATATACTTAAGGTTCAATCACCTATTCTCATGTTCAAACTGGCACATAATAGATATTCAATAAATACTTTGACTATTCCATAGTCCCTGATTTTTATTTGTTTGACTCTCAAAGTCCTAAATATGCTTTTAGAGGCATCCTATCATCTCTAATTGCTAAAAATAGAACACAGTGGGTGTGTAATTTGATTAGATATGAGTGTTGTCACCAAATTCAACATTATTTTTCCAGTGTTTACCCTCCCTAACTCTGTTTTCTGGAACATGCTGTCCCTGGATCCTCTCTTTTTTTCTTCATGCTATGGATTTTCCTGCCTTTTTTTTTTTTTCTTTCAAAAGTAGGTAGTCCCTGAAAAACAGCCTTAAGCTTGTTCTCATTAATCATTCAACTATAACTTTCATGCAAATTAACAGCTTGATAGTAATATCCTCTATATGAATAACATCCTCTGTGTGTGTATCTTAAGCCTTGCCCTCTGCATTTTCAGCACAACTTTTTCTCTTTTTTCATTTCAAATCAACTTTTAGATATCTAGAAATGAATGCCTAAGCATTTTTTAATGGCTTCATATTTAAAACTGAACATTTCCCATCTCAAATATGACTTTTTTATTTCCATTAATGGAACCTGAATCTTCCAGGATACTAGGAGTCAAAAACCTCACGGTCATCACCAGTGACTAAACTCTCTCTCCCTTTCCCCAGACACAATTAGCAGCCAACTCCATGGGCCTTTTTCCATTTCACTCTCTGATTCTATTTCCTGTCCTGTTTTCACTGCCATTGGCCTAAACTAGGACTCTCACCTGCATTATTATAATAACCTAAAATTGTTTTCCCAGATTTTATCTCTTCAATCCATTTCACACATTACTACCAAGCATATCTTCCTGAATAACTAGCTAAACATATTACTTTCTCAGTCAAAAGCTTTCAGTGGTTCCAATTCACCATATAATAATGTATAAACCCTTTGATCTGATATTCAAGGAATTTAATTAAATTATCTCAAGGAGATGGCTCATTCTTAATGCCTGTGATTTAGATATGATTCTAGGTCAACATGAACTAGTCAAGTCAACATGAACCAGTACTTCATACATATTCATTATTTTCATAACTCTATGCCTTTGTTTCATCTTTAACTTCTGCTTGAAGCCCTACCATACACACCCAGTCATGCATCTCCACATATCTAAATTCTACCCACCTTAAAGAGTCATCTCAAAAGCCACCTTCTTTATAAATTCTTCCCTTCACCCATAATCCTTCTCAAGTTCTATGTTCTTTATTTAAACCTCTCTGGATAAACTCCTAGCTATCTACATAGCAATACACAAAACTCCTAGATTATATTTTCCAAAGAGTGGATATCATTTTAATAGATTTCATTTGCATCTTTCAAAACATACAGGAAATAAAATCAAAATTACATTTTCTAATAATCTACCATAATGGTTAAATTCCCTATCTTCCATATACAGTTGACCCCTGAACAACAGAAGAGTTAGGGGCCCTGATCTTTTGCACGGCTGAAAATCCAAGTATAACTTACAGTTGGCCCTCTGAATTCACAGCTCTTCCATATAAGCAGATTCAACCAACTAACTGTGATCTTATAGTACTGTTTTTCAATTTGCTATTGAAAAATGCACTTAAAAGTCAAACTTTGTTGTTCAAAAGTCAATTGTACTTTTTTCCCCCATGTATGAGCTGTTTTACAACACCTATATATTTTGCAGCCTTTTTTGATGAAGGTAAAACTACCAATTCAAACTTTCTAATTTTTAACAACACCTGGAGAGGAAGGAATCCCAGGATCCTGTGAAATTAGTGTGCTCATTCTAACTGGTCATGTTAATCCCTCTAGGATCAGGCAGAGAGCAGTCTCCCAGGCTCTTCCGTATTGGCTCTTTTTTTTTCTTCCATTTGCCACAGTGATTAATCTTAGGAGAAGAGAGGCTGTATTGTCTGGATATTTCAAGAAAAGAGAACATAAACCATTTTTGATATTTCACGTCTTAATTCTTTCTTCTCACCTTTCTATTGCAAAGATAATTTGGAAGGACGATAATGAAGTATAAAATAAAACTAAATTAAAATTGTTTAGGAGAGATTTCTGACCTTAACTTAGCTGTCCCTGTTCTATCTGCTACAAACTCTGAGTTGAGAAAGCATATAATCCTTTTTTATGCACTAAATCACTTCTCTTTGTCCACCAAATGTCATCTTCTTTGAATTCATTGAAACTCCTTGAGGGAAAGGTCCATGTTGCATTCATCTTTGTACTCCGGTGCACCCTTGTTCTGTCTACGAGTTATATCCAGTGAATGAGACTGCCTGGGTTTGAATCCTGGAAAATGAGGTGAGTCAGTTAAATTTCCAGGAGCTTCAGCTCCCTCATGTGTAAAATTAGGATAATAAAACCTTACAGAGCAGCTGAGAGGCTTAAATGAAGTAATATATGTTATGTATTGGTACAGAATTCAGAATACTGAAGCAACACACTTTTTAAAACAAATTAGTGAGTATCTTTTAGGAAATGAACAAATAAATTCAGAACCATCTGATGTGATGGCCTCATCAGTTATACAAATTAAATGCTAACTTAGCAACTTTCAGTCGAGATACATGCTATGGCTTTTATAAACTCTTGATCTTTCTTGCAAAGTTATTTTAAAATAATCATTTTTGAAAAGCTTTTTTTTTTTTTAAATCTGATTCTCTTTGTCTTGAAATGAGCTTCACTTTAGTGACTGTGTGTGTCAGCTGGACTGTAACAGGTAAGTTTTTGAGGGATAGGGCCATGTTTTACTCACATTTTATCTCACGGTTAGAAAATGTCTAATACAGATAAGCTTTTGATAAATTAAAGGTTATATTAAAATAGCTGACTGATTTCGCTTGTAGATTGTTATGTACTTATAACTGTAAGTAGATACAAGATATGAATATCAGCAGTGGTTGTCCGGGCTTGCTGTGTGATAGCAACCGTCCTCACTGGCAACATCCTGCATCTGACCTAGAGAAGACCATGTCATTCTGGTTGAACTCCAAGTTGCCTTTTCTTTAAATGTGAAGATGTTCAACAGATGCTCTGATTCTGAGAATTCAGAATGTCTATCTTTTGTATAAAATTCCCTAATCATTTCCAATCCTACTGTATTTTATATAAAAGCTAAGTAGTCATTCTTTGCTTAGGGCTTCCTTGATAGCTCAGTCGGTAAAGAATCTGTCTGCAGTGCAGGAGACCCGAGTTGGATTCCTGAGTTGGGAAGAGACCCTGGAGAAGGAAATGGCAACCCACTATAGTAGTCTTGCCTGGAGAATCCCATGGATAGAGGAGCTTGGCAGGCTACAGCCCATAGTGTCGCAAGAGATGGACACGACTTAGCAACTAAACCACCACCACTGTCAAAAAATAATTGAAAAAAATTAAAAACCTAACACATTTTTCAAACAATATTTTTAAGGTACCAATATTTTGATAGCATCATAAAATAAAATAAATGAATATAACTGAGGAGAGATAAAGTCAGAAACAGAATTAGTAGTTTCTTAAGATTAATTTTCAATAGCCATTATAAAATTATGCAAAAAATATATCTTTAATCAAATTCACAACTCTGGGTACAGGAGAGCTTCCCTATATATTTGAATGTACACACACACAAATGATATTAGCTCTATTAAAATTCTGGAATATTTGTGAATTTTAAAAAATTGCTAGCAGACATGACATCTTATAAACAAACTTTAGTATTCAGGTTAAGTCTAGATTAAGTCAAATAAAAAAAAAAACCTTCCTATAGATGGTGTTATATAAAGATAATAAAAGAGCATGTACAGTCTATGGGGGTAATGTCACCCACAAAGGGGCAATAACTGGGTTTAGGGGGCTGCAGAAGTCTTGGATATTACAAAGGTTTGTGCCTCTCCAAAGTTCAGTGGAATGCAACAAAATATCTTACATTAGTATGTAATTTCTCTAGTAAAATAGAATTATGTTTAATATAATTCTTCTCTCTGGGCAGAGATGATAATGAAAAACTGGTTGAAAATAACAGATGTATGGAAAACATACATACAATATAAAAATTTCTGAGTTCTCTCTTTTATCAAGCCAATCATAATGAACTTAGAAAAACTAACAATAATATTTCAAAAATTATAATTAATCAGGTCAATTGGCACCAATTTGTGAACCAGGTGCCCAGTTTATATTATCTTTTAAGCAACATTCCAAAGTAAATGCAACAGACAAAATATTTTGATTTGTTCATCATCAAGTTCTTTTCTGAATTTATTCTTCATAATGTTTTCTTCTACATGCTCACTACCCATCACTATTTAATGGACAAATGTTATTTTTCAAAACAAATTACAAAACAGACCCTCTGTAGCTCAAAGCTTGACACAAATATCAGAAAACCAATTTCTTGGCAGCTTCAATTGGCCAAAGCATCTTTTTTCTTTGTCCTATGCAGTAACAGAGGACTAAAGGAAACATCTGTCAGTGAACACATTTTGAGAATAGGCTACACTCTTAGTTCAGACACACTCAGAACAAAGTAAGTTTCTCAGTTGCTAGAATGTAACTGGCAAAGCAAACTGCAGAGTGTTCCAAAGTTAATCTGTTCTCAATGGAGAGAGGAGAGAAGGAAGGAAGGTGAAAAGCATGTAATCATAAATGACTTAAGAAGAATTGCTTAAGAAATGATTTGGGAGCATATTCTATGTTAACAATTAGGAAATGCATTTTGTCTTCACATACACGCCACCCCAAGAAAATCAACTGCTTAAAAATACAGTGTGCTAACAACCAGAAAGTTAGCACACATCCAAGTTCTCAGCTTACAAAATAAAACATAAAAGATATCTCAGTCAATTATCAATACATCCAAAGTCTCATTTTTCCCAGAATTTAAGAGCACACTATAAAGTTTAACGGCTTTTACTGTAAATTAATATGAGTAAGCACATTCTCCACTAAATATTTTTTGTTTCAAATAAAATGATAATTTCTAAAAAGTTATTAAACCATTTTGTAATTGGAAACTGATATTCAAATAAATTAACATTTTCAAAATTTAGTGCCTACTACCGACTCGATGGACATGGGTTTGAGTAAACTCCCGGAGTTGGTGATAGGTAGGGAGGCCCGGCGTGCTGTGATTCATGGGGTTGCAAAGAGTCGGACACGACTGAGCGACTGAACTGAACTGGACATCTTAAGAAATATTTCTGGGCAAAAATACTATTTCCTTTCTTTTAAAAATAGGAAAAAAATACTTATGTATTTTTAAATTTCCCCTTTACTGCCCTTAAATATGCCCCATTAAAACCTAGTGCCACTTCTAAAATAGCAGAGTCAGAAACCTTAAGAAATCCACTACTCAAAAAAGCAAGAAAAGCAAAGACAAAAAGATCAACTTTTTTAAAATTCTAAAAATTAACCAAAGACTTGAAACAATCTTGAAATAAGATGGATTATTAAAAAAAAAATACTCTAAACTTTAATACAAGCAATAAGATTTGTAGTCTTTCAGACAACCAATTATTATCCCCCTCTCCAGCTCCTTAGTAATGAGCCTGAAACCTAGCATCCTCACATTCGTAGTAGTTGAGAAAAACAGCAGCCCTCAGTGACCAGGAACAAGACAAAGATATTTGTTCTCACCTCTTCTCTTGAACACTGTACTGGAAGTGTTTGCCAGGGCAATTAGGCAAGAAAAAAGATAAAAGAAATCTAGGTTAAAAGGAAAGAATTAAAGCTACTTCTATTAACAGATGGAATTACCTTGAATATAAAAAATCCTACAGAATACACATACATACAATTAGAACTAATAAATTAATTCAGCAAGTTTGAAGAATATAAATCAAAATATGAAAATCAATTATATCCCTATTCACTAGCAATAAAAAATCTGAAGTTAAATTAAGAAAACAATCTGCAGTAGCATTACAAAAATAAAATGCTTAGGAATAAACTTAACAAGGGAAGTACAAAAGTTTGTGCACTGAAAATAACAAAAACATCCATTGCAGAAAACTAAATAAACCTGCATAAATGGAGAGACACCCCATATATGGGGATCAGAAGACTTATTATTAAGACAAAAACATTCCCCAAATTGATCTATAGATTACATAAGATCCTGATAAAACTTCAGTTTCCTTTTTCAGAGAAAGTGACAAAGTCATCCTAAAATTCATGTGGATATACAAAAGCCCAAGAATATTCAAAATAATACTGAAAAGGAAGAACAAAGTTGGAGGACTTATACTTCCTAATTTTATATTGACTGTAAAGCTATAAAATCAAGATAAATGTGATACTGGCATAAGGATAGGCATATATATCAACTGCAGAGAACTGAAGGTCCAGAAATAACCCCTCATGCTTGTGCACAATTGATTTCAACAAAGGTACCAGACAATTAACTTGTGAAATATAACTTCTTCAATAAACGGTATTAGGATAACTTGCTATCCACAAGCAGAGAAATAAATTTTAGCAGATGGAAGTAATTCTTTTGACCTTGGACTAGGTAATGGTTTCTTAGACATAACAATATAAATATAAGCAACACCAAAAGAACTTATAAACTGGACTTTATCTAAATTGATAACATTTTTTTCTACAAAATATATTATCCCTTAAAATGAAGGGACAACACACAAAATAGGAGAAACTTTCTGTAAATTATTTATCTGATAAGGGATAATGTGAAAAATTCTTATAACTCAATAATAAAAAGGCAAATAACTCAACTGAAAATGGAAAAACATATTAGCACAGACATTTCTCTAAAGTTTAGATATGCAAATAACCAATAATTACATGGAAGATGCTCAGTATCACTAGTCATTAGGAAAATGCAAATCAAAAACCACAGAGCCATACCACTTCACACTGGGTAACATGGCTGAAATCAAAAAGAGATAATAAATGTTGGCATGAATATGGATAAATTGGAAGCCTCATACATTGTTGGCTGGATGGTAAAATGATGCAATCAGTTTGGAAAATAGCTTGACAGTTCTTCAAAATGTTAAACATGGAGTTAGCCTATGAGTCAGCAATTGTACTCCTAAGAGAAATGAAAACAACGATCCACACAAAACTGGTAAATGAATGTGCCCTGCATCATTATTCATGTAAATCAAAAAGTGGACAAAAACCAAAAGCCCATTAATTGATGAATGGATAAACAAAATGTCGTGCAGTCACACAATGGAATATTATTTTGAAGCAAAAAGTAATAACTTATATATACTTGCTATATTATGGAAGAGCTTTCCAAAACTAAGTGAAAGAAGGCAGTCACAAAAGGTTACAAGCTACATGGTTCCATGTGATATGAAATGCCCAGAATCAACAAATACATGGAGACAGAGAGTGACTGCCAGGAGCTTGGAGACAGGGGCCAGGGGCGGAGACTGCTGATGGATACTGGATTTACTTTGAAGGGATGATGATAATGTTTTAAATTAGTGGTGACGACTAAACAATTCTACAAATATAGCAAAACAACTGAATTACACACTTTAAAAATTAAATTGCATATTATGTGAATTATCTTCCTGGGATCGAACCCTGGTCTCCGACATTATAGGCAGATTCTTTACCATCTGAGCCACCAGGGAAGCCCATGTGGATTATACCTCAACCAAACTCTTACTTAAAAATCTAGCACTAAAGATTATTATAAGAAAAAACTGAATGAGCAAACAGAAGAAAGTTCTTAGTAGAGAGACAAGCGTCATGGTATTCAAGGAATACCATGTTAGCTATAATTAGCTGTAATTACTGTTTGAAAACAAAAATATTTATCAAGATTGACTTTTAAATTAGGATAACAATATAGAACTTTTAATTTTTCAAGATGAATGCAATGTTCTTACCCAATGCTTGACTAATTTACTCTTGTGAATTCATAATATTGCTTTCATAAATAAATATCATTTGATAGCAAAAGCTGTAAAATGTATTTCATTATCTAGAGAGTGCTTTCTTCTGATACAATTCTTTGTCTTCAAGTAGAATTTTTCCTGTGTCATCATAATTTCCTTTCTCTATAATGTTGTTTCTTAGGTGAATGTACAAGAACCCATACTGAATTTTGCTGAAATTATATATTAAAAAACATGTCTGGTGTCAAAAAGACAGTGAGTAACAAGTGAACAGCCATGAACTATAATTGTGCTCTCTGCAAAAATGCAGAGCCAATTTACAACACTGTGTCATATGTTTATCCCTCAGTAAAAAGCTGGATTATCTTACATGTGTGAAGCTAAGTAGCTTCAGTCACGTCTAACTCTTTGGGACCTTAAGGACCGTGGCCCACCAGGCTTCTCTGTCCAGGGGATTCTCCAGGCAAGAATCCTGGAGTGGGTTGCCATGCCCTCCTCCAGGGGATCTTCTCAAACCCATGTCTCTTATGTCTCCTGCAGGCAGGTTCTTTACCATTAGTGCCACCTGGGAAACCCATTTTCTTATATAGAGAAGTTTGTCTACATCAAGTTTGCTATTTGTTTGTTTGTTTGTTTTCTCATAGCCTAACTTGAACGACAGCTGCAACTGGAGACCAAATTTTCATGTAAGCATGGGACCCAGTCTTGGTTCTGCTACCTTATAAATTTACCTGTAATTTACAACTTCTGTTTCCAATCAAAAATTGGACTATATAATCTGAAAGAGTCTTTTAACTCCATAAGCTCATGATTTGACATTTTCACTTCTGAATGATTATCATTCAGAACAAATTAATCCTCAATACTAAACATATTTCTCCCACATCATTATTTTTAGAGAAAGAAAGAAAATACCTTTCTCAACTCAAAAAAGTTCCAAAATTGAGTGTGAGAAAAGACAGGGAGTATACACTAACGAACATTAGTAAGGGTCTTGGGGGATTATATAATTATTATGTGAATAATAATTCATGCCTTCTAAGTGCTTTGAAGTTATTGTTTCCTTTCAAACATGAAATCAGCAAGTTGTTATTCTATCTCCTCAGACAAAAACACAAATAAAAATAAGCTATTTCTCAAAAACCAAACTGATGAAGTGTTATAAATGAGTAATAATTCACAATAGTACTAACCTAACACCAGGCACATCATTATCACCAAATAGCTTATTTTTATTCAAGCTTTGCACAATTGCATTTAAGATTTCAGTAGGATTTGGAGACCTCAAAACAACATCATGTTCTACAAGCGGAGGAGTATGATAGACCCATGTGAATTGAGCTGTGCTGTTTCCTGGAATATTGATTTATTCTAAACTAGTTGAAAAGAAAAATCTATATGTCAAACAGTTGGTGAGGTGAAAAAACCCCACAAAAGTAAACTGACCATTCAGCGAGATTTGCAGAGTCAATATCGCTGAAGTTGTGGTCACAGAGGTGTAAAATAAGAAAGTTTACGAAGCAATGCTAATGGTATAAGATTTAAATGAAAAAAAAAAAAAAAAGTGGGAAAAAGGAAAAGAAAGATGCAAAGGAGAAAATTAAAAGTGACAAAATTAGAGTAGCCACAGAACTTGAATACAACTTTAAAGGTTGGATAAGCCAAGAAAAGTCTGTTCATCTGAAAGGCAGCCCATGTCATTTCTCAGGACGGATGGGAAGCAATGAAAAATGTCAACTAGTGAAATTAGAAAATTGTCACCCAAAGCACATTATTCATAGGCAAATAATTAGTGCCTGTCTGATTATCTTCATCGAAAATGAAAACAAGAAGCATTGTTCTGTCCACATACTACTAAGTCAGCTCAGAATATTACTGGAACCATAGAGACATTTCCTCTGAAGGATTCAAAATTCAAATTTGAGAGGTATAAACAAAACCCATTTTTCAGTCCTAGTATAAGCTTACTTGGTATATTTAGATCGAATCTTCTCTTACTATTTTACTTTTATGCTAGAAGTGACTTCTGATATCATCCATCAATCCTTTTAACAACTGCTACCTTTACTGTAAAACTTACAGACAGTATAAGCTGCTCATTCTCCTATGCAATAGACACACTTCTTAAATTATAACGCAATATAAGTTTGTTACATGCAATTAAGGTCATTATGTGTAATAATTATTTTATGATTTGACATTATAGATTTTAATTATATCAACTTCATAAAATAGTTTATTAAAGTTCTCTTAATAATTACATTATAATGCTTACTTAATGTCAGTCCCCTTGACAGACTGGATATTTTTTGAATAAAATAGTCCATGTCTTTTCATTTTTACATCTCCTTCTCTAACACAGTGCTTATTATCAATATGATGCCTGAGGCACAGTAAACAGCCAATGATAATTACTGAATGAATGGGTGAGTGAGTGAAGTCTGCAGCCTTAATCTCCTGTCTGAATGTTGAGCTATCATCTCTCTACTAGAGATGTCCAGGTATATGAGATATCTGGGATTGAGTGTATCTCTTCTGCATATCCTGCCCTGTTCTCCAGCCTCCATAGCTTGGCTTAGCAATACCATCATGAATCAACCAGTAGGTATCTCTCTGTGTCTCTAGCTCTCTACCGTCTGTCTGTCTGTCTTTCTCCTCTCCCCTCCTCCCTGCCCAGGTACACTCTTCTCCCAGGAACACTCTTATTTTCAGTTCAAGCCCTAGCTCAAAGTCATTTATTTACTAAAATACCACCATCAGTCTAACACAGTCCATTTTTAGTTTATCTTTTCTGTTGTGAATCTCTTCATTCTAGACTGCATTTTTTGCCTTTTGTCTTTGAATTCACACTTTCTAGTGCAGTGCCAAGAAGACGACTGAAACCTGATAACCATTTTTCAGCATTCTTTTCCTTAAAATTATACATATCCAAACTCAACTTTTTTTAATATTTATTTTTTATGTTTTTTTAATATTTATTTATTTTACTTTACCACATTGTATTGTTTTTGCCATACATTGACTTGAATCCACCATGAGTGCACATGTGTTCCCCATCCTGAAACTCAACTTTTCAAATGTCACCTGTAAACCTTTCAGTCCATCCTATTTATATTATGGCAAAACCGTCAATTAGAACTAGATGAAGACAAAAAAGTAGATAAAGCTGCAAATATAAAATGCAATTTTATAATTAATGTTTTTAAATCTTACAGCAGATTTTAGAAGTTTGATATTTTTCCATGTTTTAATTTCAAATATTATTTGCTTAACATTAAAAATAGATTCCTCCTCTTTTACTTAAAGAGTTTAATGGGAAAGACTAGAGATCTTTAAAAGAAAATTAAAGATACCAAGGGAACATTTCATGCAAAAATGGGCACAATGAAGGACAGAAACAGTATGGCCCTAACAGTAGAAGATATTAAGAAGAGGTGGCAAGAATACACCAAAGAACTGTACAAAAAAAGGTCTTAATGACCCAGATAAGTTAAGTGGACTTTAGGAAGCATTAGTATGAACAAAGTTTTGTGGAGGTGATAGAATCTCAGCTGAGCTATTTCAAATCCTAAAAGATGATGCTGTAAAAGTGCTGCACTCAATATGCCAGCAAATTTGGAAAATTCAGCAGTGGCCACAGGAGTGGAAAAGGTCAGTTTTCATTCCAAACACAAAGAAGGGCCATTCCAAAGACTGTTCAAACTACTGCACAACTGCACTCTTTTCACATGTTAGCAAGGTAAAACTCAAAATCCTTTAAGCTAGGCTTCTACAGTACTTGAACTGAGGACTTCCAGATGTTCAGGCTGGATTTAGAAAAGGCAGAGGAACCAGAGATCAAATTGCCAATATCCCTTGGATCACAGAAAAAGCAAGGAAATTCCAGAAAAACATCTACTTCTGCTTCAATGACCATGACAGAGCCTTTGACTGTGTGGGCCAAAACAAACTGAGGAAAATTCTTAAAGAGGTGGGAATACCAGACCACTTTACCTGCCTCCTGATAAACTTGTATGCAGGTTAAGAAGCAATAGTTAGAACAGGACATGGAACAATGGCCTGATTTAAAACTGGGAAAGGAGTACATCAAGGAAGTACATTGTCACCTTGCTTATTTAACTTATATGCAGAGCACATCATGTGAAATGCCAGGATGGATGAAGCTCACACTGGATTAAAGAGTGCTGGGAGAAACAACAATAACCTCATATACGCAGATGACACTACCCTAATGGCAGAAAGTGAAGAGGAACTAAAGAGCCTCTTAAAGAAGATGAAAAAAGGGACAGTGAAAAAGCTCGCTTAAAACTCAACATTCACAAAACTAAGATCATGGCATCTGGTTACATCACTTCATGCAAATAGATGGGGAAACAATGGGAAGACTGACATATTTTATTTTCTTGAGCTCCAAAATCACTGTGGACTGTGACTACAGCCATGAAATTAAAAGACACTTGTTTCTTGAAAGGAAAGCTATGACAAACCTAGACAGAGTATTAAAAATCAGAAACATCACTTGTGGACAAAGGTCCATATAGTCAAAGCTATGGTTTTTCCAATAGTCACGTACAGATGTGAGACTGAACTATAAAGAAGGCTGAGCGCTGAAGAATTGATACTTTTGAACTGTGTGGGGTGCTGGAGAAGACTCTTGAAAGTCCTTTGAACAGAGAGGAGATCAAACTAGTCAATCCTACAGAAAATCAACCCTGAACATTCATTAGAAGGGCTGATGCTAAAGCTGAAGCTCCAATATTTTGGTCACCTGATGTGAACTCACTGGAAAAGGCCATGATGCTGGGAAAGATTGAAGAAGGCAGGAGAAGTGGGTGAGAGTTTGAGATGGCTGGATGGCATCATCAACTCAATGAACCTGAGTTTGAGCAAACTCGGGGAAATAACGAAGGACAGGGAAGCCTGGAGTGCTATAGTCCATAGGGTCTCAAAGAGTCAGGCACAACTGAGTGACTGAACAACAACAGTAATCCGACTTGCAGTGAAAGAAAAACCATTAAGAGTTCATGCGCTTAGTCGCTCAGTGGTGGCCAGCTCTTTGTGACGCCATGGACTGTAGCCCACCAGGCTCCTCTGTCCATGGGAATTCTCCAGGCACGAATCCTGGAGGGGGCTGCCATGCCCTCCTCCATGGGATCTTCCTAACCTAGGGATCAAACCCAGGTCTCCCATACTACAGGCAGATTCTTTACCATCTGATCCACCAGGGAAGCACTAAGGGTTCATAATACTGAGTTCAAATTCAAGCGTTAGCAAATATATTGTATTTGCCATTTATCAAATTACTTCATTTGTCTGGACAGTTTCTGAGCTATAGAAGGAGCTATTGGTCTCACAGGTTTTCAAAATTTACAAGTTGAATTCTATATCTTTATTAAGACCATTCAAAGAACTGATGTATACATTCCACTTGGCCGTGAGCCCCTTTCTTCTCTCCCTGGAAATTCCTCAGGTACTTTCAATGAAGCTTTTAAGATCCCTGGAACACACTTTGATAACTACTGCACTCAAGAGAATCTTGGTGACTCCCATTCTACAACTCTAGTGTGGAATATGCTCTAAAATCCAAATGCATCGTGTTCCATACCATCGTTGAGACTGTTTTTAAAATTAACATATAACCACAAAGAAGGTTGAGCACCGAAGAACTGATGCTTTCAAACTGTGGTGATGGAGAAGGCTTTGAAAGTCCTTGGACTTCAAGGAGATCAAACCAGTCAATTCTAAAGTAAATCAAACCTGAATAATCATGGAAGGACTGATGCTGAAACTGAAGCTCCACCACTTTGGCCACCTTATATGAAGAGCCAACTCATTGGAAAAGTCCATGATGATGGAAAAGATTGAGGGCAGAAGGAGAAGGGAGCAACAGAGGATGAGATGGTTGAATGACATTACTGACTCAATGGACGTGGATTTGAGCAAACTCAGGGAGATAGTGAAGGATAGAGAAGCCTGGTGTGTTGTAGTACAAGGGGTCACAAAAAAGCTGGACACGACTTAGTGACTAAACAAGAACAAGATCAAAACTGAAGTTCCAAATTTGTAAATGTCTCTCAGGCTAGCATCACTCATTTAAAAACTTCAACATATATGAAACAAGTGATATAGATTCTTCTTTGACAGAAATAAGACTTCCACAATTCAAATAAGATAAATGATGTGTATTAGGGGGGTTAGCTGTTGGTGACAAGTGCTGTACTATTTCATATAATTTTAAAGTTTTGATATAAATATAATAGCTAAATTATATTTAGGACATGTATTATTTAAATTTGAGTTACAAAATACTTTTTAAATTGTATCACTTAAGCATAAGGAGTGAGTTTTGCCTATTTTCCAGTGAAATGAAATAAACTGCTTTTAATTTTAAATCACTTTCACAATAGTCTTTGACTATAAACAATTAACTCACTAATTACAAATAATGCTGGCTAATTTATTAAAAGACAGAAGAAAAACAAGTGTTCAATGTTCCTTCCAATCTTAAAGGTTGTAAATAATAGCAATAAAGCTGCATTTATTCATTTTTAAATAAACTTTGTCAGTAGTTTTGTTTATTTATTTACAGGATTTTGCTCAGTCTAACTATTGATATATGACCATACTTATTTATACTGAGTTCTGAGGTTTCATTTTATAACCAAACTAAATTAGTTTCCTGGAAAATAAATAAGCAATTAGGGGGAAAGGTATCATTCCCAATTAGCTAGATTTCTACTGGTCCATGTTTAATGTCATAATACAATAAAATAATCTGGCAAATGTTGCTGTTAGGAACTAGCTTCATTAGAAAAGTCAGGAAAAAGCTGTAGCTCTGCATGTCCTCAGCATATACTTGATAATTAAAGCCATATGCCTTCATCAATCTGGAAAGAATATGAATAATAGGAGGAGAAACAAAGAAACTAACTTAGAAACCTGTTTGAAATGGCTGAATATATAACTATGGCAAAAACTGTGCCGCAATTCTCTGAGTTTAATTTTAGATTTCCTGGAAAAAATTTTCATCTTAACTCCTGATAAAATGTTTGCTAAGAAAAACATCATCAATATTCTTTTAACCTGAGCAGCTGAGAACAAACATCATTTAACAAACATTTCCTCATTCATGGAACATTGAATTATGTGCTTGAGGGATAATGTAAAAAGGGAAAGAAGACGCAGTCTGAGAAACAATTAGCAAATTTTCTAAGTGGAGAGCCGGAACTTATTCTTGTACTTTAAAAAAGGCTTCAGAATGCTTTCAAAATGTCACACATGTAAGAGCAAATAGGTAAAATAAAAACTGCGTAGGTAACACCAGAAAGACACGGATCAGAGTCACCTGGAGTTCACTAAGTAATACCAGAAAGAGGTTATACCTAAACCAGTTTCTAAAGACAAGTGGAATGGTTGAAAAGAGAGAAAGAGAAAGAAAAAGCATGCAAATGCAAAGATATCCATAAAGAGCAAAACCTTACAAATGTAAATGAGCAAGATGGGTACTCATACTTTCTGGGTGTAGAGAAATCCACACTGGGATTAGTACGCTTAAGAAAATGTAGAGCCTGTGAGAGGATTCAAGAGAGTCAAATGCCCTTCAAAAACACCAGTTTGATAAAATTAGCCAAACTGAGTCATTATGCATTTTTGGGTAGAGAAGGATGTTTAGATGGGAAGAAAGCAACAAAACCAGAAACACTAGCGTCTTAGAAAAGCTATGTGATGATCAAAATGATTCTAAAATATATTTAGACATATATCCAATGACTTTACTTGCAGACTGAATCATCCTTAACATGGAATTATCCTACAACTGTAAATGTCAGGATATGCTTTTTTTTATGCTAGTTTATTTTTTATGCTATTTATATGCTAGCTACTTCCAAAACAGATTTCTGAAGGGCACAGATAGAGTAAAATCACAAAAGAACATTAACATAGTAAATGAGGGTGAGCAAGCATATAGCAGGAACACCTCACTAAGAAAAGTTACCACCATTAAACACAAAACTGGGCCCTGAATTTCTGGTAGCCAAAGCACATGTGAAGTAAGATGAATTCTCTCATTCCTTTATTTTATCATGACGCAAATATGAAAATACAACATGTACAAAATTGTGGTCAAATATAAAAAATACTAGTTGATTCAACTAGGAGTTAATTTTTTCCTAGTTTTGAGTTCCAAAAGGAATTTATTGTTTAGCTATTTAAATGAGAGATGCCAATTAGCATAAGGAAGGAATGTGTCCCTTTCGTCAAAATTAGAAAAACTGCAAATGTTCTAGGTAGGGTTATTCCTAAAATCAAAGGCTGATGAAACTTGGGGCAAAATAGTTATAAATATTATACAAAGGCAATGCTTATAAAATGGGCTATATCTGCATTGTTTAAGTCTGATACAGGAATTAGGAAGAGTCATTGGTATCCTTTCTAGCAAAATTACAAAGGTAAATGTTTTACTTAAAGGTAATAACAACTCCAGTCAAACTAAGAACAAAATACTTGGTTATACATATACAAAGGTAAATAATGTAAGTAAGCCCCATTTTGGCAATGCAGTGCTATACTTAGTTGCTCAGTCATGTCTGACTCTTTGTGACCCCATGGACTGTAGCCCGCCAGGCTCCTCTGTCCAAGGGGATTCTCCAGGCAAGAATACTAGAGTGGGTTCCCATGCCCTCCTCCAGGGGATCTTCCAAACCCAGGGATCAAACTCAGGTCTCCCGCATTACAGGTGGATTCTTTACCATCTGAGCCACCAGGGAAGCCCATCTTGGCAATCTGATATACTAATTTGGAAGAATGACTGGTGCAGCAAATATTTTTCAGGATATTTGCTGAGTCGAAATTGACATTTTCTTTTTCTCTTCTTCTTTTTCTCCATCTTATTCCCCTTCTTCTTTTTTTAAAAAAAAACCTGTCTCACTTTACCCTACCTTCTCCAATACATCAGTTCAGCTCAGTTCCGTTCAGTCACTCAGTCGTGCCCACCTCTTTGCGATCTCCAATACACAGGGGTGGGTACTTCAGGACCCTGGGTCGCTGACCACGGTTAACTGGATCAGAGTTGGACCGCAGACTAAAGGGTCCTGTAAGATGCTTTTTACCACAACACTGTTCGGAGGTACTCTCCCTGAGTTTAGGCTATTCCTCTATTGGAAGGGAGAGAAACCAGAAACCAGTTAAGCCATCTTCTACCACTGCTTCTCTTTGTATTTAGTGGAAGACTAGATAGAGGAAGAAGGGAAGAAAGGAAAGAAACAGGCACAGAAGTGAGGGAAGTAGGAGGGGAAATGTTAGGTAGGTAGAACAGGGAAAAGGAGTCCAAAATGGCGGTGGCCAAAAGATAAGGAAGAGAAAAGCCCGCGAAAATAGAACAGAGGAAGGTCTGAGGACCAGAGTGAGGACTTCAGGGAGAACAGCGCTCCTGCCTAAGCCCAATTTGCACAGGACAGGCCCGGGGGGAGGAAAAAAACATACAAAAGAGGAGCCAAAGGGCTCTCTCTCTCTCCCCTTCCCACGCAACGGGGTGCTCTTCTCTTCGCGTCTTTGGATCGCCGTGCCCTCACGCCTCGAAGATGGATTTTCCTACTATCTTCTAAATAAAATAGAGCTGTAACACTGATTTCTCTCAGAGCTATAACACGGTCCGTTTGAGACCTGAGAGCTATAACACGGTCTGTCCAAGACCCGCGAGCTGTGACCCACCAAGGGAGCTTTAAAGTCCGTCACTCCAAATCTTTGTTGTGATGAGACAAAGAACCGAGGAGCATACACTCGCCTGACAGAAAATAACTTAGGAAGAGGAGAGGAGAGAGGGAAGAGAAGAAAAAGAGGAGAGAAAGAAGGAAGAGGAAACAGAGAAAGAGAGAGAGATGGGCTGTCAATTCCTTCAGTTTTCCTTCAATGAGTTTTCAATGCTTGATTCTATCTTCAGGGTTTACTGAGGACTTGCAGGGGTGTTTTCTACTCTCTGTACATCTCTCTCTCTCTTTTAAAGGAATATCCCCAGCTTTTCATGAAGATAACACTGAAAACTAATCAGGACGTGTTGTACATACAGCACAGCGAACTGTACTCAATACTCTGTAATGATCAAATGGGAAAAGAATCTAAAAGAGAGTGGACATGTGTATATGTATAATTGAGTCACTCTGCCGTACAGTAGAAAGTAACACAACACTGTAAATCAACTATACTCCAATAAAAGTTAAAAAAAAAAAACAACCAAACAGAAGGAAGCCCCTGCCCCTTTCAAAGCCAAGACCAAAGCAATGGCTTTGAAGGCCAAGAAAGCAGTTTTGAAAAGCACCCATGGACACACACACAGACCTGGACCTCACTCACTTTCAGACAGCCCAAAATACTGTGCCTCAGGAGGCAGCCCAAATATCCTCGGAATAGGACCCTTAGGAGAAACAAGCTTGACCACTCTGCCATCATCAAGTTCCCCCTCATCACTGAGTCAACCATGAAGAAAACAGAAGACCCCACCACACTGCTGTTCACTGGGGATATGCAGGCCAGCAAGCACCAAGTTAAACATGCGATGAAGAAGCTCTGTGACACTGACATGGCTAAGGTCATCACCCTGATCAGGCCTAATGGAGAGGAGGCAAATGTTCGACTAGGATGCTTTGGAATGTTGCCAACAAAATTGGCAACTGAGTTCACCTGGCTAGTTCTAAATATAAAAGTTCTTACTAGACAAAAAAAGGAAAACCCCAACAACAACAACAAATACCCCTATAATCACTACTTCTGCTTTAATGCCAGTGGAAGAAGAGCAAGGAATGTGTGGTCGGGGTGAGCAGCGTTTCACCGATACAACATTTTAGTTCATCCAAATTGCTGTAATGTACTAGAACATGGAAATAGCAAAAGCAGCGCTGTTATGCCTAGATGGTGACCCAGTCTTCTACTCCAGGGGCCTCAAATGCCACATGATTAGGCCTCAGACTGGTCTGCTTGTGCCATGATGACTGGCTAGTCTTATGTATTTTGAGTGTATTATCTCACTACCCTTGTGCTTCTGACGCACTTCACTTTTTCTCATGACCTCTCACATCTTATTATTTCTTCCCCCTCTTAAAAAATTTAGTTATTATTAACCAAACATTAACCATACAGTCTACGAAGTGTTTTAGGCTTAAAGTAAATGATTCAGTAAATACAAATTGAACACACATATATATTGTGCTTGCACACACGTGGGAAGAATTCAAGAGGAAACATCAACAACTTGATTGTGGCAACTCCTGAAGTGACACAGTAACTGAATTTAACTTATAACAGTTTATGTCTACCTACTTTTCCCATGATAATCTTTTCTCTGCCCAGAGATAATTTTTCTATAACCAGTAGGGTTCTATGGCTAACTAAATTGTAATATTTCTTTTCCATATATGGAGTATTCCTTTTCCATAGAATATTAAGGGCAACTTCCATTTTGGCTGAACTCTGGTATCTACATACACTGATTATTTCCCTCTTTTGCTTATGCTGCAGAAAAACTCAGGATAAAAACTAAGATTTAAATTTATATCTATTGTGAACTTGCCATAATGTATAAAAATTTTTTAATCTTATTTATTCAATTTATACAGCTAAAGCTCTTCATATCATATATGAATGAGTGTACACATAAGCATTTATTTTTTTCATTGCTTCCAATCCTTTAAATGTTAATGTCTTCATTCAAAGCCAGAATCCATTCTCTTCTCCATCTATGTTACCCTCTTAAACTACATATGACTGAAAAGGTGAGGTTACTCTTTCCTGGAAAGCATGATATCAGAATCTTGACATGGGTAAAGGCTCTGGAAAATCCAAGGTCATGATGTATTTTCAACTGAAATCTTCAACAGAGAAAAATTATTAGTATCACTGTGTATGTGGGAGATTCTTGCTCTAATCTCCATAGTCTTTCACATGGAGAGTACTATTCTCAAACACAATAATATTTAGTCCTTTTATCTGCAAAATGGAGATAAAAAAGTACTTATATCACAGAATTTTTATGAGGATATAGTGACATGTTTCTATGAAAGTACTCTGCAAACTCTGAAGCATCTTTAAAATGGTACTTCTTTACCTAATCCACTGATGCAGAAGATGCCTCTAATAAACATAGTATCCCTAAGAGCAGGGGTTAGAAGGTGACGTCATATTGACAAGGGGTAATAAAGGGCTCAGAGTGTTCAATACCATTAGTGTGTGTAGTCCTGAAAATTCATCATCAAAGACTACAAAGAAGCCCTGTGCCAAACACTACGGGGAATTAAAATGGGTCTTGGACATTGACTTTCTTTTCCTAGTGCTTATTTTGGGGCATAAGGCATGGAATATAATGATTAAAGAGAATAATGCATGATCACTCAAAAAAAAAAAAAAAACTGCTATTGAAATAAGCACTTGAAGATTTCATTTCAGAGGAGTTTCATAGAAGTGAAATATAAACATAGACTGGGAGGAAATGGTTGGATTAAACAAACAGAAAAAAAATGATGAATAATATGAGAGGCACAGAGGACCCTGCAAACCTAAAAGGCTAAGCTGTGAAGGAGAGGTCTGGGGAGAGAGGAAAGCAGGAAATGTACAACTGGAATCTGACTGACCTGTACAGAGGAGGATTCTCCTGGTACATGCTTTGTGATTCTTCCCTCATGATTCCATCCCAGTGAATGGACAAGTGTTACACAGTATTTCTCATGGATTCTCTCAGCAAAGTATACCATCTCTGCAGCCTCAATTGGCTAGAGTCAGGGGGAAATCTCTACAAACTACGATATCTTGGTCACTGGATCAAAAGCTAGTCATTGTGAGTCAACAGCTTGAATGGCTGGGGAAGGCATTTGTGACTTCTCATTTTCTGCAAAGACTAGAAATGGTGTGGCCAGGGAGGAATTTCCCCTACTAGAAGAGCAAGAGGTAGTGAAAGCCTCAGGAACAGAGAAAGCAAGCGAAGTGGCAGACACGAAGGACTGAGATGGAGGGAAATCAGTAGAATTTTGGCAACTGATTGGTTGTCAAATGTCTCAGTGATTTATAGCTTGAGTAACTAAGGAGAATTGGTAGATCATTATAGAATGAGGAAAAACATGAGGAAAAGCTAGTTTAGAGGAAAGGTGATAAATTGGGCTTTTAGTTGGTTGACTGTAGTTGCCTTGAAAACAGACAGATGGACATGTCTAGGAAGCGATCAGAGATAAAAAGCCTGGAACGTGAGATTCAGGCTGAAGTGGGATATACAGATCCATACATCATATACAGAATGTAACACCTGACCTAAGGCTTACGTGTTAGTGAAGGAGAGTGGGGAGCTGATAGTAAGCTACAACAGAAGGAGAAGATGCTTTCATTAGCTTTCAAAAACAGGGATGAGGAAAAGGCTGCAGGGAAGGGGAAGAAAAGTAAGTGATTACAGAGACCATCAGAGTTGGTGATAAGAACACGTGACATGAATTTTCAGAACACAGTTTTAGCCACGAGGTAGGGAGAAGAGTGAGTATGTGTGGAGTGGATGGAAGACAAGTAGATCAAGGAAATCTAGAGGGCAAAAGGGAGAAAACAAGTGAAAAGGGGGGGAAAGAGGGAGATTCTGCAAAGATTGGAGGATCAACTAACAGAATATGGATGATATGGTGCAATCACTGATCTGAAATATTATAGAAACCTTTTGTGTTCTGAAACAGAAGGGGGAGAGATAGGTGGAGAGGAAAACAGAAGAAATTCTGAGGAAAATAAAAAACATTTCAGGAAATTAGCTCAGACGCTTGTGATAAGTCACTGCAGTCGTGTCCAACTCTTTGTGACTCCATGAACTGCATCCCACCAGGCTCCTCTGTCCTTGGGATTCTCCAGGCGGGAACACTGGAGTGGGTTGCCATTCCCTTCTCCAGGGGGTCTTCCCGACCCAGGGATCGAACCCGCGTCTCCTGAAGCTCTTGCACTGCAGGTGAATTCTTAACCACTGAACCACTGCGGACGTCCCAGGTCATATGCTTATCAGAGTAGAAAGTGAGACCATTGCTGAGAATAAGAAGTAGAGGCTTCTGTGGAAAAGAATTAAAGTTCAGCTGAGTCAGAAGGCAACTTAAGGCAGGAAGGAACTGGAACACGAAGAACAGGTAAAAGAGACAGGGTCATAATGTGTGTAGGAACAGGTGAGTGGGTGTGAGGAAGCAGACAGGGGGATGTGGTGATCACAACAGGCCCATTTCCCTATTTCTTAAGCTTTGCATTTGCACTACTGGCAGATCAGAATGTAACAGCTTATAAAACTGCTTTGCAGTATCAATATTTTAAATTAAAATAGTAAGTATACATACAACTGACTTTTTGATATGTGTGCTTGACAAAGACACTATATGGTAAATATATTATTATCTATAATAATGGTAATGGTAGTAATAATAAGACAGAGTAGCATGCTCAGAGTACACAGACTAATTTTCACACAAATTCTAAGAGCTAAGTACCATTAGTATCCTCTTTTTACATCTAAAGAGCCCAGAGCTTAGAAAAGTTAACTTGATTTAGATTATACAGATAATAAATGGCAGGCCAGAGATGCAAACTCAGGGCTGGATGATCCCGCTGTGATATCAAGGACTCTCATTTCTGCTCACAGAGAGAATAGCTACATCTCTCAACTGAGAATTGATGTGCACTGTGTGAACTCAGGAGGGAGGTGAATGAAGGTACTGAGCTGAGGATGCAGCAGCTGGTGTGAAACTATCACAGGATACGGAACAAATAGATAAACAGGCCAACTTATATATTCTTCTCTATGTTTATCTGCACATTCTCCCTAATACCAGCCTGACTAATAATAGAGTTAAGAGGAACAGTGTGTCCACACACCAGATCAATAAGTTGACGGCTGTATATGGTGACTACCTCCCTAGAAACCAGACATTCGATGTGAAAAGTCCCTTTGATCACTGGTGGGGATCACAAAAGCCCTGGGGACTCTCAGAGCCCTGGACTATCTGCTGGACCGTCACGCCTGAGTCCTGCTGAGAGATGAGGAACATCTTTATCAGAGGAAGACATTCCAAACCAGGAAGGTATTCCCAGGAAGATTTTTCAGATTTTTGCTGTTGCTGCTGTTTGTTTGCTTTTGTTTTATTGCCTGGCCCAAAGTCAGGACAGCACGAATTCCTCCATCTCTAAAATCAGAAAAGAGAGCTATGAGAAAATTATGGCTTACATGCAAATCCACTTGCAAGTCCATTTTATTTATCCCTTCAACAACTTTTAGTGAGTGATTAATACAAAGCCCTGGGCTAGACAATGTGATGCAGCCCTCATGGAATTTCTGACTGCCATTAGCTAAAAATCACATGCAAAAATAAATAAATAGAATTTAAGAACACACACAAAAATAGAACTTCAAATCTACTTGAGTAGATCGGTGGCATTATTACTGTTAAAAAGCAATTTGTTTTTCCAAAGTAAAAATCAAAAGGATACATCCATCCTTTTCTAAGTGTAATACCTCTCCTGCTTCCCTAAATCTGAAAAACATGAGCAATTTCATAGTCTAAGAATCACATCTCATTCTACCACCTGTCTTTGCGAGTACAATAATATTTCTGTACCGGTACAATGGACTGTGAAACAAATTTGAAAACACAGGAACTACTTAAGAGAAATATTTAGATTGTGTCTAATTTAAATAGATAGTCCATTGGGCAAGGACTGTGTCTAATTCTATATTAGGTACAGCACATTGCAAAATGTTGGCACTCAATAAACGTAAAATAATAACAACAGTCTTTTCCCCTTTAGAGTATATAATTACATCTACCCCCTACCGTGCACCAAGCTCAGTGACAGATCTTTTGTTTATTAAATCCATGGCCCTGAAGGCATACAGTACTGCAGCTTCAATACGAACTGCAGTAAAGTCCTCTCCTTTAGGTAAAACTAAATAAATAAATCCCTGAAGAATATCTTAATTTAGCCGCCCACCAACTATATTACTTAACCAAATGCAGGAAACCTTTTCAAAGTCCCCAAAGTGGAATCCAAACAATAAGTGGAAATGTTTTCTCAAAGTTAGTTTGGAAATATGTCATGGAATAAAATTACTCTTAGCTAATTTACCATTTCTCTCTCCTAAAGAAACATGTCAAGCTGCTGAGCCAAGCTCTAAGGCTTTATGCAGGAAACATTCAATAGGTTCCCATGCTTGTGTTCAAAATGCGCTATTATCCAAGTGGTCTGAACTGAGGAGGAAAAAAAAAATGACTCATGTACAGCTTTATTTGAGACATTTGCACTACAATGAACTAAGCAAAGCAACAGGTCAAGTTAAAAAATATTGCAAAAAGCAACTGAGGCCGAAGCCCCTTCAAGGGGAATTCTGGACTGGAAAGCCCTTTTGCTTCATTTCATCATTATTTTCTTCTAGGTTCCCGTGTTTGTATTTGAATGCTTGCACTTGAACATTAGTTTCACAATCACCTATTCTACATTTGGTATTGATGAAGTTCAACATATGCTCAGCAATTCACTGCTACTAAAATAAGAAATGCAAATTCAGCTAAGTGCGCTCCAAGTCTAATGTTAAGCTGGGCCCCGGTTCCTTTGTAGTTTTTGTAGAGTATTATCATTAGTAGAGAAGGGTTAATGGCAAAGGCCGATGATTGTTTAAAAATTCACATTACCAAAGTGGATTACATTGCATCTACTGAGGGGATCAACAATGTAAGCCTACACTAAGCCATTATTGCAGAAACAAAGCTTTCATTTTAAGCCTTTGGAAACAAGCATAAAATGGACAAAAGAAAAAATTCTTCTGATGTAAGAACAAGGCAGGAACTACATGCTTTTCATCCTTACTCAGTTTTAGAGTCATGATGAATGTGCAAAAATGGACCATCTCCCCAAAGAACGAATCATTAAATATAACATATCAGCAGTTTGGAAAATGCTTCTTCTCTATAGTTAGAAATCCAACAGAAATCCTTTATGTAAATGTCTTTTTCTTTTTGTTGAGAATCAGTCACAACATGGAGAAGTACATTTTTTTAGGACTGTTTCACCATTTGTTCTTTTATCTTCTAATGAGAAGAAAAAGAATGATTCTGAAAAATACATTCCCATAGCCAGTGTCATAGTTTACTCTTTGCAGTAGTAATTCATTACAAACAATACTGGAATGTGGTAAGTGAATGCTAAGACACCAGTTATTAATAGGAACAGGGCTTGGCTGGAGGCTACATGTATTTGGTAAGTATTATTTTGCACAGTAAATTTGGAAGTACACTATTGATATCCCATCTTACAGATGCAGAAACTGAGGCTCCAATATGGGAGCCTCAATTTGGGATTCCCTCAGTTATGGGAATAATGCTACCCAAAATATTCACAAGAATCAAAAATGCATAGTATGCTAATGGATTACAATAGGTAAAATATATGCATAACATTAGTTCTAGCAGATTTACAATAGAATATATAATAAGATACACATACAAACATGTAAAAATAACACATTTTATTGTTATATTAAATAAATATGCTACATAAAATATATACTTTTATTTTTTGGTTATTAAAGATACATTATGTATTAACTAATACCATGACTCTATACTAAAGATAAGAATATAAAAACATGAGTAGAATAAAAACCAACAATTTTACAACTAGAATACCAGGAATAAATACCTGCTAAAATATTTTCTTCTGCTTAGAATTCTGGGCTTAAAGACTGAAGTTTTATCAAATGGAAGTTGTTTTTTTTAAGTGGGTAAGTATAACTGATGCCTGATAAACTAGAATCTTTAGTCCAACAAGTATAATGCCTGTGGTATTCATGTTTCTTTAATATGTCTAAACTATCCTCTTGGAGAAGGGAATAGCAACTTGCTCCAGTATTTGTGCCTGGAGAATGCCTGGGACAGAAGAGCTTGGTCTGCTACAGTCCATGGGGTCATAAAGAGTTGGACACAGATGCGCAGCCGAGCAGGAAACTGTCCTCTCTATCTTACTATTTTTTATGTATAAGAAATGTCATGAATAAATATATAAAAACATCTTCACTAGCCCCTCAGTAAAATCACACCCCTGCTTTACCTCCTTATACTAAGTATATATTTAAGAGTTAGGAATGAAGGGGTTTTTATTTGGGGGTAAAAGTTGATAATAAGGTATGTAATAAAACCATAATCTATGCTGAAAAAAGAGAATAAAGTGACATGGAATTGATGACATGTTTATAACCTACAGAACTGTAAACTCCTTGTAGGCAAAAGACCCATGAATATATCTTTGTTTCCCCATAAGGCTTAGCAAGCAATAAACCTTGGAATAACTGAGTGAAAGAAAGGCATAAAGGCATAAAGTCATTATGCCTTGCCCAGATCACATTTTCGGAGACTGGGCGGAAGCTGGAGGAAGATGACTTTATTTTGGGCTCTGTTACTATCCATGCTTGGCTCACTACAACTCCAAAGGGGGGGAGAAAAGAAAAAAGAAGTTCATGCTAAGCAGGAAAGCCATTTCTAGACAAAAAATATCATGCATGCAATAGCTCTCAAATATTCATATATATAAATGTATCATAAATAATTAAATATATATACATATATGTAGAGAAAGCAAATTAGGAAATGTGGAAAACTCAGCAGTGGCCACAGGACTGGAAAAGGTCAGTTTTCATTCCAATCCCAAAGAAAGGCAGTGCCAAAGAATGCTCAAACTACTGCACAACTGCACTCATCTCACACGCTAGTAATGTTCAAAATTCTCCAAGCCAGGCTTCACCACTATGTAAACCGTGAACTCCCAGATGTTCAAGATGGATTTAGAAAAGGCAGAGAAACCAGAGATCAAATTGTCAACATCTGTTGGATCATTGAAAAAGCCATAGAGTTCCAGAAAAACATCTACTTCTGCTTTATTGACTATGCCAAAGCCTTTGACTGTGTGGATCACAACAAACTGGAAAATTCTGAAAGAGATAAGAATACAGACCATCTGACCTGCTTCCTCAGAAATCTGTATACAGGTCAAGAAGCAACATTCAGAACTGGACATGGAACAACAGACTGGTTCCAAATTGGGAAAGGAGTACATCAAGGTTGTATATTGTAGCCTTGCTTATTTAACTTATATGCAGAGTACATCATGCGAAATGCCAGACTGGATGAAAAACAAGGTGGAATCAAGATTGCTGGGAGAAATATAAATAACCTCAGATATGCAGATGACACCACCCTTACGGCAGAAAGCAAAGAACTAAAGAGCCTCTTTCTGAAAGTGAAAGAGAGTGAAAAGGCTGACTTAAAACTCAACACGCAGAAAACTAATATCATGGCATCTGGTCCCACCACTTCATGGCAAATAGATGGGGAAATAATGGAAAGAGTGAGAGATTTTATTTTGGGGGGCTCCAAAATCACTGCAGATGGTGACTGTAGCCATGAAATTAAAAGGCGCTTACTCCTTGGAAGGAAAGTTACGACCAACCTAGACAGCATATTAAAAAGCAGAGACATGACTTTGTCAGCAAAGGTCCGTCTAGTCAAGGCTATGGTTTTTCCAGTAGTCATGTATGGATGTGAGAGTTGGACTATAAAGAAAGCTGAGCGCCAAAGAATTGATGCTTTTAAACTGTGGTGTTGGAGAAGACTCTTGAGAGTCCCTTGGACTGCAAGGAGATCCAACCAGTCTGTCCTAAAGGAGATCAGTCCTGGGTGTTTTCATTGGAAGGACTGATGTTGAAGCTGAAACTTAAATACTTCGGCCACCTGATGGGAAGAGCTAACTCATTTGAAAAGACCCTGATGCTGGGAAAGACTGAGGGCAGGAGGAAAAGGGGATGACAGAGGATGAGATGGTTGGATGGCATCACCGACTCAATGGATGTGAGTCTGGGTGAACTCTGGGAGTTGGTGATGGACAGGGAGGCCTGGTGTGCTGCGGATTATGGGGTTCCAAAGAGTCGGACACAACTGAGCGACTGAACTGAACTTAACTAATATAAATAGGTGTTTAAAGCTCTTGAATATAGAGTCCTCAGTACATTTCAATTATTTAATGATTGTAATATCTACTAAAACTAAGTGCAAATCATTACAGTAGATTCTATGACTGACTCCACTGATGGATTAATTAAACCTGAAATAGACCATTTTAATAACTTGAAATTTTCTTTTGTTTCTATTTTGTGTTTCCTCATCGCAGCATTATATATGATCATCGTTGACAACTGAAACATCAGAGAAGTCAAGTGCTATGACTTCCACTACACTGAGGTAACAGTTTCATATACATTCTTCCCTTTCTCTCTGTTTGTTAAAAACTCCAAATTTGAAATAACCATGTATAGAGAAGCATTAAGACAAAGATATGATCATAAGTTTATCATAAGCCTGTTGCTTTTCTCACTTAGTATTATATCACAGACATGCACCGAGGTCAATGGGGATAGGTCTAATTCATCATGCTACATACTTTGGGTTCATCATACTTCACTGAACTATTCCATTATTAATGAAAATCTATGATTTTCTCAGATTTTTGTTTTCACAAACACTGCTGAAGAATAACTTTGAAAACATATTTCCAAAATCAGTGCATTTGTGTTGAAATGCACCTTTATTGAGAAAACTTGATTTTTATCTTAGCTTTTGTTATTACATATCATAAAGTAATAGAGTGTGAAAAACAAAGTTTTACATATTTGTACATTTGCTTCTCTAAGACAGATTGCAAAAGTTAAGCTCAATCAGGGGTATGTCCACATTTATATTTTTATTTTATTAGATAATACAGACCACTTTCTAAAAAAATTACAATTCATATCCCTATGTAGAAATTTGCCTGTTTTCCCTATACCTTCACCAACACTGGATATCAATACTTCTCCATTTTGCCAGTCTTATAAACAGGATACCAGATGCCCTTCTTTTTTGCATTTCCTGTGCTACTGGGGAGTTTTAGTAGCTTTCCATGAATTTATTAGCCATCTGCACTTCTTCTTTTGTGAATTACCTCTTAATATCACTTACTCACTTTCCTTTATATCCCTTGTCTTTTTGAATCAATTCAAAAGACCTCTTTTTACATGAAAAATAAATAACTCTTAACCTGTTCTACATTTTTCTTCTCTCCATTACTTCATGGGAATATGAATATAATGTGAGCCAAGAAAACAGCCCAGATTGCTGGACTGGTTTAAAATGAACATTAGTGACATTGACAAAAAGTCTGCAATAGTCATTTTCTAAATTATTAAGCAGCACAAAGACTGGTGTCTTTGTTAAATCATGTATCTTAAGAATCTAGAACAGAGGCTGGAAAAAAGTAAAAGAAGTAAATATCTACGTGTACATGTATTTTAAAATCAATGTGCATGTATATATATTAACCTCTAAAATTGCAAAATACAAAAAAAAAAATTAAATAAAACTGCAAAATACTTGTTTTCCAGGTGGGAAAGAAGGTTGATCAGCCCCTCAGTCGTGCCCAACTCTTTGCGACCCCATGGACTGTAGCTCACCAGGCTCCCCTGTCATGGGATTTCCCAGGCAAGAACACTGGAGTTAGGTTGTCATTTGCTTCTCCAGGGGATCTCCCCAACCTAGGGATGAAATCCGTGGCTCCGATACTGGCAGGGGTATACCACTGAGTCACCTGGGAAGCCCCAAGACTGTTTGCACGTTGTCATTATGTGGTTTTCTAATCCTTATCATATCTTAACATTAATGTAATCCTTAGAGGCAGTTAGTGTTATTTCTCCATTAATGATGAAATACTGAGAAAGCTGTCCAAGATAACCAGGTCAATAAATAGAGAGCTGGAATATAAATCCATGTTTTTCTGACACCAGAAGTGGATACTCTCAACTATGTCATCCTGCCCATCAAAATGTATACATAACTTGCGGTTGGCAGAAATATGCTTTTCATCTAATTTTCAACTTTAACTGCCCCAGGACTGAGAAACAATCTAATTAAGATCTACAAACCAAGAACAACATTCTACTTGCAGTCATAATACATAAAACATTTAATTTTTGTGATCCCAAAATTAGCTATAAAAGCATGGGCTCTAAGACTCTTAAGCAGTAATGTGGATAAATTTTAAAAAGGAAAAAAACAAAACAAAACAGGAAACAGAAAGCAACAAGAAGGCTACTCCCTACAGAAAGCCAAATACTACACCAAGAAGCTACAAGAGAATGTCATTAACTGAAACAACGCAATCTACGAATAATATCTTACAATTAGGTCTAGAAGTACCTAATGTTCAGTCGCAAAGTCATGTCTAACTTTGCAACCCCATGAACGGCAGCACACCAGGCTTCCCTGTCCTTCACTATTTCCTGGGATTTAATCAAACTCAAGTCCATTGAGTAGGCGATGCCATCCAACCATCTCATCCTCTCTCATCCCCTTTGCCTCTCAGCATCAGGGTCCAATCACAAAGTTGGAGACTCTCTTAATCATGTCAAATTCTAACACAAATCACAAAGAGATTGCCAAAAACATAGGTTTACCAATAAAGGCATAAAAGCATTTCAGGCTACAAAATAAATTTAACAGTAACCTGAAGTAAGAAAGATGTGAACTTTTTAAACCAATTTTGCCTGCCTGTGCTCACACACAGCATGAGCATGTAAGTTAAATCTCAGCTCTTTCAAGAAACAATTGTAAAAAATAAATATGAATAGGTATGTGTGTGTATATACTACTAAATAACATAATTTAGTAACTTCTACTGTATCACTGATTGAATAATTTTCTGTAACTCCAGAATGTTCTTAGTCATGCAGTGGAATTATTACACATATTTCTTCTTTCATTTTTTAAATGCTATTTCTTTTAACAACCGCCAGGGATTACTCGTGATTGGTCATCAAAAGTTCACCTAGGTGTTTGTAGTTAATAGATATGATAAAAAAATTTCCCTCAGTCAAAAATGCTGGATTTTATTATTTTACATTCAGACTCAGCACAGTATATTTTCACTATAAATTAGATCAAAACAGAAATCTCTCAGCTAAGAATTTATAAAGGTGAGTAAAGACACAAATGGGCTTCCCTGTTGGCTCAGATAGTAAAGAATCAGCCTGCGATGTGGAAGACCTGGGTTCAGTCCCTGGGCTGGGAAGATCCCCTGGAGAAGGGCATGGCAATCCACTCCAGTGTTCTTGCCTGGAGAATCTCCATGGACAGAGGGCCCTGGTGGGGTCCGGGGGTTGCAAAGAGCTGGACACGACTGAGTGACCAAGCCCAGCATAGCACAAGCAAGCAAGCAGTGAACTGTTAGCTAAAATACCATGATCATCACGTCTGGGGGCCGACGGGTACATAGTTAGTGCTACGAGGCAATACTGCTGTGGAATAACATGGCTAAGAGCATTGAATGGAAACCCTTCTACCCAAAAGCCACATAGTTTGTTGTGGCAATCCAAAACTTTTGTTTTTATTCTTTGTTTAGGGTTAGAGTTCTCTTCTTTTCTGCCAATCTTATATGTAAGAGAATATTCTTAGATGACAAGAAAGCTTAAAGGTTAATGTTTACCCAATACATTTTAAATAGCTAAATGATAACAATCTTTCTATTGAAAATTAAATATCAAAAATTATAATCAATTTCTTAGCCCCATGAAAATTATCAGAATAATTAATTATTAAAACAAAGAAAATCTTGCAAATCAGTTATACTCCAATAAAGAATTTTTTAAAAAGAAAATCTGTGGTAAATTTGTCACTGAAGAGTGATAAAATATTAATTATAAGTTCTACTCTAAATAAAATGTTGGAATTTTTTCCCTTTAATATGCATTTTAATTTTATCTAAAACTATAGCACATACTTTCTTTAACTTTCCATAAATATAATCACTCATAAAAATGTTTGGAGAATGTCAATTTAAACTGATTACATAAAACAATTTGTACTTCTCTGAGACAGACATATTTCTATTTTCAGAAATATAACACATAGCCCCAAAATTTTTATAACTTTTCAATGTAAAGTTATGAAGTCTATATGAGACAAGGATAAGGCAATTGCCCTTTTGTTGGATGAGGAACTCATAATATGATTTAGTCATGAAAAGAAATGCTTAGCTGGTATTATAAAATAAAGAAACCCTTATAAATTCATTCTAATCTTTTACCACAATGACATTCATTTAATTTTTATGAAATAGTATCAATTCAACAAACCACTGAAATGACTTAGAACTTAAAACATTCTTTCCCAAGAGATGTTTCTAGGAGTTCAAGAATTTTTTTAACTTTTTGTATACAGGTTCTTTGTTTCTTTCTTTGTATTCTTAAAAAATCTTCACAACAACAAAGACATTTATTTTACAGACCTCAAGAATTTAAATGGCGCCTAAGATGCCATTTCTAAAATCCAATCACGATAGGAAACATCAAACTTTGCTCCTCTGGGCCTGTTTTCTTTTTGCTGCTGAAATCCTGTTGCTTCAGAGGAGAAGAGAATTTCCAGTCTGGCCTCTGGTCCAGCCGCCCTAGAACGGCCCCCCTGCTCTGCCATCCCTCTCCCCCAAACTTCTGACACCGCTCCCCACGCAGCAAACTGTGTGGTGGGGCCAGACGGGACAGGGATGAGGATGGCGAGGAACAAAAGCCTCCAGGACGTTCCAATGAAGACGAAATAATAAAGTTCATAGTATTTTGCTAAAGAATAAATTTACCCTCACACCATCCTATATGTGTGACAGTTTTCAATTATAATTATTAAACTCTTCTTGGTTTACATTAAAATGCCTCAATAAGTGAATAACCTAAATTTTCCATACCGTAACTTAAAACCAGTTATTTAACACAGTTAGTGGAAACCCAATATCTGATCCTATAAGAAAGAGTTTCATTTTCTTAAAAATAACACTCTGAGAAACTGTTCTGAAAATACAAACTTCTCAAGTTGCACACCTAAACTGTCATGGTCATAAAATGAGACTAAAATTCTTTAGCTAATCTTATTCGTGAAATATTTCATGTGCTTTTAGAAAATACCACATTGCAGCTAAACACCATTATTCCATTATGCTGGAAAATAACCAGTGGCTTACAGCAGTAAACAATTCAAATTGTATTCCTTGTATTGGAAAGCTAAAATGCTTACAGAAATAGAACTATATTAAAAGCCTTGAGAAACTCAATATGTTTTCATCTGAATACTAATTTATCAAATAACTTATTGGATACACATTTATAGTGGCTTAATAAAGTATATTTCAAACAAAATTACATTAATTTTGCAAGCAATCAAGCCTCAATATTCTGTGTAATTTACTAAACATTCCACAAAGAATAGCCCATTCCAATTACAATGGTAAAACACAACAAAGAAAACCTTCCAATTAAACTAGTACTATTTACTGCCAGTAGCAGTGTGTAATATGCTTGAAAAAAATTTAGTAAAAATGCTTTTAATTTTACCAATTGGTATTCATATTAACTTGTATTTAAAATACAATCAGAATAACCATCTACAATGTACCAAGTCCTATTTCATTTCTATTTTATAACACTGCCATTGTAATATAAAGATACTCACATTTCATCACATTTTTTAAAAGTTAATGGTAAATTTATCTGAAAATAAATATCTGAGGGATAATCTTGTCATAACAACACAGTGTTAAATCAGGATGTAGAGTTTAAACTTCAAAACCATTTTCTAATTTCCCAAATTTCCTATATGTTTACTTTTAATTAAAATTATTTTAGCATAAAATATTGAGTTCAGTGCACAGGCATTTATGGACTACCTCTCTTGTGATAGGTTCTTGAGAATACAGATAATAATAAACACATTGCCTTTTTTTGAGGACTTATAAATGAAAGCTAACGTGAAATTAAGTTAGAGAATGGGTCCAAGTAGCATTGAAGAGCTTTCAGTATAATTACATGGGGAGACTTAGGTTTGGGACAGAGTACTCTGCAGTAATTGGGGCAAATTCGCTGATGGGAAGGAAGCAGTTCTCTAGCCAGCAAGACCATTTTAGACTAATGTAATAATCTAGGGCAATGGTAAACAGGATAGGAAAGGAAGGGAAAGATTCAAGAAATGCTTAGGAGTCAAAATTGCCAGTGATTAAGGTTTGCTGTATGCGAGGATGAGAGGAACATCTGAGTCTGACACAGGGTTTGTGTCCTAGGTGACTCAGGGTGTGACGGTGCTGGGGGCTGTAAACGAAAAGAGGGGATGGAACACCTTCCTGTCCAGGGTGAAGGGTGAGGAGATCAGCATAGAGTGAGAGAGACACATTTTTGTGCTCAATGCAAGTTTGAAAGGCTAGCTTCTCATCCCAGTTTATACGGGCAGCAAATATTCACCTGTATGAATCTGAATGTCCGGGATGAAGATCTAGATTTTAGGGGTGTTAGTTGGTGGTGTAGTTTAAAACTGGAAATTGGTGAGCTTGCCAAGAAAACATATGTAAAATAAAAACAAAAAGGAATGAGAAAGAAATCTGAGGAGAGATTTGTGTGATGATGCTAAATTCTTCTGTCCAATGTAGCAGATGAAGACTAAGACCGGATAACTGGATTTGGTAAGAGGAGATTCAGAGGATTACCAATAATTTTAGTTAAAATGAGCTATTTAGGGGTGGCAGAGGGTAGAGGTAATCACACTGAATTGAGGAATTAATGACAGATTAGGTAGCAAATAGATAATTATACCAAGATGCTTATAGGATTTTAATAAACAGAAAAACACTGAACAAGAGGAGAAATCATTTGTTCATTCTTTTTTTTTTTTTTTAGACAGTGGTATCTTGACCATACTTGAAGGCAAAGAGATAACAAAAAAGCAACAAGCTAAAAATATAGAAGAAATGGAAATAATTGGTGAAAAGTAAACCAGAGGAAATCAAGAAAAAATTAAAACATTAGTTATAAACTAGAAGAGGGCTTACTGCCTTATTTAAAGGTTGAAAGTAAGGATATGAGTGTATCAGGAAGTTTTTAACTCAGGGCATTCTAATTTTAGATCCTTCAGACATTGGTGTTCTTACTAAAAACTTTTTTCATTGTTGTTTCTGAAATACTTGAGAGTAACTATTACAAACAGAATATTTACTGTTTTAACTAAAAAACACCTCGAATAGGACTTGTGGCAAATATTATTTTAGTTAACAGGTATCGCACTATTGTTAATTGTCCATACCTGAAAACCAAGGGAACTGGTATAAACCAGAAGGAACATATCATTTATAATTCTGAATTAATAATGATGTTAGGGCCTAAAATATCATAGGAGTGGCACAAAATTAGACTTTTGGGGCTTCCCTCATGGCTCAGTCGGTAAAGAATCCACCTGCAATGCAGAAGACCCCAGTTCGATTCCTGGGTCGGGAAGATCCACTGGCGAAGGGATAGGCTACCCACTCCAGTATTCTTGGGCTTCCCTTGTGGCTCAGCTGGTAAAGAATCGGCCTGCAGTGTGGGAGACCTGGGTTTGATCCAAGGGCTGGGAAGATCCCCTGGAGAAGGGAAAGGCTACCCACTCCAGTATTCTGGCCTGGAGAATTCCATGGACAGTCCATGGGGTCACAAAGAGTTGGACATGACTGAGAGACCTTCACTTTCATTTTTCACTCAAAAGTCCCCATAATAGGACTCAATGAGGAATGACAAAATCATTTTTACTTCAAAGTTAGTAAATGCAAGAAAAAGGAAAGCATGCACTCACAGCATCAAAATTTCATAAAGATAAATATACGTTTGTATTTGCATACTTATAAATGCACAACTTTATGTATATAATTAGAATCTTAAATCTACTCCATTATAATATATAAAAATACACAGTCTTAGAAACAGTGCCTTCCCAACATGTTTACAAGTATACTCACATGCAGAGAAGTGAAGCCTATTGACAGACTTGTGTTTACTAAATAATACCACCATCTATTAGGAGCTGTATCCATTCTCTAAGCCCCACCTCTAGTCTTTGAGGAAGTTAATATTCACAGTTTACAGAGGCAGTTACTACAGCTCAAAAAGTCAGGTCAATAACACGTAGCTAAAAACTGTCAGAGCTGGTATTCCAAGCTTCTTCTAGTTGACTTCAAAGTCCATGCTTCCTTCACCATGCTGCTGCTTCTCATACATTTCCTTCTGACCTTAGAGATTCAGTATGGAGTACTGCTTTCATATCTAATCCATAAGCTTCTATCCACTCATAGCTCATCTACAGACCTCTGCATTCCTGTGATTTAATGCAGCAGGTTACCTCTTGAGACCATGAAGGGCTCCAGAGACCCTACAATGCAACAACAGCATTCTCCACTCTCTTCTGGCCACTTACACAAACTTCAAATTCCACTCCCGCACAATGAATACAGTCTGCCTTTCTGGACTCTGCCTTTCTGTTTGTTGACTTCACGCTCCTTCCTCTGCCCAAGGAGCCTACCTTCTCCACTAATCCCCCAAGGATCCATCAGCTCTCAAATCTGATCTACAGCTTTCCACGAGGTGCATGCAGCCAACATTCCCTCTGCATAGCCCATAGGGCACATTTCAAGCACTTACCACTCAGAATCACATTAATTACTTTAATCTCTCTCCTGCTGGAATGTGAGCTTTTCAAAGGCAAGGACACTATTTTATTCAATGCAGAATCAATAGTCCATAAAGCAGTATGTGGCAGATAGTACATAACAAGTAACTATTTGCTGTGTAGTAAAAACATATTGGGCTTTGAAGGTTGTAGGGGAGCTCTCAAACCCCAGCTCTATCTCACACCATCTGTGTGAGCTTGGGCAAGTCACAGCCTATGAGCTCCATGTTTTCACTTGCATGGACTTACTTCCCACCTTAAAGAGTTGCTATAAAGATTCTATAAAGATTTCAAGAAAACGGACACAATTTTTTGTGAGTCCCTGACCCACATTTAGTTTGTTAGTGCCTCAGTAGTGTCCAACTCTTTGAGACCCCAGGCACTGGAGCCCGCCAGGCTCCTCTGTCCATGGGATTTCCCAGGCAAGAATACTGGAGTGGGTAGCCATTTCCTTCTCCAGGGATCTTCCCGATCCAGGGATAAAACTCACATCTCCTGCATTGCAGGCAGATTCTTAACCATCTAAGCCACCATGGAAGCCCGGCACACATTTAAATATTTGGTAAATGTTAGTTTCTTGTCTTTTTACCCCTACCTTTTTGAATGCCTGAATACAGTAGAGGTAAGATGAAGAAGTAAGTGTAAGTGCATTTTTTGATTGAACAAATATTTCTCAAATGTGTAACAAGAATAAGAAACAATTGCAGGTTCTATGTATTTGCTGGGCTTCCTTGATGGCTCCATGGTAAAGAATCCGCCTGCCAATGCAGGAGACACAGGTTTGATCCCTGGGAAAGATCCCCAAGGAAATGGCAACCCATTCTAGTATTCTTGCCTGGGAAATCCCATGGAAAAAGTAATGAATTTCTGCACTCAAAGAGTTGAGATTCTTATGAGAAAAATACAAATTTTATGCAAATAATTATTTTTTAAATCAATGTAGAAACTGCATACTCTCAACTAAGTGCATGGATGCCACTAGGGAGAACGCAATGTACAGCTGTTTTGGTTGAAGAAATATCAGAAGTGCTCACCAATAATCTGGAATTTAAATCAAGTTTTGAAGATTGAATGCAAGGTGGAGTCATGAATATACAGAAACCTAGGTAAAAACTTCAGTATGAGCAAAGGCACATAGGCAGAGCCAAGGATTTCTCTAGGAATAATGGTGGTATGATCTGACTTGCTAGAGTACAAGAAGCACCAGAAAGCATAATGGGATAAAGACCATAAACCCCAGGGAGAAGAACCCCACATAACTATTTAAAAGCACAATTTATCATCTAGTTTATAATTCTCCTGCATCCTAATTTAAAACCCATTACTCTATTTATTAAGACTTTCAAAGTTACACACAAGAGGAAAAGGGAATTAAAACATATGTTGGCATTTGTTTTACCACAATATGCTAACATATTGCGCACAGAAGCAAATTATCGTGACTGATTTAGTTGAGAAAGAGCAAAAGTTATTTTTATTAAGGAGTGATTTCATTTACAATTAATGTTGGACTATGTCTGACTATTCATCCCCAGCTTGCAGGGTGGTGAGAATAGGAAATATGAGTAATGATTAAGCAAAAAGTCTTGTGTATAAAATTAAAAAAAAACAAAAAGCAACACTTCCTGAGAGATGCTAATGTCCCTCTCCACTGACCAGCCCTCCTTTCTCTGTTCCATATTCAAATGTTCTACTGCCCCCTGCTGCTTTATGTTTCAGAAGAGGGAAAAAATAATAATAAGTCCTAAGTTAAAAAAAAAATAAGTCCTGTCACAGTCTTTCACTAATTTCACTGATTCCACCATTTTTCTTTTCTTCCTGGATGACCAAGGTGCCAAGGTTTGAGGGCTTATTTCTTGGCCAAGTGAAATTTTGATAGCAATGAAGGTATAATACTTATGCAAAATTCTGTAGTAGAAGTCACAGCTTTGAAAATCTGCACACTTGAGAAATCCTATTGGACGCCACACCTTATTTAGGACTCCTAGACTGGACATTTTCATCAAAAAGTAGTAATTACTCCCTAAAGACATCATGTGCCTCTCATTCAGATGGAACCCCAAACTTTCTAACTCAAGTATGCAAGCTGTGTGTATAATTAGAGGTTTCCCATGCATGGTATTCTGTATTTGTTAGATTAAATGTAATACAATGGATAAGCCTGGCTTAGCCTGTGTTACTGAAATTTGTTCATTAACTTCAGTTTGTTTAGCATGTGGCATAGACTAATTTTTTTCTGTGTTTTAACCTAAGCAGTTCCAGTTGAACAAATATTGCCCCCTTTTTTTGATATATGTGTGTGTGAGCTTATGTGTGTGCACTTGTGTTTACACCTCCAAATTATTATTCAGCATGTTAGGTCACAGAGTTCATGATAACCAAAAACTAAAATAAAAAGAAAGCTGTTTGGAAAGCTCCCCATCTAACAGTAATTAAATGTCACATCATAATCATAAATATGATTTTCTCTCAATACTGCATTCAGAAACAGTTTTGAGTACCTTTTAGAAGCTAAAATGCAGTAAAGAATATTCCTCTTTTCAGAAGTTCAGTCTAGTGTGCTAACAAAGGGCTATTCCCGTTGCATTTCTAATCTTTGCTAAATGAAAGTATCACAATCCACCGATTAATTCAACCTAGATACATAAAAGCTACTTTTCATTCTTACAAAGACTATACACTGCTTTGTAACAAAGCATCCTCAAACTCAGTGACTTAAGATGGCAATCATTATCTCAGAATTCTGGGGTGTGAGCAGGCAAATTTTCCTTTATATGGTAAATAAACGCTGGGGTGCTCAGAGGGCTAGAAGCTGCAAATGGCCCCACAGTTGGGATTGGCTGGGGGCAAAGATGGGACTGTTGGCTGGGTTTCCATTTCACTCCACGTGGACCCCTCTATGTCACTTCTTGAGGTTCCACACGGTAGTTGTTCCAAGAAGATGCATTCTAACTGCAAGCATGCCAAGAGGACAATCCCCAATATGCCGACATTTATCAAACTTCTGCTTACATCTCACTTACTAATTTCTCATTTACCCATGCCAGTCACAGGACCAAACCCAGGTTCAACCAAAGGGACTGCAGAAGGCCATGAGTACTAGAGGTGAGTTTCAGCAGGGCCAGTGTAATAGGCTGCCCATTCCTCTCCTTCCTTCACAAACACCTTTGCATTCTCCTTTGAGATGTTTCCCAAATACATTTATATTATCCATTTTCATTGCCTTAGTTAAATCTTTAGTTCTCTTTCACTTTCTTTGTTGGGGGGTAAGTACCTAGCTGGGCTTTTTAACTAAGGGTAGGGCGAAGAAGAGTAACACTCATTCAATGAATAAACCCGTACTAAGTAGTACTGAGGAATACACTGCAGTTAGAAGTGTGTGTGACACATGACTGAACAAGATACTCCCTCTGCCCTCATAGATAAAACTCTGCAGGAGAAAATAAACAAAACTATGCTCCCAGTCCACCCTCTTAATTGTAATTATTATTCTAATGCACAGATTTCAATACATCACAACTCTGCTTAGACATTTCCAATGTTTGTTCTTGATAACTATATGAGATCCAAACTCTGTAGCACCTTATTTAAGATAACTCAAACCAGCCTTTCCAGATTCATCTCCTACTGCTTCCCTTCAGCTTACCTCTTACTCTCTTTCACATATTTGTCTTTATTCCTGCCACTCCATCCAGGTGGAATGCTCTTTCCCAGTCCTCAGCTCTAGAAACACGCAATTTTCTTTTGAAAGACACACTCAACTACTCTTTTACAAGACCTCCACAAACCCAGAAAGAACAAATAATGCACATATGCCCCACCAGAGCCGGCAATCATCCTTCTAACTCAGTATCGATGTTCCACTGCTGTTCGTGTTGTTTGTCCTTTCAAAGGATCATAGGATCTCTTTGGGCACCATGTTCATGGTCATGCAACTTGATGTTTTCTGCATCAAAAACAGCTTGGTACACAGGAGGAAACGGAGAAGAAGGCATCTTACATAAGTTCTTCCCTTTCTATGAAATGTGCACTATCTTTAAAATAAAAATATCATCACAGTTGTAATTATATATTGAATTTAAGATGTCAGAACTGCTCTAATGAGAAATTAGGATTAATAAAGGAACTTCTCCTCTGTAAAAAAAAAAAAAAAATAGATGAATGAAATCTAAATCTAAAGAGCCAGGACACTTTGGTTCAATCATTTTTTCAGTGCCTTGGAATAAGCATAATGTCTGCCTTCCAAGGCTGCTGCTAAGATAACGTTATATTCTTTAACTCAGGCCACTGGATGTGTTTGAATGAAATGTTGCATTCTTATAAATGCAACCCAAAGAGTGAAACTCTAGTAAAAGTAAAGCTAACGCTCGCAAAACATAAAATTAAAGTATTACATATAACACTACTTCCAATTAAAATTCATCATGAGGCTATACCCACTGAATCTTTTGAAAGTACAATATTTGAATTAATGATTTAAAAAAGCCTCATGTTAAACTTTAATTGTAATGTAGTTATAAGATTTCAATAAGTGAATGAATTTTTAACATGGTCATATAGATGAAGATGGCTTCCCAGGTGGCGCTAATGGTAAAAACCTTGCCTGCCAATGCAGGAGACATGAGAGATCCAGGTTTGATCCCTGGGTCAGGAAGATCCCCTGGAGGAGGGTATGGCAACCTATTCCAGTATTCTTGCCTGGAGAATCCCATGGACAGAGGAGTCTGGCGGACTACAGTTCACTGGGTCGCAAAGAGTTGGACACAGCTGAAGCAACTTAGCATGCAGCATAGATGATGACAGAACATAAATTTATATCATACAAAATCCAAATCACACGTAATCAGATGCAAACAACAGTGTGATACAATAAGCCACGGAATTTACAGTAAAGGACTTTATTGGATGATAAATGTTTGCTTTAAATCACAAGCCCTTCTAGAGTCAGGCCCCATTTAACATCCTACCTATACCTCCATCACTTACTCTTCTCCCTTGCTCTCTCACCCCAATGGATTATATATGACATTTTCTCTAGTGGTTGTTACACTCCCAACATAAAATGGGACCCTTCTGGAAATGAACAGAATATCCCTGACACCATGCAGCAATTTCAATAATCTGAAGTTTGGTCTACAGATGTGAGAGTTGGACCATAAAAAAGGCTGAGCACCAAAGAACTGATGCTTTCAAACAAGGGTATTAAAAAGACTCTCAAGAGTTCCTTGAAGAGTAAGAAGATCAAACCAGTGATTCTTAAAGGAAATCAACCCTGAATATTCACTGGAAGGACTGATGCTGGAGCTAAAGCTCCAATATTTTGACCACCTGATGCAAAGAGCTGATTCATGTGAAAAGACCCTGATGCTGGGAAAGATTGAGGGCAGGAGGAGAAGGGGGGGACAGAGGATGAGATGGTTGGATGGCATCACCAACTCAATGGACACAAGTTTGAATAAACTCCAGGAGGTAGTGAAGGACAGGGAAGCCTGGGAGTGCTGCAGTTCATGGGGTAGCAAAGAGTTGGACACGACATGGCAACTGAACAACAGTAGGAACTGTACAGGTGTGTCGTTTCATCCCTCCAAGAGGGACCGTGTTCTATTAAACTTGAACATTCCACACTGTCTGGCGTGTAGTAAGCACCGGATAAATGTCAAATGGCTGAAACAACAAATGACTGCACAAAATGAAACCTGAATTGTGTCTTTTAATGCAAATAGTCATTTATTTAAATTGTGAACACTCAATAAAAAGATTGACATTTATATTGAATATTTTAATCTGAGCTAAGTCTTTATTCATTTACTTCAGGATAAAATATTACAAATTGAAAAGATACTCATTCTAGGGTATAAAAAATAGATTATAACATGAGTAAAAGCACAATTCTGAAATGTATCGTATGCTTCTGCACCCTTTGGCAAAATGATGAAGACAAAAAAACCTATTCCACGTTTCTCTAGTTCAAATGTGCCACTTATTAGACATGAAATGTTTCTGTAAATAAAGGTCAGTAATATCTCCTTTTCTTACCTCACTAATATAAATATCCATATGAAAAACCTCTCCTAAAGCTAAACTATAAAGCCTTAGTATTACCGAACCCAAAACTTGATATCCAGTGTATTTTTTTGCATTAGAAATCATTGAGACTGATGAACATTTAGCCCAATCACTGTCATGCATACTGAGGGAGAATTTTCCTTTGAGAAATAAAATATTCATCGCTTCTAATTATAAATGGTACTGTTGTCAAGACAACTTTTCTCATGAGGGATAGGATTATTCTAAAATAGTCTTCTTTAACATTTTTTTAAATCTCAGCACTTATTTACAATTGAAAATACATCACCCCTACTAATATCTCATTAATCAAAATACACTCATCAATTTAAAAGAAATGTTATTTGGGAAATATTTCAATAGAGTCCTCTTCCTTAGCTGGGCCAGGGAATTACAATTCATGACATGAGAATTTAACAATGTAGCACTTCAATTAAAAGCAGGGAGTCTGGAACTAATGTTACATAAGTAGCAGGCACACTAGAGTTAGCATGTCCAATTAATGTCTGGCTATTGGGGCAAAATGACATTCTGAGGCATGAAGAACAAAAGGGTAATTGGATATAAAAGGGATCCCATTTTAACAAACATGAATCTACATGGCCATTCCTATGAGCGTGATTCACTGCAACACTGCAAAATAAGAGACATTCTAATATTGAAACTTTCTTAAGATTATAACAAAGATATATCCAAAACAGTCAACATTCTAAATTATACACGTATACTGTTAATCATTATTCATAAGTTCTTTATAAAATATTTATAATTTTTGAAGTTCTTCCATACCTCAGCTGACTCTCTCAACAACCTCGTGAACAAACGGGGCAGTGAGCATGTAATTTTATAAATGAGAAAAGCAGATGTATACACTCTTCAAGGTCATACAGCCAGGAAGAATTCACCCTTCATTCATTTATTCATTTACCCCCATTTTTACAAAGTATCTACTATGTGGCAAACACTGTACTACTATATGTTGAGGGAATACAAAGATTAATGAGATTAATCTTTTAATTAGAAAATCATATAGCAGATCAAATTCTTGTTAAACTGAAAATTCACCAAGTGTTATTGTATTTAGGCTCCTAGGAGCATACTGATATTCCAATACAGCTCTAGGCATCACAGAAGCTAAGTTCAAAGAAAAAATAAAAAGAGTTTCATAGAGAAAAAAATGCATGTAAATTTTCTCTTTTGCTAAACCAATCAATAAGTTGTAGAATTATCTCTCTTGAAATTTAAAATAAGCAATTAATGCTTAAATAGGTATTTAGTACATCCATCACTGTTAGTCTGAAGACACAGAAAAATAAAGATCAAAGTTCTGCTACAATTGAGAACACAAGGGATGTACATTTGTGTGTGTGTATCCTGCAGGTGCCTAAACGTGAGACAACCCAAATAAATTTATCAATTATTAAAACCGAGGACATATACATATATATATATACTTGTAGCTAGCTAACAAAATATTTCAAAATAAAATTATGAAATAATATGTATTCTAAACTGTAAAAACAATGTCCTTGCACAAAATAATTCTGTCTTTTGTCAAGGTAAATGTAAATATCAGACAGAAAAGTTTCCTAATCTCTGAGAATGTCTTATGACAAAATCAAAATATAGCCTATAGCAATATAAATAAGTAAAACCATTCCACTTTCTTCCTTGAGAACAGAATACAGAACCAGACAATTATGGAAATTCAATACCACCCTAAATGATTCATTGTGGTAGACCTTGAACTTAGTCAAAAATCTTTATTTTAAAGAAAGCAAGGTGTGTGGTTTTTTAAAAATTCATATAACACTCATATGACTTTAATTATTAATATTTTATACATTTGATGAGTTTAAAAAGCAGAAAATATATTTACCATTTTTATTAACCTAAACAGAACTTACTGTATCTAAATGATCTTTGTGGGCATTAAAATGATCTATTTTCTATATTGATTTTTATTGTGAAAAGATTATGCGATTAACATTACCTTGAATAAAAACATCATACACTTGAAAATAATGACCTTTATGTCAGACTTTTCTAGGCATAACCATAACGGATTAATACATTTAGTATTATAGATTAAGAGATAATTAGCATAAAACACTGCTTCATTTTAATGATTATCTGTTATGGGACCCTGTAAATGACCAAGAGAGGCAAAGAAAGTATTTTTTGGCTTTGATAAATGGGTAACAGCAAAATGCCAAGCAACCTCAGCAGAATATGGAATTGGCTCCCCCTGTTGGACCTGGAAAGTTCACATTTTTAAGAATCACATAACAGACCTTAAAAAAAATAATTAAGGTAAACAACATAAACAAAATAAGACCTACAAAATTACATTGGAAATTTGATTTTTTATACATACTATTTTATTTTCATATTTTAATTTTTTTCTGGATTAAAGTCCTGCAAATCAGCATATAGTTACAGAGGAAAATTGGAATTACTTCTCAATTTAGTGAAATACATAAAATGTCCAAATGAAGTATATAATTTCATAAATGCTATTGGCTTCTTTCATCAACTAAAAAACATGTCACCCTTTGAAATAAAATCTAGAAAATAAAAGTTACTTCTCACTAAAAATATTATTTGAAATAACATTCTGATAATAAAATTTGTTTTTACCCTTCTTGATATATATACATTAGCAAGGACATTTTTAAAAAGTGTGCATGTTCTTATTTCTCAGGGTAAAACAGAGGTTTTACATCTCTTAAGAAACACCTACATCTTTTGAAAATGGTTGTTATGATTCAGATGTTGGGTGGGTTGTCTTTAACCTGCTTCCCAGCTGGTCTGAGAACAAAGGGAGTGACAAAAGTGGGAATTAGTACAGAGCAAAGAAAACAAAAAAATAATAAAATTCCTACTCACTTATGAAATTAGGATAGTGGGGGAAAATACAGTCTAGACAGTCACTAAAATAAGTGTAAAATTACAACTATGAATAAGAGCAATTTTACATAATTGCAAAACAATGCAATAAACTGTAGTTCTCTATTTGCACACTAAGAATTTATTATCAACTTCCCCATGACACTGCCTCACTTCAACAAAGGCTCTGATAGTTACTTTAAAAACACACAAGTTTTAATAGAAATGAAGCATTTGAAGGGTGACAAAATGGAAACCTATTAAAAATCACCTCTAAGCTCTAAGACTTTACATATCCGCAACATATCAAGATGCTTCTGTCAAACCCTAATTGTCTCTTATCATACTCATAGTTTAACTTTCTGTCTTATCTTTCTTAAAACTTGGTCATTTAGAAAGTTGAGGTTAACGAACCTTATCAAAAAGTCGATAATAATAAAAGAGTCAAAATGCCATTCCCCACAGTGAATCTGTTAAATAAAGTGCACTGTTCTCCTTTCCAAGGTCAGATGAGATAACTTGTTGTCCCTGCCTTGACTGTAAGTTCACAGGAGGGCTCTGGGACACTGAAAATGCAGAGAGAAAGGGACAAATATCAAAAATAGTTTCTTTGGAAAATTCCTAAGGGACTATTTTCTTTTCAGAAAATTGAGAGAAAATACCCATCACTGCAAACTTTGCTACACATATGCCTTCAGGACTCAGGACTCCAGCAAACATTGGTACTGTATCTTAGATACATATGGATTAAATAGGCTGCATGCACTGGCCTGGGAACGGAACCAATATTTACAACGTTGTTTCTATGGGAAAACATGTTCCAAGTTCTAAATAACTTACAAACATTTGGAGTATACTGATACAACAAGCTTTAGTTATGAGATCTATTAGGAAGACAGGATATAGATTACAGTTGACTTGGAGTCAATTCATATTGACCTCCCTTTTTTTTTAGCCTCCCACTTTTCCTTCATAGGCTGGCAAAGGAATGAAATGTCACGATTTACACAGGTATATAATTTTCGTTTGTGAAAATCCTATGAGATTTTAAAAATTAACAACAAGAATACACATTAAATCTCTAGCAAACTTAATCTAATTCCAACATATTTCACCCTACCCTATTTCAGTTAGTCTTGTTGACATTTATTAGATTGACAATTTTGCCTAGGGAATGTCAAAAATGCAGTTTTCCAGATTTTGCTGGTTAGCAAACACAGATCTTACTGTACTTGGTTACTCTTTAATCTGGAATGAATTGTCATCTGCTGGCAAATAGCTCATTTAAAACATCCAAGTTCTTAGCATTCAAGTTTAAAAGGAGAAAAATTAAGAATATTTTGTCTCCAAATTCTGAGGCAATCATTTTAGAAATATAAAGTGGTAAGAAACAGAAGAACTTCTTTCAAACTTTAAAAATCAGGAAAACATAAAGTCTTACTTCAGATCAATCCTCTGCTTTTGAATGTATTACAAAAAAATGGAAACCATCTTAAAAGAATCATAACTTAAAATAGCATGCATCTATTTTTCCTATTTCAAAATAGTTTATCAAAGCACGCTGCAGTAAAGATGTTTAAGAAAGAAACGAGAACTAAAAAGTACAGTAAAAAATGCACATGAATTAAAACTACTTGTAAAGAAGCAGGAAAACCAAAATTTGATCCAAGAGAGAAAACAATGACACTCTGAAAATCATGATATATTAACAGTAAACTGCTTTCAAGGACAATTACAAGAGCTTCTGACTGCACAAAACGTAAGTAACACTGTGGGTACATGCTGAGCTGTCACCTTTACATTAGCAGAGAAGAAAGGGCAATTTCACTCAGACTCTGGTAAGTCATAAACAGAAAATTGCAAGTTGGAAATGCTACCCCTTTCATTCACGTTTAGACAGTTTCAATCTATTTGATGAAATCTGCACTTTGCTTTCCTTTCAAGAGTTTAAATTCAGTTAAACATACTAAAGGAAAGTTCCCATTCATTCATTTCACAGCTACCCCACCACACCGAGGAAGGATAGCAGAGCGGCACCAAAGAAAGCAGTTTATTTAGGCAGCTAATACACAATATTGTTTACATCAAGGAAGCCAAGCATTTAATACAAACTAGATGGGGGTAACTTCCTGAGGCTTACTTAGCATCTGTGGTCCAGCATCACAGAATGGAATATAAGGGCACAGTGGGGTTGTTTACATGTCAATCACTTGTCAGTTTCACCAGTTCTCTACAAATACCCCTTGTACTTGGAAATTTCTTTATCAATCCCTGTAATTAGAATTTTTAAACACAGCAATAGACACTTTTTTTTCCTTAAACTACTAAATTAAATCACCAGCACAAAAGGAAAGGTAATGCCATGGTAACTTTTGTGAAGCTGAAAAATTGCATTTTTAACTTGTTTCTAGCTCGGGTCACTTTTTAGCTTTTCATTTTATTCTCTTGGTTTAATGCAAAATTCCACTCTCCATTTCTTTTTTTTAACATTTGACATTATTATGAGTAAGGGGAGTAATAAAATAGGCAAAAAGTTAACTAATATCTCTGTGTTCAAAGTGACAGAATATGAACCATTTTACCACCCTGCTCTCATAAGCATGAGTGAGTGAGTGAAGTCACTCAGTGGTGTCTGACTCTTTGCAACCCCATGGACTGTAGCCTACCAGGATCCTCAGCCCATGGGATTTTCCAGGCAAGAATATTGGAGTGGGTTGCCATTTCCTTCTCCAGGGGATCTTCCTGACCCAGGGATCGAACTCTGGTCTCCCACATTGTAGGCAGACACTTTACCGTCTGAGCTACCAGGGAAGCCCCATAATAAGAGGTAATTAATGGACAGTTGTTTGCTTTGCTAGTATTTCTAGAATGTCTACAGTATGTTAAAAGTCAGTGGACAACAATCAGTAGAAAACTTGTTTGAACATGCTACTATTTCCTAGACATTTTCTTGGGTGGAAGAGACATCAAGTATGACACAGACCCGCATATAAATAAAGTGAAAATGTAGTTTATGCTACAGCATTCTGTATCAAAGAATCTGATAATTTGAGTATGTAACTCTGCTAACACTTTATTTAATAAATAAAGATAGTCCTTTATTCTCCATCCTTTCTTTTCAAAAGTGATCTGTTAAGAAAAATCAAGCCTATAAATTCAATTAGATTTACTTACAATTATGCTTTCTAAACTGAGCATAGATCTAAGACTTTTAGGAGAAAAACGATCACTGTGCAGAAAAAAAAAAAAGTTTGAAGGTACCTCCTTGGGATCCTGAAAATAATATAAGATTTTGTTTTGTTCTATTTCATTATATTGGGTTAAATAGCTTATCAGGCAGCTCAAATACCTTTCAAGAGGAGTGTGGTGAGGACTGGATTTAATTGGAAATAAATAAAGAGTTGCATTAATTGGCTATTAAGATAATGGTATGTCTTCTGCTCCAGTACAAACCAGGGTGAGAATTTCCCTCAAAACTCATGAACACATCAGGAACCAGGCACACAAATGGATCTTGCTCTAAATTGAAGTTAAATTAATATCTTTCCATTGAAATGAAAATTGGAAATTATTTACCCCAGGGACTATCAAATTAAGATTTTTGCATACAAAGTGTTTCAGAGAGTGCCCTCAGGGAGCCTACCAGAGTAGGGAACGCCTTATCATCCTTGATTCAGAGAAATTATGGTTAATCTCTGTTATATAATGTCATTCACTTTTAAATGCAAGTCAATGACATAAAAATTAGAAACACTTAAAACACATTCTTGTGCAATCTTTCAACAGTGGCCTAGTACTGGGTACCTGTCACCAAGCATTCTGCAAAGACTTTGAGGCAAACAGTTCCATCACCAAACTACCTGGACCTTCTGAGTTAGCTAGCATTTAAAAACTTCATTGAGAGGACAATACCTCAGATGTTTTAGAAAGTCTGACTAACTAGCTCCTAGATAAACTCTTCTAGACCTTTCAAGTTTTTTCAACTGATTCTCATATGATATTCCATTCAGGAGTTTTTACATCCTCAGTGTTTTTCTGAGTGTTTCTCTGTTTCCCAATGTCAATATTAGGATGTCACTTCTCAATACATGTTCTATTTCATGGATCCAAGAAAATTTGAATTTCATTCATGCCTTTACCTTTCATCAGCGAGGCTAGTCAATTTTCAGCTTTCTCTTCTGTAAACTAAGGTAAGGTATATAAACTAATAGCCCTTCTAGAAAGAATATATTAAAAATACACCTATAGCTTCTTGGAAAAGAAAAACAACATGTGAATTTCCTTTTCCTCTTCCTTAGAACCAAAAGTATTAGCCAGAATTAAAGAAAAAATAAAGCAAAAAACCATCTAAGCAAGAATGTAGAATGAGGGAGAAAACTAATATATAAATGTTTAATCCAGTGGCCTGAGGATATAAACCCCAGTTTATGAAATATGAGGCACAGTGGGGGCTAAGGCCTTAGGATACTTATCTGGCTTTATGCAGAGGCTGGCACGGCACCCTTAATACATGTCTACTTTCCAAAGACAGTAATAATAATAATGAGCATCATGTACATTCTGTGAATTTAAGGGTGAAAGTGAAAGTGAAATGGAGAACAGTGTGAAGATTTCTTAAAAAACTGGAAATAGAACTGCCATATGACCCAGCAATCCCACTTCTGGGCATACACACTGAGGAAACCAGATCTGAAAGAGACACGTGCACCCCAATGTTCATCGCAGCCCTGTTTATAATAGCCAGGACATGGAAGCAACCTAGATGCCCATCAGCAGACGAATGGATAAGGAAGCTGTGGTACATATACACCATGGAATATTACTCAGCCGTTAAAAAGAATTCATTTGAATCAGTTCTAATGAGATGGATGAAACTGGAGCCCATTATACAGAGTGAAGTAAGCCAGAAAGATAAAGAACATTACAGCATACTAACACATATATATGGAATTTAGAAAGATGGTAATGATAACCCTATATGCAAAACAAAAAAAGAGACACAGATGTACAGAACAGACTTTTGGGCTCTGTGGGAGAAGGAGAGGGTGGGATGTTTCGAGAGAACAGCATGTATATTATCTATGGTGAAACAGACCACCAGCCCAGGTGAGATGCATGAGACAAGTGCTCGGACCTGGTGCACTGGGAGGATCCAGAGGAGTCGGGTGGAGAGGGAGGTGGGAGGGGGGATCGGGATGGGGAATACGTGTAACTCCATGGCTGATTCATATCAATGTATGACAAAACCCACTGCAATGTTGTGAAGTAATTAGCCTCCAACTAATAAAAATAAATGAAAGAAAAAAAAAAGTGAAAGTGAAGTCGCTCAGTCGTGTCCGACTCTTTGTGACCCCATGGACTGTAGCCCACCAGGTTCCTCCATCCATGGAATTTTCTAGGCAAGAGTACTGGAGTGGATTGCCATTTCCTTCTCCAGGGGATCTTCCCGACCCTGGTATCGAACCCGGGTCTCCTGCATTGCGGGCAGACACTTTACCGTCTGAGCCACCAGGGAATCCCCAAAATATAACAACAAATGCAAACAGTGTGAAATGATAAGAAAAAGAAGGAAAAAGGATCTGGGTTCGTGGGGCAGGTGTAGACCAGGCAGCAAAGAGTCTTAGGAGGACCTGTACACGGGAGCCTGGACCTATGAGCCATAGTGAAGGCTCCTCTGCAGGCTGGGTAACCTTGGGCAGGCTACATAACATCTCTGGCACTTGTTTCTTCACCTAAGTTTCTAAGGTCCTTTCTAGCATGAGACTATACATTCTTTTATTCTAATACAAAAACTGAAGGTTATATTAATAGATCTATGCCTCTACTACTCCAAGCAACAGAATAACGGAACCAGGGCATATATGTCAGGAAAAAAGGTAAAAAGTGACTCCAAACCCTGAAACAAAAGGAGTGCTCTTCCACGAAAGACTCTATGTCACACTAGTACACTTTTAGGACTTCATTTGTTATCAGCAGTAGCATAATTAATCAAAGTGCCCTGGAAATCGGCTTTGTTGTTTCCATAGGCTTTGCTTAAAATTTTAAAATCCTGTTCTCTGCATAAAACCATCATGCTACACCATACTCATTGCAATTTAATTGCAAATATCTCTTTATATATCCTACTCTTCTCCTAATAGTATCACCCTGAATTTAGAACTCTGGACCGTGGTATTATTTCTATGACTATCTCTAGGCTTTAAGTTTTTCTGTACTTCAATGTACAGTCAAAATCTTTCCAGAGAATTATCTTGATCAGATGACTCTTGCCTTCCAAATAAAATCTGAAGTCCCTAGCCAAGTATTTCAGAGCCTTTAAAAATGGTCTCAATTTACATTTCTTGACTATTTTTCTCCTTAATCCAATACCACAAGCATATGAAATTTTTCTTAGTCAAAAAACACACCTTTTAACCATTTCAAATAATGTTATTCTCTCTGTATGGATTTTTTTCATCTTATGCTTTTGGAAACTACAGAAATCCACTTAAAATAGAATCTCTGTGTTGCCCTCCTAGATACTGCAGTCAGAAGTGGTTTTACTCCTCCAAAGCCCTGTAGCACCACATGACTCAACAATATTCAGGACACTGATGGACACTGCATCACTGTATCATTACTCAACTCTTGTATGATAGCTTAAGATGAAAAATAAAAAAGGTTTGGAGGTTGTCATTTCCTCAGAAAATGACTAATCCATTAGCCAATTATCTAACCTAATAAATGTGAGCTTCCCAGGTGGCGCTAGTGGTAAAGAACCCGCCTGCCAATGCAGGTACATGTAAGAAACACAGGTTGAATCCCTGGGTCTGGAAGATCCCCTGAAAGAGGGCCTGGAAACCGCTCCAGCATTCTTGCCTGGAGAATCCTATGGACAGAAGAGCCTGGCAGTCCACAGAGTCACTCAGAACTGGACACACCTCAAGTGACTTAGCACGCATGCAGTTACATTTTAACTAGCTTAATACAGCGAAGGAACAAACTTTTATGTTAAAGCAACCATCACATCAGACCTCACAAACAAGCAGCTGTGATTTTAGTATTCCTAATAAATATGAAAAAGTATTCTGCAGTTAGCATGCTCAAAAGTCAAAATTCTATAAAATGTCTACTTCATACTATGCCAATCACTTCACATAGGCTTATTTCTTTTAACAAATCTGTGAATTAATTATTATTTTCATCTTATAGAAAAAGAAGCTCAGAGTGGTTAATTATTTTGTTCAAATCACACATTTGGAAAGTGGCTGGGCCATGATTCCAGTTCCAAGCATGTTTGTCTATTTTGTGATCAGAAACCAACTATTCATTCATTAGTATCATATGCCAAAGGTAGTGGAGAAATGAAACACTTACTTTTTTATCTAAAGACTGAGAGTATGCCAATAATGGGGAAAAGAAGACTCCTCATAAAGTCATCTGCAAGGAGAACTGATTTGAGAATTTTGGAAATTAAGGTAGACGCTTTGCCAAAAAGTGAGGCATTTGGATGAATCTGAACAAAGCCTGCAGAGAAAAGGCACAGTCCAACCATTCTCTTCTTCATCACAAGCACAGGAACAAGGGACAGACACACAATTCACACATGCACAAGTGCCACAGTGCATAGAATGTCCAAGATGTCATTACCCTGAGCATGCGTCTCTTAAGGCAGCTGAAAATTGCGTCAAGAAGAAGCCGTTAAGTCAACTTGAAAACTACACTGACATTGGACTCGTAAGTTCAATCACAGTTATCCATAACTGCTTTCATCATGTATCATTATCAGTACAGTTAGCAAGCATCCCCACCGTTTATAATTTATTCATGCATTTATATACTATACTATGAGTCTTTTAAAATTCAGAGAAACATAGAAAGTTCTCAAAGTTGAGAGAAAAATTTAAATAGAAATTTCTAACATTTTCTTCCTCTATGTAGGGTCATATGATCACACACAGTATCTCTGTGAAACGTTTTTAAAGACAGCCTCTCAGGGGTAGAAACAGCCTAATGAGAAAAAGACATGCTGGACTTCATCTCCCATTCTCCTCCCCAGCTGGGTACTTATATGCAGCATACAACAGACTCTACAGTTTTTAAGATCACTAAAAAGTAGATTATGTTAAGCAATCCTTGAAGGATGCATATGCTGCAGCGAAGAAACTGAATTAAATGACAACTGCTTACTGAACGCATTTTCCAAAAATGATTTCAGTATCTGGGGAATGTCATACAAGATGTGCATTCAGTCACTGGGAAATATCTCTGGTGTGTACCATCTCAGGCACCACGCTAAGCTCGGGACAAATATCTTAGACTAGGTTCAGTCTACTTCAGCTTGACAGCTACTCAGCTTGACAGATAGACAAATGAGAAGAACAGATATGATAATGACATTAATGGTGGGCGAGCAGTGCGGAGGTCACTCAGATAAGGCAACCATCATCTATCCTTGAGTGGAGTGAACTGCAGTGAAGGTAAATTTAAAGTGGAGACTAAAATAAGAGAAGGAAATGAGGATACAGCCTTGAAGCAGGTTAAGCAGCGGTTGGTCCTGAAGACTTAACAGTTTTCCAGCACATAAATTATTGTGAGAAAAGATATATGGGGGAAAGTGAAGAACTTAAACAAAACACTAACCTTTGCTCTGCAAACTGTAAGTATAACTGATGAGAAACACATGAAAATAGACTGACAAGACAATGGTGACATTCAGTCAACATATTATATTCATTGAGCACCTAGAATATGCCAGATACTGCTCAGACTTTAGGGAACCAATAATAAGTCAAGACCCATATCCTGTTTTTAAGATCTATTGTGAAGAAAGAGCAGCCATAAAATAATCATACAAACACACATGCATTTAAAAACTATATCCTTGTAGTAGGTGGATGTGTAAAGAGAAGGTGATTTAACCTGGAGGATCATGAAAGGCTTACCACCACGGGGTCGCAAAGTCGGACATGACTTAGCGACTGAACCATAACATTGGAGTAAAGCAGGGATGCTGTGAGACAACCATAGCATATGGGAAGGCAGAGAGGGCTGGGCAGGTGGAACCACTGGCTTGGGAATGTGTATATATAAAGGCCCCGCTGAAGTGAAAAGCAAGGATTATCTTGGGAACTGCGTGCGCTCACGCAGCTGAGCGCAGACAGAGAAAAGGAGGGTGAAGAAAGTAGAATGCAGCCATTAGGCTGTTAAGAGACAGGAGAATGGGGTCCAAAATGCTGGTCCAATGGAAATGGCAGTTAGGAGGCCACAGGATGGCGGGAAAGGAGAACCACGGACCTGATTGAAGACTTCTGGAGGGAGGACGTGCCCAACACACCCCGTTTCTTGATTGGTTTCGAGTTTACGCCTCATTTGCATAGGTGTAACCAATCAGGCCTCAGGGACTGCCCAGCAGAGGAAACAAGGGATGTAAAAAAGGAAATCAAAACTGGCTAGGAAGACTCCTGCAGAGGTTGGTCCACTGTCATGTCTCAAGACTGCACTACTTACTGCTTGCTCAATAAACCTTGCCTGCTTGAGTTATCTTGGTCTATTGCTTCAACTCTCTGCTGCAGCAATCTAAGAACCGGGGGAGAGAAAACTGACCTAACATAGCTAAAGAGTTCAAGGTGGGTAAACAGGTCTCAGGCCCACAAAAAAAGAGGCTTCATATCTTCACTGTTAAGTCATGAACTAAAAGAGTCCTTTCCCCTCTGTAGGCAAACTCCTCCCTCCCCTTCTCCTTTCCTTCAACAAACACTGAGCATTCACCAGTCTGCCTCCATGATGCACTATTTTGGATGCTGAAGGTACAACAGTGAAGAAAACAGACTGACTCTCTTTCCTCATGAAAGTCACATTTTCGAGGAGGAGGCAGGTAATGAGATCTGTAAAATGTCATAAATGATATCTACCTCACAGGACTCCTGTGAGGAACATAGAAAATTGCATGAACATAGAGTTTATAAAATGTAGACTCTTGTTTATAAAAAGACTTTTGAATCTTTTCTTGGGTGTACGAACTTATATGTGAAAATCAGGCACCTAAGCAGAGTCATAATGTATTTGTAAGTGGAAAACAGTAATATAAAAGAGTCAAAGATGAAATACAGAAATTCTGACCAAGAAAATATAACTACTCAAAGCAAGCCTTACATAGATTTTATTTTTAATTATCTCAAATACCTGAAAGGTAGGTTTTATTATTCCTACATGTGAAGATGGAGCACAAAGTAATCAGCAAACCTAAGATGTTCCAGTTTTATGGACCTAAACTATAAGTTGCTATATCAGCAATTTTTCTAAGTTTCTATACGAAAATCAAATGAACAATTAAAATTTAAGTTCCTAACTGTACCAGACACTGTTGGTTATTTCCTCACATCAGTCGGTGCCCCTTCTTCAATCCTGATAGAATCCTAATCTGATTCACTTACCTATCCATCTGAAAGACCAGAGCAGTATTTTAAGTAGTTTAAATCAATCACCATATGCCATTTCTTTGGCAACTCTTGGTCTATAGTTGTAGACTTTAGACCTAACTTTACCTAAGTTGCTTCAATGAACTGAGATAAGGGATACAGAATCTACTAGGCAGGGGGGAAATATCGCCTCCCTTCTCTCTGTTCTTTATTTTCTTCTTTTTCTCTCTCCTTTCTTTTTTCCTCTTTTTTCTACTGCATATAAACCAGAAGAATTTCAACATGAAGCCCTAAACGACGGCCATTTTGAGAATAGGAGCAAAGCCTTAATATAATCTGCCCTTGAGGATGGAAAAGTGGAGAGAAAAAAATGAAAAGCTATCTCTGAACTTGCTCTGTGAGTTCATAATTTTGCTTATTATTAAAACCAGATTCAGACAGGTGTCAGTTACTTGCAACTGAAACCATATAACTAATCCACAAACCACAAGCATTTATTTTCTGTATTTAAACAGTTTACCTCATCTTGAGACATCCAACATTGAATGTATTTAACATTGAAGAGCTCTTCCAAAAGCATCCACAATAAGCTGGCTGACATGAAATGTTATCCTGGATAGAGAGCATTTCAGAAATAAAGTGAAATATTCTAATTCCCAAGCACATGTGTACAGCACATGAATTCAGGGAAGTGTCAGTGTTTCTAATAACTAGCAATATTTATTGAGAATTTACTAAGTGTAAGGACTTTGCTGATACCACAAACTCAATCTTCACAGCAACCCAGTAACATACGTAGTGTATTATCTTCCCCTAACAGGCAAGGAAACCTGGTTAGAGGAGAGTGTTTCCCACCCAGCACACTGCTGAAACGAAAGTTTGAATCCTATCCCACAAAATCCTGGCTCTCTCCACCACAGCATGCTGATTCACGTGCCATTTATTTAAATTCTAAAATAAATTAACATAATAACATTCCCATAATAAATATGATAGAAAACAACTGCGAGGCTGTTTGTCTGGACACTGATTTAACAATCTGTATAAACATGCTCTAGTTCTGTCAAATATTAACTGTTTAAAAATTGGAGACACTATTACTGATTTTTTAAAAATATTTTTTAAGACACAAGTTTTCTGTTGTGATGATAGAAATGTGACTTGGAGGAAAAGAATGTAAAATCCTTATTAAATGTATCTAATAAACATTTATCAAGCTCCTATTACATGCTCAGTAATACAGCACGTACCTTGGGAGGCATATAAATGAAAAAGACTTAGAACCTGCCACCAGAAGCTTGGATTTTAGGAGAGAGAGAACAAAATCACTATGCTAAAAGGCAACTGTTACATAAAACTAACAGAGGCCTAAGAAAAACTATGTGGTAGGGCTGCAAAAAGGGAGCAGGCTCAGATTAAATTCTCCCAAAAAAGCCTCAGAGAAGAATTCATTTGAATTCATTATAAAAGTCTTCATGTAAGCTCATTTAGTCAACAAAGCAGTCCCAACTTTGGGCCAGGACCTAAGGTGACAGTGAGATAAATAAAATATGACCTCTGCTATGACAGTCTCTTGAGACATAAGGCATACTATCACCAAAAAGGGGGATGAGAAGTATTCTGTAAGGCAGGAAAGAAGGAAGAGGGATAATCTGTGTGAGGCTGCTGTGACCTTTAAATTGAGAGCACTGTTTGCCTGAGGCACTGAATTAATGAGGTCACATTTTCCGAGGTGAAACTGAGGAGGCCTTCAAGGTGGAGGTGGCACAGTCGGGCTTGTGAAGAGTGAAGAGAAGTTTGCCTGATGAAAAGGACAGAGGAAATAGCAGAAGCAGAACTCCACAGGCTCAAGAGTAGCTGACTTCAGGTGTGTAACTCTTCAAGTATAAGATCAGGGAATAAGAATGATAAATTGAGAGCACTGAGGAAACTTAAAGGCCAAGTTGGAGTTTAGACTACAGACCCTGGTGATTATAAAAGTCTAGAGAAAAGTAATAGTTTTACTATTTATCAGTTTTACTACAGTGGGCTAGTAATTCAGTTAGCCACTGTAGGCTAGTTATTTCATTTATCCAATTGAGGCAGTGATATGTATTTCTAAGAGTTCCTTTGAAAGTAATAGGGAAATGTTTTGCTAAATCTAAACTGCCATGCTCATAGACCAAATGAGTATTGACTGGGGGAAGAACCTAATCCAAGCTGTGCTTTAAGAAGACACCTCTGGATGAAGAAATTTTGGAGCAGAGGACCCTAGCTACAAATTAAACTAAAGACAGGGAAAAGGAGCAGATTGATGGGTGCAGCTATCAGAAGGTAGAATCAACAGAACTTGAGAGTGGGGATAAAGGATGAGGAAATGAATCAAGATGACACTAAGCTCCAGGTCTTAAGAAGTGATGGACAAATGGAAGAAAGAGGGGGACAAGCACTCTAAGCACCTGTGCACTGTCAACAATGCATCAAACATGGTAAGGATTTAAATAGATTATATGGATCATGCCTTCTATGACATTTTTACCAAAAAGAAACTCTTAACTTTAGTCCAGTTAAAACACATGGTAATGAGCATTACACCGTAGTCAAATGCCAGCCTCCCACTGGGGCAAATTACTTCATCTCTTTGGGTCTCAGTTTTCCCATCTGTAATTTGGTTCCCTTTTATATTAATGAAAATCAACCCTGAATATTCATTGGGAGAACTGATGGTGAGGCTGAAGCTCCAATACTCTGACCACCACTGGAAAAGGCCCTGATGCTGGGAAAGATTGAGGATAAGAGGAGAAGTGGGCAACAGAGGATGAGATGGTTGGATGGCATCATCGACTCAATGGACATGAGTCTGCGCAAACTCCAGGAGATAGTGAAGGACAGGGAAGCCTGGCATGCTGCAATCCATGGGGTTGCAAGGAGTCAGACACAAATGAGCAACTGAACAACAACAACATATTGCTGAAGATCCAATAAATAACTATTGATACAAATGAACCGCTTAGAAGAGCTCCTGGATCAGGCACTGAATTCATTAGTGTGACAGGGCTGACCTCAACCTTTCCACCCTCATCACCACCAATTCCTCCAATCAGGAAATATTTCTCTTCGTGGAATGAAGGCTATGTTAAAGTAAAGCTCCAAAGCTTCTACAGAGTTGCTCAGCCTACGTCCAGCTATACACACAAAATGTCAGCATGTTTATCCCATAAAAAAAAAAAGGAAAAAAAGGTGCTTTAATTTGGATCAAGAAAATAACAGGGTAATAGGGTCTCCTGAGTTGTTTGTACAAGCTACAACTAAATCAAATTTAGAGGCAGAAGACTCCCTGAGTGCAAACTTCAGTCTGTCTGCTAAATGGTCTATCAGGCCAGGATCTGCAGAGGAATGTTAACCTTTGCTGCTGTTGATGGACTCAGTACCAGCCCAGGCACAGGCTGCATCACTGACTCAACTCACTAGCTCTCCCTCCTTGATACACTTCCCTTCCCAGCTTCCCAGCTGAGCTGTCATGATTCACTGTCTCTGTAGAGCCGGATTTGCTAAGATAAGATAATGGCCTTTTATGTGCAGGCACTGTGAATTCCTCTCCACCCCTTGTACAGGGAAGACAATTTAAGTGGAAAGGAATAAATTGCTGGATTTAATACAGTGACCAAACACAAAAGCCTAATAAAAATGTCAGAAGTACATGCTCTAGAATGGCAAAGAATTGTAGAAGCACACGAAGTGTGTAAGCTGTGCCTTGGCAACCCAAATAAGGATACAAAATGATGAGATGAAACTTGCTGCCTCAAATGCTTCCTATTATTTTAGCAATTTCAATTTTGTAGTAACTCTGTAGCACTATTGCCTTATTTGCAAAATAAATAAAATCACACACGCAAATGTGTAAAATATTCATAAAGAATTTATAAATACTATCAAAGATATTGTAGAATAGACTTTTCTAGATTCTCAGTATTCACAGTGAGGAAACTGGTACAAAAAGCCAACTACATATAAGTGTGTATCTTACATTGACATATGACATGCTGATTGAGCAAGTTTACTAATTGCTCTTCTCTTTAAACACTATCAAGTGAGAACAAATGCAAAAATATTAAAAAGTTAAAGCTTCAAATGCTTTTTGGAGCTCATATGGTATGAAAGATGACTGTGGATCCTTTGTACTGTCTGCACTTTTATTTCAGCTTACAAATATTTGCATGCCCACTATATGTGAAAACTGCTCTATGGTGAATAGAGATGAAAGTGCCTAAGCTCTAGGGGGGTATACAACCCAGGGAGTGGATTTTGTTAAAAAAAAAAAAAAAAAAACTAATAAACATAATATATAAACTATTGATATTTCTACAGTATACTAGACAGTCAAATTTCTTGAACTCCCTTGGCTACAGGCATATGGATTAATCATGTTAAAAAGTTAAGTGAAAACACCTGCGTGTTGGCAGGTATCACCGTCTGGTATCGCACAGCCACAGAGGAAGGACCCCTCTACCCCGTTGGGTGGTGGCACCCTCTGAATGGCAGCAATCTCCGTAGACAGGAAGTAAAGCACTGCCTGGTTAGTAGCAAAGCCTGGTGGGATTTCAACATTCCAGAAGCAGGAATGTGAAGACAAAGACTGCCATGAAAATGGAGAACTCGTGAAATAAGTAGGAAAAGAGGAGGAAAGAACAAGCAGCATGTGATGCGTCACTGAACAGTTAGGTTTCCCGGTAGGGGGCGGGGGAACGCAGACTCAGCCAAAAAGCAGTAACAAATCATTTTAATAGATGATGGTTAATGTCTGTTTATTTTTCCTCAACCTATTCAGGAGCTGTTGTTATGAAAAATATTTACCATCAATTGAACTCTGTGGCAGATGCGTTACATCCTCATTTAATCCTCTCAGTGACACTGATGCTCTAATTATCTCCACCTTAAGGAAAAAGATATTGAGGTGGAGAGGTTAAGTAACGTGCTCCAAGTCACACGGTTAAGAAGTGTTTCAAGTGGAAGCCAGGTTTCAAATCCTGATAATCTGTTGCAAAACCTATATTCATTCATTCAACCAATATTTCTTGCACACCTACCACTATGCTCTGCCTTCATGAAACTTGCATTTTAATTGACAAGGAAAGACAACCATTAAAATACATAGTATGATAGATGGCGATGGAGAAAAACAGGGACATGGGGAGAGAGGACTGGGATACTCAGTTTCTTTACACAAAGGGAAACCCAACTACAACACAATGGATTCTTTTTATGCTTTTATTAAATCTAAAGCCACATAACATTGAGAATGTGTTTGTAAATATTGGATAATTTGCAGTGATTATTTCTATTAAGCCCATTTCATCAAGCTTTGAAGTAGGTTTGTTTTAGCTATAACGTGGTGTTTTCTTTGATATCTTTTCCCTCGATATTTAATATAAACAAGGATTGGCAGTCAAAGCAACATGCCAGGGGAACTAACAGAAAGGGAAAACACCACAATTTTAGTAATGATCAGTGTAAGTCTCCTGTTGAGAAGCACCAATGTGGTATATGTAAAAACTGTCTTAGAAGCTTCCAATACTATTAAATTTTTTTCCAAACCTAATCTGTTTTGTCCTTTAGTCCTTAGAGACATGGGTTTTGGTCAAAAATACTGAACATATGAAACTCTATGTTGATTTCAAAGTCCGTTAACCAAATACAAACCGTATATAAAACACTTTCAGCTTCAACAATCTCTGTGGAGTGAGAAAGACTCCTGCAAGTTCACGCCCAGCTGAGAGGATGCAAACTTCCCTGTGTTGCTGAAGGACGCTATGCACAGCAGGCTTCAGATGTTACAATGACAGCATCAGGGAAGGGAGAAAGAGTCAGGCGATGAAAATGTTTTCAGTCATTAAAATAGAGTTGAGTCACACTCTGTGTGTGATGGGATTCCCTTGTAGCTCAGTTGGTAAAGAATCTGCCTGCAATGCAGGAGACCCAGGTTTGATTCCTGGGTTGCGAAGATCCCCCCTGGAGAAGGAAATGGCAGACAACTCCAGTATTCTTGCCTGGGAAATCCCACAGACAGAGGAGCCTGGAGGTCTACAGTCCATGGGGTCACAAAGAGTCGGACACGACTGAGCGACTCAGCACGTGTGGGACAGAGAAGGTCAGATGCCTTTGTACAGATTTTGATACCTTAGCACTGGTATCTGTCTGTGTGTGTATGCATGTGCACATATAGCAAAGGATTTTATATACAACACACATACATGTAAGCAAATATCAGCCTTAAGATATCAAAATTTTTATGCAAAGATCTAAGTTTCTCTATCCCTAGAGTTAAGAAAACAATGTCAAATTTACTTTCAAAGGTGAACTGAAAAGAACAGATTTGTCAGGCCAATGCATTTAAAAAAAACGTTGTTTAGATCACTGTGTTGGCACCAGAAAAATAATATTAAATTTCAGTCACCCATAACTAAAATAGTTTTTATTTTTTTAAAGAAATCTCAAACAGAATTAGCAAAAAGCAGCTATCTTTTGGAAGCTGCTCTTGCTATTTGGATTAATTGGTATTACTGGGGGAAGCTGAGGAAAAGGAGGATCGTATAACCACATAACACTAAGAAACAAATTTTTTAAGTTAAGTAAATTTCTTCATCACAAGATGCCTTGGAGATTAACACACAAACATCCACTGCAGTCACTGCAGGGGATGTCTTTCATTATTTCCTGACACATCTGATTACAAAACTTTGCTCTCCCATCACTGCAGAGCACACTTTATGAATCACTGCTTTGAAATACAATACGTACAAAATAATCAGCAGAGCCATAAATACAAGGCACTAAAATAATATATGCTTGAGAACCGGGGAGAAGAGCTCTAGTTAGAAAACATCTAAATCTGAATTATCTTATAAAAATACAATGACAGCAAGTACCTTGCAACAGATATCACACTGATGATATGGGTATAGCATTTATTTAGAAATAACTAAACCTCTAGCAAAACATGTTTACTTATAGTTATTCAACTTGATCATTTAATTTAGAAAATAAAGCAATATCTGGACTGTATTATTATTGAATTATATCATTATTCTCTCTTTAATGTATGGTTTTTGAACGGGAGAGAGTTGAAGAATAACATCTGTCCATTTTAATAACATTCCATTATATGCATAGTTCCTCTTTTGCCCGTCTGTCATATTTAACTTAAGTCCTTCATCTGATTTTGATCTAGTATCCCATCTCAGGCAACAGAGTGATATCCAACAACCCAGAAAAGAACAAAAAGTAATGTTGATAACAATGGCACTGCCCATTGTGCAATACTTCATTGTAAAATTGCCAGAATAAAAGAAAAATTCTTCCAAGACCCTTTCATGTGAAAACCTTGCCCTGAAATAAGCTGAGTGATACACTTTGTGATTTTTAATGTAATTATTGTAGTTACAAGTATTAGTCTTGTTCCTCCAACTTGGTTTTTTTCAAACACACTATTTGCTGCAGTAACTTCCAGTGTCAACTAAATTCCAGAGGATTACATGGTGGGTGGGGAAAGGAAAAAAGGTATTTCCTTTTATCAAATATAACTATGATGCTTTCTCATTCCATCACGTTCCTCTCTGTAATAAAAGAAGAATCCAGGGTGGTCACTTGGAGTACCTGATTAACAACTTTTCTTGAAACTATTCATTAGGTGCGGAATTCATTCTCCTTTAAAGAGAAGGAAAGAAAAACCACACCAACCCTGAGAGGGAATCTGCCTTTCAGAAACAGACTCCAGATTTCAGTCGCCTTCAGGATATTCAGGTTCTATACATTCTAATCTTCTCAAAATATAAGGAAAATTAATTGTCCAGAGTGCACAATGCATTTGGTAGGGTGAATTACAGAAAATGAAGGTACTGGCTCACAAACCTGTTAAAATTAAAAGATTATAACACAAATATGAACATAAAAACCTATGTCAACCATTATTCTTCCTTGATTTGCCTTGTTTATTTTTAATTCATTTCCTCATGCTGTCAGTTGTGATGTTTGAGGGACAGGAGAATATTGAAATTATTTCAGTTATATACCACTTACCTCCTATTGAGGGATTATCATGTATCAGGATTGGAGAAGGAAATGGCAACCCACTCCAGTGTTCTTGCCTGGAGAATCCCAGGGACGGGGGACCTGGTGGGCTGCCGCCTATGGGGTTGCACAGAGTCAGACACGACTGAAGCGACTTAGCAGCAGCAGCAGCATGTATCAGGATAGTCACTTAATATTGCATAACCATCAAATTTCCTTCAATTGTTTTCTGGTTTTTTTTAACCTAAGTCTTCAAACAATTTACATATAATAGCAAAGTCATGCAAAATGTAAGCAGGTTATATTTGTTTAACACTGAAACTGCTTTTATTTGTTTTTATTGCTAATAGGAAAGAGAACAATCTCAAAATCATTCATCCACAATTTCCTCATCTAATTCCCGGTTTATTACATGAATAATTCTACCATTACAATTCTTACAAGTAGTCTGAAGAGTTCTCCACACATTTTTGAAAACAGAGCTAGAGCAGTTTTTATACATTTTTATTTCCTCTTCTTCCTTCAATTATGTCTGTGCATTTTCTAGAGACCAGGAGAATGTGAATATGAAACTCGCTCAGTCGTGTACGACTCTTTGCAACCCCATGGACTGTAAAGTCCATGGAATTCTCCAGGCCGGAATACTGAAGCAGGTAGCCGTTTCCTTCTCCAGGGGATCTTCCCAACCCAAGGACAGAACCCAGGTCTCCAGCACTGTAGGTGGATTCGTTACCAGCTTAGCCACCAGGAGGCCTTATGCTTAATACCTGTCCCTTTTTTACCTGAACTACCAAGTACTTTTACAAGCCAAGGAAAAAAAGTGTTAGTCACTGAGTCGTGTCCAACTCTTTGTGTGCCCATGGATTTGTAGCCCAACAGGCTCCTCTGTCCATGGAATTTTCCAGGCACGAATACTGGAGTGGGTAGCCATTCCCCTTTCCAGGGGATCTGCCCATCCAGGGGTCAAACCCAGGTGCTCTGCATGGCAGGAGGATTCTTTACCATCTGGGCCACCGGGGAATCCCAAAAAACTGGTCCTCAGATCAAGTACCTTTGCTTAGCATCTGCAGCTAGTGAATAGCAGGTTCAGGAATATAACTAGTACATTTTTGGACTTATGATTCACATAGTTTATATTTCATTCCAAATTCAAACTACTGTTAGTGTCTTTTTCAGGCTAAGTTCCATCAAGGATTCACTTGGAAAGTGTTTCTCAGTCAAACTGCACTAGGCTAAATGCTATATATAAAACAAAGACAAATATAAGACAGGAATCTTGGCAAAGCTAACACACATTATTAATAGAATATAATACCCAAGAGCACATTATATGAGGCAGGTAATAAACATGGTAGCTTTAATAATAAAAATCAAAAAATAAAAACAATACTGAGCACTTAACTATTATCATACATCATATTAAGCTTTGTTCATTTAGTGAATAACTTATTCTATACAGCATTCCCATGTGGTAAGTTCTAACCATCATTCTCATTTTACAAGGAGAACCAGGGCACAGGGCAGGAAATTGAGTGACATTCCCAAGTTTACCCATTAAATGATTCAAACTCTGGCAGTCTGAGTCAACAGTCTGTACTCAGAACCACTACAATATAATTAATGATCATAGAGGTAACTAAAGCAGTTGAGAAAGGTTTGATAGAGGAGGTGAGGCTTACATGAGGATGGTAATCTATGCTACTCTAAACTGGAAGCAAGGAAGGAGTCCAAAAATGTGCTGGGAATGTCCAATCATCAACAGGAAAATCTGCTTGCCTGGGACACAGCATATACGTTGTGACAGGCATGGGAAAGCTAAAGTGATAATGCAGAACTGGATTGTCCTGGGTACTGAAAGTCAGGCAAGAGAGTTTCATGCAAAAGGGAAGTTAAAACTTTAACTCCCTAATCCCCACAGAGTGGACTAGAGTATTTCTAGATATTGTATCTTCCAATCTCTTGCACGCAATGGTTCCAGTAGAATAACTACAAAACATATTTGTTACATACAGTTAATTGTTTGCATTTAGATAAGTTACTCCTATTTTTTAAGAAGCAAACTTGGAAACTTTATCTAAAATAAATCCTGAAATCTCTAAGTTAGAGATTTCTAAATTCTAAATAACTAACGCATAAAATTTTAACACTGACTTGTTTTCAATATAAGAGCATATCATTGCTTTTTTAATGTAAAAACAAAATATTTATCTATTAAATGAAATTTCCTATGATTTCTCTACATATTTACTCTTCAAACATTTTTGAGCATTCACAAAATAGCTGTTTCCTTAGCTCTCAGTATCCCCATTTCCAACCACATGTGTGCGCGCGCGCGCGCACACACACACACACACATCTGCAGACAACACCTATTTGGCTTGGAATTTCAACTGGTATAATGAACTATATCATACAGAATATAATAATCATCTAGTATGTTAAGTAACCAGATACTGTCACTCTTCTCTTTCTCTTTCATACTTTTTAACTTCTGAGCACTTTGTGTTTTAACTACCTCAAGTCAAAAGGTGGGTATATATAAAGGAGATAACATTTAAAGTAGTATTCCTACTTAAGGGGTTTTGTTACTTGACTCTGGATGGAGAAACAGCTTTGGGAAGAAAAAAAAAAAAACTCAGTGTGAGTTAAAAAAAAAAAGCTTTAGAGAAATGCTGAAACTTGATAGAAGTAGAGAAAGCACATAACACTGTACAAAGTGCCTACGTAATGCTCGGTAGTATTTTGTGAATGAGAATATAATTCTCAGTTCAAAGAAGGGCTTTCTATTAAGAGATTTCAATAACATTCAATACTCCTTGCACTCTTTTACCATGAATAATACAGAAAGCAGGTTTTATCCTGAGGCACTTGAATTTAAACTTTAAAAAATGGGAATAAACATTATTAGTTTCAGTATGAATAAAAGCAGTGTACTTAAAAAAAACTACACTATTACTGCATAATCATTTCTGGAAAAGTTAGGAAAGATTTCACTTTAATAGCAAGTAACTTAGTAAGTATTTTAAAGTACTTCACATGTCCGAATACGAAGTTGTATATCTAGATAAAACGAGAGGAGTAACAGATATAAATTTTAATAATAGTTTTAGAAAAAAGTGTTACTGAGTATTCAGCTGCTCTTGACAACTGCCCTATATTTTCCAAGTGTTATCAATTTGTCTGAAGACCACTCTTTTTTAGGTAATTGTATTTATAAAAGATCAATGATAAATGAAGGCATTTGATATCAATCTTTTAGCAATTAATGAAGTTAATTTGAATTTTCATACTAACATTCTCATTCTTTCTACTGTTTATATATAAACCTCTTGCATCATATGATAGTAATGATCTCTAATTAAATAATGATGCTAATATAGTAACAGTGTACCTTTTTTGTCATAAAATTTGCTTGAAAATGATTACCTATTTTGACAGTGATTCTTAAAAAAAGCAATGTAACTACAGTGTAGCTTGAAAGATGTATAATGCATATATAGTTAGATTATAAATGTATTACACTTCACATAAACTAATTGGCAGTTTCAAATGTTCTATAGCAGAAAGTTTAGACTGTAAATTAACTAATATTTAAATGACAGATGTTTACGCAGAAATAAACTGTTTAAGACATATTTTTAAGATCTGAATCTAGAAACTTTTTAAATAAGCACACCAGATTTAAAATGTAATTTAAATTAATATTTTAGGGGAGAAAGGGTCAAGGTTAAACTGTTTGTCTTCCTTAAAAAGTATATAATGTCTTTTGTGTCTCTACTAACAAAAAAGAAATCTCAATGAAACTCGGATATTAAAACCTCCCAGGAAACCAACAATAAAAGCTGCTAAGAATTTCACAACTTTTTTTCCTTAGGTGTTAATTAAATGATCATTTAACACTGCAATGTAAACACAACATTTTCATCTCCTGACAGCACAGCCTATTATAAATCCGGGGTAATAAAAGTCTTGGTGTTAATGCTCTGAACCAAGTTCCCACCACATTCTAAGATGCCTTGTCGTGTCTAAGGTTAAGCATCTAGACACAAAACAAAGCTTGCTCCTACTCTACTTGCAGTGCAATTTTCCCATCGCCCAGTGACCTAGGTAACACTTTGAGCAATAAAGAATAAATTTAATTTCTCCAGCATTTTGTGAGGATTAGGAACAATTGTTGGCTTGCAATGACTTTTTATCCTTGGATTCTTTTCCTCCAGAGCATTCCTCTGGTCCTAAAAGAGAATTCTGATGGTTTAAGACATAGAACAAACAGAACTTTAAATTAGGCTTTTTTCAATCAATTGGAACTGTTGGAGGGGAAGCAATCAACCTTCCTCTGTGCTGTTCTCAGCTATTCACATACTTCAAGCTTTAATCTTTCACTAGTAGAAAAAACCTATCATGACGGGGCAAAGCTATCTTCCCATTCTGTTTCCAGACTTATTTATTTCTCTTTTCTTTTTTTTTTTTTTTTAACACTTAAATCAAGTTGCCATATTTAGCTGTTCACATTCATTTGGGGACATTTCAAGAGGCACAGATGTTCTCTTAATAACATTTCACTCCACTATGCTATTCCCTAGACCACAGGTCCCACCAAAGACTGGATATTTTACTCTTCATTTCTTCCCTCTCTAGAGTTTAAGCTTAAACTCTTGCCCCAAGTTTCTCATATCACAATTTATCAAGTGTTTTAAGGATAATTCTCTTTAAATAACTTCTTGATAGCAATTAACTTGGTTGTGGGTAATGAAGAGGACATATACCACTTTAATCTGAGGGCAAAGCTTATGTACATATAAAAAGAATTGGAGTTACAATAAAAACAAAACAAAAATAACTTCTGGCTCAAACCTATTTCATTATCAATCATCGTTTAAATGCAAAGTGCTAAACAGCTTGCAATTTGAACTGCATTTTGACAAAATGCTTAGTCTAAAAATCCATTGAATATCACAATGCAGCTTATGTAAAGGTGGCAGGATGTTTCACAGGTCAAATCATATTTTGAATAAACTCAATGGAACGCTTCTCTTACATTGTTTTTAAACTGAAATTTTAGTTAGTGATAAAAGTGTACTTTAGCAATGCAATAAATCTTCCGAATAACTTCCGAAAGAGTTTATCTATGCCTTAAGGAGTTTACTCACCTTTTTCCAACTGGATTGTATTTTTCCTTCATTTTGTTATTCAGGACAACACATCATCAAAATAACAATTTACTATGTGAACTAACATAAATAGTTCCTGAGTCACAGCCTCTTTTTCTATCCCTGATTAATTTTATATAAGAATTTTTAAATTATATGAATCATCAACTGGAAGCAGGTAAGAGAGCTCATTAAGAACACTCTGGCCTTAATATACCTTGTGTTGCCAAGTAAGGAGAAATGGAATGATGCAAATGCACATTTTATGCTAATCTGCTTAAAGTTAACATGGTTATGCTTATGTATATGTTATTACACTGAGAATAAATGCAAGAAGAAACATGAAAGTTCTGACTGTGGGCAACTTGCAAGGATATCTGTGTGACTATTACTTCGTCCCATTTTACACTGAGAGGACGAGAACTCCACAAGCATCATTTCTATCAGACCAGAAAGCTGACAATGTTCTTTTGAATACAGAATTTATATTGTGACTTGATATATTCCCAGGAGATAAATGTCATCCCTATTTTATAGAAAAGAAACCTTTGCTCCAGAAGTGTCCATTGATTTACAAAGATAGCAAAGCACTAACATCTGAGTAGGCATTTAAATACCAATATTTTACAATATTAGTAAAATATATTTCTCGCAAAATAGATTTCAGTATCTTAAAATGTAATGTACATACAATAAAATTAGCTCAACAGAACGAATACCTTATGGTCACTTACTCCTAGAATTAATACTTATATAAACTTCAGTCACTAAATTATAATCTTGAGATTGCAGCGGCAATTTTATGATTCACAATCAAATTTTAAAATATTCCCTCCTGATATGTGTTCAAAATCTTTTTGACATGAAAACCATATACCTAAATTCATCTTTCAGAAAAACACACTCAGTCTCCATGAACTATGAGGGCTTTAATCTACACACTCCAGGTCAGAAGTTAGTAAAGGCCGAGGTCCACAAACGCCACATATCATGTGGGCCACACACCATGGCAGTTTTCTCCTCGGCGTGGATCACAGAATTCACAGTATTTACACTCGCTGGCAAACCATGAGTATTTGCTGGTGGAAACAGAAACATTTACATTTGGGGAAGCAACTATTTAAACAAGTGCACTTGAGTGGGAAAGACCTTCCAGCACTTGACTTTCCTATGCCAGGAACTATGCTGCGGATTTCACACCCAAAAATCTACTCTGGCAACAGTAGAAGCCTGCCAATTTCTGACGTTCTCCAGCAAGAGTCTTCTATTAGATCCCTTTAAAGTAAAAACTTCCCATGGGAGGCCTGGCAAAAATATCCAAAAAATCTTAATCTTCATTGTTTTTCTAACTTCTAAGTCATACTAAGGCACGTTGACTTAAAAACAAAAACACAAGTAAGCCCTGTTCAATGGCTTGCCTTTTTTTCATGGCAAGAGATAGGGCCTACTCTGAAGTGTGTCCAGGTAACAGTCTATGAAGAGTTTGGTCTACCTCTTAAAAACAAACATTTTGTTATATAACAGTAATATTTTTAAAAACTACTTATATATCTCTGTTTTTTAAGTAGCAAGAAGAGAGACCCTTGGGCCCAATAATAATGAATAAGTTACTTAATAAATAATAAGGGACTTGGGGTTTTTAATCACTGACAGTTAACACTTTCCTAAATGTTATCTCTCATACAGGTTCTTTGTTTTCAAAGATAAAGAATCAATCTGTTCCCCTTAGATAGGTATCAGTATTAATGATACAAACAGTGTATCCTTGCATCAGATGATGACACAGACACACCATCTTGAAGAAGTTTCATTCTCTCCATCTTAAGCTTTCTGGCAGTCTCAGCACCAGAGATGGGAGGCAGCTATGATGACAGCTCCCTAGATGAGTAATGATGTCGATCTGGAGGGACAACGGTAGCCGTGGCAAGTGTAACCTGCAATTCCTGCATTACCACTGCTGGATTTACTGCGGCAGGAGCCAAACAGGCCAAGAGTAAAATGAAGTAGGAAACTACACACCTGACACCTCCAGGAACCCGCACTTTAATCAGAGCTGGCAGAAATTAACTCAGGAGGAATTCTGACACAGGCACCAGGGCTGTCTTCTACTTTTAGCTTGGAATCCAAGAATCCTGAGACTTAATTGGCATCAGAGAACAGGGGCTGGGGGGAGGGGTGCGGTGGTAGTTCTATACAAGTATAGTATTATAGTAAATTAAGATATTTTTGCTTAGGTGGAAAACATCATTTTGATTTGTCAGTGCATACCAATAGACACTTCAACGTTTAGAAAACCTAAGGGGACAAACATTAATGAACCAAGGTATCCTTTAAATTTAATTTGGTTCCCCATTATTCATAATGCCTTCCCAGTGTTACTGTTTGCTCATTCAAGTTACAAACCCTGAACCCAACAGAGATTTAATTCAATACATCAAACACTTACTGAGAGTTTTCTAAAGGTCAAGCTTTATACTAAACCCTGAGGATATTTAAAAAAATATATTTGTAATGCCTGTACAGCAGTATTTATATGCATAATTACAGAAAAAGAAAACTAATCTACTAACAATAGACAAGTATACTAGTGGTTATATCTGAGTGGGGAGATCATGAATAATTTATACTCCCACTTTTCTATTTTTCTGAATTATCTAGACTTTTATAACATTAAGCATACTTACTCTTGTAACTCCTCAAAACCAAAATCAAAAGCCAAGGCTCCTTCTATAAGAAAGGAAAGGAAAGTAAGGGCAGCTTCATCATATATTTGTTATCTTTCCCAAATTAATTTTTATTTTAATGGAAATTTTTTCTCTTAAAGAATTGTAATAATTATCATCAGAAAAACAATTTGGAGAATCTGAGATCCTATCTGACAGCAAATGAATTGTGATCTGACCAATTGAATTTATTGCTCAAAATCTGTTTATCTCAGGTAAGGAGTCACTAGGCCATAAAAAGAGTCCTTGGCTTTAATACTACTACTTATAATGCTAGATAATTTAGTGGTTCCAAAGCTCACAAGGGAAACACCACTTGTTAACCAGAAATAAAGAGTTTTCATTTAAAGGAGCAGAAAAAATGAATCACTGGAACCTATGTATTTATTTTCATTTGTTAGCTTTGTTTTGTCTCAAGAGATACAAGTGAAAAATGAGTTTCTGCAACGTGGTTTGGCTACTTAAGCTTATGTTAGAAGTCTGGGTAAATATAATAATACTCAAAGAAATAAACTGAAAACCACAAAACAAATATTTATCACCAAATGCTTAACCACAGAACTACCAATGAAATGCCTCTCTAATGAGCCCAGATGAGTAGCTGCAAACTCAGGCCGAAAAGTGTGAATCACTCGCTGGCAAGTCACCTTAAAGGTTATAGTTTTCAGGAAGATTTGTATATGCTACTCATAAATTTCCATCATAAGCAACCATTTCAAACGTCACTGTACTTCTGTCAGTTAACCCACTCTGAATTGCTCTGAAAAGCATGTTCTCCACTCTTAATAAACTGATAACAAAAAGCAATTCTGGTTTTCGAGGAGGAGCCAAGTGAGAGGATGGAGAATCTCCATAAGTAAGAAAACTATGTACTGTCTCTTTTAACCTCCAACCTATGGCCCTTCACTTTTCTTTCTTCTTTACTTACACTTCCCATCTGTCAACAAGTGCTTGTAATTTTATTACACTGTCCTGTAGTTTATGCAGAGTTGGTATTATTTTACAGAGTTCTGTTAATGGACTGGATAAATGGTAATGCTATTTAAACTAGTCTCCTGCTCCAGCACACACAGCTGCAACTGTACTACTATTTCTGAGCAAACATCTTGACCTGAACACGGAGTGCTCTCTCAACCCGTCCAAAGAGAAATTGGAGCAGACAGCAAAGGAAAAGCATATTTGGCCGCTAGCAGCAACTAACCGTGTCGAATCATAATTCATATACAGTGTACCCTCCTTTTCTTTTATATTGCATTTAGAGTTTTAAAAAAACACATGTGTGCTTCTTCACCTGGCATCTCATTTTCAGCCAAGAGTCAAATGGTGATTATTCCTTACAGAAGCACAAAGAAAATCTGTATAATGTCCAGTGGAACAGACTAGATTTAATCTAAGCAAACAATGATAAAAATCATTGTGTGAACTATAAAAATAAGTAAGTTTTTCATCGATTACGTATCCAGAAACAACAGTATTAAGTAACGGTAAAATATTAAATAAGTTAGGAAAAGAACTAGAGATAATAAATTCTAAATTTGTTTCTTTCAGGAATTCTAGATGAGTATGGCTCCACTAAATTATATAGTAGGGCAATTGTGTGTGTGTGTGTACTCAGCCACTCAGTCGTGTCTGCCTCTTTGTGATGCCATAGACTGTAACCCACCAGGCTCCTCTGTTCACAGAATTTTCCAGGCAAGAATACTGGAGTGGGTTGCCATTATATGGTGGGCAACAGTAGATCACTTAATATGCAAATTGGCCACCAGTCAAATTTTCCCTCTCCCAACATACTGCTTGTCCAAAATCCTGCATCCTTTGTCGTGTCACTTATCCTTCTTGTGAAATAAAAGTTCATTTTTAAAAGAAGATTTTAAAGGACAATTTTTGCATGTAGATCTGTGCAGATTTTTCCATCTGTTAGAACATTTGTTTCGGGTTAGCTACTAGGCACCTGTATCATATGAAGAATACTTGAACTTGAACCCATCTTCTTAGAAATTAAACTAGCCAGGCAGTTAACTTCACAAGCTTTTGTTCCTTTATTTATTATATACTCCTACTGGTGGTTGTTTAATTCAATTAGTGATCATCATCATAAAAAATTGGTCACATGTAGCTGATAACTTTCCTCTCAAGAAAAAGATCATGGTTAACCATCCACTACATTTAATTCGGGTGAGACAAGAGTGCCTCAACTCAAAAGAAGATAGATTCCTGTTTTCTGAGGCAGAAAAAAATGTACATCTCTAAGTTTTCATGGGTATCCAGTGCCTATGTCAGGTGTCAAATCCCAGTCAATATTGAACACAAAGCCAGCAAGCTCTAACTTAAAGAAAATCAAAGCATTTGAGTCCTTATAGACCCACATCAGAAACAAAATTTTATCTTCCATTACTTCCCAGGGGAAATCCTTTGAGCCAAACAGGCACATTATAACTCATTTTCTAGCTGCCTGTTTTCCCCATTTTTTAACACGCTTTTAACTCACTAGAAGATGTTGCCTTAGAGTTTCATGGGTTCTGTTTCTTTCATTCACTTAAGGATATCAAGTTGTCTCTTCCAAAAAGTAACTTCATAAGGTTATAAAATCATAATATAACATAAGTGAAAAACCTTTGGCCCACTACATGGTATTGTTAAAGGAGGCAAATGCTAAACAGAACATGATCTGCTGATAGGGGATTCTGCACTAGATTATACCACCCAAAGAAAATTAATCCAAATACTTTCCAACTAAAAATCAAACATTCTAGTTTCTCAGGGGCAGTGTTAAAGTTATTTCCTACATTTTCCCCTCTTCAGCTTAACAATTTTAATTCTAGCTGTACCAATCATTCCATTTAAATTATATTTTCACAGTCACATAGAAAACAAACAATTTTCTAGACAATGTGGATTGTTTTAGATGCACATTGTTAGCAAAGTAGTAAATTAATTTAATAACACTCCTTGTATACTAGCTTTGAAATCAATTCTTCAACATCCTCACAATCAAAAAAAAAAGTTAAGGAAGAAAGTAGAATACTATTAAAACCACTTCTGTATCCATTCTTGGAAACGAAGCACAAATACTTAAATATAAATATTAATTTATATTCATCCACATAATCTTCATAACAGCCTACATCCAGTGTCTTTGGTAAAAATAGTCTTTAGAGAATTCTTGTTAAAAAGGCAGTCTCAAGGTTTCTTTATTTGATTCTTTTAAATTTACCTAAATAGAGCCAATTAATCAGCAGGGAACACACAGCAGAAGAGAAATACTGCTAGGCGACTTTGGCTATCCTTAGAGGAATAGAATCAGGAAAGTCAGACTCTAGAGACGAGACCTGGTGTGTAGCTGGCTCTACCTTGGCCTCCTGGGAAAACTCTCTCCACAGTGAGCCAAGGTGTCAGGAGGCCCTAACAGAGGTCCTAACAGAGATACAATGTGGGGGAGGGCTGTGGGAAGAGATCCTTCCTACTTCTGGAATTGATAACAACAATACTGAACTAGTAGGTTATGAAGCCTTGGCTACAAAGTCAAGGTCGGAAAAGCAGTCTCCTCACTTTCCCTACAAGCTCCACACGTGGGACTTTGCAACCATACAGGTGGAAGTCAAGCTAAGCAATTTATTCTGTATATCCCAGTGATTTTTCACAACATCCACAAACATTGATAACCATTGTATTAATTGCCCCAACACTTTGCAGTTTATCTCCCATCTGCACAAAATCATTCATATGACTAAAAACCTACTTGTAAGAGCTGTCAAAAGTGTGTTTTCACCATTGCACATTCGGTCACTGAACAAGCATTCCAGGGAGGAAAAAACTGATTCTGCCTAAAACCCACATTACACTCCTTTCAAAGAAATACTTCCATTAACAGTCGATGACGTATTTGATATGAAACCCTCTACAGTCATTCATATCACGGAGTTTGGAATTCTGGCTTTAAAAGGAATATTTAAGAGGAAATTTACAGTCCTCTATAAATACCTTATAATAGTATTTCCAGACTAATAAAGACTACTTGAGTATAGAAATGATATCAAAAAGGCAGACGTTAAGAATCCCAACTTTACAAGAATACACTGCCAACTTCCTCTGGAAAGGAAGCACAGTGGCAGTCTTTCCCTTCAGAACTTAATCAAAAGTTTCCATAAAGAAGTTACGTAAATCTCCTCCTCAAGACCAAAAAAGAATAATACAACTGCAATAACACATACATGAACCAGTAAATGCTAACCAACTACAAGAACTGGAACCACTGGAAAACCAATCATAAGTTTCAAAAAAAGAAAAAAAGAAAGGCAAACTTTTAATCCATTAATCTACTGGTGAATAGAGTCCAGGAAAGCACAAGGAAACAGATCCAAAATACATTTAATAAAACGCAAGGTACTACACAGAGCAACAATAACTATTTCTGTCTACTTACAGCCTGTATAGCTTCGAAGTCCCAAGAAACAGCAACTCAGGAAACAGCTGAAGGTGATTTCTGTTTAAACGCCTTTTGAGAAAAACAAAAACAAAGCATATGTTACATAGAAAGTACCCAACAATGAGACTGTGACTGGGTAGTATCATGCCTCATCCTGTATTTCAGAAAGAATGAAATAACAGTCAAGAGAATTCAAGCATTACAAATCAAAAGTTGGTTACACCTTTTGTTATAAGATTCTTTAAAGCAAATTTTCCATTGTGCTTACTCAGATGATGGTTACTGGGGCCTAAACTCTATATCCACAACCCTTGCAACATTAGTCAACCAGCACAGACGCAATGAAAAAGGCTTTCTGGACTCGTTTAGCGAGTATATATGTTTAGCAAGTTCAACATACAGCAGATATACCGTATTAAATGGTGCCCTAAAATAATTCATATTCTGTCCCAAATGACCTAAATCTTCAGCCAAGTCACTGAAGGGAGACAGAAATTTCAATTTTTTTTAACCTTTCCATTTAGTTTCACAAAAATGTATGAGAAAGTGTCAGCATGATTTGTCCCTCTAGGCAAAATCAGAAGAAAATTTCAATCCACAGTTCTTTACTCTCAACTGAATATGGCTGAGTTATAATTAACAGTGAGGGCAAAAATGTTGAAGTAATGTTTTTCCTAAAAATGTTTAACTGATATTGGGATATTTTAAATATTTTAGGAAAGAATTTGATTGCAACCCTAACTCAATTTAAGCCCAGGAGCCTGGCAAGCTATAGTCCATGGGGTTGCACAGAGTCAAACATGCCTGAAGCAACTCAGCACGCATGCACTATATAACTAAGTTCTTTCGGACTATGAACACTTAAAAAGAGTGGCAAATTCTAGCCCTAAAGTACGAATTTCCCAATCCCATTCATTTTAAGTGTACAACTTAACATTTCAGTAAAAATAAATGTATATCCTTTTTCCAAATTCAAATAAAATGATGACAAGATGATGTAAAATGCACACTTAGATGATTTATAAGTTGTTGGGCTTCCCTGGTGATTCAGCCAGTAAAGAATCTGACTGCAATGAAGAAGACCCAGGTTCAATCCCTGGGTCTGGAAGATTCCCTGGAGAAGGGAATGGCAACCCACTCTGTATTCTCACCTGGAGAATCCCTTGGACAGAGGAGCTGACAGGCTACAGTCAACGGAGTCTCAAAGAGTCGGACACAACTGAGTGACCAACACAATAGCTCTAGAGGAGAGTAAAGACATCCAGAAAGTAATGTCACACTGAAGATACTTGAGGTGTTTCTTGTCTTAAAGAAATTTATGTTAAGGGGACAGGAAAAGAGGGCATATTAATCTTACCCCCTTTTAAATGATAATGTGTTTAAACGGTCATCAGATGGGAGTGGAATTACATTCATTTAGTCTCCAGAGGGTAGAAATGGTGCTAGTAATTTTAACTTTTAAGAAAGTATTGATAGATGATTATAATGAAGATCTTTGTAAGTATAAAAGATGTTAAGAAATGAATAGCCTTAGGAAGCTTTCAACTCACTTTATTATTATTATTATCCACATTATTCAAGCAGAGGCTATACATTTTTTCCCTGCAACAATGTAATAAAAATTCTGCTTTAGGTTAAAAGTTGGACCAAGTGAACCTCAGAACTTCTTCCAAGTCTAAAATGCCATGAGGCAATGATGATTAAGCTTACCATCTTTTGTTATATAACTCATATTATTAAGAGGTTAGTCATCTATAGATAGATGCTCAGAACTTAATAAAATGTATATAGCTCACAAAAATGTACGTTGAGACAATCAGAGGTAAAATCATAAAATTAGTAGTGAAAGGGTAGATTTCTAATTTTTTTTTTTTTTATGAATAAAGCACACAACAAGATTAACGTAAAGTGAAATCAAAAGCTTTTATTTTTTTCTTTGCCAGGCATAATTCTAAGGTACGAGTACTCCCAAAGTCTACTATCATACACTTTCAATAAATCATAATTTAATCATGATCTTGTTATATTTATGTCTGAAAAAATAATTACACATATTCACAACAGTGGTAATGAGAATTTTTCTAGGAAAGACTCCCCATTTTCCAGAGAGGCAATCCCAATTTTTAAAATGACGGAGATGTGCTTTCATAATCTGATCCAAACCACTGGAGAACAAACATCGTCCGTGATTCTCCAACCAAAAGAAGGACGTTTCTTCAGGTCCCCAGTCCTCACAGAGGCAACTCTCTGTATGGAGTTTTCCCTTTTCTCCAAAGGGTCCTTTCTAACATCCTCTGTGTAATTCCCCTGGTTCTCCTGCATAAAGGCGGTTCCTCCCTTGTCTGTGTCTGCATATGCCTCTAGTATTTGATAAGCAAGAGTGCCTCACACTGTATTAATCAAAACATTTACTCACATAAATGTCTGAGTCCCACTACACTGTAAGCTCTTCTTCAAGCGTAAAGACTACGTGGTGGGTGCTGAGTTGCTTCAGTCGCGTCTGTCTCTTTGTGACCCCATGGACTATAGCCTGCCAGGCTCCTCTGTCCATGGGATTCTCCAGACAAAAACACTGGACCCAGGGATTAAACCCGCAGCTCCTGCATTGCAGGTGGTTCTTTACCACTGAGCCACCCAATGGGGAAACCCTGTAAAGACCATGTCTATGTATTCATATTTCCTTCCCTCTTCCTTGGCACTTACTAGGTTCTTAGGAAATGCTGAATAAAAACAAACTGCTCTTTGCATTTTGATATAGTTTGGCAAAACCCCAGCATGTGCATTTTATGTTCAGCCAGCTTTCTCCAGACATGTTTTCTAACATGGCATTTCTAACAGGCATTTCTACCTGCCTTAGGTTTTATGCCCCTCTCCAGATAATCAAAGTCCCACCACCAAACCTGCTTTTATGAGCCCTATAGAGCAACTGCCTCCTTTCCTTTAACTTCCCCCTGTCATGCCTTTCTCAACATAATCTAGAAACTGGAAGGGATTCAATATGTTGAAACAAATTCAGATATCCAAGTGACTGAGAGCTGCCACTAGATTATGTGTTAATGGGTCCACACAACTTCAGATATTGTAAGAAAGAAGGCAATTCAGATAGAGTGCAAGCAGTGTCTTTTCTCACTTTTTTTCATATTCTTAAGAGATTCTTAATTCATTCTCCAAATAACAGTTAACTCACCAGGTGACAGTCAGTGTTCTGAGAAGTTCACATGAACTATCACATTCATTCTACCCCATAAGTAGGTGCCACTGTCACTGCTATTTTGGAGGGAGGCACAGAGCTCATAGAAAGTAGAACTAGAACCTAAATTCAGGTGGACTGACTCCAGAACACAACCCCTGAATCACTCCTTTCAAAGAGACACAGTCTAAACATTCCTAAACAATAATTCAAAATAATGTAATCCTCAACTTTCCCTTTCAGCAATCTTTCTTTTTTGGGGGGAGTGGGGAGGGGAGGTTAGGGCAAAACGTAGTTTTACATAGCCCACTTCTTAAATATCTATGAATGAGTCACCTGGAAATAAAACATCAAGCTTTATTTAAAAAGAAACTAGCTTTCTAGTCAGTGCACTATTTTAAAGATCTACTTAAAATACCTAAAGTTGAAATAAAAATGAAAATATGTATAAATATTTTTCTTAAAATTCAAGTAATTTATCACTATATCATGAAAATTATTATAAATGATCTTAATGTGTCTAAACCAACCATGTGTATCAAGCAAAGTAATGTCATATAAAAAAAGGCAGATAACAGATGAAGTGATAACATGCATAGAAAAACCGTATGATTGCACTTTTTTAAAAAGAATACCAATACATTTTTGGTTCCTATTCTTCTAGTTCCTCTTCCATCAGTACCAAGAATAAAAAGAAACACAAACATTACAATAGAAAGTGAAACTCTTCCAAAATATTCAATAAAGGAAAAAAAATTAAAGCAGAGTTCCTCTGTACAATGACCAGGAATTAAATCTTTAAACTAAAGAGTATTTTTTAAAATCCAAAATTATGTTAAAGATTATCAAGGTGCATAATAATTTCTAAACAGAGCTGGAGAAAAAGTTGCCTGGCCTCTTCCAATACTACAAAATACTTCTCAGTAGCTTGAAGAGCATCATAATAATAACTCTAATGCATAACTCAATGTGTTAAAGAAGTTAAAATCTGATAGTCCAAGAACAGATAAACAGCATGTAGTGAATCAAAGTCATCTCAGAGGAGGATTTATGGAACCAACAAAAATTAGCAGCATTAAGCAGATCAGGTGGGTCAATTACTAACTGTTCCAGCAAGGATACTCAATTGTGTCCAAGGACACATAACAGAAATTCAGTGATATTCAGCTCCTAGGTCATCACTAACTAGATGGAATCTGCCCACAGGATCTCAGGACTAAAAATTCTCTGGATGAAAGTCATGGTTTCAGAAAGGTGTGTAATGAGTCTCTGAGACACATTCTTTTAGGGAAAAGATGAGAGAGATCCCATTTCCTCTGGGTGGCCTTCAGTGAGATGAATGATCTTTCTGTACCACACTAAAAACCACAGGCCTCTGAAATGCAGATTCTTAAAACTCAACCTGAAGGGCATTATTGACAAGCTTTGTTTCTAACTATTATCTGCCACCCGCTCCAGTTACTTATCCATTGTTAAGGTTGGAGGTCTCCTTTCAACTTCCTCCTCAATCCAGTTAACGTTTGCAACTTTCATCCCAATCCAAAATGTAAAATGAAAACGATTTTACCAAAGCTAATAAGAAAGTCTCATATTTACCTATCACTGTAAATGTAATATATTTACAAGGCACCTGATTCGAAACAAGTATTTGATGAACACTGCCTTCAAAAGTCTATCGTTTACAATCTCCTGTTTCTCATACATAAATGTCGTCTTCTCAGGTAAATTTCCATTTGTCTTTTATGCTAACATTTTTTAAGCAAAGATTTTTAACATTTAGCTAGTATTAGATAAATTTTATATTTTCGGCAGTATCAGTATTTTTACCCTTTATGCTCCATGGTAAGAGATCAAAATTTATTAATAAAAAGTTGCTTCCTCTTCACTCCCCTTACTTCTTGATAGTCTCTATACGTTCAGAGCGATTATGATAAATACTCTGAAAAAAATTTGGAGAAGGCTTTGCACTTTCTTCACATCTCTTCTATTGACTATATGCTATAAGAAGAAAATCAGAAGGAAAATGATAGTAAATATGGATATTCAAAAGTCAGATTTATTATAGACACATTTTATTAGTTCAAAAAGATAAAGTATTTCCAAAACTCAGCTTCTGAAAAACAGGAAAGGAGATGTTGAAATTTGTAATAATAAAAACTTCCACTCTGCATCAAGCATTTTGTGAAAAATACGTGCATTATCTTACTGAAACCACATACCATTACTATGAGATATAATAACTGTCTCCTTTAATGATGACCAAACAGGCAGTTTTCAAAGATAAGACAATTTGATCAAGATCTCACAATGGAACTGAAATCAAGTATTTACTCTCATGTAATGTTTTAAAGGTAAGGAAGAGAGATTGTATCTGTTTAAAAAGCACAATCAACAGTAAAACCAGTGAATATTTGCCAACGTTCCACAGGATACCAGGCAATAGCATATAAAATTACAAGGTGTTTTCACCGAGGGGAGGCTAGGTTATCTACAGTGAGGAGAATGGCAGCTGAGAGATGGGAGTCCCACCTGCATTCAGGGTGGATGGACACTGCCAAGAGAACAAGTAATTTTCTGTCGATGTTATCTTTAAGCAAAAATTCCAACTGCATTAAAACCAAATCCAAACTGTTACCAAAATCTAATTCTGAAAATGTTTTCACCAACACTCCTTCCAGTCCAGCAGATATAAATTGCTCTGAAACAGGTAAGAGCAGTATATGTAAAGTTCATGCAGAAAAGTCTCATCCCATGTTAAGTTGTAAAATTCAGTTTAGAAGGCATAGTTCAAGCAGAAGGGTATCCAACAGGAATGAAAGACAGGAGTTCAATGTAAAATATTTGACATTCGTTGCTTCCACAAATACATTGGAACAGTGCAAACTAAACTACTCATTTCAGGGGAGATATAAAGGCCACAGCATCCAGCAAACACTGTTACAAAGGATGAGCCCAAAACAGATGTGGGAAAAATAAACAGCATTGCCGCTGCAGAATTTATAAAACGTTCCACAAAGAGCAAACAGAACTTCTCACCACCGTTCAACTTCAAGGCCCATTAAAAAACGTTGTATGAGAAGCCCTCTCAGATAGATTCAGTGTTCTGCTAAACTTCAACAGTGCACTTGCATTAAAGCCTTCTAAGATTACAGTCAGTAAATGCAATTTAAAATAGTTCACTATCACTTATAAACAGGCAAGAATAATTGGACATTTAATGGCTATCACAGATAAAGCGATTCACACTTGAGCATCGAGGTGCATGATTTATCTCTTACAATGTACATACCGAGCTTCTTTACCGAGTTTGAGATGTTCTTTATAGAGACTTTCCCAAGAACACAACTGCAGTGACTTTAAACTTGAGTATAAAGGTGCCAGAAAGTATGATGAGCTTGCATTCTTTTCCAAGTAGATTAGCACTGTTAGTATGTCATTACTTCAAGAAAAAGAATGTGTTATGTGTTGCCTATAAACTTGCAGGATGAGTCAGAAGAGGGATTCTCCACATCCCTGATGAGCAAGGGATTGGGGGAGACTTCCCTCAGATCTGTTTCACAACACATTCTCTGCTTGAACTAATGTGTAGTGACCTACAACCAAAATTCTAGAGTGTTGGAGTTCCTTAGTTTCACACTAGCTGTCACATGCCTATAAATGGTGTGCACACCCAGGAAGAAATAACTTAATACCACCTTCAAAAAATACATATGCCATTGAGATATCCTTTAGGGAGAGTAAAGTGTGTAGTCAAACTTAGACTCTATTGTGAAGACATTTCTAAACTGAGTTATTTTCTTTGTATCTACTTGGTAGAAACTAAAATAGACAAGTGAACATGTTTTGCAATGGCTTCATTATAATACTACTTTTAGGACTCTTACTCAAGCAAAAATGAGTATCAAATGACATAGTTAAAAAAAAAGTAATCTGAAATCCAAAGATACAAAAACTTGGAATGTTTAAAGAAATATTGTCTTAAGAGCGCCATTACACTTTACTGATAGGAACAAAAGTACAACCCAAACCTTTGGCTTTATCACTTGTGCAATTTCGTTATTGTAAGCATGTAAGATATTATGAAGTTAATGAAATAGCTAATATCCAAGGTTTTCAATGGTATGCTACTGGTTTTCATTAATGTAATGTAGGCATATATGAATTTTATTTTGCATTATGAGTGTTTCATTGCATTTAGTACAAAATGCCCTACCATTTTTTTGAACAAACTTAAAAAATTTCAAAAACTTTCTCATACTGTTGTATTTGTGTTGTCAAGGAATGTATAAAAGCAGATGTTCTACAGTAGTGAAATACTGAAGTGGCCTGCATGCACACCTGCTAAGTCGTTCCAGTAATGTCCGGCTCTTTGCAACACTATGGGCTACAGTCTGCCAAGCTCCTCCGTCCATAGGCTTCTCCAGGCAAGAATACTGGAATGGTTTGCCATGTCCTCCTTCAGATATCTTTCTGACTTAGGGATCAAAACTGAATCTCTCATGTCTGCTGCACTGACAGATGGATTCTTTACCACCAGTGCCACTTGGGAAGCCCCGAAGTGGCCTGGGTCTCTCTAAAATGCCATAAAATAGAACTTTAATTACTTCAGCATAATCCCGTAAGACATAAGTGAATAATGGAACTTTACACCTGCAGAGAAAAGTCATGGGTCCCAGTGTGATTTTTTTCAGCCTTCTAACACATTACCCACTAGTCAAGAAATACTTTGAATTAATAATTTTGTATAGACTTTATTGCAGAAATACACAGGTATCTTCTATGAAGTATAATGAAGTATAATTCTTAAATGCTCCAGTTCTTCACTATAGCTTATTTGTTTTCCCTTACTTAGCTTCCACTGAATATCTAGTCACTTAACTATATCAGCTTTCATCTGAACGTTTGATCAAACAATATGAGACCTGTAATGCAGTATAAGACCTGTTAATGCAATCTACATCAGGCACATTCTCAAGGCTTCATTCTCATCCCAGATAAACAAGTACAACTGGCAACTCAGAGCACCCACAGAAATCTGCCAGGGCACATGTTAGGTCAAGGTGCACAGTAGGAAACTGTCAAAAGTGGATGTGCTGTGTGCTCATAGTGTGTAGGTGTGATTAAAACTTATTCCTTTTATGATTCATAGCCACAGTCTGATCATCATATCATCTGATGTTTTCTATACAATACAAAGAAGTGAGTGAGAGGCAGTGAGAGAGGAAAGGAAAGAGGGAGAGACGGATGATTTTAATTCCCAATCTAGTTCTTGGTGTTTTGACTGATAACCTTGAGATCCATCAATTCTTTGAAGTGGAAAAAAAAAATGTGCTTCTTTTGTACCTATATTGTTTTAACAATAATGATTTTTTTATCCTATACTAAAATTAAACTCAATCTGATAAGATGATCCTGTTTCTTAGAGATTAAAAGTCGGATTTCTAAAAGGAACAGCTCTTATCTTCTGTTCTCAGAGTCTTCTTTCTCTAGATCAAGTTAAAACTCTATCAACAAAAAATAAAAAGAAAAAACTTATAATTTTGAAATAGTCACAAAATATCATTTGGAATTGTTTTGATTTTATCATTTTAAAATGGAAAAACAAACTTAAAACCATGTACTGCACACAAATAAAGTTAATATTTTTATTTTTGTTCTTTACACAAAGAATGAAAGTTAAGTTGCTCTCTCTATATATATGTAGTATAAATGGCATTTACAACATAAACCTGCATTTATAGACCTTTTCATAATTTGGAGTTTGAATTTAAACTTCAGATTCAAGGTACCAAAAACATAGGTTCACATGAGATATATTATTTAAAAGTTAATTCACTGGTTACTTCCAATTTATTACATTGTCTCTTGCAACTATTGGGAGGGGAAGCAATCTATGCGATGTTAATGACATCACCTACTCCAGTAAGAATGTATGCCATAATTGTATCATTATAATGCCATAATAATTTGATTATAGAACTCTCTGGGTAGCTTTTTAAATTTCTATTTTTTAATTAATATACTGAACAAAATATAAAACAGTTTATTTCACAATAACTTGAATGCATTCTTTAGCAAAACTGTTTGTCATTTAATGTATTTAAAAAAAAACTAAATATTTGAAAAGTGTTCCTAAGAAATGGTTTTGAATTCCAGAGTCCCAAGGAGATGAATTGGCTGTCAGATAACAATGTGTTTCCATCAGATGGACTTGGCAGTTGTAAACAAAAGGAATTTTCTCAGCTTTTCCTCACAAATATGAAATATTTGCTTTCTGCCAACAGCTGGGGTGATTTAAAGAAGTCCTGCATATATATTAGTTTTCATTCAAAATTACAAACCCTCCTCCCACTCTGAAACATCTTACTGCATCTTCATGGAACAGAAAATTGTTCTGAGATGAAGTGACACTCCCAGGGGAAGTCAAAGTCAAAAAATAGCACCTACTTACAACTTTAATCGAATTTCAGATCATAAGGTATCTGGTTAATAAATTTTAGGAAAAGTTAATTTATTCAAAATGAAAGTTCAAACAATACTCCAAAGTGGCTTGAAAAACAATGAAAAGGTTTGTTTTGTTTCAGTGTTTCTGAAAATACTCAAAACTACAAAAGAAACCAAATAGAGACTTCATGAAAAGCCACTGAGAATCTTTCAAGATCAAAGTTGTTCAAGGAAAAAAAACATAAATATACATGCATATATATCTCACATGTATATATAAATCCTAAACACACACACACACATACATGAATAAATATAAGTTATTGATGAAAAAAACTATTAACATTTAAATGATAATTTTAAATTATGTCTTCATCTTATCATTTAAATTATATTAATGCTTAGTTTCAGTGGATGAATTAAAAATAAATTTGTCAAGTACTCACTAGCTAGTCACAAAAGAGATCAAAGAATAAATAGTTTCAGAGTATTTTTATATATTGAGATAGATTATGAACTTATGAACTTTGTTATAAACGTAACCAAATGTTTTCCTTATCTCCTTCCCAAAACTAGCTTTAAGTAGTGGCTTTACATTTATTTTGAATCCCACAAATATATCCCTTTATTGTAATAATGTTCATGGAAAAATTCTTTATAAATAAATTAGGTATATCTGTATTTAACTTTAAGTTATAAGTGTAGCTTCTATTTACAAATAACTTAGAAGTTGACAAGTCATTTTTTTATTTACAATTATACTGAATTAACTTTTGTAATAGGGCCCAATGAATCTGAGTATGTGCTATACCCAAAATGAACTTCATATCTCACTATTTTAAATAAAATGTTTACTTTTACCTAAAGTGCCTCTTAAAACAGACAAGGAAACTTATTAAAATAATTGTCGCTACTTTTAATAGAGCCACTATTTGGCCTTAGAAATGCAAAGCTACTAAACTTGAATTATCAAGACATATGGAGATATATAATTCATATTTCAAGTTACAAATTGTGTATTTATCTTAATTCAGACAGAGGCTTCTGTCTTTTGTACATATACATGTAGGCCTAAAATAATAACGGTTCTCAAGTTAATATATATCAATCCATAAAATTTTGTGTCTGAAATTAAAAAAATGCATTTTAAATTCTGAAGTCCACATTTGATCTTCTTGGGAAAAAAATAATTAATGTTAAATGACATGCTTTGATAAAGTAATTCTTACTTCCACTTATCCTTAAATGCTTTTTCCAGCAAAAAGAATATTTAGAAAGCTACTATAAAATAATGAAATAAATATTCACCATAAGTGTTAAATATCAGAAAGCAAATCTTTATAACATTAAGAACTTTAAATATTTCTCTCAATGCCATTAATGACACACATAGCAATATCATGGGAACTAAAATAATTATCAGCAAAATTTTGTTTTATAATGCCCCATAAATACAAATAAAAATACCACCTTTCCTCCCATAAGCAAATAAAACAAACTATATGAGCAATAAGAAAAAACGTGCATCTCTAAGTACCAAAGCAATGGTTACCAAGGAAGTAAAAGTGTCAGGAAAGTAAGTATGTTTTTGAACTTTATCACAAATTAGTACTATTTAGGCAAAACTTCTATAATTTCTAATTGTAAATTAGTTTAAAAATCACTAATTCAACCTCTTGTTTTTGTAAATTTACAAAGACTAAGACATGAAATTAAAGACATGGTCCTTGAAATGCAAGTATTATTAAAAATATAGTTATGTCGTCATAAGTTTGGAATTGAAAATACTCACAGTCTCTCCAGTTCTTTAAGATCCTGGAATGCTCCTCTTTCAATGGTGGTAATCTTATTCTCCATAAGCTGACTGAAATGCAAAGTATAACAGGGGTCTTAATGTTAGCACTCATTATCTGAAAAAGTTTCAATTCAGCAACTTAAAACTTGTCCATTTACAAAGTTAAATACTACTCTGGTTTCAGATTCAATACAAAATCTAACAATGATATATATGAAAAGAGTCAGGGAGGGAAAACAGTATCCTCATCACAAAAATTTCATAAAAAATACTAATTCAGTTTCTCACAAAATTTAGTCAGAATCCTGAACCTTAAACTATAGTATATCTTGAGGTGTAACCCATGATACTACAATTTTGATGGCTGGTTTTCAAGTGAGTTCTTAACTGAAAGAATCAACATACAATAATTCATCATACATAGACTTCAATTCACTGATGGATAAATGTCAGAAATGGGAAGAATTCATCAAGGGCAAAATGTGTTTTTTAAAAATAAACGGTGAACACACAATGATCAAAAGTATATGTTCACTGCAATACAAATATTAAATTTAAATTTAATTAAAAATTTGTAAGAAAAAAGTCTTACATTACACTGAATCTCAAATGATGGTTCACTCACAACTTAACACCCAAAGAAGTAATCACATTGCAACAATTTTATAAAAGCTGCAAAGTTAATAGATACAAGAGATAATTCAAAATATTACCAATTCAAAATATTTTATTGGGAAACATTTCCCACTAAAAACTTGACAAAAACCTGGAGTGTTTTATTTTAATGTTAGAAAATATTTATATGTGTTGATTGCTAGAAAAGTCTGAACATTTTTATATTAGCAATAATAAAATGCAGACCCACTTAAATTCTTTCTAGTTAATCTCAAATCCTAAAAGTATATCAAATGTCTCACATTACGCATATTGTGAAAGCAATTATGCTACATTTTTATATGCATAAGCACTTAGGGTTGTTACAGCAAATATTTGAGGTCATTTCCATAATACTATTTTATGGCCTGCACCTAAACTTAAAAGCTTACACTTTTATTAAAAATTGTAGTACACTGATAAACAGAAAGGAAACCAAGGCCTGGTAAAATTTTATGTTTCTGTCATTGAGACAGTTTTTAAACCTGAGATCAGTAATGATTCAAAATCCACAACCTTAAAAAACATGGTAATTCTCCAAAACACAGAAGAACATACTTACAGAACTCTTAGGTGTCGAAGACCAGCAAAATCTGTCTTGGTAATCCTTGTGATGTTATTTCCATTCAAATCCCTAAGAGAAAACAAGTAAGAAAATGAAACTTCCATTTAATTTCTATCACTATCTAGTTAAAGAAAAATATACACTAAATAAGAACTGTGAGATAAAAGATCAGTTTCAATTATTAGTTTGCAAAGTAAAAGAGAGGGAAAGAGAAGGAAGTCATCTGTGAAAGAAAATTTTTAAAATGATTCTTAGCAAGTTTACAGTCTATGCTTACCAGCATATGACAAGAAAATGAAGGGATTCTGTTATCAAGAGTTCTCTTTTGTGTGTGTATGGGAGTGCTTTTCATTTTTGTTTTTATAAGGCGGTGTATATTAATTTCACAGATACTCTATTTACTATAATTGTTATGAACACTTCCAAAAAGTTTCCTTCAGGAAGTCAGATGAACAATTTTCTAATATTATTCAAGGAGAAATTTTAAAAATTCAGACCCCTATCCTTAGGTGGCACCGAGGCTAAACTTCCTAAGGCAAAGAATGAAGTTGAAATGTCATCAAAAGAACTGCACTTCAAAGACTGGCATTTATAGGCATTTACCTTCCAACAATTCTATGTTTGTATGAAAACTAAACTCTATTTGCAGCTCAGGAACCCCCGCTGCGAACTGTAAAGTGAAAACTACCAGCAAGGGCAATAATGGAAATAGTATTCAGACCCTGACATTTTGGTCCAGATTTCAGCACCACAGTTTCCTTGAGTCACAACCCCCTTTTCTGGCATCTTAGGTCAAGATCTAAACTTGCCCTGGTTTCAATCATTTCAAGTAAAACCAGGCTCTGCTGCGGTTTGAATGTTCTCCCCTTCAGGGAAGTAAACCTTACCTTGACTTTAAGACAGCCTGTTTGGGGTCTATATTTAATGTGCCTATGTTGTCAATAATATTATAAGCCGCCACTGAGTAAACTATTTTCGGAAAATTCTTTATAAATTCCTCTTAGGGGTAAATTTTTTTCAAGTACCTAAAACTCAGTAGCTATATTTATTTTTTTCCCCAAATGCATTCCCCTTTTGTTGAATAAGACGTGTTAGTGCTTAAACTTTAAACCATTCTGAATAGCATGAAATGACAGGCGCTAAGACTGAGTTTTGCATTGCCTTCTCCCCAAACCATTTGCCCTGCTGAGCAAAGCACCATCGAATTGTTTGTTCCCGTTTCCAACTAGCTGACCTAACGTGAGTCCTCAAGCCCCCATCCCACACAAACTTGGTAGACCACATTTTTGACAAGACCCCTTCGGTAGGGCCGCAGCGTGCCCAGCGCTGCGGGCCTGGGAAGGAAGGCAGAACCCGAGCAGGGGTCAGCTCAGTGAGGCTCGGGATGGGGGAGCCATTTGCAAGGGAAAGAAGTGGCTCGACTTTAAACGGAGAGAGAGGGAAATGGGTTGGATACGATCGACTCGCAGCGCTGTGGGCCCGCGGGTGGAGGCGTGCGAGGCCGAGCGGGGCCCCTCCGCGGCCCTCCACCCTCACAGCCCCGGGCGCAGAAGCCGCGGAGCGCAGCCCGGGAGCGCCTCCAGGTCCTCCCTGCCCCGCCCGGCCCACGCGCAACAGCGAGGGGAGCGCGCCCCGGACGCCGGGCCAGCGGCCTCGACGTTCACAAAGAGAACGGCCTCCACGCTTCACTTCCCTGAACTCGGAAAGCGCCCCACAAGCAGCGCGTGGGCCGTCGTCACCCGCTCGGCTATTACTTCTTCATTAGGGACTCGCAGAGACAGGGAGGCGGGGATGTCTGCGGGCAGCAGAGCGCGGAGAGAGGAGAGGAAGGAAGGGGCGCTGCTGACAGGCGCAGAGACGCAGAAACTGCCAGAAAGGTGGAAAGGGGGCACTGGGGCTCAGCAGGAAGCGCCGGAGGGGGCAGCCGAGGGCCGCGGGGCTACCAAAGCGGTCAGACCCGCCTTGACCGGTCCTGGTGCGGACAGCCAGCCCCAACTTCGCCTAGTCGATGGGACGCGCGGTCTGCCTCTGGAGTCCCCCCGGCTCCGACACGTCCCGGGGGCTCTCCGCCGCCGCCTCCTCCCCCGGGAAGTGGCAGGCGGGGGAAGAGTAGCCGGGGGCTGCGCGCGGCCGCTATCCCGGGGCATCCTTCCTTCCGTGGGCCTGTGGGAGCGCCCCCGGGCGGGATCAGCCTCCCCACACCCCATCTCCTCTCCCTCCGTCCCCAGGAGGGCGACATAAAGCCCGGGAGCAGAGGTTTCTCTCCTTTGAGTACCCCCTTCCCCTCCACCCCCCTCCTCGCGCCACCCCGCGGCGACAAGAGCCGGAACTGAGCCCTGAAGCGACCCGCGAGAGTTTGCAACCGCAAGGTGACTCAGTTTACGGAGTCCAAGGAACAAAGTCGCGTCTCCCTTGCCCCGGGCATACTCGACTCCTCTTTCCTCATCTCCCCGCCTCCCCAGCCTCAGAGAACCAGCCCGCAAAGGGCTGCGAGTGGCAGGACCCGGAGGAAGGGACCTAGCGCAGTAGTCAGCGGGCCCGCCCCTCCTTGGGCAGTGGCCCCTCCTTGGGCAGCGCCCTCCCAAAGAGTTCAAGCCTAGGATGCGCGTTGAGAAAAGCTGGTGGAGAATGCCCCGAGCCCTGTGACTTGGGGTCCCTCCAGTCTAGATACAGGGGCTGCGCGACCCCGATGGGAGGGAGGGCCAAGGTGGAGAACGCGCCCATACTCACAGTCTCTCGGTGTTGCGGGGGATATTCCTGGGCACACTGCGCAACGCCAGCCCGTGACAGTCCACTGTGCTCCCGGAGCAGGAGCACTGCGCCGGACACGCTTGCGGCGCCACCTCGTTCAGGATCGCCAGCACTAACCCCAGAGACAGGGACAGCGTCTGCCAGCCGACGCCGTGCATCTTCCCCCGCCGCCTCCTAGCTCGCCGGCCCCGGGGGTTTCTCTTCAGCTCGTTCCTCTGCTCCAACCGCGCGGTGCCTGAGGCCCAGTGCCTCGAGCCCAGCCACCCAATGTCCAGATAACGTGCACGAAATAATACAGAAGTAACAGTAATATTCAAGGCAGTAGGGCTGACACAGGTACACGCCTCTCAGCTCCCCTCGTCCTTCTCCTCCTGCAGGGCAGGCGCTCCTTAGGCAACTTTAGGTCCAGAAGATCAACTGGCCTGGCCAAGGCTACAGGGAGACCCCAGAGCAGCGGGGAGCGGATCGCGCGTCGTCTGTCTGGCGAATATCAACTTGGCGGTAAAAGACCTGAAGCTTGCAACGGCTGATGAAGATCGTGAAGATGCAGGGGCCAGTTCTGCGTGGAACTGAGGTGATCCGATTCCACCAACCCCCTCTGCAAATCCAATTCCAGTGAAGACTGTAGAAGACAGAAGGAGGAGGCTCAGTAGGAATGGTGGCCTCGATCAAAGTGGGCTCTCCGAAACTAAAAGGCGCAGGAGCCCCGCGGGCCGGGAGCGAAGCACACTGGACGAGTGGACATGGCGCGCGGGGGCGCACGGGGCTGGCGCGCAGCCTGAGGGGCGCGGAACCGCGCTGCGGGGCTCCTGGCGTGACTCACTCACGCGGCCTCCCCCCGGCCTGCAGCTCCTCCGCAGCCCCAGCCGGTCCCCGTCACATGCGCTTCGCTAAAGGATGTATGGGCAATTCCGCCTCCCGCCCGGCGTCCTTGGAGACGCTCCGCACGAGGGCCTTCCCCGAGGTCAAGCAGAAAAGACAAAAGGGCAATCGAACCGCCACAGCAGGCAGGAACATCCACTAGTCACGACCACGGCAGAGGAAATCCAAGAGGCCAAGTTGAGGATGAGAGCTCCTGCTAAGACTGAGTAGGGAATGGCTGGCAGGCCGGCCAGAAAGAGTGGAAAGGCCAAGCTGGAGGTGTCCGCCTCCCAGGTCCTCCCGGGGTGTTCCGGAGGGCGGAGAGATGGCAGTTGGGTCGGTGGGGTCTGCTAATCCGAGGAGACCCCGGGAGGCAGCTAACTGCAGTCCTGGGTGCGTGCGTGTCAGCCCCTGGCGTCTCCCGGATACGCCGCGGCTCCGCAGCAGACACCTGATGGCAGAGGTGGAAGAAACAAGAGCAGCCTCCTGGAGGGGGGGCGGGGCGCAGCCCCTCGGTCTCCCCCCGACAGCCGCCCACAAGCGGGCCCTTCTTCTCAAAGTGCAGGAACTTTTCCCAGGCTTTGAATCCAGTCCCCACAGCTACGGTGGGAGTCCTCCCGCCGACGTCGCGACGCCGCTCGAATCCGGGCGCTGCACCTGACTCGGCGGCCGCAGTCCGGAGCAGCCCGGCTCCTTCCAGCACCTTCCCTCCTCCAGGTGGCTTTCCGCGCCCCTTTCTGGGGGGAGGGACGTGGGGACGAGGGAAGGCGGCGGTAGGGAGCGGGGACTCGGTGGCTCTGTTGACTCCCGAGCTCCTGGCAAGTGTCTAAACAATAGGACGGACGCAGCAGCCCTAGTCTAGCTCGGCTGCGGGAAGGTGGGTTGTTGTTGTAACTGGAGTTGTTGGCTCGGGCTGCCTGGCGCTCAGCGCAGCCGAACAAAAACCCGGCCCGCGCTTCTGGAGCTGGCCGCGGGCCCCCGGACGCTCCCCTTTCTCCTCAGCGCTCCCGCCTTGCCCGGAAAGCTCGGCAGATCCCGCCTGCGCCCGGGAGCCACGGAGCTCCCATCACTCGCCGCCGCTCCCAGCCGCCTTTCTTAACCACCGTCTGCGGCAGCAGCCGCCGCCGCCACCACCACCAGCCTCCGCCGTCCGCGTACTCCCCAAATAAATAACCCCAAGTCAGAAGTTAAGCCGGCGCCGGCTTTATATACCCGGCGGAGCCCCCACCCCCCCGGCCCCGCCCCGCGCGGTCCGGCGCCGCCCACTGGCTGAGCGCGGGGAGCCTGCACCTCGCCCGGCAGAGGTGAGGCCGGGGCTGCCAGCGCCGGGCGGAGGCGGCGGCGGGCGGCGCGTTCCCGCGCACTCCGGCTCGCGCCCCCGCTCTCACGCCGCGGCAAAGTTTGGCGGTGGAAGGAGGTTTCCCCCAGCTGCGAGCTCTAGGGCCCCAGAGGTAACCCAGGCTGAAGACGGTCTTTAGCAGTGGGTGGAGGACAAGAGGGCTGCTTTGAACGCTGCTCGTAAATAGCGCAGCCGAAGCCTTGCTGCAGCTTTTGCCACGCGATCCTAAGGGGGACTGCTAAGTGTTTGAAGCACTGGGAGACAAACAGAGACATTATGATAAAAAAAAAAAATTACCGAAATAAATCTGCCTGAGCTCACAGACACACACATGTGTATTTTTGGGTGCTTAAAAGTTCAGAGTTTTTGCAAGTTGGAAAATGGTGCTCGTGAACCTTTTCGCCAGCCTCCCCCATCTCCGAGCCACCCCCTTCCGTTTAACCCTTTGTAGTCGGGCACTTAACACCGTGCTCAGTTGACGTCTTGAGTACACACTTGGCTCACAAAACTCCAAGGGCTTCAATATATCTGTGCGATTTTACTCTCTTAGAAAAGGAGGGGAAAAAATAAATCCCTAGCAACGCACGTTGTAACCAGAAGGTTTCCTTTATTTCAGGGAGTTCTGGATATTTTTTCCCCACTGTTTTGGAAGAGAATTTCCTTGTTTCGTCTTGTCTTTTTAGTGTGATGTGTGTCTGGCAACTGCTACCACTCTCCCGTTTCCCACTCCGCCCCTCCGCCGCCCTAAGCAAAAACTGTCACCATTGGTTTGAAATGACATCTAAATGAGTCGACAATTTCGCTTGAATTTAAAACGCCTCACCTCCTTCTTCCTGGTCCCAGTCCACCTTACACCGCTTATACACGAATTTGTGCAAGCCCCCAGCCTAATGCCAGTCTCACAGCGTGATAATTATTTGTGTGGTTAGCCGTCACCCCTTTGAATGTGAGAGGACCCATCCAATTCATTTTTCTATTCCGTTCATATAAGAGTGTACCCGACACACAGGAGGTCCCCTGAAAATTCATCAATTTCTTTAACACAAGAATATCCTCAACTTGAAATTTCTCCAGTATACCCAGTAGCTTTTCTCCTACTTAGGTTTTCCAAAATATCTTTGCAAAATAGCTACCCCTACCTATGTCATTTTGCCTGCCCTGAAAAACTTAAAGCCATTTTGAGGGCATGTCCAAAGACAGGGTACCCATTAGATAACTGAATTGGAACCCTGGATTGCTCATTTTAATGCCACAATTTTATATTCATCTGTTCATTTAAATACTTCAAAAGCATTTAACATTCATTAACTCATTTGTCCTTCTAGATTTTAGCATAAAGGTCTGTTTCTGTAACTTCCTTAAGAAGGAAAAAGTAGACACCATAGTCACATTTTTTTCTGCAAGGAAAATGAGATAAAGAATAAGTATGTATCATTGATGAAGGACTCTTCTGTACCTCCCCCCACATGACCCCAGGGAATTTTTTTTAGTCTGTACTAGTAAATTATATGGTTGAAGTATGTTTACTCCCACACTAGTTAACTTAATTCCACAACTTTGATACCCTGTCAGCAACAAGATATGAGTGTTTATGTTCACTTTCATCCACCATACAGAATCATGGCTCTGTATTTTAATTGCAAAAATGTATCTTGCATTCCAAATATTCACAAGTAATGTTATTTATATCATTGCACAATGCAAGTCATAGATATGAGTTCAAGTTTGATTCTTTCCCTGGCTCACTTTCCATTCCGTGTAAAACCAAGAAAAGAGCCAAAAATACCACTTACAGCAACATGCCTACAGAAATATATGTTTTAATTTGATGCAAATTTGAATAAAAAGATACATCCAGTGGATTTCATCAAGGAAAGAAAGGAAGACTACAACGAATTCCTGAGAGACACGGCACATTAATTTCTTTGTGTCATCAACTTTTTCAGGGAAAAGGGCAATTTATACATGATTTATATCAGATTTATCATTCAAAAAATATTAGTATTATTGCAGGACATTTTTGGAGGCCTCACTTGCTTTAGTATCATTAACTCTAGGTCTTCATTATTTCTAGACTACATTGCTTCCAACTGAATTTTGAACTTCTCTTTGACTCTGTTACACCTATCCTGAAGAAAGCCTTCTGTGTTGCCTCTTGCTATCATATGAGGCCGCCATAAAGCCTGACCTTATTTAAACAGAAGCAGTGACAGATTTTCTTTTCTTGGGCTCCAAAATCACTGAGGTTAGTGACTGCAGCCATGAAATTAAAAGACACTGGCTCCTTGGAAGGAAAGTTATGACAAACCTAGGCAGCATATTAAAAAGCAAAGACCATTTTGCCAACAAAAGTGCATATAATCAAAGCTGTGGTTTTTCCAGTAGTCATGTACAGATATGAGAATTGGACCATAAGGAAGGCTGAGTGCTGAAGAACTGATGCTTTCAAATTGTGGTGCTGGAGAAGACTCTTCAGAGTCCGTTGGACTACAAGGAGATCAGATCAGTCAATCCTAAAGGAAATCAACCGTGAATATTCATTGGAAGGACTGATGCTGAAGCTGAAGTTCCAATACTTTGGCCACCTGACACAACAAGACAACCCATTGGAAAGATTGAAGGCAAAAGGAGACAGGGTGGCAGAGGATGAGATGGTTAGATAGCATTACTGACTCAGTGGACATGAGCTTAAGCAAACTTCAGGAGATAGTGAAGGACAGAGAAGCCTGGCATGCTTCAGTCAATGGGGTCGCAAAGAGTCAGACATGGCTTAGTGACTGAACTACAACGAAGTCCATTAAAGTCAACATTCAAGCCCCCTATTACCTTGAAAAAAAAAATCCAATTGCTAGCATGATTTAGAAAATAATTTATACACTTAAACACTCATATAGTAAAAAAAAAAAAAAGAAACAAAAACAAAAATAAGAAAACATTCTCTCAATTTACATTTTCTATGGAGAAAAGTTTTGTAAAATTGGGATATATGGAGAAAAAGAATAAGAAAGCAGAATTGATGCAAAATAGGTAAATATGAGTAAGAACAGAGTTAGATAACAGCAATATCACTAGTTGAATTCATGACACAAAATAATTCTGTGGATTTAACTACTTTAATGGTACTATTTTCCATTTTTGCATATTGTGTTCAGGTAAATTACATATTTTTTCTGATAATATTTTTGTATTAGAAATGTAAATATTGAAATTTAATAGCATGGAAATTAAGAATTAAAATCTGTTTCATGCCTCCTATGTTCTAAGCTATTTGATAGAGTTAAAAGCCACAGTATAATTCTAGATGGTTGCTATTTTATTTGTGTTCAGGACGTTGGTCTTCAGCCAGGTCTGATTACCTGGCGCAGGTGAAACAAGAACTGAGTTCCCTGAACTCATACCTGGTTCTCCTATACCCAACCTAAAGAGTTCTAGAATTTCCAGGGATCAAGGAATCTGTAGTTCATTAGAAGCTGTCACCCTCGTCCAGGAGATGTTCATATCTCTCTGCTAAATCTGTTTGCATCATCTGTTTAGAGCAGGGGAGAACTAGGATCCGTAGTTACCAGTGCCCAGTTACTAAAACTGGACCAGTTTTTGGAGCTAGTTTAAGCTCTGAGATGATTATCTAGGGCAGTGGTTTTCAGAGTGTGGTCTCTGGACCAACAGCATCAGAAACACCAAGGGTTACATTAACAGTTAGAAATACACAGTTTTAGGCCCCACCTCAGGGTAGAGTCAGAAACTCTGGGGGTAGATACCACAAACCTGAGTTCTAACAAGCCTTCAAGTGGTTTTGATACTCACTGAAGCTGGAGAATCACCAGTCTCTAGAGCTTCTCCATGGTTGCATCTGAGCCACCTAAGTTTGGAAAAGCAGGCAGCAATGAATGATAGATAGCACCTGCTGAATTGGCCTCAGTGTCTCATTCCCTGGCATTTGACAAGTGTACATTCCTGATCACCTCTAGGGGGCACCAAAATGTTTTCTTGGACAGCCCCACAGAGGTAACAAGAATTTAGGCTCATTTTCCAAAGAAATGGCCTGGAGAAATTGAAAGAGCTTGCATCTCAGCAGGCTACTCTAATTGTTATGTCTCAGCCAGGTACAAAATTCATTACATAAGTTTTTTTTTTTTTTCCAGTTTAACATTGCATATATGTATGGGAATAAAAATGCCTACTTTTCATGATTACTGTGAAGATAAGATGGTATCAGTCAAACTAACAGCATTGAGCTAGGTGCTTATTAAATAAAGGGCAGTATAATGATTTTCATCATTACTACCACTACTCAGCAGTGAACATTTCTAAAATATTTTGTATTCTGAGAATAGCTTTGATATTTCTATTAACTATTATAATTATCAAATAGCTCCTTGTACTGAGCCCTGGGAAACCCTGGGAAAGGTGTATTTTAAGAGTAGAGAAAAGATCAAGGACAAAAGAGAGAAGATGGTACCGTTAGTTTCATGATAATTCTGCCCCATAATCCTTTTTTTGAAGAGGGGAAGCTGGTTTTCCACTATAATAATTTATGTTACAAATAATGTTGTAATTTGGATATGTCACTGAGATTTTCTGGCCTTAGTTTTTCTCAATTATGAAAGGTTGAGATTAGACAGGTTGAACAACAAATCCTTCCCAGTTCTCAGTAGTAATGTAGCTATATTCATTAAGTAATGGTGGTTTAGTCACTAGGTCATGTCCGACTCTTGTGACCCATGGACTGTAGACTGCCAGGGTCCTCTGTCCATGAGATATGGCAGACAAGGATACTGGAGTGGGTTGCCATTTCCTTCTCCAGGGGATCTTCATGACCCCAGGAATTGTACCTGGTTCTCCTGCATTGCAGGCAGATTCTTTACCGACTGAGCTATAAGGGAAAAGTATTATTAACTAATATCTGGTTCTAAACACTGGGCTTATCACCTTGTATGTGTCAGTTCCTTTACTTCTCAGGACAGTCTTCTGAGTTAGAAGCTATTTTTCTCTCTCATCAATAATTACAAAAACTGGAGGTCACAGATATTCATTCAGTTGGTCTTGTTCATACAGCTGGTAACTGGCAAAGTAGCAATCAGTATTCCAGTCTGACACCAAATTCCATTTTATAAACATCAAATAAACTGTTTCTCAAATTCTGTGATTTGAATACTTGGTGCTAAGTTTCTTTCTGTATACAATTAAGACAAAAGTGTATTTGGGAAGGCAAAGATGGAGTAAAGAAACATTTGAACATTAAATGTGTAAGATATTTGGGCAAGAACAACCACAAAATACAAGGTTAAAGAAATAGTTAATACTCAATGAGGCAGGTTAAAAAAACACATTAACATTTAAAAGCTGGAGGGAAAATAAACAACAAAAATTTTAATAGTTTTACAGGGTTAAAATAAATTTACAGGAAATTAACCATTGAGAAAAAGGAGATTCAGTTGCAAAAATAGGTTTAAATTGCCTAATCTTTTGACTTACTAAATCTAAAACTGCCTCCTGGATTTTTACAGAAGACAAATATATTTCTGTGTTATTTGGGGAAGAGGGGGCAGGAACCCCTTACAACTTCTGCAGGCTCCTTCTACTAATTTCAGAAAGGTTGACAAGGTCACAGTATCAGGCTAACATTACAAAGATATTTGCTGAGGTGGTGATAGTTGCTCAGTTGTGCCTGACTCTTTGTGATCCCTTGGACTGTAGCCTGCCAGGTTCCTCTGTCCATGGAATTCTCCAGGCAAGGATACTAGAGTGGGTTGCCATACCCTTCTCCAGGCGATCTTCCCGACCCAAGGATTGAACTTAATTCTTCTGCATTGCAGGCAGATTCTTTACCGTCTGAGCCACCAGGGTGACTGGCTTAACATAAACTCCCAAGGCTAAATAGTATATATTTTAGATAAAAATCAAATCTCATTAACAGAAGCAATTCATAACCACTATTAGAAAAATATAGTTCAAAATGTATACCTTCTTAATGGTCAAAAAGCCACTTTCTCACACAAAATAAAGAGTCACAATAATGCCTTAGACCAAGAGTTAGCAAAGTTTTTCTGTTAAGAATCCGATAGTATTTTAGGCTTTGTAGACCAAAAGGCAAAATCAGGGATGTTATGAAGACACAATGTAATAAAGAAAACAAATTTATACAACGATTTTGCTGATGTAATAAAAGATAGCTATTGATTCTAATTTTTTGTAATATAGACCTACTCATGAGAATTATAGAATTCTTTGCTAGGGGATGATATTGTTTTAATTGGGGTCCAAAGTAGATGTTTCCTATCATCAAATCAATTACTAGATTTAATAGATAAAAATCATTTCTAGCTCACTGGTGATATCAAAAGAGGTGGTGCTAGTGATAAAGAATCCAACTAGCAGTGCAGGAAACACAAGAGATGCGGGTTCAATCCCTGGGTCAGAAAGATCCCCTGCAGAAGGCAATAGCACCCCATTCCAGAATTCTTGCCTGGAAAATTCCGTGGGTAGAGGAGTCTGGCAGGTTGCAGTCCACGAGGTCGCAGAGAGTTAGACGTGTCTGAGTGTCTGAGCACACACAGATATCACAAGGGGTGGCAAATACACTTTGACCTTAGTCCAAAGAGGTGGCTGTTCAGTGGTCGAGGTCATAGTTTCCTAAAGGGTTATGTTAAAATTTGAAGGGATGTGGTAAAGATAAGAGCTCTGAGCTCCAAAGTGGCTGCGTTTTGACAAGCAATAAATGCCTTTTTCAGTATTATCTACTGCTCTATTTCTTGAACTCTGAAATGCAATTCTGCCAAAGCATTTAAAGAAAATTTAAATTCATTTCATTTTAATATAAAATAAATTAGTACAAGATATGCTGCATATCCATTTCTTGCATGTGCTTATCTGTTGAACCAGATGGTCTTCATGTAGAAAATGGAGATAACAATAAGTAACATTTATTAAGTATTTACAATGTGCAGGCATTATTCCAAGTGTTTTACTTTATTTCCTCATTTACTCCTCCTGGAAAACTATATTTAATCTTATAGAGACATAGTTAAGGGAAAAGAAGGTTGAGTAACTTGCTCATATTACTTTAAGGATGAGGAAAATGAAGCTAAGAAAGGTTAAATAACCTGCCCAAAGTCACTCAACCAGAAAAGAGTGGAGCTAGAATTTTAACCTCAGCAGCCAGGGTCCAAAGCATTAGGCATCTAACTAATTTATGAATCATAGAAAATTCATGATAATGAAATGCAAACTATGTATCTGAAAGAACTATATGCATTGTAAAATAATGTATTATTATTTACATTATGATTATTACTTTTAATTGAAGATGGTGAATGCAAAAGCAACATACAAATATTTAGCAGAGAATCAGTAGAGTGAATATAATTTGATGAACCAATTCTCTTTTTATCTCTGTTTTGTATTAACAGAATTATTTCATTTCTCTTTCTTTCCTTGGGATACACTCCCCTTAATTACATAAAACAAAAGGAACATTTTCCCTGCTGAAACAACATGGAAATTCTACAACAGATGAGGCAAAGATGATAAACAAGTCTATGTAAACTTAGGAAAAACCATTATATAAGGAAGAATCTCTAAGTATAAACAAAGAAGTTTAGCTGTTCAATAAATAAAATGTCACATCTGAAAATCCAGAAATATTACTTTCGATCTTTCTTACTAGTCTTTGCTTGTTGTGTAAGAAATATCAGTTCATAAAATTACGTACTGTTCATTGTGATTATGAGATAACACAACAGAAAAGTATAACCATATCCAGTTTCCCAGGCAGTTTAATGAAAATATTATGAAAAATAAAATGTGAATTATTATAACACTGTTTGAAAAAGTATATAAAAATAAAGTAACTTCTAAAAGCTTGTTCATGCATTCCAAAGTGCTTTATTTTGTGATTAAAGTAGGCACTATAGCTGTAGATCTATTTGAGATCTCAGTCAACACTCTGTGTGTGTATGTGTTCCATGCATATATTCTTCTTTGGTGTCTTTGCCAGGATCTTATTCAATTTCATTTTTCTTCCTTAACCTATCATATGTGGAAAATAAGAGATTATACATTACCCTATTTCAAAGAAGTTATGAGAATTAAATAAATTAATCCATAAAAGCACTTGGAGACTTCCTGTTCTGGAACAAGGTGCTGTAGGCTCATATATCCCCCATCTTTACTCTAAGTACAACTAATGCCTTGGAAATGATTCAACAGACAATGATAAAAAGGATTAGAGAACTAGAAAAAAAAAAATGTGGACTGACAAGGGAGGTCAGGACCTGAGGAATGACAACACTGTGAGTTTCCTGTTTCCTTTTATCTCACATAGTGCCAAGACAGGTCAAATCCAAGAAAGACTTAATGGGAAGCCCTGCTCCATATCTAGGGCACCAGCTGGCTGAAATCGACTTGAAGCAGCAGCTTCAGAGACCCCAAAGGCCAGCCTACCCCTGCTCTACTACCGGAGGCACACTAGCAGGTAAGCTGACCCAGTGTCGGGGCAGCATCCTTGGAGCCCAGCTATTCCTGTCTTCCATTCTGTGGCGTAGGAGACTCAGGCCCGACATTTTCTGCCTCTCCTCCACACCCTGGCAGAAGATGATCCAAGATATTACTTCAGTAGTAGGAACTGAACCGGAGACCCAGCAGCATCAGGATAGCAAAACAGGCCAGAACCACATTGCAAAGCCTATGAAAAGTGAAGTGCCATTAGAACTAAAACTCATAGAAGGAGGCCAGAAACTATATGCTAAATCTAAACAGGCTGACTACGTGCTAAAAGAGATTTAAACAGCATCGAGAGTTTCCTAACACAACATACATAATGTCCTGAATACAATAAGAAAATCACCCATCACACTCAAACCCAAGAAAACCACAATTTGAAGGAGAAAAGGCAATTGACTGACACCAATTAGATGGTGGGGGGAGGGGGGGACATCAAGACATTTCAGATGAAACAATACTAAGAGAATTTGTCTTGACAGCCAGTCTACCCTAACAGAATAGCTAAAGGAAGTTCTCTAAGACAAAAGGAAATGATGGAGGAAGGGAACTGGAGACATCAGAAAGGAAAAAAAAGGGGAGGGGGTAGTAAAAATATGAGTAAAGACAATGCAATTTCCTTCTCTTCTGCTTTCTAAATCCTGTTTGATAGTAGAAGCAAAAGCACAACACTGTTATGTAATTCTCAAGGCATGTAAACATTGAAGATAATTATATCAATAAATGAGTTGATTATCATTTTCACATCAAAGGATTATTTGATTTAGCTTAGAAAAAAATGTATATTGGACCCTATTAACTGCTTGATACTGTTTTAGATGCCGGAGAAATAGAGATAGAAAAGACAAAAATCTTTCTGTTGGAGAACTTGTTGGTTACTGGATAGACGATGTAAAAATAGGCTTAGCAACTGCTCTGATGCATATGATGAGAAATATATATATATATATATAGTAGTGTGACAAAAGCTAGAAGGTTGTTGCTGTTCTGTGATACCGGGAAAGATCCAAGGAAGACAAAATAATATCTAGGGTTTGAAAGACTGAAAGGAGTTTTCTTAGTGCATGATTTGAATGATTAGAGATCTGAACAATATAAAGCCATGATCCAATGCTTTAGTCCATAAGGAAATATACTATCTTACATTACAATAAACCCAGAGTCAGAATTGCCCCAGAGTTGATAGATTAGGCAGTGTATGTGTGTTAACACAAGCCTGAAAAACTCATAGAAAAGCCATCATAATAATGTTTATTCCTCACTCATGCTTCATGTCCATACTTGGGTCTGTTGTGCTTCATGTAATCTTCACTGTTTTTCCACATCATCTCCATTTCAAAAATCAGACTCACTGAGAATACTATTCTTAAAACATTCAAGGAGGAAAGAGAAGGAGAAGATTCAATTTTTGACTCTTGAACATGACTTACATGTGATACTCATGACTTCTCACATTTTGTTAGCCACGTAGTCACTTAACTATCTTTATATATGTATATGTACATAATACCCACATAATAAATGTACATATAATGTACATATGTATATATTAGGTTGGCCAAAAAGTTTGTTCAGAACAGCTTTTGAAAAAGGTCTGAATGAACTTTTTGGCTGACCCAAAATATAGACATTTTGAAGAATCTTTTTATATACACAAGTAAAATTGGCTTTTAAAAATTTACTGTAAGGAATTGGCTTATACAGCTATGGAAGCTGGCACATTCCAAGATCTGCAGTCAGCAAGCTGAGTACACAGGAGAGCTGATGGTATAAATTCCAATCTGAAGGCCAGAAGATTCAAGATCCAGGATGAGCAAATGTTTCAGTTCAAGTCTGAAGGCAGGATAAAACAAACAAACAACTTTCCAGCTCTAAGCAGTCAGGCAGGAGGAATTCCACTTGCTCAGGGGAGGGTAAGTCTTTTCTATTCTATTCAGACCTTCAGCTGATTGGATGAAACCTGTTCACACCTGGGAGGACAGTCTGTTTTACTCAGAGGATCAGTTTAAATGCTAAACTCACTCAAAAACACCCTCACAGAAATACCCAGAATAATATTTGATCAGATACCTGAGCACTTCCTCTTCCAGTTAAGTTGACACATAAAATTAATTATCACAGTCTCCAAAGTGCTTGCACTTGATGAATTCAGGTTGTACTTGGGCATCAGAATTCTTTAAAGCTCCCACTGGTCTCATGTGCAGCCAGCCAGGATTAAGAACCACTATACAAGAGGGTGATGTCCCTTATCTGAGACTGGGAGAGGGTGGGACTGATACTAGGATTTTCTGCTTTAAGTAAACTGTCATTTTCATTGCCCAAATTCCTGATCATTTTACTATCAGTATTTACTTGTTTTAATATTAAATATAGGGAGAAAAAATTATATTTCTTTCTCCAATTTTGACTTCATGGAGAGATAAAGAAACTGGTCGTGGGGGTGAGGGAAACCTACAAACTGACATGCCATTAATAACAAAGAGAGCCATCTTCAGTAGTATTGGACTCAGACATTGTTTTCTTTTAGTATACTACATGATTTAACTTTGTAAGTACAGCAAGAAACAAATGAGAAATCTTTATTCCAGAGTCAATTAAATGAGTAAACACTACTACCAACCCCAACCCCTACAGAAAAATTTGTTGTTGTTCACTTGCTCAGTTATGTCCAACTCTTTGTGACAACAAGGACTGCAGCACACGAGGCTTCCCAGTCCTTCACTATCTCCTGGAGTTTGCTGATGTTCATGTCCATTGATGATGATGCTTTCCAACCGTTTCATCCTTTGCCACTCTCTTCTTTTGCCTTCAATCTTTCCCAGCATCAGAGTCTTTTTCAGTGAGCCAGCTCTTTGCATCAGGTGGCCAAATTATTGGGGCTTCAACTTTAGCATCAGTCTTTCTAGTGAGTATTCAGGGTTGATTTCCTTTAGGATTGAGTGGTTGGGTCTCCTTGCAGACCAAGGAACTCTCAAGAGACTTTTTCAGCACTACAGTTTGAAAACATCATAGAAAAATAGATAGTGAAATAATTTAATTTACAAAAGATTGGCAGTGAAATCATAATAGGAGTCTGGGGTTATTTAGACAAATTCTTATAACATTTTTTTGTTTTCCAACATATATATGGTGTCCTTTACTTTAAGAAAATTTCCACTTGCGGATTTCAGAGATCTACTTGATAGATCTATCTGATACATAAACATATATATATTTCTTACATAGACATATTTTTGATATATGCATATATTATTATATTTGTGCATTTTACCTCATATCTTTTTATTAATTTACAATGATAATTTGTCATATCATAATCTAATATTACATTTTACACAGATACATAATATGCCAGTATAAATATTTTATTTTCCTTCAATTCTTATATAAGGACATATATTTTTATTTGTGGTTATTAGTTAAAACTTATTAACCCTCCCTATTCAGGTAAGGAATGTGAAAAAAAATACTCACAGCATTTAAAAACCTTAAAAAAGAACCCCTCCACTTTAATCACATGCAAGATGGATTCATAAATTGAAACCTGCTTAATTGGCAATTAAAAGCTGTAGGACAATGTTGTCTCTCTGTATTTTCAGAATTAAGTTCCAGCTGTTTTGAAAAAGCAACCAGAAGATTGAGAGAAACTGCCAAGTATCCTGGAGAGAAACTGGGAATGAAGAGCCACATTAGCTTCTGTTATTCTAAAGTCATTGCGTTACCAGCGGTAACTATAAATCCTGTAAGTGGAAAGAAAGACCACAGGTTCAGAACTTTGCCTGCTTTTCACAGGGAAAAGTAGCACACCTTTCTGGGTCTGAGATAATATTCACAATTCATCATGTTTTCCCACCAGTTTTACCATTAAATGTTTGTTTAATTTGGAGAATGCTTATTTTTATTTAGAAGCCCATGTGGTTAGTATCACTATAGCCATTGGGAAATCTACATTATAATGTAATAAAACCTCCCATCTCTGTATGGTATTCAGCTCACTCTGCTTCTCACAGGGTAACCCACTGGCCTGATTTGGCGACATGATCCACTCAGCAACAAATGAAACAGGATGTGTAATCTTCTGCATGCTCAGGAGACTGAAAGCTGGACTTATTTGGTGAAGAGCATTACAGACCATCGCTTCCTGCCCTTCAGGTCACCAGGTATTCAACTCAGTCAACTTCTCACATGCAAAATATGCTCGAACATTCCACCAAAAGGTCAACCCAAAAGTTCCGTTTTGCCATGATACCAAGTTCAAAGCTTAGGCTGTTTGGGAATGATGCAGTAGACTCCATATCACATCTGCGTATGATTTCTCTTGCTCAGGATGCTCTTGAATAAAAACATAATTTATTTTCCATGCTCTCCAAACAAACAATAGTAGAACAGGGATGGAGTAACTGCATTAATCACTTCCATTTGGAAAGAGGAAGAACAGAAGATTCATGGCAGGGAGTAATCTGATCCACAACAATTCTGAAATCCTACCAGGCAGAAGTGGTGAGGATCTTCTGCTTTAGAAAGTGAGAATGGGATAGAAATGTTCCCAGATTAGACTCCGGTTTTGCTTCCTGCCAGAGAAGACTCAAGTTCACTCCTTTTCTCCCTGATCTTTGATTCTATCCCATTTGCCCCATCTGCAGTGGGCATTAATTAGGAGTATGTTTTCCTTATATGCTGAGTGGCTTTCTTCCTCTGCCTCATAGACTCCAAAGGAATGGAATCAAGGATCGTTTTAAGTTTCTTACAGTCTCAGGCATTTATAATTTGGGTTTATATTTTTAATCTGTTTGGTTTAGTCGGCAATACATGGTGATAGGCGCCCACATTTCTTTTCCAAATAGACTTTTTAGATTGGAGGTAATTTTTTGAAACAATTTTGCTCTGCTGAGGCAGTAGTAACTGAAATTGCCACAAATTTTGTCAAGAAATATTTAAATTCAGAAATAAGCTATTAATTTTTAGCATATTATGTTCAAACAATATTCAGGGGTGTATAAGTATCAAATCATAGAAAAATATTTTTCTTAACAGTTCAATACCTAAAATCCAATAAATATTGGATTTTAGGTATTGAACTGTTATCATATCTATTATCATTCCATCATCTTTTAAAATTGATATTTAGATTCATCTGTGTTACATATTTTGTCCTTTCAACTTTTTAAAAGTTGCATGTTATAAGGGAAACAAAAAAGAGCAGTAATTTTTCAATTTTGTCAAATTTCTATTCTATCAGGAGTATAATTTAATTAGTTATTTAAGGATACAAGCTTTCAGTGAGTAGTAGATACATCATAAAGATCTAATGCACAGTATAATGAATATAGATAATAATACTATAATTATATATTGAGATAAGCATGGCTACAACTGCAATCATATTACAATATGTAAACATTTCAAGGTAACACATTATACACCTTAAATTAACACAGCTTATATCTCAAATTTATTCAATAAAACTATGACTATATTTTAATCTTGACTATATTTTAATTTTAACAAGAAATACAAGTTAGCAATACAAAGATTTTTAAAAGTCTAATTATGAAGGGACATGGGATTTGAATAAATAAACTAAGAAGCTCTACTCGTTGCCGATAAGCACATTAAAAGATACGCAACATCACTAGTCATTAGGGAAATGCAAATCCCAATGCAATGCCACACCGCCAGCCCACAGGAAAGTGGCTATAATAAAAGGGGAAGATAACAGCAAGTGTTAGCAAGGATATGGAGAAGTTAGAATCCTCATACATTGCTTGTAGGGATGTAAAATGGTGTCACTGGTTTAAAAACTAGTTTGGCAGTTCCCCAGAAGGTTAAAATGCAGTTATCATATGGATCAGTGATCCACTGATCAGCTCCTAGGTGTATATACAAGACAACTGAAAACAAATGTCCACACAAAAGCATGTACACACATGCTCATGATAGCATTATTTATAATCGTCAAAAAGTGGAAACAACCCAAATGTCAATCAACTGATCAATGGATAAATACAGTGTGATACATCCATACAAATGAATATTACTGGATTGTAAAAAGAGTGAAGTTCTGATATATGCTACAATGTGGATGTAACTTGAAAGCATTATGTTTAGTGAAAGAAGACAGACAAGAAAGGCCATGTGTGTGCGTTCAGTAGCGTCCAACTCTTTTTGACCCTCATGGACTATAGCCTGCCAGGCTCCTCTGACTGTGGAATTTTCCAGACAAGAATAGTTGAAGATGGTGCCATTTCCCCTTCCAGGGGATTTTCCCGACCCAGGGATCGAACCCAGGTCTCTTACATCTCCTGCTTTGGGAGGTGGATTCTTTACCATTAGTGCCACCTGGGAAACCCATAAAAGGTAAATGGGTGTCCAGAAAAGATAAATACAGAGGCAGAAAGTAGATTAGTGCTTTTCAGGTATAGAGAAAGGTTGTTGTTGGACAGGGGAGATGGGAATGACTAGTGACTGGAGACCAGTGATTGGATTGGTAAGGGGCTACTGTTCAGAATGAGGAAGTGTTCTGGATTCAGATAGTGGTCATGGTTGCACAACACTGAATATACAAAAAGCTACTGAATTGCATGCCTTTAAAAGGTGAATTTTATGATATGTGAATTATATCTTAATAAAGCTATTATTTAAAAATATGACAAAATTAGATTATGGTGATGCTTGCACAACTCTGTGAATATACTAAAAATCATCGAACTGACCACTTTAAATGGGTGGATTTTATGGCATGTGAAATTATCTCAATAACTGTGTGAAAGAAAAAAAAAAAAGACCAAGAAACACTTTCTTTAGAAATTGGTGATTATTTGTATTTTTCTTTCTACTTTATAGGCCTGAAAACATTTTTGTTTCTTTATTCTGAAGTCCTATATTTTTTTTGCAATGCAATTTTTGCTACATATTTCATGTATTGTTTCTATTTACTTAAAAACACATATAGTTTTGGTTCTTCTGTATAGACAGCTTTTAATCTGTATTTTTTGACTTTTAAAAAATGTAACAGATAAATTTAGATTTTTTTTGCTAAGTTTTTGTTAACCTTTTTGCTAACATGCAATTGCTCATGATAAATAACAAAATAGTTCTGATTCATTACTAATTTAAATCTTTGTCCAAGATCAAGTTTCACTCTTCGTGGGTCTTCTGTTCAGTTCAGTCGCTCAGTCGTGTCTGACTCTTGGCGACCTCATGAACTGCAGCACACCAGGCCTCCCTGTCCATCACCATCTCTCAGAGTTTACCCAAACCCATATCCATCGAGTCGGTGATGCCATCCGGCCATCTCATCCTCTGTCATCCCCTTCTCCTCCTGCCCCCAATCCCTGCCAGCATCAGGGTCTTTTCCAATGAGTCAGCTCTTCGCATCAGGTGGCCAAAGTATTAGAGTTTTAGCTTTAGCATCAGTCCTTCCAATGAACACCCAGGACTGATCTTCTTTAGGATGGACTGGTTGGATCTCCTTGTAGTCCAAGGGACTCTCAAGTATCTTCAACACCACAGTTCAAAAGCATCAATTCTTCAGCGCTCAGTTTTCTTCACCGTACAACTCTCACATCCATACATGACCACTGGAAAAACCATAGCCTTAACTGGATGAACCTTTGTTGGGAAAGTAATGTCTCTGCTTTTAAATATGCTGTCTGGGTTGGTCATAACTTTCCTTCCAAGGAGTAAGCGTCTTTTAATTTCATGGCTGCAGTCACCATCTGCAGTGATTTTGGAGCCCAAAAAATAAAGTCTGACACTGTTTCCACTGTTTCTCCATCTATTCCCATGAAGTGATGGGACCAGATGCCATGATCTTAGTTTTCTGAATGTTGAGCTTTAAGCCAACTTTTTCACTCTCCTCTTTCACTTTCATCAAGAGGCTTTTTAGTTCCTCTTCACTCTCGGCCATAAGGGTGGTGTCGTCTGCATATCCAAGGTTATTGATATTTCTCCTGGCAATATTCATTCCAGCTTGTGCTTCTTCCAGTCCAGCGTTTCTCATGATGTACTCTGCATATAAGTTAAATAAGCAGGGTGACAATATACAGACTTGACGTACTCCTTTTCCTATTTGGAAACAGTCTGTTGTTTATTGTCCAGTTCTAATTGTTGCTTCCTGACCTGCATACAGGTTTCTCAAGAGACAGGTCAGATGGTCTCGTATTCCCATCTCTAAGAATTCTCCAGAGTTTATTGTGATCACACGGTCAAAGACTTTGGCATATTCAATAAAGCAGAAATAGATGTTTTTCTGGAACTCTCTTGCTTTTTCGATGCTCTAGCGGATGTTGGCAATTTGATCTCTGGTTCCTCTGCCTTTTCTAAAACCAGCTTGAAAACATCTGGAAGTTCACAGTTCATGTATTGCTGAATCCTGTCTTGGACAATTTTGAGCATTACTTCACAAGTGTGTGAGATGAGTGTAATTGTGCGGTAGGATCCCTGGGTCAGGAGCCTGGTAGGGTACAGTCCGTGGGATCGCAAAGAGTCGGACATGACTGAGTGACTTCAGTCACTCACTCACTCACTTGAGCATTCTTTGACATTGCCTTTCTTTGGGATTGGAATGAAAACTGACCTTTTCCAGTCCTGTGGCCACTGCTGAGTTTCCCTAATTTACTGGCACATTGAGTGCAGCGCTTTCACAGCATCATCTTTCAGGATTTGAAATAGCTCAACTAGAATTCCATCACCTCAACTAGCTTTGTTTGTTGTGATGCTTTCTAAGACCCTCTTGACTTCACTTTTCAGGATGTCTGGCTCTAGGTGAGTGATCACACCATCATGATTATCTGGGTTGTGAAGATCTTTTTTGTACAGTTCTTCTGTGTATTCTTGCCACCTCTTCTTAATATCTTCTGCCTCTCTTAAGTCCCTACAATTTCTGTCCTTTATTGAGCCCATCTTTGCATGAAATTTTCCCTTTATATCTCTAATTTTCTTGAAGAGACCTCTAGTCTTTCCCATTCTCTTGTTTTCCTCTATTTCTTTGCATTGATTACTGAGGAAGGCTTTCTTATCTCTCCTTGCTATTCTTTGGAACTCTGCATTCAGATGGGAATATCTTTCCTTTTCTCCTTTGCTTTTTGCTTCTCTTCTATTCACAGCTATTAGTAAGTCTTCCTCAGACAGCCATTTTACTTTTTTGCATTTCTTTTCCATGGGGATGGTCTTAATCCCTGTCTCCTGTACAATGTCACGAACCTCCATCCATAGTTCATCAGGCACTCTGTCTATCAGATCTAGTCCTTTAAATTTATTTATCACTTCCACTATATAATCATGAGGGATTTGATTTAGGTCATACCTGAATGGTCTAGTGGCTTTCCCCACTTTCTTCAATTTAAGTCTGAATTTGGCAATAAGGAGTTCATGATCTGAGCCACAGTCAGTTCCTGGTCTTGTTTTTGCTGACTGTATAGAGCTTCTCCATCTTTGGCTGCAAAGAATATAATCAATCTGATTTTGATGTTGACCATCTGGTGATGTCCATGTGTAGAGTCTTCTCTTGTGTTGTTGGAAGAGGGTGTTTACTATGACCATTGCGTTCTCTTCACAAAACTCTATTAGACTTCGCCCTGCTTCATTCTGTACTCCAGGGCCAAATTTGCCTGTTACTCCAGGTGTTTCCTGACTACCTACTTTGGCATTCCAGTCCACTATAATGAAAAGGACATCTTTTTTGGGGCGTTAGTTAGAAAACGTCTTGCGCGTCTTCATAGAACTGTTTAACTTCAGCTTCTTCAACGTTACTGGTTGGGGCATAGGCTTGGATTACCATGATATTGAATGGTTTGCCTTGGAAAGGAACAGAGATCATTCTGTCATTTTTGAGACTGCATCCAAGTACTGCATTTCAGACTCTTTTTGACCATGATGACTACTCCATTTCTTCTAAGGGATTCCTGGCCACAGTAGTGATATAATGGTCATCTGAGTTAAATTCACCCATTCCACTATTCTGCTGCTGCTGCTGCTGCTGCTAAGTCATGTCAATCGTGTCCAACTCTGTGCGACCCCATAGACGGCAGCCCAACAGGCCCCTCTGTCCCTGGGATTCTCCAGGCAAGAATCCTGGAGTGGGTTGCCATTTCCTTCTCCAATGCATGAAACTGAAAAGTGACAGTGAAGTTGCTCAGTCATGTCCGACTCTTAGCGACCCCATGGACTGTAGCCTACTAGGCTCCTCTGTCTATGGGATTCTCCAGGCAAGAGTACTGGAGTGGGGTGTCATTACCTACTCCGACTATTCTTCTAAAACATCTCATATCTTGCCTAATTAAATCCAATTGCTTTAATATTATTTAGTTGGCATTATTGTGTGTCCAAGTATGGTTATATGCTCAATATTTTGAATTTATTTTATCAAGTTATTTGTTCCATGTTTGGGCAGATAGAAAAAATAACTGTATGGTAATCTCTAAATTTTTCTAAGGAATGTCATTGCTGTTAGTAAGTCATGGTCATGTCTCCTAGCAACAAAATCTAGCTGTATACTGTACACATTCCTAGGTTTTAGGCCTAGATTCTACTTTGTATACATTTAAAATTATCAATTAAGTTAACATCATTATCATAGCAATAGAAAATCTTTTATCATTGCTAAAGATTAAAACAAAGAAGGCAATGACACCCCACTCCAGTACTCTTGCCTGGAAAATCCCATGGATGGAGGAGCCTGGTAGGCTGCGGTCCATGCGGTCGCTGAGAGTCGGACAGACTGAGCGACTTCACTGTCACTTTTCACTTTCCTGCATTGGAGAAGGAAATGGCAACCCACTCCAGTGTTCTTGCCTGGAGAATCCCAGGGACAGGGGAGCCTGGTGGGCTGCCGTCTTTGGGGTTGCACAGAGTCGGATACGACTGAAGTGACTTAACAGTAGCAGTAGCAAAGATTGAAAACTGTTTTTTAGTACTTAAGTCAAAATGTATACTTGATCCATTAGGTGTAAAACCAATGAATTCAGTTCTATTGTTTGCCTTTGGGAATTCAACAATAATTATAGTGAATACTAGCTGTTCAACATAACTTTTATCCTTGCCATAATCATATTGAATAGTATTTACTTTTTATTTATTTATAATTTCTTATTTTATTACCCATTAGACTAGTAATCTAATATTATTTTTCCAACCCAAATAGTAAAACTTATTTTTTTTATTTTAACTCTATTTTACATGATCAGTTTTTTTTCCAACAAATTTGGAAATGAAGTCTAATAAACTAAACTTTTTACTTTCCTTTCTATAAATATTGATCTTGTGTTATACAAAGCATTGTTAAGCACAGTTAGCATTAAGTGTGTGATATTATTTTCTATTTTGGCAGTGATATGTTGGCATTTACTTTTCTTTGTTGAATGTTATTTATTGATATTTACTCAGACTTTAGAGTACTAGTAACTGCATTTTTGAATTATTTTAATTTTTTTCTGTTGCAAAGTGTTTCTTCAATCACAAACTTGTGTATCTAGTTATGGATACCTTCATTAGTCAAGTCAAGATTAATTGGGAAACATATAAATAAATGTAGTAGCAATTCTTTGCCATTGACTTAGAATAAAAATACCAAATGTGCACAATTTTTCCTCCTCTTAAACAATTTCAATGTAAAATTTAATACTAAACTTTCTGTCATGTATATCCAATAAAACATTATAATCATTAACTTGAGTCAGATTGTGTTTTATAGAAACACTCTCATGCTGTCAGAAGGAAGTGACAGCCATTTTCCAAGATCATAATCTGAACCACACAGTAATTTTTGAGGTTTTCTTTCAACTTGCCTATTTTATAAATGTGCTTTTCATCATCCTTTAATCCAGAGATCATCAAAGGGTGTATTTGTTTTTTCTGAGTTGTGAATTCATTGTGGATAATTCTCTTTTCATTTTCATTGTTTTGAACTGATTTTTACATATTCAGTTATTAAGAAAATGAGGTTGTTGGGATTTCGTCTGACCTCTTGTTCATTTTTATTATTGCAATTGGTAAATCATCGTTAAAGAAAGAAAATATAAGGCCTTATTTGTAAATTTTATGCACTTTTGCTCATTTCCATTTCTTCTAGATTTTTAACATTTTAAGCAGACTGTTCCTTTGAAGATTTTCCATTTTTTTAATTCCCTGATCTGTACTTCTGTGTTATCTATTCCTATCACAATCTCAATTTGTACATTTGAAAGGACAAATAAAAAGATCATTTATTATTCAAAATGCACAAAATGTTGCAGTTCATCCAAAAGTATAACTAAAAGAAAATGAAAAACATTGATAATTCCTATTATATTTTCAGGAAGTTGTTTTTCTAAAACATTCAAAACTATATGTTAAATTAAAAAGAAAGATATGGTATTTTGCTACGAATATGATATGCTTTAAAATAAAAATTTAAAACAAAATTAAATGTAATTCTAGTATCAGTACCCATCTAGTGACTAGAATAAAAATATCCACATCATGTTTTACATGTTAGGTATGTATGCTTGTGTATATGGTACCCAAATCTACACACATAATATATCTCTGTCTATATATATGCAATCTATATTTTTAAATTAATAAGAGTTTTTTTTTAATATCAGAAAATGTTGCTACACTATGAGGAACTCAAGCACCCATGTATACTTATTCATGGTTTATTTGGTGCTACCCTTTATCCCCTCTGTAGATATCTAGAATTACATGTTCTTGTATTCTTTGTAATATTTTTCATAGTATGTGTTGCATAAATCTCTGAATGAGGGAAGATTTCAGTAAATTCCAAATTTATGGTGGTGTTTGCTATGTATAGTGACATTAGTTTATTGCTTCCTTGCATCTATTCTTCCTTGTACCCTTGTTAAAGGTACTCAGATAATCATTTGGGTATTTTCTTCCCCTACACATTGTACAGGTAGAGAAGAGATGACCATTATCTCCAGCAATAAGCACAGTTATACAAATCATCATCTTCTAATTCCATGGTCTCATAACCATTCACAGTTAACTCCAGTCTAATGCTTAGAACAGTAGGACAGAAGTTTCCTCTCTCCTACTAGGTAAAAACGGCCAAGATCTAATTATCTATGTAACTCCTAACAAAGTAGGCTGTCAGTCCTACCAACTGCAAAGGCACCCTCCTTAAAATGAAGCTGACACTTCATCTTGGATGGCAGATGGGAAAGAAAATAAAAATGAGTTGATTTTTGTATCACCACTACCTGATAGCCAACCCAAGGAACAGGTACATGAACCAATCAAGGGCCAACAGATGTGTTCTCCTTGGAATTTCAAACTTGATTGGAGTAACATAAAGGGATAAAAATTGTGGTGCTCATTCATCAGGGAAGAGTGCCTACAGAGAATATCTTTTTGTTCCTGCTACATAGATGTCTGGATCCATTCTCTTTCCTTTAGAAGCCTAACCTGATTCTTCAGTTCTTCCTTTGCTCCTTTGAGCTATGCTGTATCTTTGCAATAAATTGATTTTTGGCTTAAGTTAGAGTCTTTAACAACTTCGATTATTATTTAGCAAATATTCTCTTTCTTTTTCCTCCTATTTGGCCATTTCCTGCTTTTATTGATATTGAACTTGGTTATGTGATTTGCTTTGGCCAATGAAACTAAGTCCAGTCAAGGCCAGTATAGGTCAATCCATCCTCAGTTGATCTATAGATGTGTGAGCATGGATGAATAATTGTTGTTCTGATCCGCCAGTGTGGGGATGATTTGATAAAATTTATTACTGCAGTAATATATGACTTATTATCTGCAAATATCTGATATCACGTTCTCTGCAAAACCAACGTTGCAGAGGGATGAAGGAAAGAATAAAGCTACAAGTCTCACTGGCAGATTCAGCTCCAGCTCTGCTGTGAGATGGGCCTATATCCAAATCATACTTTCTGTGTGACCATGACACTAGCCAAAACTCAGTCAATCAGTTATCCAGTACTTCTTTTTGAGCAATAGCTTCATCAATAGCCCATTATTCAATAGCTTCATTCAATAGCGTGTCTCTCAAGAAGTGTTGTTACTATAAAATGAGAAAAGTAACAGGAATGTAAGAGTGATGCCACTCTTAATTCTTCACTAAAAGCACATTTAGACCCATCTCTTTAAGTAGAACATGTTAGTCTAGTCTATCTTTAAAATATTCAACTTAGGAAAAGCAACTAGAAAAAAACTTTGAAAATGTTTTAAAAACTTGTTTATGGAAGCATTTGAATCAGATAATCAGACATTGTGTTTATTACTACATGCTTAGTGGACTGATGGTTAAGCAATTTGCAATGTTTAGATATTTCTCAACCTCTTAACTATTAAAATTTCAAACCAAAACAATAGTCCTTATTTAAGGAATGAAGTTTGGCAATTTGTTAACAATATCTATAGATTTGCATAGATTAGCACATTTCTAGGGCTGCTCTAAAGGAAATTCATTCTTACACCTGATGTTTACTCCATCACTGTTAGCAAGGGTATGTCGTATAACTTTAGACAGAGTATAGCATTGCATGAACTTCTACTGGAATATTTTGCTTGTACTTGCACTTGCACTTATACTTCTTGCTTTTTAACTATATGGGAAATGTAAAAACTCTCTATTATTCCATTTAAGGAGAGGCTAAAAGGGATGAATAATACAATTAATAATTTTCTGTGTTTGGCTTTAGAGTTGATGTGGTTAGACAAACATGTTTGGGAATGGATTTGAACATGGGCTCTCTAACCCTGTTGTTTCAGTTCATGCAGATCGAAGGCAGTTCAGTGAGGGTGGATGTGGTTCTGAGTAACCAGGGATGATTCAATAAATGTGGATTAACACACAATGCCAAATTTCTCTACTTATGTGTTTATAAGCTTTGAAGAGTCAAAGCATAAAATTAGATCTGATATTCTCTCCCAGAGCTTCCCATGCAAAGCAGATCATTTCTGAACTCAGAGGTGGATTCAGAGTAGCCCTAAAGTGGTTTTTTGTGTCTAGTAGGTCCAAAGACATTCTCAGTGATAAGTCACTTCAGTTGTGTCTGACTCTTTGTACCTCTATGGACTGTAGTCCACCAGGCTCCTTTGTCCATGGGATTCTCCAGGCACGAATACTGGAGTGGGCTGCCATTTCCTCCTCCAGGGGATCTTCCCCACCCAGGGATCGAACCCATGTCTCTTATGTCTCCTGCTTTGATAGATGGGTTCTTTACCACTATCGCCACCTGGGAAGCTCGTCTGGGCTATGTTCAGATATGCTTCTAATGACTGTTCTCAATTTTTGAATGGTTGCAGTACATTCAGTTGGACTGTATTACTTTTCTGTTGCTGCTGTAATAAATCACCAAAACAACAATTGATTATCTTACAGTTCTTAAGTTCAGAAACCCTAATATCAAATTGTACCTAGGCCTGCATCCTTTCTGGAGGCTCTAGGATAATATTTCCTTGACTTTTCTGGTTTCTTGAGGCCACTTGCATTCCTTGGCTTGTGATTTCTTCTCCTGTCTTCCAAGCAAGGGGTGTAGCAACTTCAAATCGCTCTCTCTGATTTCCTTTCCCATTGTCACATCTCCTTCTGTAACTCTAATTTTCCTTCATCCCTCCACTTACAAGGCTTTTGTGGCTACACTGGGAACATCCAGATAACCCAAGATAATAGCTCCATAGCAAAACCCTTAACTTAATCACATTTGCAAAGTCCTCTTTAATGTGTAAGATGACACGGTCACACATTAGGAATGGACCCGGTTAGGAAGTGGGCATCTTTGAAAAAGGTGAAGTGTTACTTGCTCGGTTGTGTTCAACAATTTGTGATTCCATGGACTGTAGATGACCAGGTTCCTCTGTCCATAGAATTTTCCAGACAAGAATACTGGAGTGAGTTGCCATTTCCTTCTCTAGGCGATCTTCCCAAACCCAGGGATCAAACCCTGGTCTCCTGCATTGCAAGCAGATTCTTTACCATCTGAACCACCAGGGAAGCCTCAGGCAGAACGTTATTCTCTCTACCATAGTGACAGAAACTCTGAGGATCATAAAACCCCACTTTATTTCAACTGCTGAGAAAAAAATTGGAGAGGAAATAATTCTTTGCAGAAACCTTGCTGCTAACAACACATGTAAACAGCTTGCTACTTACTTTATAAAAAATAATTGAGATTGTATACATCATTCTTACATTATTAAAAATATGCTCTAAATTTAAAAATACCCACTGATTTAATTACAACTTATCTTGATAATACGTTGCGAGATTTTTTGAGTAGTATTCAGTGTGAGGTAGCATGTCACCAAGAAAAAGCCAGTTACAAGAAATTTGTGGGAAGTTAATTGTATACCTATATTAGTTAAAAAAAATTGAATGATTTATGTTTAAATTTCAGTGCATACAATTCTGAAGGTTTAGTTATTGGAAAAATATAATCCCCAAACATAAATATGGGTGGCAATATATAAGTCACTTCATTTCAAATTGGCTGAACATTTGCAACAAAACTGATACTGATAAAAATAAATTAACATACATTTTTTGCAAGAACAGCAGAGGAAAACCGCCACCAAATCCTGTAACACTGTGATGCACTGATAGCAAAGCACCTTTTTTGAATTTTTTAGAAATATTCTATCTCTGTGAACATGCAATAGCAGTTCAGATACTTTGCTAAGCATCTCCTGAAATTCAGATTTCTTAGTAAAATACTAAAATAGAGCATTTCAGAAAACTTTTTGAAATGAGCTAATTCTAATATAAAATTCCAAAATACATTGATATTTAATAACTCACTCAGTAGGTTACTAGCAAGTAGCCCTTAGTTGTATGTAAATCAAGGCAGTTCTGAAATATATTTCATTCAAACACTGAAATTCCAGATTTTTTTTTAACTGTTTTGAATCAGGCTCAGTCCATTGTGAAGATTCTTGTGCCTTCCAATGTCATTGTTTTAAAAATACTTTCTTTAGATATCTCCCTCCTGTCTGGAATTGCCTTCCTATTCCCATCAAACATTTCCCTTTTGGCTAATTCCTTCTCATCCATAAGAAATCACCCTCAGTCATTGTTAGGTTCCTAGATGTGTGTTTCCATTTGATCTCAGAGCACCCTATTCAGTTACTTCTCTTATTATTGGTAACATTGAGAGTTCATTGTAAGTGCGGAACCTGTGCTATCCATCTTTGTAACCCAGCATCTCATAATACACTGGAACATTGTTAAAGTGTATTAACATTTAAAGAAAAAGAGATATTTAGAAATGATTTTAATAGCATAAATAGCCAATGTTTGTAGAATTTGTATTAATATTGGATGCCAAGCACTCTTTCAGGCATACTTAATATGTATCTTACAAATCAAAAATTAAAAGTTTATCTTTACAATATAATGAGGTGTGTTCTATTTAAAAGATGAGAAAACTGAGGCATAGAGAAATTAAGTAATTTGTTTAAGGTCATTTAGAATTGAAATAAAAAAGAAGGCAAAAATTATATAAGAAAATCAATAAACAGGAGGCGAGAAAAAAGGAAGGGAAAGGGAGATTTCAGCAATGTGTTGATTCCACTGGAACCTGCGATGCATTATCCATTGGTTCTATGAGCTGTTCATTGTTTTTCACCTTCCTCATGCCACCATCTTCCTCATTACCTTTGCTAAGTTCAGGACTGTTATGCCCGATGTCCTAATCCCTGGGCGGGAAGAGAGAAGACTTCCAAGACAATGCAACTCACAAAAAACGGAAGTTTATTGCTGACTCGAGTCAGGGCTCACTGCCACAACCAATGCAGTGGTGCAGGGTTAGAGAGCGCTGAGCCCGAGCTGTTACCCAAATTTATAAGGTATGCATAAGCAGTTGGTAGCTGGCTTAAGCGGATTGGTTACATGTTTGCAAAGTAATCTTATTGGCTCAAACCTTCGCGGGCTTTTTTCAAACTTGGGCGTTCACGGGCTTTTCAGCTTTCCCCTGATAGGTTCCCTTTTCCTTACTGGGCGCATATTGATTGGCTGGCTCCAGGTGGCCTGATAATCATGTTACCCTGGAAAACCAGGCCTACTCCTAATCTAGGCTGCCTGCCATGGCGCAGCCTCACAAAGACCATCATTTTCATCACTCACAATTTTCTGATTGTGTCCTACTTGCTAAGCAAGTGCAAAAAAAGAGTACAACAGGCTTGTCTGCTGTCACCAGCTTGTTTAATCTATACACTGAGCACATCATGAGAAATGCAGGGCTTGATGAATTACAAGCTGGAATCAAGATAGATGGGAGAAACATCAACAGTCTCAGATATGCAGATGATATCTGCCTTAGGGCAGAAAACTAAGAGGAACGAAGGGGCCTCTGTGAAGGAGGAGAGTGAAAGAACTGGCTTAAGACTAAATATGAAGCAAGGTCCAACACTGATCAAATCCAGTAGTTTGCTTATTCCACATCTGTATCTGTAGCTGGAGGGAAAAAGTGAACAAGGATAAAGAGGGCTAAGAAGAAAAAAAAGAACCAAAACTATGCTTACTGGGGCATCACTTTTGGATTCACTATCACTAACCTCCAGTGACCATGCTCTTCCCCTATTTAGTCTGTCACCTTCCAAACGGCTCTTTCACAGTTTCTATTTTTTCTTCAATCCCCCAAAGTTCCTCTAATTTCTCACTCTAAGATGACGATCTTATTCCAATCACACTGAAACGATAACACTCAAAGAGAAATGCCACACAACCCTTAAAACACATCCACCCAACTTCCAGTTCTATCCATATGTGTCTTCCTTGTTTTTACTACAAAAAACTACTTGCAGGTAAGGCTGAGCCCTCCCCTTATACTCCCGATACCATCTCTTCTCACCCGCTCAAGAATAAAGCTTCACTAACCCCTCTTTCGGCCTAGCATTGTCAATTTTTTTACCTGAATTTTTGCCACTAACTTACAAACATGTGGTCATGTCTCTCATCTAAACAAACAAAAATGAACTTAAAAACCGATGTGACTTCACACTGCCTTCCAACTATGCCCCTTTAAACCAAAAATCCTTGAAAGGTTAGTCCATGCTTGCCGTCCAAAACTCCTCTCATCCCATTTTCTCTTGCTGCTGCTGCTGCTGCTAAGTCGCTTCAGTCGTGTCCGACTCTGTGCGACCCCGTAGACGGCAGCCCACCAGGCTTCCCCATCCCTGGGATTCTCCAGGCAAGAACACTGGAGTGGGTTGCCATTTCCTTCTCCGATGTGTGAAAGTGAACACACTTCAGTTGGGCTTTTTGCCCACAACTCTCCCAAAAGAGCTCAATCAAGGTCACCTATGACCACTCTTTACTAAATCCAGTGGTGAATTCTCAGTCCTCATTTTAAATAAACTTTCAACAGTCCTGTGTTGGTTGGAGCTGATCAACCTTTCCGGATAGAAACATTGCTCCCAGAGAACAGTGCCCTCCTGGTTTTCCTTTTGTCCTCTTGGCAGCTCAACCTCAGAATGCTTTGCTACATTTCCTCATACTTTTGGCCTCTAAACCAGAGGTCTGCAGGCCTTTCATTGGTGCCTCTCCTTGCCCATTCCTAATTTTAGTTGACATCTAAAGATTTTCATCTTAAGTTTACATAGTTGCAAAAGTGATGTGCTAACATATTTTAAATAGGACCATTTTGCATAGAACCATGACATCACACTGACAAATATATCCAGGGAAATAATAATATTATAGTGATTTGATGCACACATTTATCCGTTTTAAAGTACATGAACATGGCTTTCTTTGCAGTAGGAAATGATAAACCCTTCTCTTTTCTCTTCAGACTATTATTTCCATTGCAGTCCCAACACAGAATTTTGCCCTAGTATAATTTTAAGCCATTTATTGTGAATTATACCTTTAGAAAGATTCACGACAAAGATGTACAGCTCAAGAATTTGTCACAATGCAGACTCATGTAACCAACATTCCAGAGACAAAGTAGAGCATTTACATAGTCTAGAAGCTCCCCCACCCTCCCGATCAAGATCTTTTCTTCCCTTTCCTATAGAATCACGTATGTTTCTTAATGCTTTGTATGGATCTTTCTTTTCTCACTAGTTCATGTTTCTGTCAGTGAATATTACGTACTATTACTGTGCTCCACGTCTCTTTCTCTTTTTCATTGTTTCTGTGTGAGCTTTCTAAGGAACACTATTCACAGCGATGCTGATAGGAGCAGTTTCCTTATAAAAATGTCACTTAGTTCTTCAACTACATTTCAAGACTCTACACTCCCTAATTAAATGATCCACCATCACAAATTGCTTTTTTTTGGTAATAACTGTATTGAACCCCTCTAATTTGATGGCAATAAAAAAACCGGAAACCACCTGACATGTATAAAAATTTGTTGTCAACCATTAAAGTCCAATTAGACACTAATACTTTCAAATTTTCCCTTGTTTTGAATCCCAATGTGTTAACACCTGAGGCAATGCAGCATAGAAAGATTCATAATGTGTGAAAAGTATATCATATGCAAAGTGCATAAAGGTAAGATACATATTTTTTTTGGCCGTGTTGCCTGGCTTATGAGATCTTAGTTCCCCAACCAGGGATTGAACCTGGGCCAGAGCAGTGAAAACGCTGAGTCCAAGAGTCCTTACTACTAGATCGCCAAGGAACTCCTAAGGTGAAATATTTTGAAAGGAGAGGTTGGAAATAAAAATACCCAGGTTGCTCAACTGAAGAATATCAGGTCAGTTAATTCTAGTCATGATTACTTATACCAATGTTGAGGACAAGGAAAGTGACTTCCTCAAAAGTATCCCAGCCTGAATATTCCTTTGAAAATCTTTTTTTCTTTTTAACGAAATAGGTAAGATTTATTAGCAAATTACAGATGGCAAGAGAGAGTAACTGTGACTTGTCAGATCAGGAAAAATTATCCACAACTTCTTTCAGAAAGAAAAATGTAATCCAGAAAGACAAAAGAATGGAAAAATGCAAAAGGGAAGATAAAAACTCAGAGAAGTCAGTAAGAAGACACTTCAGAGGAAGAGAGGGGCAAAAAGAAAGAGTCTGGGCAGTGGTGGTTGGTGGTTTAGTTGCCAAGTGGTGACTGACTCTTGTAACCCCATGGACTGTAGGCCCTCCAGGCTACTCTGTCAATGGGATTTCTCAGGCAAGAATACTGAAGTGGTTTGCCATTTCCTTCTCCATCCTTTGAAAATCTTATGTGTATTCCCAGGATACACATAATCCAGTTAGATATCCTCAGGTTATACATTAGAATTTTCAGGATTTTTTTCCTTGAACCATTTTTCCTTCTTAAATATTGACTTATCCAATCTCATGGCATGACTTTAAATATTACACACACACACACACACCATCTCCCAAACCTACATCTAGAGCCAAGATATCTTCCATAATTCCACAAGGATATAAACAACTTGATATTTGATATCCCCGTTTGGATGTCTAGTACACATCTCAAAAGGGTACTTGCAAACATGAAATTTGGAGGCCCTTCCCCACCTGAGACCTTATCACCCTTTAGTCCTGCCTCTCTTAGTACATTCTAAAATTCATCACTCAAGTTACTGAGGCTAAATATTTCTTGCTGCTCCTTGAACACACCATGCACATTCCTGATTCTGATTCTTTGTATTTGTTTCCTGTGTATAGAACCTTCTTCCCCTAGAGAACTTTGTGTCCTGTTTCTTCACTTCTTTCCAACATTTGCTCAAATATATTTGATGCTTTCTCTTATCATTTTAAATACTGCAAGTATCCTCTCACTACCTCCTGAAAAGGCTCTCTTTTCCGGGCTTTATTTTTCTTTAGAGTGCTTATCATCTGACATTCCATAAAGTTTACTTAATTGTTTGTTGTATATCTCTTCCCACTAGACTGTAAGTTTCATGAATGCTGAACTTCTGTGTCTTTTAAAATGTTATTTGACATTCCTAGCATGTAGAAGTGCCTTGGATACGGTAGCCACTCAATAAGTATTGATTGAACTGAAGAATGAATACATTAATCATGGGATGAGTGCAGGCATAGTTGCTCTGTCATCTCCAACTCTTTACAACTCTTTGGACAGGAGCCCACCAGAATCCTCAGTTCATGGGATTCTCCAGGCAAGAATGCAGGAGTGGGTTGCCATGCCCTTCTCCAGGGGATCTTCCTTACCCAGGGATCGAACCTGCATCTCCTGTGTCTCCTGCATTGCAGGTGGATTCTTTACCTGATGAACCATCAGGAAAGCCCAGTCATGGGGTAGAAGTCAATAAAATTACTCGAGCTCTCTGAAACAAGCTTATGGGATGACTTGAAGGTCAAGTCAAGCATGATGATGATGAAAAGAATATAGGTAGTGAAACAGAAAGGGAACTTATATTACAAGAATACCTGTTTAAAAAAAGACTGATTTATAGCAACATAGAAAGAACTGGATATCAAATCCATTTGAGTCACTACTGAATGAGAAAATATAAATATTCATGGAACTGTGGCAGCAGGATTTGAATAGCTGACTACTTCCAAGGGAACCACAGTGATAGTGTAAGCATACTAAAGATGTAATTTCTTAAACATTGATTTTTAAAACTCTCTTTATTCTTAATAACATCTCATATTTGAGCAATCAAATTAGAAAACATTCACTAGTATCAAAGTTAAAAAAATAAATGTCACTTTCTACATTTTTTTTCAAATTTCATGATCAATTCTGGTTTACTGAATATGATTAACAATGCAAAGCATTTTAGGAAAGAACAGAGTACCAGGGATGAAATACCAGTCCTTCCACTTGAAATAGAACTGGCATCCTAAATTTATTCTGAATGTGGAAATTAGACTGTCTGAACTTTTAGAGTATGAGAACTTTCAGAGAAATTACCTTATTGCATTGCAAACTTTTGTTTCATTCCTCATGTCAACTAAGTTGGCATTTGAATATTTGATCAGTAAGAGAGCTTGGTATATTTTGGAATCAAGCGTGGTTTTTTTTTTTTTTTCCTCTTTGTGTAGTTTCTTGGTGCAGAATTTGAAGCACTGGAATTTTTCTTTGTGTGTGTTTGGATCATTGTGACAACCTTCTTTTTTCTAGTTTCAGTGGTGCATTACAGGGCTTGGACTTAATAAAGGCTGAGTTTTCCTCCCATCAGGATGTAGTCATAAAATCAATGTGTAAATGGTGACTCACTCTCATTAGTGGGGCAAGATTTCATAATCTAACAAAGATTTTCCTAGAAAATCACTCATGCTTTATTGTGTATATATCCAGTTGCTATAAAATTGGCACCCCTTCCCCAGGCTGTCTGGTACTGTCTATCTGAATTCTGGAAGTGTTCCATGCTGTTAACCATGCAGGTAATCTTTAGCATATTCTTCATGCTCCTACCTGTCTCAAAGGTGAATAAGTGGATTCACTTCCTTAAAACTGATTATCAAAGTGCATGCAATGGGTCCTCAAAACACATTTGCTCACTTTATATAAATATGAAAGCTAGAAATTTATTTATTAATATTTTCAGGAAACAGAATTTCCTAATTTTTGTGTAAGGTCAGAATTTCAGATTCTGTGCAGACAGATGGAGTAATCCATTTATGGACCAAGTCACCCTTACAAATTAGGAGAAATGATTTTTTGCAGTACCAAAAAATCATTGAAAACATTGTTGTATAATGTCTAGAAGTTTTCTTGCTGAAAATTTACTCTTGCAAAGTATGTTCTCATCTCTATTTAAAGGTAGATATTCTGAGGATCTAACATGGAAAATCTACAGTTTTATTCTTCACATACAGATTCTTTATGGAAATAACATTATAAAATAAAGTGAGATATAAATAATACTTGCTTCAAATTATGTTTACTAAGCCAAAATGGCTTAGGTAAATTATACTTAATTTTAGCTTAGGGAAAACTTACATAACATCCATGAAATAGATTTAGCTTTTTTGTTAAGATTTCCTTATCTTGATTATGAAAAAATTTAACAAATAACTATTCTACCTATCATTAAACAAATAAATCTCTGTCACTGCTGACCATTCAGTTAGGAGACATAGCTCATTTGCTATCACCTTTTCAACTGGGGTCTTGTTACTTTTTAAAGTTCCCTGGAAATCGCTGCTTTTTGTATCTACCTGGTCCTACTTTTAATCTGCACAACCTATTTCAATAAACTGGATGAAAATTCAGCTAGCTTTTTTGCAGTTGTATGCAATAGTAGTATCAAATAGAGAACAAAACAATCTACTTTTAAATATTTTTATTTATTAACTGGTTAGTTAAAAACCTACTGTCACACTACTGTACATATTCATTGGGTTAATTTCTCCTGGAATTTAAATTAATTTCTTAGATTAAGCATCAAATTCTCATCCTAACAATATAACAAATGAAATACTTAAAATCTCCTTAAAATAAAAAACACTTAACAATACATTGTTCAAAGGAAAAAGAGTTAAAGATGCAAGGATAATCTATTAAGAAAGTAATGGAAAATCTAGTAAGGAGTGAAGAATATAGCATAAGAAACATAAATAACCCCAGAATTGGTTCATTATTCCAGATCAGTGAGTATTTGAGTGTTCAAACAGGCAAATATCCTAAAACCACATTAAAGGAGCTATTTGGCTAGATTTGGTGGGAAGGCATTCTTTAAGATGAAAAATTGACAGCTGAAGTGTCTATGGCTTCGTAGGTGGTAAGAGTTTCCCTTGAGACTCTCACTCAAGACAGCTCTCTGGTTAAGTTGAAAGTGAAAGTGAAAGTTGGTCAGTGGTGTCTGACTCTTTACAACCCCATGGACTATACAGTCCATGAAATTCTCCAGGCCAGAATACTGGAGTGGGCAGGCTTTCCCTTTTTCTGGGGACCTTCCCAAACCAGGAATCCAACAGGGATCTCCTGCATTGCAGGCAGATTCTTTACCAACTGAGCTACTAATTAAGTTAAGAGTCATATATCTTCACTACCCAAGATGAGAACTGAATATAAAGAATTTTGAGTTTAATCCATGGGGGAACGCATTTCTAATCATTTACATACACATATACATACAAAAACACAAAATACATGCACGCATAAGGAAAGAGGCTTCATGAATGAGAGTCAATAGAAACAATAAAAGACACAGTCAGATTCAGGAAAACCCACGCTGTTAGAATTATTATACAATACATTCATTGAATGGGTTAAAAAATCTGACAGAGCTGGAATTAAGACAAATGTTAAAAATTACTCAGAGAAGAACAGTGAGGCAAAAAGAACTATTAAAAAGAGCATATGAAACATAGAAAAGACAAAGAAAGAAAAAAATTAATAAATTTAAGAGAAGTAAAGAAAGGAGAAGGACAAAAAGCAGCACAGCAAAGAAAGAACAAAACAGAAACTAAGATGATAAAAGTAAATCCATTTTTATCAGGAATAACAAAAAATGTAACAGACAGTTACCACTCTTGCCAAAGGTGGAAAATTTTTTTCCAACGTTCCACAGAATTACCATTTAGCTTTATTGACCTTCTTCAACATTCATCATGCAGTAAAATGTTGTTTACAATGTGTGGATCTTTAACTATAAGAATAGATGTAAGAGAAAGAGTATAAAATAATATAGTAGACATAATAATCAGATAAAGCTTGTGTGACTAAGCAGTGATTAAAGGATCAAATCACCTCACCAGAAAAATACAATTCTAAACTTATATACATTGAGCAACATAGGTTCAAAATTTATTAAAGCAAAAGTTTCCACAATTTCAAGAAGAAACAAATGATGTATCAACAAAATTGGCTATTTTAATATACTCTTGTTAGCATGGGATAGATCAAGTAGATAAAAGAAGCAATAGATAAGCTTGATCTAATAGATGTAGAGGGGTTATATAAATAAGTTTGATCCAATACAGAACTGGAAAATATTTATTCTTTTCAAGCTCACATGAACATTTATAAATTTAGTCAATGTCAAAAAGCTATAGGCCACAGAGTAAGTCTTAACAAATTTCAGGGAACTGGCTTCATTTAGATCACATACTCTGTTCATAAAATATATATATTTGTTTTAGTTTGTATATTTAGTTTACATATATATAAACTTCATAGATATATACAAACTAAAAGAAGTATAAATTTCCCATACATTTGGAAGTTAAAAACTCACTCCTGAAACAAAGGTGCAAACAGACTTTTCACAGAAAAGAATTGTCAATAAACATAAAAAAGACTCATGAGTCAGTGGTATGCAGGGCAACACAGGAGATGGAGGTTTGATCGCTGGGTGGGGAAGACCCCCTGGAGGAGGAAATGGCAACTCACTCCAGTATTCTTAACCAGAAAATCCCATGGACAGTGGAGCCTGGCCGGCTACAGCTCATGGGACAGCAAAGAGTTGGACATGACTAAGCAGAGCCTAGCAACAAGAAAGACTCAGCATCATTAAAATTATGAAATGCAAATGAAATCTCCAATGAGATGCCTTTTTAGTCTCAACAGATTGGCATATTTTAAAGAGCCTGACAATCTTGAGTGTTCAGGGGGAAGTAAACCTTTCCACAAACCGTATAAGTGGGAATATACTTTGGTACAAACTTCTCTGGTGTCTCAGTGGTAAAAAAAATATCCTCCTGCCAGTGTAGGAGGTGTGGGTCAGGAAGATACCCTGGCGAAGGAAATGGAAACCCACTCCAGTAATCTTGCCTGGGAAATACCATGGATAGAAGAGCTTGGTGGGCCACAGTCCATGGGGTCGCAAAAAGTTGAACATGACTTGTTGAATAAACAATAACAATAAGCACTTTGGAAAGAAACTGGCATTATAAAATTGAGGATGTGCAAACTTTCCAACCCTGTGATTGAACTAAATATAAACCCTTCAGAATTTCTTGCACATATTCACCAAGGGCACACATAAGAAGACCCTCAATTATGTTGTTTGTAATACCAAAAACACTGGATACAACCCAGGTGTCCAGCAGCAAGAAATAGATAAATTATAGCATCAATATGAATGACTCACATTATTTTGAGCAAATAAAGCAGTACTAAAAAATACTTTTTGCCTTTGTTTTCCTATTGGAGTGGTTGACTTTATGATTTACAAGTTTCTTTTGGTCATATTTGGAAGTAGGATTGTTGGAGAAGGAAATGTCAACCCACTCCAGCATTCTTGTCTGGAGAAACCTGTGGGCAGAGAAGCCTGCCAGGCTACAGTCCATGGGGTTGCAAAGAGTTGGACACGACTGAGCGACTATCACTCATTCACTCATTCATTTGGTTTTCTTCTCACTGCTTTGTACCAGGGGACTTATTAATGAGAGGATTTAAAACCTAGCTGTGTGGACATCTACCCAACTCTGGACTCCTTTAGTCTCACCAGGCTCTTGCCAGCAAGACCAGCAGGGTCTCCCTTTCTTTGAATTCACAGCCCCATGTGTAGCTATTTTCTGACTGCAGGGTTGGGGGACCTCCTCCTCTCAGAACTCACCAGTGGCAGAATTCTCATCTCGCTGTGGCCATTACATTACCTCTCCCCTGCCCAGTCCAAAGGACTCTTCCCTGTTTTAAAGAAAAAGGAGACATCGCTCTTCTGAGGGTCCTCTCTGGTTTCCTAAAGATGTCAGGTTTTGGACAACAAGTAAAGAGAAAGCCCTCTTCTCTCTGTATCTTAACCTGTTACATGCCTTTGTTCTTTTTACCAAGCTGTTGTTACGATTCATCTGTACAGAGTCCAGAGGTCAGAAACCAGTTTCAAAGTGGGGACTTGCCTCTGGAGTGTTTGTATGTATGTAGGTCATGTAGATATGTTCCTGTTCTTTCTATAAAGTTGTTATCATTTTTGTACTGGGATCTAACTCTGGGCACCTGATTTTGAGTTTTCTGTGTTTCTGTTAGAGGAAAGTATGCGATTAAGTCTGTACTCCTTTCTGCAGTTTTTGCCTTTGAAATTTGAGTAAGCCTCTTTGAAACAGTCTATAATATATTTAAGACTATCAGGGGACTTCCCTAGCAGTCCAAACGTTAAGATTCCACCTTCCAATGTAGGGGTTCGCTCCCTGGTTGGGGAACTAAGGGCTCACATGCCATGGAGTGTAACCAAAAAAAGAAAAACTGTCTTGTGGGAAATTCCCTGGTGGTCCTGTGATTAAACCTCCATGCTTCCACTGTAGGGGGCGTGGGTTCAACCACTGGTCTGGGAACTAGGGTCTCCATGCCTCACATGTGGGGAAAAAAAAAAAAAAAAAGTCTATCTTGTGTTGGTGATGAAAAATCAGGCTAAAAAAAGAATCTTTCCAGTCTGTACATCTCCTTTTTGGTATGGTCATGAGGATTCTCCTGGGACTCTTGGTCTGTAATGGCTAAAGATTGCAAGCTTCTTCTGGAATGGTGCTTTGGGGCCCCATCAGGAATCCTGTTAGGACTGAAGGTACTCGGGTCCCAGCTGGCGAACGTGCTGCATGTTGCTGGCTCACTGCAGAGGCCTCCCTAGGAATTGCCCTGCCCCGAACTAGCTATTTCCCCCATAGGCAGGCTCCTCTGCAATGACAGCCACAAGCCAACGTCTTATCTGTGATTTCTGAAGGTTCATCCTGGTATATAAGCTTCTCATGGTATAGGCATCTTTGTTGCAGATGTGTTGAGTTCCAAGTGCTTCTGCTTCTTCTGAGTCCTACTGGTCTCATTTCTATGCAAGATTACTCCCTAATACAGGCAAATTTCTATATCGGAATCTATTTCCTGGAGTACCCTAAGACATCACCCCTCTACTGGACCACCACACCTTCAAAATTCACCCTTTTGGGGTTTTAGTTATGGTTGTATTATAATAATATATTGTGCAATTGTATACATTGTATAATAATAATCTTAAAGACCTAGTAAGATATTCCTATATTTGAGTTTACATTACCTAATTTTTTTCCACAACTCCATATGTTTGATGGTAGGCACTATTATTCTTCCCATTTTACAGCTGAGTAAATGGGAGATTTATAGAATGGCTGGTCTATTTCCAAACACTGCATATCCAGGCTAGTCTTCTATTGACAGATGAGTTAAGAGGCAGGAAGTACAGCCCCGAGGCATTTTCCTCAAATATCTCAAAAAGGCCATAAGATGCTGCATCTGATTATGTTTCAGTCAAATAAAAGAACTCCAAATAGAGATCCTTATTACTCATGCAGGAAACTCTTGACTGTAACCTTGTCTCTGAAATAAGGATGGCTGTGATGTTATGCCAGATTTGTTAAACTCTTCCTGCCATTCTGCATCATTTTCTTGGACAGAATAGTATGAGTCTGTCTTTCAATGTCTCTATCTGTAATATACTAGTCAAAATTCCTTGACATTTGTATCTGATGCTGTTCCTTCATTTCACTGCTGATTAAAGTGTCCTACACCTTTGCAATCTTTGGTCCTTTTGCTAGGTTTCTTGAGAGAGCAACACAGGGTTTGAAGCTGATTTTTGAGCTTTCATTAAGTTACCTGGGTTTTGTTGTGTAATGATACTTTGCAAGCATTTTTTTTCCTGTTAATAGCTACTATTTAAAAATCAAATCACTATACTAACTAATTAATCTCCCTCTATTGATGGACCAGGGGCTTCCCTGGTGGCTCAGTTCTAAAGAATCAGCCTGCCGATGCAGGAGACGGGAGTTCAATCCCTGGGTCAGGATGACCCCTTAGAGAAGGAAATGGCAACCCACTCCAGTATTCTTACCTGGAAAATCTCATAGACAGAGGAACCTGGTATGCTACAGTCCATGAGGTCTAAAAAGGTCAGATATCACTTAGTGAGTAAACAACAACATTGATGGACCAAGGGCTGTGATCTTTTTTTTTTGTACTGTTATACTAATGATACCTCATACATACTTAGATATATTTAGTTGGCATCTTCTTAATTTTTAATTAGGTTAGGATCTTAGAAATAGGACAGTGTATCAAAAGTTACAAATCCTTTGACCTCCTTGATAGTGCTAAATTTCTTTTCATAGTTTGTTTGCTCTTTTTGTCAATCTAAATTTATTTCTACTATTAATATACACAAACAGTTTTTCTAGGAAAAATATGTCAAATTGATATATTCAAATGTTATGTGTTAGAATTTCTATTCAGTGGTTAGTTTTTCTTGTTGTCATTTTAGGGCTTTTTAATACATTAAGAATATTTACCTTTTGTATATCATTCTTGTATTCAATGTCTTTCCTGTTATGCAATTTGCATTTGTTGTGCATTCTGATTAGAATCTCTATATCTGTTTTGTTTCATTGATCTAGATTCAGTTCTTGTGAGCAACTATACTTTTTGGGTCATTATAACTTTAGAAGGCATTTTAATATCTAGGGTATAAATTGTTACTCATCTTCATCATCAAATTATTCACAATAATTCTTCACAGTTTAAACTTCAAGATAAGCTTCACATTACTATTTTTTTTTCAAATTATAAAACAACTAATTTGGGATTTAAATGCTAATATATCTATAAGAATGTGCACCAAGCATTTATAAAATAACAAAGGAATGGGCACAATGCTTGTGTCCATTAATAAGGAAACTGTAATTAATTGATTGAAAGGGGAATATCAATAAATTCATAAAGGAATTTTTAAAGGAGTCTCAGTACAAGTAATGAGTATAAGGTATTTATAAGTCAGCAAAGAGGCAATGTTATTTGGGCAGGTGACTTATGTTCCTAGAGGAGAGGATAAGGGATTAAACTGGGGGAGGGGGTAGGAATTGATTATGGATTTCTTTGAAAGACAGAAAGAAAGGAAGTTTAGTGTGATTTGAAGATTATGGGAAATTGTGAAAGACTTTGAACAAGTGACTGATTTGTTGAAATTAACATTTAATAACAAGAAGAAGTAGCACTGATTATGTCATTGTTACATGCTAGGAATTCTTCCAACTACTTTATAATTCATGAGAAACTCCAAGCCCTTGGTATTACTCTCACCCAACTCTACCTCTAGGGAAATGGTGACACAGTGGGATCAAGTACCTTTTCCAAGGTTGCACAGCTGAAACATGGCAATATGGCTTCAGAGTTCACATTCATTTATACCTGCAGTGGTACAGACCTTTTCGCTTCTTTTCCATCACTCCCCAGCAACACCAAACAAGAACAACAAAAATCAAACAAACAAATCTGCTACAAGATTTTTTCCAAGATTTGTTTTCAAGATAATTTTCCCCTCTAAGAATTTCCATAGACTAGAGCCCAGGTTCATTTGAGAAATCATCAAAGTCATAGCTATCATAGCTATGGTTAAAGGAAAACCAACAAAAAAAGCAAAACCAAACTTTATTGTCTGATTATGCATGATGCAAAGATAGGGATTTCTGAAACTCTACCCAGTGCTCAAGTAAAATCACTTCATGTGTCTCCAAGTGGTTATTCTTGTTTCTTAGAAAATTAGTGTGTATTTATAAATAAAACTCTAAGAATGTACTTCATAGAATCTTTTAAAGTGGTGCTGAAAAGCTTAGCTTTGGCAAGACTGTTTCTTAGAAAGGCTCTATTTTTAATATTCTGTGTACTTTATATTATTATTATTACTTCACCATGCTGACAGTTTGTCTTAGTGAAATCTCTCAAAAGACAAATAATGCTTTGAAAATGTGTTGACTAAAAGAAATTTCCAGGAAAAAAAAATGTTACTGTCAAAAGCATCATAAAACTGCTACTAATGTTGGGGGGTGGGGGTGGCGGGCAAGTTTAATCTTACAGCAATTGACTTCTAAACCCATATTCTGCATAACTGGTGTCCCAAGTTTTGTTTCAAATAGAAATTAGTAGTAAAATGAAATTGCTGAAATTTCAATGATTAATAAAACCTAGCTGTCATATAATATCACAAATGAGGTCTACTCCAGAGAGTCATATTGTACTACGAATTAGCCCAATGATCAGGTATAAAAATGGTATATTTCAGAGGGATTTACAAATTTGAAGAGGTATTTCTACTCAGGGAAGAGGATGATGTGAGGAAACTTTGTAAAACTCATCTGGAGAATATAATGGACAAAATCTTTTATATAGGGCGATCCCACAGCGTTTATAAAACACTTCCAGCATTACTCTCCCAATTCCATAGGTGATGCTCTTAGAAGTGCTGTCAACTTCTCTTTCAGTTTTGACCTTGACACATCAGTCACTACCTGTCTCGCTTTCTCATTGCTTTGAACATGTACTCTACTGATCTTTTTTCATTAGCAAACTCACCGTGAGCAAAACACATGATTGCCATTGTGATTCTATGGATAGCCATTTTTCCTCCTCTTTCTTCTTCTGAGTACCCCAAAAAATAACTTCTGACATTAACTCATTTGCTTAATTCAGGTATCTCTCCATCCACCCAGTTGACAAGTGTATAGAGGCAGCTATAGCATCCAGAATACAGACTTGGAAGTCAGATTGCTGAAGTCTGTCTCCTAGTTCTATCCATTTTTTTCCCCTAGGCATGCTAAGTTGCTTCAGTTGTATCCAACTTTTTGCTACCCTATGGGCTGTAGCCTGCCAGTCTCCTCTGTACATGGGATTCTCCAGGCAAGAATACTGGAATGGGTTGCCGTGTCCTCTCCGGGGGATCTTTCCAATCCAAGAATCGAACCTGCATCTCTTATGTCTCCTGTGTTGGCAGATGGATTCTTTACCACTAGCACCTCTTGGGAAGCCCTTTTATTCATATAAATTTGAAGAATTTATTTAACCTCTTTCTTCAGTGCTCTTATCAATGGAGCATAAAATAAACAAACCACCTTTGCAGAATTGTTTCAATAATTAAAGGGGCTGATTGATAACGATGTTGTTAAGTGCTTCAAAGTAGAGGTAAATGGTGCCATGAGAGCTTAAAACAGGAATTTGACCTAGTCAGGTAAGTCAGAGGCAGAAACCATGGGATGTTCTGCTTAAGAACAAAGCCAAAGAATGAGTTCACGTGAACTTGGTCAAAAAGGCGAGGATGTGAAAAACACAGGTAATGTGTTTGAGAGGAATCAGGAAGAGTACAAGTGGAGAGGGAAGGCTAGTCACTAAGCTGTGTCCAACTCTTGAGACCCCATGGTTTGTAGCCCACCAGGCTCCTCTGTCCATGGGATTTCCCAGACAAAAATACTGAAGTGGGTTTCCATTTTCTTCTTCAGGGGATGTTCCTGACCCAGGATTGAACCTGTGTCTCCTGCATTGCAGGTGGATTCTTTACTTGACTGAGCCACCAGGGAAGCCTATAGACACATTAGGCTATTTTAAGAAAAGAATTCAAGAGAAAGATGTTGGGAGACTGCTTTAGGATGGTGGTAAGAGAGATGGAGAGGAATGGGTGGATTTAAGAGGCGTCTAGGAAGTAAAATGGCCAGAATGTGGAATGAATTGTACTGGGAGAGGGAGGATGAGGAAGAGGAGGGTGTTATGGATGATTCAAGTCCCAGGCTTGTGAAACTTGTGACTCAAAAGATAGGTCGAGTGTTTGATTTGGGACATTTTGCATTTCAGGCACCCAAAAGGACAAAATCTGAAGGACTCTTTTCATTCATCATTAACTATCTTTGACAACTTTACAGTCAAATGTAGTCTTTGAAGTCTAGCATTCAATGATTTTTACCAATTCCAAGTATTTCTACTCTTCCCGTCTCTAACGTGTCCTATTCAACCTAAGCGCATCACTGTCTTTGAACATTTAACCTACTCTCTCTCTGTTTCTCCCCACATATTCTTATTTTCTTTCTTTTTGAAATTTTTAAAAACCTCCTTCAAGTAGACTTTCATAAGTAGTCCATCTGATGATGATAAAAATCTGCTTCCAATTCCATCTGTATGCCCAGTACTATAGTGTTTATTTGCATGTTAATTTGCACTTACTTATACATGGCTTTAAAAAATCATTTTCCTTATTTTATGTGTGTAGTTTTCCTCTTTCTCTATACTGTATATTGCCTCAGATCGTGAATCAAATGTTCTATTTATTTTCCACTTGTCCTTTTTCCCCCTAGAACAATCGGCAAGATTACTGGAACAAACAAAAAATACATTTGGTCTCTGATCAAATTTTCCAAGATGGGTGGGAGGAGGTAGGAAAAAATGACTAACTAATCTTGGTTTGTTCATTGTCTCAAAGCCACAGAAATTTTTCATCACTATTCTATTTTGAATTTTTTCCCCTTGTACCCATCTCAGTGGATGGAATTCATTCAGAAATGGCAAAAAGTAACAAGTCAATATGGAAGAGTAGAACGAGCATGAGTGTTGGACACAGACATTAGGTTTTATTGATCTCTCACCTTGGACATGTTGCTTAACCTCTCTGAGTCTGAATCTCCTCATTTTCAACATGGAAATCTTAATATCTAACCTACATATTCATTCACAGTCTCCTTTGTCCCTTTGCATCCTAGCTTCACCAACCTGCATAAATACATTCACAATCTAGACGTGTATTTCCAGTTAAACTTGATGCTGTCTCCCTATATTAGTATTTGCAGGAATCAGTATTTTAAATAAATTTAACTTGAGGATTTTAGAAATAATATTAAAACACAATCGCTCTCAGAAACTTCTATAAAGGTCAAATAGACACTTTCAAGGTCAAAATGTTCTAGAACTGAAAAGTGACAAATATATTAAAACACCCACAGAGAAACCTGTTTTCACTTTGGAGTAAATATTTTTTTGTCATGAAAAGATTGCTGCATTGAATGGAGAAAACTGCCAAAATTTAGAGGAAGTTAAGCAATGTCAGTATGCAATTAAAAATAAATTAGTCATAGCTGTGATCAAGGGGATTTCCAAACTGCATTTGAGAAGATCACAAAAATTAGCATTAAACTATCATTGAAAAGCAAAAATAAATAAATTGCTTAAGCCATTTTAAGTAAGAACTTAAGAATTCAGTGAATATGCAGGGTGATGTTCATTTTTTAAAATCTGTTTCTTCAACCTATACCAAATTAACAATCTACAAATCAGAAACTTCCATATTCAGTTTATAGAATCATCAACATTGAAAATATATATGTGTTGAAGTAAACATATTGTCAAAGTTTTAAGGTTTTTCCTAACAAGGCAATAAAATGATCCACACAAAATTTCTTTAACCCTATAAATAGCAATTTTACTCCATATTTAATATTATATTAACATTGTTTTCCGAATGTATTTTATAGCTCTAAGCAAAAGTTTCAATTATGAGAATTGGATTTTAACATGAAAAACAGAAGAAACATCACTTGGGCAAATTTTGTTGAAATCCAAAAAAATTATAAAAGAGTTCCTCTGGTGGACTTTTTTCTTATATATGGTGAAACAGCTATGGTCTTTATCTGGAGACAGAAGCTGATGGAAAGTTGGCAGGCACCCTAATCCCATAGTTATCAGGAATGCTGGCTAAGCCTGCCCTTCTTGGCTGTCAGACTCCTCCAAAGCCACATCATCTTGGGGTGTGTTCTGGGAAGGTAAACCCTTGTGTTTGTAGCATTTCCCCAGCCCCTCAAGGCACTTGCTCAGGGATTTGACTGCCAGATTCAGCCCATTCTCTCTTTCTCTTTAAAAAAGTTATAATTACTTAAAAATATTAAAGTATAATGGCTTACAATATTGTAATACTGTGTTAGTTACTGTATGTGGAATTTAAAAAAGAATACAAATGAGTCTGTGTACAAAGCAGAAACAGACTGACAGAGAAACCAATTTACGGTTACCAAAGGAGCCATTCAGTTCAGTTGCTCAGTTGTGTCCAACTCTCTGTGACCCCATGGACTGCACCATGCCAGGCTTCCCTGTCCATCACCAACCCCCCGGAGACTGCTCAAACTCATGTCCATCGAGTCAGTGATGCCATCCCACCATCTCATTCTGTGTCATCCCCTTCTCCTCCCGCCTTCAATCTTTCCCAGCATCAGGCTCTTTTACAATGAGTCAGCCCTTCACACCAGGTAGCCAAAGTATGGGAGCTTCAATATCAGTCCTTCCAATGATATTCAGGTTTGATTCCTGTTATGATTGGCTGGTTTGATCTCCTTGCAGTCCAAGGGACTCTTGAGGGTCTTCTCCAACACCACAGATCAAAAGCATTAATTTTTTGTCACTTAGCTTTCTTTATGGTCCAACTCTCACATCCATGCATGACTACTGGAAAAATCACAGCTTTGACTATATAGAACTTTGTCGGCAAAGTAACATCTCTGCTTTTTAGTATGCTGTCTAGATTTGTCATAGCTTTTCTTCCAAGGAGCAAGCATCTTTTAATTTCATGGCTTTAGTCATCATCTGCAGTGATTTTGGAGCCCAAGAAAATAAGGTCTGTCACTGTTTCCCCCTTTTTTCCCCCATCTACTTACCATGAAATGATGGGAGCAGATTCCATGATCTTAGTTTTTTGAATGTTGAGTTTTAAGCCAGTTTTTTTCACTTTCCTCTTTCACTGTCATCAAGAGTCTGTTTAGTTCTTCTTCACTTTCTGCCATAAGGGTGGTGTCATCTGCATATCTGAGGTTATTGATATTTCTCCTGGAAGTCTTGATTCCAGCTTGTGCTTCAACCAGTCCAGCATTTCACTTGATGTATCTGCATATAAGTTAAGTAAGCAGGGTGACAATATATAGCCTTGACGTACTCCTTTTCCAATTTTGAACCAGTCTGTTGTTCCATGTCTAGTTCTAAATGTTGCTTCCTGACCTGCATACAGGTTTCTCAAGAGGCAGGTCAGGTGGTCTGGTATTCCCATCTCTTTTCCCAAAGAGAAAAGGGGGTGGATAAATTAGGAGTATTTATTTATTTTCATTTAAAAAAATGAAAAAAACATTTTTTCTCAAGGGGTTTCCCAGGTGGCTCAGTACTAAAGATTCTGCCTGCCAACACAAGAGATATGGGTTCACTCTCTGGGCTGGGAAGATCCCCTGGAGAAGGAAAAGGCAACCCACTCCAGTGTTCTTGCCTGGGAAATCTCATGGACAGAGGAGCCTGGTGGGCTACAGTCCATGGGGTCACAAAAGAGTCAGTCACAACTTAGCAACTAAACAACAATTTTCTCTCAAGCCTTCAAATTATTAAATGAGGTCTAGTCACATTAGGAAAGATAATCCATTTTACTCAAAGTATACTAGCTGAAATGTTAGTGTCTTCTAACAAACACATTTACAGCAACATCTAGGCTGGTATTTGACCCCCAAATCAGATATCACGACCTAGCCAAGTTAATGCATTTAATTAACCGCCATACCTACGCTTCCACCTCTGTCCATCAAGCTCTTTCTCTCTTTTCCTCTCAACTAAAGTGTCACTTCTCTGTGTGTGTTCATTTGCTCAGTCATGTCCGATTCTTTGTGGCCATTTCCTCCTTTAGTGGATCTTCCCGACCCAGGGTTGAATCTGCATCTCTTGTGTTACCTGCATTGGCAAGTGGGTTCTTTTGGATTATCTCCTTCCAAGACTAGGTCATATCCCTCCTTTATATGCTCCCAGAGAGCCCTGTATTTCTCCATCAAAGCTGTGATTTAATTCAGAATCATGAGTTTGGCTGTTTCTTCTCATGAGGAGAGAAGGCATATTTAATCGTTCACTACTGTGATCACTGGTCCCAGGCACTGTCTTGTGCAAGGTCAATCAAAACCAATGAATCAATGAACACTCTTAATTAGAATTAAAGAAAGCATAATTAATGAATACACGAACTCTCCATGTGTCTACTGAGTGCAATTTATAACATATTTATAACTATCATGCCCCTGTTTCAAATGTTTCATCTGTACTAATTATAAGTAATAGACCAATAACATTTGCTGGATGCTTTCAATAAGACAAAAAGGCACTCTATATTAACTCATTCTATCAGGCAGCTCTTTAGTACCATCTCAGATCCTTTCAGCCTCACTGTGTCCAAGGCTCTTGGCCACAACTTCTGCTCCATTCCTGGTAACTGCAAAATCAATTTTTCTGGAACACCCCGAGTTCACCGAATCTTAGGCACCCCTGTTATATCTCCCTTTCCAGCACCAGGGTTTTTCTTTCTGTGGCTGCTGAGATATAATCATTTCAGGATTCCATACTTGCCCAAACTAGAAATATGGTGGAGATAAAGCACTGAGGAACAAATCTTTGACCGATAGGGGAGACAGAAGAAAAAGTCTTTTCACTTCTTCAATCACCCCTACCTTTCACAGACTGTCCTGAGACATCACAGTTCATAAGGTCCACTGGGGGATGGTCACGTGGTATTGAGTTGACGTGTTACCTGGGACTGGGCAAGGGTCAGTTGCATACCATCCCATTTTCCCTCTCTCCTTTCCTGCTTCGCTCCCCTTTTCTCTCATTCTGGCTTTTGTGGCGTTGAACTCCTCAACACTGTCTTTTTCTTAAAAACTTTTAATTTTGTTTTGGAGTATAACTGATTAACAAGCGATGTTGTGATGGTTTCAGGTGAACAATGAAGACATGCAGCCATACATATGCATCTATCCATTCTCCCTCTAACTCCCCTCCCATCCTGGCTGTTGCATAACATTGAGCAGAGTTTCACGTGCTGTATAGTAGGCCCTTGTTGGTTATCCATTTTACATATAACAGTGTGTACATGTAGTCTTGACATATAAGCTTTTGCCTTAGGCTCTGCTTTCTGACACACCTGGGCTTAAACTTTCATTTAATACTCACAGTAGGAGGATAAGAACCAGTTTGTGTCTTAAATGTTCATCTTGTCTGCAGTGTGTTAACAGAGCGAGAAAAGAAGGAGGACGTATTTAGGGATTTATGGCAGTGGTCTTAATGAAAGATGACCGTGACTTGGGAAAGAATGACAGCTGTGGAACTGAAAATAGGTGAAAAAGTTTGAAAGCTAGCTTACTCTTCCTTCCTAGTCCTTTTCATGGGCACTGTTATTGTTTCTTTGTTTCTTTGCACACTTGCCTGTTCAACTGTGAATGGTCTGTCTATAAGAATTGCTAGCTTGTTTAAAAAATGTAGTATCTTTCTGTTGTATGAATTTGGCAGAATGACAAATCCAGAAAATTTGAAAACCATACAAATATGTGTGTACATATACACAAAGGACTTAATTTCATTTCTTTTTATGGCTGAGTGGTATTACATTGTATATATATGTATCACTTCTTTATCCATTCAGCTGTTGATGGCCATGTAGGTTGTTTCCATGTCTTGGCTGTTGTAAATAGTCCTACAATGAACATTGGGGTACATGTGTCCTTTTGAATCATTGTTTTCTCAGAATATTTACCCAGTAGTGTGATTGCTGGCTCATATGGTATTTTTACTTTTAGTTTTTTAAGGAAACTACATCTCCATAGTGGCTGCACCAGTTTACATTCCCACCAACAGTGTAGGAGGGTTCCCTTTTTTCCACATCCACTCCAGCATTGATTGATTGTAGATTTTTTGATGATGGCCACTCTGACCAGCTTTTTCCATAATCATCTAAGCCTTAATTTGTCTCATGAAAACTAGCACAATGATATTCTAACATTTGCAAACTTTGGGTTGTGACAGACTATTCCTAGATTAAGCCAGGAGCCGAGGGGTTTAGAGATTCATTTATTTGATTCATTGGTTCGTTTTCTTTATTCAGCAACTAGCTGCTGTGTTTGCTGTGTGATAGGCATGGTTCTTAGTGTTGGATGTGGCAGGGAGAAAGCAGACACACCTATTGCCCATGGCAATTCATAACACCGGGGAAGAGGCAGAAGTAGGAGCAGATATGAGAAAAGTTAGGAAGATGAAAGTGGGATGGGGGTATGGAGGTGGCAGAAAGCACTTCTTTGGAAGAGTGTCAGATGGAGCTTACCTAAGGAGATATTTGAGAAGAGACCTAACAAAACGGAAGGAAGGAGTAATGAGAATAACTGGGATGTGAGTGTGGGAGTCATTCTAGGTAGAAGTAAAAGCAAATGCAATGGGCTGAATGACAATTCTTTTGGCTTCTTTAAAGCAAATCAGGAGATGCAAAAGGCATTAGCAAGGGTTAAAGAACTGAGAGGCCAAGAATAGCGATGGCTTCAGGAAGGGCTTGGTTCAGGGTTCAAGTTCAATTTGGTATTGTTTGAATTTGTTTTCTTTTCCTCTATCTTTTGGCTCTATTTCCTCTTTTCTGGTTCAGATCTCATACAAGCTTTCTCTTCATGGTGTCCAGGTACTTCCACAGCTCCAGGCATCCTGGATTCACCAAAAGAAGAGTCACCCTCTTCCTGGTAGATCCTGAAAAACCCTTAGATTTTCTGTAATCACACATAGCCACAGTAATCCCTACAGAAGTCACAGGACCAGCAGTTGGCTCGGGGACCTGGACTTTGGCCATGCAACTTGTTCCATCAGGGACTAAAGAGTGAACTAAGTAAAGGGCAGGAGTGCTCAAGAAGATTAGGGCAATGATGCTCAAAAAAAAAAAAAAAAAAAAAGAAAGAAAGAAAGAAAGAAAAAAAAGAAAGAAAGAAAAAGAAATACAGAGCTGTTAATGAAATAAAGTGAACAAATATTGGCTCAGCAAAAAAAAAAAAAAAATCTACTACACAGAAGGAACCATAATAACTTCTATCATTATCACCATCAATATCATCATCACCATCCTCATGAATATTATCAATAATGGGAGAAAGGCATTGCAATTAAGATCATATAGCACATCGTTTTGTGTTTATTTTTACTTCAGCTTATCAATTTAATACACTTTATTTAGTTCTTTTTGAAATATGAGCTTATGTTTGTCAGTATGGCAAACTTCTTTCAGAAAAATAATTTTTAATCTTTTTAAAATTCCTAATTCAAGAATCCTGTCCTTTATTGCTAACTAGAACCAGAGGGATCCACCCAATGGGTACAGATAGCATTCTGGTGGGCAAATTTAGCAGATTTCAGGAGCTCTTACTGCCTACAGAATGGACAGTCAGCTTGACCTTACCTCTGTAAGTGCAGGTAACTTAATAAAGTGGACTGTGATTCCCAGGTGGTGCAGTGGCAAAGAATTCATCTGACAATGCAGGCAATGCAAGAGATGCAGGTTTGATTCCTGGGTTTTGAAGATCCCCTAGAATAGGAAATGACAACCTGCTCCAGTATTCTTATTCGGAAAATTCCATGAAGAGAGGAATCTGGTGCACTACAGTTCATGGGGTTGTAAAGAGTCAGACATACTGAGTGACTGAGCACTGATAGAAGATAAGAGCATGGGGTTAACACGTTTTTTTATTGAAAAAAGGAAAAGGCATATTATGATATAGTTAATAAAGTTAAATTGATAAAAATTAGTTTCAATCTGTCAAGTAGGTATCACCAACATTATTTTTTTCTCATTTAAAAAAAAATTTGCCATACATTGACCTGAATCAGCCATGGGTGTACACATGTCACCAACATTTAATTAAAGGTAAAAATTTGCCTCACAGACCTTAAAATTTGGCAGACCATTAATATTTTTAGTGCCCAGTTTAGTTAACTATTCATATACACATGGGAAAAATATCAACCACACAATTCTGTTATGTAAAACCTGACATATTATACATGTACCCTGTTTATCAATTTAGTTTTTTTTGAGTTGTGCTAGGCCTGGTTTCTAGATAAAATGAGCATATTTTCAGTTTTATAATATTCCTGTATGTATAGGTTTACCAACATTAAAAAACAAAACAACTGCTCTCAAAATAATTAAAATATTTTACACCACACATCACATACTGTAAGCAGTGGAAACATTTTAAACCATATTTATAGTTTGGAAAATTGGCCTTTACACAGTGGTTTGGCTCAAAACATAGATTTGCAGATTTCAGTTTCAAAATAGTTATCTTTGCTCATGAATTCAACTTCTCCTTCCCCCAATATTATTGAAATTATACAAGAAGTCTAAAGATAAAAATATGTCTATGTGGCACTGGAAACAGAATTTCCATCAAAGACCAAGAATCTTTGATAAATTTTTGGGCAGTGTCAAGCAGTTGGAGGCAAAGGAGCTGTCCTGCCTGTTAGGTTGGTGGGGAGCTTCTCTCCCTGAAAACTGGGAAAATAAATGCCTAGGCTTGGAATAATAAGAACTAGAGGTGGGAATTAGCTAGCTAGATAATCTGGAGTGAGTTCTATTTATTAAAGTTCTTTGTACTCGTGACAACTACAGCAGACTTCCTAAAACTTTTCTTGATACACAACAAACATGGAGAAGCAACACACACCAGTTGGAATAGTAAGGGATTTTGCTTAAGGCTTAGCTTTATAATTATTTTTACCTTTCCATTTGAAGACGTAATTCAGAATTAATTCTTGGCCACCTTACAGGCTAGAATGGGTCAGAAATCAGTCACCTGCTTTAGAGGACCTGCTAGAAAAGATGAAACATATCCATCCCTGTGCCTTGTGGCCATCTGGATACCCAGGCCAGCAGAATCAAACCACAGAAAACATAAACATTCTCTTCCTCTTTCATAGGGGATGAAAGCTTAAACACAATCTCTGAAAAATAAACCACAAATCACAGTACTAGGCAAACATAGACCTCTTGTTTAAGAATATGCAGACAGAGAAAAATTACCAGGTATGTGAAAAGGCTCAGTAGTCCAAAAGAAAATAGCACTGAACAATCAGTGCAGATGTGTTCCTGTGAAATGGAATTACTTCATGAAAGAAGGAAGAGAAACTCAAAGTTTGTCCATCTTTTATTACAACAAAGTTAAGGAGCAAGGTTAGGAACTGTTCCTAAGGAAAATTATTACTACTTAATTTTTAAAAGCAAGCCTCATTCAAATGAGGAAGTATAATGTGATTAATGAATCAATTAGTGACTTAGAAAATAAGGTAAAGAAATTCTCCAGAAGTAAATAAAAATATAAAGTAAGAAAGATAAGTTACTGAGGATAGAGCTCTAAGAAACCAATATATTTATAATACAAATGCCAGGGAGTAAAAGTAGAATAAATGGAAGAGAAACAAAAATCAAACTAAGAAAAAGAAACTTTCTGAGTAGAAGATAGACTATATAATTTTAGGATTAAAAGGGATTATTGAATTTAAAATAAAGTAATGAAGAAAAAGTATATAGGTATACATATGTTTGAATTTTTCTTCATAATTTCAGAGACACATATTAAGTTCAAAAAGTATGCATGTTGAGACGAGAAAAAAGATATTACCTACAAAAGAGAAAAATCTGGATAATTGCTTTTCTTTAAGACAGTTATAATTAAGCAATATTGATAGAGGTTTTAGAAAGACAGTGACCCCAAAATTTTACTTATTCATAAATAGCAATGCTGAGTTATGTGGCCATAACTTATATGTATTTTCAAATTTCCATTCAGTTCTTTAGTTTTTGTCAGGCATATTTCTTAATTTTCCTTGCAATTATGTGTGTTGATGTGGCAATTTTCTTCCTATTAGTTCAAATAACTGGACGTGTTTAAACTTTCAAGAATTCTCCTTAAAAGAAAGTAGTAACTTTATTTTCACTACTTTCTCTACCTACATTCTTCTGTTTGGAAAGTACATGTGATAACTGGCACTTGAGCAACCATCTTGGATCATGAAAATGCTGTGCATTCCATGGATGGCAAAGTATATAGCCTGGATAACCAACAAAATTCATGGAGTTACCAGATCAGGTCTGGACTTCTTATACCCAGGCTTCTTTTAAGTGAGAGAGAAATAAATGTTAAAGTATTTTAAGCAATTTTTCATTTAGGATTTTCTCTTAGATGTAGCTAAACTTGATCCAAAACAATATGACATATAGAAAGAAAAAAATCATACACTTGTAAATATTCATAAATAAAAAAATCTGAATATCTGTCCTAAAAAAGTATATTTATAAAATTACCCTGTTCATCTGATAAATGAATAAAAATAATGATCTGGAATATGGGCAAACTGGTTGTAAAAGAAGTGACCATAGGCAGAGTGAAACTTGATTACTGTTATTACTGATTGTCAAATAATTGTTAAAATGGATATAACACAGCTATTTAAAATATATTAACATATTAAGTTAATACTAATAATCTGGTTGTAAAAATCTAGATTTTTCTCCATAAAGTGTCAGTGTGGAGGAGAGGAAATACAGGACACAAGCCCCTCTTCCAAAGAAAAAGGATAAATGATTTATTCTAAAATGAATCATTGCATTGGAAGAAAAATAGAGGTTCATATTTTAAAATGTGATTCTAGAGGCATCCACTACTAGAATGAAAATAAGCAAAGTTTTGAGAGTTTACAGTGAACAATGTCGGATTCATGATCTCCAAAGTAGAAGATTTAGCTTCAGGACCAGGGACCAACCTTGATCACTCAAGAGCTTTTTGTAGCAGAGTTTTATTAAAGTGAAAAAGGGACAGAGAAACCTGACATAGACATCAGAAAGGGGATGGGGAGTGCCCCTCTTGCTAGTCTAAGCAAGGGAGTTATATTCTTTTCTAATCAGTTATTACAATAAATCAAAAGACAGCCTCAAAGTTTTAAATATCTTTCTAGACCCACTTCCATAATTTGCATTTTAACAGGATTAGCCAGAAGGTTTTCAGGAAGGAGAAACTGTCCTCAAGCAAGATACACTGTTTTTATGTAATCCTTAGTACAGAGTTTGGAATGTGTTGTTTGTTGTGTAATCATCAGTTCCAGGCTTAAAGGGAAAAAAAAAAGTTTCAGGTGACTAAGGAACATAGAGAAACAAAAGGCATTTGTCCTTTTCCTCCTCCTTGGGAATTTCAGACCCCTATCTCTTCTTTGAGAGCCCCAGACTCCCCTCTCCTCCTTGGGGACCCTGGACTTCCTATCAACCTGCCTAGGAACTGACTCTCTCAGTTTTATATCTTTGGAGACAAGATAAAGCAATAATAACAGTGGAGGTATAGTAAAGGATAGGATAAGAAAAGAAAATAGTCAAGCAGTATAAATAGAAGTATAAGGTGATAGAGCTTATTAATTAGAATTATCTGAAATGCAAATGAGACGAATTTGACTTCAAGTTCAGAAACACATTATGAGTTATTTGAGCAGAAGTGTAGAATCTTTTGCTTCATTCTTCTGAAAAGCCCAGGAGTCAGAAAATCCCTGGTGCTCATTCTCAAAGGAGGAATCTCTGATCCTTCATTCTTTCTGTCTATTCTGGAATTTATAAACTTCCCTAAGAAAACCTAAAGACAAAGGACTAGGTCAAAAAATAACATTCAAATCTTTATTGTCTTTATAACAAATGCACTAACACAGCAAAACTCAATATTTTAAAAGGATTGGGCAAGTCTATGTTGGGTAAATTAAGATAAAAAGAAAAAGAGATAATATGTAAAAAATAAATAATGATAAAATGATAGAACTATGATACTATAATAATACACTGGATATAGTGTGATGGTTAATTTTATATATTAACTTGAGTAAGATCAAATCAGTCAATCCTGAATAATTTTTGGATAATAATAACAATGGAAATAACAAATATTATTATTAATAATAATAAAGGAAATCAACCCTGAATAATTTTTGGAAGGACTGATGCTGAAGCTGAGGCTCCCATACTTTGACCACCTGATACGAAGAGCCAACTCATTAGAAAGGACCCTGATGTTGGTAAAGACTGAAGGCAGGGGGAGAAGGGATGGCAGAGGTTGAGATGGTTGGATGGCATCACTGACTGAAGGGACTTGAGTCTGAGCAAACTCGGGTAGAGAGTAAAGGACGGGGAAGCCTGGTGTGCTGCAGTCCACGGTGTTGCAAAGAATTGGACACAACTGAGTGACTGAACAACAACTTGATGGAGGATAGGGTATCCAGATATTTGATTAAACAGCATTATTTCTAGGTGTGTCTGTGAGGATGTTTCTGGAAGATATTAAAATTTGAATTGGAAAGTTGAGCAGAGAAATTTGCCCTCTCCAGTGTGGGTGGACCTCATCCAATCAGCTAAAGAAGCACTGAATAGAATAAAAGGCTGAATACAAAAGAATTCTTTCTCTTTGCCTGAGGGTTTTTGAGCTGAATCATTGGTCTTCATTGGCCTTCTAGGCTTTCCCAGGTGGTGCAGTGGTAAAGAATCTGTCTCCCTTTGCAGGAGACACGGGTTTGATCCCTGGGTTGGGACGATCCCTGGAGTAGGAAATGGAAACCCACTCCAGTATTCTTGCCTGGAGAACTCCATGAACAGGGGAGCCTGGTGGGCTACACTCCATGGGGTCACAAAGAGTTGGACTTGATTGAGCAAACACACACGTGTTACCATCAACACTTCTGGATGTAGACTTCTCAGCCTCCATAATCATCAGAGCCTATTCCTTTCCAGAAGTCAAATATAATACACATAGGTTCTGCTTCTCTAAAGAAATCCTGACTAAAACATAAAATAATGTTTATTTCATGACTGCAAAAATGTTGGGACAATAAATTCCTTCTGTAGTCCCTCCTCTGACACTTATGATTGACCTTCTCTGCTTCTCTTAAACCTGAGTGTGAACCAGTGATCCAATGAAATGTGAGTGGAATTTGGCGTGTTATTTAGAGGTAGAAACTGTAAAACCAATCTGATTTTCCAGGTTCCCGTCCTGATGCTCCGTAATTATGGCAGCCGTTAAAGGGGAAGTCTCTGTCAACCTGAATTCCTAAGTTATTACATGGTGTCCCCTTGGCACCTCAAACAAAGCCTCTCATATGAGTTAAAAAGGTTTTCTTGTTCTAATCTAATAGGACTTGGGATTGTTTTCTTACTGAAAATATAAGAGCCTAGACTTCCCTGGCTTATACTATTTACATTTTACCTGAACAAATAAAAATTATATGACGATTTAAAAAATACTGATGAAAGTATCAGAAAAATTCAACACCAATACCTGATAAGACCTTACAGTAAAACATGAATAGAAGGATACTTCTGTATTATGATAAAGAAACTCACTAAAGCTAACAGCACACATGAGGTAAAATATTTGATAACTAGGGTTTTCTCCAACAATATTTCATATTTTTCTTAAAGTGCTTCTTAGAGTGGTCAGAATAGATGAGAAGTAATTTGTAAAGTGAAGATACTGTTTTTATATGTGACCTATTGACTACTTTGAAAATACTAGAAAATTCATTTAAAAGGGTACATATATGATAATTCAAAAAGATGACTGAATTTTTAAAACTGCAAACTTTAATAGTTTTGCATATTATAGAGTATCTAAATTTAGGGTTCAGTTCAGTTGCTCAGTCGTGTCCGACACTTTGCAACCCCATGAACTGCAGCACGCCAGGCCTCCCTGTCCATCACAAACTCCTGGAGTTTACTCAAACTCATGCCCATTGAGTCAGTGATGCCATCCAGCCTCTGTTGTCCCCTTCTCCTCCTGCCCTCAATCCCTCCCAGCATCAGGGTCTTTTCCAATGAGTTAACTCTTTGCATGAGGTGGCCAAAGTATTGGAGTTTCAGCATCAGTCCTTCCAATGAACACCAGGACTTATCTCCTTCAGAATGGACTGGTTGGATCTCCTTGCAGTCCAAGGGACTCTGAAGAGTCTTTTCCAACACCACAGTTCAAAAGCATCAATTTTTCGGTGCTCAATTTTCTTCACCGTCCAGCTCTCACATTCATACATGACCACTGGAAAAGCCATTGCCTTGACCAGATGGACCTTTGTTGGCAAAGTCAAGTCTCTGCTTTTTAATATGCTATCTAGGTTGGCCATAACTTTCCTTCCAAGGAGTAAGCGTCTTTTAATTTCTTGGCTGCAGTCACCATTTGCAGTGATTTTGGAGCCCCAAAAAATAAAGTCTGACACAGTTTCCACTGTCTCCCCATCTATTTCCCATGAGGTAATGGGACCAGATGCCATGATCTTAGTTTTCTGAATGCTGAGCTTTAAGCCAACTTTTTCACTCTGCTCTTTCACTTTCATCAAGAGGCTTTTTAGTTCATCTTCACTTTCTGCCATAAGGGTGGTGTCATCTGTATATCTGAGGTTATTGATATTTCTCCCGGCAATCTTCAATCCAGTTTGTGCTTCTTCCAGCCCAGCGTTTCTCATGATGTACTCTGCATATAAGTTAAATAAGCAGGGTGACAATATACAGCCTTGATGTACTCCTTCCCCTCTTTGGAACCAGTCTGTTGTTCCATGTCCAGTTCTAACTGTTGCTTCCTGACCTGCATACAGATTTCTCAAGAGGCAGGTCAGGTTGTCTGGTATTCCTATCTCGTTCAGAAATTTCCATAATTTATTGTGATCCATACGGTCAAAGGCTTTGGCATAGTCAATAAAGCAGAAATAGATGTTTTTCTGGACTCACTTGCTTTTTCGATGATCCAGTGGATGTTGGCAATTTGATCTTTGGTTCCTCTGCCTTTTCTAAAACCAGCTTGAACATCTGGAAGTTCTTGGTTCACATATTGCTGAAGCCTGGCTTGGAGAATTTTGAGCATTACCTTACTAGCATGTGAAATGAGTGCAATTGTGCGGTAGTTTGAGCATTCTTTGGCATTGCCTTTCTTAGGAATTGGAATGAAAACTGACCTTTTCCAATCCTGTGGCCACTGCTGAGTTTTCCTAATTTGCTGGCATAATGAGTGCAACACTTTCACAGCATCATCTTTTAGGATTTGAAATAGCTCAACTGGAATTCCATCACATCCACTAGCTTTAAAAAGTCTATCTCTGATCTCAGGAGATCTCTAAGTCTCTGAAATTATGTGCAAAATTATTTGTGGGCCTTTTATTCAGACATATTTCCAGAGATTTCATCAGTTCTTCAAGGAATCTACAAACTGCAACAATTAAAGACACAACAATATCAATCAGCAGGAGATAAAAATAGGGAGGAAAGTAACAACAGACATTTAAAAAGGCTTGTTTTCAGGATCTGTTTCAGTACAAACAAAAAGTCCTAGAATCCTACATAGAGCAAGAAAAGACAAGTGTACATAAATGCATGGATACATTTGTCACTGTAATGAACTCAGTATTTAATGATGTGCATTCTCCTTCAAAAGAGCAATGATACATGTACACAGATTATACTGTAAAGTTAAAGGACCAATGATGAATTAGGTATTCTATATTTCTGAGAAATATATGTTATACTGTGTGTACTTTGTGTGTAGTACATATAAGTAATATATTCTTAGTATAATTAATTATAATTAATTTTAATTATTATTAGTATAATTAATTAATATATTATACTAATATTATCATAATACTAATATTTAATATTATCAGTATAATATATTATCAGTATCATATTAACTATTGATTAATTATATAATTAATATGCAACATATCAATATAATATATATTATATTTAACTTGTGGAGACATCTTATAACTCAGTAAAAGAAAAATCCAAATAGGAGAAAGAGGTGTTTGGCTGTAAAAAGATAATTCACAGAAGAAGAAAGGTGCAATAAACATATGATGTAAGAAGCAAGGAAAGGAAAGTAGCTAAAGATGTGTGAGATACCATTTTTTAGTTTTTATTTTTAGCTTATTTGTATTTAATTGAAGTATAATTGCTTTAGAATATTGTGTTGGTTTCTGGGATACATCAATATGAATGGGATACCATCTTTTAATGGAAAAGGTCTACCACTATCACCACGCTTCTAATTGTCTAGTTCCTATTTCACTTTTCTTCATAGCAAAATCAACTTATAACATACTATACGTATTGTCTAACATAATGTAATATATATATGTATATATATTTTGTTTACTGTCTCTTTCTATTATAATGGAAGTTCCATGAAGACAGAGATTGTTACATGATGATTGCTCATTCTCAAAAACTACATAAGAGAAACCCTACTTTATGTATGCTTGATTTGACCAAGGAGCTTCCCTGGTGACTCAGGGGTAAAAGCATCTGCCTGCAATGCAGGAGAACCAGGTTCAATCCCTGGGTCAGGAAGATCCCCTGAAGAAGGAAATAGCAACCCACTCCAATATTCTTGCCTGGAGAATTCCATGAACAGAGGAGCCGAGCCTGGCAGGCTACAGTCCATGGGGTTGCAAAGAGTTGGACATGACCAAGTGGCTAACACACACTTTGACCAAATTCTCTTTAATATATTCTTTTAACATAACACATTATCTCTAATTGCCTAAATGCAAAAGCACTTGCTCTGGTACATTTCCAAGAGATCAGGTTTACAATTGTCTTGCAGTTGCTTTTGCACTTATTGACCTGTGCTGCTGCTGCTGCTGCTGCTAAGTCGCTTCAGTCGTGTCCAACTCTGGGCGACCCCACAGACGGCAGCCCACCAGGCTCCCCCGTCCCTGGGATTCTCCAGGCAAGAACACTGGAGTGGGTTGCCATTTCCTTCTCCAGTGCGTGAAGGTGAAAAGTGAAAGGTGGAGTCGCTCAGTCGTGTCTGACACTTAGCGACCCCATGGACTGCAGCCTACCAGGCTCCTCCATCCATGGGATTTTCCAGGCAAGAGTACTGGCGTGGGGTGCCATTGCCTTCTCCATTATGGACCTGTAACATATGTTTTATAAAGAGACATCACCATGATTCTGCATTGTCCATCCTGGTTCTGTATTGTTTATTTGCTTCCACATGACCCAAACTACAGACTTTCACTTGCAAGTACAGTTCAACAGCACTCAAGGATGTCATCACCCACAGGGGATTAGAATTGACACCACCAAGCGTTTCTCTGTTTGAGTGCACTGACCAAGCTGGATAGGTCTTGGGATTGCTAAATGAAGATTTCACAGGGAAATCACAAATTAACCTAAAAACCAAGTAAGTGGAGCAATTTTAAATACTAATGGACCTATTTTCCTCCTCAACTTCCTCTTCTCTTCACTCCCTTTCCTCCTCTTCTACCTGCTCTTCCTCCTTTTTCCTTTTTTATGATGAAACGGGGAAAATTCTCAAAGTTTGGTTCTGTTGGATTTGGTATGTCAGAGAAAATCACATGGTAAAAAAAAATCACAGGATTTTCTCTCAGGTTTCAGCTAAAGTTACTATTAACAGCAAGCAGAGAAAAATGAGAAACAACAACTTCTCATTTATGGTCCTAAAAAAAGTTTTAAGATCATTCTTCAATTCAGACCATTGTTTTGAAGGCAACAAAAGAATTCATAGTAAAAAGCAAATCATTTAATAAGTGGAAATCACTGATTTGACACTAACTACCAATTCATTATTAACAGTTTGTCTTCACATTAAGGATTGCAATGATTAAATTAATGAAAATTGCAATACTTTTTGGAAACCTATAACATTTTTGTTTAATTTTATAACTGTCTGTCTTCATGGGGTAGTTGTTGAAAACTCTTAATTAAAAAAAATCAATTGAAAAAAGAAAACCTCAATGCAATACAGTCCAAGCATCCGCTGATGAACACAAGGCTTGTCATGTTGTGGCCACCACCAGCCTCCCCTAATCTTGCATCACCCTACCATCTTCACTTCACCCTCAGTCACTACAGAAGAGCTGGAAGTTCTGCAGAAATGCTTTGCTCTTCTGTACTTCTGTGCCTTTGCTCAAGGGAACACAATGGCAAGTTTTAAGTGTCTGTTTTGAGACCTTCATCACTCCATCAGGGTATTAATGTTACCAAACCAAAGTTCGTGTTCCGAGAGAGGCCAAACAAACTGCAACATCAGTTTGGAGAAGAGAAAGGTTTACTGAAGGACCAAGCAAGGAGAACAGGTGACTCATGATCAAAACCCCTGAACTCCTAGGTGGTTACTGGGGAGAAGTGCTTATAGACAAAATTTGGGGTGAGTGACTTTCTTCTGATTGGCTGCTGGTGAGGTAACAGGGCGGTGCTCCAGGAATTTTGTTCAGTCTGAGGTTACCATCCTCCTCTGGATGGGGGCCTTAGTTCCCCCTTAAGAACTCAAAGATATTGTAATGCATTTCCTTCAGGAGGAACCAGGACGTTGCTCCATCACTGTACTATAATTTCTTGACTGCTTTTTCTTTGTTTCTGCATTTTCTCACTTCCCTAAATTTTGAGTCTGCTCTTTGGGACTCAGGGAAGTTCACGGAGGCTGAAGGAAACCTATTGTGTACAAATAAGAAATAGGAGACATGGAAAGGAAAGGATCTTTGTCCTTTTAGTTTAGGGATTCCTAAAAAGACAGCAGCTGCAGGCTGATGTGCTAGCGGCAAATATTCACTGGAGGCAAATGTGTTAGTATTTTAGTGGCAGGATTTAGCTAGCCATCTAGTTGCAGGTCGTGAATACCACTGATTTCATAAATAGAACCTCCTCTTTAATGTCCATTATGCTAATTTGCAAAACCTGTGATCTTGTTTAAAAAAAAAAAAGATAGCTAAATTACTTCAAGTAACTCTGTCTCTAAATTAGATGCCAAGACCCACTCTCGAAATGTTTTCTATATTAGGACGATTGACTGTCCCTAGGATGTGACTGGAAACTAGCATACACACATCATACTGACAATGCTGAAGTGATTTTAACAGATTTAAGACAAAGCAAGAGAAGAAAATGATGTGTTCACTTTGTGACATGTTTAATTGGAGATAGGAAGTGGGGATAGCTCAGCAAATGTTCATTTATACAGGTTTAATTTCTGGAAAAAAGTTATGGCTCCACATTCAATTTGAATATTACTAGAGTGTGGTGCATTTTTCTGTGCCGATCAAGCACACTTTCGGCATGTGCTGAACTCTTCTGTAGCCTGAACCCATGTGGGGGCTATCTAGAAGGGTCACTAGAATAAAATTTGAGTTCTCAAGAACTTACTGTATATATCATTTTATTCATCTTGTAATTCATTTATTCAATAAGCTTTTCTTTTGTTAACTTTGAGCCCAACACTGTAGTAAATACCGAAATTGAAAAGCAATATTAAAGTCACTCAGTAGTGTCTGACTCTTTGTGACCCCATGGACTATACAGTCCATGAAATTCTCCAGGCCAGAATACTGGAGTGGGTAGCCTTTCCCTTCTCCAGGGATAGTCTCAACCCAGGGATTAAACCCAGGTCTCTGGCATTGCAAGTGGATTCTTCACCAGCTGAGCTACCAGGGAAATGGAATAATGAATAGTAATAATTGCTTTTGAAAATTGTGCAAAACACAAAGAAATATTTTCCTTATTAAGAAAATTTATATATGAATATATATGTAAAGTGAGAATATCATTTAGCTTTAGAAGAGAAGGAAGTCTTACCATTTGCAACAACGTGGATAAAACTCGAAGGCATTATGATAAGTGGAATAATTCAGACAAAAAGAGATGGCATGAACTCACTTACATGTAGAACCTAAAAACAAAAACATCTGTACAGTCAAAGCTATGGTTTTTCCAGTAGTCATGCATGGAGGTGAGAGTTGGACCATAAAGAAGGCTGAACTCTGAAGAATTGATGCTTTTGAACTGTAGTGCTTCAGAAGACTCTTGAAAGTCCCTTGGACTGCAAGGAGATCAAACCAGCTAATCCTAATGGAAATCAATCCTGAGTATTCATTGGAATAACTGATGCTGAAGCTGTAGTTCCAATACTTTGGCCACCTGATGCAAAGAACTGACTCATTAGAAAAAACCCTGATGCTGGGAAAGATTGAGGGCTGGAGGAGAAGGGGACAACAGAGGACGAGATGGTTGGATAGCATTACTGACTCAATGGACTTGAGTTTGAGCAAGCTCCAGGAGTTGGTGAAGGATAGGAAAGCCTGGTGTGCCACAGTCCATGGGGTCGCAAAGAGATACACACGACTGAGCAAATGAACAACAAAAACACCAAATTCATGGAAGCAGAGAATAGAATGATAACTGCCAGGGTTTAAGGGTGGGCTGTAGGGGGACATGTTAGTTAAAGGTTACAAACTTCCTGTTACAAGATGAATAAATTCTGGGAATCTAATGTACAGTATGGTGATTATAGTCAGCAATATTGTATTATATGAAATATTGTATTATATGTGAAAGTTGCTATGAGAATAGAGTTTCAACATTTTCATCATCAATAATAACAAGTTGCATAATAAATAATCTTTTTGCAGTGAACTTTTCACTATATTCCTGGAGAAGGGAAAGGCTACCCACTCCAGTATTCTGGCCTAGAGAATTCGGACATGCCTGAGTGACTTTCACTTAGGGCTTCCCTTGTGGCTCAGAGGGTATAGTGTCTGCCTGCAATGCGGGAGACCTGGGTTCAATCCCTGGGCCGGGAAGATCCCCTGGAAAAGGAAATGGCAACCCACTCCAGTACTCTTGCCTGGAAAATCCCATGGAAGGAGAAGCCTGGTAGGCTACAGTCCATAGGGTCACAAAGAGTCGGACACGACTGAGCGACTTCACTTTCAATTTTCACTATATGTATATATATTTCAAATCATTACATTGTACACCTTAAACTTACACAATGTTATATGTCAATTATATTTCAATAAAGTTGGAAAATAAAAAATAATAGATTAGTACTATCCATAAAATTAGGGGAATCTGAAAAGCCATGGTCACAATCTGTATCCTAGGTCATGGAATGTAACCTGGAGGAATTCCACCATGCAGATAATATTTATGACACAAAAACTTCACTTTCTAAAGTAGCAAGTCATTGAAGATGAGCCTCCAGCTGCTAGAGTAGAGTAGAAGTTAGGTGAATAATTAAAATTGTTTCCATATTTAAAAATTCTAGCAAAAAATTGATCTCTGGGTTTAAAGTAATGGGATTCAGTAATGTATAATGAGGTCTCACCAGAGGTTACAAAATTGAGGTGCAAACTTTCCACTTGAAATTGTAAAATTAAAAAAATAAATGATTTTATATATATATCTATGCACATGAACAGGGCTTCCTTGATGTCTCAGGTTAAAGAATTTGCTTGACAATGCAGGAGACATAAGAGATGTGGGTTCGATCCCTGGGTCAGGAAGATACCCTGAGAAGGGAATGGCTACCCACTCCAGTATTCTTGCTTAGAGACTCCCAAAGACAGAGGGATTGACATGCTGCATAGTCTATCTGGTATCAAAGAGTCATATATGACTAAGCACAAATGGTACACATGCCCATATATGTGTGTGTATATATATATATATATATATATATATGTACATATACATTTTCATTCCCTATGTGTGTAAATTTATTATATCTATTTTTATTGGGAATAAAAGAACCAGTCTGTTTTAAGTTCTGAAAAGCATCTTGAATGCCTTTACAAATGTTACAAAATTTCCAAAACTGTTTTGCCAATCACAGTTTCTTAATTTTACAACTTAAGTGGATGTCGAGGGAAATTTAATCCTTATGTTTCTGAGTCTTTTATATTCAGCCCATCCAAGTGTTTCATAAGAACCATTTGATGTCTAAAGGGTCTTAGAGACTCTTTGTTTCAAGCATGTTTAAGATTGTTTATTCAGCGACAAGTAGTATTTTATCAGGATCAAACAGAAATAAAATTCAGAAGCCTTAAATTATTTTGAAAATATAAAGACTGATAAACATCATCAATGTATATTTAGCACTTGAAGTTTTACTATGGTCAAAATGTGAATATACCAAAGCAATCTTAGATCACTTTACTTTTTTTTTTTAATGTATTTTTTCTTTTTGAGAAAGCAACAGAAATTAGGATTAATAACCATTTGAACAAACACCAAATTGAAACTTACATAGTATGAGCTGAATATGGTAAGCAAACATATTTATTCTGGCATCCAAGATCATCTGATCTTTTCTTTAATCAGTAACTACTTCCCGAAGGGTGGCTAGGGAAAACATATGTAGGAGAACTGTAGTCAGCAAAGCAGCAGTCTGTTTGTGTTACACTTGGTTCCCAAATCTAACATAAAACCCTATGACCTAAGCTGAAACTTGTAAATAATGTATGGGTCCTGGGACAAGCTTGTTAGGTTTGAAGTTTGACTAAATGCGGTCTTATACTTACGTAATGTCTTGATGACCTCAAATTCTTAAGCTGTAATATAGAGGTGATCACAGTTCTTGCTTGTTATGATATCTATGGCCATGAAATTAAAAGACTCTTCCTCCTTGAAAGAAAAGCTGTGACAAATGTAGACAGCATATAAAAAAGCAGAGACATCACTTAGCTTACAAAGGTTCATTTAGTCAAAGTTATGGTTTTTCCAGTAGTCGTATATGGCTGTGAGAGTTGGACTGTAAAGAAGGCTGAGCACCAAAGAAGTGGTCCTTTCGAACTGTGGTGATGGGGAAGACTCAGAGTCCCTTGGACAACAAGGAGATCAAACCAGTTAATCCTACAGGAAATCAGCCCTGTATATACATTGGAAAGACTGATGCTGAAGCTAAAGTTCCAATACTTTGGCCACTTAATACGAAGATTTGACTTATTGGAAAAGACCTGATGCTGGGAAAGATTGAGGGCAAGAGGAGAACGGGACAACAGAGGATGAGATGGTTGGATGGCATCACCGACTCATTGGACGTGAGTTTGAGCAAACTCTTGGAGATAACAAAGTTCAGGAAAGCCTGGTGTGCTTCAGTTTATAGGGTCATAAAGAGTGATGTGACATATCTAGTGACTGAACAACAACAACAACAACAGCAACAACAACAACAACAATTTATCTTCGAATGTTACTTATTTATTTATTTATTTGGATGCACTGGGTTTTAGTAGCGGTGATCAGGGATTGGACCCTGGGCCATCTGCCTTGGGAAGGCATAGTCCTAGTCACTGGACCCCGCTCCAGTATTCTTGCCTGGAGGAGGGCATGGCACCCCGCTCCAGTATTCTTGCCTGGAGAATCCACATGGACAGGGGAGCCTGAAGGGCTACAGTCCATGGGGTTGCAAAGAGTTGGACACGACTGAAAGATTAATCACAGTACAACCACTCGACCACCAGGGAATTCCCTATCTTCAAATATTCTAATATAGGTGCAGTATATTAAAAAAAGATGAACACTTGAAAAACATATTGAAATGTATGCAAATTCTTCTGTTGTTGATAGCATAGTCAACATAATATACTTTGTAATTTTAGTTTGTTAATGGTGAATGTCAGAAGTAAGTTGTTATTTGAAAATTAGAATAATGAATGTTAGAAATAGACTTCAGTTAATTGAAGTTCTTTTTAAAAATTTATTTATTTTAGATGGAAGGATAATTGCTTTACAATATTGTGTTGGTTTCTGCCATACATCAACATGACTCAGACATAGGTATACATATGTCCCTGTAAACTTGAAGTTTTTAAAGATATGTGGATTGACTTAAATATTTTAAAAATATTACCAGTCATGCTCTGTCTTTTCAGAACAAGGCAGAAACATCTAGGGAGACCAGTAGCTTTTATCCTTGGGGCTAGTGTCCATATACTCCATTGGTTTGGGGATTTTTTTTAACTGATGCTGACTTTGTTGTTAATGGACCTCTGCCTTTTAAATATGTGGTCATCTGTCTTAAATAATCTATTCCTTCATGTTGGAGTTTGGAGCACATAAAAGGACAAACAAGATTGATTAAACCTGTAGAACAAGTTGCATAAACTGTTCTGTTCTTGCTCAATAATAAACAATTCTTTAATTAATTATTTTAATATGTGGCAGATTTTGATTTGTGGTTTACTTTCTTTACAACCTCCTTGTAGAGGGATTTTGACCAACTTGCAAACTCATACATCTCACATTGCTAATGTGGACAACATCTACCACCAAGAATAAGAGAGTTAGCTTTGCTGACTCTAATAACCAAATTGTCTAAATAACCGAACTCTAAATAACCAAACTCTGTGAGACCCCACAGACAGCAGCCCACCAGGCTCCCCTGTCCCTGGGATTCTCCAGGCAAGAATACTGGCGTGGGTTGCCATTTCCTTCTCCAACGCATGAAAGTGAAAAATGAAAGTGAAGTCGCTCAGTCGTGTCCGACTCTTAGCGACCCCATGGACTGCAGCCTACCAGGCTCCTGCGTCCATGGGATTTTCCAGGCAAGAGTACTGGAGTGGGGTGCCATTGCCCTCTCCGACTTAGTGACTTAGCAGTAGCAGCAAATAACCAAATTGTCTTATTCAAGTTATGATGCAACATTGTCTGGTTGACATGACAGATAACGAAGTGATTCATGTGACCTGCCGCTAAGTTGCTTCAGTCGTGTCTGACTCTGTGTGACCCCGTAGACAGCAGCCCACCAGGCTCCCCTGTCCCTGGGATTCTCCAGGCAAGAACACTGGAGTGGGCTGCCATTTCCTTCTCCAGATCCATGTGAACACTCAGGACAATTACTGGCATGGAATAAGAGCACTGCATAGAGTCGCTACTATCAGGCTCAAAGGGTCTGGAACCAAAACACACCATTTGCCTTCTCTGTACCCTGATACATGCCTGAGTGTCAGATTTTACCATCAACTACAGATACAGCCTCTTCTTTTTCAGAAAGAACACAAGGTTTGTGGCAACGTACAGCAAAGATGGTCCCAGCCACCCATCTCAGGTCATCTTCGGCCAGGCACAAGAGCAGCTCACACGCTAGTCTGTGTAATATATTTGGAAAGTGGAGAATTCTTAGAATAGAAAAGTGGGAGCCAGGGAAAGATTTTATTTCTTTAGCTCTAAGAAACTAGTAGGTCCTACAGATCCTCACAACATGCCTAGTAAATTCCAGAACCTCTGGAACTTAGGCCCCGTGAGAGATTATGAAATTTAACCAATCTATGCTGTCTTCTTGAATCTGGGTTGGCAGAAAGGAGGAACAAGTCTTTGATTTCCTTTTCCAAAAGCAAAAAAATGGCACTAAAAAGGTTAGCATGTATGCTCCATACTTCAAATAGTGGCTTGACTGATATGATTCATTAAATTATATATGTGTGTGTGTATGTATATTCACATGTATGTATATGTTTTAAACACACATATATACATATATATGTAAATGCAAATATGCACATATATATCTTGTGTATCTATATATCTATATACATTGAAAATATATGGATAAATATAGAAATGTGATTGTTCAATTTTTGGTGCTTTTAATTATTTCATTTCCTTATGCAAACATCTGTATTTTTCCAGTGGATGTATATAATTGAAATGATGACAATAAGCCTACAAATAAAATTAGTTTCTTTGTATTATTTTTGCTTTCTTGCTTTTTTTTTTTAATACTCATTCTCCTGAGAAGACCAAATTAAGGCCAGAGCAAGGTTGTATGAATGCGTTTATCAAGATGGCATCTCTTTTAATATAATCAGTGGCCCTTAATGTGATCCGACATTGATTATGAGCTCAGAGCTGGTGGCAAAATGTCTCAGAAAATGGAGGTATTTCAATGTATCAAATAAAGACATCCTTCCTCATTCAAATCTGGCCCAGCACAGGAACTGTCTAGGGCAAGTGGGAGAAGTTTGATAGTCTCAGCTTTTATTCATTTTCAGAGTTTAACCATGATTCATTTTACCTAAATCAAAAAGCTATTTTTATGGTCTGATCATGCATGCTTTTCATAAGCAGCAGAGGTACTGCATATCTGTTCCAAGTCAGATTTTGGAAGCATTTATTCTTTTTGAAAGTTATTTTTTTTTCCTGTGGCATTTCATGGAAAACATTTGTTCCCGCCAACAAGTTATGGATATGTTTCTTAAGACTGAAAAGATTCTTAATATGAGTAAGCTAATTGAATCATGGGAATAAGTGCAATTAAAGAAATTTTGGTTTATAATACAATCATGTAGTTGGAAAGAATTTTGAGAAGTCTACTTCAGCTCTTCTATTTAGGCTAGAGGATACTACCAAGTTTCCCCCACCTCCAACACACACACACACACACACACACACACACACACACGGGTATCTGTACTAGTTTCAGAGCAATTTAGGAAATGCAATATAAGCCCATATGGGGAATTCTGCCTTCTAGTAGTTCTTATGATTGTGAAGTTATTTGAATATCTTTTGTTTCCAATTATAAAACACCATGAGAATGTCATTTTATTATTATTATTTTGCATTATCATTTGGAATCTGATTCTGGGGCCTCCATATATCTTCTACTCTTCTATTGATCATTTCCCACAGTTTCCATCCTCTTTTGCATAAGTTAGGAATAGTTATTTATTGCTTCTGCTAAGAGTAATAAAGATGTACCTGAGTTAGCATCACAATTTAACGGCTCTGTAATGTCAATATGTCTAGGCAGAACTGCCTTTCCCAGAATGCCCTTTTTAGGTATATTTCACTGGAAGCAGGGGATACAGAGAAGATTCTATCCAGAACAGGAGAGAGGAAGGCGAGCAGCAGCCAATTTATAGTATACATATATTGTTGCTGATCAGCTGTCTTCCCTCCCTGGTGTGAAGCAGCAAATTGACGTACAACTGCCCTACTTCCTCCTTGAGCTTCTTCCAGTTGTCTTAGTTCTTGGCCGGGTGTGTGTCTGCGTGTGTGTGTTCAGCAGCTTGGGCAAGGGCCGTGTCTTCTGCAAGATGCCTATTTGAAGGTCAGTGGCAATGAAAATGCATGCAAACCAGCCAACTGTTGTGGAGTTCCAGATAGTTCTCATGGAGTTTCAGTGGACTGATGACCTTCTTTTCCAGATGGTTTGCCTTAGTAACTTTGGGCTCTGACATAAGATGTGAAGTCAGCCTTGTGGAGACTTCTTAGCCTACACCCACAGTTAGGCAAGCAAATTCCCTGTAATACATTTCTTAATATGTATCTCTATATCCTAATTGTTCTTCTTTGGTTGGACCTTGTCTGTTACACGATAGGGAAAAAAAAACTAGGGATCAAGAATTGAGATTAAAAATCAAGAATGTCCCTCATTTCTGCCTTTCCTCAGCCTCACTTCAAGCATTTCTTTTCTTTGTATAGCATCCTTGTGCATCTCCAGAAACTATGGTGGAAAATACCTCCCTGAGAGTAGGCAGAATATTTCAAATGTCCAGCCACCTGATGAGATGCTAATTCTTTTATTGAGTGTCTGCCTTACGATGTGATAAATGCTAAGACCTCAGGAAACAGACTCTGTTGAACCCATTTGAATCACATAGTCTGGCTTGGAATGATCTGTACTAGGAAGTTAGTTTGAAAAGGAAGGAAATGGGGTATGTCTGGTGTCAACCATCATTCCATCATTCAAACAACTTTGTCAAATGCAGCAGGGGCAGGTTAAACAGAATGACTGCTAGGATTTCAATGGTACTTTTCTGCAGACAGGAAAAATTAGGGATTGAGCAGAGCATTCTTGGATAGGCCTGACAGCTATTGGGACATACTGATTTCATTATTGCTGTGACGGTTGTTTCTGGCTGGTGCCAATTCTGATTAGCTGGTGTCTCTACCATGTAGGTTGTCAAACATTTCCAACATCACCCCTGCCCACCGATTTAGCTCAAAATGTTCATTCTTGTTAAACATTTGTAGAGTTCATAATAGGTTGTTAGCACAATACTGATAGGAGGGGAAACAAAGATGAATGAGTCAAGATTGTGGTCTAAGAAGTGTCAGGAGAGACAAACACTTCCAACTTTGAGTATAGCAAGCAGTGAATTTAGAGTCAAATATATTCTACTTATTCTTTGCCCAATAATTTGCTATATTTTAGACCAGGTAACTTTATGGCACAGTAGCTTTGTACAGAAATAGACATCTGCATTCTAAGTTGCACACTTAATAATCTGAATGATCTTGGGCCTGTTATTTAATCTTTTCAGGGTAAAAATTTATGTCTAAAAAAGAAAGATAGGATTGTTAAGAATTAAAAAAAGAAAATTATGTGAAAGAGCATAGTAAAACAGCAGCAAGTGACCTTTCATTTTTCATTTAATTGAACTTTTAAAAATCAAGAATGTTGAATGTCTTCAAATTCCTTTTCAGCAACTAGATGTATAATCATAATTTTTAAGTTTGGTCATTGATTCAATCAATTATGCAAATGGTTGTTCAATATTTAACCATCCTTATATTTGTAGAATTAATCCAGCTTGACTTTTTATTATTCTTCCAGATTTAATTAACCAACAATATATTAAATAAAAAATTTTAATCTGTATGTAGTGGGTATGATCTTAATGTATAAACTCTATTGTGAAAGAAATATCACGGTTTTTATTACTTTTAAATCAATTTAATTCCAACTACAAGTGCATATGCCCCAATGTTGGCAGGGAATTCAGGGTCAGTTGTTCTCGAGTATTTGTCCTATTACTAAGGTAGCATAAAGTTTCCGGGGTCTTACAAAGTACTAGGCATTGGAGGTACCCCTTCGTCTTCAGTCTTCTCTGCTCCTCAGTTACTCCCAAGCCATCTATTATTCAGTCCTTGATCCCTATGCTGCCGTTTTCCTCAGAGGTTTTACTGCCTTCTAGAAGATGCCAGAGCACAGAATTCAGGCCCCTGATGTTTTTAGGGAATTATAAATCTTTCTTTCTCAGCAGTTGAGGGAATTTCGTTTTTGCTTTCCTGTAAAGAAAAACTGATCTCCACCATGAAAATACTTAAACTGGTCTCTTCAGTGGAGTTTTTGCAGAAGAGGAGAGAGACTTGTTTAAAAATCCTTGAGGTCGCAAATCACAGATCATAACAGCATGGGGCTGAGTGGGGGCAAGAACAGTTACAGAGAAGAGCAACATAATTTGATAACATGAATAATGACATTTTGCATTTCTTCCATGCTTTGTAACAATTTAAATAGAATAAAAGTATCATTTCTTCTCAGAATTTGGAAGAACTTCTTACTAAAAGCACCTGAGCTTCATGCCTTTTCAGAGAACATTTCTTTTAAAGTGTTTCAGTTTATTACATAGTTATTGGTGTATTCAGATTTTCTTAAAATAACTTTGGTAACCACAGTTTTTCTAGAATTATTATTTATTTCATTAGGGATTATCATATATATCAGAGAATTATGCATAGTATTGTAATTTTCAAAATCTTGTTTCTGGGATCATAGTTTTGTCTTATTTCTGCATAATGTTATTTGATTATTTACTTTATCAGGCTACTCAAGATTGTGTATTTTGCTATTGCTTTTCAAAGATTCAGCTCTTGGGCTTTTTTATTCGCTCTAATTTAATTTTTCTTATTTCAAATGTTTATTTATACCCAGCAACCTTGTTTAATAAGAAATGCACTCAGTATTGTGTGTAGGCCTCAGATGGCAAAAATAGTCATATCTGAGATGAAATGTGGCTGGTTATCACTCTAATTGTCTTGTAATCTTACAATAGCTATTCCATTCTCATTGACCAAAAGTCTTATTTTTTTGTATGTTTTTAAATAGAGTATTTAAAACTCACCATTATTTCCTGTTTTTGTTTTATACATACATGTACAAGCACATTTTCCCTTAGTTTAACTGAGTTGTGGTCTACAAAGAGATTCTTTGAAATTTTAGTTTTGAGTTTATATTAAGTATCTTATATTTTAAATATTAAAGACATTTAATTAATCCCTACTTTCTCCTTCCTAAAGAATATTCAGCAGTGAGGTTGAGTTCAAAACCAGTTCCAGGTACTTTTCTACTGATTTGCCCTGAATTTGGTCTATCCACAGTTCAATCTTGCTTCAGGACCTTCATAAGTGATTATCCATTTTTCACTTATGCTCTGGTGGAATGTTGATGCCTCATTTCGTGGGACTTTCTTTACATTTTACTCATAAAACACTTGACTTTTATTCTCTTTTTACCTCCTTCACTATTAGTTTTCAGACATTTCGTTAGCTACAGTTTCTCTGTGTATCCCCTTACTGTAGTTTTCACTAGAACTTTTATCTTTGATTCTGTCTCTGACCCTCTCTCTCTTTTTTTTTGCAAATCACATTGTGTTGGCCAAGCTCTTTTATTTCTATAATGTATGCTATTTATTGTACATTTTTTTATCAGCACCTAAGTCCACCTTTTTTCTAACGATCGCCTATTGAGCATAATCATCAGAACATTGTGCATTTCCATGAAATTAATAACATATCAACTATAAGCTAATAATAAAAAATAATTTCTAACACAATTTCTAGAGTTGAAATATTCTCGAAGACTTCAACAAGTATAAAAATTTTTGATTAATACAACATAACCTATAATAAAGAAATGGAATATGTCTTTCACACAGTGAGTATAATAAAAATTCGAAGAAAAGATGACCTTTGAATTAATTTAGATGTATTACCATTTATTTTATATATCATGTCTCTGCAGTTTTCTCATGTTAGGTAGCTTTCTTTTTTTTCTGAATTTCTTTCTATTAAATCTTATTATTTTCATCATTAAGTCTAATTTATTCAGTTATAGAACATTCTAGAATTATTTGAAGATATGCCTTAGATTATGGATAAAATACATAAATGTAATCGAGATTTCAACATTAGCCACTGTGAAACTTAGTTATATTTCTTATCTCTGAGCTGTTGAGGAAAGTTTTGTTAACATCACTTGTCAACCAACTATTTATCAACCTAATGAGTATGTAATACCCAAATAAGATATTTCTCTTTAATTAGTTTGAATTTTACGACATACAGTGTTGCCTGACAAAATCTTATTAAAATATAAGTAACAAATATTCTTTTCTTTTTCTAAATCATCCATGCGTATCAATCTTCAACATAATTAGATGAAATCATGTCAGACAGAAGTGTTCTTTAGTAAGTTACACTGGCCTTTATGTAGTTTCTAAAGTCTTTTAGATATTTTCAAATTTACTTTAAAAAGCAGTATAACCTGAAGTTTTTTTGAATTTGGATTTTTCTATGCATGTGAATTAAAAAAACATATTTTAATAAGAAAACAGATTATATTAATTGTGTTGATATGGTTAATTGATGGATTATTTATAGAATAAGTATGAGTTATTCTTAAAATAAATCACTTTTAACTTCCAATTTGCCTTCTGAACTTCTCTTTCTGGTCAAATAAATTAACAGTCACATTTAATAGTTGACAACTTGGAAGAAGCTGCCAAAAAAAAAAAAAGAAAAAAATCAGTTGTTTCTGGTGAAAACTTTGATGATAGCTTGTTATAATAAACATATGACCACTGCAACAATGGAATCTGATATGGTGACCTAATCTCTACTTTGACATTGCACATCTGCTTATTAAAAGCATTGTTTTACTCTGTGCCCCTTTGCTTGCTTGCCAAATGCCCAACTTTATATTTATCATTTAAATCTTAAATCAAGTTGAGCTATCCAAACTAGAAAATTTCTGCCCCATTTCATTGCCTTTACTTTGGAAATCCCTTTTTTCTCATTTATATTTTATAGCTCTGGATCACATAGAAGTGATAGTGGCAGCTAGCCTTGTTTCATGATGGTCAAGAGAGAAAAATGTTTTTTGAGCAAAGATTTCAATTAGAGAATATTCAGATTTTGAAATAATCATTAGTAGCTTATTTTTGCTTACATTTTGTTTTTATTACTTAATTCTCATAGATAGCTGCTGACTGAGACTGGAGGAAGGAAATTATTGCTCTAATCTGATATGATAACTAGGTGGGCAGATTTAGTAGGCAATGTCCTATAAAAAGAGAAATGTCAACAGCCAGGAAAATATTCAGTCAAAGGAGAAGCAATTTTAATTTTTTATTTGTTACAATATATTTAAAGGGACATAATCCACAAAGAATTTTTAAGATAACCAAAATGCTCTGTATGCAACTATAGTGATGGATATATGTTAAAATTAATTTGTCCAAATCCATAAACTGTACATCATCGAGAATACACCCTAATGGAAAGTATGGACTTTAGGTAATTATGATGTGTTTATGTAGGTTCATAAATTGTAACAAATGCAGCACTCTGGTAGGGAATGCTGATAATGGGGAGGCTATACTAATCTTAAACTGCCCTAAAGTATAGTCTTAAAGATGAGTAAATAATAACATCGTAGTGTGGTAATGATAACAATAGCATAAGAGTATGTTACGTTTTCTAAGAAATTGCCAAATTGTCTTCCAAAGGAGCTGAACCATTTTGCATTCCCATCAGGAACGGATGAGTGTTCCTGTTGCTATTATGGCTACTACAACAGGTGTGCAGAGACATGCCATTGCACTTCTAACTTGCATTTTCCTGAACCCCACGGCCGAGGTCAGGAGCGGCGACTGCACTTCAGTGGACCGGCCGTGTGGATACCCCATGTCCAAGGTCAGAAAAACCCCAGTAAGGTGGTAGGCACTGGAGCGGGTGCGAGGAGACAGCCCACGTCCAAGGGCAAAGGAGAAGCCCCAGCAAGACGGTAAGTAAGTAAGGTTGCCCAGTCGTGTCCGACTCTTTGCGACCCCATGGACTGTAGCCTACCAGGCTCCTCTGTCCGTGGGAGTTTCCAGGCAAGAGTACTGGAGTGGGTTGCCAATTCCTTCTCCAGGGGATCTTCCCGACCCAGGGATCGAACCCCGGCCTCCAGCATTGCAGACAGACGCTTTACCATCTGAGCCACCAGGAAGCCCAGGAAGACGGTAGGAGGGGCGAATTCGCGTTTAGAATCAAACCCCATTCCTGCCAGAGACGCTCAGAGGGCTCAAACAAACCTCGTGTGCGCCAGGGCCCAGGGGCCCCGCGGAGACTGGGACAGAACTGTGTCTGAGCGTCTCCTGAGGAGGGTCGGCCGGCAGTGGTCTGCCGCAGGGACGGGGCTCCGGGTGTGGGTAAGGCGTAGGTCCTCCTGGAGGAGGCCGCCCTTCACCCCAGTATGGAGCTGCCAGAGCGTAAAGAGGACTGGGAAATAGACGCTTGGAGGGCACAGCAGAGCCTCGTGCACCAGAATCCAGGAGAAAGGAACAGTGACCCCACAGGAGACTTGCCCGTGGGTGTCAGGAGTCTCTGGCGAAGGGTGTGGGTCTGCGGTGGCCTCGGCAGGGTTGGGGGCACAGACTGTAGCAGTACATGCCTGGGACCTTCTAAGGGAGGTCGCCATTCTCTTCTTTACCTCCACCATTGTTTGGCCCTAGGTAAACAGCAGGGAGGGAACACAGCTCCACCCGTCAACGGAAAATTGGATTAAAGATTTACTGAGCATGGCCCCGCCCAGCAGAACAAGACCCAGTATCCCCCTCAGTCAGTCTATTCCATCCGTAAGCTTTCATAAGCCTCTTATCCTTCTCCATCAGAGGGCAGACAGACTGAAAACCACAGTCACAGAAAACTAACCAATCTAATCACATGGACGACAGCCTTGTCTAACTCAGTGAAACTATGAACCATGCACTGTAGGGCCACCCAAGATGGACGGGACATGGTGGAGAGGTCTGACAGAATGTGGTCCACTGGAGAAGGGAATGGCAAACCACCTCAGTATTCCTGCCTTGAGTAACCCATGAACAGGATGAAAAGGCAAAAAGACAGGACACTGAAAGATGAACCCCACAGGTTGGTAGGTGCCCGATATGCTACTGGAGATCAGTGGAAAAGTAACTCCAAAAAGAATGAAGAGACAGAGCCAAAGCAAAAACAACACCCAGCTCTGGATGTGACTGGTGATGGAAGCAAGGTCCGATGCTGTAGAGTAATATTGCATAGGAACCTGGAATGTTAGGTTCATGAATCAAGGCAAATTGGAAGTGATCAAACAGGAGATGGCAAGAGTGAATGTCAACATTCTAGGAATCAGCAAACTAAAATGGACTGGAACGGGTGAATTTAACTCAGATGACCATTATATCTACTACTTTGGGCAAGAATCCCTTAGAAGAAGTGGAGTAGCCATCATAGTCAACAAAAGAGTCTGAAATGCAGTACCTGGATGCAATCTCAAAAATGACAGAATGATCTCTGTTCGTTTCCAAGGCAAATCATTCAATATCAGAGTAATCTAAGTCTATGCCCTGACCAGGAATGCTGAAGAAGCTGAAGTTGAATAGTTCTGTGAAGACCTATAAGACCTTCTAGAATTAACACCCAAAAAAGATGCACTTTTCATTATAGGAGACTAGAATGCAGAAGTAGGAAGTCAAGAAACTCCTGGAGTAGCAGGCAGTTTGGCCTTGGAGTACAGAATGAAGCAGGGCAAAGGCTAACAGAGTTCTGCCAAGAGAACGCACTGGTCATAGCAAACACCCTCTTCCAACAACACACGAGAAGACTCTCCACATGGACATCACCAGATGGTCAACACCGAAATCAGATTGATTATATTCTTTGCAACCAAAGATGGAGAAACTCTATACAGTCAGCTAAACAAGACCAGGAGCTGACTGTGGCTCAGATCATGAACTCCTTATTGCCAAATTCAGACTTAAATTGGAAAAAAGTAGGGAAAACCACTAGACCATTCAGCTACAACCTAAATCAAATTCCTTATGATTATACAGTGGAAGTGAGAAATAGATTTAAGGGACTAGATCTGATAGAATTCCTGAAGAACTGTGGATGGAGGTTCGTGACATTGTACAGGAGGCAGGGAGCATCCTGTCTCCTGGCATCCCCAAGAAAAAGAAATGCAAAAAAGCAAAATGGCTGTCTGAGGAGGCCTTACAAATAGCTATGAATACAAGAGAAGCCAAAAGCAAAGGAGAAAAGGAAAGATATACCCATTTGAATGCAGAGTTTGAAAGAATAGCAAGGAGAGATAAAATCTTCCTCAGTGATCAGTGCAAAGAAATAGAGTAAAACAACAGAATGGGAAAGACTATACATAGACTTCTTCAAGAAAATTAGAGATACCAAGGGAACATTTCATGCAAAGATGGGCTCAGTAAAGGACATAAATTGTAGGGACTTAACAGAAGCAGAAGATATTAAGAAGAGGTGGCAAGAATACACAGAACAACTGTTCAAAAAAGATCTTCACAACCCAGATAATCATGATGGTGTGATCACTCACCTAGAGCCAGACATCCTGAAAAGTGAAGTCAAGTGGGCCTTAAGAAGCATCACTATGAACAAAGCTAGTGGAGGTGATGGAGTTCCAGTCGAGCTATTTCAAATCCTAAGGATGATGCCATGAAAGTGCTGCACTCAATATGCCAGCAAATTAGGAAAACTCAGCAGTGGCCATAGGACTGGAAAAGGTCAGTTTTCATTCCAATCCCAAAGAAAGGCAATGCCAAAGAATGTTCAAACTGCCCCACAATTGCACTCATCTCACACACTAGCAAAGTAATGCCCCAAATTCTCCAAGCCAGCCTTCAGAAATATGTGAACCGTGAACTTTCAGATGTTCAAGCTGGTTTTAGAAAAGGCACAGGAACCAGAGATCAAATTGCCAGCATCCACTGGATCATCAAAAAAGCAAGAGAGTTCCAGAAAAACATCTATTTCTTCTTTATTGACTGTGCCAAAGCCTTTGCCTGTGTGGATCACAAGAAACTCCGAAAAATTCTGAAAGAGATGGGAATACCAGACCACCTGACCTGCCTCTTGAGAAAGCTGTATGCAGGTCAGAAAACAACAGTTAGAACTAGACATGGAACAGACTGGTTCCAAATAGGTAAAGGAGTACTTCAAGGCTGCATATTGTCACCCTACTTATTTAACTTACGTGCAGAGTACATCATGAGAAATGCTGGGCTGGAAGAAACACAAGCTGGAATCAAGTTTGCCAAGAAAAATATCAATAACCTCAGATAGGCAGATGACACCATGTTATGGCAGAAAGTGAAGAACTGAAAAGCCTCTTGATGAAAGTGAAAAAGGAGAGTGAAAAAGTTGGCTTAAAGCTGAACATTCAGAAAACTAAGATCATGGCATCTGGTCCCATCGCTTCATGGCAAATAGATGGGGAAACAGTGGAAACAGTGGCTGACTTTATTTTTTGGGCTCCAAAATCACTGCAGATGGTGATTGCAGCCATGAAATAAAAAGACGCTTACTCCTTGGAAGGAAAGTTATCATCAACCTAGACAACATGTTAAAAAGCAGAGACATTATTTTGCCAACAACAGTCCCTCTATTCAAGGCTTTGGTTTTTCCAGTGGTCATGTATGGATGTGAGAGTTGGACTGTAAAGAAAGCTGAGCACTGAAGAGTTGATGCTTTTGAACTGTGGTGATGGAAAAGACTCTTGAGAGTCCCTTCGACTGCAAGGAGATCCAACCAGTCCATCCTGAAGGAGATAAGTACTGGGTGTTAATTGGAAGGACTGATGTTGAAGCTGAAACTCCAATACTTTGGCCACCTGATGCGAGGAGCTGACTCATTTGGAAAGACCCTGATGCTGGGAAAGATTGAAGGCAGGAGGAGAAGGGGAGGACAGAGGATGAGATGGTTGGATGGTATCACCGACTCAATGGATATGAGTTTGAGTAAACTCTGGGAGTTTGTGATGGACAAGGAGGGCTGGCATGCTGCAGTCCATGGGGTCACAAAGAGTCGGACACGACTGAGTGACTGAACTGAGCTGAACTTAAGAGACTCTTATTGTAAATCAGTGTTGGATTTTGTCAAACATTTTTTCTGATCTATTAATTATTTCCATGTGATTTTTCTTTTTTCACTTGTGCATGTGATGGTTTACATATTAACTTGTTTTCAAGTACTTAATTATTAGACTCACATGTTGTCTGCTGTGCTGTGTTCAGTCGCTTGTCATGTCCAACTCTTTGTGATCCTATGGACTGTAGTATACAAAGCTCATCTGCCCACGGGATTTTCCAGGCAAGAATATTGGAGTGGAAATGTCCTGCCATGTCCTCCTCCAGGGGATCTTTTTGACATAGGGATTGAACCCATGGCTCCTGCATCTCCTGCACTGCAGGTGGATTCTTTACTGATGAGCCACCGGGGAAGCCCAGTCATGTCCATAGGATATGTAATGATGTCCTCATCATTTCTGGTATTAAAAATTGATAGCCTCTTTTTGTTTTCTTGTTTAATTTGCCTAGAGGATTATCAATTTTATTGATCTTTACAAAGGACTATTTTTTATTATTGATTTTCCAGGGTATTTTTAATTTAGAAAGTGGATGCTGTTACTGTCATCCCTTAACACAGTAGAATTCATTTGTAGTTTATTTGCTCTTCTCATCTTCCCATGTAGAAGAGGTAACAAGAGGGTCTGTAAAATAGTCTTGCCCACCTCATATGATTTTATCTTGGGTCAACAAAGAATGTTTTGTTGGTCTACAACATGTTAATTTGAAGTAGAACAAGCAAATATTCTATTTTTCACAATACTAGTAAAATTTCTGCCTCAATATAAGTCTTGTTGGAGTATAGAATTCATCATCCCAACAAATATAGTGTAAATCTGACTTAGTTGATTTGTTTTTGCAACAGATACAAAATACAAAATATTTGCTATGGACAGAATGCTTATTTCTCCCCCAAATTCAAACGTTAGAGTCTAATCCCCTATTTGATAATATTTGATGTGGGGCTCTGGAAGGTGATTAGGTCATGCAGCTGGAGATCAGATGAATAGGATTACTGCCATTCTAAGAGAGACTCTGGTCTCTTGTTGCCCTTAGAGCATATGAAGACCCAGTGAGAAGATGGTTTTCTATGAATTAGGAAGTAGGCTCTCATTGGACATCAAATCTGCTGGTGTCCTGTCTTTGGACTTATAGCCTCCAGAACTATGAGAAATAAATATTTGTTATTTAAACAACCTGGTCTATGTTTTTGGTGGGTTTGTTTGTTTATTGTTGATATAGTAGCCCGAATGGACTAAAGACAGTACCAGAAAAAATTGTTTTTTATCCTACTGCAATATTTTTAACTGGCCTAAGGAAAAAAATTATACTTTTTTTGATTCAGTTTCCTAGTACATGATTACTTTTGCTTTTTTCTTTTTTTGCATCAGATCCTTTAATGTCATAAACGTTCCATCTCATAATTAAATATGTGTCCAGCACTTAATGTTTTCAGTATACCTGGCAGATATTGCTGGTTATTCCTTTGAACAAGATTGTGAAGTAAGTTACCACTGAGTTGAGAGCATCATATTTTAGATGAAGGAGATGAAGTTGATTGAGAGATTGCCCAAGGCCATTTAATATATTAATGGCAGATATGGAATTAGAATTTTGTCTTCGGTGTCTCTGCTTTCACAAAATCAGATGGATTTGGGTTGAATGTTGCCTTAAATGAAGAAAGAAGTTTCAAGGAAGGGGCATGTGGGTCTAGCCTGAGGAACAGCACTTTAGCAATCTAGTGGATGTGATTTTAGGAATACATTTGTCTCTTCTTCTGACATGGTTTTCTTATCATGCTACATAATTTCTGTTGTTAACAATTTTACCAGGAAGAGATCTTATGTAAGGTAGAGGAGATGTAAACAGCCTAATAGAGTAAGTAAGCTCTCTCTTGCAAGCAAAAACTGAGTGAAATAAAGAAGCATTTGCAATGATGGTGTATTAAATGCAGACCCACTTCTCATTTCAACTTTTGTTATTGACAAGCTCTCAATTCTCAAACAGCCTACAAATTTATTCAACTAGAGTATTAAATGGAGTACATATCAGATCATTATATATATGACTGCACTTATTAAACTCCTTAAAAGACTATCACTTACTATATTAATTCCTAGTTTTGGGGGGCAGATATATAAAGCATAATATCAAAGAAAACAGAACACTACTAGAATCTGCATTTCTATTTTTGCTCAGAATGTTGTTTATTTTCATTTATTCATTATAGTAATGTGCATTAAATTAATTAGCTGCAACAGAAACTTTGAATAATTCAAAGAGGCACTTTAGGAAAATTGCATTTTTTTCCAGCTGGCTACATCATAAGTTTGTTATGATGAATAATAGTGAGGCAGCTGTTTGGGTTGATTTATTGCTCTTACATAAAAAATTCATATTATAATTCTTAGCAGCAATAAGACTATTTATAGCAATTACCTTTTTCAAAGACATCATTGCAGAGATGCAAGGGAATCCGTAGTAGTACTGGTTATTCTGAACCTTAGAAGAGAACATGTACTACAGGATCAAAAGGAAGTAAGAATCAAAGATATACTATTCAATCCAGCTTCTTGGAACTGTTAGAAATGTGTTGAATCTAAGAACACTTTTTATGTTCTTGTTTTTACTATGATTTTTGACTAGAAGCTCTTTTTGGAAAATGTTAATTTTCTTAATGTCCTTCCAATTAGTCTTTTGTTTTCAATTTTTCCCATTAACAAAACTCAGTGGAAAATAATTTCTCAGTGTGCTGATTTTTATGTTTGCTTTTGCTCTCCGCACCCAATTCTCCAATTCCAACCATGCACTCACCAGATCTCCCTTCTCTGTTAGTCTCTGCATTCCTCTTTGACCTGGAATTGTAACTTCTATAGACTGCCTTACTTGATTTTGTAGCCCTTTCGGACCATGGGTTTAGACCTCTGTCCTCTAGACTGTCCCCGTGGTCAAGACTTCTGTAGCTCTTTCAAGCCAACTGCTTTTGAAAGGTGGGTGATTTTGCAAAATCAATGAATTCTATGAGTTTTGTTGTTTAACACCTTACTTGGTTAGAGAAATGTGTGAAATGCCTGACAATTGATGCAGCATTACTTAAGTGCACAGTTCTGATCCTGGCAGAAGTGTATATGGATGGTAAACACATATCCGGAGAATGTATTAAGTCCTATTGGGAAAAGTCCTTGCTTTACCTACTAGATGGCTATCTGGTCCCCTGAGGATAGTGTCATATAAGGATTCAGAGCTGGATTCATCATTTGGCTGAGCAAATAGACCTGTACACATGCTCTATATTGTATTGTTATCATAGCCAGTGTACTTGGCCTTTGGAAAATGTGGTAATAACTGGAGAGTGAATGGGACAGGACATCTTCACAATGAAGATGTGACTTCACATCTAATTTCTGACTTCACAATGAATACTTCCTTTTGCTTCAGATCAGTCTGGCTAGAGATTTATCAATTTTATTGAATTTTTCAAAGATGCATCTTTGGATGGTTTTATATATTTTCTGTATTATGTTCTCTTTTATTGATTTTCACTATGATAGTAATTCTTTCTTTATATTTACTTTGGGTTTCATTTGCTCTTCCTTTTTTTATTCAAGTAAAATATGGATTCATTGATTATATATTTTTTACTTTTTGAATATAGGACTTTAGTGCTGTAAATTTATAAGCACAACTTTGGTTATGTCCCACAAATTTTTATACGTTGGATTTTTATTTTTACTTATTTCAATAAATGTATATACTGACATTTTAAATTGGAAAATAATTGTTTCACAGTGTTCTGTTGGTTTCTGCCACACAACACAAATCAGCCGTGTGTGCGGTGCCTAGCCGCTCAGTCGTGTCTGATTCTCTGTGACCCCATGGACTGTATTTTCCCCAGGCTGCTCTGTCTGTGGGGTTTCTTCAGGCATAAATACTGGAGTCAGTTGCCATGCCCTTCTCCAGGGGATCTTTCCAAGCCAGGGATCAAACCCCATGTCTCCTTCATGGCAGGTGAGTTCCTTATCATCTCAGCCACCAGGAAAGCTCAAGAATACTGGAGTAGGTAGCCTATTCCTTCTCCAGGGGAACTTCCCAGCCCAGGAATCGAACTGGGGTCTCCTGCATTGCAGGTGGGCTCTTTACCAGCTGAGCTAGCATATGTACATCCTCTACCTCTTGAGCCTCCCTCCCACCCCGTTGCCGTTCCACTCCTCTAGGTTGTGACAGAGTGCCCAGCTGAGCTTCCAGTGTTTCCTTCTAATAAGTCCTTGACCCCAGAATTATTTAGGAATGCATATTTTGGCTTCAAAATTTAGTTTCCAGATACCTTTCTGTTTTTATTACAAACCTAGTTCCACTGTGGACAGAAACCAAAATTTGTTTAGAAACATTTTAATTTTATCAATTTTGAATCTTTTTTATTTTGTGGTCTAAATTATGGACTTTCTTGGTAACTCTTTTCTGTGTACTTTAATGCAATGTTTATTCTATTATCATTAGATTGAGAGAGCTATAAATGTCAGGTAAATAAAATTGGTTATAATGTTATTCAGCCTTCTATATTGTTACTGTTTTTCTGTCTATTCATTCTATTTGTTATTGGAGAAGTATTCATTTTAACAAGAGGTAAAATCCAACTCTTAGTGTGGATTTATCTGTTTCCCCTGGAAGTTGTACTAAAAAGCTGTTATAATTAGTGGAGCTATTACATGTTCTATGGATGAATTAACTTCTTTGTTAGATGAAATGCTCCCTTTATCCTTGGCTATATTCTTTGTTTTGAATTTACTATATTTAATATAAATGCAGCCAAACCACCTTTAAAAAGTTGTTAATGTAGCATATCTATTAATGTATTTTTCTTTATTCTCATTGTCCCTTTATATTTAAAGTATGTTTCTTGTAGGCAACATGCTGTTTAAATTTTTTTAAAAACAATCTGACAATCTCTCTTTTATTTGGAATATTTAGACCATTTACATTTGATTTGATTACTTGTATGGTTAGCTTTAAATTTACTATCTTGTCCAAGTCAAGGGGACCTCTGGGCAGCTCGAAAATTCTGTTGCCATTTGTTTCTCCTCTTTCAAGGATGACCATCTTTCATTGCTGATGGGCAATATTTTGAAAACTGTTGCATGGTATGTTTTCAGCTAGCTTTTCACTGATTTTAGATGTGAAGTAAATCTAGACCCTGTTAATCTTTAACATCTAATTTCAATTGAATGAGATAACAATCAGTTAATAATGAGAAGTTTAAAAAAGATCCTAACTGCCAGTGTGAAATTGATGTTCAAATACATGTGGATATTTGGCAGAAATGTATAAATGGTTGTATAGCAAAACTATAGAATTGGGCACAGTCATGTTCCTTTTTTGAAATTTTCCAGAAGTTCTGTGTAACTTCTTTATATCAAACAACTGCTTTTGCTGGCATCAGTTCAGTTCAGTTCAGTCGCTCAGTTGTGCCTGATTCTTTGTGACCCCGTGGACAGCATCACGCCCGGCCTCCCTGTCCATCACCAACTCCCAGAGTTTACTCAAACTCATCTCCATTGAGTCGGTGATGCCATCCAAACATCTCATCCTCTGTCGTCCCTTTCTCCTTCCGCCTTCAATCTTTTCCAGCATCAGGGACTTTTCCAATGAGTCAGTTCTTCACATCAGGTGGCCAAAGTATTGGAGCTTCAGCCTCAACATCAGTCCTTTGCCGGCATAGGACCCCAAATCATGGCAGTTTGCACTGCAGCATAGACCTACTGATTTTATTCAGGCTCCAATCTAATGTCTTAGGACATCTCATGAATTAGCCAGTGAATTAGTCAGATCATACCTAAATGTAGTATATTTTACTTTCATAATTTTAAAAGGCTCAACCAGTTTTGTGCCTATTAAAAGTAGGTGGTACATGTTTCAGTAGTTTATATTTCACTTTAGAAGAAATATCCTGTCCTATCTCAGACCATTAAAACTTTATAGCTCTATCAGTATGACAGACTTAGGCTCTTGAGATTTTACAATGTTTATCTTTCAACCCTTGGTATACATATGTCTTATTAAGGCATCTAGTATATGCCACTTCCTACTTATAGACCCAATTAACATAAGGTCATCAGTTTTAGGGGACAGAAAATGATTAAATTCTCCCAAGTTTATATTATGAAAGGCAGTATGAAACTTGACTAGACAGTGACTATCAGTTTCTATCCTTGCTTTGTGAAGGCAAATTGCTTATGAGTGTTTTTCATGATAGGAATTGGGGAAAAATTATCTAAGTCAGTGTTTCTTTAACAGGAAAATGCAAGAGAATCATCTTAAAGACTTGATAAAACACAGATTTGGGGCTCCCACTTCTAGAGTTTCTGACTTAGACTATGGGGAATGGGATTCAAGAATGTACATATTTAATGAGTTTGTAGGTGATACTGACACTTTAAACCATCCAAGTGACAGGGGTCACATTGATTTTCTCCAGTAAAGATGTTATATCTGAAAACAGAGTTGCTATAGGAATTAATGCCTGATTTTCTTTGTAATGATCCATAGTCAATCTTCTAGACTGGGTTTCCATCAGCAAAAAATGTGATTTAACTGGGCATGTATTAAGAATTCCTGTACCCCTCATTACACACATCTTTCTAGTATATGATGGTGATACTGTTCTGCATTACCCCTAGTGATGGAACACTGTTTTTGATTTGCTGTCTTGGCAATAGGTGAATAATTAGAAGCTTTCACTTGCTTCATCCTAATGTAAATAACTCACTAATAACCCTTAGGATAGGTCAGTGGTCCACTTAGACTCACTCTGAGATGAGTCAAGTCAGGATTATATCTGTAATCTGACCTCAATAAATGCCTGCCAGTAGGGTACCAGGAAATGGCAACCCACGCCAGTACCCATGCCTGGAAAATCCCACCGAAGGAGGAGCATTGTAGGCTATAGTCCATGGGGTCGCAAAGAGTCAGACACGATTGAGCGACTTCAGTTTCACCTTCACTTTCAGGGTACCAGGATGCATTTAGAGTTTCTAGTGATTAATAGCAATTCAGAACCTTTACTTAATAATCCCTATCCCCCAGAAGTTCTGAGTGTTTCCCTTTCACCATTGCATAACCTGGTTAACAGCTAGAAGTCATGAAAAGAAGGTTTGGGGAATACACGATATTCCTCAATGGCTACGTTGCTGATCCTTTCTCAAAGGGAACCAACTGTCACTTCAACAAAGGTGCTTTAGGCATGTGTATTGACTTAGACCTTGGAACCGGATAAGAGGCTATGAATTCCCATTATGATGACGTGAATTTGATTTCCAACACCTAGAAAGATTTGAAAATTAGATTTTCAAGACCCAGAAATTTTCTGTTTTTATATATTAAGCCATACCTCACTAGTCTGCTAATTTATTTTATTCTGAGGGACTCTGGTTAAAAAGCCATTGACACAGATTAATGCAGGTCAGAACACTAAGATCAACTCAACACTTGCCTTATTAATGTGATTTTAAACACCTTGTTTCTGATGGTTAATCCCTTTGATCTGGTCTCTACTACACTGGCAGGTCATTTTTCTACTGTAACATCGAGCCATTTCTATTGCAGCATCTTCTACCATCAGTCATCTCTGGCCCATAGGACACATGCAAACACAGAGAGTTGCAGAATTGCTTTGGTAAGTGGAGTGTCCTCCAGGCTCTTTCAGCGTGGTTGGTAGAGGGTTGTTGAGGTGGTTACACATAATAAATCTGCTCTAATAGTCCCATAACCCTAAACCTCAGATTCTCTCTTCATCATCAGTGATTTTCCACTCAGGTTGCACATTAGAATTACCTGGAGAGTTTCAGAAAACCTGATGTCCAGGATATATCCCAGAATGTTAAAATCAGGCTCCATGTGGGTGGGACCAAGAGAGTAATTCTTTTAATGCTTCTTTGCTGATTTCAATGTACATCCAAGGTTGAAAGCCACTGCCCTGTGTCAGAGAATTTCTATCATTGCCTCCTCATTAACTGTAAGCCAATATTGAACCCAAACTTCAAGTAGCAAGACTTTTGGATGTGAACAACCCTCTTTGGGTACTTAAACCCCAAGTCATTACCTTTCAAATCTCAGCTGAGTACACCTAGAATTTGCAGATTCAAAATTCTTGTCCTTTGCCTATATTTGCCCAAAAGTCCTTGGGTCTTACTCTTTTTCCATGAGTACTCTTATCTTAGCATAAGATATGGCTGGATTTTTCATTAGTGGGCTTTAACCACTGTACAATTACATTCAGTCCTTGGGCTTGATTCTCATTCATACCTTCCCTTTGGCTACTGGACATAACAGATTCTTTTAGGTTTCCATAGAAGCTTTCTGATTTTTCATTCATGTCCTGAAGCAGACCGTCATTATTTTTGGTCCCTTTCTCTTGCTACAATCTTTGTAATAACCACCGTTGCCATAGTGACTAAGTGCCACAGACACTTGATCTCCCAACGCCTTCATTGCATCTGTACTTCATCTTATGCCACCACCAGTGATTATTCGGCTAATCACAATGTCACAGCACGCCAGAGATTATCAGTGTTCCATTTCCTGAAGCAAAGAAGTTATCTGTGAGATTCTCAAATATTCTACCTACCCATTCCAGGAACCTATTTTAAGGGTGTTTCCTGGGGCCACTTCTTGTGCCAATTGCTGAATTACTGAAGATCCTGACAGGAAACAGATGGTACATTCAAATGGTCTGATTAAGGAGAATTTAATAAAAAGCTATTTACAGAAGTACAAATAGGAATAAGAGAAACCAAAATAAAAAAGAGTTGGTAAAGCACCCTGGAACTAGCAGAGGTTGGGAGCTTTTACTATCCCTAGGTGTGAACTGTATTTTCCTTCCATCTTCTGTTGTTATCTTCCACTGGACAAACTCAGCCAAGGTAATTTGCTGCCCAACTGGTGAGGGATGTATTAATAGCTGATGCATCACATAAAACAAAAACAAAAAACAACAGCAGCAAAAAAGAAAACATATAGAAAGACAGGGGAAAATGTAAGGTAGGTCTAGAAACATAAATGGGAAAATTCAGCAGAATGTTTAAATTGGATATCTCCTCTAGCTCCAACATGTATGTAAAGTTTTTATTTGACATTTCAATTGGGTGGTAAAGCATCTCAGACCTAGTCTATTGAAACACATATGCATTGTCACCCACTTAAATCCAGTCTGCTTGCTGTCAAAAAGAAAAGCTAACAGCAAGAAAGTGAAAAGTAATTCTTAATACCATGCTTTCTTTTCCTTTTCAATCCATGCCCAGTTCTTGTCGGATTTTTAACTTTTCAAATATTTCATGTTATCTCTTTACTTCTTTTGATCATTATTAGAACAGTTTTACAGTATAAATACTTCCAAGCTAACATTACTTCTTTATGTCATGGATAGAAACAAATTTATCACTATTAAAAAATTTAGACTTTTTATTTTGAAGTGTAACATAGACCCAGGAAATGTATAAACCCTAAATGTGAAGCTCAATAAATGATAACAAAGTGAACACTCATGTAAACATCACTTGGCCAAGAATTAGGACATTTTTAATACACCAGCTCCCCTGTGTCTCTTCTAGCCACTCCCTCTTTTCCTCCTATGGGAGACCTGTTATCTTGACCATGAACACTATGTAATAATTTAGTGTCGTCATGGAGACAAAACAGCTTTGTTGAGATAGAAGTTCACTTAATTTAGAATATTTCCATTATCCTGGAAAGAAACTAAAGCCAGGCACAGCCACTCTCAGGTTTTTCCCAGTTCTCCATCCCAGAGTACTAAGCAGGACATCTTACTTCTTTTTCTATAGATTTACCTATGCTAAATATTTCATAGCATAGAATCATGTTGCACGTGGTCTTTTGTGACTGACTAGCTTCTTTCACATAGCATAAGGTTTTTGGCATTCATCCTAGCATGTATCACTACTTTACTCCTTCTTATTGCTTAACAATATTGCATTGTATGGATTTACCACATTTTATTCATTTAGCAGTTGGTGGACATTTGGATTATTTCTACTTTTTATCTAGTATGAATAATGTTTCTTTGAACATTTGTGTATAAGTTTTTGTTGCACAATTTTTATTTAAATTAGATCATATTAAAAGAATAATTTAACCAAGAGTGGAAGGAAAAATAACGACCCTACAAAGATACCTATGCTTTAATCCCAGAATCTATGAATGCTATGTGAATATATTATGTGGCAAAAATAACTTTATAGTTGTGACTAAAGTTATAGACTTTGAGGTAGGGGGATTATCCTGAATTTTCAGGGATGGGTCCAATCTAATCTCTCAATATTTACTCTTTGATGTTCAGTTTTTTATGGACCATAGCCTGACAGGCCCTTCTGTCCATGGGATTCTCCAGGCAAGATTACTGGAGTGGGTTGCCATGTCCTCCTCTAGGGGATCTTCCCAACCCTAAAAGATGTGGGTTTGATCCTTAGATCGGGAAGATCCCCTAGAGGAGGGCATGACAACCCATGCCAGTATTCTTACCTGGAGAATCCCACGGATAGAGAAGCCTGAGGGCTACAGTCCATAGGGTTGCAAAGAGATGGACACAACTGAAGTGACTTGGCATGCACACGTTTACCTTTATTCTAGTACTAAAGTAAACTAAAGTTTACTAAGTAAAGTAAACTAAGTAAACTAAAGTTTACCTTTATTCTAGTACTATAATATATTGATTACTGTAGCCTTTTAGTAATATTTGAAATCTGAAAGTATAAGTCCTCCAACTTTGTTTCAAGATTGTTTTGGCTATTCTGGGCCCCTAGAATTTCCATATACATTTCAGGATTAGCTTGTCATTTTCTGCACAACGGTCAGATGGGATTTTGACAAGAATTGCTTTGAATCTGTAGATCAGTTTTGGGAGTATTGCTATCTTAATATTTATAATTCTCGAGGAATAGGTCTTGCATTTTTGTTTAATCTATTATTTCATTATTGATTCTATGGCAAATGAAATTGTTTTCCTAATTTCATTTTTGCATTATTCATTGCTAATGAGTAGAAACAATTAATCTTTAAATTGATCTTGTTTTCTGTAATCTGACCTTTTGTTGTTTTAATTGCTGAGTCATGTCTGATTCTTTGGCTACCCCACGGACTATAGCCTGCCAGGTTCCTCTGTCCATGGGCATTCCCAGGCAAGAATACTGGGGTGGGTTGCCATTTCCTTTTCCACGGGATCTTCATGCCCCAGGAATTGAACTCACATCTCCTGCATTGGCAGGTGGATTCTTTACCACTGAGCTACCAAGAAAGCCCAGGCAATCTGACTGCGTTCATATATAAGTTCAAAGAGCTTTCATGTGGATACCTTAAGGTTTTTTATATACAAGTACTTGTCATCTGCAAGTAGAGATAGATATACCTCTTCCTTTCCATTATGGATGCCTTTAATTTTTATTTTGCTTAATTGCCTTGGTTAGACTTTCCAACACAGTGTTGAATGGAGTGGCAATAGTGGTCTTTTTTGCTTCTAATCTTAAGGAAAATGCATTCAGTTTTTTCACATTAATTATGCTGTTAGCTGTGGGGTTTTGTACCTCATCTTTTCCTTAGGTCAGAGAGTTTCCTTTTATTACTAGCTTGTCGATTATTTTTATCATAAGAAGTCTTATCAAGTAGCTTTTTTCGGCATTAATTGAGATGATTATATGGGTTTTATTCCTTATTTCATGAATGAGGTGTATTAATTTGGCTTTTTTGTTTTTGCAACTTTGCATTCCTGGGATCCATTCCAGTTGCTCTTTTATAATACTCTTTTTTTAATATATTGTCAGATTTGATTTTTTGAATTTTTTTGAGAATTTTATGTCTGTGCTCTTAAGGGAATTTGTTTCTAGTTTTCTTAGGATGCCATTGTCTTGATATCAGAGTATACTGCCAGCATATAATAAATTGGAACGTATTCCCTTTTCTTTTATTTTTTGTTATGAGTTTGTGATGGGTAAGTGTTATTCTTTACTTATTTTGTAGAATTCACCAGTGAAGCTATCTGAGTCAGGATTTACTCTGTTAAAGGCTTTGAAATTACTAATTGTATGCTTGTTCTAAGGCCTATTCAGGATGATTTCTTCCTGAGTCAGTTTTATTATTGTCCTTTCTAGGGATTTTATATTTTGTATAAATTATCTAATTTGGTGTCCTATCCTTTTACTCTTAACCTATTAGCATTTATATTCAATGTAGGTTTTTTTGTAGATAATATATATTATATAATTGGATCTTGCTCTTATATCTGTTCTAAAATATTTTGCCTTTCAATTTGAGTGTTCAAACCATTTACACTTAAATGTATTTTGGGGTATAAATTTATCATCTTTCCATTTGTCTCCCTTTTTGTCATAGTTGATTTTTCTGCTACTTTTTTTCTCTCTTTTGAATTCATAACATGTTTTGCATGATTCAATTTGATCTTATTTTTGGCTTTATTACATGTACATTTTTGTGTCATTAATGTTTGTACTAGGGTTTTTGATATGCATTTTTAGCTCATAAAGTTCATTGTAATTTATAGCTTGCCTCCAATTGATATTTTATTAGTTCACAGAAAGCATAAGAATATTTTACCAGTGTCTTCCACTTATCTTCTCCTGGCTTTTGTGTTATTATCATTTTTACTTCTGCATGTGGCAGAAACCCTACAATGCACTGATATTCATTTTGCTATAAATAGCTCAGCATCTTTAGTCATTCTTTAGATCATATTTTAAAATATCTCTTTTACATAGCACCACATAGATACCATTTCTCAGCCTCTCTGGTCCTTTGGATAAATCTATATATCAATCTGATACATTGTTTCTACCTGAAGGACTTTCTTTCACATTTCATATCATGCAAGTCTACTGGTTATGAATTCTTTCTACTTTTGTATGCCTGAGGAATTGTTTATTTATTTTGTTGCTGAGTGATGTTTTTGCTAGGCATAGTTAAGCTAAAGAATTTCTTTTTCAGTATTTTAAAAGTTTCTCTCATTATCCAGCTTGCACTTTTTTTTCTAGTGAGAAGTCTTCTTTCTTTGTTCTTCCCTAAATAATGTCATTTTTCACAGGATGAGTTTAAAGCTCTTTTTTTTATCACTACTGCTAAGCTCCTTAATTACTTAATTATGATGTAACTTGATGAAGTTTAATTTATGTTTATTATGCACAGATTCCATTGGGCTTCATAGATCTAAAAGGTTACATTTTTCATTAAATTTAGAAAATTTGAACTTCTTTTTGCCTCTTCCCTCTTTATTCCACTTCAGAGACTTTAATTATACATATACTAGTCTGCTTAAAATCATCCTACAGATTACTAACACTTTATTCCTTTTTTTAATATTATTTTTTCTGCAGTTTATTTTGGATAGTTTCTATGTCTTTGGCCTTAAATTCACTCATCATTTCTTCTACAATATCTGATCTGCTATTAATCCCATCCAGTGTATTTCTTAAAAATCTTAAACATCATAGTTTTTAATTTCTAGAGCATTCAGCTTTCCACTTAACATTTTCAAATTTCTTCTGGTTTCCTGAATATACAGAATATAGTTATAATAACAGCTTTAATGTCCTTGTTTATTAATTCAAGCATTTATTTCATCTGGGGGTCAGTTTGGAGTGACTAATTTTTCTCATTGCCATGGCTTGTATTTTCTTCCTTCTTGGTATGTCTATTTAATACCTTATTGCATGGTAGATATTGTGATGCTTACATTTTTGGGTGCTGGATATTTTGCACTGCTGTAATATTCTTGGGATGTATTTTTTCTGGGGTGCATTTAAATTGCATGGAAGTTTTCAATCCTGTCCGGTCTTGCTTTCAAGCTTTGTTCTGCAGGACCAGAGCAGCATTTATTCTAGGTTTAATTTTGTCCATTACTGAGGTCACACTACTATTCTGTGTGTTCTGTGCTTCACGCTGTGAGTTATGAGGTTTTCCAGTATGGTTGGTGGGGAAGGAAACTAGTCTCTGCCTTGGGTGAACTTCAGGTATCACTCCCTCTGATTCTTAGGGCTTTCCTTTTCCTGGCCTCATATGCATTTGGTCATCATTAGCCAACTTGCTGCAGATTTATAGAACCCTCTGCATGTGCAAATATTTTTCTCCCCCTTACAATGTTCTGAAAACTAGCTATGTTGGCTTTCCTGGTCTCCCAGTTGTTTCTTCAACTCAGGGAGAATATCAGGTTCCATTGGGTTCCTCCTCACTGTGCTGTAGCCTGGATGAGTAGTAAGCTGGTACAATAGTAAAGCTTAATTCAGTTTTTACTGTCTCTCATTGGGCACTAAGCAATGTCCCATGCATTTAAAACTGATGTTGTAAGGAGTTCCCTGGTGGCACAGCCAAATAATAATAAAACAAAAGTGATGTTACATGTAATTTGCCCTTAGTTTTTAACTTGTTTTTAGTACAGTAGTAAATCTGGTTTCTGTTATTCCATCTTTACAGAATATTAAAGTCCAATACCATATTGTTTTAATGAGTTTTAAGTTTTACATCAATGTCATCATTTCTAAATTTCATGCAACTTTAAGTCATGAAATCTAGTAGTACAAGTCTCTTGACCATATTCTTTGTTTTCCATGTTGTTTTTGGCTATTTTGAATTCTTTGGACATCCATGTAATTGTTAAAATTGTCTCATTAATTTCTACCAAAAAACCTTGATAGAAAATGCATAAATGTATAGATCAATTTGCAGGAAATTTCCATGTTAACAACATTAAGTTTTCCAAACTCTGAAGTCAGTTATCTGTTCACTTAGTTATGTGTCTTTAAGCTTATCTCAGTTCTGCTTTGTAGTTTCCATTGTAGAGATTTTAGTTTCCTTTCATTAATTTTTTGGCAAAGCATATTACACTTTTGATGCTATTATAAATGGTATTTTATATTTCAGTTTTCATTTGTCTGTTGATAGTATGTAAACCAACTGATTTTTATATCATATACTGCAAACTTGATAAATGCATTTGTAAGTTCTAATCTTTTTAAAAACATTCTTTGCATTTTCTATATCCCCTTTCATGTCATCCATGAATTACAAGTCTTAATTTCTTTAGTTCCTGGGCTTGAAGATAAGATTTTTAATTGAACTTTAAAAGTGTTTTGCTATTGTTTCTTTAAATATTTTTTCTTCCTTTCTTTCTATCTTCTCATATAGGATTCAAATACCATATATAGGATGCTGATCCGTTGATCACCTTTTCCCCAATCTTATATTCTTTATGTACTTTTGTTTGGATAATTACTATTGGCATATCTTTATGTTCACGAATGATTTCTTCTGCTCTTCTTCTTTGATGTTAAAATACTCTAATTTTTTGTTTCTTACTCTGTTTTGTTGTTATTTAGTCACTAGGTCATATCCGACTCTTTTGTGATCCCATGGACTGTAGCCCTCCACGTTCTTCTGTCCATGGGGTTCTCTAGGCAATAATTCTGGAGTGGGTTACCATTTTCTTCTCTAGGAGATCTTCCAGATCCAGGGATCGAGCCCGGGTCTCCTGCATTGCAGGCAGAATCCTGACTGCTAAGCCACCAGGGAAGCCTTCTTATACTATACTTTTCAGTACAAAAATATCAGTTTGATTCTCTGTTATCTGCTGTTCTAGAAGCATTCATATTTTCAGCCATTTGTTCCATCTATACTATGCATGTTTTAACAGTTTTATAATATTTATTTTAAAGTTCTTGATGACTAATGATGTCATGTGAACTATTTGTGATTTTGTTTCTGTTGATTAATTTTCTTCTTGATAATGGGTCACATTTTCCTACTTCTTCATATCGCTTCACATGACAACATGACATGTGGAATGTCCAAAAGAAAAATGGGTTTAAAATTTTTATATCTTTATCTCCAACTTTCAAAGTGTACAATTCCTTTCTCTCACTGCACACCTAAGTTGAGGGGCTGCTCTCTGATTCCAACACGACCTGAACTGAACTTTTAAAAAAAAAGAAATTTCTAACAGCAATTTTAGGTTCGCAGCAAAATTGAGAGGAAGGTACAGAGATTTTTCCATATATACCTTACCTCCAAACAGTGCATAAACTCCTTTATAATTAACAGCTCCCAGCAGAGTGGTATATTTGTTACAGCTGATAAAATGACACTGGCATATCCAAGCCACCCAAATCCATACTTTACGTATAACTAACATCCACAGTTTACCTTAGGGTTCTTGGTGTTGTTCAGTCTATGGTGCTGGACAAAGCATATAATGACTTGAATCCATCATGACAGTATCAAACAGAATATTTTCACTGACCTACAAATCTCCCACCACCCAAAACATTTTCATTAGAATGTATTCACCACTGGTTTCAAATGGGATTATGGAGACTGTAATTTGCCATTTAGTCTAACTCCCAAATTTTAGAGCAGTAGCCACAGAAGGCTATCCTTTGATCTTTCCAGGATTTGGGCTGGGAGTGATTTGGGTTCTAGCCTTAGTTAAATTTGGTTTAATTTTGTGTTATACTTCAGCAAGTCCTAGAATCTGAGTGTAGTGGTATTATACAAACACTGTTTTCCATCCATAGCTAGTTTTGACACTTTCTCTGCCCTTCCCGTATCAACATTTCTAGAGAAGAGGGTTGTTAAGATAAAATATTTATTCTTGCATTTGGGGCTTTTCCAGATAACATTGTATATTGCTACCCATACTGTTATTTAAAATTCATCTAATTTTTCCTTGCAAATCTTTTCATCTAGGTATGCCTCTCCTCTGCACATCTGTACTCATATCTGACACTTATCTCTAGGCATTGAAGCATCTGCAAAGGCCCATCTATGAATATTTCATCTTTCTTTGATATTATTTATGGACTATGAATCAACTACTCTTTAATAGCATTGTAGAAAAGTATGTTTTATATTCTATTAGTTTTTTTCTTGTTAACACAAATGCCATGATCTTCCTTATCCTACAGATGTCAGTTACTTTAGCAGATAAACTGAAAACTAAAGAAAGTCTCTTATAAAGTGGTGTCTCTTACATCTCCTGCATTGGCAGGAGGGTTCTTTACCACTAACACCACTTGGGAAGACCTCAAAAGCCACATATGCCTTTATTTAATTTTTCCAGTGAATCTGGCTGCATTCTAGAGTAATGTCCTTCCATAAGCTGTTCCTTCATCTTTCAAGGCTCCTGACACCTAATTCATCTAGTTAGCTCCTAAGTAATTTAAAAATTCTCAGTGACAATCTAGCTTTCTCAGTGTTAATTTCCCAGGCCAGGTCAGATTCCCTTACTATGTATCCTCATAGCTTCCTGGATTTTTCCCTCTTAGCACTTTCTGAGTTTGTAATTATATAATTTTATGATTATTTGTGTATTTATATTTCTTGATACTTAGATGATAAACTTCAAAGGGTGAAGTCCTTGCTTATTCAGCTTAATAATATATTCTTTATGTATAGTTTTTTTTTTTTTATATGTTTGCTTATAACATGTAAAATTTGGGAGAATACAGTTCAGTCTATAACAGTTTTTTTCCATAAAAAGAGCATATTAAATAACTATCTATTGAGTTATAGTCTCATACAGTATTTTTCCATAGAAAGAGCTCTTTAAGTGTAAGTAAGTGTTAGTCGCTCGGTTGTGCCCGACTCTGCGACCCCATGGAGTGCAGACCACCAGGCTCCTCTGTCCATGAGATTTTCCAGGCAAGGATACTGGAATGGGTTGGCATTTCCTTCTCCAGGGATCCTCCCAACCCAGGGATCACATCCGGGTCTCCTGCACTGCAGGCAGATTCTTTACTGACTGAGCTACAAGGGAAGCCCAAGAGCTCATTAAATAACTATTTATTGCATTAATGAACACATGAATGCACATTGCCTGATATAACGTAATTCAAGTGAGTACCAGACTCATTGCTTGCCTCTGAACACAGTCTGGTGTGTGTACATCCCTCTTATGGTGAATAATTCAGAAACAAGCAAATAGTCCTCTTGATAGTTGTCTTCTGTTAAGAGTGGTGTTCAAAATTTTCACATGTGACTTTGGAGCTTACTTTGTCTACCATACCACTTGTACATGGAAGAAACTGAAATGAGGTATGTGTACGGCTAGGGGAAAAGGAATACAAATACATTCATTTCCACTTCCCATAATATTTATTGTAAAAACACATTCATTGTAAGGACCTAATTAAAATATTTTTCATATGTACATCTAGGAGCAGCTAGATAGCTTTGACATTTTATTATCAAGGTTTTATTGACAAACTACTGTGAACCAGATATTTGTTCAGGCACTGGAAATAACTAATGAATAATGTATAATGCTTTATTTTAAGATTTATATATTCTACATGAAAAAAGACAAGTAAAGAGGAAACTACATCTAAGTTTTTTAATGCTGTGAAAACAGAAGTTGCACATTATCACAGGAGCACATTTAAAGACTACCTAATTTAATTTGGGATATATCTGCTGCAATGTTTTTTATTGAAAGTGATTAGAAAAAAACAACCCTGAGCTATGTTTAAAAATGGATTTATGTGGTTTGATATCTTAAAAGTCCAAGAAGAGTTTGGTGTCTTAAAACATAGTTGGAATCAAGGCTCAAACAGTATCATCAGCTGTGAATTTATATCCATTCCTTGGTTTTATTCCATTCTTGTTCATATGCTAACTTCTTTTTCAGGCTTCTGGAGGTGGACTCTGGCATTAGAAATTGAAGTCTTCCTGCTCTCATTCCCAAGTCCAGGGGAAGAGAAAGGCCCTCTTCTGTATTAGCCACCACAAGCCTGCTATTCATATTGAATTATCTCCAGTCACATGTCTGCAGCTAAGTTAACCACTGTGACTGGTGGTTTAGTTGCTAAGTCCTGTCCGACTCTTATGATCCCATGGACTGAAGCCCACCAGGCTCCTCTGTCCATGGGATTCTCCAGGCAAGAATACTGGAGTGGACTGCCATTTCCTTCTCTAGAACCACTATGGCCAGGATCATAAACTAACCCACTTACTTCCCAGGTGCTTACTCAACCTGCAAGGACTAAAAATGGAAGGTGTTGATTCCAAATGAAAACTTTAACTCAGTGGTAAAGAATCAGCCTGCCAATGCAGAAGATGTAAGAGGTATGGCTTCAGTCCCTTTGTCAGGAAGATCCCTTGGAAAAGGAAATGGCAACCCACTTCAATACTCTTGCCTGGGAAAAACCACGGACAGAGAAGCCTGGTGGGCTACATTTCATGGGGTCACAAAGAGTCAGACATGATTAAGTGACTAAACAACATTGTAGGTACTAGGGAGATAGAAGAGACCAAACAGAATTTCTGATCTTTTGAATCTTATGTTTGAGTGGGGGAAGACAGTGATAAATGAACTGGTAGATGTATAGTATACCAGATAGATATAACTACTATAGAGAAAAATACGGCTGAATGAGAGGTAGAGGACAGGCTCTTGGGCAGAGGATTTACTGTTTACTAGAGTAGCCAGGAATGGATACTCTCATTAAGAGATGTGAAGTGAGGATCCATTTATGCAGCTGTTTAAGTGAAGAGGAGCAGTCCAGGCAGGAAAAAAAGATCAAGATCATGACCTAGAAGCATGTTTGCTGGATTTGAAGAAAGAAAGAAATCCTCTGAGCCTAGAGCAAAGAGAATAATAGAGGAGGTAAGAGATGATACAGATTTGGTGGAAAAAGACAAGGAGGGTCTTACAAGCTGAAATAAAGATGTTGGTTTTTCTCCGGGTGAGGTAGGAGCCAATGTAGGGTTTGGGGGAAAGGAATGAAATGCTTTGATTTGGGTATTAAAAAGAGTAATTCTTGCAGTTCTGTAAATCATAGACTATGGATAGGTAAAGGAGTGGACAGATCAATTTAGAGACTACTAACATAATCCAGGCAAGAGCCCATCCTGACAAATGACACCTTTGTCTAGAGTGTTATCTGTAGAGGTGTGGAGAAGTGGCCTGATATGGGATATATTTTGAAAGCTGAGCTCAAAAGGACTTGCTGACAGATATGAGCTGTGTGAGTAAAAAGAGGAGTTATGGGTGACGCCAAGGTTCTTTCCCTGACCAACTGGAAAAAAAAAAACGAGATTGCTTTTTACTGAGATCAGCAATAAATAATGTAGGAAAGGAAGTCTTTTGGGAGGAGATCGGGAACTCCATTTTAGAAATGATGATTTTGACAAGCTTTCCTGGTGGCTCAATGGTAAAGAATCCCCCTGCAATGAAGGAGAGGCAAGACATATGGGTTGGATTGTTGGGTTGGAAAGATCCCCTGGAGAAGGAAATGGCAATCCACTCCAGTATTCTTTCCTGGAAAACCCATTCAACAGAGAAGCCTGGTGGTCTGCAGTCCATGGGGTTGCAGAGTTGGACATGACTTAGCAACTAAACAATAAATGAAAAGCAAAACTAGCAATTCGACTGGAGGTTTAAAGTGGGTTGTTGGATATATTAGTCCAGACTCCAAGCCAGAGTACTGGGTAGAGTTAAAAGCTGAAAAGCTGATGTGTCCTCTGCGTGTAGATGTTAGTTAAACCAGGGAACTGAATAAGGCTCCTTAGTTGGTGAATATAGATGGGAAAGAGAACAGGATTGAGAACTGTGACCTGGAAACTCTGTCAGATGGCAAATTGATGAGGATGAATTGACAGGGGATATCACAAAGCATTAGCTTACAGGGCAAGAGGAGAAATAAGAGAATGTGGTATCTAAAATTCTAAATAATGAAAAATCATTCAGAGGGTGAGAGTTATTTCGATGGGCCAAATATTTCTGATAGATCCAGTAATATAAGGATGGAGAACTGACCAATGGATTTAGTGATGTGTATTGTTATTCAGTTGCTAAGTTTTGTTTGCCTCTTTGCAATCCCATGGACGGTAGCATGCCAGGCTTCCTTGTTCTTCACCGTCTCCTGGGGTTTGCTCAAGCTCATGTCCATTGAGTTGGTGATGCCATCCAACTATCTTATCTTCTGTCACTTCCTTCTCCTCCTGCCCTCAATCTATCCCAGCATCAGGGTCTTTTCCAATGATTTGGCTCTTTGCATCAGGTGGCCAAAATATTGTAGCTACAGCTTCTGCATCAGTCTTTCCAATGAATATTCTGGGTTGGTTTCATTTAGGATTGACCAGTTTAATCTTCTTGCTGTCCAAGGGGATCTCAAGAGTCTTCTCCAGCACCACAATTTGAAAGCATCAATTCTTTAGTGCTCAGCCTTCTTTATGGTCTAACTCTCACATTCATACATGACTACTGGAAAGACCACAGCTTCCACTATACAGACTTTTATCAGCAAAGTGCTGTCTTCTGCTTTTTAATATGCTGTCTAGTTTTGTCATAGCTTTTCTTCCAAGGAGCAAGTGTCTTTTAATTTAGTGGCTGCAGTCACTGTCTGTGGTGCTTTTGGAGATCAAGAAAAGAAAATCTGTTACTGCTTCCACTTTTCCTCCATCTATTTGCCATGAAGTTACGGGACTGGATGGTAATGAAGAAGGAATAATAGACTGATATGCTCAATGAATAAATGAATGATTCAGTAGAATTGTGGAAATAAAATCTCATTTGCAGGGATTTAAGGAAGCCATTGGCCTGGAGGAGGAAATGCCAGCTCTAATACTCCAATATTCTTGCCTGGAGAATCCCATGGACAGAGAAACTTGGCAGGCTCCAGTCCATTGGGTTGCAAAGAGTTGTACATGGCTGAGAACACATGCATGCAAGGGAGGAATGGGTGAGAGGGATTCAGATAATGTATATAGACTACATTTTCAAGTATTTTGTTTTGTTTTTTGGAAAGAGGAGCAGATATTTTGGTAGTTAGAGAAGAAAGAAGTGTCATGAGAAGAATCTTTTTATTAGATGGTCAAAATAATGTGCTTTCTGCTTATAGATGTAATCCAGTAAAAAAAGAAAGTTTCATGATTACAGAGAGGAGAATAACTTAGAGAATGTTGCTCTTGAAAAGAAATCAGGCAATGGGATAAATCCAAGCAGTTGGCATTAGATAAAAATATGGGCAGTTTCTCTGTAATAATATGCAAAAATACAGGGCAGGAATATGGGCACAGCTGTATAGGAGTGGGTGGATGTGTACTTGGGAGTCTGGAAGCTTTACTATTTATACTGATGTAGGAAACATAAACTTTAAGCAATAATGAGGATGGGGCAATACAGGTTAGAGGTTGTAGGAAAGAGAAAAAGGTATGAAATTGGTAGCTGAGACAATGGGGGAGTAACTTGCCCCAGAAATTAATAGCAGTATTGTTAGGCATCTGTCAGAGTCCTGTTGGTTCATACATAAATCCAATAGCATGGTTGTGTATTTTATTCCAGGCACTTTCAGCTAGGAAAACACAGGCACAGAATGGGTACAAAGTTGGCTTTATCCAGAAGGTGTTTTTCAAGTACTAAGAATGTAGATATTAGTGGAGAAAGCTGGTGGTTGCAAATCAATAGTTATAATAGTGGTCCACAGAATAAGTCAAGGGGAAAGTGAAGAAAGTGAAGACCAGCTAGGTTTGGAACAAAGAAACACATATTTTGGGAAGAGTAGCAACACATTGACTTACTGGACTTTGCATCCAACATTATGTAAAGTTTCACAATGGACTGACACGCATAAATGTCATATCAAATCTGAACACTTCTAAATTATATTAAAATAGAATTCTGTGTAACAAAAAATATATTAAAATATGATGGTAATACCTTACAACAATTGAAAACAGGGATGAAACTTAAATTTGTTCATTTATTTATTCAAAATCATAGCCCCATAAATAATGAGAGTGCTAAAGTTACATGAAGTTTTGAAGAAATTCTTGACAACAAGCACCTTCTCTTGTGAAGGACTACACTAAATTTAAGGGAATATACAGTAAATCTGTACTGATTTTTTTTTTCCTGCAACAGAAAGGAAAATAATTGACATCTATGGAACACGGTAGAAGGTGACACCTATTGATAGAAAGATTCAGATTAAATGAGCTGACTTAGAGGGAAGAGAAATTAGTTCTCAAGGGAAAAGTGATATCGGTGGGGGGGAGATAAAATGATACAGCTTCCTGGTATGAAATTTAATCATCTTTTGAATATTTTTAAAGCCAATTAAATTTGGATTTGACCAGAGAATCTAGGGATTTTAGCAGTTATAATAATTTGGCCACTTCATTATTTTTTTCCAACTTCCTGCTAGTGTTTCTTCTTGGACTGAGGAGACTAGAAAACTAACATTTCCTCAGATTCACTTTCATCAAGTTTTCTATATCCACTCATCCAATACAATGGCATAAGTTTTAAATACAGAACTGAGGAGAAATGGAGAGAGAAGCGGGCATCGGTCATCCATCTTGCTTGTGGGTTTAGTGTGGAGGCGGTTTGATTCTAGAGCTAGAAGCCATCACATGACTATCCTGATTTAGAGGCTTTCCGTTCATGATGTTAAGAGAAGCAGAAATGCCTCTATATGTTATTCTAGCTTTGTTGTTACTTTGAAATGTATTCTTCCTATCTTTTGATTCTGTTTCCCAGGAACTGAGAAAGTCATTCCACACTTAATAATTAATCTCTGTTCAAACTAGTTAGTATAGATTCTGGGTTTTTTTTTTTTTTTTCATCAGAACCCCAATGGAAACAGAGAAATAACCTTATAAAGTCAGAGAATTGACCCAGCCAAAAAATGCCCCACACATCACAATCACCTTGAATCTACACTAGAAATAAACATTCCTGGGACACATTCTCTGACTAAGGCAAAAGGAGCTGAGGGTCTCTATTTTTGTCTAATGCCCTTACATGACTTTGATGAAGCCAATTCCCAGAACAGTGAGCATTTAGTGTCCCTGAATTTATAGACTATTCAGAGGTTTTAATGAAATTTGATATTTAAAAAGTGCCTGCCATTTTTCTGTGGTGTGTGGTAAGTGAATTTGTCGGTAAAGAAGAATCATTAATTGCTGTTTTGCAAATCTCTGGCAATATCCATGTAGTGAATTCTCAAATTATTGATAATAGAAGTGCTTGTGCCCTCACACACCTACATCCATACCTCACATAACTTTTAATATATATTTTCTGAGATAAAGTTAGTTTTCTTGATTTAAATCATGGTATAATGTAATTGGTATTTATATTTGGCTTTTGTTTTGAAGAAACAGTTGAGTGTATGGTACCTAGTGTTCTATGTTGAATTAATCAAAAGGATCATTTTTGTTTCATTTTATTTTTCCACTAAGAAAATTTTGTCCTATAAAAAGTGAGGTATTGAAAAAATTAATATTTTTTTCAAATTTTCTCTTTTGGACCATCACAATCCTCTTCCCAAATGATTTTTTTTCAGAGTGGTCATTTAGGAACTGAATTTTTAAAATTAAAACAAATCTAACTAATCACAATTATAGATGCTGCACGAAATCTAAGGAAAATATGTAGACATTCATCACAAAATCATTACTGAACAAGTCAAAATTTTTCTTTTTGCCTCGTTGCTCATGACATATTCTTATAATGTCTTTTATCATAGCAAAATTGCATTTTATATTCTTTTCTATAATCAATTCTACATAAACAATTTTCATTTACTGATCATTTATTATCTAAATATCTTAAATATATTGAATAATTTTTATGCATGTCAACACTATGAGACTGTTTCTTTCACTGTCTCCATGTTAGAAGTGGTGAAACTGAGTTTCAGAAGGTAAGCCAGGTTTCTAAGAAAGAACACATGCAGATTCAGAAGACTTTAATATCCTGTCTCATGCCTGTTGTGATATTTATACAATCATCTTTTAATATGCCTTATATCAAGGAAGTGGTTAAGCATGCATTATATAATAAGATCCAGGCATCTTCATACTGAAGATGATTTAGCTTATCATCTCTGTCTTCCTAGATGCATTCTGCAGTAGAGAGAGCTTCCGTCAATTTAACTTCTTGATATTTTAAATTACCTTATTAAAATAAAAACTTCAGTAGATGGAGTAGGATCAAAAATTAAGAATATTTTGGAGATCTTGATTGATATTTCCAAATGTATTATACATACATAAAGAGACCTGAAGTAGTTGTAACTGTTTCTCTAATTTTTGACAAGACTAATAATTAAACTTTAAAAATATCAGTTAGACCAGCAGAAATTAGTACTTCATTATAATTTCAATTTGCATTATAATTACTAGCACAGTTGGTTTTTTACCCTTTTCAATCAATCAATATCTTATGTTTACTTACCAGTAGTATTTTCTCAGTCAGGGAAGCAGGATTGTTTAGTAGAAAGAATATGGGTCTTTAAGAAGATATTGTTGATTATAGCTTCTATGATCTCAGATCTATTTTTTAATGTCATTAAACCTATTCTGTCAATTGTAACTAAAGGAAAATTATAATTTGGAAGGGTTATTATCAAGATTCAAAAGAATGGTTGCAAATCTTCTAATCTGTTACAGAAAGAATATTCCAAGATAGTAGCTGTCATTGTTATTATTATTATCATTATCTTTACTGTTGAATATTTGTTGAGACTCTATTCACTGGAATTTTGCAATTTATATAATTTTATACATATCACAGATGTCAAGTCTGTCATATTAGGTGGAAGAAAAGTAAAGTATGTTTTGAACTAGTTTTGAACTAACAACAGAAAAAGGTTAATATTAATCAGAATTCATTAAAATTTTTAATGAACAGAGAGTTAAATATAAAAAAGCAAAATACAATTTCTTTACAAATTGTGCTTTTATAGTAATAAAATATGTCCAGTTATGTGGTGGCTCAGAGGTTAAAGCGTCTGCCTGGAATGTGGGAGACCCCGGTTCGATCCCTGAGTTGGGAAGATCCCCTGGAGAAGCAAATGGCAACCTACTCCAGTACTCTTGCCTGGAGAATCCCATGGAGGGAGGAGCCTGGTAGGCTACAGTCCATGGGGTCGCAAAGAGTCGGACACGACTGAGCAACATTACTTTACTTTTTATGTTTCAAAATGCAGTTGATTAAAAAAATAAGAATATTTATGCTTAGTAAAAGACTTCCTTAGTGTTTCAGTGGTAAAGAATCTGCCTGCCAATTCAAGAGAAATGGTTTGATCCCTGGGTAGAGAAGATCCCCTAGAGAAAGAAATGGCAACCCACTCCAGTATTCTTGCCTGGAAAATCCCATGGATGAGGAGTCCAGTGAGCTACAGTCCATGGGATTGCAAAAGAGTTGGACACAGCTGAGTGACGAAATAACAATGAACAACAACAAGTGCATAGCAAAGCAGAGAAAAACTATATCAGATAAATTTTTGAAGTTAATGAAACTTAAGGACAAATCATTATATTTTTGTAGATGCTTTGAATAAAATAAAACTGACAGTTGGAATTTCAATAAATTAAAACACCGTATTAGTATTGTTATTCAAAAGTTTATCAGTCAAATTGGATACATTGAAAATTTCAAACTTGGTGATCTGATAGCTTCCTACTAATAGTTTTGCCTGTCATAAGAGAAAAAAGTCTCTATGGTTTTAAAATTACAATTATTGTCTATTACCATAACAATTTCAATGGACAGATTTTCTTTCTTTTTATCTACCCAAATGTATGAAAACTGTATGCACATAAACATGCTGATTCTATCCTTAGCAAACTTACAATATTCATGAATCTAAAACCACTTCTCTTCATGTTTAGTCCTATAGTACCTCTTGTTCTCTCAAAGAAAGCATCATATCCCCCAGATGTAAACATTGCTTTAAAAGCCAATGCCATATGCTGACAGATGGCACCCAATCTGTGGTTCAGTTATTAAAAATAAATTTCTTGGCTATGTTCAATAAATATAAGATATTCTTATCCATTTTTCCAGAAATGTTTAGCTTTCAACCATAGGTTTAGCAAACCAAACCACAAAACTCAATCCCGTGCAATAACTTGAGTAACAGAATAAGCTTTATGTCAGACCAAAGCTATAGTTTTAGGCTAAGATGTTCAGAAGAGGAAAAGACCAGAAAAAGATAAGTTTAAACTAATTTCTCTAATAATTATACTTTTGACTTGGCTCAGCTGAAACTATTAGAGAGGATATTAGAAAAAAAGTGGCCTTGGTTCTAGAAGTTAAGCAGTGGTGGATTGGGAGAATGAAATCCAAAATATTCAAAATGTTCCACACATTGCTCAAACTTCAGAAAAATTATCATCAGTTCTTTTCCTTCTATGTCTTCAAACCTGCAAATGAGTCATCTTTTTTTTTTTTTTTTCACATTTTCATTGTTAAGTAAGATTTTGGAGATAACATGGGAAATACAGTGATAAATTTCTACTCATCATAAGATGACACAGTTTGGTTGGAAGGGTAGAAAAAGAAGAAAAGCATTGTGTATCCCTAACAGAGTTTATTAAGTGGGTTACACAGGCAAAACTTTGGTAATTGGTGATCTCAGGAGAGGGAGATGCATAGGCGAAACAAGTGGTGGAAAAAAGAGGAGCAACATGTTTGAAGGCTCTCTTTCAAAGAATCAAGTAATCTTATGTGTGAGAGACTTCAATATCCATATCTAAGGTTGTCCTTTCCCCTAGCGTCTTGGTTTGGTGACTGAAAGTGGATATGCTTTTGTCCTACCTTTTTCTCTCTCCACACCTCACCTCTCTTCCTTCTGTATTGTCTTCCTTCTTTTTAAAGAAATTGAGTGAATTAATTTTTGTTGAACTATAATTGATATAAACATTGTATAAGCTTAAGGTTTACAAAATATTGATTTGATCCATTTATATATTGTGATATTACCACCTTGTGTGCATGCTTGCTAAGTCACTTCAGTCATGTCCAACTCTTTGTGGTCCTATGGACTGTAGTCTGCCAGGCTCTTCTGTCCATGGGATTCTCCAGGCAAGAATTCTGGAGTGGGTTGCCATTCCCTTCTCCAGGGGGATCTTCCTCACCCAGGGATTGAACCTGGGGTCAATCTTGTGTCTCCTGCACTGGCAGGCAGGTTCTTTACCACTAGTGCCACCTAAGAAGCCATACTGATACCAGGTCACATAATTATCATTTATCTTTGGTGTAAGAACAACTAAGACCTATTCTCTTAGCAACTTTGAAATGTATACTATAGTATTGTTGACTCTAATCACTGTGTTGTGCATTAGACCTCCAGAATTCATTTATCTACTAGTTGCAAGTTTGCATCCTCACACAATATTACCCCAATTCCCCACACCTCTCAGTCCCCGGTAAGCACCATTCTACTCTGTTTATATGAGTTCAGTATCTTAGGTTCCACATATAAGTGATATCATACAATATTTGTTTGACAGCTCACTTAGCATAATGCTCTCTGATTCCATCTATGCTGGCACAAATGGTAAGATTTTCTTCTTTTTCCACGACTAAATAATATTCCATTGGATATATGTACCAGATATTCTTTATCCATTCATCCACTGATGGGCACTTGTTTCATATTTTGTTTCCATATATTGAATGTTGTGAATAGAGCTGCAATATCTTACTTCTGGACAGATAGTTATAAAGGGTCAGTCATGAGGATAGGTATTGAGTGATTAGGAGGGACAGACCATACTCTCATGAATTTAATAATCTATTGGTGAACATAGGAAATCGAAGAGATAAATTAAATAGCACCAAAATCCTACAATTGTAGGGGTATTTGTGGGAGTAAGGGGTTGAAAGTAGAGAAGTGTTGCTGGAAAGAACTATCCAAACTATGAGTCATTCTCTACCCACTCTTTTCTCTTCTAGCACTTTCTTTGGCTTCTGGGGTAAATGGCAAATTTGACCTTAATTTCATTTAGTTTAGCTTTTTTTTTTAGTTTTGTATTTTTGGTTGAGGTTTGCAGGGGCTTACCCCTCTTCCCTCCTACTGTCTAGGTTTATCCTTTATGACAGGAACACATACTGAACAGAGGAAACTCCTCTCTGTCTCACTCTCTGTTACAAAAATAATGCCTTCAGGTGTACAATGATTTAAATGGATAAGCATTACTCTGGAAGCAAATAAAGGTTGGAAATAAATATATTTAGGCAATTGACACTGACTATCTTCAACATCGTCTAACCTCTTGGCACATAAAAACATTCAGCACCTCTGCACCTTGCGTTGTATATCTTGTCTTGCTTTGTGAAACTCCTTTTATATTGGCAACAATAATCTCATCTGTTTCATCAGGTGAACCCTGTGTGCAGAGCTGGACTGTAATTTCTCTATAACTCTCAGAAGAGTCTAAGAATTCTTAATTTTATTATTTATTCATATACTGACAGCAGACACAGTATCTGAATAAAGAAATAGACCATTTATCCATTTAGTAGTCAGAATATCTCAACCCCTGTTCCTCATGTCTATATTCCACAGGGAAGGGACTGAACATTCATCTCTACATATGCTGGGATTGCATCCTGTGAGAAGAACCCTGAAAATTATAAGACTCAGGACTTATGCACAAAGGCTGGCATTTTAGTAAATCCTTCCCTGCAAAGACAGGGCTTTACTGGAGAATGTAAACAAATCGGTTCTGAGGAGGTGGAGGGAAAGGCATCTATCTTGGCATGTAAACAAATGGCTCTGGGCATGAGAAGTCTCCAGTTCTCTCTGGAGCAATATGCTGCTTCTAACTTCTAAAGCATATTTGTCATTCCATCACTGTTTAACAAAGTTGGCTAATCTGCTTTTCTCAGGAAGCCTGTAGCAGGTAGAAACATGAAAATGTTCATTAGCTGTTGTCTTCTAACTGGAATTAGACAGTGACTTAACATACCAATGTCATGGTGGCCAATGGTTTGAAACTAAAATCTGGTCTCCCAAGTTCTGATCCCATGATCTTGACACTGCATTACACATGTATTGTGTGTTCTTATTGGAGACAGAATCAGTGACTGATGAAATGGAGAGATTTGGAATAGTGTATTTATAACTTCTATCAGTTTGGAGCTGGTAAACAGAGAGCTAGAAGATGAAACAATGAAGGGAAGAACAGAGAGTGGTTAATTGCAGCTCAAATAGTATTTTGAAAATGTTAAACATTAATGCATTCATTAAACTCTATATCCAGAGACAAAATCGGGTCAATACTCTCCAACATCATGATTAAGTTTATAATTCAAAGGATAAAGTTAGTATAAAATAAAAAAAATGATATCCAATCTCACAGCATAGTAAGAAAATTCCTAAATTAGATTAAGAAACTGGTAAGCAAAATTTCAAAATGGCGCCCGTGATTCTCACCTTGGTTCAACTTGTCCCCTTGAATGTGAGTAGATTCTGTGTATATGATGGAATATCACTGTCATGCTTATGTAACAACATATGGCTATGATAGCAGAACTTTGCAGATGTAATTGAAGTCCCAAATTAATTTGCGTGCATGATAATTCACTTCAGTTGTGTCGGACTCTGTGTGACCCTATGGATTGCAGCCTGCCAGGCTCTTCTGTCCATGGGATTCTCCAGGCAAGAAACTGGAGTGGGTTCCATGCCCTTCTCCAGCCCTAATCAATTTATTTTAGTTAATTGGAAGGCAAATCATTCCAGGTGGGCCTAATATAATCAGGTGAGTCCTTACAAGAGAGAATCTCCTGCTATCTTGGGGTAAGTCTCAGAGAGCTAAAAGTGGTCCCAGCTGAGAGAGAGAGAGAGAGAGAGAGAGAAAGAGAGAGAGAGAGAGAGAGAGAGAGAGAGAGAGAGAGAGAGAATAATGAAACATTGATCCTATAACCATCTGAAAATAAATTCTGCCAACAACCAGTGAGTTTGACAGAGGACCTCAAGCCTCAGCTGAGATTGTAATGCTAAATAACATGTTGATTTCTGCCAGGGAAGACCTTGAGAAATATGCATGTGTGAGTTCAAGGTGCTCATTCATGAGGGCTCTTTGCAACCCTATGGACTGTAACTGCCAGGCTTCTCTGTCAGTGGGATTTTCCAGGCAGGAATACTGGAGTGGGTTGCCATTCCCTTCTCAAGGGGAATCATCCCAACCCAGGGACCCAACCCACATCCCCTGTGTCTACGGCATTGGCAGGTGGATTCTTTACAGTTGAGTCACCTGGGAAGACCTTGAGAAGAGGGTACAGTTAGCCTTATCTGAACTGTTTCTTGAAAATGGAAACTGTAAGATAATAAATGTGCATTGTTTTAAGCCAATATATTTGTGATAATTTGTTATGCAGTAAGAGAAAACAAATAAACCAAATCCAAAAGGATATATTTTAGTTATAAGGGTATTAAGTGATATTAGAGGATACATTGATATAATTAACCACATTAAATAAAATAGAAAAATCACAGAATCATCTCTGTAAGTGTGGAAAAACTGTAAAATGTGTTTATCCATGATAAAAACTATTAACACCAGGAATAGAAGAGAAGATGCCCCTATCATTGCCTCTATTCAAACTATAGTAGACAAATTAGGTAACATACTAGCAAAAGATATGAAAACCAGAGTTGTAAAATTTAAAATAAGAAAAAAGTTATTATTTGCAAACAATATAACCATAAACATCAGAAATTCATGAGATTTTGTAGACAAATTAATAAAATAATTCAGTAAGTTTAGAGAATGTAAGAACAATATACAAAATCTGTAATTCTATGCACAAGCAATTGTAATTACAAAGTATATAAAATGTTATATAATAAACTACACATTTATAGTAACAACAAAAACTGCAAAGTTATGGGAAATAAAACTAATAAAATATGAAAACTGGAAGACAAAGATCTAAAGTGAAGAGTTAGGCCTTTTTGTTGGAAAGATGCTCTCAATATTGTAAACATGGCAATTATCCATTGATTAATCTATACATTCATTTCAGTTTCAATTAAGATTTCACAGAAGTTTCTCATGAAACCTGAAAATCTGATTATAACATTCAAATATCAGAGTAAGGGCCTAAAAATAAATGAGAAATCCTTAAGTGAGAGGAAGAATATGGCTCATCAGATTCTAAACTATTAAAGCTAAATAATTAAAGCAAGCTGTTATTAATACAAGCATAGAAAAACAGAGCAAATAAAGAAGACTTTTGAAGACCCAAAATTTATATAAGTATTTGGTACCTGAATTAAAAATTACTGTTATAAATCATATCAGAAGAGATTGACAGTTCATAAATGATGCTGAAACAATTGACCATTCAAACAGACAATTAAACCAAAATTTCACGTTATACCAGACACACAAATATATTTCAAACACAGTAAAAATGAGGTGGGAAATCAAAATGATACAATTTTGGAATACAATATATTTTATTAGAATGAGAAATGACTTCCAAGAAAGGATAAAGGATAATTTAATCTATAACGTGATAGATTTATAATTTTGATTATATTAAACTAATAATAACAATAATAAACTGCTAGGTAAAAGAAACATATCATGAAGTTTAAAGAAATGCCACAGAGTGAAGAAAAGGGATGTAATGTAAGAAAATGTAATGTACATGTAATGTACATGTAAGAAAGGCATGTGATGTACATGTAAGAAAAGGCATGTAATGATAATAGGTAAAATTGTGTGTTAGCCGCTTAGTTATGTCCGATGCTTTGCAATCCCTTGGGCTGTAGCCTGCCAGCCTCCTCATCCATGGAATTCTCCAGGCAAGAATACTGGAGTGGGTTACCATTTCCTTCTCCAGGGGATCTTCCCAACCCAGGAATTGAACCCAGGTCTCCTGCATTGCAGGCAGATTCTTTTGCCACTGAGCCACCAGGGAAGCCCCATAGGTAAAATTAGTAATCCAATATAAAAAAATTTCTACCAATCAATAGCAAAAAGAATATCCCTCCCTACCAAAACTCAAGGGCAGCAAGTAATACACAAAGAACAAAATACAAACAGTCAATAAACCATTTTTGAGCATAGAAAGATGCTCAACATCGCTGATAATGAGAAAACTCCAAATTAAAAGATTTATTATCCAGTATATGATAAAAATTTGTAAGTCTGATAACTTCAAAGCTGTCAAAGATGTGGACACACACAAAATCTATTATATCTTATGAGACGGTAAATTAGTAATCACTTTTTCAAACCAGCTGAAGGTTCCCATAGTCTATGTAAAGCAGACCAATTTTGTTTCTGTTTATCTAAGGTAAAGAATTCTCACAGCGTGTGTGCATATAGAGTATGTGTAAAGATATTCATTTCAGTACTCCTTGTAAAAATAACGTAACAGTCTTTCATAGGGTAAATGGATTCCTCTCAAAAACTTGGTCTGGGAAAGAAGTAACCACATGATTCCTATATATAAAATGATACATACGTGAAGTATGTGTGGATAAATATGTGGTAGTGGGCTCCCCTGATGGCTTAGCAGGTAAAGAATTGGCCTGCAATGCAGGAACTGCAAGAGACATGGGCTCGATCCTTGGGTTGAGAAGATCCCCTGGAGAAGAAAATGGCAGCCCATTCCAGTATTCTTGCCTAAAACATCCCATGGACAAGGGAGACTGGTGAGCTGCAGTCATGGGGTGGCAAAGAGTTAGACAGGACAGAAGTGACTCAGCTGGCTTGCACGCAGTGTATAGGTATCTCTACTATTATTTTCTTAACTTTTTGTAAATGTAGAAAATTGCATGGTTAAAAACTTTTTTTAAAATTTTAAAATTTTTAAAATTAAAAAAATTTTTTTAAATTAAAGTGGACAGAATTAGAAAAGCCCGGTTAAACGTGGTTTTTTTTTTTCCTCCTAGCAAATGTAAAAGAGTAACTAAAGAAGACAAATAATCTAATTTATTGACTTTCAACCTTCTTTTAATTATTATTTTTCCTGTGAGTCATGGCCTAAAATGACTCATAGCAAAAAAAGAAAAAATTCATTTTATCTATTGACCCAATATATGCAAAATTTTTACAAAACACTGCTTAGCCCCTTATATGTTAGACACACTAGATTTTCTTTGATTTGTCTTATCTTGCTTCATTTTGTTTCCCAGTCTGTGTTATTCTATGCTGCTCTGGCAGTGTTATTCCTGCTATTCTGTCACTTTTCTCTCTTTTCTTTCCTTCTAGGAATGCCAATTCTGACAGTTTTATTGACTTTGAGACCCACGAGTGGGTCATGGCCCAAAGTTTGAAGCAAGGTGGTGCAGTGCCAAGAAAAAGACATTTGAGTTAGATCCGGAATTTAATTCTGACTTTAGCATTGTCTGTAAAATCTGTGTTGGCCCGGTTTCATCACAGGAGGAATAGGAATGACAGGGGCAGAGGACTCACTCATTAATTATTTATCGAGCTTCTACCAATTCAGAGTCCTTCTCATATACTGAGGGGATCATGGTGGTTGTTGTTTGTTGATGTTGTGTTAATGAAAAGACTACACTGTTGCCATCATTTTACAAAATAACAAAGTAGAGACTCAGCAAAATGTAGACAGCAAAATATAGAATCAATCCCAGTTACTCCAAAGTCTTCTTATAAGACCTAGAGGTTCTCAAATGTTGTTCTCTGGAGAATGTCAAATATATGAACATTGAAAGTAAAATGTTTTACAGGAAAACTTTTCATGGTATGTATTAAATCTGACATGTACCCTTCAGTTCTCTGCTGAACAACAATGTGGTAACACTTTCAAAAATCAAATTAATCTTACTCTGAATTCTCTCTAATTTGTGCTTCGGGGGACCTCTCATCTTCTCTTTTTACCTCCCTGAAGTCACATTCGGGGTGAGGTGCTGTGGTGTTTAGAAAATAAGAGAGGGAACTTAGGTCTTCAGTTTATTGTGCTTGCTACTGGGGTTTCCATGATCCATCCTCCCTTTGCCAGATGGGGCAAGGAGACTCATTCTTGTAGTTCCTGGGCCATGGTCCTTGGGCACGGCGAATCTAATCGATACGCCAACCTGTCAGAGGCCTGTGGTGGCATGGATCCCCGCCACCTAACAGCTACTCCATAAAAACGCAAAGAAGCATGCACCATCTCTTCCCCACCTCTCAGCCTTGGGAGCTGGCTACCGACTCCTGACAACCTAGCCTTCGTACTGTCCAAACCCCAGGCCCTCTCTACCATCTCAGAGCTTAATACACTTTAGTTCCATTTGTAAAACTAAATCTACGTTTGGCCTAAAGGGGAAGGTTTGTGCACCTTATTAGTCCTTGGGTGTATGTGAAGAGGAAGAAAGGAAGAGTAACTCTTATTATTCCTAATTATTCCACAAGTGCAAAGCAAAACAATATAATATCACAGTGAATTATTCTGAAACACTCATGTGAAATATAGGCATAAACACCTATAGAAGACAATGGTTCTACATGTAACGCTTGTTGATAATAGTTTTTTCTTTTCTTTATTAGTTTTTTTCTTATAAAAATGTTTTATTTTACAATTCCTAATTATGTATTCTGTTCTAACAAGAAATAGTAATGCAAATGAACAATTATTAATTGATTTATTTATCTATTAAGTAATGAGATTGTAATGTTCTAATTTCCTACTAGGACATTAATCTAGTCAATTTTGTCTTTATATATATTGAGAATATTAGGTACATGAACATTGCTTCTTGCTGATCTTCTGGTTCGATTTTCAGTATTCTTTTGTGGTAATTTGTTGTCTGTCTTTCTGGCAACTCTGAAGGTCTCATTCTCTTTGTTGTTCTACAGTTTCAATAAAATGTTTCTAGGGATTGATTTCAACTTATTTTATTGTGAGCTCAGCTATGGATTTAAAATGAAATTTACTTGATATATGTCCAATATTTCTAGGTCATCTTTAGATAGATTTTTAGGATATATTGTGTATAGTATTTCCAGAAATGAACATCCCAGGTACTCATTCTCAGGACAATTTTATTTTAGGGCGAAATAATTTTTATTTTTTATTTTTGGTATTTGCATTGCCAAAGTGAGGGATTAAATCAAAGGAAGTCATTGGATCTTTAAAACAAAGACGTACACACACATACAACAACAAACCCAGAAGAGGCAGAGGGGGAAATTCCAGGATCACAAGTATGCAGCAGTTGTAGAGCAATCAGACCAGACAGGAGCAGTCAGAATGGGGTTCCATGAGGTATGGTGCAGAAATAAATACACAATAAACAGATACATAGACAAGTGATGAAAATGCTAGGTCACCCGATGTGAAGAATAGTATTCAGAGGGATTTTACTCCCGTGTTAGAAAGAATTAAACATGTTAAATGAAATAAAAAGAAAGCCATTATCTCTAATCAAAACAAAACAGAACGAAAAACAAAGGCAATGGAATTCCAGTCTATTACTTGGCTCAAGTATAAACAATTCTTAATCAATAATGTTGATATGAGTATTGATTCAACCAGAAGTGTTAGTGAGTGAGTGAGTGAGTTTGTCCGACTCAGTCATGTCCGACTCTTTGCGACCCCATGGACTGTAGCCTGCCAGGCTCCTCTGTCTGTGAAATTCTCCAGGAGAGGATACTGGAGTGAGTTGCCATGCCCTCCTCCAGATCTTCCTGACCCAGGGATTGAACCAGCATATGTTATGTCTCCTGTATTGGCAAGTGGTTTTTTTTAAATTTTTTTTTACCACTAATGTCACCTGGGAAGCCTATTCTTATGTGTATATGTGTATATGTATGCATATGTGTATTATTTTCAGATTCTTTTCTGTTATAGTTTATTATAAGATATTGAATATAGTTCCATGTGCTGTGTAGTTTCTTTTACATACAGCAGTGAGTATCTGTTAATCCCAAATTCCTAACTTATACTATCCCCCTCCTTTCTCTTTTGGTGACCATGAGCTTGTTTTTTGTCTGTGAGTCTGTTTTGTAAATAATTCCATTTGTATCATTTTTTTAGACTCCACATGTCGGTGATATCATGTCATATGTGTCTTTCTCTGTCTGACTTACTTCATTTAGTATGATAATTCCTAGATCCATCCATGTAGTTGGAAATGGCACTGTTTCATCTTTTTATGACTGAGTAGTATTCCATTGTGTGTGTACATATATACACACACACACATATCTGTATATATAGCTTCTTCGTTATGATATATATCAGATGAATCTGTTCATTCAACTGTTGATGAACATTTAAGTTGCTTTCAAGTCTTGTCTATTGTAAATAGTACTGCTATGAACACCGGGGTACATATATTTTTTTGAGTTATAGTTTTTGTCTTTTCCAGATATATGCCCAGAAGTGGGATTGCTGGATCGTATGGTAGCTCTATTTTTAGTTTATCAAGGAACTTCTGTAGTTTTCCATAGTGGCTGTACCAGTATATATTCCCACCAACATTGCAGAAGAGTTCCCTTTTCTCCATACACTCTCCAGAATTTAAACAAATGGGACCTGATTAAACTTTAAAGCTTTTGCACAGCAAAGAAAACCGTAAACAAAATGAAAAGACAACCTACAGAATAGGATAAAACATTTGCAAATGATGTGACCAACAAGGGATTAATTTCCAAAAAATACAAACAACCTGTATAGCTCAATATATATATATAAAAACCCTAATTAAAAAAATGGGTAAAAGACCTACTTAATAGATATTTCTCCAAAGAAGACATACAGATGGGCAACAGACACATGAAAAAATGCTCAACCTTGCTAATTATTAGAGAAATTCAGATCAAAATTACAATGAGGAAAAAAATTTATGATGAAGTATTGCCTCAGACTGGTTGGAATGGCCATCATCAAAGAGTTTACAAATCATCCTTTTTACTTTGCGAAAGATACAAATATCCTAAAGCTTAATTTTGTAATGGTGAAAAACAATTGCAAGCCTTCAGTAGGAAGTTATGTCAATAGTGGGAAATAAACACAACCAAAGTTTAAGGGCAGTTTAATTTCCTGTGGACTAAGAGCAAACATTGACAGAAGTAAGTGTTGATATTGTCTTCATTTCAGAAAATGTTATTTTCCTCCTGAAAAACTCGTAGGACAGAAATAGTAGGATAAACTAGTAGGATAAAAATAGGAAAAACTAGATGTGAATTGGTCACTGAAGAGTGGTTTTTGAATCCTAGAAAGAGCTCAGGCAGTTACTCTATTGAATATGCTTGCACAGAAATTAAATAGAGTACTGGCTGACCTTTTCAGTCTCAAAATATTTGAATGTTTGCTAACCAATTTATTAACTCTTTTGACAACTGCCCCTAATGTGATTACATGTGGAGTATTTTCATGGCTTCACCAAAGAGATATTAGATGCTTGCTTTTCTTCTTGCCCAGAAATTGAAGTTCAGCTTCTATTTGCTATCCTCATGAAAGCTTTGGTATAAGAACTTGAGGTTTGATTGTTTTGACAAAACTCTATTATCCAAGCAGATCCTCTCCCATCAGGCAGCTCTCTCTGCAGAATCTATGGTCCTTCTACAGGTGAGAGATTTTGCTCTATGAACAGGGAGCATAGCTAGGATATGATGGCTGAAGGTTGTTCTATTTCCTACTTTTTATTTTCTAATTATTTTGTTTTATTTATATTTCATCATTAGTTACATCTGAGATCATGAGAATTCACTGGAAGCTTTCTCCTGGAAACAGAACAATGGTTTAGGAAATATTTCTTTTTTTCCCTCTCCTGCTTACATATTTCCTTTTCTGTTTTATTTTTTAAAAATTTATTTTAAAATTGAAGTATAGTTGATTTACAAAGTTGTGTTAATTTCTGATGTACAGCAAAGTGACTCAGTTTTACACATATATTTTCTTTCTTGTATTCTTTTCCATTATGCTTTATCCCAGATATCAGATGTAGTCGCCGGAGTTATACAGTAGGACCTTATTGTTTACCCATTCTATTGGTAATAATTTGCATCTACTAACCCCAGACTCCTACCCCCAGCACCCTCCTTGGTAACCACATGTCTGTTATCTATATCTGTGGGTCTGTCTCTGTTTCACGGGCTTCCCAGTTGCCATTAGTGGTAAAGAACCCACTTGCCAATGCAGGTAGATGTAAGAGATGTGGGTGCAATCCCTGGGGTGGGAAGATCCCTGGGAGGAGGGCATGGCAACGCACTCCAGTATTTTTGCCTGGAGAATCCCATGGACAGAGGAGCCTGGCAGGCTGCGGTCCATAGGGTTGCACAGAGTCAGACATGACTCAAGTGACTTAGCACACACACACACACTCTGTTTCATAGATAGGTTCATGTGTGCCATATTTTAGGTTCCATATATAAGTGATATAATACAATATTTGTTGTTCCCTTTCTGACTGATTTTACTTAATATGATAACCTCTAGTTGTATCCATGTTGCTTCAGATGGCGTTATTTTGTTATTATTTATGACCGAGTAGTAGTCTACTGCGTATGTATATGTATATACACATATATAACTTCTTTATCCATTCTTCTGTTGACAGACACTTGCCAAGACAGACAAATGCCAAGACATGCCAAGATAGACATGTCTTGGCTAATGGCCATCTAAGATAGTGGGGATTCTTTGGATTGTGTCTCTTGGAAACAGAACAGTGGTTTAGGAACAACTTTTGCTCTACACACATACTTCTTTTTTTAATCAAAAACTTTCTTTTAAGATTTGGAAATTGGAACTTTATAAAGATATTCTTATGGGCTTGGGCATGATGAAAATACAGTAATATCAAATAACTTCTCCCACTGAGAACAATCAATCAGATTGTTATCATATATAACTCTTGGGCATTTTGCCTACTGGGTCAACTGTCTCAGGATTCTAGGCCAGTTGGTAGCTTTAATTATCTCCATTTTTTTTTAATCTCCTGGCAAAGGAAAATCTTTCTAATTATTTAATAATTTTGATTCATTCTGGAATAAATTTCAGCATGTTATATTTTGCCATCAGTAAAAGCTATGTGATAATTTCATTTAATTGTCACTCTTTAGGAGGCCGTTAAGACCAAGGAATGTTACTTACAGCAGAAACTTACAGAATATGAACTGAAATCAAATGATTAAATTCTTAAAGAATATATTCATTTTTGCATTTCATTGCATTCATATTTTAATATATATTACATATGTTGTTGTCATACAGTTTTTGTTCACCACTGTACTCCTTAACAGTTTGCCTGGTATGTGGTAACATGCCCATCAAATATTTGTAAAAATTGTTATTGAATGAAAAAATGGATATGCTTCATTCCAGATATGGTGGGTGTGTGCTCAGTCACATCTGACTGTTTGTGACCCCATGGGCTATAGCCCACCGGGTTCCTCTATCCATGGGATTTTCTAGGCAAGAATACTGGAGTGGGTTGCCATTGCCTTCTCCAGGGGATCTTCCTGACCTAGGGATTGAATTTGAGTCCCCTGCCTCTCTTGCATTGGCAGGCAGATTCTTTACCACTAATGTTTTCTCCTGCTTCGTGCTGGTGACAAAAATGCTTCCTAATGTTTTAGATTGTACCAGAATAAAAACATAACATTTTAAAAAATATAAATTCTTACCTGGACTCATATATCCCAAACAGTGGTGAACTTAATAATTTAAGATAAAGTGTGATGTAGCAAGGAAAATTGTGCCAATCTAGCTCTTCTTAAGCAACATTTCTCACAGTATGTAGGTGGTTAGAGTGATTCAGAAAAAGCACTTTTAAAAAGTATGGCTTGACTTCACAGGTTTCCAGTGCAATTATTTGAAGAGATTTCAGTTTAAAGAAATTCACTCTGTAACTATTGAGAGCTTTGGCAGAGCACATTTCGTATAGAAGGATTTATATAAACCTGTTTCCATAGTACCTACGTTCTATGAAACCTTGCTTTAGAAGAAAACAAATAAAATATGCAAGAATATTCAGGTGATTTCCGTCAGGATATGAACACACTTGGTTAACACTGTACTCTTCTTGAGAATCCAGGAAGATAAAAACACTGATGAGATGAAGTTCTTCAGCATAGGAACCCTAAAGATCATCAGCAAGTAGGAAAGAGATGGGGCTTCCTAGGTGGCACAGTGGTAGAGAATCTGCCTGCTAAGGCAGGAGACACAAGAGATGTGGGTTTGACCCTGGATTGGGAAGATCCCCTGGAATAGGAAATGGCAACCCACTCCAGTATTCTTGCATGGAGAATTCCATGGACAGAGGAGCCTGGCGGGCTACGTACAGTCCACAGGGTTGCAAAGAGTTGGACATGACTCATGAGGAAAGAGATGTCTAAGATAAGAATTACAATTTGGTGCTAGAGCTGAGACTTAGTTCCTTTTACTGCTACAGAACCACCATTTACTGAAGAGGCCTTGAGCAAAATGTATCTATTGGTGATGAGGCAGTATGAAGCTGAATACAGCTACATTTTCCTGGCAAATGGCTTTTTATAAGAGTTTGGGTAGAGATGGGGAGTTTTCTATGCAGAGAATGATAGAGCATGGGGAATAGTAAAAATATGCACAGACGTAATGAAGGGCATGGAATGTTTAGAATAGGTAAGTAAATTAATGAATAAAATTCATTCCCCTTTTTAATTTAAATAGCTTATAAAAGCGATTGAAACACTTACATCTTGTTTCCACGGACTGTAACCATCATCTTCTTCCAGCCAATAGTGCTAATATTATCTCCATCCTCTGAGACAATTGTTTTAAGAGCGTATCTTGTTTGTCTCCATATAGTCCGTGCTCTAGGAACAGTCATTAAGGCTATAGAGGGGCATTGCCCAGTTAATTTCTTGACCCAAGAATATAAATTAAATTAAGGCTCAGGTGTTTATGTTCTTCTGAATACAAGTAGTCAGTACTGCTAGTATGCCTAAGTCCTGAGTAACTGGATAGTGAAGTTATCTGTAGCTATACCTATATCTATCTCTATCTCCCATGATCTGCTCTAGAATAATTGGTGGTATAATTTGGTCCATGTTCAAAGGCCTGAGAACCAGGCAAACCAATGATTTATCACTTTTCATGGGCAAGAAACATGAAATGCCCCAGTTTGTGTCAGTGAGGCAGTAACAAAAAAAAAAAAAAAAAAAAAAGAGAGAAAGAAAGAAAAAAGAAAAAGGACGAGTTCCAATTTCTTCCTTCTTCTGTTCTATTCAATCAATGGATTGGCTGATGCCCACCCACATTGGACAGGACAGTCTTCTTTAATGAGTCTACTAATTCAGGTGCTAATCTCATCTAGAAATACCCTCATAGACACAGCCAGCAACAGAGCTTAATCTGGGCACCCCTGACTCACTCAAATTAGCACAGGAAATTAACCATCACATGAGGAAAGAGGAAGGAAGACTTGTTTACTCTTTCATCAAATCCATACGATTCTAAGTGGTAGAAGAGATTTACAATAAGAAACGAACTTTGTATTCTACTACAGGTTCATTACTAAAGGGATGTTGCCTATAAGCTTAAATTATACATAATAGCCCACCTCTGGGCTGAAATACCTTTGTTTAACAGCTCTTAGGAAAACATCCTGAGCAGGCTTACCTGTGAATGACTGCAGGAAGGAAGAAAGTAATGGAGGGTGACCTGAATCAGGAAATGTTTGACTTCCCTCCCCTCCCCCACCTTTTGGTATAAAAGAAATCTTAACTCTCACTGAGAAAGTTGGTTCTTTGGGACACTAGTCTTCCATCTTTTTCATCTGCTGACATTCCAAATAAAGTTGTTATTTCTTGCCTCCACAACTTGTTTCTCAATTTATTGGCCTGCCTTGTGGCAAGCAGTATGAGCTTGGACTCGATAACAAGATATTTTCTCCATTCTACTGATAAAACATTTACATATTTGAAAGACCATATGCCTTATCTAAACATTATAGTGGGCCACAGTGGAATTAGGACTACAGTGAAACTTTCTATCCTTCACCCAGAGCTTTTCCTGCTATGATGTTTTCTTCCAGAGCTGTGAGTGTATTAATGTTTGTATGTTCTTCGAAGTGTCATCTGCCATCTGTGACTTATGGCTTGGTATATCGCAGTCTGTATGACACCTTTGCTCAAAATAAGTCACTGCATCTCTGATTACTATACACTACCTTGGCCTGCAGCCACATTTCTCAGTATTTTACAACTATGCCACATTGCCTTATTCAGGGTTTTTCAAAAACTCAGGGAGACGTTCTTACCATAGGATCCTTTTTAGCTCTTTTAGGTTTGTAGAGGTAACCACAAAGTTCCAAAACTGCTACATAGAACTTTTGTAAACTTGAAGGTTTTTTTTGTTTGTTTGTTTTACTGAAGTCCCTCAAAAATCTTTCCCTAAACTTCTCTCCTAAACTGTAAATGTTGAAAACTCTTTTGCTGGCATTCAAGTTTCTGTGGTCTGACCACAGCTGACCTTACATCCCTTTTTATGATTATGTATCAGATTCATCAGCATAACCTGTTGACTTTGCCTTCCAGAACATTTCTCAAATGTAATATCCCAACTATATCCATCCTTCAGATGGCTCAGTGATAAAGAATTCTCCTGCCAATGCAGGAGATGCGGGTTTGAATCCTGAGTAGGGAAGATCCCCTGGAGAAGGAAGTGGCAATCTACTTCAATATTCTTGCCTGGAAAACTCCTGGCAGGCTACAGACCAAGGGGTCACAAAAGGTCAGACATGACTGAGGATATATGCATGCACAAATGCGCGATACAGCACTATCATCTGAAAGCTTTTAAAATCTCTAAGTATATAAAAAGAGCAGAGGCCCGGGAATTAATGATAGGTTGGAGGGCTGAAAATAAATTTTATATACTGGAGTATACCATGTATGGGGACTGAGCAGTGAAATAGAAGCAGAAAAAACCACAAAGAAAATGAATAGATACTCTTGGTAGAGAAAGAGTTGCTTTACATATCACAGGAGATTTAAATTTATTATTTAGACAAATGAGAAAGATTTGAAGAATTTTGAGCAGTGAATGAACAGTTTTATTTACATATGAAAAGGATCAATTTGGTACTGGAGTGGCAGATGGGTTGGGTGGGAGGCGTGTTAATAGGACAGGAGGTAGAAACACTTACTCTCTTTCAGTCTTTTGTCTGGACCGTTGTAATTGCCTCCTCACTGGTATTCCAGCTTTTTTCCTTTGCTCTCCAGAGGAACCCAGTTAAAACAACTTCCAGTTATAAGATAAATAAGCATGAGGGATATAGCATGCAATATGATATGTATAGTGAGCATTACTGTATGCTATATATGAAAGCTGTTAGAGTAAATACTGATTTCTCACCACAAGGAGAAACAACTGTTTTCCTATTTTTATATTTTGTATCTAGATGAGATGATGTTTGTTCACTAAACTTACTATGATAATCATTTCATGATAATGTTAATCAAATCATTATTCTGTATACCTTAAGGGCTTCCCTGGTGGCTCAGATGATAAAGAATCTGCTTGCAATGCACGAGACCCAAGTTTAATCTTGGATCAGAAAGATTCTCAGAGAAAGAAATGACAGCCTACTCCAGGATTCTTGCCTGGAGAATCCCATGGACAGAGGAGCTTGGTAGGTTATAGTCCATGTGGCCACAAAGAGTCAGACATGACTGAAGTGACTTAGCACACACCCATGCATACTGGACAAATAGTATATTCATTGAACACCTACCATAAATCCTGGAGGTATAATGGTGAGAAAGATGACAAAGGTCTTTTTCTTATCAAAATACTTACTCTTGATTGAATTGATGGGGGAGAAACATTTAACAATGAAATAAGCAAAAGTGATGTATGTCAATTATTTCTTACAAAACTGGAAGAAATAAAAAAGATCAGATCACCAGTTTGTTCAAATTGCTTGTGTATTCTCATATCACTCAGATTAAATTTCACTGCCCATGGCCCAGATAATCATGATGGTGTGATCAGCAACCTAGAGCCAGGCATCTTGGAATGCAAAGTCAAGTGGGCCTTAGGAAGCATCACTACAAACAAAGCTAGAGGAGGTGATGGAATTCCAGTTGAGCTATTTCAAATCCTAAAGGATGATGCTGTGAAAGTGCTGCACTCAATAAGCCAGCAAATTTGGAAAACTAAGCAGTGGCCACAGGCCTGGAAAAGGTCAGTTTCCATTCCAACCCCAAAGAAAGGCAATGCCAAAGAATGCTCAAACTACTACACAATTGCACTCATCTTACACACTAAAAAGTAATGCTCAAAATTCTCCAAGCCAGACTTCAGCAATACGTGAACCGTGAACTTCCAGATGTTCAAGCTGGTTTTAGAAAAGGTAGAGGAACCACAGATCAAATTGCCAACATCTGTTGGATCATCGAGAAAGCAAGAGAGTTCCAGAAAAACATCTATTTATTCTTTATTGACTATGCCAAAGCCTTTGACTGTGTGGATCAGAATAAACTGTGGAAAATTCTGAAAGAGATGGGAATACCAGACCACCTCACCTGCCTCTTGAGAAATCTGTATGCAGGTCAGAAAGCAACAGTTAGAACTGGACATGGAACAACAGACTGGTTCCAAATAGGGAAAGGAAAGCCAGGCTATATATTGTCACCCTGCTTATTTAACTTGTATGCAGAGCACATCATTAGAAACGCTGGGCTGGAAGAAGCACAAGCTGGAATCAAGATTGCCGGGAGAAATGTCAATAACCTCATATATGCAGAAGACACCACCCTTATGGCAGAAAGAGAAGAGCTAAAGAGCCTCTTGATGAAAGTGAGAGAGGAGAGTGAAAAAGTTGGCTTGAGACTCAACATTCAGAAAACTAAGATCATGGCATCTGGTCCTGTCACTTCATGGGAAATAGATGGGGAAACAGTGGAAACTACGGCTGACTTTATTTTTTTGGGTTCCAAAATCACTGCAGATGGTGATTGCACCCAGGAAATTAAAAGACACTTACTCCTTGGAAAGAAAGTTATGAGTAACCCAGACAGCATATTTAAAAGCAGAGACATTACTTTCCCAACAAAGGTCCGTCTAGGCAAGGCTATGGTTTATCCAGTAGTCATGTATGTATGTGAGAGTTGGACTGTGAAGAAAGCTGAGCACCGAAGAATTGATGCCTTTGAACTGTGGTGTTGGAGAAGACTCTTGAGAGTCCCTTGGACTGCAAGGAGATCCAACCAGTCTGTCCTAAAGGAAATCAACTCTGAATATTCATTGGAAGGACTGATGCTGAAGCTGAAACTCTAATAATTTGGCCACCTGGTGCGAAGAGCTGACTCATTTGAAGAGACCCTGATGCTGGGAAAGATTGAAGGCAGGAGGAGAAGGGGACGACAGAGGATGAGACGATTGGATGGCATCACCAACACAATGGACATGAATTTGAGTAAACTCCGGGAGCTCGTGATGGACCGGGAAGGCCGGTGTGCTGCAGCCCACGGGGTCACAAAGAGTCAGACATGAACTCAGTGACTGAACTCAACTGAACCAGAGGCCACAGAGCTGTGTGTGACTGGTATGACCTCTAACTTGACACTCACTTGACTCCCCTCATTTCTGTTCCTACTCCTGTGCTCACACTGCTCTGACCTTATTCATCCGTCAGTTCTACGAAAATAGCAAACATACAGAACATTTATTTGTACTCTCTTTTCTCCATGGCTGTATATTTTCTCAGATCTTTCAGTTTTTTGCTCAAGTAGAGTCCCATTTGAAATACTTTCCTGATGACCTTGTTTTAAATTGCACCCTCTTTCATAATCATTACAGGCATTACCTTGCCCTATTTTATGCACAGTGTGATGTAACCTAATGTATGCTTATTTGTTTGTTTTTGACTATCAGACTCCCCTACCCTTCCACCCCAACACACACACACACACACACACACACACACACACACAGAGGAATCCAAATCTATGCATGAACACAGATTTAGTTTGCTTTTATTCATTCAACCAGTAATTACTTAGTGTCTTCGATAAGGCAGGCAGAGTTGTGAAAATTAGTAATGTAACAGTTAAAAGAAACAAAAATCAATATTCTGCCTACAAAGATTTGCATTCAAACTGTGCTCTGGCTTTAGTTGCTATGGGTCTTAGTTGCCGCAGGCAGGACCTTCCGTTGTGGCACTTGGACTCCCTGGTTGTGGCACACACCGCAGGGAGTACTCAGCACAGGCTTAGTTGCTCTGAGGCATGGGGATCTTAGTTCCCTGACCAGGGATTGAACCCACGCCCCCTGCAGTGCACGGCCGACTCTTTAACCACTGGACCGTTAAGGAAGTCCCGAAAAGTTATTTCTCAAAGAGATGTTCTTGTACTGCCAAGATAATCCCTTTCAATCTCTAAATTTGATATCTACACATTTCTCATGATAAGTATGAGAGGAGGAAGAATAACAAATCCGTATATAATGCTTAAAGCTGAGAAACTAGCAATGCCACTGATAATTTAAAAATATTGCCAGTCTAATGATTCATGCGTGAACATTATTTAAATGAACATCTTAAACTTGGTATTGTGGTCTTGGCTTGATTTAAATTCCGTATTTCAACAAAGCTCAGATGATTTATTTCAAATCTGTAAGGGCCTTGCTCATTAAGGAAGAAGCAAGGATCCCACATCTCCCATCACCATCACCCTTTTCACCTTTTCAAGAAAGTATCATAAGAAATTATCCAGGCTCATGTTATATATGTATTTGTTGCTCAGTCGTGTCAAATTCTTTGTGACCCCATTGACTGTAGCCTGCCAGGTTCCGATGTCCATGGGATTCTCCAGGCAAGAATACTGGAGTGGGTTGCCATTTCCTTCTCCAGAGGATCTTCCCAACCCAGGGATTGAACCCCGGGTCCCCTGCATTTCAAGCAGATTCTTTACCATTGGATATATATGTCTATGTATAAAGATTGTATTTTCAGCTCATGTGACTAAGAACATGTGATTCTAAACATGACACATAATTGAATTTAAAGCCTGAGATTTATTTATATATGAAGTATTACAGCCTACTTTATTACTTTATCTAAATATGCACAAAGTGCTTACCATAGTGCTTCACATAGAATAAATGCTCAATAAATAGCTCAATTTGTGCTATTTCTGGAGACTTTTCCCTAACCAAGATACCATGTGTATTCCTCCTCTGCACATTTGTAGAACTTCTGCTATATCATATAGCATAAATTTCCCTGTATTGCTTTTATGCGACTTTCTTTTGGAAAAGGTCCAAAGTAAGCAATCACATGGGAATGATTTCTTATTCGAGTTAGTTCTGAGGCAATTTTTCAGGCAGGAAAGGAAATGATGCAGTGATATTCACGGCAAACATTGGCTAATTCATAATTTTACTAAGGACCAATCTTGAGCTCCATTGGTTGTGGCCACTGGCGAATCCCAAGGAATCACATTGTGCTTTTTCAGCCCTCTCGGCATGTACATGTTGGACCAATTGAGCACAAATGAAAGGACCCGCTTGGAATGTATGCTCCCTTATCCATGGTGTAATAATCCACTGGTAAAAACATACTCCAGGAGTGATCTGGCATCCAGACTTTATGAGTCCTGATTGGAGAAAATGACTAATTAATAAACTTTCCTTTTACAGGATCCCCAGAGGAGGAACATAAATGTTAGTTTCCTTTAGAATTGGAATAGCAGTCCGATCACATTTTTATAATGTCATACAACAGTTTCATTCTAACTTGTTCTGCCTTTCTGTGATGCCTTTGTTTTGCCATCCCATGAAAACACCAATTTTTTTTTTTTAAACACCAATTTTTGAATGGAATAATTTTAGAACCACTCTATTAGAGGCTCTGAAGCAGTATGTAATAAGTAGTATTCACTAACTGAAAAGTAAGTATAACAAAATATATTTTATTTCTGTAATAAATCCAGTTCACTAAAACTCCCTTTAAATGCAGGCACTGAAAACTAAATAAGCAATTATCACACATACACACACACATGCACCTGCACGCACACACATACACGCACTCATAAAATTGTAGATATCAGATATGTTAATGGATAGTTAGTCTAGATAAATTTTCCATTGTCTTCGGGGTTGAGTTGATCTAATGAAAATTGTCAAAAGAACTGAAATGGATGCTGTAAATAGTCTAGCCATCCAAACAAATAGAAGTGTAATTAGTTAGCATTAATAAAAGTTCCAAAACAAAATAAAAAGGAACATGCTGATAGCAGAAATAGGATTTTATAAAAATCAATTTAACACTAATTAAAGTGGGAGAAACTCTTGGTTTTAAATAGGTTGTTCACTGTTTATTCTTAAATTCTCTCCTATTCCAAACCTCAACCCCCAACCTAACCATAAATGAAACCAACTCCAAAGGATATGGAAAAAATAGTGTTTTAATAAAGATACTTTAAATGATAAAAGGATGTAAATATATCTTGAAAGTGAAAACTAAAATGCAGAGGGGAAAATCTGATTTTACAGAACGGCATAGTAATATAAAACCAGATTTGTATACTTATAAATATAAGTTGTGTGCATTATTCCTCTGCCAGGAAACTACATTAGACACATCTGTATAAAATATATTTCCAATTTAACCAGTCTGGAATGACCACATTCATTTTCTAGTTCACTGCAAGGGTAAGTAACATAATAAGCACAATGTATTCTCCAAATTTAATAATTTAACATGCTAGCTTAGTTAACTTATTATTACCAATGTAATGTCTTGGGTTTTGTTTCTGTGTAAAATACCAAGCACATTGAAGATGCTTGAAAACTTGGAATTAAAAGTTTATCTTCTTCAAACTGAGTTTGTGGAAACAGGATTTCTTGCCATTAAAATCATTTTATTTTAAAGAGAGTCCCATATTTGATAGTTAACCTTAAGCATGCACACTTGTCTGAAAAGTTGAAATGCTCATCTTCTAAATGGAGTAAAATCAAACTAAACAAAGACCTAAAAATAAGTATGTTAAGATGTTTATATAGAGAGAAAATCAACTTTATAAAGAGCATGCATGTAGTGTAATTAGAAAATAGGCTATGGTTGATGGAACACAGACACTATGGAGTTACTTTTTTAATGTGTATTTTCTAAATGCAGGAAATATATCCCACAGAGAGGTACTATGTCATTTCCAGAGGGGCTTTTTTGGGCTACAGCTGAAAAACCAATATTTAAATACATGAAATATGCAATACAACATGAAAAACAAATTAGTTGAAAACAGGTGTAATTTTCCTCACCATATTCCTATTCTCAATTTTCAGTGTTATATCAGAACTTAGTACAAAAGAGAAAGCCCATATGTACTGAGATCCATTAATGGGAGTGAGAACAAAAATGGGTATTCAATAGTTTCTCCAAATTGTCTTATATTTCATACATTTGCAAACTCATTCCTTTTGGAAAAAAGTCAGATTCTCTTGACTTCACTTTACCACTTTCAGATCTTTGCTCAAATGCCACATTATCCGGAGACCTTCCTGGATCCTGCTATTTAAGACTGTACCCACAGCACCCCATGGCATGATTGCCAATATTTCTTTTTTTTTCTTTTCTCCATTAATTTTCTCCACTATCTATGCTGTTTATTTTCCAATTTACTAGTTTATTATTTCTCCCTGTTAAACATAATTAGTGTAATCATTCGTTGATTTGGATATTAATTAGGAACTTTACATTAGGAATTACATTCCAGAAGTTCCTTATCATTTAAGTCAGATAAACTTTGAAAATTTCTTCTTTACTTTAGAAATGTAAATCCTTTCTTCTTCAGTATATTTATCTTCCTATTATTTAGAATCTTTCTCCCCTTCCCTTCTGTAATCTCTTTTCTCTAAATTTTCCAGAGCCAAAGCTGGAAGGCCATAGTTCTTTCTTTATGTATAACCCAAAGGAACTATCATTTGTTACTGGAAATAAATCATGATTTGTTAAAACGTACAGCGATTTGTATATGCCTGAAATAGCAAGTGGATTGCAGTGCACTCTGTCACATGTTCTCATTGGAGGAACATGCATTTGTCTTTAAGTTGTGATGGTCACATTCTTATCAAAAAGATTTTTAGATGACAATATTATTTAGAATTTGTCTCCCATCTTTTCTTAATTTAAAAGAAACTCATTCTGTAGCAATTCATCTAATTTTAATTACTAAGCATATAGGAATGGTGATGACACTATCCTGAGCCAGAGAGACATGGGAAAGTGATTGTTATTTTGAGGATTCCATAAGAATTCATTTATGGTTTGTTAATCTAAAGAAACCAGATGTCTTTTTCTGGGTGAAAGGGTCCCAGAAGGATAACTACCCTATGGAAGGATATTGGAAGATTGCTATGTGCTTCATGTAATTTCTGTAGACCAATCATGTTATGTAAGTGGACTTATATTTGTCACATCTAAGCTTCGTGACTGCAAGGAGATCAAACCAGTCCATCCGAAAAGATATCAGTCCTGAATATTCATTGGCTGGATGGATGCTGAAGCTGAAGCTCCAATACTTTGGCCACCTAATATGAAGAACTGACTCACTGGAAAAGACCCTGATGCTGGGAAAGACTGAAGGCAGGTGGAGAAGGGGATGACAGAGAATGAGATGGTTGGATGGCATTACTGACTGAATGGATTTGAGTTTGAGCAAGCTCCCAGAGTTGGTGATGGACAGGAAGCCTGGCATGCTGCAGTCCATGGAGTCACAAAGAGTAGGACACGACTGAGTGACTGAACTGAACTGAAGCTTTGTGAATGTTTTGTATCTGTCGGTGTTCAAGCGAAACTGATGTGATCATCTATGACCCTCCACGGATGATCTGTGGCCTGCCTGCGTGTGTGCTCAGTCATGTCCAAATGTTTGTGAACCCATGGATTGTATAGCCCACCAGGCTCCTCCGTTCATGGAATTTTCCAGGCAAGAACACTGGCATGGGTTACTATTTCCTACTCCAGGGGATTTTTCCAACCCAGGGACCGAACCTGCATTTCCTGCATTGGCAGGTGGACTATTTATCACTGAGCCACCTGGGAAGTCCTATGGATCTCAAACTACTTGACCATGAGAACTTCTTTCAATGGCAATGACAGTCATCCTGCATTTAATGTTGAGAAGACAGCAACAGTCATGATTAACAAAGGAACAAACTCAAATGAATTTCAGGTTTACTAATTATGACAATATGCACTCCTATGTGAAAAAAGCTGTGACAGTTCTCTGTGTCTTATGCTTTTTATTGAGACTCCTGTTAGGGTTTTTTATATGTTTGATTTGGGAATTAATACCAGAACCTTTTACTCCAGTGATCACTGTTCAGACCCTGAGGACCACTCTCATTTGGTTTGAAATCTTGGAGAAATTTAACTACCAAGCCAGGTTTTCTGCAAGCAAAATATTTTTAAAGATCTCTTTGAAGTAAGTGATGCCCCCAGGTTTTAGCCTGGGTCAAAGAGAGCAGAACTAATCCTTCATCACATTGGAACTCCTGACTGGAGTAAAGCACGTATGTATTGAACATTCTATAAATGTCAGTACCAATCTCACAGTGTTGTGAATTGAGCTCCAAACTTCAAAGCTCTTAACATAGTTCCTGGAAAATAGATATTACTCATTAAGTTAACTATTATCATTGTTATTAGTTTTAGTCACTGTTTCAAAAACTCAAGAGACAGTAGAATTTTTGTCAATTTTACCATTTAAAGATGGAAAGAGTCATCTCTATCTTGAGAATCTAGAACACTCTTGCTGCTTCAAAGTGCTAAGGATACGAGAATGAATGAAACAGACATGGCCTCTGCTCCCAGAAGATGTCTCTGTCTCTGTGGGGCAAGGTGCTTAGCACCCATGGAATTATGTAATGCAATTACAGGTGCTGTGAAGGAGAAGTTTAGAGAACTAAGACGTATCACAGGGAACCTGGCCAAGATTGGAGGATTAAGGAAGACTTCTTGGATAAAGAGACACTTGAGATCTAAAGCATGAGTGGGAATTGAGTACTTGCTTGTGAGTGGGGAGAGAAGGAGCCTTCCTGGGCGGAGGCAGATTGCTTGCATGTGAGGATACAGAGGTTGCACGAGAAACTGAAAGAAGGCTCATGTGGTTAGACACTAGTCCCTGGGGGAAAGCAGCAAAAACCAAGATGGAGAGGCACGCTGGGACTGCTCCTGCCAAGGTCAAGTTAAGAATTTTATATTTTGTCTTCTGGACAATAAGAAGATGTTAAAGAATTTCCAGTAAGACCTATACAGTACTGGCTTAATAATCACAGCACTTTGTCATTCGTGTGGGCAACAAAGAGAAATTAAAAGCAGTCTACTATCACTGATGCTGAAAGAGGTGCTCATATTTAAACCCTTTGTGAACCATTATTGTAGATAATCTGTGAAGAGCTAAATATAATAATACAGGTTTTATTTGAACACAGTTATTCACCAAGTAGTAGCCCGTCTAATGTCTAGCAAATGTAATAATTGTCTAGGTTGTTGTCTGAATTACTGTCTAGGTCAACACATGTAAGTGGTTGAAAGGGGACCCAGACTGCTGGTTTTCAAATCCCATTTCTGCCATAGATTCTTTGGGTGAACTTGGGTGAGGGATTTTTGGTTGATCAGTGTTCTCATCTGTAAAATTAGGTGAAAAACATTGCTTTAATAATTAAGTAAGCTTAATATATTCCAAGCAATTTGACAAATTCCTGGCCCATTTTATGCTCTTAAAAATGTTAAGAGAGATGCAGTGCTCTTTTATGGAGTAACTGGGGGGTCCTCAGCAATCTATTAGGTCTGTCAGAGCATAAATATGGGTGATTCCTAATTTATAGTAGTTTTGTGAGGTTAAAATGAAACAATATATATAAAGTGTATGGCATGGGCATTAGCTCATAATGAACACTCAATAAATGTGAGAGCTTCAGGCAATTACAGAGGAGCTAATCTGAGTATGAGTGGGGTTTCTCCAGAGGGTCAAGAAAGGAAGGAAGGATCTGGTGTGTACTTGAATCATCCCAGAAATTTATGTCTTTAAACATTTTCTTCATAAAGTTATCTTAAGAAAGTTAATAAGTAGACATCTGGGTTATGCAACAGACAGAATGCATGGTTAGGCCATCAAGAAAGTGGGGGCATCAATATATAGAGAGAAAAGATGTTTTTCTGAAAGGAATTAATTATTTACAGAACCATGATGAAAAAAATAAGGTAATTTTTAGACATATTTATGTTGCAAGTAATATGTCTGTCCCTGTCTCCCTCTGTATATTTTGTTTTGAATTTTCTATTCCAAGTGCCAGTATCTTCTCAATGTCTAAGGGTCTCTGAAGATTGTAATCTGACCCTGGAAAGTTAAACTGTGTGTTGCTCAGTCCTGTTGCGACCCCACGGACTATAATCTGTCGGGCTGCTCTATCCATAGAATTTTCCAGGCAAGAATCCTGGAATGGGTTACCATTTCCATCTCCAGGGATCTTCCTGACCCAGGGACTGAACTTGGGTCTCCTCCATTGCAGGCAGATTCTTTACTGTCTGTGGCACCAGGGAAGCCTACAGTACAAATAGGTGGATCACACAGCATCTGACCTACAAGTGACTCAAAAGGAGAATAAACCGTGGTTGTGTTTGTGTAAGGATGATTCATTATCATGGAAATTTGTGAGTAGTATCTTCAGGGCACTTTCTATAAACAAGATGTCAGCTGACCACATTCATTCATTCATAAATGTTAAATATTTATTAAATACCTAATATTTCAGGCAGGGCCCAGCAGGGAATGGGGAAATCATACCAGCCAAGAGAAGATTTTGTAGAGAGATTTGGGCTGAGAGATCAAAGGAAAGAGGTTTGGGTGGTTCAAAACTAGAAGTTCAATGGGCTGCCCCTGGAAATGGTTGGAGACCATGACTTTTGAGGAGAAGGTGCTGCCCAGTGGAGATGCCGCCTTTGGAGCAAGGACCACACTTACAGGAGTGGAAATTACAGAGGAGTTAATCTAAGGGTGAGTGGGCATTCCCTTATGGAAGGCTGCTGCCTCACAGGATACGGTGTCTCTGATGAAGCACTGTGAAGCTGGTTGTGGGACTGTGGGAAAAAACTGGAAACCAGAATGAAGTGCAGCCAATGGGAAAACAAAGAAAGGAATTTGGTCCCCTCCATCTTTTGACCTTCCAGTATCTCTCAAGGGCTCCTGATTAGCGACACGTCACAGGAATCCTGCTGATAGTGGAGAAATAGTTTGCCAAGACCTCTCGGAGGAGAAGTAGGGTAGATGGAGTTGAGGGGAAAAAGTTACAAATCCAGCAGACCTACTATGTGCCACAAATCAAGCTGAATCCACAGCGGTGAGCACAGCAAAGTCTCCCCTTTCATAGAGTGTATATTCTAGAAACAATAATAAAGTAAAAGAATAAATAATAGTATTCCAGAAAAGTATACATTCTGGAAGAAGATAAAACCAAGATGAAGCTAGAGAGTGACTGGTGGGGTCATGGAGGAAAGCTATTAGAAAGGTGGCCTGAGGAAAGAAGGAATGAATGGAGTTCACAAAGATGAGAAACTCTACAAAGAGCTAATGTAATCACGTTTCCAGCAAAAGAAATAGTAAATAAAGACTGTAAGTCAGAGGTATTTTGTCACGGAGGAGATAGCTGGAAATGTAGACATGAGACAGATCGCATGGACCATGAAATTAAGTTTAACTGTTCCAGGTGAAATGGGAAAACACTGGAGAATTTTAAGCAATCTGATTTGTGTATTGAGAAAATCATTCTGTCTGCTGTGTGGAGAATGGACTGCAGACGAACAAGACAGCTCATAAATGCTCACAGACATGTTTAATTTGGCTTGTCCTGAGTTAAAAAACGAAGCAACACTCAAACATTGGTAAATTTCTAATAAAAATCAATTTCTGATCTCCATTGGTTTATCTGAAGATCTAGAGTTCCTGGGCTCACAACATTGTGACCTGAGGCTAAGTGGTCACTTCCTCTCTTGAAAAGGCAGTTTGCCATACCCACTCACCTCTCATTTTATCCCCAACAAACCAATTTTTTTTCCACTGATACTAGTTGCCTGAACCATATAATTTCAGTTTGTGACTTTCAATCTTTTTTCTTGACCTCGAGCAAATATCCCCTCCCACTTATTTATAGTAATTCATTTTCCTTCAGTCCTCAGGTGCACAGCAAACATAATATGTAATTCTTGATTAGGAAATGCCCTCACCATTGGTGCAGGTGTGGGCTACTCATATTTAGACAATGGAGAGCAAGAGTGTGAGCAAAATTCCAAAACGTGCTTCCCTTTTTCATCCTTCCACATCTAGCCTGTTGTCTCCTGCCCCAGACCAGAGTAGATCCTTTCCTCCAAATCAATTCAAACACCAAATGAAATGAATGTATTAGTGGCTCAATTGTGTCCAACTCTCTGCAACCCCATGGATTGTAGCCCATCAGGCCCCTCAGTCCATGGAATTTTCCAGGGAAGAGTACTGGAGTGGGTCGCCATTTCCTTCTCCAAGGGATCTTCTCCACCCAGGAATCGAACCCAGGTGTCCTGCACTGCAGGAAGACTAAGCCATAGACGAATAAAATGCTTGCACTTTAGCTTTTACTAATTTATGGAAGAGTAAACACAATTAGGAAGATCCTGACATTTTAACAGTAATGCTCATGTGTTTGAGATTATGATTTAATCCATATATTCTTCTGTTCATTCAAGCATTATATACTTTTTACTAATTTTATAATCTTTATAAATTAATTATTTAGAAGGTATCACATCCTATCCACACTGGAAATATAACTTGGATAACATAACTTGATAAAAGCAATTCACACAATATAAGTATCCAAATTATATCTTGGACAAAACAATGTGATATTGCTGTTACATGTGCAAAGATGTTTGTGAAATTCATCATCATGGTCAATGTACTTTATGTATAATATAACATGGCTGTCTGAACAAAGGAATGTAGCAAGTAAATAATACACATTGCAATTTCATTCTCTTAACTTTTGAGTAATACTTTTCAGTAATTTGCAAAGCATCTGAGGAAATTTTTATTCTCCCCTACTCCCAAAAGCTTTTTCCAAATAGATTATTTAGAGGACACGGAATTTATTTTAAGCATTTTCTATATAGATTTAATATTTGATTTGTTATTCTGTCTCATTCTATCATTAAGTAGAGTTCCAAAGAAGATAATTCAAGTGATGGGGTTTGTTATAAGCAGTTTATAATCTAACTGTTTATCTATAAATCAAGGACTGTAACATGAAAAGTCAGAAATCAAAGCTGTCCTGTTCTAAAAATAAAAATTTAAAACTATGGCAGGCACTAAATTCAAGTAATATAGTTTTTTCTTCTAATTCTTTTATAGTTCAAAATGAAAAATAAGAAAAATTTTCATTTCTTCAGGATAAGCTTATTCATTTGAATCTCCAGATACTGATACAATACATAAAAGATATTAAGAAGCAGAGATATCACTTTGCTGAGAAAAGCCTGTATAATCCAAATAAAGAAGTGATGGTTTCAAACTGTGGTGCTGGAGAAGACTCTTGAGAATCCCTTGGACTGCCAGGAGAGGAAATCAATCAATCCAAAAGGAAGTCAATTCTGAATATTCACTGAAGGACTGGTGCTGAAGCTGAAGCTCCAATATTTTGGCCACCTGATGCAAAGAGCTGACTCATTGGAAAAAACCCTGATGCTGGAAAATACTGAGGGTAAGAAAGAAGGGGGTGAGAGAGGATGAAATGGTTGGATGGCATCACTGATTCAACAGACATGAGTTTGAGCAAACTCTGGGAGATAGTGGACAGGGAAGCCTGGCCTGCTGTGGTTCATGCGGTTACAAAGAGTTGGACATGACTTAGTGACTGAACAGCAACAACAGCATTCAATAAGTATTAATGGAATGACTATTGAATACAAGTGTCTTTGAGTGCTTTTATAAGTTATTATATTGTGATTACTATAAAGTGGAACTAGGTGGGTATTATAACTCATTGAGGAATGTTAACATTGGCGTCAGCAAATCTTGGGGAGTAGTTTATTGACTCAGGTTTTTAAATATTCTTAAATTTATTTAGATAATTGGAAAGTCATGGAAAAAATGAAATTCAAAAATAAATCAGAGTCGAGGGCACTGTTTCTTCAAATGTAGTTTTAGACACTTTTTTATTTGCAGTTTTATCTTCAGTTCTGGTTAATTATGAGAATGTAGTTATGAAAGAGAGTAGGCAGGCAAATAAAGGGCCCGTGTATCCAGCCAGATGAGGAATGGTAGAGGGTATAGACTCTCAAAGTGTTACCCTTGACCAGCAGTATAATCAATACCAGGTAACTTGGAGATAGAAATTAGTGGGTTCCTCCCCAGACCTACAGAACTGCAGCTCTGGAGATAGGTCCCTGCAATGCATGTAACAAATCTTCCAGGTGATTTTGAGGAACACTGGCTTAAGGAGTTGAAATGGTGATGCCAAGGAAATAAAATTGAGGCAAGAGGAGGTACAACTGAGAAACAATTCTGCTAGAGGAACTAGATAAATTCTGAATAATTCCTGAGAGAATCATAAGTCACAGTGATTGGAAGTAACTCTCAGCATGGCGGATTTTGACTCATGATTTGGAAAGTATTTATTGACTCCCATTTGTACAAGTGTGTGCTCAGATGCTCAGCCGTGTCCCACTCTGTGGGACCCATGGGCTACGGCATGCCAGGCTCCTCTGACCATGGGATTTTCCAGGCAAGAATACTGGAGTGGCTTGCCATTTCCTTCTCCAGAGGATCTTCCTGACCCAGGGATTGAACCCTGCATCTCCTGTGTCTCCTACATTGCAGGCAGATTCTTTTCCTCTAGCACCAACTGGGAAGCATCTGTACAAGGCTCCCTGTTAAGTTCTAGAAAGTAAACAAAACAAACAAACAAAAAAATGAAGAAATGTATGTTTCTGCCCTTATGGAGCTCTTTGTATTTTGTGAATGAGAAATTAATATTTATCCAAGGTGTGATGGGAAAATTGGGGAGAGACTTTTCTGTCAGATTAAACTGACAGGTGAGACTTCACTAAGGAGGTGGCACTTGAGCTGAGCTCTGATGGACTGGCCACAGCAGACTAGAGTAAAACGGATTTCGGTAGAATTAAAGCTGCTGAAAGGTAAAAGTGAGAGAACAGAGAGAAAGAGAGGGAGAGAGAGAAAAACAACATGTTTTCAAGTTGCCTTATCACAGGAGGTATGAGGAGGAGGCTGAACCTCTGTTTCATGTGTTGAAGAAGAGATTCTTGTTTTTAGTTGGGTGATGTACTCAACGCCATTATGTCACTTCTAAGTTCAGATTCTCTGTTTCTATTAGCACTAAGCAAGAAAGTAAAGCACACTAACATTTACCTTTGAAGCCCCTTCTTTAAAATAAAGCCTTTCCCCCCTTTAGTAATATTCCATCATTCTCACATTTGCCTTCCTCCTCATCCAGCTCCCCGACCTCCTAGCTTCTCATTGGCTCCGTCTTGCCTCATCCAGTCCTCTACCGCTGACAGCCATTCCTAGGGACTGATAGTTGATTTAATGGTGGAACATGATGCCTTACTTCATCCCACTCTGATAGTGTCATTTGGCAGTGACTCTTCCACAAGGAGACATTCTTAATACAAAATTTTGCATTTTATTGGAAATACCTGAAACAGTCTGGCAAGTATGTGCTAGACAATTTTACCTAGTGGTTTTAACTGAATGTTCCTTAACCAACCAGTCTTCCTTCTAACCGGTTCACCATTATTGTAAAAGAAGTGTAATTGAAAACAGTTTTAGAAATTATTAGAAGTGGAGTAAAAATTGCCAGATCTTCATGCCTCACCCTGTTGTGTGGACACCAAGAGACACTTCTGTAATGTGATTCCATTTGGACAGACAGGAGGACAGACATACTAAAACTGGATTAAGAAGTTTGGTAACTTGCTGACATTACTATTATTTTTCCTGATCCAAACATAGCAGTCAATTTAAAATTGATAAAAAAAGTTCTAAGAAAGTAGCAATGACACCATGACCCCAGTATGTGCTCAAGAAAAAAACCTACATTTCATAGGTTACTGTGAACTCTAACCTGTCTGCTTCCTTTTTAACAATCCCTTCTCAGACACCAGAATCCATTTTTTTTTTTTTAAAGCTGTAATATCCTTGACTTAAACACACATACACACACACACTTTTGTAGTCTTCTTTTTGAGCGGTAGGGCTCTTACCCTTCTCTTCTGTTCCACTCAGTGGTTATTCTACTTGTCTGCATTTATGCACTGATTACATCTTGAATTCTCAGATCTAATTCAGCTTTCACAATATTGTGTCTGCTCTTGTCCTGCTGTGTCCTAGACATGCATTTCAATCTTCCAAGGGTAGGGGTGAAACTGGGGTGATATTTTGTGTGTGAATATGTCTCTAAGTTTGGAGAGATATATATAGAGAGAGAACTGGACCTCCAGAATGTTCTAGTGATTATATAAGGAACATGAAGTAAGTCTCCGAACTTTTCCAAACCTAGAACCTACACGGTACATGGAAAAAAAGAAATCAAATCCATGCTCAGAAAATTATTTTGCCACAGACTGTCCCCTGGACAAGTTGCCCAATCTTTCTGAGACTCAGTTTCCATTCCCAGTTTCAACCTTATCACCTATATTCAGAATCCTAAAGAAATCATGCTAGTTTAATCATACCAGGAAAAATAAGTTTCAGATTTAATCATTTAAGTATTTATAACCCTTTGAGGTGTAAGGCTATGTGAAGAAATCATTAAATTCCTTGGGCAAACATGATGTAACACGGTTCATAGTTAACTTGTAAAAATCAGGGGAAGAAAATTGCTCTTCAGGAAAGTGGTATCCCAAGGGATACATATTAAAGAAATGAGCCAGGTATTCCAGATCTCCACAATATAAATTATAATCAGTAAGAAAAAGTATAATTTTATCCTTCCCTAGAACCATTTTAAGTTAGAACGAATATAGCCATGCAAATTACTGATGATGAATTTCTTGCTTATTTAATAACATAGAGCAATCCTTCAAGGCTTCACTCAGCAGCCAGATCAAGTCACGTGCCTTTTCACACACCTATCCTATCACTTGACTCCTTACAAAACCAATTTTAAGAAAAAAGCTCATTGACAGGCACACACAAATTCATATATATATGTGTGTGTGTATGTGTATGCACGTACATTTATATGATTTGACTTGAAAGCCAAAAATAAAGACTAGATCTGGCCTAATTTTGACTTGAAATAAACTATGAAATGATCTTGCCACTATGAAAGTATAAATGTGCCATATACTGGAAATTTAAACCCCTTAGCTTTTAAACTCATTAACTTTTAATTAAAAATTAAATTTCTGATTCTTTTAATCTTTTGTAAATACGGGTGGACAGAACATTCAAGAACAGCATACATGTACTTAAAACCATTTCCCTAGTATTTTTTTTTTTTTTGCTTTCATGCAAGATAAATGTTTCAGAATAAAAGCATTCATAAAGAGGCTTGTTCTTAACATTTAAATAACTCAGAGGGGGTTGCAAAATCTGAAAAGACTGCCTCCACAGCAATTTCTGGGCAACCCTTTGCAGACCGTAAACATGTATTGGTATTTCCCACATAACCCAAAGGCTAGTATTTACCATCAGTTAACAAGAAAAGACCCCAAACCACATATTATATTTTATAACTTTTCAATGTTCACTATAAATGAGAAGCAGAGTCCTATTTCATGCAAGATTGGTGTGTGCCCAAGCTCAACCCTTGCCAGAATTTGAAGGCTAGATTGGCTGGTGCACAAATCTGCCTTCTGCTTTCTTTTCTGTTAAATGAAAAATTAAATGAATGGGTGCAATTGTAAATGCTGTCAACAGTATTTGTGCTGTGTTTTTCAGATACAGTAGCACCGTCGTTTGAGTGATTTATCTTCTAATTATTTGCCAAAATGATGTGATTAAATATCATGCTCCATCATGGGTTTCATGTAAATAGGCTAATTAGCCCCACTCCGGCTCCAAAGGTCACCTTCATAGAGCTTCTGGATTCTGAGGAGAGACCACTCTTTTCTTTGCCTCTTAATAGAAAGGCTGCTTCTTTTTCTTTTATCCTATGTGAGATTTATGGCCTTCACTTCCAGCCCATAGGGTAGAAGATCAGGCTACATGCCTTCATTTATTCTTGAAAATTATTGCACATTCTCTACTCAAACTGCCTTGCCCTTCAAGATGCCATAGGTGGAGTCACATAGCTCTATATTAACATTTGGAAATGGCTTTTACCTTTCAGGTCATTTTACGGTGTCATTTCAGTGAGTTACCCATTTGGAATTTTACTTAGCCGTATGGATAAAATACTTTTTGCACTGGTACAAAGTAATTATTTTGATTTAGATATAATGAATACATTAAGTTTGCAAAGTTTCTACTCAATTGTATTTCCACTTTTACTAAGTGTGTGTGTGGGAGTGGGTGTTACGTCCCAGGTGGTGCTAGTGATAAAGAATCTGCCTGCCAATGCAAGAGCAAGAGACACAAGTTCTATTCCTGGGTTGGGAAGATCCCCTGGAGGAGGGCATGGCAACCCACTCCAGTATTCTTGCCTGGAGAATCTCATGGACAGAGGAACCTGGCCAGCTATGGTCAATAGGATTGCAAAGAGTCAGACACAACTGAAGTGAGTTAGCAAGCATGCACAAGTGTAGTGACAGGGTAGTGATGGTAGAGAATTGACTTGATTCCTTAAAAATGATCAATATAATACATGACCCTGGGCACTTCAGCGAATTATTTGGAAAGCCATAGGGTAGACCTGTAGAATCAAGCAGGAGAATGTCATGACTAATTAAGGAGGGGGGCTTATATGCTACATCAGATTAAATTTTTTAAACCTATCAAATACAAGTTCTCCTTTTTAGATTGTAAACTTCTTTCAAATCAGTTTTTAATTTGAAACATACTCCTATCACATGTTTATTTTTTTAAAACAAGCAGGTCAAAAAAACTAAAGTTTGGCAAGCTGTAAATAAAGGGAAATACAGACACCAGTCCTCCCTAGTTGAATTCTCCCCTCCTTCCACTGTGTGAGTCTTTCAATTCAAAGCAAAGTCAAAGGTTCTTATTAGATATATTTTGACTTTTATTTTACGGCAAGCAGATCGAGACTCTCAGACGTGCTCAAATCTGTAAAATAAAGCTTATCGAAAGGTAAATAATGTAGTTACTTTTATTCTGAATTTGTTTTAATCTAAATTGCCTCCAGCTAAAATTCATCTTATCTTTTTGCACAAAGCCAAATGATCACAGCCCAAATCTCAAGAATCTTTTTACCCTTTTATTATTGTTATTATTAATGTTTTTACTAAGTCATCCAGAGAAGGAAAGGTCTCTGCAAAAGCTCACTTAGTGATTCAAACATTAAATTCCTCTGATTTGGAAAGAGCAGAGTAAGCAAAACAATAAAAAAAAAGAAAAACATCAGTGAAAGCTTTGGGCGTAATCATCCTTTAGAGGGTTTTGAAAGGCAGCAAGACTGATTCCAGTTCAGCAAGAATTTGTTTATTTTGCTTATCTCTGGACAAAACTAATAGTCTTAATGGTTTTCAAGAGCCTTAACTGGTTCTGGGTTGATGTGGCCATTTGCAGATTAATGTGCCTATTTGCAAGTGATCATATTTCCACAAATCATTTGTAACATATACAATGTACGTTGTTACAAGATTTGCAATCCAGTGAAATAAATACCATCCACTTTTAAATCCTCAGAGCCTATTGTCACAGAATCAAGCAAACATATGTGAATGCCTTTTCAAGTTTTGCTCTCAGCGACAGATATCTCTGTGTACCCATGGGCAGTGCAGGTAAAAACTACACACAAATTAAGAAGAACCATAATTCTGTAATTTGATGACATTCAGTTCAATTTGAAATTTCACAAAGTTTAATCGAATGAATATAAAGAAGTGGAAAATACAGTGATGAGGAAATATTGAATGAACTGGAACATTTTGTTTACATACAGTTAAACTATCCTGGTGTTTCAGAGGGGTTCCCCGGTGGCTCAGACAGTAAAGAATCTGCCTACAATGCAATAGCCTAGGGTTTGATCCCTGGGTCAGGAAGATTCCCCTGGAGAAGGAAATGGCTACAAACTCCAGTATTCTTGCCTGGAGAATTCCATGGACAGAGGAGCCTGGTGGGCTACAGTTCATGGGGTTGCAGAGAGTTGGACACAACTGAGCCACTAACACTTTCATTTTCAAACATACATAACTGATGAAGTGAAATGAAGTGAAATTGCTCAGACTTGAAGTGAAGAATCCAGTAATTATGTAGTACTTGGGTCCTACTCCTCTGAAATAGCTAAGACTTCTGCCCTCAATGCAGAGATTCAATAAATAATGTTGTAGACAAGTGATTCAAAATCTTGGCTACTCATGAGATTTACTGGGGCAACTTTTAAAAGTCTACTGGTGCCTGAGTTCCATCAGATACACATGAAATATCTGGGCTCTCGAATTTGTTTTTATTAATAAAAGAGGGTTAGGTGATTCTAATGTTTGAATTGAGAATCAAAATTTTAGATCAATGGTTCTCATACATTATTTTATGTTACTTGGAAACCTTGTTAACATTATAAACTGCTGGGCCTCAACTCTAGAGTTTTTGATTCAGTAAGTCTCTGATGGGATTCAAGAGTCTACAATTTTAATAGGTTCCCAGGTCATGCTAGATGATGCTAATGCTGTTGCTCCACATATACCGTGGCTTTGAGAACCACTGTTGTCTGTAATTCTGACTGACTGAAAAACCGCATAATACCTACACACAGTAATCACATATATTTTGGTTGATTGGGAAAAAAACCCCAAATTCCCTGCCCCCAGATGTAACAAAATGTTGAAAAGAAAGCTGCTGAAATCTGAAAAATGACAGTGGTCAAAGATACTTGAACTTGAAGAAGAAAATTATGAAGTAATCACACAATTCTTAAATCCTTCCCCACATTCAGAGTAAAAAGGCTGACAGAAGATTTTAAAATATTTCTCTGGAGAAAGCCATCCTATAAGACTTAATCCCCACCTTCAAGGAGAGAGTTAGTGGTAACTGTTCTACTGGGAATGTATTTCCTGGTTTGCTCCAGACTGAAGAGTTTCTCAGGACCAGAGGGTGTTAATGCTAAGACCATGGACAGTCCTAAGAAACCAGGATGGTTGGTCACCCTCCTTCTGTTTCCTCATGTCAGTCCTAACGAAAGCACTTGCAGGGATAAAGACATATCTGTAGGTGAGATCGCAGATGTCTTGAGTAAGCCTCCAGCCTGATAGATAAGCCACTGGATAAGCCAAGGGGGAGTTGACAGATTTGGGGTCAGTTTATATTCCCAGAGTTATGGTTAAGGATGCAGAAGCTTTTCTTGTGGACAAAATATGAGCACATGTGAGAGGGCCAGTGGGAGTCACGTTTGGTCCTGACCAAAAGAACTTCCTGAACGGGTGAATGCAGTGGCAAAAAGAGAAGGAATGGCTGGATCTAGGAATGACAGGAGTTGATAATGAGCTCTAGGTAGGTAAATCACTAAGATTAAAGAACTGTAGGTACGAGGAGAAATGATGGAGAGGAGGAGGAGGCTCTGAATCACTCATGAAAATTCCCACAGGAGGGAGGGCCCTAGATACCCGCCATGCTCAGAGAATGCAAATGCGTCTCACTATTTTGAGAATGGCACAGCTCCATTCTTATCCTTCCAGCCCACAGAAGGCCCTAACTGAAGGATGGGAGAACATGCTACTTTAAGGACATGGGTTTTGATTATTATATAGAACTGTACATTTTATATCACTGAACAGAAAATTCATTTGTGCTCTTAAAGTAAATTTGTCATTTAAGAATGGTTAAAAGTCATGAGACGCACTGAATTGTATTCTAAGGACAAAGGAAGACGTTTTCTCTCTTGACTAATTTTAAGGTAAAGTGTGGTAAAAAAAAGGGCTTTACAGTTTTATGCTATGAGTTCATCTTGTCCAGCATATTGGTTGTACAAATATACATTTTTTTAAGAAAAGGAAAAAAAGATGTATAGATGTATTGGTTCACTAAATGGAAAGTTAGCATTAGTTCAAGCTAGGTCGAGGAGGATTTAAAAAAGTGGTATCAGTGATTTCCAACTCTTGGTTCTTTTTTTCCCCCTTTCATGGGGGAGTTCTAAGGCATACTGTCCCCACCTGAGTTAAGATATTCCTAAGTTTTAGCTTTAAATCATCTCTGTGAATCAATTCTAGAGCTATTTTCAGAGGTCTCTGACTGATCCAACTTGTTCATTATTATATCAACTATTATTAAACAAATTCAGTGTATTCAATGGCCAATTCTGGGTCCCCTAAATTGGGGAAAGGATTTGATCAGCTCTAAATAAGCCATAATAGACAGGGGATTCTTTTAACAGAAGAGGAGTGAAGAAGCAAAAATTACTGGACAAGCAGAAAAAATACATCATTGCAGTCTATACTGTGTTAGTACTTAGTAGTTGCTCAATAAAATTTGATAGATAAATTAGTCATCTATAAGCATCTCTTCTTTCCTTATTTGCAGTGAATTGCCCCTAGATCTCTTTAATGAGTAAGTGTGTTAGAATCATAATGTTGAACTTCAGGCTTGTAATTTTTATATCACAAAAACTTTTCAGCTATTAGTATGTAAGATTAAGCAATAGAAGTTTCCCAAAGATGCCTTATAAATCTACTAAAATTCTTAATTTGCTTAGTCTCTCCAGCACATGTTAGTTGCATTCTTTTCACATGCATTTAATGTTACATTTCTGTTAAATGTGTATATATATATTTAAATTGCATTAAAGGCAGAACTTTTCAGACCTTCATATCTAAGAAGAGAATGGGAGAGAAAATAGGTGACTTCCTAGATTGTGGTACTTTGTGTAAAAGTGTGACATTACTGAGCACCCATTAATAATGGAAATTGCTCTTAAGAAACTGGAAGGAGTTTGAGCAAGAAAAAGTTGTGGCCATTTGGAATTCTTTCAAAAGACATTGATGAGTTTTTCTCATTAGTTAGCAAAAATCTCTTTTTATGGATTATATGATTATTCTCTAGTGACTTGATCAGAGCTTGAACATAATTTCGTACTATAGGCAGAGAATCATGAGCATGTTCTTAAGCAGCCACTCCAAAAATTGGACTAGTGATGTAATTAAAATCTTGACTACTACTTGAACTAATCTTCTAACTGTGACATTCAAATGAGAAGAATCATCCTTAATTAAATGCATGGAGAGTGAGTAAACATTTATTTTGCTCTGGGGAGTGTATGTATGCATGTGTTTTTTCCTGAATTCTGGGCATGGGCTTGGATCAGATAAGGCAACTAATACTCTGGCCTCCTGATGTGAAGAACTGACTCACTGGAAAAGACCTTGATGCTGGGAAAGATTGAAGGCAGGAGAAGAAGGGGATGACAGAGAATGAGATGGTTGGATGGCATCACTGACTCGATGGACGTGAGTTTGAACAAGCTCCAGTAGTTGGTGATGGACAAGGAAGCCTCGCGTGCTGCAGTCCATGGGGTTGCAAAGAGTTGGACACGATGAGCAATGGAACTAAACTGAACTGAATCGATATAATGATAGCTAGAAAGGTAGTAATATTATTTAACCTTTGCTTATATTTTCAGTATTTGTTTACTAGGGCTTCTATAACAAAATACCATAGACTGGCTGAGTTAACAGCCACCAAAAAATTAAGATGTTGTAGGTTTGGTTTCTCCTGAGGTCTCTCGCCTTAGCTTGCAGGTTGCTGCCTTCTGGCTTTCCTTATGTGGCTATTCCTCTATTGCTTCTTTTGTTGTGTCCTAACCTCCTCTTCTTGTAAAGCCATCAATCATATTGAATTTTACCTTAATCACTTGTTCCAAGGTCCTATCACCAAGCAGACACATTTTGAGATACATATATGAATTTTCAGCCCTATTGCTTTCTGATTTATAAAGAATAAAGCTCTGAAGATTTGTAGGAAAAACTGCTTGTTCTTGCTTCAGAGATGCTCCTTGGCAAATTATTCATATTATCCACGTTCTACTGATGAGAAAACTCAGACTTTAAAAGTTGAAAATCTTATCCTGAGTCACTGGATGTCCAACAAGCTGAACTTGCATTAAAATTTAAGGTTTTCTGTAACTGTACCTTCTATTCCATTACCACAACACTTTCTTACTCTTTATTTCAGCTGAAGGAATTATAATACAACATTAAAGTGAAAAATGAAGAAGGGAAAAGAGTTAGGTAAGACAGGATAAATGCTACCACATGGAAGGCCATTTTGTGTAAGAACGGCACAGAAAATATATGGGTATGGCCCAGAAAACAGTGCTGACAAAGGAGGAAGTGGCCTTTTCACGTGACTGAGTGTAGAGGCTCCTATCTGTTATTTCATTAGTCAATAGGTCCAATGTGGTTCATTTACTCCAACTTCTCAGGCCAAAAAAAGCCCAACTTAAAAAGTTGGTCACATCCCAAACCACAACTCTTTCATTGTATCTTTATGATCAGCACCATCTTTTGGTCTAGTACATTTAACAAAACGACAACAAAAACAATTATGGGAAGAAGAAAGGTCCCCATCGGCACACGGTTCACATATGAGTAGCTATGTTATTTATAACACATTTTTAGAGCCTTGCTTAATTGATAAGTTATATCTGTATACTTGCCAAATAAAAATGCAATATCTTGAAAAAGTAGAAATTCAATTTACCTTGTATTGTATGGGTAAGAGGACTTCCCAGGTGGTGCTAGTGGTAAAAAACTTGCCTGCCAATGGAGAAGATGTAAGAGACACGGGTTCAACCCCTGGGTTGGGAAGATCCCCTGGAGGAGGGCATGGCAACCCACTCCAGTATTCTTGCCTGGAGAATCTCGTGGACAGAGGAGCCTGGCGTGCTATGGTCAATTGGGTTGCAAAGAGTCAGACACAACTGAAGTGAGTTAGCATGCACTCCTGCACATATGGGAAAAAAAAGTAGAAACCATCTTAGACTGGGGCTGTTATGAAGAACTTTCTGCTTCTGTGTTTTTAATATAAAAATTCCTGAAATTTTGGACACTTGGACTAATCATACATGAAAAAAGTTGAGTCAGATGAGACCAATAATTTTTCAGACAACTCCTTTTTTTGTTGTTGTTTTATGAGGGGATAAACTAATCCCAGAAATGGGGGAAATGTTAATATTTTCTCTTTAACTCATCTTTAACTTTTAGAAATATAGCACATTTGTAAGGTGGGATGAAGTCTGGCTTTTAATAAAATAAAGAATAGTAGTACAAAGCAGGAAGTTCATGAGAAATTAAGACACAAAGTCTGAAGCAGGTCAAGGGATAGATAATAGATTGCAAGGTTAGACAATAAATCTTACAGCTTCCAAGCTGGCCACCAGAAAGGATGTAGCAGGTTATGAAGCAGAGGCCCAGGAGGAACAATATTCCTTGCTGCAATCAGGGAAAGAGAGGATAGTAATTATGTGCATATGTTTGTGTTTTACAGCGTTCTGATATTAATCAGTGTGTATATCTATATATGTAAATACCAGATCAATGAAAACCCCTCCATGTGTGTGCATTTAGCTTCATGCACCTCTTTAGTTAGATTTATAGATAAATATACACAGAAAAGCTAATTGAATATGAATGAGAATCTAGGTTAAAGTAACATGGGTCAAAAACTGGCTGCCACAGATTTGGAACTCAAGCACTCAATGCCTACAAGTTGTAGGGTTTTCCTCACTATATTATTGAAATTGGGAGTTGGTCCAAAGTATAAACAATAAAGGACTGAATTACTGCAACATGATCTAGTTGGAGACACTCAGAAGGCCACCCAGAAGCTCCTGTTGATGTAGGAATCAGTCCCCTAAGGAGCCCAACAACTCTCAAATGGCTCTTGTGGACAGGGTGACTCCCGGGAGCTTCCTTCTTATTCCTCAGGACTATTTGAGGTTTGGAATCCAGCACCAGAGAACCCATGCTGGGTAGTGTGCTGAAATAGATCTCTGGGAATATGAAGAGAATGGAGTAAATGAACTCATCTATCTTATATTCTTATCTTCATGAATCCTTGTATTATACCCTCCTTCCTTGAGAATACAGTTTGGTGATCTGATGTCTAGATTTCTTTTTTTTAGAAATGAGACTGTCTTTTGTTTCTCCCTCTCTCTCCCTCATAGACATTTTTTGCACAGATCAAATTCCTAAATGAGACTATAACGTGGAACACTCTCAAAAAGAGATCTTTCTTAGCAACCATTCCTACATTAGAACCACATGAAATAACATCTGTGCACAGAAGATGAAGACCATTCTGTAGAATGTGGAGGATTTTGAGTAGCTGAGTTCATTTACTGACTGGTTGAGATGATTTAGCGATATCATTGCACCTTGAAAGCAGCTTCTCTGGGCTTATTTCATGTGGTTGAGCTCATTAGTTTTGTCAGTTACTTTGGAGGTATGTGCACAAAACCTGTTTTATATTGTGGGGAGGCCTCAGGAAATAGTCCTTTGCAACTCTTATTCAAAACACGATTTTGAAAATGTAACACAAAATGTGTGCTGTATTTACTTAACATGATTGTGATTGGTCTAAAAATACACACAGATTTTTGTAAGTGCATTTTTTCCTATAGTTTAATGTAACTGACAATGCAAAATGGTTTCTATATCTCTGTTTCTACCCTCCTCCCATCCTTTATATATCATCAGGATTTGATTCAATGATTCAGAGGAAATGCAAACTTTGTTAGTTTACACAATAAAGTTTTACTTTGGAAACAATGGATTTTTAACCAATGGATTTTAAAATATTCAACTATTTAAACATTTTTTAACATAATCAGTAACATGATATTTTGGTGATTTAAACAATTTACTTGCTAAAGCTATAAAAATTCCTTGGTGATGTAGCTATTACTCTTTATAACTATGACTTAGCTAATAGCACACCTTCACCTTTTCAAGGATTCAACTTGAACTCTTTCATTAAAAAAGGAAATAGAGTATTGTGGAAAGAACCAAGGTTTTGAAACTCTATGGAATAGCAGTCCTGAAAAACATTTATTAGCCTTGCTTGGCTGTAATTTCCTGATTGGGAGAAATACAGACACTTTGAATTGTTTTTAAAGATTAGAAATGATATATGTAAAGTGTCTGTTATAGTACCTGGATCACAGTCTTTGAACTTGTAGATGTTGAGCGAAAGGTAGTATTCATTAATTATTATTTTCCACCAAGTTTTCTTTATATCTTCTAGATATACCCACAGAAAATTTGCATTCACTGCTTCATATGAGTACATATGCGAATCATGCTCATATATCTGTTTTTTAAAGACAACTCTAGTGATATATCTTTGATATAAAAATTGTAAGAAAGCTTAGCACTGAAAAATGGATGCTTTTGAACTGTGGTGTTGGTGAAGACTCTTCAGAGTCCCTTGGACTGCAAGGAGATCCAACCAGTCCATCCTAAAGGAGATCAGTCCCTGGGTGTTCATTGGAAGGACTGCTGCTGAGGCTGAAACTCTTAATAGTTTGGCAACCTCATGCGAAGAGTTGACTCATTGGAAAAGACCCTGATGCTGGGAGGGATTGGGGGCAGGAGGAGAAGGGGACGACAGAGGATGAGATGGCAGGATGGCATCACTGACTCGATGGACATGAGTTTGAGTAAATTCCGGGAGTTGGTGATGGACAGGGAGGCCTGGCATGCTGTGATTCATGGGGTTACAAAGAGTCGGACATGCCTGAGCGACTGAACTGAACTGAACTAAAGGTGTATAACCTGACATTTTGAGGTATGTATACCTTGTGAAACAATCACCCTAATCAAGTTAAATAACTTATCTGTTACCTCTGTATAGTTAATGTATGTGTTTGTACATGAAAGTGAGATAGCAGATTTAAGGTCTATCCTCTTAACAAATTTCAAATATACAATACAGTATCGTTAACTATTGTTATCATGTTATACATGAGACCCCCAGAACTTATTCGTCTCATAACTAAAAGATGGTACCCTTTGATCAACATTTCCTTAATTCCTATCTCTCTGTCCTTGGAACCCACCCTTCTACTCTCTGTTTCTCTGAGTTCAACATTTTTAGGTTTCCTCATATAAGTGAGGTCACACTGATCTGTCTTTCTGTGTCTGAATTATTTCACTTAGCAGGATGTCCTCCATATTTATTCATGTTGTTACAAACGTCAGTCTTTCCTTCTTTATTGTGACTGAATAATATCCCATTTTCTGTGTAGACAGTATTTTCTTTACCCTTCATCTGTTAACAGACGTCAGTTTCCATACCTCGTTATTGTGAGTAATGTTGAATGATCATGGGAGTGCAGATATGTCTTCCAGATCCAGGTTTCAGTTCTTTGGGATACATAGCCAGAAGGACTGTTATCTGTTCTCAGCAGCCATTTGCTGTCTCCTTCATGACTGAAGAAACTAGAGGTCACTAGCTTGCAAAATCCATTTGCCGCATGGGTTATTATCCTCCTTCCATAGGGCTCCTGGCCCCATTTTGAAAACAACAAAGGGAGATTACAGGAGAAGCTAGTGGAGGACAGAGGCAACCATTATGTGTACAGGAAGCAGCTTTAACTCTCTAACATGATTTAAAAAATCTCAAGTCACTTCAAAGGAAAACAAAGAAAAAAATGGTTTAAAAAGGTGTCACATAATATTTAAACATTGATAAGGTTGATTGATTATTATTTTCTTTTATACACGGCACATTTTGTGAGCACATCTAATGAGCATTTATTGACTCACATTCTCCATTCATTACCAGGATTTATTGACCCTAGAAATTAATATTGACTGGGGCAAAACAGCCACTGACTTCTCTTGCAGGTCAATAAATCTGGCAATGGAGGAACACCAAACCAGGATATTTTTTCTTAGTGTTGTTTTTTCCTTTGCCCTAGAAGGAATGTCAGTGCAGCTGCCTGCTTCCAATGGGCCTATCATGTTTGTAAAAAATTTAGCAGTGGGCCATTTAGAGTCTGTTTTCAATTTACATTGTGCACTAATAGACCTGAATATAAAATTTCCTTCAGATGCATTAATATATGTAGGTATAATGAAGCCAAAGCATTTTTACACAGTTAAATTTCATAAATAATGCCAGAAGAAAGAAACAGAAAAAGCAGTAAATTTAATACATGTGACAATAACCTAAAAATTTTAAATAATATAATTATGCATCTCAAAAGATAAAGCTGGGATCTAGTCAAATAATGCCATCTTTAGGGATTTCAGTTCTTTCTTCTGCAAAATGAAATATTTGAATTTGTCTTTGAGATCTCTCTCAGCTGTAAGATCAAGAAACTATAAATGCTTTTCAAAAGCTAGAATTTGTACAGATGGGTTGTTCTTTCCAACTGAACCCCATGAAAAAACCATTTAAGATTTGGGAAGAAGAAGTTACAAAGAAGTAGGACACATTATTATATATACATGTTATTCTGAACCATTTGCTTTGTATAAAAATGGAGATCAGGCAGTTCCTTGATTTAAAGAAAGAACGTAGAAGTGGTAAAGTATAGGATTTGAAGTTTAAAGATCTGGTTTTGAAGCCTAGATCTGTTCTGAGTACATGAGTTTGCATGTGTGCATATATGTGTGAGTTAAATTAAAATAAATTAGCACTTCTCTGTATGAATCATTTCTCAAGTACTAAGCACAGTACCTTGCAAAGTCATGTGTTTTTCATTGACAGAGCTGACATTCAAAGAAATTGAGTTGCCTGCCCAAGCAAGTCTCTGGGCGGTCCTTTGGATCCATCTCTGCCAGCTTGACCTCAAAATATTGCTCTGGGAGGTCATGCAGCTTCCCTGAGCTCCTGCTCTTTCTGTTGCAAAGTGAATAGCCCTTTCTCAGGGAGAGAAAGACCTAGAAGACTGCATCACTGGTAGAATCCAACATAAATGTCAATTGTGACTAATGATTACAGTGATGATCATCTTATCTTAGAGACTATCATTTTTGGAAATTATTTCCCGATAAAGGTCATCATAAGTAACACAGAACTTAAAATTGTAAATAAATCTAGCATTCAAGCAGGTCTTTGCAAAATGCTGAGAAAATACCTCTGGCAAAAAATGTGAAGTATATGGAATGTACATATATGGACCTTTTGCCTTTTCTACCACTTAGTGTTACCCATTTTCTGCCCGTCATATGGATGTTCAGGTCTTTCTAGCCCCCAGATCACTCTAATATCCACCTTGGTATATATTTACAACAAAAGGAGGGCAGCAGACTAGGGAGTCAGGGTATGGGTTTTGCGTTCAGAAAGACATGGGTTTGAATCCCAACTCTGCTGCTTGTCAGTTGTTAAATTTTAAGAAATACTGTTCTGAAGTATCAATCTCCTGGCTTCCAAAGTGTGGATAATATTAGGACTACCACATATGATCTTAGAGAGAATAAATTCAACAGGCACATGTGAAGCACAATGAGCATTGCTTAATTCACCCAGGTTCCCAAGGAATGTTGGTTACTATTAATAACAGCTTAAAGATGTCTTCCAACCTTTTTAAGAAGGATCAATGGCCTGCACAAGTGATCAGATTCAAGGGTAGAGGCAGAGTCGAGTTAGGTTATATTAGAAACAGAAAAGCCTTTCTTTCCCTGTGATTGTTCTTTGCAGACATTTATCCTGCCTAGAGGCAATGCCTGCCCTGGTCATGAGTTCTCTTAAGTACTGGTAAAAATAAAAAGGTACACGTATAAACAAGAATTGAACCCTCTGTCTGGCTGTATCATTTTTGCAAAATTACTTATTTTGAGATTTTTTCTATAACTGGAATGCTCTTTGAGGTCCCTGGCAATGCCTTGACTCTGGAAATCTTTGCTTTAAAATAGTCAGGCTGTTTATTGAGGCATCATGACTTGGAAGGCATGAGATAGAGGAAATGAACAGCAGTCTGGGGTGTCTGGTCCTAGCTCTATGGATAAGCATGTGGGGACAAGGGTAAGGATTAATTTAGCCAGAGACTCATGTTCTATATCTATGAAGTGAGCAATGGTGATTTTTTTCCCAAGAGTATTTTTGAGAGTAGAATGATATCTTAATCATAGGTCCATGTAGGGGCTTGTCTTCTTCCTTCCATCCCCATTTTATTCACTTGCTGTCTTTGTCTCTCCTTTTATTCATTCTTTCCCTGCCAAGTCCCAGAGGTTCTCAGACTCTTAGCTTCCCCTGCTGGCACATCTCCAAACATGCTTACTTTCTAGAGTAGCCTTATCATAAAGTTATATAACTGCTTATTTAATTGCCTGGCCTCTTCTAAGTTCCACTAGGGCAAGATTTCTGTTTCAATTGCTAAATTTTAAATGACCTTCATTCGCCACATTGCCAGACATACGGTACACACTCAGCTGCTATTTGTTAGGCCAAGCTGTGATGGAAACTGGGGAAAAAATAATGAAAAAGACCTGGTGACCAGTCTCTGAGAACTCACATTTGCTGCCTACAGATGACTCACTGAGTGATTCTTTACTCAGTCATTTATTCCACAACGATTAATGAGTATCTACTACATGGCAGGTGCCATATAGAAATAAGGGGATAGGACAGTACGTATGTTGCCTTTGCTCTCAGTGACTTACATTCTAGTGAATGGAGACTGTGAACACAAAAATGAATGAACGAAATGACTCCAGACAATTGCTCTGAAGATGACATAATAGAAAGATAGATTGGACCATGAAGGCCATGAAGGGTTACCTCAGGCCTTGCACTTTGGGAAAGGCCTTCTGCAGAGATAATATTTGGACTGAGGAGTGATAACATGGTGGAGCAGCATAGAAAGCTATAAGGGGAATACAATCCTGGTAGGGGTAAGAGTACATAGGAGTCTTATGTTTGGAGGAAGTTTGGGTTGGATGAGGGAAGAAGAATGAGGCCTGTGTGTGGGGGTGTGGTATTGGGATAAGTTGTGGAAGGTGAGCTCCAACAGGCAGACAAAAGCATTATAAGTTACAGCCCAGATATGTTACAGATCTCCTCATCTGGTCTTGTCAAGGTTAATTTTGTGCTCAGTGAAATCACTGGGAACAGGTTCTACAAGCAGCCAGCTCAATAATTTACACTTAGCGTGAGCTGAAAAAAAAAATTAAATTCATGAGACCTGTGCAAAACAAAAATATCAGCCAACCAACCAGTGGGACAGTGACTCTCTACCAAAAAAAAAAACCCAAACCCTCACAAAAACAAAACTCATGGTTCAAAAAGCAGGAAAAAAAAAAAAAAAAAAACAAAGGAAAGAAAAGATGAAAGTATGGAGGAGAGTCCATTTCTATCAACTGATTTGTTTTAATGCAAAGAAATCTTTTGCAAATGCCTGTTGTCTTCCACACAGCTGGATATCTCATGTTAAAATGAAGGCTGACTGAGAACAAGAGAATATCAGTCTTCAGCAGATTATCCCAGAAAATGTCCTTTGCTCTTCGCGCCTGGGAAATGATGGACGGACAAAGATAAGAAGGGGCTGGGAGTCTATGGTCCATCATTGTGTAGAAGAAATAGCTCCCATAGGATTTTCCTAGCCAAGGAATCTAGAAAGTGAAGGAAGCACATTTTCCCCTGCTGTTTTGTTTACAAACACATCTCTCTCTCTTTTTAAAAAATTTAAATAAATGTGTTCTTTCTTCCAGAAAGAAAAAAAATGCTGGTGCTGACACCTTGCTCCCTCATTCCTTTCCCAGTAACCTCCACATTTTTCACTGATGTTGTCATTAGGGAATGCCAGGGAAAAAGCTGAGTGCTTTCTGTGAAAATTGTTTCACTAAGGGAAGCAAGACAGCTAAGTGATAAGATAATTTAAATGGCAGCAGGAAAGACACTTAATATGGCTGAGGGTATAAATGACAGAAAGAACAGAAATGAGAGGTTTTGAAGATGTGAAGTAGGCATCAGCCCAGGAAACCGTGGGAAAGGGCACCCAGAGTGTGATGTTATTTTGCATTCTTCTGTCTATCAGAACAGGAACTTCTCAGGCTTGGAAATAGAAAAGACATCTATTGAGAATTAATCTTTCAAATAAAAAAAGAATATAAAATGATTTCTGAAAGGGCAGGAGGAAAAAAAAAATCTTTGAGTAGGCCCCTCTTCTGGGTCAGACCCTGTGTACTGTATTTTTCTGGCATTATTTATTCCTCTCTCAACTCAATAAGGCAAGGATCCTTACTCCATGTTAGTGAAGGCAGACACCGGAGCTCAAAATATAAGAAAGTCACTCAAACACCATCTTGATGGTTTCCTGATAGCTTTGGTTACAACCAGAAATTTTTTTTCTATTATACTTGGTCTTTTTTTTAAGATTGGGCATAGTTGCTTAGCAAGGCTGTGTTAGTTTCTGCTATAGAGCAAAGTGAATCAGCTATATGTACATATATATCCCCTCTTTTTTTAACTTCCTTCCCATTTAGATCACCATAGAGCATTAAGTAGAATTTCCTGTGCTATACAGTTTGTTCACATTAGTTATATATTTTATACATATTAGTGTGTATATGTCAAATTCCCAGTTCATTCCACCCCCATCCGCCACTTTCTTGGTATCCATACATTTGTTCTCTATATCTGCGTCTCTATTTCTGCCTTGCAAATGGTTCATCTAGATTTTTCTAGATTCCACATATATGAATGATACTTGTTTTTCTCTTTCTGACTTACGTCACTCTGTATGATAGGTTCTAGGTTAGAGCTAGATTTTTTGACTCTGATTTCCAGGCCATCCTTAGGTGCTGTTGTCATTTTTCTAAAATACAGTAATGAAGGGAGCTCATACTAGTGATATGTAGCAATAATGAACTGACAGTTACCTTTTTAAAGAAAAGAATCTAAGAGTTTATATAGATATGCTTTTTTTGAGTATAAAATATTTATTTGTTATATAAATTGGCTTAAAATGAATGAAAGAATACAAATGCAAAATATAGAAATGACAAAGGGCAGCATGTCAACTTATCATGAAACACTTTATAAATTTGGAATAAGATGCTATAATTATATACTAATATTTTCCAAAAGTGATTCACTGACAAAAAATGATATTAAAATAATGTACACATTTAAACAGATATTCTACCACCACTACCACACATGAATAATTTAAATAATCATTAAAAAAGTGGTTGCCCAGATGTTCTTTGTTTGCTCCTGATTGAATCAGGCTGAAAAAGCACTGATCCCTGAGATTGGATACCCCAGGCTCCCCTGTGCTGGTTTCTGGTTGGCTGTCTGGGCCTGGGAGCAGACTTGGGAGAGAGGTAGAGGGCAGCCAAGATATTTCTCCCTTTCTCTCTCATCTCAGGTGTCCCCTCAGGCCCCAGCAACGTTTCTCTACGGTGCACATTCTCCCAGGCAGGCCCACCTGGTCTGACTTCCTCCAGTTCTAGAAATGCTGCCACCTTCCTCTGTCCTCTGGCCCAGAGAGTGGGACTTCTTGCTGATCTAGCAAAGGTCTCAGGGCCACACCCGCCCCTGTTTGACTTCTCAGCTCTGTCATCCTCGTGGATCAGTCCCTCACCACTTTGACAAGCCCAAGTGGTTTCTCTGTCCTGATTAGGCTCCAGCCACCACAGCTGGAAGTGGAACACCACTTGGCAAAATTGCCCACCTCTCCTTTGCCTATGCTCTCTCCCTGGCCTTTCCTTCTTGGACTTATCTGAATTTTCTTCCTACAAGAGATCTAAAACTTGGCCCAATAGGTTAACAGAAATGACTGAGAATTTCTCTTAGAATGCTTTCTCTAGAGTGAATCTACATTTAGCCCAGTTTAGCACCTTAAATGTAGTGATAAAGCACATTGGTAGCACCAATCAGTGGTAGAAAAAGCTGTTTAAATGAAATTGAACCTTGTGTTGACCCTAAGCATGGCATTAATTGGGAAGCAACTGACTTAGATATAGGTCCATCTTTGATCCAAACTTCAAGCTAATCAATGAAATGATGAATAAAAAAGAAGAGAACATGGGGGTATAAATACAAATTAAGAAAATATGAACATTTATGGAAGCATGTGTTATGCATGGAATACTGTGCTAATTGAGTTTCATGCATTATTTCATTTAATTGTCACAGTAATCTAGCAAGATAAATATGATTCTTAATTTGAAATGAAAAAAAAAATGAGGTTCAAAGAGGTTAAGTAGTATGTCAAGGTCAGAGTTAGCAAACTCAAGCCAAGATTTAGGGCCAAATTTTCTTTTTCTGCCCATGTTATTTCAGTTTTGCCAAGTACATGATGAGCTAGAGAGATTAAAAAACCATTGGGCCGTGCACTGGATTGAAACCAAAGAGGAAGTATTTCATTTGTCCCCAGAATGCTTAGAGTATGTGGAGCCGATATTTAAAAATTGAAAAAGTGGGAGATCAGGCACAAATAGGCTACATCCAGCAAGACATATGGGCCTCTAGCTTGTGGAGAGGCCCAGGCTTTCATTTTTACAGCCTTCCTTATATTTCTTTCATGGCTTCTCAGCATCTTTCTTTACATATCTGTTTCACTAGCTCATGCTGTCTACTTGCCCTTGTATGCATTTAAGATCCCTGCTGAAATGTTTATGAATAGCATTAGTTTCTGAAAACTGGGGTTCTAGTTCCATTTCTGTGAGCAGAGAATAAGAAGTAACAGAGAGCCTGGACTGGAATATCATGGTTTGAATCTCAGTTGTGTGATGGTCTAATTGCATGACCTTGGGCAAATGAATTGTCCTTTTATTATCTCAAGTCCTCCATTTATTAAATGAGTATATCATTAGGGCTAATCACATAATATTATTATGAAGATAAATAAGTCATTATTTACAAAGAGCAAATAACAGTGCCTATATCCTAATACATACATGTGTACATGTATCTTTTTGCCAACAAAGGTCTGTATAGTCAAAGCTATGGTTTTTCCAGTAGTCATGTATGAATGTGAGAGCTGTACCATAAAAAAGGCTGAGTGCTGAAGAATTGATGCTTTCCAACTGTGGTGCTGGAGAAGACTCTTGAGACTCCCTTGGACTGCAAGGAGATCAAACTAGTTAATCCTAAAGGAAATCAACCCTGAATATTCATTGGAAGGACTGATGCTGAAGCTCAAACTCCAATACGCTGGCCACCTAATGCAAAGAGCTGATTCATTGGAAAAGACCCTGATGTTAGAAAAAATTGAGGGCAAGAAGAGAAGGGGGCAAGACAGGATGAGATGGTTGGATGGCATCACTGACTCCGTGGACATGAGTTTGAGCAAACTCAGGGAGATAGTGATGGACAGAAAATCCTGGTTGCTGTAGTCCATGGGGTCGCAAAGATTTGGACGTGACTTAGTGACTGAAGAACAACAACATTGGATATAAGATATACACTCACACAAGCATATTTTTAAAAAATAATTACCTGAAAGTCAGTGTGTCTTACTGAAAAACAATTCAAGAAGGAGTCAGGAAAAAGAGAAAAATAAAAGACTTGACATTTTGGGTTCTCTGTCACTGTATTGGCATCAGCAGCATTTTTATGGCAGTGAGAAAAGAATCTGATAATATGTACAGAATTCTTCAACCTTGAGATGAGTACGTAAATGCACAGGGATATTTCAGTTTTAGATGTCAGACCAATCAGCTCATATACATTGAGACTCTGTCTTTTACAATGATAGGTTCTGGATGGGGAGATTAAGAAGTATAGATCATGCTCCTCACTGTGTAATAGCTTACAATTCATTACAATTATAGTAATTCTGTATAATTCTAGCATATCACATCTTCTTCCATATTGAGGCAAAAATACCTTGATAAAACACAAACGAAATCCTATGATATTTCTTTCTAAATCCTTCAGTTACTTCGTTTTATTCAGAATGGTGTTCTATAACTTGCTTTTTAATTTGGAAAAAAAGTGTAGGCATGCTGTTTTATACTTAATAAATATAGTGGCAGAAAAAATAAAATCTAAGCATTGTCATTTTAAAAAGATTCATGCTTTTAAACAACTGTAACCTTAATAAAAACTTTGACTCCTCATGGCCTGGTCTCCGCATGCAATGAAGTTCAAAGGATACCAGTCTGAACACTTAGTAGCAATTTTAAATGAATTTTAATATTTATTTAATTTCTCAAAAGATAGTGATAAATAGATTTATTTAATTTCTTAAAATTCATTACTTGCAGCTAACTTGCCAAAGCCTTTTCCTCTATTTTGCCATTTGTTTTAAGCCCTGGATTACTTTCAAACTTCATCAGAAGGCATCATTCAAGGTCCCTTTACTCCCCCCTTTTGAGGCCTTTCTTATTCTTATATCCAAACACCGAATTCTTTGTTATTTAGATCAAGTTGGTTTATCAGAAACTGTCCTATTGTCTTTTCTGCTTTTCAGTCATTTCTCTATCTACCATTTCTTTGTATTCGAGCTTAATAAAGAAAGTCTTAGCAAAGAGCTACTGAAGGCTACTTGACATTGGTTTCTCTAGCCCAAATAGTGAGAAAGATTCAGTATAATCTAGGTTACTGTCAGCTGTTAAACCTGATGCTTTATTTTCACAACCAGAAGTGATGAAAAGTCAAATTCCTAAGTGTACATCTTTGATGAAAACGTCACGATCATCATAATAGTTATCATCACCACAAATATCAACCTCTTTTTCATCATCAGCAGCATCATTCTTCTATTATTTTTTTTAATGTACTATCTGCCAGCTCTCATACTAAGTCTTTTACTAGCAATATGTCATGTCCATGGGGTGATAAATCCCACAATAATCCAGAAACTAACTCCTCCTTTTTCATAAGACTTCTACCTCAAGGCCTGAGATGAATTTACCAGCTTCAAAATCATGTTCACATTGCATTCACAGCAGAGAGGGATAAGAAAAGTAGAAGGCAATAAGAAGGGATGGAAGGGATAGAAGGAATAGAAGAGATAAGAAAAGTACCTCTTTTTTAAGGTAAAATTGGAAATTGTATTAATACATTTTAGCTAAACTTCAAGGGTGTTATTATTATAGAAGAAGATATAGCAGAACAGCTGATGGTTACAACCAAAGGGATCTTGCTGAATTTTTGGTGTCTCTTTCAGGATGTGACACAGGGCTCAGTATAAAGTTTATTCCCCTTAAAAGCTCATCAGTTGAAAGAATAAACTCTGAGATGTAAGAGAATCTTGAAGAACTGTTGACTTCATAAAGGTTTCTTGAGGTAGATCTTTTTGCTGGGTTCTGAAGACAGATCTGACTGGGCAGAGACAGAGGATAGGCAATTCATGCTGGATTTTCCCAAGAGGAAAGACAGAGGCAGTGTAGGTTATATGTAGGGGTCTGTGAGGACAGAAATCTGACTAAATGCTGCCAGTTGCTTGGGATGAGATAAGACTTTTGAACTCTGTGGGAGAAGGGGAGGGTGGGATGTTTCGAAAGAACAGTATGTATATTATCTGTGGTGAAACAGACCACCAGCCCAGGTGGGAGGCATGAGTCAAGTGCTCGGGCCTGTTGGGCTGGGGGGATCCAGAGGAATCGGGTGGAGAGGGAGGTGGGATGGGAGACCGGGATGGGGAATTCGTGTAGCTCCATGGCTGATTCATATCAATGTATGACAAAACCCACTGAAAAATAAAAAAATGAATTAAAAAAAAAAAAAAAAAAAGACACTGACAAGACTCTTCTTGGCCAGTTTAATGAAGCTCCTTGGAATTTTCTTCTCAAGTAGGCCTCAAACTTTGGCCTCTGTGTCTGTCTTCCTTTTCCCTGTTTTGGCAAGAATCTTGTCATTTTATCCAGATGCAAAACCCTTGATATCTGATCATCCTCAACATCTGAGCAAGTTTCTCATGCCCCACAATCTCCCAGGTAATGTCCAATCATCCTGGGCTGCCTTCAGACAGAGTCCTATTAGACTTGTTTAATCAGAGTCCCCCAGCCTCATCCCTCATGTTTCCTTTTAGTAGCTCTTCACCACAGACCTCCCCACAATCCAACTTGCTTCTTGGCTCCAAACTCCCCCACCCAGTCCTTGCCTTGCAACCTGTTCTATCGTGAGGTATCTTTTCCCCTACTGCGAGAGTTCCTCAATAAAATTTACTTTTACTTCTTTTCTGACCAGCTCTGGATTCCTTTGACAATACTTGGGGATTGTCAAGATGGAGAGGGTCTCCAGATCTAGATAACAGAACTCTGACTTAACTTGTTAAATGAAACAGTGAGCTGAAATAGAGTCTTGACTAAGGGAATTCCAGAACCCAAATCACCTCCTAAGCTGGGACCAGCAGCAGTGTGTGAGATAGAGATTGGAGAGAGTTGGGGGAAGAGAGCCTCTTTTTTGGTATTTAAATCTAAACAGATGACAACTTCAATGAAGTAGGAGCAGAGAAACTAGCAAAGCATTAAAAGGAAGACTTGACTGAATTATTTTTCCTTAGATATTGAATTGAAAGAAGAGTGAGCAGTTGAAGAAAACCTTAAATTGTCTAGTCTTGGAGGTTTGGGTCATAACAATGCTGTTTCCAGGAAAGAAGAGGCCGGAACAAAAACAGAGATGCCTTAGGAGAAGATAATAGATGTTTTAAAACCAGGAGAAGAATCGTACACCTGATTTGAGGTGTTTGAAATAGAAGTGCAGTAGGAGGTGCACTTCAGAGGTCTCGAAGTTTGGTCTGCAGAGACAGGGATTGAGCTCCGCAAGGTGTATCGGTGGGAGCAGTTATTACCTCAAAGCACAGTCCTCACCGTCTTTGTGCAAGACCAGAGTTCACTGTTGAGCTAGAAATCTTCTGATGGCACAGCACGTATCTAGACTTCTTGCTGTCTGCCCTTCAGCTGGAGTCCATAGAAACAAGGCTGTACATGGAGGCCTCCTACCGGAAGACAAATCACTTCAGTTGCTGAGGTAACTGGGTTTACTTTTGTTCTCTTGTGTTTCTAAACTAGTTTTCAAGCTCTTAAGACAACCATGTGACTATTTGTAGCCCCTACATGAGTTTTTGCAGTGAATCTAAAGGGACTTCTATGTCAGCCTCCCTGGACTTACAGGTTTGTTTTACTAATAAATAAACCACTGATCAGGATTCAGTGATCTGTTGCAGTGAGTCTGCCTGAGTGCATCTTTTAGGAGTTATGTTTTCTTATCATTTTAAGGTTCAAAGTTGTAATGTTAGACTCATCACTTAAGAGGCAGCCAGTAAGCCTTTAAAATGTAAATGTAATTCCCCTGCTCAAACACACTCAGTGTTCCATTTACATTGCTTGCCTGATAAAACAAGTTCTTACTAACTCTAAGACTTAGAATTACCTGATCCTGGCTCCCTGTTTGATCTCATCTTTCACCTCCAGCCACTGCCCTCCCTCCCTCCTATAGATGATTACCAAGGCTCGGGGAGTTCTACCCTGACAACTATTCTAGATATGACTTTCCTGCCACTTCCCACACTCTTTCTTCCCTTGAACTTGTTTTATTCAACTCACCACAAGCTGACAGCCCATGTAGTTGTTTATTTGCACATTGCCTTGTTCCCCACCCATACGAGTATATAAGCATTATAACGATATGGATTTGGGCTGTAAATACAGTTAATATAAGTTGCTTTCCAATGCAAACAGTGCTTGGCACATAGTAAACACATACACATATACTTACATATATATATATGTACATACGCGCACGCACACATACATAGACATATGTGTGCATCCATCCTTAGTCGCTCAGTTGTGTCTGTTTTTTTTTTTTTTTTCCGCAACCCTATGGACTGTAGCCCACCCGGCTCCTCTGTCCATAGGTTTCTCCAGGCAAGAATACTGGAGTGAGTTGCCATGCCCTCCTCCAGGGGATCTTCCTGACCCAGGGATCGAACTGGCATCTCTTGTATCGCCTGCATTGGCAGACAGGTTCTTTACCACTAGCACCACCTCGGAAGCCAATGTAAATATATATGGATATATATATGTGTGTGTATATATATGATAAATGAATACATTTCAATGAATGTCAGGATAAATGTCAATTTTTGGCTTGATGGTAAATAGTCTACTTTGTTATATTACAGAAATCACTGCTTCAAGTTTGAGTTCACAAAAATGCCCTATCCTAAACCTTCTGTAACTTCCCAACTTGAAGTGCTAGCTTTCTTCTCTGACCCACTGTATCTAATTCTAACATGATTTATAGCTGTATGGACTTGGGTTTGTTACTAACAATGATCCTGAGTTTCTTCATCTGAAAAGTGGGTAGTACCCTCTCTCTCATGTTGTATGATAAATGAAGATAAATGAGATAATCCAGACAGGGTGCTTGACTTGGGCTCTGTGCAATTCTTCCATAAGTATTGCCTATAATTTTCAACTAATTTATAGGTTCTTGAAGAGCAGACCTCATGAGTATGCACAAGGAGACAGGCTAACCACCTTCTTCCTCCTATGCAGTAGTGAAAGCTGAGGTCAGTGTATAGGATGCATTTCTGATTGTACACATGGAACTGAGTCTTGACATATATATCTTAACATTGATGATTGTATAGCCTCCAGTAACTCCAGAAGTGTGGGAATATCCTACATACATAAGGACTAGAGAGTTTATTTCAGCCTTGAAAATATTCTGAATCTAGGCTCTCGTTATTGATGATTTTGGTTGCTCTTATCCAGCTGAGAGAAGGATGGTATGTTGGTTTTGGGGCTTAAAAAGATATTCAAATGTAACTTCATCTGATTTTTTAAATTTTAGCCCTGCCAGAATAGAAACTCAACCTTAACCCATCATCATTACCAAGAATGACTTTTGAAGCCCTCCTATGGATACACTGTTCAGGATGCAATAATATACCATATGTCTTCTGAGTTAGTTAGAAAAATGAGTTAGAGAGAGGTTGGAGGGGAGTCCCTGACTCAGAGGACAGGGAGATGCAAAACCAGAGCAGACAACAGAGGACCTCTTGAGGAAAACTGAAATGTGCCACACAGAATCCAGAAAAGATTCCTGCCTGTTTCCTGACAAAATACTCAGGTCTTAGGATCAAAGCTGCACAAGATTCTACTGGCTCAAGCCACTGTTGCTTTGTCTCCCTAGGATATCTCACCGTCACATGACTTTAATCAAGACATTGGTTATAAAAGAAGACCTAACTGATTCTTCAACGGGAACAAATGAATTCAATCATTCTGAGGCTGCAGTGTGATTTAAGCTAATTAGTACCCAGGCTTTTAATCTTTGTCAAAAAGTACTCCCCAGTGACCCTAATTCCTCACCCTTGGTCCAAAGGTAGCATGTTTTCCACATCCAGGTGTATGGATTGGATGAATGCACTTCCTCTTATTCATGACATGACTGATGGGGGTGACTCCAACTTAATTATTGGATATGGAAAATTCACTAGCTTTCCAAGTAATAGCCAGGTTCTATAGCCCTTACAAGGGCATCCTCCTCTTTCAGAGTCATAAACCACTTGTTGTGGACCCTTCTATTCCAAACTTGCTACAACAAAAGCAGTATATATATGTCAATCTCTTTGGTACATTGAAACGTATCACTAACTCCTAGTACATGTTTTTATAGGTGACTATAGTTAACTTTTTTCTGTATATGAACACTGTCACTTCATGATTTCTCAGGGTTAGGTAATAACAACCTCCCCAACCAAAAAAAAACCTTTCAAAGAATTGTCTGTACACGATTTAGGCTAATTAAATAAACATAACTCCTGGTGTCTCAGAATTGTGTCTAAATAGAAAATATTGATAAAAGAAAGCATATGGAGAGACCTAAGGCTTTCTCTTCATTCATTTAAAGAAGATATTACTGAACATTTAATTTGAAGCAGGGGCTGTGCAGATGCCTGCAAGTAACTGGCTACCTGGCAAAACAGATGTGCTCACAGAGGCACAGAACAAAACAGAAGGTAACAAGCACCATGTTGGCCTCATAAGCAATGCAAAAGGGGAAAGCAGAGAAAGGAAAAAAAATAGACTTTCATGGCAACCAGCCCGAGTTTTTGGTTCCATTCATCACAGTGGTAATTACTTACCCAGTGTCTGTTTCTCTTCTAAAAGCTGAATTCCGGGAGGGCAGGGGTATGTTCAATGCTTCTCTGTTGTATTACCAGCTCCTAGTTTTAGGAACAGATTTCACAAAGATCTTCAGCCTGGGTCAGCCAGGGTAACACAGACCTCGAAAGCTTCCCCAAGATCCCCTTTGACATCCCTTTCAGAGTAAGAGCTCGGGGGACTGTGGGGCTGTTGACAGTTACTCTCACCAGATAGGCACATAGCCAGAGTCCACAGAGCGGTTGGAAGAGGCCAAGAGGGCACGGAATAATCCCATGGGAATGGCAAATGAGGCTCCTTGAAGCACCTGATGAAATTCTCACTTCGCTCAGCCAGTGGAGATTGCAGTGGGATATCTTCATGGGAATTGGTGGTCAGGGATGTTTGCCCTTTTCAGAAAGCTTATCCCACTCAGCCCCTGGTTTATACAGCTGTGCTCCGAGAGTCAAGTTCATCAATCCTTTCCTGACAATAAAGGAAGTTGTATTCTTTTCCTTTACATGTTAATAGTTTCCATCAGGGTCAGCCACAACTTACTAGTACCGATCCAGATACTTAATTAAATGTCCAATAAGCAGTTTTCAGATACATGTGTATTAGATAGATACATTTTCTGGTTATACATATATTAGAAGTTTAAATAATGTAAAAATGCAATGAAGAATATTAAAATCTACTCAAACTCTTATATGCCAAGTGAAATTTGTAAGACATTTAATTTACATTATTCTAGATATTTTCTGTCTACACATATGAATATGCATAAACAAAAAAATAAACAGTGCCCCAGGAAAAATGGGGACTTCCCTGGTGGTCCAGTGGTTAAGACTCCATGCTCCCAATCCAGGAGACCCAGGTTTGATCCCCGGTCAGGGAACCTAAATCTGATATGCTGCAACTAAGACACAGTGCAAACTAACAATTGTGCTTCCCTGGTGGCTCAGCGGGTAAAGAATCTGCCTGCAGGGTGGGAGAGCCGTGTTCGATCCCTGGCTTGGGAAGACCTCCTGGAGAAGAAAGTGGCAACCCACTCCAGTATTCTTGCCTGGAGAATTCCATGGACAGAGGGAGCCTGGTGGGCTACAGTCCATGGGGTCACAAAGAGTCAGACACAACTGAGTGACTAACGCTTTCACTTGCAGGAAAAATATGTCTTCCTTTTTCAAAATATTCTAAGAAAAATATGACATTTGAGAGGGAAACAGGAGTTTATTTAGGAGTAACTGTTTCATTTATGATCATCCAAATGTCTCTGACATTTCTTTGCTGTTTGATATGTCAAATGTTAAGAGAGATGTACTAAAACCTCTTATAATGATAGTGGTTTCCAGAATTTTCCAGTATTTCTAAACAACTTCTTGATATCTATAGTGAAAACGCTGCTGGTTATTCACCTTAATTTTTTGTTGTGTGACACTGCTTGGAAATGTCATTGAAATCAGTATTGCCATCCCTATTATATTTCTGTTTGACTTTGGTGAATATTTATTTTGAAACTTTCCTGTAAAGTTTAGATACATCTCAAGCAGTTATTTAGTTTACAGTTATTTCCTCATTTGTAAAATGAGAACAAAGTAATACTGAGTTTTCTGAGAAGACAAAATAAACCAATATATGTAAATTATTCATATAGATCTGGCAATCAAGTAATGCTTACCATTATTACCCTGAATGTGGACTTTGCTCATTTAAAAAATATTTTACCTTGATAAGTTTCCTTGAGGGTCCTTGTCTTTTTATACGTGATTTGAATCCTTTCCCTTTATTATTGGGCTTCCCTGGTAGCTCAGCTAGTAAAGAATCTGCAATGCTGGAGACCCAGGTTTGATTCCTGGGTCAGGAAGATCCCCTGGAGAAGGGAACGACTGCCCACTCCAGTATTCTTTTACTTTGCTGGTGGCTCAGCTGGTAAAGAATCTGACTGCAAATCAGGGAGATTTGGGTTCAATCCCTGGATTGGGAAGTTACCCTGGAGAAAGGAAGCTATCCACTCCAGTATTCTGACCTGAAGAATTCCGTAGACTGCATAGTCCATGGGGTCACAAAGAGTTGGACACGACTGAGTGACTTTCAATTTTTTTTATTATTAGAATTGATTTGGCTAGTTTCATGTCTTTAATTTTATTTAATGCTTTAAAATAACTTTCATACTAAGTTGCTTCAGTCGTGTCCAACTCTTTGCCACCCCAAGGACTGTATCCCACCAGGCTCCTCTGTCCATGGGATTCTCCAAGCAAGAATACTAAAGTGGATTGCCATTTCCTTCTCCAGGAGATCATCCCAACCTGTGGAATCAAACCATGTCTCATGTCTCCTGCCTTGGCAAGTGGCTTCCTTACCACTAGCACCACCTGGGAAGCCCAAAATAACTTTATTCTCTTCATTTGCTTTCTTCAACTCTACTGATCATATTTATTTGTGCTTTTGTAGACAATTGGAAAATATATATCCCATTTTAAAGATTTGGTTACACTAGTGGTTATTTTTGAGTAATTAAGAATATGTTTTAAAACTTTATTTCTATCATTATTAAACAGAAAAAGATTTTTTATTTGCCTTCTATAAGAAACAGAGCTTTGCATACTTTGTCTACTTTACTGCCATTTTATCATCAGGTTATATTAGTTTTGGAATTTAGATGTCAATTGTTGCTATCAATGATGACTTTTATATAGTCTCTCAATAATAATTTGTGATGTCTGCTTTCCTTTTCTTAACATTATTTATGATAGTAATTCAATTTTATCCCTTACCAATTTCTGTGCTAACTGCCATCTGTTTTATAAAATACTTTCCTGTTATTGAGTCATTGATCTTGACTCATTTCAGTGTTAGCTAGAGAATGTCTTCAGCTCTTTTTCCCCAGAGTAACCATGTGGGTGGTTTGTTTTTTCTGAAACTTTGCATTACTTTAGAAATCCTTTCTTTTGGCTTAATACATCAATGAAAACTTGTAAATTATAAAATTTATGGATTACAAGCTTCTCTCTCATCGTGGTCTCGTGACTGTTTCCTTAATATATTCTGGTATTTGATGTGATAGGAAAGTCTGATGATAGTCTAATTTTGTCCCTTACTGCACATCTTTTTGCTTATTTTTTAAAAAAATATTTGAATGTAGAATTTTTCTCTATTATTTTAGTTAATACTTCTCCACATGAAGTGTCTAGTTTTATTTTTTAATGTCCTGCCTCAAATACTCAGATACCCTTTTATCTAACATCTTTAGACACATTTTATGTGCTAAATTTTCTCTTCAAACGTAAAATTGCTTCTTCCTCTGTCCAGTTGTCCTGGTCCCCTCTGTGGAGCTGCATCTCAGGTGTGGGAGTTTTTTTTTCCCTCCACATTTCTCGACATCTGTTCCATCATTTCATCCTCCCAATTCCCCTGTACTCACTTCCCCTGATACATAAACCACCCTCAAGGATTCACTATTGGAGTATAGCTGATTGACATTATTGTGATAATTTCATCTGGACAACGGGGCAACTCAGCATACATGTATCAGTATCCATTCTCCTCCAAACTCCCCTCCCATCCAGGCTGCCATGTAACTTTGAGCAATGTTCTCTGTGCTATACAGTAGGTCCTTGTTAGTTATCCATTTTAAATATGTTGCTGTGTACCCGTCAATCCCAAACTCCCTAACTACCCCTTCCCCTCACCACTACCCCCTGGACACCATAAGTTCATTCTCTAAGTCTGTGAGTCTGTTTCTGATTTGTAAATAAATTCCTTTGTATCATTTCTTTTTAGGTCTGCATATAAAGGATATCATAGGATATTTCTCCTTCTCTGTCTTATTTACTTCACTCAGTATGACACTCTCTAGGGTCGACCCATGTTGCTGCAAATGGCATTATTTCCTTCTTTTTAATGGCTGAGATTTTTATTTCGATATTTTAATTCTTTGAAGTTTTACCAGTATTATTTTATCCCCTGATTATATCCGCTTCTTGCCTTTGCATCTCACTCAATTATTTTATACTAGCATGCTTCCCTTTTATATCATTCTGTTATCCTTCTGTAGCCCTATGGTTTCTGTTCTTTTCACCAAGGAGACCATGGATTCTTGCCTTTCACTAATGATGTTGTAATAGGTTTTTATTGCTTGGCCTTTATGCAATTCTGTCTCTGGTTTAGGGAATGCTGCAGAACCACTCTTTGGGAACTTATTCCTCACATCCCACATTTTCCCCTTCATCAGTGGTCCAAATAGAAGCTTTCATCTTTAAGCCTATGCCTCCTTTCTCTGTGACCTTCAGTCTTCTCTCTGGCTGCATCCCTCCATACTATATGGATTTTTGGAAGTCCATGCTCCTAATGATTTATAATCCTGCCTATCATCTCTGACAGGAGAAATAGCATCCTGGTTTTTATTTTATGCTTCTCAGCAGCTCAAGCACTAAGCTGGTCTGCTTTTTCTCCCTCATCCAGAATTCTATTGAATTCTTCTTGTTATACTTCAGCCCTCTTTATGAACAAGTGAGTTAAAAACCAGTGAATGAATGAGCAATGAAGTTTATCTGTACTTTCTTCCATGTTGGCAGGGCTACTCCAGCTTATAAAGGTTCATCATAAGCCAACCTGTTAGAGAATTTCTTAACTTGGAGTCATCTGCCTGCAGTTTCATGAAAATCCTGCTCAATTTGAGCTTAGATTGTCAGTCAAAATGAGGTTTGAGTATTTTTATGAGTGTTTCTGTTTGGGTACATTTAAATGTCCAGGCTTTCTGTAGACTTTTTAGTCAGAAACTGGTAATGCTGCAGTGAGGGCTACTAGCTCAAATCCATTTTTCAAGAGAATTCAGTTCATTGGAGATGGTGGTGGTGAAGGTCATGGGAGAGTGGAGAGCTTTGTTTGATGACATTTTAATATAAGAGGCTTGAGTGATTTCTAAAGTTAAATGTCTGAGGAGCAGAAAAGCCATTTTAGACCATACATGATTATCTGAGTGAAGTACATGAAAAAAAAAAAAAAAAAAAAAAGACAATTCCTAAGAGTTAACTGGAGATATTTGAGGTTTTATCCATCTATGTGATCACAATTACATTGTAAGCTAAAACTCACTAAAACAGGATTGGGTCTGAAAGGTTTAAACTTGGGAAGATCATCTGTTCAGTTGTGTGTGTATAAAGACTGACTAAAGTTGTTTCAAGCTTATCTATATTCAGAGTGCTGCAAAGCAATTTGTGGTTTGCATATCTTCTTAAATAAGGACAAATGGTCCTCTGTTTATGTGGTTTGGTCAACAGAATCTTTGTAATTAGATGTGTAAGCTATGCCCGTATCAGCAATTTGAGGAAGCTCTGATGATTTTATTTGAGAATTTGACTTTTAAACTTTTAAAGAACTCTCTTTCAATTTTTCATATTCTCCTTCCTGTTACATTATTTTACTGATGACCATTTGCTTTCTTGTTGCTTGTAAATGGTTACTTTATTTAAAAACTGTGCCTAATATGTTTTGGTAGTTCCAAAATGTTCACTTATTAAAACTGGTGACATTGTCATATTGCTTTCCTTGAAATGGCTGCTAAGAAAATCATCAGCTTAAGCAATACCAACTGCATTTCAATAGACAAATTAATCTTTTCTTGAAAGCCTCATCTAATCTCCCTTGTTCAACAGGAAGTTTTTTGCCTTGTAGGCATTTGTGATCTTTTGGCAGTAAAGAAGAAATATGATATCTATAAGTAGAACTTTAAATGATTTTTTTAGAGTAAGAACGCATAAATGTTCTAAAAATACGAGTGACTTTACTTGAATGCAGGTTTCAAAGGGAATGGATTTATAAAGTATTTATTTCTGCTAGGAATACCATTTGCCAGAAAAAGCACTTTCTTTATATCAGGCATAGAATAGGATTGTGAGGAAACCATGGCAAAACATTAATTTATTGAAAAGGATGTTTGTATTTTTTTTTCAAATTTCTGCCCTTGAACAAAACCTGTGTATCTAGATTTCCTTATCTATAAAATGTGTTAATTCTTTCTACCTTGTTCAGAAGATCATTATGAACATTAATAGTGGCTTTCTATGGATAAATTCTGTATGACTTCTTTTAATAGGAGAGTATGGATAGTTTACTCTTAAATGAAGATAATGCAAACTGAAGCAGCTCAGCCAATTATGCTGTTAGCTGTCATCTCTCACTAGATGGGGAAGTTCAGGGGAAAGATTTTTGGGTGTGCCTTCCAGTTTGCAACAATTTCCAGAAGAAGATCTCAAAACAAGCTATTCTGTTCCTAATTACTGTATGTGATGCTGTTGGTCTGCTCTTATTGTTTCCCAGTAATCCACAGCCAAAGAAGCATAAACCAAGGAAGTTATGTCTCACTGTGTATGGGGCACACCCAGATGTACCACACAACCTCAAGTGGCAGATGCTTGAATATCCTGCAGCAATCTTCTTCCCAATTCATAATTTCTAGCAAGCAAGCATTAGTACCATCCCAATAGAACAACTATATTTTAGAATTTGATATATCTGGTCTTGATATTTCATGTGAAGTAAAGCTTGAGGGAGCTAATCAGTGTGGACTGTGATATAATGAGATGCCTTGTAATCCTGTTAAAAGATGGAAAATGTTATCTGTCTGTAAGCCTACAATTTGAACTCAAGTGTAGACACTGAATACAGAGGTGAACATGAAAGCCAGGCTTCTTGTACCGTGGAGCTTTCTCCACCCAATTTAGAAGACAGGCTATAAATGAATAATTTAAAGAGTTTGCATAAGATTGAATCCAGGTTTTATTGGTCACATGTGTGTGCACCCAGACATGTCCTACTCTTTTCGAACTCATGGACTGTAGCTGGCAGGCTCTTCGGTTCATGGAATTTTCCAGGCTAGAAATACTGGAGTTGGTTGCCATTTTCTTCTCCATTTATTGGTGAACTCTGAAGCTAATAGAGTTTTGTACTGTTTATTTAAAAAAAAAAATACAAAATTCAGTATGAAAAGGAATACTTATTTTGAAAGGAAAAATTGGAAATAAAAAAAAATATTACAAATATAATAAAATCCAGAAAATAGCACAGTACATTTATTAAATAACTGTGCATTGCTAACTATCCTCTTATTTTTCATTTCTTAGCTTATGTTCTCTTGTTTCTTTTCTATATGACAATGATTTTGGGAAAATTATTTTAAAAAATCTAGCAGATAATTCAGATTTCCTTTAGGGTGGGTATCAAAACAATGCTTTCATTTACTGCTTTAAAAGGCATGAAATTTGCAGATCCACACTCAGAACATCAAAGTGTTTTTATTACTATTGCAGGTCTGTGCTCTACAAACAAAATTTTTAATAAATTGTGTTTTGCAAGATTTTTTCATCTGAAATCCATCTCTCATAATGAGAGGTACCAGTTAGGAAGTCCAAGATGGAACAAACACTATACATTATATATCAAAGGGAGGTAGCCACATCTTTTGGACTGACTCTGGGAATTTGAGAAACAAAGAAAAAAAAGAAACTCAAGAGCAAATTGGGGGAAAGACAAACAAACCCAAGAAGAGAAGAACAAAAAGAGGAACAATGGGAAAGGAAAAGGAAATCCCATTTTTAGGCTACACTAAGTATTTAATATAGATATCCCATAAATAAAATAAAATTTAAAAAATCCCATAAAATTATGAAGAGATAAATTTGATTTTCCTGATTTTATGATTTAGAAGACTGAAGCTCAGAAATTTCAACTGTGTTACTCAGTCTCAGTTAGTGAAATCTGCAGCTGGAATTCAAGCCCATGTTTGCCTGATTCAGATTATTTATTCAATAAACATTTGTTACAAGCATGCTATATATGCCATTCTCTGAGGACCGGGGCTATAAAGGATAAGTAAAGCATGTTTCTGCTCTCAAGTCAGTTACTGTTTCCCATGGACAGTACTTAGATAATGAGCAAAATACTACCAGGTAGAGAAAGGACAGTAACTATAAGCAGTGAAATACACATAAGCAAAGACAAAATGGTCTCTGGCAGGGAGGACTGTCAGGGACAAGTTCCTCCAACACTGGGGATGCTACTGGGGCTGGTATTAGTACTCTGAGCTGCCCATAATCTTAGGAGCAATAGAGTGCACAATTTATCATCTTATGGCTTTTAGCACTCTTGACTGTCTTTTCACTATTTTCATCTTTGGAGGTGTGTGCTTATCTTTTATGAATGGAAGTATAAACCACAAGACTCCATTCCAGTGCTTAAGGAGTTCAATGAAAAGTGAAATTGTTAGTCGCTCAGCCATGTTCAACTCTTTGTTACCCCAAGGACTATAGCCCACCATGGAATTCTTTTCAAGGACTTCTCCATGCAAGAAAACTGGTGTGGGTAGCCATTCCCTTCTCCAGGGGATCTTCCCTACCCATGGATTGAACCTGGGCCGCCCGCATTGTGGGCAGATTCTTTACCATCGGAGCCACCAGGGAAGGACTTCTGTGGTGTATTTACCAAGTCAGATTGGATGGTGAATATTGATGCAGACATTTGTTAGTTCAAATTGTTATAACTTCTCAACTTGTAGATGTTGGTATAGTTCCATAAAAGACATGAAGCACTTAGTATCATGCCATGATCCCATTGCATGCTTTCAACTAATTTAATTATGGTGATGAAGATGCAAGTGAATGTTTCAATAATGCACATTTAACAATATTTGTTCCATTATTATAGTCCTTGATGATCTGAAATGTGAGCACAGCAGTAGATGCCATTTTGATTTGCACTCTCGGACAAGTAAAATAGTTGCATGTCAACCAGAATGAGAAATATAGAATGCGTTAAACCAATCTTGTCATTTAATATCTGATGAATTACGAGTGATCACCCTTCCTGAAATATGTCAGTTTCTTCTGGTAGCACGCAAGGCTTTGTATTCATAGCTGGCACAAATTGCTGTCTCAATGTATGCTCAATTTAACAACTGTCTGTTAAAGTTATCAACACATTCCAACATCCATTGTACAAAAGAGCTCCTTCATGCATTAAGGCAGAGTGATTATCAAAACGGTGCAGGAAAGGGAAATACCCTTTGGTGCACCTTATAAAACTGCACATGCAATAGTTTGGAAAGCAGGCATTTTTACAGCATGGGAATATATAGTATAAATTTGATGTGGCAGTAAAAATTTTTTAAAAAGAGAGTGAGAGCAAAGAAATAAAAGTCTTTCCATATTGCACACATGCTAACCCCTACTCTCTGAAACCATAAAAAGCTTAAAACACCCAGCAGGTGTTTTAAAACTTAATTAAATTAATTGCCAACACATTATTATTAATTTCAGACATGCTGAAAAAGGAAAATAAAAAATATGTGTTGCCATAGTGGTACATGGGCCATCTGAAAACAAATATAAAACCTAAATAGGTTCATGAATGCATGCATGCTAAATTGTTTCAGTCATGTCTGACTCTGTGCGACCCTATGGATGGCAGCCCACCAGGCTCCTCTGTCCACAGGATTCTCCAGGCAAGAATACTGGAGTGGGTTGCCATTTCCTTCTCAAAAAATAGATTCAATTGGATGTATTTTGTTCACAAAATAGCAATTAATAGCATACTCAAGAACTGAAATATGGACTATTAAGTCTTAGGTTATTTAGGAAGGTTTGAAGGGGTGAGGATTGGGACCAGTGAGGGAGGAGAACCAGCTACAGTAAGTCTTCCAAAGAAAAATAGTAGAAGTAGCATGTAAGAAAAAGAATATAAATAAAATATTCTGTGTGTCATGCTTTATAGATTCTCTATGGCATATAATAAACAAGTGAGTTTAGAAAATACACTGTTCTTTTAAATTTATTCAGTCCTTTTAAATTTAATTACACACAATTCAATGCATATCAAGCACCTGCATGCACCTGGTGCTGTTCTAGGTGCTGTGGGAAACGTGATTATTTCTAACCCGTCTTTTAAACATGAGGATTCTGACTGCATTTCCCCACTATCTCCTAACCATAGGGGAAGCTAGATGGAATGGGGTGAAAAGCTTGGACTTGGAGTCATACAGTCTTGAATCCTGGATCTGCTACTTGTTCATTGTATATTGTTTGAAAATTATTTGTCTTCTCAGTGCTTTAGTTATCCTTTTGACAAAATAAAAATAAGAGAAATTAATTCATAAGATTGTGAGTATTAAATAGGATTTAGCTTTAGCCAAGTGTCCAGCACTTAGGAAAGTCTCAATAAATGAGGTGATTTGCTTACTTGTTTCTCTGCCTTTCTAAATTGTGAGCCTCTGGAGAATTGTGGAGCTCATGTTGAAGAATATATTCTTATTTATCTTAGAATCTCACACATCTGCTCCAGTGTTTGATGTCCACTGTGTATTTTACAGCTATCCATTTGCAGAACAGATAACTATGCATATATACACTTAGCAAAACTTCTATTCCTGTTTGTCGTGTATGATTTCTTTTTGTAGACTTATACTGAAATATTAACATGCCTGCTAATGCAGGAGAAAACACAAGAGATGTGGGTTTGATCTCTGGGTCAGGAAAATCCCCTGGAGGAGAAAATGGCAACCACCCCAGTATTCTTGCCTAAAAAATCCCAAGTACAGAGGAGTCTGGTGGGCTATAGTCCATGGGGTCACAGAGACATGACTTAGCAACTAAACAACAATAAAATTGAAAATTTCATATATACACAGGTATATATGCATATATAGATATAGATATAGATATCACATATGTATGGCAAGCTTTTCCAGCACCTAGTCTGGGCTGTAGGAGACAAAAAGAAACCCCATGTACTCACTGCTGGGGTGTTTATGAATTCTGAGGTCCCTGGCTATTCTGTTTCTTTTCTCCACCTTTCAGAGGGTTGATACATTTGCAACATATGTAAGGTTCAGGATTTTCTGTTCAGTTCAGTGGCACAGTCCTGTCGGACTCTTTGCGACCCCATGTCCTGCAGCACACCAGGCTTCCCTGTCCGTCACCAACTCCTGGAGCTTGCTCAAACTCATGTTCATCAAGTCGGTGATGCCATCCAACCATCTCATCCTCTGTCATCCCCTTCTCCTCCTGTCTTCAATCTTTCCCAGCATCAGAGTCTTTTCAAATGAGTCAGTTCTTCACATCAGGTGGCCAAAGCATTGGAGTTTCAGCTTCAGTATCAGTCCTTCCAATGAATATTCAGGACTGATCTCCTTTAGGATGACTGGTTGGATCTCCTTGCAGTTTAAGGGACTCTCAAGTGTCTTCTCTAATATCACAGTTCAAAAGCATCAATTCTTCAGTGCTCAGCTTTCTTTATAGTCCTATTCTCACATCCACACATGACCACTGGAAAAACCATAGCTTTGACTAGACAGACCTTTGTTGGCAAAGTAATGTCTCTGCTTTTTAATGTGCTGTCTAGGTTGGTCATAGTTTTTCTTCAAAGGAGCAAGCGTCTTTTAATTTCATGGCTGCAGTCACCATCTGCAGTGATTTTGGAGCCTCCTAAAGTAAAGTCTCTCACTGTTTCTATTGTATCTCCGTCTATTTTCCATGAAATGATGGAAGCAGATGCCATGATCTTAGCTTTCTGAATGATGAGTTTTAAGGCAACTTTTTCATTCTCCTCTTTCACTTTCATCAAGAAACTCTTTAGTTCTTCTTGCTTTCTGCCATAAGGGTGGTGTCTTCTGCATATATGTGGTTATTGATATTTCTCCCGGCAATCTTGATTCCAGCTTGTGCTTCATCCAGCCCAGCATTTCTCATGATTTACTCTGCTTATAAGTTAAATAAGCAGGGTGACAATATATAGCCTTGATGTACTCCTTTCCTGATTTGGAGCCAGTCTTTCCCATGTCCAGTTCTAACTGTTGCCTCTTGACCTGCATACAGATTTCTCAGGAGGCAGGCCAGGTGGTCTGGTATTCCCATCTCGTTCAGAAATTTCCACACAATCAAAGACTTTTGTTGTGATCCACACAGTCAAAGACTTTGGCATAGCCAATAAAGCAGAAGTAAGATATTTACCTGGAATTCACTTGCTTGTTCGATGATCCGATGGGTATTGGCAATTTGGTCTCTAGTTCCTCTGCCTTTTCTAAATCCAGCTTGAACATCTGGAAGTTCACAGTTCATGTACTGTTGAAGCCTGGCTTGGAGAATTTTGACCATTACTTTGCTGGTGTGTGAGATGAGTGCAATTGTGTGGTAGTTTGAGCATTTTTTGGCATTGCCTTTCTTTGCAATTGGAATGAAAACTGACCTTTTCCAGTTCTGTGGCCACTGCTGAGTTTTCCCAATTTGCTGGCAATTTAGTGCAGTGTTTTCACAGCATCAGCGTTTAGGATTTGAAATAGCTTAACTGGAATTCTATCACCTCCACTAGCTTTGTTTGTAGTGATGCTTCCTAAGGCCCTCTTGACTTTACATTCCAGGATGTCTAGCTCTAGGTGAGTGATAGCACCATCGTGGTTATATGGGTCATGAAGATCTTTTTTGTACAGTTCTTCTGTGTATTCTTGCCACCTCTTCTTAATATCTTCTGCTTCTGTTAGGTCCATACCATTTCTGCCCTTTATCGTGCCCATCTTAGCATGAAATGTACCCTTGGTATCTCTAATTTTCTGGAAGGGATCTCTAGTCTTTCCCATTCCATTGTTTTCCTCTATTTCTTTGCAATGATCACTGAGAAAGGGTTTCTTATTTCTCCTTGCTATTCTTTCAGACTGTGCATTCAAATGGATATATATTTCTTTTTCTCCTTTGTCTTTAGCTTCTCTTCTTTTCTCGGCTATTTGTAAGGCCTCCTCAGACAACCATTTTGCCTGTTTGCATTTCTTTTTCCTGGGGATAGTCTTGATCACTGCCTCCTATACAATGTCATGAACCTCCACCCATAGTTCTTCAGGCATTCTATCAGATCTAATCCCTTAAATCTATTTGTCACTTCCACTGTATAATCACAAGAGATTTGATTTAGGTCATACTTAAATGGTCTAGTGGTTTTCCCTATTTTCTTCAATTTAAGTTTGAATTTGGCAATAAGGATTTCATGATCTGAGCCACAGTCAGTTCCCAGTCTTGTTTTTGCTGGCTGTATAGAGTTTCTCCATCTTTGGCTGCAAAGAATATAATCAATCTGATTTTGGTATTGACCATCTGGTGATGTCCATGTGTAGAGTCTTCTCTTGTGTTGTTGGAAGAGGGCGTTTGCTATGACCAGTGCATTCTCTTGGCAAAACTCTGTTAGCCTTTGACCTGCTTCATTGTGTCCTCCAAGGCCAAATTTACCTGTTACTCCAGATATCTCTTGACTTCCTACTTTTGCATTCCAGTCCCCTTTTAATGAAGAGGACATCTTTTTGGGATGTTAGTTCTAGAAGGTCTTGTAGGGCTTCATAGAACCATTAAATTTCAGTTTCATCAGCATTACTTGGAGCATAGACTTGGATTACTGTGCTATTGAATGGGTTGCCTTGGAAACGGCCAGAGATCTTTCTGTCATTTTTGACATTGCATCCAAGTACTGCATTGCAGACTCTTTTGTTGACGTGAGGGCTACTCCATTTCTTCTAAGGGATTCTTGCCCATAGTAGTAGATATAATGGTCATCTGAGCTAAATTCGCCCATTCCAGTCCATTTTGGTTTACTGACTCCTAAAATGTCGATGTTCACTCTTGCCATCTCCTGTTTGACCACTTCCAATTTACCTTGATTCATGGACCTAACATTGCAGGATCCTATGCAATATTATTCTTTACAGCATCGGACCTTGCTTCTATCACCAGTCACATCCACAACTGGGTGTTGTTTTTGCTTTGACTCCATCCCTTCATTCTTTCTGGAGTTATTTCTTCACTCCTCTCCAGTAGCATATTGGGCACCTACCACCCTGGGGAGTTCAGCTTTCAGTGTCATATCTTTTTGCTTTTCTTATAGTTCATGGGATTCTCAAGGGAAGAATACTGAAGTGGTTTGCCATTCCTTTCTCCAGTAGATCACATTTTGTTCCGGGTTTTGGCTGTACTTAATAGGAGGAAAAGGGGAAAATGCATCTATTTCATCTTGATGGAGGCACAATCCTGTTGTATAATCAAATTTTAACCAACAGTGTTTAACAATAGTATCAATGGCTCTAGAGTTAACAAACAAGTGTGAAAACATTAGTCACGCAGTTGTGTCCGACTCTTTGCGACCCCATGGACTCTAGCCCTTCAGGCTCTTCTGTCCATGGACCTATGTCAGGAAAAGATAGCATCACTGGGTCATGACAACCCTCAGTGGAAAATTCCATATCCTCAGAGAATGGACTCTCTGAGTGAATGTTGATCCATGATGGCAACAGTGTCTGAATGCTAGCAGATCCCCGAAGACTGTCAAAAGTTCACTCTTCCACAAGTCTACCAGCATGACCTGTTGAGTAAGCAAGGCTAGAATCAATAAATTATTAGGTGAATGTTTCATCTAAAGAAGGGCTTCCCAGGGGGTGCAAATGGCGATCAACCCTTCAATGTAGGAGACTCAAGAGATGTAGGTTCATTCCCTGGGTTGGGAAGATCCCCTAAAGTAGGGAATGGCAATCTACCCCAGTATTCTTGCCTGTAAAATCCCATGAACAGAGGAGCCTGGCAGGCTACAGTCTGTGGGGTCACAAACAGTCAGACACCACTGAGCTACTGGGTCCACACATATAAAGAAATGAGAGAAAATCCTTCTTTTCTCCCTTTTTTGTTCTATTTGAGCTCTGACTAGATTGGATGATGTCTACTCACATTGATGAAGGTGATCTTTACTCAGTCTACAGATTCAAATGTTAATACTTTTTGGAAACACTCTCAAAGACATACCCAGAGAGAATGCCTTACCACCTGAGCATTCCTTAGCCCAGTCAAACTGACACTTAGAATTAACCAGCACAGGTACTGATGGCAGCTGGGCAAAGCCCACGAGATCATGGGGCAGGATTGGTGAGGAAATATTAGATGAGGCTCTGTTGTTCAGTAAGCAAGCTCTTTGCCCAGATGGGTATTCTACTGGGAAAGCTCTTTATCCAGATAATGTGTTTATGGATTTTCTGGAAACAAATAAAATAGAGTTATTTCTTGGAGAAGTTATCTTCCTGGAGAAGAATTTCATAGAAGAAATAATTGAGTCATGGTGACCCAGATACTCTCAGTTCTCTATCCTGGTTGTGAAGTTAAACTGCTATAGACAGGCTCAGTTTTAAAGTGGTTTAAAATAGAAAGATATACTAAAGGTAGAAAAGAAAAGTTGTTGAGTCCACTTATTGGAATATCACGTTTTTCTATGTATAGTCCAAGGTCCAGCACAAATGTCTTCTCCTCTACTACACATTGCTCCATTCTCTAAATTGCAATAGAATTTTCTGTTTCTCATTGTCTTAACAATTGTTTCTAACAGGCATGTATTTTAGCAGAGGGTTTTAACTTTTTTAAGAAAGACAGAAACTGTCTAAATTTTAGTTATCAATAATACTGAAATCATTTATTCTTTTTTCTTTTTTAATCTTTTTATTTTATATTATAGTTGGTTGCCAATGTATTAGTTTCAGGTGTATAACATTAAAAAAATAGAATTAAGTTTTATATCAGGTTATTTTTAATGAACATTTGAAACTAAGCATAATATCCTGCCTTCCTCCTTTCCTTTCTTCTCTCTCTCTTTTTTTCCCCCCATTTTTTCCCTTCCTCCTGTCTTTTTAAAAAAATTGTTTTCATTGGAGCAATTTTAGCTTCAAACAAACATGAGAGGAAGGCACAGCGATTCCCCCCATACCTCCTGCCCCAACACATGCCATGGCCTCCCCCATTATCAACATACCAGAGTTGTATAGTTGTTAAAATTGAAAGATCTACACTAACACTCTGTAGTTGTTCAAAGTCCACAGTTTAAATTATGGTTCATTCCTGGTGTTCTACATTCTATGTGTCTGAACAAATATATAATGACACATTATCCATCCTTATAGTTATCATTCAGAGTATTTTCACTACTTTAAAAAAAGCCTTCTGTGTTCTGTCTATTACTCTCTAGCTCTTCCTCTAGCTGTTGGCTAATCCTTTAACTGTTTCCACAGTTTTGTCTTTTACATAATGTCATACAGTTGCAGTAATATACTACGTAGCCTTTTCTGACTGACTTCTTCTTAAATATGCCTTTAAGGCTCTCACATGTCTTTTCATGTATGACTTGATAACTCATTTACTTTTAGTGTTGAATAATATTCAATTCTCTGGATGTACCACATGTATCCATTCATCTACTAGATAATATCTTGGCTTCTTCCAAGATTTGGTAATTATTAGCAAGGCTATGGTAAATATTCATGTGTAGAGTTTTGTTTGTAACCTTTATTTTATTAGGCAATTAAATTAAATGCCATAAAAAGCTAATATGACAACCTCATTCCCAGAACCCAATATAGGGTCTACCAATGAGTAAGTATGTGTTAAGTTCAAGTGTTTTGAATTGATAAAGTTCTTAATAAAATTTGGCATATTTGTCATAGTTTGTATTCAAATTATTATATGTAGATTTCTTGAGTATGAACTTTCAGAAGGAAGATTGAGTTTTCCACACAACTGTGCCTCCATTCTTATAGTTACATACCTCCTCTCCCACCCCATGTCTGAAGATAGAAAATACATTGCATTGAGGGACTAGAAAGAAGCAATTGTAATGTTTATCAAATTAAAAAAAAAACATTTATAGTTCATATGATCTACTAAGCAACTTCGGAAAAATGAAGCATTTTACATTTTTATTTCATTGAATCATTGTTTTAAATCTTGTGTCCTATAATACAATATGTAGAATATTTTTAGTTTGCTTCAAGGTGATTTTATTTTAGATACTGAATTATTGAAATATGGTTTCTATAGAAACTGAATAAGTATGCTGACCTTTAATGATAGACTTGGAAACATGTATTGGCTTTCAGAAATTTCCACTGTCCTTTCTAACAACTTTACAGCAATGAATTTCAGTATCCTAGATGAAATGCAATATAATACTAGCACTGTGCTGTGTGCTTAGATCTCAGTGGTGTTCGATTCTTTGTGACCCCATGGACTGTAGCCTGCCAGGCTCCTCTGACCACAGTCATTCTGCTGTCTTTCACTTTATGGTGACCGTTTAAAAAGCATCGAAGCAAGAAAAGCCCCAGTGTAAACGCTTGTAAGGCTCCTGTTAATATAGTGTTTGTCAGTATCCCATTGGCTAATGTAAATCACAAGCAATAGAAAGAGTGGGTTCCAATGCCCTGCAACAGAGGATCTTCCCAGCGCAGGGATCCAACCCAGATCTCCCACATTGCAGGTGGATTATTCACCATCTGAGCCACCTGAGAGGCAGAGAAATGGTCCTTTTTATTCCAAGAGTAAGGAACTGTATGTCTTATGATAGTGACAAGGTCTACAAGGCTATCTTTGGATTAGTTTGTAATTGCATATAAATTATTTTAAACCCAAACTTTGAAGTCAATATTAATGCTAAGTTCAGAATTCTGGGATTTCTGATGTTGTTCTGAGGACTTTTAGAGACCATATCTAAGGAAAAGGATATGGGAAACTATTCTTTTGTGAGTTTCATATCTAATCATTTTATACATCCCACGTGTTTTTTTTTTCTTTCTTTTGTTTGCCTGATTTAACTTAATGCCAGATGCTAACTGGCAGTCATTTTATTTGGTGGAAAAGTCAATGAACATAAAGAATCAGGGGCTTAATATTACAAGCTAGCATTTTTACTTCTGGAAATAAAGATGAGCATTTTCTAGCAAATATTTAAACCTATTTTGTGGTGGATTTAATGAGACAGTCATAAAAATATGCAACTCCTTCCATCAAGAGTTAGAAACTATTCTTCCATCTTTTAAATCTGGGTTTGGTCGTGTCACTTATTTTAGCTGATATGACATTAGAAATGTGGATATGTTTTTTGTGGATTCATAGGAAATCCATGGATTTTTAAAAAAATGTAGTGCCAATTTAAGAGCTATCATTTATATTAAAAGTGAGAGAGTTAATTCAAATTGGAAAATGTTTTGGTCCCAAACTTTTCAGAGGTAGAAAGCAGGTTGAGCAAGCTACCTGGATGACTCTGAGGGCAGAAATGCAAAGTATGGAGAAAAGTAGACTTGGGAATTTGCTCTTCAAGGAGCAAATGCCTGTTTTAGTCAAGGAACGCCTTGTCCCCAGAGTAATGTCACCCAATACTACATGCCTGGCTTAATTTCACAACTGCTATGGACCAGTAATTTTTATTTCTTGTTTTTTTGAAACGAAAGTGAAAGTCGCTCAGTTGTGTCCGACTCTTTGTGACCCCAGAGACTATACAGTCCATGGAATTCTACAGGCCAGGATACTGGAGTGGGTAGCTGTTCCCTTCTCCAGGGGATCTTCCAACCCAGGGACTGAACCCAGGCCTCCCACAATGCAGGCGGATTCTTCACCAGCTGAGCCACCAGGGAAGCCCAAGAATACTGGAGTGGGTAGCCTATCCCTTCTCTAGTGGCTCTTCCCCACCTGGGAATCGAACCAGGGTCTTCTGAATTACAGGCGGGTTCTTTACCAGCTGAGCTACTAGGGAAGTCCTTTTTTGAAATGGGAGCATTTAATGTGACTGTTTTGTCCATGAGCAGGATAAGGGCAAATAATTTACTTTCTAGGTTACATGTCACTGAATCTGAGAAACCATATCCATCTTAGACCAGATACTGATTACAAAATATTAGTTTTTGAGCCTGATGGCAAAATTTATGAAGACATTTTTGGAGACTTTGAAGACAGTAACTTATTTGTAGATAGGAGAAATGCAAATAGTTGTGAACGTAGCTGAACTTTGGTAAAGTGAAAGATAACATGGCCATCAGATTTTTCAGCTCCTCTTATCAAGAGGCAGAGTCTATCTTTCCATTACATGTGATTTACATTAGCCAATGGGATATTGACAAACACTGAGCTAACAAGAGCCTTAAAAGTGTTTGTGCACTGGAGCTCTCCTTGTTTCAATACTTTTTAAACTGTCACTATGAAGTAAAAGACGGCAGAATGACTGTGGTGTGGCCTCAGTCTGCATGTTGACGACAGATGTGTGGGTCAGTCATCCTTTATCGTTCCAGAAAAATCCAGGTGTGTAAGTAAGGTCCTCTGAGACCAGCCAGGAAAAAAAAGTCACAACTGTTGAAACATATCTGCCAGTTGAGAACTCACTACAAATGCATAACTGAGTCTAGTTAACAATAGAGGTGAGTTGGCCCACCTGAAAGCTGACCTATAGAATCTTGAGCAAACAAATAGCTACTATTTCAAATGATAATGTTTGGAGTATTTTTATGTGGCAGTAGATAGCTGATAAATTAACTGATAAATGAAACCCCACCAGGTCCGAGCATAAAAAAACCACTAGAATATTTTAAAGTAATTAGCCTCCAACTAATAAAAACAAATGAAAAAAAAAAAAAAGAAATAGAAAAAAAATGAAACCCCACTTATACAACAGATGTCTAACATGTACCCATTATGTGCTGTTTTCTATGTTTGGTGTAGACAAGTTTTTTATTCAATAAGATTACTAAAGTTGATGTTAATAATTAACTTATAAAATTAGAAGCCCCAACTTTAAGTACATAATTTATATAATTGAAGTGTTAACAAGGGTGTAACTGGAGATGGGCATCAAAACATTATTACCTGCTTGATAATGAGGCTTTCCGCTTCTTGTAAGAAATCCTATTTTTCACTGGGAAAGACCTTAGTTGCCCAGAGTTATCCAATACAGTTTTGTTAGAGCTGAGTTTACCCTCTTCTTCAAAGTAGAAATATCACCAAATCAGATTGTTTTAGCCATGCCTAGAATATGCCTCAGGAAAAATTTCATGACCTTATTCTGATTAAATTTTGTGAGGCTCAGTTCTAGGACTTCTATTAAAAAAGGAGAGTTTGCCCCTTCTTGAGTAGCTGAGAAGATGGAATTGCCTATGTCATTTTGCTGCCAACATGGGAGATGTTGATTTCTTATAAACTCAGGACAGAATGGGCTTCCCTGGTGGCTCAGGGGTAAAGAGACCACCTGCAATGTAGGAGACACAAGTTTGATTCCTGGATCAGGAAGATCCCCTGGAGGAGAAAATGGCAACTCACTCCAGTGTTCTTGCCTGGAAAAGTCCATGAACAGAAGAGCCTGGTGGGCTGCAGTTATGAGCTTGCAAAAGGGTCGGACATGACTTAGCGACTAGACAACACAGCAAGGGAGAAAAAGAAAACTGAAATGGAAAGAACAAAACTGAGTGCTGATGACAGCATTTGAGATCCCAAACTGAGCTTTGCTTGAAGCCATGTTTATCCCTGGAATTTTTAGTTTTGTCATCTTATAAATTCCTTGAAGTCTAATTAAGTTCTTCTCTTAGCATGAGAAGAATATGTGTTGCACTTTATGTTTGACCAAACTCTTCTTCCAAAAAAATTTCTCCTCTTCATTTTATTTTTATTCCTTTGATTTGATTTAACATATTAATACAGCATTGGAAGCCCTTTCCGGATGTATAGGTACCAACTGTCCTCTACAATATTCAAGTGTACAGCTTCTATAGGCACAACTCCAAAACTTGTTTGCAAAATGTTTGACAAGAAAAAGCACAATTTTCCTAATGGAAGATTTTACCTTTTTGACAATATGCATGCGCATGCATTATCCACATAAAAAAATAATTTACATATTTCTGGATTATTTGGGCTTCCCAGGTGGTGCTAGTGGTAAAGAACTCACCTGCCAATGCAGGAGATACACGCATCCAATCCCTGGGTTGGGAAGATCCCGTGGAGGAGGGCATGGCGATCCACTCCAATAGTCTTGCCTGGAGAATCCCATGGACAGAGGAACTTGGCATGCTACAGTCCATAGGGTTGCAAAGAGTCAGATAATAACTGAAGCAATTTAGCACTCACACTCACTGGACTATTACACAAAAGAGCAATGAATTTTTCCTTTTTCCTTAACTATGCTTTAGTCTCTATATATTACAGTAGCTTAGCATTTACCTGATGCTAATCATCTAACTGATCCTAACTTTCCTTTGAATTTAGTAACTTATTAAATATGGCATTATTTTGCCAGGTAGGTTTAATGTAGGAAACAGAAATTTCTCTAGATATATCAAGCAAAATGGAATCAGTACTTAGAAAACTGTTGAAAGGCTAGAGGTAATTATTAGAGAGGCACCTGGACGTTAGGGTTGTATCACAGTGATTTCGATACAGAGACGAAGATAGTTTGTTGCAGCTGCTATAAAAACAGCTGCCTTTTAGTGTTTCAGTTACTAGACAACAGGAATGCAGAAGAACCAACTGAAAAAAATTCCATCTCTGTTAGACCTTATTTGAAGCAAGATTTTTCCTCACTCTGTCAAAAATACTGCAAGTGCAACATATTAATAGAATCTCACTCTTAACTAGATTTTAGCTATAAAGCATTCTTGAAAATGTAGTTTTAAAAACCATTTTCTATGATAGAGGGGGAGGACATGCAAGAAGGTGGGATGGATAAGTTTAAAGTAATTATTCTCTGCATTAGTCAAGATTCTCCAGAGAAACTATTCCATTTTTGTTCAGCCACTAAGTTGTGGCCAAATCTTTGCAACCGCATGGACTGCTAGGCTCTGTCCATGGAGTTCTCCAGGCAAGAATACTGGAGTGGGTTGCCATTTCCTTCTCCAGGCGATCTTCCCAACCCAGGGATTGAAACCGTGTCTCCTGTGTCTCCTGCATTGGCAGGCAGGTGCTTTACCACTATGCCACCTAGGAAACCCTAATCAATGATGCTGTGTTCAAATCAATAAAAAGGAAACAAGAACAATGGAAGACCCTGAACTCCAGTAGATAAATACAATGACAATTTTTTTTTAAATTCTTGTGAAAACTATGATAGATTTACTGACTTCATGATAACTTTTTATGGCAAATACTTTCTATATGGCGACTCTTTCAATGCCATAACTCCCCAGGTCAAAATGAGGCTTTCTTAGTCTCTAAGCAGATAACACTGTATCCTCCTATTCTAGCGATTAACTACTTTATTTTAGAAATGAAATAGATACATTCCTTATAGAAGCAGAACAGGTCATATGGCCTTGTCTAACTGCAACAGGCCTGGAAAATGTAGAAAAGCTCATAAAATATTTGGTTAGCATTATTGTTTCTGCCAGTCTTTTCTAGAAACCTTTAAACTAATCAAATGCATTACACCTTGCACTCCCAGCGCCCACCGTCACACAATCAGCATATATTACATGTTAGTTGAACAAAGACAGGATAGCAGCAATAAACATTCACAGTCAGAAAGAGGAAAAATGGAAGACACCCAGAAATCACTAATCCACAGCAATCCTAAAGCATTTGAAAGATATTGATTAGAATTCTTCTGTAGTGTGGAATGTTCTTTAATTAGTTCCCAACTCTGCAATCTAAGGGGAGCTCCCAAATTCATTTTTCATTGTGCCATCTGGCTCCACTCTCTGGTGAGTCTTCCTTTCATTCTTCCTCAGTCCTTCTGGCTCGAAGCGGTCTTTGTATCTTTCTCTTTCTTGCAGGTAAAAGTTTGGTTGTCAAGTTTGACTAAACATGGACTACTTCAGTCTACACTTATGGTACAACTTCCTAAAAGTCTTAGTAGGTTTCTTGTCTATTTAAGTTAGCTCTGTGGACCAGTAGCCAGGAACTCAGTTCATTTGAGACTTAGTTTTCATATCAATGATATTTCATCATTTTCTCAGTTATAGACATGTTTCTTTTGATTGACTATGAACCCGTTTTGAGATTGTAGAGCTTCTGTGGCAAAGCCTCATCTCGAATGCAATCTTTTTGCTGAGAAAATTTATGTAAGTAAAAGACATCCCATCTTTAGTCTAATGTTTGCCCTGAAGACAGCTAATCACATGAAAATTTTACTGGACATTTTTGACTATCATAATTTTTGATTTTACTTTTACTGTTTGGAGATAATAAGCAGGTGCCTTTTCCAACCCAGCCTGGTTTTGAATTTCTGAATTTAATCTTTTCCCTTTAAATTCTGCTTTAAAATTGAATTTAAAACCGGTTCTTTCCTGAGTTTATTTCTCTCATAATGACTTGTCAATAGCAGCCAACAGCAATCACTGTGAACTACTGGTGACCTGTTTTCTAACCTCTTCTTATAGATCCACAAGTACATTGACTGTATAACAGTTTTGCCAATTATTTTGTCACTGCCATAAAATGGATCAATATCCTGCTAAACTGATATCAATTTCCTCACCTTCTGCCTTGCAATGCTAAGTTTTTACCATAGATGCAGCCTATTTCTACAGTAACAAAGAGATCCCAAGTCTCAGTACTTAATGACAAAAGCTTTGTTTCTCACTCGTCTTAAGTCTGTTTCACCTCTAAAGACTTTTTGGTTTATGGTCTTTCATGTAGGAACTCAGCAATGCACTACAGCAGAGAGAACAAAACACCCAAATTCCTTATGCTGGCAATCGAATATTTGACTTGGAAGTGACACAACTTACTTGGTTCATATACCTCATCGACCAGGGGTTATTGGCTAGAACTTCTTCCATCTATTGCCCTGAATTAGGTGGTTTGCATGCTCCTGAATAAAGCTTTATGCTAACTGGCTAATCCCTGAGATATTTGCCAGGATAAGTGGAATAGAGTTGAGTAAAGGTGTCTCAGAGGTACAGAATCCACTTTCAATGCAGGAGATGCAGGAGACGGGAGTTTGATCTCTGGGTTGGGAAGATCCCCTGGAGGAGGAAATGGCAACCCATTCCAGTATATTTGCCTGGGAAATCCCATGGACAGAGGAGCCTGGTGGGCTGCAGTCTGCGGGTTGCAGAGTCAGACATGACTAAGAACCCAACACTATCAATAATATTAAGTGAAATAGGATTGCTATGATTGGCTTAGACTAATCAGGTCCCACCCCTGAAGCTGAGTCTAACTCTTCAAGCAGAATGGTATCAATACAAAGTGGGCAGAGTGGAACAGATGTGGCAGTCAATTAGAGTGTTAACTAAGAAATAGGCTCTTTAATAGCCTTAAGTCCAAAAGGTTCTTCATGATTGACCATCCTCTAATATCCAAAATCCATATATAATTAATTGGTGACCTATAACAATGCTATACTTTATTCATCTGAAAGCACCAAGTAAGCTTAATAAACCTGCTTAACATCTTCTGAACCTATCCTGGACTTTTTCCTGGAGACTAGAATCTTTTTCAGAGATGTGATTCTTTAGTACTCTGGCTGTAGCTCTGCAATGATGCCCTAATATGATGAGAGACATGGGACTGTGTTCTCAGATTGGGAGGAAGTGTGTGAGGTCCTTATATGATAGGAGTTTAGTGCTCAGAGAAGCATAATGAATCCAGAACAAATGCTAAAGGAGTAAGGAAGAAAACAGATGGAGATGCCAAATACGTCATTTACCAACTGCACATTTCCCCTCCAAGGTTGGCTCATAGCCATGTTTATAGCAAATGAACAGTAATTGACGATAACCACAGTTCCCTCTTGTGACATGGTCTCTGGGTTGCATTATCTCTCTTGAGTATTTAATCATTTAAGTAATGGTCACAATCTAATTCATAAACACTCCTTCAAGATGAATTTAATTCCTCTGTAGCCTTCAAATGATAAGACAGAGGGGTGGGGAAAGAGAGAAGTGTTTCCCAAAGTACTCTTCTGCAAAGGAAATGAAATAAATGGCATCCATATGCTTTCAGATTGGTGTGGATTTTTAGGTTGCAATGCACACAGGTTTAGGAAATTGAGTGGGACTGGAGTCCCTTTGCCACCACTCTTGGGACAGAGTATGTTGTGGCTATACTATGGAATATTTCTAGCTCTTCTGTCTTTTGAAGCACTCTGTCTTGGGGAAGCTAATCCACCAAAAAACAGCACCCAGACAGTTGAGAGCTCATTAAGGAAACCTCAACAAATTTTCTGTTATGATAAATGCAAGTGAGTTTTATCACAGATCATCTTGGCAGCTCTGCTCACCACCATCCTGACTCAGACACTCAGAATGCAGTAGCCTCCAATTTTATGGTGTACATTTGCCAATGGAAAGAATGGAAGGTTAGTTGCTCAGTCGTGTCTGACTTTGCAACCGCAGGGATTGTAGCCTGCCAGGTTCCTCTGTCCATGAACATTTTGGCAGCATCACAGAAATTCTCATCACTGTACAGAAAAGTTGCCCTTTAGACCTGAGTCCAATAGGTATTCAGAGTCATCAAAATGACTGCAAAAGACCCGAAAGCAATGAACTGAAAGCTTTGTTCAGAATGCTTTGAACCCACTCATTGCCCTGGGAGTTCTTATTTAAAAATCGGTTTTAATCTTTCAAAAATAAAGAAAAAGTGTTGGCTATAATAATTGCTTATGTATCTAGAACATAGTCAAAAATTGGAAAACGAGCAAAAATGCCTCAGATCAAGTTATGAGTCATGATAAATAAAGTTGTTCAACAGTATCAAACAGCTAAATAATTGCAGTGCCTCAAAGTAATACATGCTTATTTCTCATCCCTTCCTTATGACCATCACAGGCCAGCTTGGAAGCTCTGCTCTCTACCATCCTGACTCAGGCACTCAGGGATACAGGAGCCTCCATTTTTATGATGTACATTTGCCAATGGAAAGAATGGAAGGTTAGTTGCTCAGTTGTGTCTGACTCTTTGCAACCGAATGGACTGTAGCCCACCAGGCTCCTCTGTCCATGGATTTCCCAGGCAAGAATACTGGAGTGGGTTGCCATTTCCTTCTCCAGGAAATCTTATTGACCCAGGGATCAAAACTGCATCTTTTACATCCCATGCATTGGCAAGCAAGTCCTCTACCCCTAGCACCACCTGGGAAGTCTGGCAAATTGCACACTCACTCCTAAAACTGCAGCCTAGAAATGACAGGTATTACTTCTGCTTACATTTTTATTTTACACAGGGCTGGGGAAACAGACTCCTGGAGGGCACAAACAAAATCTTGTGTGCACCAAGACCCAGGTAAAAGGAGGAGTGACCTGACGAGAGACTGAGCCGGACTTGCCCATGGGTGTCCAGGAGTCTTTGGTGGCGGCATGGGTTGGTGGTGGCCTGCTGCAGGGTCAGGGGCATGGAGTGCACCAACACATGAAACCTTTTGAAGGAGAAGGTTTATCTTCATTACCTCCACCATAGTTTGGCCTCAGGCAAACAACAGGGAGGGAACACAACCCTGCCCATCAACCGAAAATTGGATTAAAGATTTACTGAGAATGGCCACTCCCATCAGAACAAGACACAGTAACCCCCTCAGTCAGTCTCTCCCATCAGGGAGCTTCCATAAGCCTCTTATCCATCAGAGGGCAGACAGAATGAAAACCACAATCATAGAAAACCACCCTAACTGATCAAATGGACCACAGTGTTGTCTACTCATGAAACCATGAGCTATGTTGTGTAGCACTCAAGATGGACATATCATGGTGGAGAGTTCTGACAAAATGTGGTCCACTAGAGAAGGGAATGGCAAACCACTTCAGTATTCTTGCCTTGAGAACCCCATGAACAGTATGAAAAGGCAAAAAGATAGGACACTGAAAGATGAACTTCCCAGCTCAGTAGGTGCCCAATATGCTACTAGAGATCAGTGGAAAAGTAACTCCAGAAAGAATGAGGGGACAGAGCCAAATTAAAAACAACACCCAGTTGTGGACTGGGGATGGAAGTAAATTCCGATGCTGTAAAGAGCAATATTGCATAGGAAGCTGGAATGTTAGGTCCACAAATCAAGGTAAATTGGAAGTGGTCAAACAGGAGATGGCGAGAGTGAACATTGACATTTTAGGAATCAGTGAGCCAAAAAGGACTGGAATGGGTGAATTTAACTCAGATGACCATTATATCTACTACTGTGGGCAAGAATCCCTTAGAAGAAATGGAGTAGTCATCATAGTCAACAAAAGAGTTTGAAATGCAGTGCTTGTATGCAGTCTCAAAAATGACAGAATGATCCCTGGCCGTTTCTAAGGCAAACCATTCAATATCACAGTAATCCAAGTCTATGCCCCAATCAGTAATGTTGAAGAAACTTAAGTTGAAAGGTTCTTTGAAGAACTACAAGATCTTCTAGAACTAGCACCCCAAAAAGATGCCCTTTTCATTACAGGGGACAGGAATGCAAAAGTAGGAAGTCAAGAGATACCTGGAGTAACAGGCAAATTTGGCCTTGGCGTACAGAATGAAGCAGGTCAAAGACTAACAGAGTTTTGCCAAGAGAATGCACTGGTCATAGCAAACATCCTCTTCCAAAAACACAAGATAAGACTCTATACACATGGACATCACCAGATGGTCAATACCAGAAACAACTGCTATATTCTTAGCAGCCAAAGATGGAGAAACTACATACAGTCAGCAAAAACAAGACCGGAGCTGACTGTGGCTCAGATCATGAACTCCTTATTGCCAAATTCAGACTTAAATTGAAGAAAGTAGAGAAAACCACTAGATCATTCAGGTATGACCTAAATCAAATCCCTTACAATTATATGGTGGAAGTGACAAATAGATTAAAGGGATTAGATCTGATACAGTACCTGAAGAACTATGGGCAAAGGTTTGTGACATTGTATAAGAGACAGTGATCAAGATCATTCCCAAGAAAAAGAAATGCAAAAAAGGCAAAATGGTTGTTTGAGGAGGCCTTACAAATAGCTGAGAAAAGAAAGGAAGCTAAAGGCAAAGGAGAAAGGAGAAGATATACTCATTTGAATGCAGAGTTCCAAAGAATAGCAAGGAGATATAAGAAAGCCTTCCTCAGTGATCATTGCAAAGAAATAAAGGAAAACAATGGGATGGGAAAGACTAGAGATTTCTTCAAGAAAATTAGAGATACGAAGGGGACATTTCATGCAAAGATAAATGCTAATAAAGGACAGAATAAAGGACATAATAAATAAAAGGCATAAAAAATAAAGGGCATAATAAAGGACAGAAATGGTATGGACATAACAGAAGCAGAAGATATTAAGACGAGGTGGCAAGAATACACAGAAGAACTATACAAAAAAGATCTTCATCACTCACCTAGTGCCAGACATCCTGGAATGTGGGCCTTAGGAAGCATTACTATGAACAAAGCTAGTTTAGGTGGTCAAATTCCAGTTGAGCTATTTCAAATCCTGAAAGATGATGCTTTGAAAACACTGCACTCAATATGCCAGCAAATTTGGAAAACTCAGCAGTGGCCACAGGACTGGAAAAGATCAGTTTTCATTCCGATTTCAAAGAAGGGCAATGCCAAAGAATGGTCAAACTACTGCACAATTTCACTCACCTCACATGCTAGCAATATAATGCTTAAAATTCTCCAAGCCAGGCTTCGACCGTACACGAACCATGAACTTCCAGATGTTCAAGTTGGATTTAGAAAAGGCAGAGGAACCAGAGATCAAATTGCCAACATCCATTGGATCACGGAAAAAGCAGGAGAATTCCAGAAACACATCTACTTCTGCTCTATGACCACACCAAAGCCTTTGTGTGGGTCCCAAGAAACTGAAAAATTCTTAAAGAGATGGGAACACCAGAGCACCTGACTTGCCTCTTGAGAAATCTGTATGCAGGTCAAGAAGCAACAGTTAGAACTGGACATGTAACAGCAGAGTGGTTCCAAATCAGGAAAGGCTGTATATTGTCACCCTGCTTATTTAACTTATATGCAGAGTACATCATGTGATATGCCAGGCTGGATGAAGCACAAGCTGGAATCAAGATTTCTGGGAGAAATATCAATAACCTCAGATATGCAGAAGACACCACCCTTACGGCAGAAAGTGAAGAACTACAGAGTCTCTTGATGAAAGTGAAAGAGGAGAGTGAAAAAGTTGACTTGAAACTCAACATGCAGAAAGCTAAGATCATGGCATCCAATCACTTCATGTCAAATAGATGGGGAAACAGTGGAAACAGTGGCAGATTTTCTTTATGGGGGCTCCAAAATCACTGCAGATGGTAACTGCAGCCATGAAATTAAAAGACGCTTGTCCTTGGAAGAAAAGTTATGAGCAACCTAGACAGCATATTAAAGAACAGAGACATTACTTTGCTTACAAAGGTCCATTTAGTCAAATCTCTGGTTCTTCCAGTAGTCATGTGTGGATGTGAGAGTTGGACTATAAAGAAAGCTGAGAGTGGGAGAATTGATGCTTTTGAACTGTGGTGTTGGAGAAGACTCTTGAGAGTCTCTTGGACTGCAAGGAGATCCAACCAGTCATCCTAAAGGAAATAAGTCCTGAATATTCATTGGAAGGACTGATGCTGAAACTGAAACTCCAATACACCTGATGCAAAGAACTGATTCACTGGGAAGAACACTGTTGCTGGGAAAGATTGAAGGCAGGAGAAGAAGGAGATGACAGAGGATGAAATGGTTGGATGGCATCACTGACTTGATGGACATGTGTTTAAGCAAGCTCCAGGAGTTGGTGATGGACAGGGAAGCCTGGCATGCTGTAGTCCATGGGGTCACAAATAGTTGGATACGACTGAGCTACTGAACTGAACTGATACTCTATTGACCAAAACAAGCCACACATATGCTTTTGCCTTTCAAGGGGGCAGACAAATACAACCCTCCCATATTTCCATGGGCTTCCCTGATGGTGGTGAAAATAAAACCCGTTTGTCAAAGCAGGAGCTGTAGGAGCTGCAGGTTTGATCTCTGGGTCAGAAGATCTCCTGGAGAAGGAAATGGCAAACCTGGTGTTGCCTGGTGTTGCCTGGTGTTCCTAGGAAACACCATGGACAGAGGAAATCATGGGGTTGCAAAGGGTCAGACACGACTGAATGACAGAGCACACACACATACTTCCATAAGGAGAACTGGACACTAAAGGAACACTATTGACCTTTCTTCTAAGGGAAACAGATGCTACTTACTACAAATACAGAAACACACTGGTTTCTGGAAAAGATCTTTTAGGCTCCTATTGGAAATCTTTACTTATGTACCTGGTATCCACTTTCATTCTTGACTTCCTAAGTCATAGTATCTTGCTGCTGCTGCTGCCGCTAAGTCACTTCACTCGTGTCTGACTCTGTGCGACCCCATAGATGGCAGTCCACCAGGCTCTGCCGTCCCTGGGATTCTCCAGGCAAGAACACTGGAGTGGGTTGCCATTTCCTTCTCCAACGCATGAAAGTGAAAAGTGAAAGTGAAGTCGCTCAGTCGTGTCTGACTCTTTGCGACCCCATGGACTGCAGCCTACTAGGCGCCTTCGTCCATGGGATTTTCCAGGCAAGAGTACTGGAGTGGGGTGCCATTGCCTTCTTGCATAGTATTTTAGAAAATACAAAGATATTATACCTAGAAAAATTTTAGAAGGCAGAAGTGTTTTATAGCATGTATTAGTTTGCTAGGACAGCTATAGCAAACTACCACAAACAGGGTGGCTTAAACCATGGAAACTGATTTTCTGACAGTTCTAGAGGATAGAAATCAGGCTGAAAGCAGTCTGTTCCATCAGAGTCCTCTCTCCCTGATTGTAGATGACCATCTTCTCCCTGTCTTCACACGCTCTTCCCTCTGTACACGTTGGTGTCCTAACATCCTCCACTTATAGGTTCATGAGTCATACTGGATTAAAGACCCTTCTAATGACTTGGTTTTAACTTAATTACCTCTTTAAAGGCCATATATCCACCTACAGTCACATTCTAAAGTACTAGATTTAGAATTTTAAACCCCCCCTTCAATATGAATTTTGGGGATAAATAATTTAGCCTATTATAGAGTATAATAGAGGTAAGCTGAAAAAAAAAAAAAAAAGAAGCAAAGAAATAAATTCAGAGATTCAAGAAAATCAGGGAAGTCTGATATAACTTTTGTGTCAGGATATATGCCAAAGGACTCTTGGAAAATTCTGTCATAACAATCAGATGGTGGGTCATAGGCAAAGAAACAACTCTTTCCTTAACTGAGGAAGAGGGTGACTGGAATATTATGGTTTATTCCCAAGAGACACTTAGAATAACTAACATTAAAGGGAGAGAATGCATGACATTCACGATATACTGTTCATTTACACCCTTGTGCTCCACCAATATTTTAAGACAGTTTCCTACATAAGGGACGTGTTTGTACCAAGAAGCTGAGTGAGCCAAGGAGATATCCAGGAAAACGTTCCAGGCAGAAGAAATAATAATTTCAATAGCCTCAAAGAGGGGGCTAAGATAAATTTCATATGCTTGTTATTTTGAGAAATTCAAGAATGACTGACTCTTACTGACTCAAATGTAGCATTCCTAAATTCCTGGCAGATATTAGTCTTTGAATTTAAGAACAAGAAATTGGGATTTCTAGAAATTTGTAGGAATTCTCAGAATGGCATTATTTATGTTTCATAGCATTCTATATGTTTTTAGGAATAATGAGTAACCATAAAAATAAACAAGGAATCTTTCCTCTGCAATAGATTCATATTTCTGTAAAGTAAAGAGATTCATGAGATTTCTGTAAAGTAAAATTGATATAATAAGTACATGGCTTAATATTATTATCAACCATATATTGTTCCAAGAGTTTACATTTCAACAATACATACAGATGGTCTCATCTTAATATATACCTTATAATCTACTATGCTCAGTTGTGTCTGACTCCTAGTGGCCCCATGGACTGCAGCCTGTCAGGCTTTTCTGTCCATGGAATTATCCAGCCAAGAATACTGGAGTGGGTTACAATTTCCTTCTCCAATAGTTCATAATAAAAAATGCTAAATAAAGAACTAACAAATAATCAATTTACATGGGGAAAACAACATAAACTAATATTTTAAAATTATCATTCTTAAAATGGAATTTTAGAGCCACCAAAGCATTCATTTCCCTGTTCAATAGAACTAATCTTTGTTTTGTCACAAATATTCCCAGTGTAGAAAAATGTATTTTATTTTGAATTAATGTTGGTCACATTTCTAAAAGTGAACTCAAAAAAATCTTCAGATTGGTACATAGTGCATCATTTGATGAGCTCATTCAGTTTTTAACAATGAAAAGCGTTTGTTTGCTTACCCTGATTTTTATTTGCTGTTGAACTTAATATTGCTTTGCAGTTTTAAAACTGATTTTGGACCAGTTTCTGATTTCATGTTGAAGTATTCCAAAACATCCACATCTTCTGTTGCATTAGTTCTGTTAAATTGTTTACAAGTAACTGTAGTCTATAGCCAATTTTCAAACACTGAAGGTGGCAACAAACATTAATAGGCAGTATTTGAACAACGTGATATTCAGATTTCCAATCAAGGTTGGAAACAGTGAGAAACTTTATTTTTGCGGGTTCCAAAATCACTGCAGATGGTGACTGCAGCCATGAAATTAAAGACGCTTGTTTCTTGAAAGAAATGCTATTACCAACTCAGACAGCATATTAAAAAGCAGAGACATTACTCTGCCAACAAAGGTCTGTCTAGTCAAAGCTATGGTTTTTCCAGTGGTCATGTGTGGATGTAAGAGTAGGACTATAAAGAAAGCTGAGCCCGGAAGAATTGATAGTTTTGAACTGTGGTGTTGGAGAAGACTCTTGAGAGTCCCTTGGACTACAAGGAGATCCAACCAGTCCATCCTAAAGGAAATAAATCCTGAATATTCATTGGAAGGATTGATGTTGAAGCTGAAACTCCAATACTTTGGCCACCTGATGCGAAGAACTGACTTATTGGGAAAGACCCTGATGCTGGGAAAGATTGAAGACAGAGAAGGGAACAGCAGAGGATGAAATGGTTGGATGGCATCACCGACTTGATGGACATGAGTTTGAGAAAGCTCAGGTTGTTGGTGATGGACAGGGAATCCTGGCATGCTGAAATTCACGGGGTCTCAAAGAATTGGACATGCCTGAACGACTGAACTCAACTGAACTGAAGAGTCATATGTTGAAATTGCCAATCAAAAAATGTAATTTGCTTCCTAAGCATGCTATTTTTCAGAAGATTTGTATAAATAAATACAGACTTACTATTTTTTCTATTTTCAAGATCAGCTTACCATTAGCAATGGACCAGGCCACTAACATAAACTTGTAACAAATGTTAGTCACTCAGTCAAGTCTGACTCTTTACAACCCCATGGACTTTAGCTTGCCAGGCTGGACTCATGGAATTCTCCAGGCAAGATTACTGGAGTGGACAGTCATCGAAACTTACTACAAAGCAACAGCTAAAAAGTAACATTGACTTCCTGCTGCTTTGTTCTGTTTTCTGGAAATATTGACCACAATTTTTGACCCAGCATGTCTGTATCTCCTGCCTTTGTTTTCAAGACAGTGCTTTCTTTTGTACCAGTACCATTTCTATGTTGCTAGTACAGCTTAATTCTCTTAAGGGCATTATAATTTTGTTTTCCATTTTCTAGATTTCTTGATAGATACTTCATGAGGTTCAGAATTTGGAAGATATACATTTTCCAATAAAAATGGGAAAGAAAGTCCTCTGTGAAACATTATCCAAATGAGAAATATCCCTCGCTATGAACTATGCTAATTTTCTCATGTATTAGGGAAGGAGGCAAGTTATTGAACACGAATGAAAGAATGATAAGGTCAGATACATGAAACTTTAAATTAGATCTTTGATTCTCAAAGTAGTGTTCCCATATCAGCAATAATAGCATCATCTTGGAACTTGTTAAATATACAAATTCTTGGGCTCCTGCACAGATCTCTCTAAGTGTAAACTCTGAGAATGTACTCTAGAAATCAGAGCTTTAAAAACATCTCCATGTGATTCTCATGTACAGAATGTTTGAAGCGGTAAAGAATCTGCTATCAATGCAGGAGACCTGGGTTCAATGCCAGGGTTGGGAAGATCCCCTGGAGAAGGGAATGGCAATCCACTGCAATATTCTTGCCAGGAGAATTCCGTGAACACGGGCTACAGTCCATGGGCTCGCAAAGAGTCAGACAGGACTGAGCGCCTAACGCTTTTTCACTTTTGTTAGATTATCTTCATGGTGAATACCCCTCCTGACAGGAATTGTTTTCTCTCTTCATATTATGTTTAGTCGCTCAGTTATGTCTGACTTTTTATGATCCTTTGGACTATAGCCTGCCAAGTTCCTCTGTTCATGGGATTTTTCAGGCAAGAATCCTGGAGTGTGTTGCCATTTCCTCCTCCAGGGGATTGAACTGGTGTCTCCTGTGTCTTGAGCATTACAGGCAGATTATTTACCTGATGAGCCATCAGGGAAGCCTTCTTTTCATATTTTATATATATATATGTAATATAATATATGTAATATATATAATATAATGTCTGTGTAACATGGGGTTTCCTGGCGGTTCAGATGGTAAAGAATCTGCCTGCAATGCTGGAAACCTGAGTTCAATCCTTGGGTCAGAAAAATCCTCTGGAGAAGGGAATGGCTATCCACTCTAGTATTCTTGCCTGTTTGATACACTGTACATGTAATATAACATACACAGATATAATTTTTAAGTATTTTAAATACATATTTCCCCCTTCAAAGTTGAAACCTGAAAAGCCAGAGTATATAATACCTATTAGTTTCTACATGTTATCTTGTGATGAAAATTAAAATATTTGGGACTAAATACCTATTTTCCAGTGGTTTGACTCTTTTACTAGCTGCTTGATGATAAAAATAAATATTTTTTGTAAGGGGTAGAGTTTCTCTTCAATATTTGGTAGATAATTCCTCTAGGTAAACACTTATACACCATAATTGTTTCTAAAATTGTCACTTTACCAATTATGGTATGTTTTTAGAAACATAACTGATAACTTGATAACTGCTAAGTTATCAAGTGGTTAAATTGAAATGAAAGAAACATTTGTTGCATGCTTAAGTGCTGTGCAGTGTTATAGCATGTACAGATATGAGCATAACTGAACCCCTCAAAAACACCATAAGGTAGCATAGTGAAATAAGTGTAGATTACTGACTATAATACAAAACAGAAAAAAATGAAACCTATAATAGAGGCATATGTAGCATACAGAAAAAATTTGTATATATATATCATATATATATATATATATGATATATATGCTGTGTTTAGTCATGTTCTACTCTTTGCAACCCCATGGGCTGTAGCTCATCAGGCCCCTCTGTCCATGGGGATTCTCCAGGCAAGAATACTGGAGTGGGTTGTCATTCTCTCCTCCCGGATATCTTCCCAACCCAGGGATCAAACCCAGGTATCTCGAATTGCAGGCAGATTCTTTACTGTCTGAGCCACATATATTATTTCCAAAGGGGTACTTTTTAGTTGTTTGGAAGACTGCATTAATCAAGATTAGCCATTCCTTGGATTGTTGCAACATATTTCATCTCCTGCAGTAACAGTATAAGGGTACTATTTAGAAAAGAGGTTGGATGAATTCGCAGACTAGATGTTTGCAAGGAAATGGTTGAGCCACAGGGTACTTTAACTGTTCATTTTATCCATTTAGGTGGTTGCCACAGATTCCCACAACTGACATTGATATCTTTCATGAAAACAACTGAAAACTTTAGGGCTTGATTGGCATTAGTCACTGTGAATAATTGCGGCCCAAGTTAAGGATTAAAGTTACATGGAAAATATAGTTATGATATTGGGTTTTCTGTGTCAGTACTTGTTGCAAAAACCACCGCTCTGCAAATGGCAGGAACTTGACAAGCAAGGGAAGTAGAGGGGAAAAATATCCATTTTCCAAAACTGAATGCACCATATTAAGTCTACTTCGTCACCAGGGATGTAGAGTATTTCTTGAAATTTTCCAAGGATACAATTGGATGGAAGGGCTCAAAAAATTGTTCATCAAATGAACCTATTCTAGGATTTGATAATTTCAATTCTTCCGAATGAAGGAGCTGGTCTATAAATCTACTACATTTATGACTATTTTTGCTATAATGTCCCCAGCACAGAAACAGCTACTTATTGCAAAACTATATGAAATACCTATTACTGTAAATTCAATCTTTCAAATCAAGACAAAATAACTTCTACTAACATCAATCAATAAAGCAAAAACATGAAGGAAAGGAGACTGAAAGAAGGCTACCTTATACTTGGATGTTTCTCCTTTAAAATATGTGAAAACTCATCATACACATCACAAGATTATAATTTAATAAACTCCTATTCCTCATACATATCCCTAGGGGTAGCTTCACTGATTTCACTTTATGTCCTGTGTGGGATCCATGTTTCTCAAATTTTTTTCAAATGGGAAGTACATTTTAGATATATAGCATAGTCATAAATTTCCACAAAGGTGGAAATGAAAGCCCCAACTGAATCTATTTGTACATTAGGAATAGTTCTGGATGTTCATCTCATTTATTTAATCACATTATAGTAATTATGATATAATAACAACATCTAACTCACCTCTCAACCTATGAAAAATAAGGCCTGAGGCTCCCTCAAATATTTTTATATCCTTTGCTTTTATGTAATATATTATATACAACAGCCATCTGTCTATTTATCCCATATATATACATACATATACATCAAAACAGTACATATATCAATATTATATGTATTTAATGTATATTATGTAATGTGTATACATATAAAACATATATAAATATATAAAACACATATATATGTATATACACACATACATGCACATAAGTGTTGGTTGCTTAGTCATATGCAACTCTTTGTGACCCCATGGACTCTAGCCCACCAGACTTTTCTGTTCATGGGATTTTCCAGGCAAGAATACTGGAGTGGGTAGCCTATCCCTTCTCCAGGGGATCTTCCTGACCCAGGGGTCAAACCCAGGTCTCCAGCATTGCAGGTGGATGCTTTACTATCTGAGCCACCATGGAAGCCCATATATACATAAACATATGTATATATATAACATTGATTCTTTGATTACCTGCAAACTTGTGATCACCTATTAAGATAGTTTTATCCCTTGTCTATGTAGCCTTCACTGTAGACCATACTCCTTGCTACTGCCACCATCATTTCCTTTCCAAACCTTCAGGATGGTATTTACCAAATGAAGGGGTTAACAAGTAGATCTGCCTTGAGGCAGAGACTAATTATTTTTGTTTTGGGGTTTAATCTTACTTATCATTTTATTCTGCAGATAAGGAATTGGAAACTATGGCCTGATACTGTTTTTGTCCACCCCGTGAGCTAAGAATGGTTTTTAAATTTTTAAATAGTTTGAAAAGAAGAAGAATTATTCATGGCATGTAAAAATTGTATGACATTCAAATTTTGGTGTACATAAATCAACTTTTCCTGGAATACAGCCATGCTTATCATTTGCATATGGTCTATGATTGCTTTCATAGTTCCAGAAGGGAACATAAGGTCTGTAAGTTCTAAAACAATGGCTGTTAACCAGGCCCAGTTTGTTCTGAGGTCACAGGAGATGTCTGAAAAAGTCTGGAGGTATTTTTGATTGTCACAGGTGAATGAGATGGCTAGTACTGGAGCCTTATCAGAAGAGATTGGGATGCTACTAAATATCCTGCAAAGAACAATACAGCTCCTATGATAATTATCTTGCATAAAGTGTCAGTACCACTGAGATCGAGAAATTTTGGCCTTAAATATTTGCTGTATCTGATCCCTCACAGAAAATATTTGATAAGCCTTGTCTTAGATCCCAATAAAAAATCAAAGGGAGATAAGTTTCCTCTGATAATTAGAAGACTTAAGTTTAGATACACAAATTTAAAAGAGATGAATAATTACAAATTTAGACAAATTCATTGAATTTTATTTGTGAAATAAATGTCTAGAAAAACCACCTACGTCAAACGGTTCCAACTGGACTCAATATCTCAAACATCCACCTGAAAAGGGATGTAGTTAACATTGAAAAAAACACGAAAACATAAACTCAATTGCTTATTTTGTGACATGTGTGCCAAATACCTATGTGATTATATTTTTCTAATTTCAGCTTAGTTTTATGATTTAATATAGTGGGTGAATGAGTACCTTTAGTACCCAGGAAATTCTGTGTCTCATACTTCAATAGTCATTCTAGAGTTTTTCTTTTTAAAGCACTTACTGGGTGTGCATTTTGTTAAAATGAAAGGCTATTCTGTATTATTTAAGCAAAACACTGCCATTATATAAAAATAAGACATAAGAGACTTTCAATAGCAATGAGTCTTCAACAGTAAGAGAGTAATAGGAACCACAACTGGGATTTCTTCTCTGATTTATAAGGATCTCATATTAAGTCACCTCTTAAAAATCTGTACATATAATATATGACTAAACTTATTGTCAACTGGGTTATATTTTCATTTGGCCTTTTCACCCTGCTTTTTGATTTTTAACAAAAGCATAGGAAATATTTCCTTCTGTGGTAGAAGGTAGGAATGGGAGAAGGTGTTCTTTCCCCTAGTCCATTAGATCACACTAATCTCATACTTTTTCTATTTAGAAACCTGACTTTGAGTTAATATATACCATTCTAACATGTCAAAGATGTTAATTTTTAATTTGAAACACTTGTCTTAATAAGAATGGGTGAGATCATGTCAGCTTTATTGTGATAGCCGAACAGCCCCTTAACAAGTGCCTAATGAAAAGAAACAGTGATATTGCAGCTTTGTCTCATTTTAGGCAACAATAATAAGAAGTGGCCCCAGAAAAATTGATAGCAGATTCCCATTTTGTGCAGTGTTCCAGAAATAATCTGGTTTTGACATAATGCAGGGTCAAAGAGAATGAAAGAAAATGTGGTGAATACAACTAATTGTTTCCAACTCGCTGAGAAGTGGTGATTAAGACTCTGGTTCAGGAAACAGAAAGACCTGGATTTGAACATCATCTTTGACTCTTCCAAGTTGTGTGATCTTATGAAACTATTCAGCTGCTCTAAGAGTCTGTTTCCTCACTGGTAAAATGAGGATAATAAGAGTATGCACCTTACAAAGTTGTTGGGGATAGTTAAATGGCATAACACACACTAGAATGTTCAGTGTATGGTAGCTTTAGTTACTGTAACCTTGATGTCTTCTGGGGTACCTCTGCCCTCCAGTCAGCTATTTAAATTTGGCTCAAACTCCAATCCATGCCTTGTAATGTTCCAAAAGCTTCCCCATAATTTCTGCCCCATAAAATCTTGCCTCCCATGGCTTCCCTGAACCCTTAAGTTCTTGCATTCTAGTGGGATATGTCTGTTTTCCTCAGGAATATTTTGATGCAGAATTCTTGTGTGTTCACATACAAGGCTGTTCACACAATGCACTTGGTCTAACAGGTTTTTCAGAAGATTCTGGAGTTAACATGAGAGTGTTCTGCCACTGAAATTTTCGGCCCCTGGGCGTCATGTCCTCATGTCCATCCCCTTCCTCTCCCTTCTTTCCTCTTTCTCTTTCTGTTTTTGCTCTGGTTTCTCCACCTCCTTCTCCTTCCCTGCTTTCACCCCATCCTCTCGCTTGCTCCTTGGCTTCCTGTCTGAGTCTTCCTCTGTCCCCTTCTCCCTGATTCCTCTGCACTTTACATCCATCCTCAACTCCAGTTTCTAATTTCTCTGTCTCCACTATGCAAAACAGCATTCCCTTCCTTGAAATCTTGTTGCATCAGCCCTTGAGGGGTTGAGTGTGAGGCGAGCAGAAGTAACGCAGCTTAGATTAGGAGCAGGCCTTCCTACTATCAGGTAGCTTTCGCTTAACAATGACCACTGTTTGCCAATTAGGACCAATTAGCTTTCACCGATGTTTGCCAATTAGGAAATTAGGAATGGGGCAGAAACCCCCAGGAAAGTCCCGCCCGCGCGAAAGTATTGACCAATGAAATTGTTTTGCAAACGTGTAACCAATCCGCTTCTCACTCTATAAATTTGTGTAACAGCTTGGGCTCGGGGCTCTCTGACCCGCACCACTGCGTTGGTTGCGGCAGGGAGTCCTGACTCGAGTCAGTAATAAACTTCCCTTCCTGCGAGTTGCATTGTCTCGGAAGCCTTCTCTCTTCCCGCTCGGGGATTCGGACATCGGGCATAACATTGAGAGAGTCTTATTTGTTCATTTTCTAACATGAAATGCTTTTTTTACTAATGTGACTTTCTCCCTGGTGGAAATCCAGACTCAGATTTTTAAAAAAGTAATGTCTCATATTGTCTCATAATTGCTTCATTCTCTGTGTTTGCATCTCCTGACCTCTACTATGCTTTCTGTGAGTTCTGAGGGAGCATCCACCTCTGAAGACTCCATGTGGCACCTTCTCTTGTATGTCTGAGGGCTGATAATGCTCTGCCTGCTCTTTTCTTATGACCTTTAGCTCCTCTTACTTGTACTGTGTTGATTTGCAATTTTTATATTTTCCATTATCTTTTAAGCACTGGAAACAGGCCTCATTTGTTTCAATTTCTTCCACAGTGTTGCAGCCTAATGCAGTGCCAATGTTTCTATCTATGTTGCTTTCAAAGAAAAACTCTATGTTTCCTCAAAAAACTAAATATTGAACTGCTATTCTGGGCTGCGCTTGTCCTGTCTGACTCTGCACCTCTAGGGACTGTAGCCAGCCAGGCTCCTCTGTGCATGGGGATTCTCCAGGCAAGAATACTGGAGTGGGTAGCCTATTCCTTCTCTAAGGGAAGAACCATCATAAGACCCAGCAATTCCACTGCTGGGTATATATCCAACAAAAACAAAAGCACTAATTGAAAAATACACATGTTCCCCAAGATTCACTAAGTTGTGTTCAACCTTTTTGTGATCCCTATGGACTGTAGCCCACCAGGCTTCTCTATCAATGGGATTCACCAGAAAAACTACTGGAATGGGTTGCCATTTCCTTCTCCAGCCGATCTTCTCCACCCAGAGATCGAACCACATCTCTTGCCTTTCCTGCAATGCAGGCAGATTCTTTACTGCTGAGTCCAAAAAAGATCTTATCAAAGGTGTAGAGACCCTAATTTCCAAGTTGCTGCAAGAATAAGAAATGCGTATACAGCCTAACATATAGGAGGTCCTCAAGTAACAGCATCAGTGATTACACGTTACAAATAAGATGCAGCCCTGTAACTGCCCCTAGCCAACTGCTTCTGCTTTGTTCTGAGACATAAAGAAGATATGGAAGAGAGACAATTAAATAAATGAAAAATAAAAAAAAAAACAAGGTCAAAACTGACTTTTTCCAAGCTGAAGCGTCCTTGCAGATTATAGTGTTGATATCTAAATTAAGAGTTCTTTGAAACATATATTCAATTTGGAACTTCACACAATTGATTCATTTATATACTCCATTATATATGCTCTCATTTTCTTAATAACAGGAGGGGAATGCACAATAGATCTTGGAACTTTCTAACTCTACAGCTCTTAAAATCTCTTTCGTCAAGACGGGCCTTAAGTTTTGATTCATTATCTAGTGTCTTTCTGGAAAATTCATCAATTTGGCATGCTGTTATCACTACAGATAAATCTGAGGTCTGATTTAAGTGAGCACACTTTATGAGTGAGGAGAAGGATGGATGAGATTAGTGTGGGGTTTTGACAGTGAGCTTGAAAGTCCAGAGTGAACTGGAGTCAGTTCACATGGGCCATCAAACATTTATTCCTTATCACAGTTTGCCACATTAGAATCCAGCCAAAAATAAATCTTCCAGATTTATTCATGTCTAGGAGGTGACATTCAAGACTAGAAGGTCCTTTAGCTTTCTTTTTTCCCCTAAAAATAGCTTTCCCTCTTTTTTTATATGTTACACACCATCATGGTACCATCAAATTCCCTCATAGCATCTCCAGAAATATGGATAAACTTCTAAAATAAGACTTTCTTCTAGGACCAGCTGGTTGATTGGATATAAAAAGTGAATTGTTTATGTATTCTTGAACATAAGTCAAGAAACTTTTTCACATATGATTGTGGTTTCAGGTATTCCTGCTTTACATGTCTAGATTCATTGAAAATGAATTTAGAAAAATTAAAAGTCTCTTTGTGTTCTTCTTGCCTCTGTCATTTCCTTTCAATGTTCAAATTCTTTATCTCTGTTAGTAGACCAGAAGTTTGTAAACTTGTTCTGTTTGCGGCTCAAAAGTCACACAGTGTATATTCTAGACTTTGTAGTGGCTGCGTGCTTGCTAAGTCGCTTCAGTTGTGTTTGACTCTTTGTGACCCTATGGACTGTAGTCCCACCAGGCTCCTTTGTCCATGGGATTTTCCAGGCAAGAATGCTGGAGACCAAGAACCAAAACCAAGGATATTACAGAAGTGTGGCTATCTGTATGTGTGTTAGTCGCTCAGTCATGTCCGACCCTTGGTGACCCCATGGACTGCAGCCTCTCTGGCTCTTGTGTCCATAGAATTCTCCAGGCAAGAATACTGGAGTGGGTTGTCATTCCCTTCTCCAGGGGATCTTCCTATCTAGGGGTTGAACCCAGGTATCCCACATGGCAGTCAGATTCTTTTACCATCTGAGCCACCAGGGAAGCCCCAATAGCCATCCAGCATGTCACAGTTTAAAAACTGTAAAATAAAATTTCTTAGACCATCGCCAAAAACACACAGTTAGCAGGCCACAGTTGGTTGACTCTGGTATAGAATATTGCCTACAATTTGACACACGTTCTGGTGTCCTGACTTGCTCTTTGGCTTAAATTCTCTTCAAACTTTGGTCCATATCTTATTGTTAAGCATATGCTGGCCCACCATAGGCTCTTACCTGCAGCTGGGGGAGCTACTTAGGAAAAGCCGCAACTGTCTTTCAAAAGTGACAGATCTTCAGATATGCTGTATTATATTTTAAGCTTGTAACTTCAAAGATAGTTTTGTTTTTTTTTTCAGTAAAATAAACTAAAACTCTAATGACACAATATATTAAATTTTGTAATAAATTCTCAAGGCTAACTAGCAGGGTAAAAGTAATAAGATATAAACCTGCCTTCACCCAAATATCTTAAGAATTAATGAAAATTTGTTTTATGAACTTGAGAGACATAGATGACTTCTCTGTCATCCTACACCTCTGGCATTTTCCCCTCTGGCATTAATTCCTTCAATGAATATTTATTTCACATCTGCAATGTGCCAAAGATTCTACTAGGCACCATTAAATAAAAAGTAAGAGACCCAGTCTCTGCTTTCAGGGGGTAAGAAGTTGACAAGAAGAGAGACAAGAGGGGAGTTGACAGATATGATGCAGGGTCATAAGTGACTTGACAATCCTTGGTCCAGTGTGAAGTCCTTGAGAGTGGCACTAAGCAGGACAAAATGAAGTCAGGAAGAATTTCCCTTAGAATTTGATATCTGAGCTGCATCCTAAGCCATAAGCATTTATCATGATACAGAAGAGAAAAGGAATGCTCTCTGCAGGAAAAGACAAATGTGAAAAGGTACAGAAATCTTTGAGACTCTAGTCTGCTTAGGGACTGTCCGTGATTTAATAAACCTAGGCTATAAAGAGTGAGATGTGTAGTGTCTGGAAACATGCCTGGCAAAAAATTGATGCTTGATCAAGAATTGTTGACAGATTGAGTGCCAGGAGATGAGTCTGAAGAGGTAGGCAGGACAAAGATAATCGATGGCAAGCTAGGAAAGTTGAATTTTATCCAAAAGGCATAATCGAGCTTTATAAATGATCTGACTTGATGATATTTGGGTCTCAGAAAATTCTCTATGGCAGCATTGTGGGAATGGATCCGAATGGAACTAACCTTGAGCTGGAGAGAACAATTAGGAGCTGTGGATTCCACTAGAAGGAAAATGTTGACCAGCCCCAGCAGAGAGATCACAGAGGGAATGGACAGGAGAATTACAATTTGAGTCTTCCAGATTATTAATAGATCTCTTTGTTATTCAGTTGAGCAAATATAAAACAATAAAATTTCATTTTATTTTCGTAGCCCTGCACAGTTGACAAAATATTTTCACAGAGAGATTTAGTCAATCAGTTCATACCACAATCTTTGTGGATAGGACCAGAGAATTATAATGAAAGAGAAAATAATGAATAATAAGACACACACAGTGACGCACGCAATCTAAGGCCAGGTTTTGTTCGTGATAACTCTAATTCCTACTGATCACCTAATTAATCCCAGAGAGATCTAAGGCTTGAAAATGCAAATATTACACTTTTCATTGCAAGGTTAATTTGTATTTACTATCCACAGTTTGGCAAATGATTTTCTGTTTTCACCATGAATATGTATGGCTTGCTTTTAGCAACCAGAAACACTCTGTTTTCTTATATTCTAATTCATGTTCTGCCTGTAGCAGGAGTGACTTGGGGAGCAGCCTCCTAGTTAATATCGGGTAAATTATAAACAGCAAATTTAGAGGCAATTGGTAGACTGAGAAAATATATGCTGTATACAATGTGGATCCCAGCAAACATTTCTAAGCATACATTTCATTTCTAATACATAAAAGCCATGGGACTTTTTAGTGTACTGAACCATAGTTACAGGATTCCTTTGATGAAATCAGGGTTATCATTTAATGGGTACTTAAGAAACAGAAGGCATTGAATTAGAAATGCAGCCTCTGGCATTGCAGGATTAAATATTCTTCCTTTGCTTTTCCTCCTTTTAAAATGTCTTCTACACAATAAAATAGAAAAGAAATTGAAATCAATTGAGATGAATAACTGTGGCTGCAGATGTCATAGTTATTCAATCTAATACTTTAATGTACTTATGAACCCAGAAAATTTGAGGCTCAATGAGGTTGCATGATGAGCCTATGATGAGCAACAGAGTAAAAAGAGACCTAAGATTTCCAGCCGAAAGTTCAGTGTTTTGCTCCCTATGTATCTTGTGTGCATGCATGCTAAGTTGCTTCAGTCCTGTCTGACTCTTTGCGACCCTAAGGACTGTACCCCTCCAAGTCCCTCTGTCCATGGCGTTCTCAAAGCAAGAATACTGGAGTGGGTTGCTATGTTCTCCTCCAGGGGATCTTCCTGACCCAGGGATCCAGCCCACATCTCTTATGTCTCCTGCACTAACAGGCAGGCTCTTTACCACTAGCACCACCTGGGAAGCCCCTGTATAGGTTACAGAAGCATTATTACCACTTGCCAGGTCCTGAAAGGTTACTGCTATAAACTGCCTTATTTCATTTGAACTTGGGTTTACTTAAAAAATTCAAACATTCTAGAGAAAGACACTTAAATGTGTAAGGCTTATCAGTTTGTATACCTTCTAGAGTGATTAAGCCTATGGTGTATATTCCCCTGAGCGTAGACTTCGATAAGAGAAAAGGAAGAAAACAATCAATAGGCAGAAGGGGCAAATATTCTGTGAGATAGAAGTGGGTCTAGAAAAGCACACCAAAGCTTGTTTTTCCCTACTGAATCAAAGTGATCTTATTTAGATGTCAATGAAGATAATAGAAGATATTTGTTAAATTTAACTTTTAGATGCAAAGAATCTGAGAATTGATACTGGTTGGGTTAACAAATATGTCATCTCCTCCAAATATACATTCATATTCTTCCCAGATATTCAAATAGATTTTTTTCACCTCCTTCAGGTCTTTGTTTATACAGCCCTTCTGAATGAACTTTTCCCAGACCAACCCACTTCACATTGCACCCGTCTGCACAATCCTTCCCTGCTTTCTTTGTCTCCATAGCACTGATCATCCACCTCCACACTGTAAATTGTAGCCGCCAGCTTCAATGTCCCAGTGGCTTGGCGAATCTGCCTGCAGTGCAGGAGCAGAAGAAAATGTGGGTTGGATCCCTGCGTCAGGAAGATCCCCTGGAGGAGGGCATGGCAACCCACTCCAGTTTTCTTGCCTGGAGACTCCCATGGACAGAGGAGCCTGGCACGCTACAGTCCAAAGGATCCAAAAGAGTCAAACACGGCTGGAGCCACTTAGCATGCAGCAGGCAGGCTAGAATGTCAGCCCCACGAAAGCTGGACTTCTGTCTGTTTTGTTCATTGCTCTTATGTCTAGTAGCTGAAGTGGTACCTGGCACATGACAGGGGCTCAATCAATTTCTATAGAAAGATTGAAGAAATTATTGTGAATGTATTATGTACTACCAAGGGAATGAAAAAGATATGCTAGTATATTTTATGAAGAGATTTATAAGGTTTGTCATGGGGAAGGTTAGTCAGTATGCTCTTAGAAAGCAGAACTAGGAAATTTTGAATTTCTATTTATGTATATTGAGGTACGAAAGTGAACATCTCATTTAATCCTCTAGCATTTTCACTTAGAAGAATGCCGATTGAGAATGTGAATTGTTTTTTGCTTATTTATATTTTGCTTTGATAATTTAAACCAAATAGGCACGTTGTTGTCACATTTAGATTTAGAAAACTGTCTGCTGAAGAATGGCTTGGTAGAATTTTCCCGAATTGTATCTCTTTAGGATAATTGGTTTCCTGGTAGCTCAGTTGGTAAAGAATCCGCGTGCAATGCAGGAGACTCCTGTTCGATTCCTGGGTCGGGAAGATCGCCTGGCCAAAGGATAGGCTAACCACTCCAGTATTCTTAGACTTCCCCTGTGGCTCAGTTGGTTAAGAATTTGCCCGCAATGCGGGAGACCTGGGTTCGATCCCTGGGAAAAGGCTACCCACTCTTGTATTCTGGCCTGGAGAATTCCACGGACCGTGTAGTCCACGGGGTCACAAGGAGTCGGACACCACTGAGCGACTTTCACCATCACTAACATGGAGAGCAACAAAGCCTCCTTCTTGTGTTTCAAACTAAGAGGAAGCTACCAAGCTTCCAGTCTAAAGTGTGGGATAACTGCTAAATATGGTTTATTTAGAATTAATAGTAAATTTGCATATTTAAAGTCCAGTCACTGAAAAACTACTATAAAATTCAAATGTGATTTATACCTGATGACATATAGTTGAAAATTTTAGGTTTGTTGTGGAAATTAACTTTCTGTTCTATGGTTCCATTTCTTTTCAGCAAATTTATGTAGTCTTCTACTACCTGTAAAGAGAAGTAAAAATAATATTTTCTTATTAAGGGATTGATATTCAAATAATGTGCAAAGGAAGTTGTGAGAAAAACAAATCAAAAATTAAAAAAAGCTAAAGTATCTAATTTTGGCCTCTTTTCTGAGTTCTAGGTAATCATTCATTCATGTATTGATTTATTTGGACTTTGCTTTAGTGTGATAAGCTGTTGTTGGAATAATATTTTTGTTAATAGAAAGGTCTACAAACAATTCAATATATATGTTAGGACAGATTAGTTTAGAGACAAGTCATGGAAATGCTGACAGGAAAATCAGATAACATGCATTTAAGTACACCGTAAGGAAGAGTAAATGGTGTCATCTGTACGGTATACTCCACCAAATCTCTCCAACAATGATTACGAAAATTGAATTCAAGTAAAAACAGATGACCCATGTTTGCCTAGGAAAGAAGCATTCACTCTTTTCTAGCGAATGAAGAACGAATCTCAACTTTTCTCTCTTTATATATATGTACACACACACACACACACACACACACAAACACATACTAGGGTTTATATATGTGTATATTATGTGTGTGTGTGTATGTGTATGTATGTATATAGAGAGAAAGTCACATGCGTATTCTTAAAAATAATCTTATTTTCTTTTCTACTCTTCCTTTTCTTCTTTCTAAAGGATTAATGACACAGAAGAAAGTAAGCTTCCACTTTGAGAATCTGGAACTAAATCAGACAAATACCAAAAAAAGATCAAGGGTTTCTCTGTTTGTTTTGCTTTGTATCCAAACTAAAATTTAAATTTTATAAGAATATTATACAGTTCAGTTGCTCTGTTGACTGCTTGTAAATCAGTGCCACTTCATTCGACTTTCATACATTGTAATCTTTACTGTGGTTAAAAATCACTGGGAAAAAAAAGTAGATATAGTTGTTGAACAAAAATATATACAAAGAATTTTTAAGGACTGTTTGTGCAGTCTTCAACATTTCAATTATAAGAAGATAGCTTAGAATTAGAAACTAGGTTTAAATTTCAAAATATGAAATTGTGCAAATGGTCACTATTGATAAAAAATAATTTATGCTAAATACTTAATGGTTATATATCAATACTTTATTTAAAAATAAAAGAAGATAAAAACAGGTTCTATTTTAGTATGAAGTAACATCATCATCCTATGGTTGGTAAACATTCAAATAATTCAGTTAATAAACAAGATAATAGACTTACATTAATTGAATACCCTACAAGAGAACTACATATTATCTTAAGTGCACCAGATTTAAAAAAAAAAAAAAAACTTCCTTGGGGCACAGTGGTAAAGAATCCACCTGCCAATGCAGGAGACACAGGAGATGTGGGCCCACTCCCTGTGTCAGGAAGATCCCCTGGAGGAGATGGCAAGCCACTCCAGTATTCTTGCCTGGAAAATTCCATGGGTAGAGAGCCTGGCAGGCTACTGTCCATGGGGTCACAAAGAATCAGACACGCAGGAGCATGCATGCACACAGTTGTGTTTGGTCAAAAGTTGCAAAAGATTAAAATTTTACAGGCCATATTTTTGATTACACAGTAAAACTTAAAATTAGGTACAAATGTGTGAAGAAAACTATAATCCTTTGAAATTAAACCATCAATTTTACATCCTAAACAACTACTTGTTTAAAGAGTGAATAAAAATGTTATTAGAAATCTTTAAAAATTGGCATTTGAATACATATCCTATTTTCTGTTTAAAAGAGAAAAATGATACATACTACACTATTCGTTCATACACAAATTTAAAAATCCTCTTTCCCAGTGTCCACTATCAGTCATGCACTATTTCAGCACAAGAGATAAGAGAGCTAAAGAAGCAAAATATCTGTCCTCAGAGAATTTCCTTTATTCCAGAGTAAAATATCAATAAAGAAATAAACAGATAAATAACAGGCTAAAGCATATGTAGGTCAAAATGGTTAAATACAAACAATTTCATATGGTTCAACCTAATTTACAGAATATCAAGTGGGCAGAAGATAAGTAAACACATAGGTTCAATCAAAGTTTATAGGTGGTAAAACGGAAGTATCTATAAAATGTTTGATGAGAACATAATAATCTATCCTGTATATTTTTAACACTGGGCTGGATATTGTACACAGGTAAAGTGCTTATCTCAATTTGGCTGATAATATTACTGAAATCAATAATTTTCAAGGTATTGCTTCATGTTATTCTGCACATTTACATAACTATACAGATATGTATGTTATACATGGAGGAATTGTTTTCTTTCTCCCCTACCATTTTTCTTAAAACCAATGTGAATATTTTAAAGATATTATTCTCAAAATTTCTCTTTTTTCACTTAGAATTTATAAGGGGTTACATTTTGCTGTATTAATTATAAACTGAATAAATTATTTAAATAGATGCCTAGCATTCTATAATAAGGATATGGTATTAATATATCTTTTGAAACATTTCCTAAAAATGAGATTGTTGGATCAAGAAGTAATTTTAAAGAAATGGTCTAGGGGCCTCTGAAGACCCCTAGAGAGGATATATATTCTCACTTAATTTTTTTCTTTTTAACACATTTGTCCTCATTTATGTTTAGGTTCCAATTTGAGTCTTTAAGAAAATATCTCTTACAGTAAATAAGTCTCTCATCTTTTGCCAAAATTTGATAAGTCTGTCTTCTGACTGCTCAAAGTGAGTACTTGGATGTGGAGGTGGAAGTATGAAAAGGATCTTTAAGTGGAATTTCTGTCCCTACTAAAGTTTTCATCCATAACATCACTCCTCTGCATGGTACTAAGTAACAGCAATTTGTGAATACTTAGTGTGTGTTTTAGTAAGTTCAGTTGCATATCAGCTTTCTTAAGTGCTTATTTAGTATCTTTGAATTTACAGATTTTTTTTTTTTTTTTTTTTTTTTTTGGTTCCTTTTCATGGAGTCTGAAGTGGGGAGTAATTGAGAGGACTTTAATCTGTCATCCTGACTGCAAGTCTCCAAGCTGATATTTTGATCATGTTTGGATTGTCTTCAGGCTTTTCAGGTGGCTCAGATGTAAAGAATCTGCTTGCCAAGCAGAAGAGGTGAGTTCGATCCCCGGGTCAGGAAAAGCCCCTAGAGAAGGAAATGCAAGCCATTCCGGTATTCCTGACTGGGAAATCCCATGGACAAAGCAGCCTGTCTCCCCTGCTCCCCATCCATCCCACCAGGTCACCCCAGAGTGCCGGACTGGGCTCCCTGTGCCACACAGCTGCTTCTCACCGCTATCCATCTTAAGTCCTGAACACGTCAATATACACTTGCTAGCTTGGAATGGGAGAAGGCAATGGCACCCCACTCCAGTGCTCTTGCCTGGAAAATCCCATGGATGGAGGAGCCTGGTAGGCTGCAGTCCATGGGGTCGCGATGGTAGGCTGCAGTCCATGGGGTCGCGAAGAGTCGAACAAGACTGAGTGACTTCACTTTCACTTTTCACTTTCATGCATTGGAGAAGGCAATGGCAACCCACTCCAGTGTTCTTGCCTGGAGAATCCCAGGGGCGGGGGAGCCTGGTAGGCTGCAGTCCATGGAGTCGCTAAGAGTCGGACACGACTGAGCGACTTCACTTTCACTTTTCACTTTCATGCATTGGAGAAGGCAATGGCAACCCACTCCAGCGTTCTTGCCTGGAGAATCCCAGGGACAGGGGAGCCTGGTGGGCTGCCATCTATGGGGTCGCAGAGTCAGACACGACTGAAGCGACTTAGCAGCAGCAGCAGCAGAAGCTTGGAATGGCTACAGTTTATCATCTTCATCTCCACAAAGTGTGCAGTTTTTCTTGCGTTTCAAAACGCACCATAACATCTCCTTTCTCAATTCTACTGCACAGATCACATACACAACATTGAGCAGGAAGGATTGTTTTTACTGCAGAAGCTATTCGTGAATGACTTTTATTACTGTTTAGATAATTGAAAATATTTAAGGATTCCAATTATAATCATTCAAAATGTGTTTTTATAAAACAGAATACTTAGCAAAATTTACAATTTTCTTGTCATACAGACTTGTCATTATAAACATAAATTATACATGTTATTACTTCTCACATCCTTTCCTTACATTCACTTACACACAAAAAGAGATATAACACATACTCCACTTTATTTTTTCAAGTAAGAAAAAACTCTTTTATCAGAAGGAAAAATATTTTCATATTAGGACCTAAATTGATTTAGCAGAATTAAAGCTAAATATTAAGTGACTTGGTATTTTTAAATATGTGTTTTATTATAAGGTTATATGAACTGTCTTTGTATTTGGTGTGTTACCTAGAAATAGTGGTTTGATCAGTTACCAGACTGCATGTTTTAGTAAAGAGAATGTGTGGAGAACAAAAATATCCATGCCATATTTATGAAAATTAAAATGAATTTTAATTTATGCATCAAGGAGCTCTTATTTTTCATTCCGGTTGACAGATGAGAGGATACATAAAGATGTGTAAAGGACTTACTAAGGAGAAAAATAAAACAGCTTTGCCTCTTATGTGCTTGACTTTTTTGGAAATTTTAAACATTTTTATCTAAGGGTTCCTTATGCTCCTGAGGGTGAAAAACACTAAAAAGAAAAATCTTGGCATGATATTCCAGTTTGCGTGGATCAGTTTTAGTGTTCATGAGATGACTGAAGGCCAACAATTTCTTACATCAGATTCATGGGGCAACAAACTACTGAAATATTTAGTTCTTAAAAAAAAGATAAATGAGCAGTCAGATGAGTTATAGCGCTTGCAATGAAAGGAAAAGCTCTGATGACGTGACTGTTGGAAACAGCAGGAGGGGAAAGGATGGTAACAGAAAGAAGGAAACGAGAAACACACCTTATTATTATGTGGTTTGTTAAAATGTAAAAGATCTTTGGTAACTCTTTTCTCATGCTGTGGCTTAATGAAAAAACGGAAGGTGGGAGACATTTTATTAACATTTAGGAGATCTTTATTTCAAACTATTTCTGCCTACTCCTGAAAGTTTTCTCTACTTTTTCTGCTACAACAACGCTCAATGTTTTATTGTGTTCTATGGGATTGTAATCCTTGATAGGAATTGAGCTAGGTACTTAGAGGTCTGGAACATAGTGGTTAAACGTGGACTCAGGAACCAAACTGTGAAAACTATTCAGTTGTGTGGCCTTGAGAAAGTTGCTGAACCTTTCTCAGGCTCACTAAAGAAGAGAATATGAGAACAGTCATGCTTCAAATTGTTACTGTGCAGATTAGACAGGTGGCAGGGGATGAGATGGTTGGATGGCATCACCAACTCAATGGACATGAACTTGGGCAAACTTTGGGAGATAGTGATGGACAGAGAGGCCTGGTGTGCTGCAGTCCATGGGGGCGCAAAGAGTCAGACTCGACTGAGTGAATGAACATAGACAGATTACTCTGTGTAAAGGACTTAGAATAGTGCCTGGCAGGTTACGAAGTCATTGTATATCCACTGGCCATCAGTATTTCTAATATATCAAATATCCTGATTAACTCTATATGCAAATCTACATTAATCTCATTACTGTTTCCTGCCTTCCAGCAAAGGATTTTGAAGTTTCTTGAGAAACCCAGGACTTCCTTGTTTCTAATTCTTTGCAATCTTCTCTACCTGAATTAACTTCTTCTTCACTTCCTTTACCACCTTGCTAAATTGACCTTAGCACAGATGTCACTTCTTTAAAAATCCTGCCCTTTTTCATAAATTGAATGTCTCTCTCTTTCAATTGAATCTACTGTAATATTTCCATGTGTCATTTATCACAATTTGTCTTGCAAAATCTTTGTGGTATAAAGAATACTTCTTAAACTGTGATTTGTGGATCCTGGGGGCCTGCAGACATATTCTCCACTTCCGGGGGAATTATGAATTTTGTATTTTCATTTGGATAATGATCTTAAAAATAGTATAAACATATTCTAAGTGACCCACATGACATCCTTGTAATTGAGTACTGACATACATTTTAATTGCCTGTGTTTGCATTTGCGTTTACAGTCAACTTCAGGAGAGGTGAAGGACAGAAAACTTCTCTTGGCATGGTAAGGCAGGTTTCACAAGAGTCCAAATAGGAAAATCATGAATGAAAATGAGTCTGCACCTTCTAGAGCATGGGGTCATCAAACAATGCGTGCTTTCTGTGCCATTTTCATATGATAAGTTGATGCATGGGGGACATTTTTCATCTTTTATATACCAATTATCTAAACTTTATTGGCAATAAGTGGAGTAACAAGTATGCAAAAAATGTGCTTTCTTTTTGCATTTTATAGCTTGAGTTGTACTATTATACTGATTGGCCCATCAAAATAAAAAGAAAACAATTTTATTGTTAATAAGAAAATTAAAAGAAGTGATTCTGGTGGAGTCTGAAATTGCGATTCTTACACTCAAGTTCAAAAGAATCCATTTGAAAATAAGTGAAACACAAAAAGAAACAAATGTGTTTCTATCATTAAATGTAATATCAAATTAGTTTCAACAAACTAACATAACGTGTATCATAAAACTAATCTATAACATTAAACTAATACTCATATTTAAAAATTTTATTGATTTTCCAGTTTATTAATTTTAAATATTTTCTTTATTACTGCAATTATTTATCATCTTGCTATGTACTAATTAATCATCTAGTTACTAAAATCAACTAATCAGCAAATCAACTAAAATCCTTGTCCATGTATAATTTTTGCCATAATGGGAAAGGTAAGTAAGTAAGTGTAAGTCTCTCAGTTGTGCCCAACTCTTTGTGACTCCATGGACTGCAACCCACCAGGTTCCTCTGTCCATGGGATTTTCCAGGCAAGGATACTGGAGTGGGTTGCCATTTCCTTCTCCAGGGGATCTTTCCAACCCAGGGATCGAACCCGGGTCTCCAGGACTGCAAGCAGATTCTTTACTGACTGAGCTACAAGGGAAACCCAATGGAAGAGAAGACAGTCACAATATGAATATGCAAAATATATAATGTGTGAGATAGATTAGTGATAGGAGGAAAAATAAAATCAGGTGAGTGACAAGGAAGAGTTGAGAACACTTGCAATTTTAAATAATGTGGTCAAGATGGGTCTCTTGGAGTGGATGAATTTCTATTGACGATCTAAGGAATTTCCATATAGTAGGTAACCAGGGAAGAGCACTTCTGGCAGAGGGGAATAGAAGATAGCAGTGCTTCAATGTAAGAGCATATCTGTATATTTGACAGGAGTCCACATGGCTGGAAAGATCTAAATAAGGGACAGAGTAAAATGAAATAACATTTGCAATAAAAACAGAAGCACACTACTCAGAGTCCAGTGGAAACCATTTGGCAAACTGTAGCAGAGAAATATTGTGAACTAATTTAGTTTAGAGGGAATTCCTTGGACTACTCTGCTGAAAATGAACTTTAAGGCATCAAGGACAAAATCACAGAGCCAGGTAGAGAAGTTACTTCAGATAGAAAGTAACAGTGACCTGAACCAGGATGGGAACAGTGGGGGTTGTGAGAAAAGCTTACTGAAAGAATGTATTTTGAGGATAATAAAGCTAACAGGATATGCTGATGTGCTCGATGTGGGGAACAAGAGAAAGAGGAATTAAAGATGGCATCAATATTTTTTACTTGAAACATTGGAAGAATGTTGGTTTTATCATTAACCAAAATAGGAAGGACTCTAGAAATAGTAGGTGTGGAAATAGAGTGAAATATTAGGAGGTCACTTCTACACATGGTATGTTTAAAAAGGCTCTTTAACATCCAATGGAAAGATCTTTTGGTTTGAGGGTTGCACAAAAGTTATAAGTATAAAAGTTATACCTTTTGTATTAAAGAAGAAATATATTAAGATCATAATTTAAATCAACAATGGGTGTCTACCAGAATTTTTCTCCTTTAAAAGGGGCAAAGTCATCATTTTAGTTTCACTGGTGGTTCAGTGGTAAAGAATCCACCTGCCAATTTGGGAGATGTGGGTTTGATATCCTGGATGGGGAAGATTCTCTGGAAGAGGAAATGGCAACCCACTCCAGTGTTCTTGGGCTTCCCTGGTGGCTCAGATGGTAGAGAATCTGCCTGCAATGCAGGATTCCTGGGTTGAGACGATCCTCTGGAGAAGGGAACATCTACCCACTCCAGTATTCTGGCCTGGAGAATTCCATGGGCAGTGGAACCTGGCAGACTACAGTCCATGGGGTCGCAAAAGAGTTGGACACAACTGAGCAATTTTCACTTTCACTTTCCAGTATTCTTGTCTGGGAAATTACATTGACAGAGGAGCCTGGAGGGCTAAAGTTCATGGGGTTGCCAAAGAATCAATCACAACTTGGAGAGTAAACAACAACAAAGTCATCAATTTATTTTTAAAAGCAAAATGGTAGGGGATGAGAACTTAAAGCACTTTGAAGTCATGCAAACTAAATCTAAGTTCTGATTTGATGTTTTCTAAATACATGATTTTATATGAGTAATTTCTTTGGGCATCTATTCATTTTTAAAACTGATTATGGTAATACCGAGATATAAAGGTTGTGAGAATTAAATGAGGTAAAACCCATAGCATATGCAACTCAATGTCTTGTATTTCACTTCATTGATGCCCAAGTGAAATGTTACTTCTTTCCTAAAATCCCTCAATAGGCTCTGAAAAAATGGCAGAATTTGATCTAGAGACACAATAGGGCTGGTTCAGTCAAGAATGTGAGCAGTGAGAACAGAGATGACTACGGATCAGTCATCCTAAAATATGTATTTGGGAGTGGAGAACCAAGGGTTTCATACTCCAAAATTATAAATTAAAGCCAAATATTTCGACATGGTGTGAAGGCCAGAAAAGAGGCTTATAAGGTAGATAAAAGCACATTGTGTACTTAGGAAGAACTTCTCAGGCTCAGTAAAGATGAGGAAGGTCAAGGATATGACAGATATCAGGCATTAAAAAACTTAGATATCAACATTTACTAAACAACTCTTTAAAAAGCATAGTAACAGGTATTTCTTATGAAATCTTTACATCCATTGCTCAAGTCACAGAAATGGAATTAAAACCCAGGCCCTCTATGTTTAGTAACCTTTACCATAATTTCATAGAATTGACTTGTTCCTAGGGAATTTTAAACAAACCATGTGTATAAAATGTATCAACAAACAAGTATGTACTTATACATTATATATCCACAGACATTCACATATACACACATACATACATACAAGTGGTTGGTGTTATTTCAAAAATAGCTGAACACAAGACAAGCATAGAGAAGGAGTCAGTGAAGGATCTGAAGACAGGTTCTCAGCATAAGCAAATCAGAGACTGCTCCATGATCTGTGAAACACAATATTCCTGCCATTCTCTGAACTCTTCGTTTTGGGGGAGGGAGCATCTCTGAAGTTGACTTCTAACAGAGAAAGACTAGGCGGCGCCTTGGTGAGGGCAGAGAACACGTCACTGTCATTTACTATTCCTCGCGAGGGCTAGCCTACAGGGTGAGCTCTAAAGAGTCATATGGATTTCAGTGTCCCACTCCCCATAGTCACATAATTAGCTCTCCACATCAATGAAATCCTCAATTCACTTTTGATGGGTTGGTCTATATCCTGCTGTGGTTTCTCAGCAGTCCAGCAAATTAAAAATGTCAGCATGTCCTTTGGACGATGGTAGACAATGAAGTCAACCCAATCCAAAGACAAATAAAGTACCTGAACTTTCCATAATGAAGTAGCATGGTGTCACTGAAGAGCTTCATAGGCACAAATATGTTAAGAATCATGCTACTGGAATATAACCAAATTTCACTCAGCCTAGAATTTTGGCTTATTTGTGTCAGTATTCTGGGAGAGAAAATAGTTGTTATTTATTATAACAACCTTGAAAGCATAGGAATGTATCACCCAGAAATATCCTCAAGTTCTGTCTGAATTTGTGATTCAACATTCATGAGCTTTTTTTCAACTGCCATTACATAATAAGTTTATTAGGCATTAATACTATTTGCCTTGTGTTTATTTATTTCAAAAATTGAATGTTGTTACTCTACTCCATAATAGCATGGAAAAATAGACTATTTCAATATGATAATAGTATTTATAATCCATGTATATTATTTAAAATATTGTGTAAAACTAAGTTTCCTATATTTAGGTTAGGCTCCCTATATTTTCCCATATGCTGGCTTTACAGTACAGCTTAGTTTAACTGTAACTAATAAATTTGTGAGGTATCATTTAACATCCATCTTCCTCATTGGACTGTAGTCACTTTAAAGGTAGATATTTAGTCATTTGTATCATCAGCATTTAGTAGGTTTCACAATAAATATTTGTTGAATAAACATAAGAAATAAAATCATAATATATATTGCATTATATATTGTATTTATTATAGCTATTATATATGATATATATTATGATTGCATTAATATATCATACATACACACACACGGAGACTCTGAAAGGTGGAGAGAAGAGACACCAGCTAGGGATGTTGGAACTAAAAAAATGATAAAGTAGTGTATCCCTGAATTTTTTTTGTGCCCATATCACCCAGACCAAATGCTGGAGAAGACAGCAGCCCAGAAACAGAGTATAGACCAAAAAATGAGACCAAGAGAAACTGCTTTCTTTAATCAAAAAACAGGAAAGGGGAAGCATAGCACAGTAGAACACTTTTGGAAAATAACTGCCCTACTTCAGCCAAAACTCACTCACACACACACACACACACACACACACACACACACACACACACACGCAACACTGAGGTCCCGCTCTACTCCTTTAACAAAAGCTGAGTGGACAACCTAGTTGCAGTGCTGTCAGGTTGTAATGAGATCTATCAGTGCCCCTGCTGAGCTGGTGTCAGACAGTGGGTGTTGGGATAGCCACCCTCTCTGAACAGTAATGACGATGCTCCCCATGATGCTTGTGGGACCACGTGGCAAGCCTGCCTGGACTTACAGCTCCCAGTGAGAAGTAATGCTGTGCCCTCTCCTTGAGAACTGGTATCAGTGGAGGCCTGGTGGAGACTTAGGACGTGCACGGCCACCCAGCAGTAAGCAGTCTACCCTCTGGGCATGTCAATGCAGATTACCTAGGAAACAGGCCTGAGTCTGTCCTCATGCTTCTATGCAGGGCAGCGCAGCAGAGGCAGAGTGGAGAGTTGTGCTCCCACCTGAGCTCGGAGATAAGAGGTAGGCTTCCCCCATCGGCTTTCAGTGGAGACAGAAATAATAATTTAGGATTCTATCTCCAGGTGGCAGTAAAGAGGCGGTGTCCCCCCTTTCCCACAGAATGCATAACAGAAGAGACATGTTAAACAAAAGGTATAAATAACATCCAGAAGATGTGATGCGTATATACAGTGAAATACTACTCAGCCATATTTAAGAATAAGATAATGCCATTTGCAGCAACACAGATGCAACTAGAAATTATCATATTAAGTGAAGTCAGAGAGAGAAAGAAAAATACCATGTGCTATCACTTATATGTAGAATCTAAAATATGACAGGAATGAACCTATCTGTTGAACAGAAATAGACTTAAAGACTTAGAGATCAGTCTGGTGATTGCCAAGGAGAAGGGGAGAGAGAAAGAGAGATAGACTGGGAATTTGGGGTTAGTAAATGCAAACAATTACATTTACAGCAGATGAATAACAAGGTCATACTGTACAGCACAGGGAGCTATATTCAATACCCTGGGAAAAACCCTAATGGAAAAAAATATTTTTAAAAAGAATGTTTAAAACTAAGTCACATTGCTATAGGCAGAGATTGGCACAATATTTTTGTAAATCAGTTCAGTTCAGTCGCTCAGTCGTGTCCGACTCTGCGACCCCATGAATCGCAGCATGCCAGGCCGCCCTGTCCATCACAAACTCCTGGAGTTTACTCAAACTCATGTTCATTGAGTCGGTGATGCCATCCAGCCATTTCATCCTTTGTCGTCCCCTTTTTGTCCTGCCCCCAATCCCTTCCAGCATCAGGGTCTTTTCCAATGAGTCAACTCTTTGCATGAGGTTGTCAAAGTATTGGAGTTTCAGCTTCAGCATCAGTCCTTCCAATGAACACCCAGGACTGATCTCCTTTAGGATGGACTGGTTGGATCTCCTTGCAGTCCAAAGGACTCTCAATAGTCTTCTCCAACACCACAGTTCAAAGCATCAATTTTTCGGTGCTCAGCTTTCTTCACAGTCCAATCACATCCATACATGACCACTGAAAAAACCATAGCCTTGACTAGATGGACCTTTGTTGGCAAAGTAATGTTTCTGCTTATTAATATGCTATCTAGGTTGGTCATTAACTTTCCTTCCAAGGAGTAAGTATCTTTTAACTTCATGGCTGCAATCACCATCTGCAGTGATTTTGGAGCCCCCCAAATGAAGTCTGCTACTGTTTCCACTGTTTCCCCGTCTGTTTGCCATGAAGTGATGGGACCAGATGCCATGATCTTAGTTTTCTGAATGTTAAGCTCCAAGCCAACTTTTTCACTCTCCTCTTTCATTTTCATCAAGAGGCTTTGTAGTTCCTCTTCACTTTCTGCCATAAGGGTGGTGTCATCTGCATATCTGAGGTTATTGATATTTCTTCCGGCAATCTTGATTCCAGCTTGTGCTTCTTCCAGCCCAGCACTTCTCATGATGTATTCTGCATATAAGTTAAATAAGCAGGGTGACAATATACAGCCTTGACATACTCCTTTTCCCTATTTGGAACCAGTCTGTTGTCCCATGTCCAGTTCTAACTGTTGCTTCCTGACCTGCATATAGGTTTCTCAAGAGGCAGGTCAGGTGGTCTGGTATGCCCATCTTTTTCAGAATTTTCCACAGTTTATTGTGATCCACACAGTCAAAGTCTTTGGAGTAGTCAATAAAGCAGAAATACATGTTTTTCTGGAACTCTCTCGTTTTTTCGATGATCCAGCAGATGTTGGCTATTTGATCTCTGGTTCCTCTGCCTTTTCTAAATCCATCTTGAACATCTGGAAGTTCATGGCTCATGTATTGCTAAAGCTTGGCTTGGAGAATTTTGAGCATTACTTTACTAGCGTGTGAGATTAGTGCAAAGTGCGGTAGTTTGAACATTCTTTGGGATTGCCTTTCTTTGGGATTGGAATGAAAACTGACCTTTTCGAGTCCTGTGGCCACTGCTGAGTTTTCCAAATTTGCCAGCATATTGACTACAGCACTTTCACAGCATCATCTTTCAGGATTTGAAATAGTTCAACTGGAATTCCATCACTTCCACTTGCTTTGTTCGTAGTGATGCTTTCTAAGGCCCACTTGACTTCACATTCCAGGATGTCTGGCTCTAGATTAGGGATCACACCATCATGATTATCTGGGTCGTGAAGATCATTTTTGTACAGTTCTTCTGTGTATTCTTGCTATACTGTAATTAAAGAAAAGGTATAAATAATATCCAAGGTCTTATACATAATGCCAAAGTGTCGAGATTTCAATGAAAAATCGCTTATTGAAAAAACTCGGGAAGATCTCTAAATGAATAAGAAATAGCACTCAATAAATGCTACCACTGGGAAGACACAGATATTAAAATGATCTGACGAGGAGTTTTAAAGCAGCCATCATAAAAATGTTTCAATTAGAAACTATGACCATGCTTGACATAAATGAAAAAATAGAAAGTCTCAGCATGTAAATAGAAGATAGAAAGAGGAACCAAATATAATTTGTAACTCAAAAATATAGTAGCCAAATTTTAGAACATTTCATTATATGGGCTCAACAGCAAAATGGAGAGATTCAGTGAGCTTGATGACATTATAAGAGAAAATTTTCAGTCTGAACCACTGAGAAAAAATAGACTGAAAACAAAGCAAAGCAAAATGAACAGAATTTCAGATGCATGTGAAACTATATAAAAAGATTTTATGTTTGTGTGATCAAAGTCCCAGAAGAAAGGAAGAAAAGGGTGAGCTGAAAATGTATTTGAAAAAAATAATGGCCTAAAATCACAAATTTGGCAAACATCACAACTTGCAGAATCATGGAGCTACAATTCAAGGAGAATGATAACAGGATTGTCTCCAAATACTTAGAAACTAAATAGCACATTTATAAATAATTCATGGATCAATGAAGAATTCTGAAGGGAAGCAAAAATACCCATTGAACTAAATGAAAATTAAAAAAAAATGTATGGGATTTGTGAGACACAATTAACATAGTACTGAAAGGGAAATTTAAAGTACTAAATGCATATATTAGCAAAGCAGAAAAGTTTCAAATCAATAATTCAAAAGCTGAGAAAAAGAACAGAATAAGCCTCAAGCATATAGAAAATGAAAATATAAAGATAAGAGCAGAAATCAATGAAACTAAAAAAAAAAAGAAAGAATAGAAAAAAATCAAGGAAACAAAAATCTTATTATTTGAATAGATTAATAAAATTGGCAAACCTCTAGCAAGACATACAAAGAAAGAAAAGGCAAGAATGAACAATAAAAGAAGCAAAGCAGAGGATATAAATGCAGACATGGTAGATATTGAAAAGTTAATAAGGAAGTACTACAAACAACCTTACACATAACAATTTGACAGATGAAATGGGCCAATTCCTTAAAAAATACAAACTTTCACAAATCACCCAATATGAAGCTAATAATTTGAATATCCTTTTATTAAGAAAATTTAATGTATAGCTTAAAACTGTTATAAAAGAGGCCTAGTTACCCTAATGTTTGAATTCTAGCAAATGTTTAAAGAAGACTTACACAAATTTGACACAATTTCCTTCAGGAATTAGAGGAGGAGAGAGTACTTTTATGAAGCAAATATTACCCTGGTACCAAGCATAGACAACAAAGCAAAGATATTATAAGAGAATTACTGAACACTTTGAAAATGAATATATATGAATATATGCATGATTATATACAGATATATTCATGAATATATACACTAAATCTTTAGTAAATTGTTGTAAATAGAATTCATTAACATATGAAAATGATATGCAAAAATATATTTATCCCATAATTAAGTGGGATTATTCCAGAGACATATGGCTGTTTGGTACTCAAAAACCATTCAACATGATCCACAATATGGACAGGCTGAATAAGAACATGATCATATCAATTAGTGCTAAAAAACATTTGACAGACTTTAACAGCTTATCATGCTAAGAGTCTCAGAAAAATGGGACTAGTGAGAAACCTCTTCAATTTAATTAAGAACATCTGTAAAAATCCCTTCAGCTAACATGATATTCAATCATGAAGATCAGAAATAAGGCAAGGAATCTACTCTCAACCCTCTCTTTTAGCAGAGTCTTAGAAGCTCTAAGAAATGCAATAAGGCTGGAAAAGGAAATTAATAGGGATAGAGATTCAAAATGAAAATATATATCTGTTTTTATTTGCAGATAACATCACCTCCATGAAAATTCTTACAGATTCGATTCAAAAACTCATAGCACTTACAAGTAAGATTAACAAGAGCATGCAAGATAAATATATAAAACTCAGTTAATATTTCTATATTAATACTCTATTTAACAAATTATACACACAAAATACAAAATTATGCAATATATTTATAATCATTTTAAAAATTAAATACTTAATCTTAAATATAATAAAACCTTTGCAGCTGTTGTAGGATGAAAACCACAACACACTGATAAAAAGTTCAAAGAAAATCTATGAAAAATGGAGAGATTTGTACAGTATTTATGATGGGGAGACTCACATACTAAAAGCATTAATACTTTCCAATGTGATATACAGGTCTAATACAATTCCAATCAATATCACCACAAGACTTTTGTGCATATAGGCAAAAATATTTTATAATTTGTCTTGAAGGGCAAAGAACTGAAATAGCTAAACAAGTCTGAAAAAGAAAGCATAATGTAGGAGGAACTGCTTTATCCTATTTCAAGACATTATATAGCTGCAGTAACCATGTGTGTAGTATTGGCAAAAGGTTAGACACAAAAATCATTGGAAAAGAATTGAGAACCACATGCAGATGCACATAGGTATGCCCTACTGTCTTTTGCTAAAGGTTCAGAATAAATTTTACAGAGGAAAGATAGCCTTTTCAAAAAACAATGCTGGAATATTTTTGGCAAAACTAACAAAAACCCCAAAGCGAATCAATTAAAATCTCACATTTGATACATAATTACCTCAAAATGAATCATAATTTATACATAAAATGTAAATTTATAAAACTCTGGAAAGAAATAGATGACAATCTTTAGGATCTATGTCTAGGCAAGAATTCGTAGACTTAATACCAAAAGCACACACAAAAATGAAGAATTGATAAATTGGATTTCTTCAAAATTAAATCCTTTTGCATTGTGAAAGGACCTGTAAGGTGGGTGATAAGACAAGATACAGACTTGAGGAAAATAATTTAAAATCACATATAGAATGAAAAACTGTATCTAAACTATAAAAAACTCTCAAAACTCAACTGTTTAAAACAAAAAAAAAGAAAAGTAATCATCTAGTGGGGAAGAGGCATGAAGAAACATTACACTTGAAAAGGATATACAGATGGTAAATAAGCCCATGAAAAGATATTAACCATCAATTACCAGTAGGAAAATGCAAATTAAAATTCCAGTGAGTTATCAGTACACACACATCAGTACAAATAAAATTTAAAAAATATTGACAATACCAAATGCTGGAGAGTATGCAGAAAAACTGGAGCATTCATTCACTGTGGGTAGGAATGTAAAATGATGCAGCACTCTAAAAACAATTTGGCATCTTCTTAAAAATCTAAATCTGCAACTACCACTCTCTTCAGCAGTTGCCCTCCCAGGCAGTGATTCCAGAGAAATGAAAACTTACATTTCTACAAAATCCTATATGTGAATGTTGATGGCAGCTATATTTTTAATAGCTCAAAGCTGGAAACAACCAGATGTTCTTCAACGGATGAATGGTTAAATGGCAGTGCATCCATACCATGGAAATGCAACTGCAATTAAAACAAATGGCCCATTGAGATACAAAATAACCTGGGTGAATCTCTAGAGAATTATGCTCAGCAGAAAAGTCAATACCAAAATGGTTACATAGTATACAATTCTGTTTGCATATCATGCTTGAAATGACAAAGCTGTAGAAATTTTAGAATGGGGGTTGTTGTCATGGGTTAAGGAATATTTGGTGATGGGCTTCCCTGGTGGCTCACGGGTAAAGAATCTTCCTGCCAATGCAGAAGATGCAAGAGATGCAGGTTCGATCCCTGGGTCAGAAAGATCCCCTGGAGAAGGAAACGGCAACTCATTCCAGTATTCTTGCCTGGAAAATCCCATGGACAGAAGAGTCTAGTAGACTGTAGTACATGAGGTCACAAAGAATCAGACAGGATTTAGCGACTAAACAACAACAATTAAAAAAAAAAAAGGTTGTATTTACAAAAAGACAATATGAGTGATCATTGTGGTGATAGAAAAGTTCTATATCTTGATTAAATTAATGTCAAGATCGTGATTGAGACATTATACTGGAGTTTTGCAGGAAGTCATAGTTGGAGGAAACTGGGTAAATGATACCCAGGATCTCTCTGTATCATTTCTTAAAAGAGGATGTGGTATATTTTCTATAATTTTCACATAATAAAAAATAATTTACAAAGCCCATAACACTATTGTTAGCACAATGAGTTAGTAAAAGTTGTGCCTTATGGAAGATTGTCCTTGTTCTGCTCAGGATGTATTGGAATAAAGATACCATGTTCCTCTTTTGTAACCTTTAAGCCTTTTCTAGTTTGCCCTAATCACTGGATGCTTCTTTGCCCCACATATGTACATGTAAATTTTCACTGTATATTCTGCCTTCTGTTTGCTATGAAAGTACATACTTATTAAATGGAAATATTGAATAACCACCCATGATTACATCTTCAAGATCTGAAATATAGATATATAAAACAACTTAATTATGGAAAGTGCTCAGCACTGAAAAAGCAAATCCATGTTAAAGAGTGTTCAAGACTTAACACAATGTTCTGTACATATCAAGGATTAGACACATATTTTTTGAATGAATATACAAAAGCATAGCACATTGTGAGTTTCCAATGATTGAAAAGCAGTGGTGGTAGTAGACGGAATTTCAGTAGTAACAATAGCAGTATAATTATAGAAAACTACTAATACTGGAATGAAAATATAGATGGCCTCAAATATAAAATATGTACTAGATTACCATTACTCAGACTGGTTACCATTCGCACCTTCCTGCCACGTTCTGTTGCTGGTATGTGGATGGCCAGCATTGGCTTTGTCTCTCCTACTCTGCTCAGAAATCAAGCCTATTTGTCCCAACTATCCGTGACACCAAAGTTCTAGGAAAATGAAAAAGTAACCTTTCATTGCAAAAACGCTCAAGGTCTCTGCCTTAAATAGTCCCTAAAATAATACATCTCTATGCTCTTCTTGATAAAGACACACTTTAAATCAGAGGCTGCAAGAAACAGCTGAGTCACAGGTGAATGCTTTGACACAGGTGAATAAGCTTTGCTAGTGATAAATAGGGTTTTTATTACATTTCCAAGTGCTTCATGGCATGTGTTAAATTACTGTGTTGTTCAATTGCTAGGTTGTGTCTGACTCTGCAATGTCATGGGGTGCGGCATGCCGGGCTCCTCTGTCCTCCACTATCTCACAGGCTTTGCTCAAATTCATGTCCGTTGAGTGGATGATGCCATCTGAACTTCTCATCCTCTGTTGCTGTCTTTTCCTTTTGCCTTCAATCTTTCTTGGGCTTCCCAAGTGGCTCAGCAGTAGAGAACCTGCCTGCAATGTGGGAGACTTGCAGAAGTCACGGGTTCAACCCCTGGGTCAGGAAGATCCCCTGGAGAAGGAAATGGCAACCCACTCCAATATTCTTGCCTGAAAAATACCTGGCAGGCTACAGTCCACAGGCTTCCAAAGAGTCAAATAGGACTTAGCGATTAAACAGTACAACTTTTTTGTATAGATCTCACTAAATAGCAGCTTCAAACTTCTGAGCAGCTGAATTATTGTTCCAAGACCCCTTTTATTTGTCCTATGATTTAGTATCCCCATGGGAAGAAATACCTATGTTTAACTTATCCTATGAAAGACCAAACTGTTGTTTTCAGAATAAAGAATACCTAATAATGTGTTGGAGAAGACTCTTGAGAGTCCCTTGGACTGCAAGGAGATCCAACCAGTCCATCCTGAAGGAGATAAGTACTGGGTGTTCATTGGAAGGACTGATGCTGAAAGCTGAAACTCCAATACTTTGGCCACCTCATGCAAAGAGTTGACTCACTGGAAAAGACCCTGATGCTGGGAGGGATTGGGGGCAGGAGGAGAAGGGGACGAAAAAGGATGAGATGGCTGGATGGCATCACCGACTCAATGGGCATGAGTTTGAGTAAACTCTGGGAGTTGGTGATGGACAGGGAGGCCTGGTGTGCTGCGATTCATGGGGTCACAAAGAGTTGGACACGACTGAGCGACTGAACTGAACTGAACTGAATAATAAAAGATTACTGCAAAGATGAACATGGAACTTAAAATAGATTTAAATGGAAGCTTAGATATTATCCATCAACCACTCTTATTTTGCAAAGCATCAGGCATTATCTCTGTAGTGAAGGAGTTGTCTCAGATCAAACTTCAGATTAATGTTTTTTTTACTTGAGCACTGAATTCTAATCCATATTTTTTCCTACTTCAATGCTATAAATACTCCCTCCTGAGAATAATGCCTTTTGGATTCTGTCATCTGGCCATTGACTATTTCAGCATTTTCATTTTGATTTTTCTATTTCATCTGCTTTCTCAAGTCTGCTCCATTTAATAAAAAATTGCCTGAATTTCTCTCCTTTACTTTGTACCATAAATTTTCACTTTCTCTCGAACATGTGTCTTTCTTACATGTCAAAATTTTAATCCTATTTCTAAGAACTGTCAGTTTTAGTTTATTTATTTATTCAATAAATAATTCATTCAATTGGTATTTGTAACATATCTGTTTGTTTTCATCGATTTTAGCAAACATGGGAAATATACTTCTTGTCTTTTATAAGGGCTTAATAAATCATGGTGCTTACACTTAAATGGATTCTAGACAGCTAATTAAAATGATGCTTTGAAACAATAGTTTACATACTATGGTTCACTGCATATCTGATCCATCACTTATTTTTATAAATAAAGTTTTATTGGAATACACTTATTACCATTTTTTATATCAATACATCATCTATTTTTGTACATCTTATTTTTGTACATCTAAGGCTATTTTTGTACTTTAGTCGAAGTGTTCAGTAGAGTGGATACCATATGAACTGCAAAGCCAAAAATATTTACTTGATCCTTTCAAAAACTGTTTTCTGACCCCTGCATGAGACAACTCTTTAAAGCCATTTATTTCATAAGTTTTCATACCCATTAAATAGATATAATAGAAGAATGTCCATAACATAATGTGAAGTTAGTATATAGGTTACAGAATGATCCAACTTTTTGTAAAGGGAATTTATTTGTATAGGGGAAAAATCTGATAAGATATACACCAAAACATTAGCAGTTTGGATATTTGATGGAAGCAGGGCAATATTTTCCTTTATTTTTCTTATATGTTGTATCTGTTAGAGGATATTTTGTTTCTGTTTTGCTCATTTCTTGAATCTGTTAGGGAAATATTGGCTGCAAGTAACAAAATCCTTGGTGATCATTAGTTGGAAACATGAGAAAACATTGCTCACTTAACAGAAAGAGTCTGGAGCCTAGAGTTGATCTGTAATTGAAAAATGTCACCAGGGGCTGAAGCATAGTTCCTATTTTTACAATAATCTAATTTAAGAACAGGATGAACTTTCAGGTAAGATGAAGACAAACAAAAATCTTAGAAAAGTGTTAAAAATCATATATATGCAGTATTTCAGAGCTGTTAAAAAAGTGTGTAGGGCTAGACATGCAAACTTGGAGGATGGACATGTGCACACAGCAGGGGAAGGAAGAGGAGGCTCGGATGGACTTGGTGATTAGGATTGACATGTAGATGCTGTTGTGTGTAAAACAGGCAGCTAGTTGGAACCTGCATGCGGCACCAGGAGCACAGCTCAGAGCTCTGTGATGACCTAGGGGGTGAGATGGGGGGTGGGCAGAGGGGTCCACGCTGGGGGCGGTATGTGCACACGTGTAGCTGATTCACGTTATTGTCAGCAATTATCCTCCAATAAAAATTTAAAAAGATTTATATGAAAAAATAAAAAACAAATAAGAGTAGCAAGAGAAGATGACTCCTCACCTATAAAGGAACCTCCATGAGACTATCAGTGAATTTCTCAGCAGAAATCTTGAAGGACAAAAGGAACGGAGGTGTTATATTCAAAGTGTTGAAAAAATACTGCCATTCTAAATGCCATATGTTGTAAAACTATCCTTCAAAAATGAAATAAAGACTTTCTCACGTAAACAAAACCTGAGGGAATTCCTCACCACTAAGACCTGCCTTATGAGAAATGTTAAAGGGATTTCTTCAAGGTGTAATGCAATGATGATAAACTGCAACACAAAGTCTTATGAAACTATAAAGCTAACAAATAAAGACAAATATACAAACACAAACATAGAGTATAGTAATACTATTAATACAGCTGTGGTACAAACATTAATTTTAATTCTAGTATAAAAGCTGAAAGGAAAAATGACAACATAACTATAACTATAGAAATATATACATAATAATCAGTTTTGAGGTTTTCATTCCATGCAGAACCAAGATCTAAGTGATACAGATGCCATCTTCAATTATTTATTGATGATATGTGGTTGAATGTTCTAACAATTCAGAGGGAATCTGCCTGCAACATGGGAGACCTGGATTTGATCTCTAGATTGGGAAGATCCTCTGGAGGAAGGTGTGGCAAACCCACTCTAGCATTCTTGCCTCGAGAATCCCCATGGGCAGAGGAATCTGGCAGGCTATAATCTATGGGGTTGCAAAGAGTTGGACACGACTGAGCAGCTAAGCTCAGCACAGCACATTGGTTCATAAACAAAGCATGTTATTATCAATTTATTAAATTTGTCAACCAGATTCACTAGATAGAAGAGTGATGAAAACTTTAGATAGTCTAGGCCATTCTTCCCTTTGTGGAAGACGATGCATTCAGTTATACAATGCAAATCCTCCACGCTTCCCATTCTCTTAATTGACTCATAGTGTCTCTTTCCCAATTCATGGGGATAAATTTAACATATGCCTTCTTTGTCCCCAAATCTAAATGAAATAGGTTTGAACAACCTTTCTTTCTTTCCAAGTCACTGGATATTGAATAGCTTAAAGATTTCTGAACTTTTAACATCTGGGTCCGGATTTGAGTAATAAAACCCCTAAATCATAGGTGGAAATACTGTCTGAGATATTCTGTGTTAGATTCAAAGGATGGAAGGGGTAGTGTCATTTTTGGCATTAAAAACTTACGATAAAATTATGGATTTAAAATCTTGGACCTGAAAATGCTCTAGTGGGTCATTTATTTTAGAAGGGTGCTACTTTCCTATAGTAGGCTAATACTGGAACATGACACACAATCTGCAAGTTTGAATTTTAGGTGATAGATACACTGAAAATTCTAGACATTTAAAAAGTTTCTTATTCTTTTGTTTCTAGCTCCTTTGATGCTTGAAAAGCAAAGCATATGTATAGGTGTTTGAGTAGTGCAACGGGGTTCATATTATAGTCTGTTCATTTATTCTTTGTGTAACATTGGACAACATGTTTAATTTCACTTAGCATTATCCTCTGCAAGAGGATTATTAGCACCACCCTCTACAAAATGAGGATTCACTAAGATAAGGCATGAGCGATATGTGGGACAAAATAGTCATTGAGTAGATACTAGTGTTTCCTATTTGCCTTCTCCTAAAATAAGTGGCTTGGAGAAGGAAATGGCAACCCACTCCAGTGTTCTTGCCTGGAGAATCCCAGGGACGGGGAAGCCTGATGGGCTGCTGTCTACGGGGTCACAAAGAGTCGGACACGACTGAAGTGACTTAGCATAGCATGGCATAGCAAAATAAGCGGTAATCGAAGAATACTCCTGCTCCTGTTACTTCTTCTAAGATCATAGCCAATTTCAATAAAAAAGATGCATTCCTCTGAATAAAAATTACATTTATCTTTATCATTGCTTCTGTTTCATGGATAGGAAAATGAGATATCATGTGAATTCCATTTTCCCTACTATATGGTCATCTGAAAGCATTTGTAGACAATTTATTGGGCATTTTAGATAACTTCACAGGTAATCATGGTCATTTTATGAGTACTGATTTCCATGGTTCTGTATAAAACCTCTTATGTCTTCCAATGTCTTCACTGAATTGCTCTTTTATGGAGAAGTAGTGTTTTGCCATGAGAAACATGTAAAATATTTAACTCCTTGCCATTTTTTTTGTCAAAGGTCAGACTTTAATGAGATGGATTACTTCAGGGCCTGGAGCATATTTTTGCAGTGACTGTGTAGCTGTCAAAATCTTTACAGAAACAGAAAATTATTGACTTTTCTCAGCTTAGAAATAGCCAGTGAACAAAAGGATGACTGAACGCACGGCAAGTATTTCTTAAAGTCCTCATGACCTTGTCATTACTTCATTTGCAGGAAGAAAAAAAATCTAAAAGTAATTTTGTAAAGGAGACAGGAGCCCTGTATTGCTTTTATAAGATGACATAGGGGACAGAGATAATGTTGTCAACAAGGTTAATGCTGAGAAACAATGAAAGATAATGCAAGAATGTTAAGTTGGGATTGGCTTAGTGATACTGGACAAAGTATCAAGTATAATACAATAAACATCTGTTGAGGATATTTTTCACACAAGATTATAACCAAAACAAATTTTACTGAGAGATATATGATTAGAGAGACTAGTTCTATACCCCAGGAGTATATATTTTGTAGGCAAGCAAAAGAAGGAAGCAATTTAATATATAGACGCGTAGGTAGGCAAAAGAACTGATTTGGGAGTCTGTAGGCTAGGGTTCTAGCTTTACTTCTGACTTAAGTGTCTCTAACGTCTTGCATTTTATCTCCATTAACTGCAGAATCAATGGACCTTCCTAACCAATTTACACACACACACACACCATGTACCTGAACAATTCACCTGGCAATTGTATCTTAGAACATGGGTGTAATTCTGACCAAGTTCCACGTCTGGAGACTTCCAGAAGAGGAAAAATAACTTAAGATTCATTGAACATGGTTCCATGATTGACTCTGAATGCTTTTCAGTCACTTGCCATCTTTCATTCCTGAGGAATAACTTCAAGCTTATAAAGCAACAATTTCCCATTTCTTTCAACTTGAATGTGGCTGTGGCCTTTGGACCTTTTGCTAAGTTTAAAAATAATGGGGTTCTATGTAGTCAGTATAAGGAATTGGTACACTTGACTTGAATAAAAGCGCCAATTTTTGGTAGTTAGTGCATCTTGTTTCATGACTTTTTTTCTGACAGTTTGAAAAATGTTGTATAATTTTCATGAAATCAAAGAAATGAGAGGCATTCAAGCTCTACAAAATAGAACCAGACATATATTCCTAAGCCAATTTTTCTTTTATGTTACTTCCCAGATGGTAAAGAATCTGCCTGCAATGCAGGAGAGCTGGGATCAATCCCTGGGTTGGGAAAATCCTCTGAAGAAGGCAATGGCTATCCATTTCAGTATCTTTGCCTGGAGAATTCCATGGACAGAGAAGCCTGGTGGGCTACAGTCCATGGGGTCACAAACAGTTGGACATGACTGACTAACACACATATGCACACACACACACTCTACTCAAAATTCTGAGGTATAGCTATAAACTTACTTTTGGAAGTGAGATCCTGAGATCAACAGTATGTGAGTGTGTGTGTGTGTGTGCACGCGCGCGTGTGTGTGTGTGGTGGGTGTGTTAGATGGGTGTGAGAGACCTCTGATGAAACCACTTTAAATGCTTTTAAACAGGATTAACAATTGGTTGATTTGCTTTCATAGCAATTACAAAATTATTAGCTAGCAATTAGTATACAAATTGTTTGATTAAACACCATATTTCTGAGTAAGGAGGATTAGTTAAAAAAGCAAAATTTTTGAGGGCTTTTGCTTGAAATATTAATTTATAGAATATAATATATTTTTACCACTTGCAATGTTTACTTATCCAACTGGTTTGTCAGTAAATTTTAAAATGATCTGCTGAGGAGAAATCCTCCCTACCAAGTCCTATGAGAAAAAATATCTTGCAAATGATCGCTTGCTGCTGAGATTTTTCCCCCCTTGGGGTATAACATGGTTTGTTATAATAAAGCATGTGTGATGGATTTTAGGATGACACTTTATTTTCTAGAGTGGAGCTTTTTATAAATATCTTGAGTATTAGGTTGTCTGTAGCTATAAATGTAATATTTCAGTAGACTTTTTCTCGAAGGAGTGCAAAGTTCTTATAATAGGAATAAATTGATTTACCCACACTGTAGCAGGTGAAGTAGAAAAAGAAGATATAATCAACTTTTATTTCTGGTTGCTTGAATTAGCCATAAGAAATCTGACATGTAAGGGGGAAAATGAACTCCCTATATTTATAAGTTGGCTTCAATCCAACGATATAGAAGAACTTGACACACTCTTCAAACTGAAGTCCATTTTCTCGTTCTTTTTTGGGACAACAGACTGTGTGGTCTTCGTTATTTTAGAATTATCCACAGCCACACTAAAAGGTACAGTAAGTGGATATGTTAGGGGAATGAAATTAGAAAGGCATTTCGGATGGGCAGAATGTAATTACTTACTTGAAATTTACCCAGGACATTTGCTGTTGACACATTCAGTTGGTGCAAAGGATCTTTAATTACCCAAAGCAACTAGTTTGTGGTTTCACATCTCAGTGGAAAGAAAGTAATTCCTGAAGCAAGGCATTGTAAACACCATGCAGTTCTGAAGCATTCCTTCTGATCAAAGGAAACCAGGGTTACTTCTTATTAGAGAGATCAACAGCAAGCTTACTCAGTTATTTCTTCAGACAGGAGTCCCCAGATATTTTGTGAAGAGGGGCTGAGTTTCCTTTCTTGGAGGCAGTGTGTAATAAAGACAATGGGCTTTGAAACAAGACTGAGATCGCAGATATCCTAGGTTAACCACTTACCAAATCTTTGACCTTAGTTAGGTTATTTGGTTTTCCTATGTCTACTGCCTCAGAAGGGAAATGATACCTATGTCAGAGAGTAATTAGGTGGGGTTAAAAAAGCACACATCTTTAAAATCTAGCACAGTTGCATGTGACAGAATCAGAACCCAACAAATATCAGTTTCTGTCTGCAAAACATGGTGGTTTGTGAAGGTTATATTCTGAAAGAAATATTTCCACATAAATCAAGATCAGGGCATTGCTGATGACTATATTTCCCACTGCTTGAGTTGAACTGGAAAACATGAAGATGAGTTTGGACCCAGTGTGTTGCCTCAAGCATCATGGTAGAGGGGAAAGACTAGTCCCTGATTTGCTCCTACTTAACTGCCTGGCTTTGGGTAAATCACTTAACCCAACAATTAATTGCTTCATCAAGTAGTCACAGCTAATGATATCTTTCCTGCTTACCTCCAAGGGGTGTGTGGAACAAACAGGTATGTGAAAATGCTTTCTGTATTATTAAGTGCAGTCTAACCATGAAGACCACCTTTGTAGTCCCAGAAAAGGCATAAATACATATACAGTTATTGATGGATGAGCCAGCTTCTGTGCTAGGAACTGGCAAATAAAACAGATTCATAGCATTATGGAACTTAGAGTCATCTTTCTAAACTTTTCTGAGGCTGGCACATAGTAGATATTCATTATTTTTTTCCAAATTGGATTGAATTAAAATATGTCTGGTAAGGCTTTGAACTCCCCTAACTGGAATATCTGTCTTAGGCATTTTCTGAAACAATTTGTGGCTCATCAAGCATTTCAGGTACATTACATATTCAGATGTGACTATTTATTAATGTGTTTTGGAGCCTAATGAAATCCATTTTTCTTTTTTCCCCATTATTTTATTTACTTTACATATCTTTGGGTTTGTGTGCTTGCATAATCAATCCAACTCTCATTTTAATTTTAGTCTTTGGCTTATCTTTATACCTATATATTTATTAAACTGCTTTCTGGAAACATAGTTTGTTCTTGTATAGAAATAGGATTAAAATCAGAGAATACTAGTGTAAGAGTTTTCTTATCAAAACCAGGATCTAAAGTATGCGATAAGTGTTCACATTGGTTGGGCCACACAGTGTGTGGACTTAGAACCATTTAAGTTGATAACTGGGGCTTCACTGGTGGCTCAGAGGTTAAAGCATCTGCGTGCATTGTGGGAGAACTTGGTTCAATCCCTGGGTTGGGAAGACCCCGTGGAGAAGGAAATGGCAACCCACTCCAGTATTCTTGCCTGGAGAATCCCATGGATGGAGGAGTCCACGGGGTCGCAAAAAGTCGGACACGACTGAGCGACTTCACTCACTCACTCAAGTTGATAACTAGACCATCTAGTGGTGCTAGTGGTAAAGAGTCTGCCTGCCACTGCAGGAAATGTAAGAGACGTGAATTCGATCCCTGGGTTGGGAAGATCCTCTGGAGAAGGGCATGACAACCCACTCCAATATTTTTGCTGAGAGAATCCCATGGACAGAGGAGTCTGCTGGGCTATAGTCCATGGGCTCACAAAGAGTCAGGTAGGACTGAGCATTTAAGAGCACACACACAGACCATCTAGTATCTCATTAGATAAGGAAATCCACAGATAAATTTCTTTTACAGGGGAACTAGTGCTATTATCATTAGTCTACAATAGCTATTTTGAAGAAATACTGGTAAGCAAAACTGATATAACTATCTTGTCCTTTGTCCTTAGTGAGTGCAATCGCTCAGTCATGTCTGACTCTTTGCGACCCCATGGTTTGTAGCCCACCAGATGCCTCCGTCCATGGGATTTCCCAGGCAAGAATACTGGAGTGGGTTGCCATTTTCCTCTTCAGGGGATCTTTCCGGCCCAGGGATTGAACCCAGATCTCCTGCATTGTAGGCAGACGCTTTACAGTCTGAGCCACCAGGGAAATTCCTAGTTGTCCTAGTAGGAGGGGCCTTTTAAGCCAGCAGGATGGCTCTGATTCTCAGCTTAAAGAGCTCTGAAGTAAGTATTTCAGAAAAAGTTAAAGAATAGGGAAGGGTATGTTGTCACCTTAGCTTTGCTACCCCCCAAGTTGCATCATATGACCAGCTGGTTGTGGAGTAAAAGCCACAAATGCCAACCTTCCTCTGCTGGTCCAGGAGCCAAGTCACTTAGGTCAATCACAGAAGCACTTGGATCACAGGCTTGGACTGACCAGGACCGAGGAGACCATTTTGAGGGACAACTTTCCAGTTCTGCAGGAACTATAAAACTTGTCCACAGAAAGTCCCATGGAATTCTTTGGGGGTTGGGGACAGAACAGATTGTCAGTGAAGCTTGAAAGCATCAGGCTTGGGGAGCGCTTTCTGCGTTGCTTTAGAGAAGCTGGACTCTTTTCCTACAACAGCCACAGCAGAAGCTGGGCAGTGCCTGCAGAGACTGGTGGGCATGAAGCCCACCTCAGCTAAAACTCTGTTTGACCTGATATAAAAAGCATTACCATGGGGACAGTTTTCCTTATTGCTAAAAGTAAAAATCTCATTTTTAAGTGACCACTAATCAGAGCTAGTACCACTGCTTTGGGGCTTCCCAGGTGGCACTAGGGGTAAGGAACCCACTTGCCAATGCAGGAGACATAAGAAACTAGGGTTCTGTCCCTGGACTGGGAAGATCCCTTGGAGGAGGGCATGGCAACCTACTCAGTGTTCTTGCCTGGAGAATCCCCCGGATAGAGGAGCCTGGTGGCTACAGTCCATAGGGTCACAGAGAGTCGGACAGAACTGAAGCAACTCAGCATGCAGGCATGCACGTACCATTGCTTTAGGGAAAAACAAACAAATAAAAAGGAAATGATATCCTCAATAATCTGGAGGGTAGAACATAGGAAATACACTCAAGTCAGGACCTATTTTCATAACAGTTGTGCAATAGTTAGCAAAGCGGTTTTTACTGTTGCACAGAGAAATTCTAGGTTCATTATGTGTAAAAAGTATACCAGAACAACTTATGCCATATGTCAATCTGGCATGTTCGTTTATTCATTCATTAAAAGATTATTATTGCACACTAAGAACAATTTAGAATACATGCATGTAGATTAGCACTGACTTTTTTTTAATAAAACTGTGAGGGTAACAGTCACACGCCTTTAAGTGGAAAGCCCTTTTGATTGAGAACATCTTCAGTCTCAGGTGCAAACATCATTGGCTACTATAAATTCTGACAAAATGGCTCCTTCTAAGTGGAAAGTTACTTTTTTTTTTTCAAGTTTATCTACATTCTATAATGTTAAATGTTGACAAAAAAGAAAAATGTTCTATATTCCCCAAAGGATGTTATTTATAACTTTTCAACTTTGTAATTCCAGTCAGATACAAATGTCTATTCATTCTAACTTAGCGTTGAATCCTAGCTGTGTGGCATAGATTCTATTCAGGTTATGACTGTTTACTGAAGCAATGATGGTCTATTGTAATTCCGATCTTTCCGTTGTGTTGACTGTTGAAGTCCAGAGAGAATTCATCAATAGCGTCTTTGTTTTTCCCTTATTTCTTTCCCAACACTTTTTCAGTTATCTGTTACTCACAAAGGAAAGTAGTTATTAAGAACACATTTATTTTGCTGGAAACTATATATGGGAATTTTAGAAAATTGCAAATTGATGATTTACCAATGTCCCACATTTAAGTAAAGTTACATGATGAGATCTTTATTTCTATGGTTTTTAACCCAACCCCTCATGGTATCTAAGATTTCTTGCTTACTTAAAACTGTTAAAAATATTGAAACAAAACAATAAACTTTAGGCAATTTCATCAGCTCTGCAGATTTTGACTCCACAGTTTTCATATGACTATGCTACCAACTAAATAATTGTTTATGGAAACTTTAATTTTTACAGTCCTAATTTGCTTCTTAATTCTGTCATAAACACTGAAAATATGCTGGTCCTCTGATATGGACACAAACTATAACAAGATAAAATTTTTCTATTTTGCCTTCTCTCACCCTTGAGACAGAGAAGGCAATGCCACTCCAGTGTTCTTGCCTGGAGAATCCCAGGGACGGCGGAGCCTGGTGGGCTGCCGTCTGTGGGGTCGCACAGAGTCGGACACGACTGAAGCGACTTAGCAGCAGCAGCAGCGCCTTTTAGAAAGACTTCTTCACTGTCTGGATTTTCCCAAAAAGACATCAGATTCCCCAGGAATTGCCTAATATTCTCCTTCCTGGATTGTCTTCAGAACTAAGGTGAAACCTGGAGATGTCTTAAGGATTTGGTTTCCAGGACCCCAAGGTCGATTTACCATGTCTCTGAGACTGTGACCAGGACTTTTACCTTTCAAAGCTCCTAGGAAAGTTTGATGCATTTCATCCCTAGAATGACATCACCCTGGACATCTCACTACCCAAGTTTACCATTTGCCATGAGCATGAACTTGGTTGCTGCAGGATATCTGCTGTTTGTTCTCTTTTCTTGGCCCCCTCATGAGTGTTCCAGCAACTTCTGCCCTCCCAAGGCCCAAAGTCCTCCATCCATCCTCTTCAGTCCACTGTTAGGTTGGTCCCCTCTTAACAGAGGCCTGTATGTTCATATCATATCCCAGTGAAAGCCAGCAGTTTCTTCAAGGTTAACTCTTCGCACTATTCTTGTGGGCATTTGATAATGTGCAGAAAGTTTGGTGACCTATCTTCTATCTATCTTGTCATCATTTTTTCCTCCTCAGGTCACAATCTCTGGTAGAAAAAGAGTGGAAGGAAGGGAAAAATGTAATAGGGCACACCTGAGGTTTTCCCCTCCTTCCAGGACTGAGTTTTCCTGTCTTACAGCCAGAGATTTGGAGTAGATAGATTAAAACAAGGTGCGCTTTCTGTGTGTATCCAGCTCCATTCCAGGTCATAATATTTAAGGAAGGGAGTTTGAATTTCCAGCCTATCCTCTTCTCAGTGGGCAGGTGTCTGTGAGCATTGCACTATTAGACACAGCCATAGACGGTGAAACCCTTGGATGTTCCAGACCACAATGAGGGTGTCTGAATGTCAAGTGGCAATGCTGGGACTCCTATGGGGCCCTCTGCTGGGAACAAATAATGTGCTCCAGAGTCTGTCTACTATGTATAAGTCATGTCTATAGTTATGTAAGCATAGAGTTCAGAAAATTATTTAAAGTGTTTACACTTTTAGATACTTTTCAGTTGACCTCCCTATTTATTTTCCATAGAGATAAATGTCCATGAAGAACTCCTCTTTTACTTGTATTACTTTGATTGTATTTTCTTTTCTTTCTTTTTTTAAGTAAATGTTTTACTTTGTATATTCTGTAATTTTCTAGGCAAGCTCTTTTTTTATTTTTTGCTACATTCTTTATTTTACTTAACACATTTCTTGTTATTTGATAGCTCTGTTTACCCTGAAATTCTCTGTGTATAGAGTTCTTAAGTGTGACAACCTGGTATTTTAATATTTTGTCCATCTTTCTAACATTTCGGTGTAATAATAGTAATATTAATAAATTGTTAAATATTTAGTATCTACTTATGCACATTACTGAGCTAAGCATAGATCAGTATATAAATATAGGGCTTCCTTGGTGACTCAGCTGCAAAGAATCTGCTTGCAATGTGGGAGACCTATGTTTGATCCTGGATTGGGAAGATCCCCTGAAGAAGGAAAAGGCTACCCACTCCAGTATTCTGACCTGGGTCACAAAGAGTCAGACAGGACTGAGTGACGTTCACTTTCACAAAGGATATATGTGTGTGTATATATATATATACACTGGGCTTAGTTTTTTTTCCTTCGTTTTTACAATGACTCTATAAATTCTGCATTATGCACATTTTCCATATGAGGAAAATGAATATCAGAGAAGTTAAAGAAATTTTGACAGTCAAAAAATGTACTCTTGGCTGGTTCCTTTTCCTCCTAAATCTTGAGGACTTTCGACAAAAGGATGCTCATGTTCTTTGGCCACAGCTGCTAGGCTGCTAGGCTGGGAGATTTTCTTGATGGAAATTTTACACTAGCAGGAGTTTTCTTCATAAGTCATGTAAACCCCTTTATTAGATATTCATCAGAAGATAGTGCCATCTCCGCAGAATACTCTTGAGTTCTGGTGAAGATAAGGCCTGTAGATAAGCTAAGCAAGGTCACCAGCTACTTTGAATGAAGGTCTCTCATCTGTGAATGCACTTGCTATGACTTTGTTGGCAGCAAGACTCTTTGTAAAACGATGTGGAAAGGGATGACTTTCCAGACATTTCTGAAATCTGCTTAGAACAGTTAGTACAAACGCCCTGGGAAAGTTTTGGTTTAATTTCCCATGTTAAAAAAAAAAAAAAGGAATGAGAACATTCCTTTAGGAGGCTTACTCTGTAATTAGAGCCGGATGAGAATTTCATTCATGCATTGAATAAATATTTATTAAGTGTCTACTCTATGCCAGACCCCTCTGTTGAAAAAAGAGGGCACTCAAATCTGGTCCTTATTCTCTCGCAGTTTAGGACCCAGAGGGAGAGATGGGCTGGAAAGCATCATCATACCTGCAAGGTGAGAGAAAATGAGGTGAGGGGAAGGGAAGGAGGCTGTGGGAATAGGAACCATGAGATAAGCCAGGAGACATCAACTCAGAATGAAGCCAATGGGCAAAGACTGCAAAGGAAAAAATATAAAGGGATTGAAAGTTGTGGATCTTGCTGAAATCTAGTGTGCAAATAGCAGTGCGGCAGTGCTTATTGGCTTCTCTGTCTGATGTGGCCTGCGGGGAGAAGGGGCACTTTCTCATTTGTAAATGAGAATCATTTTCCAGATATTTCCTGTAATTATCCACCAGTTTTAGGACCTGATGTGGAGGATGATTCAAACAAGCTGCTTAAGCATTGGTGTTTTCAGCCGTCTTTCTCTCTCTCCCAACAGAGACAACTGCAGGGGAACACCTTGGGATGGAGGGCTTCGAAGCTGAGCCATTTCTGGTTGTTTGATGCCAAGCAGGTTATGCATGACCTATGGCTATGGTAATGGTTATGGGTTTCCCCGGTGGCTCAGTGGTAAAGAATCTGCCTACAATGCAGGAGACAAGTGCAGGAGACACAGGTTCAATCCCTGGGTTGGGACAATCCCCTGGAGAAGAAAATGGTAATGCACTGTAGTATTCTAGCCTGGAAAATCCCAGGGACAGAGAAACCCGGTGGGCTACAGTCCATGGGGTTGCAAAACAGTCAGGCATTACAACAACTCAACAACAAAAAGGTTATGCGTGGGCCCTGGAGAAGTCGCTCTTCTTTTCATGGACACCCAAGCAAAGCTCTTACTGCTCCTATTCATCTGTTCATATTTCTTCTCTGGCAATGAAAAGCCATTCAAACCCTTGCTTCATCTTGAGGGTGGGGTTTCTCTTGGCTTTCTGAAGAAATGTTGCATCACTGCCAGGTCAGAATCCCATAGTAACCCTCACTGAACTCTAGCCCTGCGGTAATGAGATATTTGACAAATTTCATTTTACTGCTTGTGAGTCAATCAAGGCTAGAAAAACATCCAATTACTTAGCTAAATAGCTCATGCCTTTAACACCATTCATGCCTATCTCCAGGGTAGATCAGTGTGGCTGGGTTTCCTTCCTTTTTTTCCTTTTCTTAGGATTTCTCCATGATTTCTTAGGATGGAAATACTTTGAATAATAATAGATACTGAATAGGAATGTTTATCCTCTGACTTAAGTTCAGTTTAGAAAAACAATCAGCCTAGCTCAAAACCATTTTTATTGCTAAAGTGATCATTTTGCAATCCTCAGAATGTTATAGTTTTGAATTCTAAGCCTGAATTGGAAATGTAGCAGGATGCTTTTTAAAATCCCAGAGCAAAGACAGAATGGGAAAGATCTGATTACAATCTCTATTCTCTCAAAATATAAAGTGATTTATTTTGAAAGAAAGCAATAGTTGGGGTAATAAATATTTTTATTCATAGAGGTGTTACTTATACAGTTTCAACTTAGTTTTCAGTTGAACTTTGATGGGTGAGAGAGACTTTCAGACTTTAACCTAGTGTGAATTTGATGGAAAGGGTTTTCGGAGTTCTTATATTATTAATTTTTATTGGAGTACAGTTGCTTTATAATGTTGTGTTAGTTTCTGCTGTATAGCAAAGTGAATCAGTTATGTGTATACATACATCCCTTCCTTTTTAAGTTCCATTCCCATCTAGATCATCACAGAGTGCTGAATAGAGTTCCCTGGTGCTATTCAACCTATAATCTATTTTATCTATTTTATACATATACCTGTATATTTTATACATCTATAATATATGTATATTTTGTACATGTATAACATACCTGTATATTTATATAATGTAATATAATATGTATAATATACCTGTATATTTTATACATATACCTGTTATCTATTTTATACATAGTAGTGTATATATGCAAGAGTTTTAGAATATTTGAATTCAATAGTGTTCAAACAAACCACTTTTACCTATCTGTTGAAATATCTATCAATCATTACTCTCTGACTTTTAAACTTTTCAATACGGGTACTGTTTGCCCTGCAGACCTGCTCTCCAGGGCCCCTTCTGCTCGGGGAGCCTGGCCTGGCCAGACCGCAAGGCAGGACTCCCTCGACCTCTGGGTTTTAGTCGTTACTGGCCAACAGGAGAGACTGGAGCAGAAAAGAAGACAGGAGGAGAGGGGAGTCTGGGACTGTCCTGAGGACACCGCACTCCAGGCCAGTTTTGCATTTTTGAGTTGGATTGAGACACAAATTCCATGTTTATACTTTTTCTATAGGATGCTTTATTCCAAACTGCCTCTGATAGACTAAACTGAGAGAAAGAATGACCTATAACTGAAATCTGAAAAACACTGAGACTGTCATTAAACCTTTCCTGATAACTCTCCCATGTGCCACGTAGTAAAGAAAGTCTGTAATCAGACTCTCCTGTGTTCCCTGCGTAGAAGGCTGGATTAGAGCTAACGTCCAGGAGTTGGTGATGGACAGGGAGGCCTGGTGTGCTGCAGTCCATGGCGTGGCAAAAAGTTGTACACGACTTAGCAATTGAACAACAACAACAAAGTTGCAGAATGTTCTTGAGAGTGAAAGGGACAAAGCAAAGCCTGAGGCCACTCTGGGTCTCTGGCATGTTGGGAGAGAAAGGGTCAGAATGGGAGGAGATAGAGACGTGGAGGAAGGAGCTTCAAGCTTTGATTCATTAGAGGTAAAATTGCCTAGCCTCCTTTCTCAGGCACAGGCTGGATTAGAGTAAGGTGGCTTTTACACTGAGGCCCCAAGATAGAGGATGGAAGACAGAGAGGTGAAATGATATGCAGTCTGCTTAGGAAACCCCTGTAGTTTGGCATCATCTCGAATTATCCCCCCTGTGGTTTTAATCTTTCTGAAATGGAGCAACCTTAATGCAGTCATTCTTGGATTTTGAGAAAACAAACCTAGCTGAAATATATATTCTATATAGGATGTGGAATGCTTGGGAGTCCAATGGAGGCGGTTTCAAGTAACCACTAAATTGTATGAAAGTTGCTTCCTCCACCCCAAAGAAAACAAAGTCATCCCAAACACTAACATTAAAGAAATCCAAACAACAAAAACAACTTTCATAGTAGCCAAGTTAAATTCACTCTTCACAAATATTCCCACAGAGTAAACATAACATTTTCTTAAGCCCTGGCCAGTTAAACAAATCCAACTTTAAAGAAAGAGGGTGTTAAATGTTTTTCCTCTGACATTGTTGTCTAAAACTGTAGTGTGGGTAGAATATTTTTGGAAAACTTTTGGGATTTTTCCCTTTCATCCCATTCCCTCCCCCCCGACCCCGAATTTTGTCTCCTTGGGTACTTTAAAACCAAATCTAAGTCATCTTTCACATCATGAAGGATGACAGGGTCCCAGAAAATCCTGGGATCATACATTTGGGGCTTAAGTACTTTAATCAAATAAAGATGTTGAAACAAAACATTTCATTCTTTATCATTTTTATTGGTATGGAAGCTTCGTTCTCATGAAGACAGATATCTTCCCTGTTCATAGTCCAAATCTTTTTACTTATTCTCAGAAGAGATAATGAGGCCAAATTAGCACAAACTTAGCCTAAACTGCTCTGCTTTAGGCTTGGATATAAAAAGGAAAGTGATCCTTGTGATTTTTGGCCTCATAATTGCTAGGACACCACAAGAAGCTATTTTGAAAACCACTTGTATTTATAAAATATTAGATGGCAATAGTTTCACTGCTAATAACCATAATACAAATGCAAATGGAAAGCTGGAGAGCCTGTTCTCTAAGTGGTAGGCCATGGTGTCAACCTACTTGGGTTAAAAATCTGAATTCTGACACTCACTAGCTCTGTACCTTTGGATAAGCTACGTAACCTCCCTCTGCTTATGTTTCTTTCATTCATAAAATAAAGGAATAAAGACCGTATCTGTGTCATCAGGCTGTGAAGACTATTATGTGTGTTAATAATTCCACATACTTACTGCTTACATGTAATAAATGCTATAAAATGATGACTCATTTTTAATAAATCAGAAAGACAGGCTCTTTTTTCCCATTATAGATATATTCATTTTCCTTTTTCTTTTAACTATCACCTCTATGCGTACAAGGACTTTTTACAGTTTATATTTACTGAAGACCAAGCACTGTGTGGACCACTTTTCTTTCATCAGTTCATTTAATCCTTGTAGTGAATTTAGGAGACAGACGGGAAATGGAAACCGGGTCTTAGCTGCGGCAGTTTGGTGACTCCACTAGAATATTCCATGTAGCTTCACTGAGTGTATTTTTGTAAAAAATGTAGCAATCAAATAGACTGGTTAGGACTAATTTGTGGTTCAACTGGTAAAGAATCCGCCTGCAATGCGAGAGACCTGGGTTCGATCTCAGGAAGATCCCCTGGAGGAGGGCATGCCAACCCACACCAGTTCTGGCCTGGAGAATTCCATGAACTGTTTAGTCCATGGGGTCACAAAGACTCGGACACGACTGAGCAACTTTCACTTTCTGGATTATCTGGTTTGTAGTATTAAATTCAAACACTACAGGAAGTTGTTATTACTTAATAACCATCCTCCTCATTTTTGCCTTGAAAGACCTAGCAAACTTTGAAGTCTGGAATAAGAACTCAGGAGTCTCATTAAGGTTTAGCATTTTCAACCCACCACTGTAATGCTACCAGTCTCTTCTGCAAAATGGTAACTAGAAATTTTCATTCAATTAAAGAATTGAGTTCATTTCAGCTATTGTCATAACCCTATCATTTGAAATCTTATTTCTCCCAACTCTTCTTTCTGCTGGTTACAATATAGCCTCATTATAATTTGGACTGCTATATGACACACTCTGAGGACTGGAGAATGTTCAGGGGAAATCTGAATTTTTAAAAAGTAAGATTATTATCTATCAGTATTCATTGAGAACCCACAAACAGTGAGGAACTCCAGGAGGTATGCAAAGCTAAAGGATGATCAAATATTAAATTTTGCCATTTTTACTCTCCCTCTCCACCCACCCCCGCAAGTACATTCATTAAACTTTAGTAATCACGATTTTAATGACTATTTCTTATACATTCAAGGCATCTTGAAAACTTGGTATCTTATAAAAAAATTAACAAAAAATGCAAAATATATAAAAATAACTCTTTATATAGACTACTGATTCAAAATGTTTTAATATGCACTAGTCATCTCTTCAAGCTGCCATTTCCTTATTCTTCCTCTCCCCACCTTTTTTTTTAGTTTACACACTGATCTACTAGAAATGAAAACATCTATATTAGTATGATTCTACGTTTGCACATCTGGCATATTCCAATCTGAAGAAAATAAATATGTGAATATATTATGCTTAACTGTAGCATCTTAACATTCTTTCATACGGAAATCGAATTCAAATATACTGGAAAAAATTCTCATTTTGATTAATTTGTGGTAATATCAACCTCCAAATAAACACTGTGTGCTCTATCCTAGCAATTTTTTTTAAGCCTTCAGAATTTGCTTTTATGGTACCTATTATTTCCAGATGACAGGACATGGTGCTGAAAAGTATGGGAAAATATGGTTAGACTAATGGGTTTCCTGCTGACTAAATCATTCTGAATCATTTAATGCGGCTTCTATATTATCTCACTGTTGATTAAAGCAGAGGCAAATTACAGTACTGGAATCTCTTTAAGAGAAATTATCTGATGAACTGGTTCTCAAAGAGGTGGAGAAATGTGATACGACTGTGTGCTTGAGGTACATCATTTTCAAGCAATATCTCTCTGCAATCGTCAGGAGCAGCGGATTTGTATTCCCAATAGAGATGTCATTCTGCTCATGGCATATGTATGTCAAGATGCTATCTAAACTGAAAACTGTTTTTCAACTTTCTTAATTTATAAACCTCCAAAGCCACTTCGTTGATGAAACCTAGAAACCTGACTATCTTGGCTGGTTTTCTACATACAGGAAATTAAAAATGGCTTCTTTTAAAAGAAAGATGTCAGAAGAGGACAGGGATAAAAAGAAAGGAAATGTGTCAGAGTTGATTAATTATTAGAGTTAAAAATATATCCATTATAAACGGTAGTGGAGCAATGATTTAAAAATGCATTTTAAATGACAACGGCTTTATGATTTGGATGTCATTTGCTCAACACAGAGATCCTAATGTTGATTGATGGGCTTATAGATGTCTTCCTTGGGATTTGGCAGACAAAACTGATGTCTATGCATTAAATCAAATGCTTCCACATTTTTTAGTTCTATTATAACACGCAAAACATCATTCACAATGATCTGAAAGACTAATATCCCAGGATTGTGACAAATGAGAACCACTTATCTCATCCAGATTATATGACTATGTTCCAAACTCTTTCTTAATATCTTATCTTTCAAAGCTATGCCATGATAATTTCAGACGTTTCTTTGTCTGTTTTTATATATTGATATTTTCCCTCAGATATTTTGGCACTTGATTCATCTTCCTCAAATTGTCATCAGCTTGATACTGGCAGTTTTCATGAAGCCCCATGCATTTAACAATAAAGATAGAACCTAAACTTATGCTCTACTCTGTATTGTGTTCGTATGGTTGATGTTAAAGAAAAATTTGGAATAGGGATTTGGAGAAAATCAGTTAAGCACACAAATAATGAATAAAGAATACAAGCTATAAAGGCAGCAATGTATATAATTTCCAAAATAATATTTGGCCAAAGAATCAATATGAAGCTTGAGAGGACTGTTTCTTTTAAAGATAAAACAAAGAAATGACAAGAAAAAAAATCCAGTAAGAAAAACTGTTTCTAGTTTTTAATCCTCCTCAAATCAGTTCAGTTTAGGCTAAGTGTAGATATAATTTGATTTTTTGGTGTGAAGGGTAGATTCTTGCACTTCTTGAACACTAGTACAATATCAATTGGCATTGTAAGAAATTAAATCTGAGGATTAGCCCTGTAATAATCTACATCTGAGTGTCCTGAGTCAACACAATTTTCATAACTGCAATACTTATATGCTCATTTACTTTTATTTGCCTCATAGTCTTGAGATCCTTGGAAAGGATAAATAATGTCTTATTCTTTCATACAACTCAATTCACAGTGGAGCACTTGGCATATAGAAAACATCTGATAAATATCTGACAAATTTATCTGGATGAGAGGCAGGTTATGATAAGATGATCTTCTTCAATATCAACCAAGAACCTCTTTATTTGGTTATCCACTTATTTGTTCATTGAATATATATTAAGTGACTACCATGACAATCTGTCTAAAATATATTTGAGTGACTAAATATGTATCTTAGCTTAATAATGTACAATGAGGTACAGTTTTTAATGATCAATGGAACAGGACTTCTCCTATGACTTAGGCCATTAGAATTCAAGGCATTCTGTTTGGGAGACACATAAAGGATGTGATTTTCTTAAATGGTTATGTGTCCCTGTTAAAATTAAATTATAATTATTAACCAGAAGAGGTGCGAGCAATCTACAACCTGTGAATGAAACCTGGCCTACTGTTTGTTCATGTTTATAAATAAAATTTTATTGAAACACAGTAATGGTCACTGTTTTACCTTTCATCAATAGATGCTTCTATGAGGCAGAGGTATATCCTTGAGGCAGAGACCTACTGACTTGCAAAGCCCAAGCTATCTGGTTCTTTCTAAAAAGTTTGCCAACACGGGTGGTGGCCCAGACGAGAGAAATAGATTCAAGGGACTAGATCTGATAGACACAGTGCCTGATGAACTATGGACAGAGGTTCATGACATTGTACAGGAGACAGGGATCAAGACCATCCCCATGGAAAAGAAATGCAAAAAAGCAAAATGGCTGTGTGAGGAGGCCTTAAACATAGCTGTAAAAAGAAAAGAAGCAAAAAGCAAAGGAGAAAAGGAAAGATATTCCCATTTGAATGCAGAGTTCCAAAGAATAGCAAGGAGAGATAAGAAAGCCTTCCTCCATGATCAATGCAAAGAAATAGAGGAAAACAACAGAATGGGAAAGACTAGAGATCTCTTCAAGGAAATAGAGATACCAAGAGAATCTTTCATGCAAAGATGGACTCATTAAAGGATGGAAATGGTATGGACCTAACAAAAGCAGAAGATATTAAGAAGAGGTGGCAAGAATATATAGAAGGACTGTACAGAAAAATCTTCATGACCCAGATAATCACGATGGTGTGATCACTCACCTAAAGCCAGACATCCTGGAATGTGAAGTCAAGTGGGCCTTAGAAAGCATCACTACGAACAAAGCTAGTGGAAGTGATGGAATTCCAGTTGAGCTATTTCAAATCCTGAAAGATGATGCTGTGAAAGTGCTGCACTCAATATGCCAGCAAATTTGGAAAACTCAGCAGTGGCCACAGGACTCGAAAAGGTCAGTTTTCATTCCAATCCCAAAGAAAGGCAATGCCAAAGAATGCTCAAACTACTGCACAGTTGCACTCATCTCACACGCTAGTAAAAGTAATGCTCAAAATTCTCCAAGCCAGGCTTCAGCAATACGTGAACCGTGAACTTCCAGATGTTCAAGCTGGATTTAGAAAAGGCAGAGGAACCAGAGATCAAATTGCAAACATCTGCTGGATCATCGAAAAAGCAAGGGAGTTCCAGAAAAACATCTATTTCTGCTTTATTGACTACTCCAAAGCCTTTGACTATGTGGATCACAATAAACTGTGGAAAATTCTGAAAGAGATGGGCATGCCAGACCATCTGACCTGCCTCTTGAGAAACCTATTTGCAGGTCAGGAAGCAACGGTTAGAACTGGACATGGAACAACAGATTGGTTCCAAATAGGAAAAGGAGTACATTAAGCCTGTATATTGTCACCCTGCTTATTTAATTTATATGCAGAGCACATCACAAGAAACGCCAGGCTGGAAGAAGCACAAGCTGGAATCAAGATTGCCGGGAGAAATATCAATAACCTCAGATATGCAGATGACACCACCCTTATGGCAGAAAGTGAAGAGGAACTAAAAAGCCTCTTGATGAAAGTGAAAGAGGAGAGTGAAAAACTTGGTTTAAAGCTCAACATTCAGAAAACTAAGGTCATGGCATCTAGTCCCATCACTTCATGGGAAATAGATGGGGAAACATTGGAAACAGTGGCAGACTTTATTTTTTTGGACTCCAAAATCACTGCAGATGGCGATTGCAACCATGAAATTAAATGACGTTTACTCCTTGGAAGGAAAGTTATGACCAACCTAGACAGCATATCAAAAAGCAGAGACATTACTTTGTCAACAAAGGTCTGTCTAGTCAAGGCTATGGTTTTTCCAAAAGTGGTCATGTATGGATGTGAGGGTTGGACTGTGAAGAAAGTTGAGCTCCGAAGAATTGATATTTTTGAACTGTGGTGTTGGAGATGACTCTTGAGAATCCCTTGGACTGCGAGGAGATCCAACCAGTCCATCCTAAAGGAGGTCAGTCCTGGGTGTTCATTGGAAGGACTGATGCTGAAGCTGAAACTCCAATACTCTGGCCACCTGATGCAAAGAACTGACTCATTGGAAAAGACCCTGACGCTGGGTGGGATTGGGGGCAGGAGCAGCAGAAGGGGACGACAGAGGATGGCATCACTGACTCGATGGACATGAGTTTGAGTAAATGCCAGGAGTTGGTGATGGACAGGGCGGCCTGGCGTGCTGCACCATGGGGTCACAAAGAGTCGGATATGCCTGAGCGACTGAACTGAACTGACTGAAGTTAGAATATGGGCTTCCCAGGTGGTGCAGTGGTAGAGAATCTGCCTGCCAAAGCAGGAGACACAGGAGATGTGGATTTGATTCCTGGGGAGGGAATATCCTCTGGAAGGAAATGGCAACACACTCCGGCATCGTTGCCAGGAAAATTCCATACAGAGAGGAGCCTGGGCCTGGGGGCGGGGAGGGGGGCTGAGAGGGGAGGGCTACAGTCCATGGGATTGCAAAAAGTTGCACACAACTGAGCAACTGTGCATGCATGCATGCAAGCAAGAATATACCTATTAGTGATCTTTGTCAATGTGTCACCTAAAGCTTAGCGTATATACTTAGGATCTGGGATAATCTGAACAATTCACTTAACCTCTCTGAGCTTCTGTGCCCTCTGTGCCATCTGGGAAGTGAGAATTGTTGCGAGAACTTGCTTCTTTTTTGGAAGCAAAATGCTGGGAAAATGTAGTCTTCTGATCTCATTCTCATTCTAATGGCTGAGTGGAGTTAGACCTCTAATGAATAACCTTGAATAATACAGCTTAATAGAATTAGTATATCTGACCAAATGGCAAGTGACATTCTAAGTTAAGCAGAAACTCGTCTAAAGATCTTTATAGGCATGTCCTTGAATTTGAACATTAATTTACAACTATTCTATAACATCAAACTTTTCACAATGAGAAATCTCCCTTTTGCCAGCATCATGGCTAGTGGCATTAATACTAAAATAATTTCTACCATTTGGAGCTGTGGGATACACAAGGCATAATGCTGTATACTTCACAAATATTATGGCATTTAATCTTGAGGATGACCCGATGAGGTGGGTAGGTGTTTTTATTTGATTTCAGATAAGGACCTTTGGGCTTTCAGAAAAAATGAATGCCTTGTTCAAAATAATGACTTAACAAGGAACCGGGAAAAAAGGAATTTGAAAGCAGATGTAGCCTGAATGATGAGCTTTTAGCCAACACCCTCTCATGCCTCCTGATGTTACCCTGAAGCCGATTCTTTCTTGCCTCTCCTTTATTGGCATCTGCACTCTTGTCACTGCAATCTACCTTTAGACTTCAGGACAAGGTCGGGGCACAGTCTGAAAAATATATGATCTTAAAGTTTTCACCAGAAAGGAAAGTGAATTCTATATTTCTATGGAATTCATGCTAAACAAAGATTAATTTCAAAGCATACCTTGTGAACCCTTTATCATTTAATTGATAACTAAAATGAAATACAGTAAAACTTGGTGATAATGCACCTACCAATATTCAAAATTCAGAAATTAAATGACTGAGTATTGACTCTTAGCACCTTAAACTTCCAGTCAGGAAGCTGCAAAGATTTATCTGATTAACCTTGCTGTAACATGACTCTGCATTTTATCTGTTTAAATTTCCATCCTTATTTATTGAGTTTTGATAGGATTTTATTTTGCTATCTAAAACAATACCTCTTTCATTTAACTAAAATGCAGTCTCACTAGCCAAACTTCTCAGATGGGTATTTAAGAACCAAACTATAGTGTGCATGCATGCTAAGTCACTTCATTTGTGTCTGATTATTTGTGACCCAATGGACAGTAGCCTGCCAGGCTCCTCTATCCATGGGATTCTCCAGTCAAGAATGCTGGAGTGGGTACCATTGTCTTCTCTGTGGGATTTTCCCAAGCCGGAGATCATATTTGTGTCTCTTATGTCTTCTGCATTGGAAGGCGGGTTCTTTATCACTAGTGCCGGCACCATTTGACAAATTGGGCAAAGAAGGCATGGAGATCTTGGTGGTACATATTATTGCATTTAAAGTGTTATGGTGACATAGTGGGCGGCACTGTTGGATTCGCCACAGGATGCTGCTTAACGAGAAGGTAGAGAGGTAATATTTCTTATTTCCTCAACTGTCTCAAGGTTTTCCTTTTGCAGGAAATTTCTACCAACTGATGTTAACATCGCCAGGGTTTGAGTAGCTTTTGCCTGAAGGAATATGAATATGATAGGAGGTTTTAAAATATTTCTAGAATTCGTATGCCCTGAATTGTGTCACTTCCTATACTGAATTCCTAACCACCAAGGTGACTACATTTGGAGGAAAGGCCCATCAGGGGCTGATTGGTGGTGGTTTAGTCACTCAGTCATGTCCAACTCTTGCAACCCCAGGGACTGTAGCCTGCCAGGCTCCTCTGTCCATGGGATTTCCCAGACAAGAATCCTGGAGTGAGTTGCTATTTCCTTCTCCAAGGAATCTTACCCACCCAGGGATCGAACCCACATCTACTGTATTGTAGGCAGATTCTTTACCAACTGAGCCAGCAGTGATGCTCATAAGGAGGTAATTAAAGTTAAATGAATAAAGTTATAATGGTGGGGATTTAATCTGATGGGAATGGTGTCCTTATAAGAAGAGGAAGAGGAACCAGAGTTCTGTGCATGCACCACAGAGGAAGGCCATGTGAGGATAAGGCCAGAAGATAAAGCAAGAAAATAAGAGTGCTCTCACAAGAAGCCAAACATGACTGCACCTTGAGCTGAGATTTCTAGCCTCCATAACTGTGAGAGAATAGTTTCATAGTTTAAATTGTCTAGTCTGTGGTATTTTGTTATGGCAGCCTAAGCTGTCTGATACTGTGCCTATCCTGCTAAGCTAATACTTTCTGTCTAGGAAGTTAAATTCTGGCAGTTTATTCCCAATGTCACTCAAATTAGAGCTTTTTCAATAGAATAAATTTTGATTGCTGTATAGGAGATGATTGTTGAAGGATTCATTTCTCATAAAAGAAATATTCTAAGTCTTCGTAGGAACAACATGTGAAAAAATTTTTCTTTGCCCTAGGGCTTCCCTGGTGGCTCAGTGGTAAAGAATTCGCCTGCCAATGCATGAGATGCAAGTTCATTGCCCCCAGAAAAATCCCTTGGAGGAGGACAGGGCAGCCTACTCCAGTATTCTTGGGCTTAAGAATCACTGGGAAACCCCGTGAACAGAGGAGCGTGGCGGGCTACAGTCTGTGGGGTCACAAAAGAGTGGAGCACAAGTCTAGTGACTGAACAACAAAAACCATTATATAGGGTGTTGTTTTGACTCTTTGAAAGGTTCTTTAATGCTTAATTTCTCAATATATGCATTTCTAAAGACCTGAATATCCAAATATTATATACCACATGTCTAATATTCCACCATTCTGCTTCTTAATTGAAGTTAATATGGCTCTAGTTTAGGCTTATGATGAAATTTGTTTTTCTTCTTCTTTTTAGTTAATATTAAATTGTAAAAGAAAAAATTCATTTCTAGGGCAGGTACCAGAGGCAATATTTAAGAGTCATTTTAACTTGGACAAAGTTACAAAGTCTGCTGTTACAAAGTCTTTATATACTGTCTCCATTACTGACCAATATCATCCAGGATTTCTCTCAAATTTTCTATTATTTTAATAAGTTTATCATATCTGTTTTGGGTTTTGTTAGTTGAATGGACTATAAATATGAAGCAGTTGCAACAGCTATTTTTAGCATTGCTATTTCATTTTAAAGATTGTAGTTAATATTTTAGGAACCAGGCTGAGTAACCTTAGCAACCAAAACAGGGCTGGCCTTAATATTACCTCAGTGGTGAATGTGTTCAGAGGACATGGAATTTGGTGACTCCAGAAAAGAATGATTTTGTCTTGGGGTTTAGTTTCAGATTTAGTTTCTACTTTGTAAAATCCTGGTGGAGACTTTCAGGTCCCAATAACTTAAAGGCTTACTTGTACAACTCAGGGTCATCTGAGTTTGGTCCTGGCAGGCTTTCCTTTTGAATTTGAACAGAATGAAATTTAGTGTTTAATTCATTGTTTGTATATATATATATTTCCCCTCAATCTTTTGTGGTCTTTGTGTTTAAGTAAAATCAGATCTCTTTGTTAAGGAAAACAGCTTGTATTTTAAATTTTTTAAGTGGTGCATAAATATAGCCTATTTTAATTTTTCACGTGTTTTGGCAATACCTCAGAAGTATGGAGAAGGAAATGGCAACCCACTCCAGTATTCTTGCCTGGAGAATCCCATTGACAGAGGAACCTGGTGGGCTAGAGTCCATGGGGTCACAAGAGTCGGACACAACTGAGTGACTTTCACTTCACTACTATTATATGTCAGCCATAATGATGATTATAAGATTTTTAAATGCATTACAAAGTACTTTTATAATTTTATCTTTAAGGAGTAGACATCACTGATGTTCATAAGGAACAACGTGGAACACTTCGAAAACTAGATCATCAAGACAGATTCTGTAATGCTTAAGACACTCATATCCTGCCTTGGCCTGTCTTTGGATTCATCTTGGGCTACCTTCTTTGGTAGCTCCATTCATAGTCACAGTTAAAGACTTTCCGTCTCAATGGGATACAGTGCATTGGAATATCCCCATATCTTTCCAAATACCATTCCCTTTGATAGGAATGACAACCCACCTCGCGTCATCTCATCTGCCATTTTTCATTTGACCAATTCCCATTTGCCCGTTTAAATATTCCTCACCTATCAAAGTAGTCTTCTTTGACCCTTCCACGTGGAATTAATTTCTCTGCCACAACAGCAAGTACATCTTTCATTATGAATTATTTATTTTTTCATCTCCTCCATTAGTACAAGTATCCTTCAAAGGCAAGGACTGTGGTTTGGTTACCTAGTATTTCATCTTCTGTGCTGTGTGCTGAGCCTGGCATATGGTAAGCAGTGCATAAATAACTGGTCCTGAGATTTGAAGTCTTAGATTTGTGAATTCTGCATTCTAACTTTGAAAGTTTGTAAAACACACACACACACACACACACACACACATGTCATATAAATATGGTGAGGTTGTTTCAGGGAGAATAATTGAATTAAAACAAACAAAACAACCTTACTCTTTGACTACGGTATATAGTAATTTGTTCACCTGTGCCTCATGAGGTAACTTGTTTTGACCAATTTCACTTGAGGGAAGTAAGATATGTCACTTCTTGGGAAGTCCTTTTAGAGCTGCTACATCATTTGCTCTGTGCCCTTTTGCCTGTAATGGAAATGTGTGATGTGCCAGATGATAGATTCAGATCTCTAGTTAGAGGCCAGCATAGCCAAGCCAGAATGGACATATAAACTAAGTGAGAGATAAACTTTCTTGTTTTAGGCAATTGAGATCTAGGGTTGATTACCACAGCCTAACCTAACTTTTCTGACTGATAGTATTCAATAATGAATACTATCATTATTTTTAATGAAATAGACATTCTCATAAATGCAAAAGTGCAAAAGCTATTGTCTAAAAGAGACAATATAGACAAGAACATTTACCAAACTGTTTATTTTACATGTTTGTATCTGTTGAAACACTATTTTTTTTAAATGTAATGCTACATTTTGTACTTCAGAGATAGTCTAAATAAATATTCCATAAGGAAAAACTAAACTTTGCTATCTCTTTGTCAGCTATCAAAATTTTACTTGAACACTTAATATACCATATGAAGTAGCTTTGTGTCATTGTAGAAGGCTCATCTTTTAAAAGATTTTTAAAAAAAATTTTTGTACCTTTTAGCCTACGTACGAGCTTCCTAGGTTGCTTGGTAGTAAAGAATCCGCTTACCAATGCAATAAACAGGTTCTATTCCTGAATAGGGAGGATTCCCTGGAAAAGGAAATAGCAATCCACTGCAGTATTCTTGCCTGTAAAACTCCATGGACAGAGGAGCCTGGCAGGCTATAGTCCAAGGGGTCACAAGAGTCAGACAACAGTGAGTGGCTGAATGCACACACACACACACACATACACATACACACACTGCCTATGTACTAATTATATAACCTTGCTACATGGAATATAATTTCTGTTCATTTATATTTATATCTCTACAAATGCATTTATCTGCTTTCTTTCACTTACTAAGGTATTTGTTCATTTATCTTCTCTTTCATTAATTTATTAATTCATTCAACAATCCCTTTTGAATGCCTAATATATGCGTTATATTTGGTGCTAGAGGCAAATGAGTGTGTGTGTATGTGTTTGTATTTGTGAAGGGTGTACTAGTCAATGGGTATTGAGATAATATTACATTGACTCTATCCTGAGAAACTTTGCAGTCTAGTGTAATATGTAATCATAATGGACTTTGAACACTGCAATCACCAAATTACAGAGGATGGTCAACATTTTCAGTTGAATAACTGTCATTTGGAAACTAAGTTGTGATGTCTTCAGAATTCTACCATTCAACTGAAAAAGAACAATTGTCCAAAATAAAATGTGTTGTTTTACTCAGTCAGCATGTAGGGCAGTTATAAGGACTTAGATGGATCACAATCCCTGGAAAGTCCCTCAGCATGGGGAATATAGTTTCTTAGGGGAGTCAATACTACTTACTAACACTTAGAAGAGTTTTTCTATAAACAATCCAGACCCCAGAGCCAACTCTCTTCTTTGATAAAGTCAAAAACAACAACATGAATTACTCCTTGAACTCTTTCCATTTTCTGTGCTATGACTCCTTGTTCAGGGATCCCCTAAATATAGTGTGTGCATGCATGCCAAGTCATCACCAGTTTGTTTTCCTTTTTCCATTATGATACTATTGGATGCTGTGTTATGCATTGAAACTCCCCTGGATTCTGTCTTTTGATTTATTTCTCATCATCATTCATGCAGTGTTTCCTACAGTATTGGCTTTGGGTTTCCTTCTCTTTTCTGCACATGTTCTCTCATTTGGTGATGTGTTTACTCGTAAGACTTGGTCTCTTGCCATCATATAAATGACTCTTAAATCAATATTTATATTAATGATTTCTTTCCTGAGTTCTAGTCCCACATTTGCAATTAACTGGTGATGTCTCCTTTTAGACATTATTTAGATGCTCAAAATTAACGTTTCAAAGATGAAATTCTTATATTTTCTTTCATTCACAAAGCAAATAATCCCCTGGAGCTACAAACTTCCAAGTCATTTACTCATGGTTAAGGCCATGTTATAAGCTATTGGACAAACCTACATTCAAATGATAACTTTACTCTAAAAGCTATGAGGCCTTGAATCATTTTATAAGCATCTCTTTTTGGATTTGTACACTGAGCTGGATACAGTGTGGGTCCTAAATAATGGTGGTTTATTTTTCTTGTTGTTCAGGTACTAAGTCGTGTCCAACACTTTGTAACCCCATGGACTGCAGCATGCCAGGCTTCCCTGTCCTTCACTAGCTCCAGGAGCTTGCTCAAACTCATGTCCATTGAGTCAGTGATGCTATCCAACCATCTCATCCTCTGTCACCCCCTTCTCCTTTTGCCCTCAATCTTTCCCAGCATCAGGATCTTTTCTAATGAGTCAGCTCTTCACATCAGAGGGCCAAAGTATTGGAGCTTCAGCACCAGTCCTTCCAAAGAATATACAGGGCTGATTTCCTTCAGGATTGAGTGGTTTGATCTCTTGGTTATCCAAGGGACTCAAGAGCCTTCAGCACCACAGCTTGAAAACATCAATTCTTTGGTGCTTAGCCTTCTTTATAGTCCAACTTTCACATCCTCACACAACTACTGGAAAAGCCACAACTTTGACTATACAGGCCTTTGTTGGCAAAATAATGTCTCTGGTTTTTAATACATTGTCTAAAGATGGCCACAGAAGCCTGACAAGGCTGGTATCTAAAATTAACCTTCATGTTCAAAATAAGGAACTAATTATGGTTACTTCCACTTTAAAAATAATTTTTACATTAATTCTATGTTTTCCATTCCCACATAATCAATTTGATTTCCATCCTAATAATGATTTCTCTCCCACATATGTTATAAAGGAGTAGACATTTGATTTAGGCTTTGACATATGGGCAGAGATTAGCATAAAATGTGACAGAAGGACATTTAGGTGAGAAAAAGCATTGAGACAAGACAATGAGCCTTGTTTCCAATGACAAGCAAAGATTGGAGTTTCTCTGGGCATGGATTTCATGTAGAGGAATTGTATGGGAATAGAATTTGAAATAGATCTTTTGTGTGTAAAACATTGTGTATTTTCCTGATAGAATCAAGGGAGGCCATGACCAAATCTGTGCTTCAGGGGTGTACATCTGACATCAGAATGTGACTGAGTGGAATGGGGAGGTACTGCAGATTTGGGCATGAGTTAGGAAGTTACTGGAATTATGCAGGTCAGAAATAATATTTGTCAGTCTTGAAGGGAAATCTCAGAAAACAGTGTTGCAATTCAGGGGAAGGCAATCTCTATTTCAGAGACTGGACTCTAATCCCTAAGAAAAGAAATAAAAAGAAACTGAGAAAAACTAGATTGTAGAAAAGTAATCAAAAGCAGAAACTTTGGTGTGGAAGAATGTGGTGGAAATCTAGTTACTGTAACAGGACTATCATGTGAGCTAATGAATTCAGGAAAAAGACAGGAACTCAAGCTGTTTATGAAAGGAACTCAATTATGTTCATGAAACCTCTCATATTATGCAGAATTTCCTAATGCACATGTGCATGTGACATTTCCCTGGGGCCAGTACCTAGGCATTAACAAAATCACAAGAGGCTCATGAACTAACATATTTAAGATTTAGACGTTGACTGAAATGGTGTTATTCTAATATAGTATTCAATCTTGGTGCCTGGCCTATGTAAGTGCTCCAATAAATATTTATTGATTAAATAAATGGATGAATAAATGAACAAATAAATTAATCTTTCCTCGCCATGTTTTCATTGAGGAAAGACACTGGAATGGACTGTCTACTTTTGTTGTTTGTGTACAATGTTGTGGAGTTCCTGTGCCAATGTTTCCAATGTTTTCACTTCAGGAATAAGTGGGCTGGGACCAGTGGTCTTGGTATGTTCAGTCATTGGCTGGGAGCAGCCGAGGACAAGTGTGGCTTCATACTGAGTGAAGTATGAAGTTCTATACCATTCACCGAGGCACTTCCTACCCAACCACCCTTCCTTCTCGTCTCCTTTCCTAGGCGTCACACTTGTTTCATAGTCTGAAGGCTCTGCCTGCTCCTTGTATTCCTCTCCCTTTATCATTCATTAGTGTTATCCCCAGGAAATACAAATGGGCTGTAGCTGAATGCTGTGATTCAGCCACGCTCCTTGAAGCGGGTTCTTTTAAAGAGAGTTCTGAGAGCACATCTCCTTGGCTGCTATACTTTCGTATCCTGTAAACTTTACAAATCAGATTTGAAATATGATCATGCTACTATGCTTCTGTTGGATGGAAACCAGGATTTTACCACTGTCTATGTGAATAGCAGTGATGTAGTAATTATTTGGATCAAGAATGCTTGTAGGACTATAATACTTATGCAAAACAGGCTGGGGGAAAAAGTTATTTGTTTACTATGGGATACAGTTATTTTAGGGGGCAATGAATAAAACTGTTTACCTCACAAATGCCATAAAAGCAAATATAACCATATTTGCTTTTGCTAGATGCCAAAAAGTCTGAAATATTATCCCAGTTTAAAGAGGGCTTTAATCTTGGAGACAGTTAACTACCATTTGAGTGCTGATCAAGACTACGCATTCTATGATCCTAGGAACTATTCTCTTCCTCCAGTCTCCTTTGATATCATTCCCAAAATAAAAATGCAAATTGCATTTTGAAACTATTTAACATTCTGTATTTAAAAGAAAACTTAACTCAAAAAACTTATCAGCTTCTTTGGTTTTGATTTATAGACATTTTCATAGAACTTTGGGGTGGGAAGTGAGCAGAGGGATCATTCAATGCAAGTCTATGGACTACTAAGAATATGTTTTTCTCACTGGGAAGTGGTTCTTCTCTGCTATGTATTCCAATTGACAACTAAAGCTGCTGGTCCCCTCCTTTCACTCCTTTTATACTCTCCCATATTCCCAGGTCATGGGATGTAAACTTGGGTGGGGCCATGACATTTTGTAAAAGTCAATTTGGAAAGTATTAATACAGAGAAAACACAAATGAAAGTAGAAGATGGGTTCAGTGGAAATGGAACTAGAAACCAGGCTTCTGGACTTGCAATTCTGAGTTTTTTTCCACCATGCATTCACAAAGTTGAAATGAATAATGCGGGAGCCAAGGATAGGGGAAGGGAAGGAATAAATTGCATAGTAGTAAATTTGAGGGTCTGTGTCTGAACTTACCTAATGAGTTCATAAGGGAATCAAGAACACAAATGTTGTCTTAAAATCATATTTTAAGAAGAATGAACTAGGGGTTTGTCAAAATCATCATTATCTATTACTGTAAGTGAAATGTTATAACAAAGTTCCAAATTAATCTTGATTTTCATCAATGAAGTCTGTAAAAGTATATATAGTTCATTACTTGTAGATGTGAAAGTCTTCACAGGTCTTACATTTCCAGTAAATATCAGTAATGCTCTGATAGCTGTAGACATTTTTTTTTCAGCTTTTGCATTCTACGTAGGAGATTATAATATTTCACTGAGAATTAACATATCATCTCGAATAATAAAAATAGGTACATGTGAATATACAACCAAATTAGAAAAAAGATTCTGAGGTTTAGGAGAGATTATAGGGATAAACCATCTGCTCACAGGGACACTAAAATTAAAAAACTGTTTTGTGCAAGGGTTTCTTCTTAATCAAAGCCAGCAGTCCAGTGGGTTTGGTTGGGAATTTGTTGGATAAAATAAGGTATTCAAGGGAATGTCATTTTATCACTGGCACAAATTGGTCAATAGTATATCTTTCTCTTGATCTTCTCTTAATAATCTAAGTTGTCACTTGAGAAAAAGTGCACCCAATTGCCCATATAAATTCCTGTGCCTTTTCCCTCCACTTAAAATGATGGGACATTTTTTTGTTCTACTCAAACACAAAACTGTTGTTCTTTTAAATAAATTCTGATCAGGACCCAGTTGCTGAGTGGAGTAAGATATACAAGACAATCTAGTCATCTTTAAGAACCTTAAACAGAAGAAAGTCACTGTATTTTTCTTATAGGAAAGCCTAAGACTTGGTAATGTCAAAATCTATACACAGTGAATTAAGAAATCTTTTATATGCATCTCAGTACATAATACAGTGATTTATTTACCCCTTAGCTCTTGGCAGTTTCAGTTCAGTTCAGTCCCTCAATCATTTCCAACACTTTGAGACCCCAGGACTGCAACATGCCAGGCCTGTCCGTGTCCATCGCCAACACCTGGAGTTTACTCAAACTCATGTCCATCGAGTCAGTAATGCCATCCAACCATCTCACCCTCTGTCATTCCCTTCTCCTCGTGCCTTCAATCTTTCCCAGCAGTAGGGTCTTTTCCAATGAGTCAGTTCTTCGCATGAGGTGGCCTAATTATTGGAGTTTCTGTTTCAGCATCAGTGCTTCCAATGAATACTCAGGACTGATTTCCTTTAGGATGGACTGGTTGGATCTCTTTGCAGTCTGAGGGACTCTCAAGAGTCTTCTCCAACACCACAGTTCAAGCATCAATTCTTCAGTGCTCAGCTTTCTTTACAGTGCAACTCTCACATCCACACATGACTACTGGAAAAACAGTAGCCTTGACTAGATGGCCCTTTGTTGGCAGAGTAATATCTCTGCTTTTTAATAGGCTGTCTAGGTTGGTCATAACTTTTCTTCAAAGAAGCAAGCGTCTTTTAATTTCATGGCTGCAGTTACCATCTGCCGTGATTTTGGAGCCCCCAATATTGAGGTCAGCCACTGTTTCCACTGTTTTCCCAACTATTTGCCATGAAGTGATGGGACCAGATGCCATGATCTTTGTTTTCTAGATGTTGAGCTTTAAGCCAACTTTTTCACTCTCCTCTCTCACTTTCATCAAGAGACTCTTTAATTCTTCTTCACTTTCTGCTAAAAGGGTGGTGTCATCTTCATGTGTGCTGCTGCTGCTGCTGCTAAGTCGCTTCAGTCGTATCTGATTCTGTGCAACCCCATAGATGGCAGCCCACCAGGCTCTGCCATCCCTGGGATTCTCCAGGCAAGAACACTGGAGTGGGTTGCCATTAACTTCTCCAATGCCTGAAAGTGAAAAGTGAAAGTGAAGTTGTTCAGTCGTGTCCAACTCTTCATGATTCCATGGACTGCAGCCTACCAGGCTACTCTGTCCATGGGATTTTCCAGGCAAGAGTACTGGAGTGCATTGCCATTGCCTTCTCCACTGCATAACTGAGGTCATTGGTATTTCTCTCAGCAATCTTCATCCAGCCCAGCATTTCTCATGATGTGCTCCGCATATAAGTTAAATAAGCAAGGTGACAATGTACAGCCTTGATGTACTCCTTTCCTGATTTGAAACCAGTCTGTTGGTCCATGTACAGTTCTAACTGTTCCTTCCTGACCTGCTTATAGGTTTCTCCAGAGGCAGGCCAGATGGTCTGGTATTCCCATATCTTTCAGAATTTTCCACAGTTTATTGTAATCCACAGTCAAAAGCTTTGGCATAGTCAATAAAACAGAAATGGATGTTTTTCTGGAACTCTCTTGCTTTTTCAATAATCTGTGGATGTTGGCAATTTGATCTCTGGTTCCTCTGCCTTTTCTAAAACCAGCTTGAACATCTGGAAGTTCACGGTTCACGTATTGCTGAAGCCTGGCTTGGAGAATTTTGAGCCTTACTTTACTAAGTGAGATGAATGCAATTGTGTGGTAGTTTGAGCATTCTTTGGCATTGCCTTTCTTTGGGATTGGAATGAAAACCTACCTTTTCGAGTCCTGTGGCCACTGCTGAGTTTTCCAAATTTGCTGGCATATTGAGTGCAGTGTTTTCACAGCATCATCTTTCAGGATTTGAAATATTTCAACTGGAATTCCATCACCTCCACTAACTTTGTTCATGGTGATGCTTCCTAAGGCCCACTTCACTTCACATTCCAGATTGTCTGGCTCTAGATGAGTGATCACACCATGGTGATTATCTGGATCGTGAAGATCTTTTTTTGTACAGTTCTTCTGTGTATTCTTGCCAACTCTTCTTAATATCTTCTGCTTTTGTTAGGTTCATACCATTTCTGTCCTTGGCAGTTTCAAATAACCCATTATGGAAATGCCACTAGCAACTTTTTCTTGTCCTTGTCATTTTAGCACATGTTTAGATTGCGATTTTTAATGGATCTTACAGATAAGGATTTTTAAAAAAATATCTGGCTATATGTTAAAGAAAAGTAGTATTTCCAGCTTTATTTTTTCTATAGTTCCATGATATGAAGCTTGTTCAATATGAAACTGTGAAAAGTGACTTGTTTCATTCATTCTGTAAGAAGTCAGGTGTATTCTAGCTTGCTATTTATGTCATTAGCATCAAGAACTCTTATAAATGATTAATAATTTGTTGTTCTTGTTAGAAGAATTAAAGAGGTGATGCCATTTCCACCATATATTTTTTATTTTTAAAAATTGAATTAATTTATATGTTTATTTTTGGAAAGGGTTTGAAATCATATCGGCCGTGAGGAGATATCCCACATCAAAGTCAGAGAAACCCTTACAGTAAGATGGTAGGCGCTGGAGCAGCTGAAGAATTGATGAAGCTGAGTGCCACAAAATTGATTCTTTTGAACTGTGGTGTTGGAGAAGACTCTTGAGAGTCCCTCGGACAGCAAGGACATCCAACCAGTCAATCCTAAAGGAGATCAGTCCTGAATATTCATTGGAAGGACTGGTGTTGAAGCTGAAACTCCAATACTTTGGCCACCTGATATGAAGAGCTGACTCATTGGAAAAGACCCTGCTGCTGGGAAAGATTGAAGGCACGAGGAGAAGGGGATGACAGAGGATTAGATGGTTGGATGGCATCACTGACTCAGTGGACATGAGTTTGAGTAAACTCCAGGAACTGGTGATGGACAGAGAGGCCTGACATGCTCCAGTCCATTAGGTCGCAAAGAGTCAAACACGACTGAGAGACTGAACTGAACTGAAATCATATAAAGGGGGGGGGGCATAAACATCTTAATGGAAATAACATTTTAAAATTTATTATTTATTAATAAATAAATCATGTGAGTTTATTAATTATACATGAATTTATTAACAATTATTATACAGCTGAGGAAAAAATATTAATGGCATTGAAAATCACAATACTTGTAATTATGTTAACCACAACTGTATCTAACATTCAGGCTGGATTTAGAAAAGGCAGAGGAACCAGAGATCAAATTGCCAACATCTGTTGGACCATCAAAAAGCAAGGGAGTTTCAGAGAAGCATCTATTTCTGCTTTATTGACTATGCCAAAGCCTTTGACTGTGTGGATTACAACAAACTATGGAAAATTCTGAAAGAGATGGGAATACCCAACCCCCTGACCTTCCTCTTCAGAAATCTGTATGCAGGCCAGGAAGCAACAGTTAGAACTGGACATGGAAAAACAGACTGGTTCCAAATAGGAAAAGGAGTACATCAAGGCTGTACATTGTCACCTTGCTTATTTAACTTATATGCAGAGTACATCAAGAGAAACGCTGGGCTGGAAGAAGTACAACCTGGAATCCAGATTGCCGGAAGAAATATCAATAACCACAGATATGCAGATGACACCATCCTTATGGCAGAAAGTGAAGAAGAACCAAAAAGCCTCTTGATGAAAGTGAAAGAGGAGAGTGAAAAAGTTGGCTTAAAGCTCAACATTCAGAAAACTAAGATCATGGCATCCGGTCCCATCACTTCATGGGAAATAGATGGGGAAACAGTGGAAACAGTGGCAGACTTTATTTTGGGGGGCTCCAAAATCACTGCAGATGGTGATTGCAGCCATGGAATTAAAGACGCTTACTCCTTGGAAGGAAAGTTTTACCAACCTAGACAGCATATTAAAAAGCAGTGACATTACTTTGCCAACAAAGGTTCATCCAGTCAAGGCTATGGTCTTTTCAGTAGTCATGTATGGATGTGAAAGTAAGACTATAAAGAAAGCTGAGTACCAAAGAATTGATGCTTTTGAGCTGTGCTGTTGGAGAAGACTTTGAGAGTCCCTTCGACTGCAAGGAGATCTAAGCAGTCCATCCTAAAGGAGATCAGTCCTGAGTGTTCATTGGTAGGACTGATACTGAAGCTTAAACTCCAATACTTTGGCCACCTGATGTGAAGAACTGACTCATTTGAAAATACCCTGATGCTAGGAAAGATTGAAGGTGGGAGGAGAAGGAGACAACAGAAGATGAGATGGTTGGATGGCATCACCAACTCAATGGACATGAGTTTGGGTAAACTCCGGGAGATGGTGATGGACAAGGAGGCCTGGAGTGCTGCAGTCCATGGGGTCACAAAGAGTCGGACTCAACTTAGTAACTGAATTGAACTGATATCTAGCATTAATGTGCCAGAAACTGTTCAAAACCCTTTTTATGTGTTATCTCAGTTAATTTTCATGACCATCTCATGGGGTAGGTTTCATCATCTTCTATTTTACAGAATACGAAATTGAGATTTGATTAGGTTTGCTGTCTTACGTCTTAAAACTAGTCAATCATTAGAAACAAGAAGTCCAACTACAAAATCTCTAGTCTTTTTTATGACTCCTTCTGCTTCCAGGATACTGTTTTCTTTCCCCAAGTTTGGAGCATTTTGTGTCCATATCTTATTTATTTGCAATATTGCAGGAGAGTGCCAAGAATTTGGGCTCTGGACTCATATACATTTGACTTCTAATTCTTACTCTACTCTCTTATTGCTGTATCATTTGGTAGAATTACAAATTCCCCAAGTCTTATATTCCTAAATTCTCTGGGGTTTCTTTCTTCATCCATAAACAAAAATAGTAATGTCAATCATTGCTTATTGCAAGAATGAAGTGAAATAATGTATGGTGACCTCATAGTATAATGTCTGGAACCTAAATATTATTGAAAGAGAGTCATTGTCACTTTAAATAATGTTTTAAATACTAATCCAAAGCTTTGTAATTTTCTAAAGAGTTAGTCGTAGTAGTGCTCAAGCTCAATAGTGTCTGACTGTATGTGACCGCATGGACTGTAGTTACCAGCCTCTTCCGTCCATGGAATTTTCCAGCCAAGAATACAATGGGTTGCCATTTCCTCCTCCTGGGGATCTTCCTGACCCAGGGATTGAAGCCCAGTCTCTGGTGTTTCTTGCATTGGCACATGGATTCTTTTCCCACTGAGCCACTTGGGCAGCCCTTCTAAAGATTCCTCACTTAATTTGAGTTCTCAGGTACATTTTAATGACTTTTTCATTCTCTAATATGAAGCCATAATACTGGACCCAAAATATGTAGGGAAGTTGGGCAAGCTGAAAAGAGATAACAGAGTTGTAGGGATAATTTAATCTTTGCTGGCCCAGTATTATGAGGTGATCCCTATAAAGTTTATGTACACACTACTGCTAAGCTGAAATCCTAACCTTATGTTAGAATTATTTGAAAATAGAGTGGTTGCAGATACAATTATGTAAGGTGAGTTCATTAGAATAGACTCTAATATAATATGACTTGTGTCTTCATAAAAAAGAGAAATTTGTCATATTTTCATTATTTGTCTGTATGTATTTTTTGATTTCCTCTTTGATTTTCACCATAAAAAAGAATTAAATAACACCCTTTGCAGCAACATGGATAGATGAATCTAGAGATTATCATACCAAGTGAAGTAAACCAGAGAAAGACAAATATCATATGATATCACTTATATGGGGAATATAAAAAAAAGATACAAATGAAATCATTTACCAAACAGAAACATACTCATAGACTTCAAAAACAAAGTTATGGTTACCAGAAGGGAAATGTAGGGGTAAGAATAAATTAGGAGTTTGAGATTAACATATATACAATTCTATATATAAAATAAGTGATCAACAAGGACCTACAGGATAGCCCAGAGAACTCTACCCAATATTCTATAATAGCATATGGAAAAAGAATCTGAAAGAGTGGATATATGTATATGTATAAGTGAATAATTTAGTTGTACATCTGAAACTAACACCATATTGCAAATCATCTATATTCCAAAGCAAAATAAAAATTAAATTTAAAAAGAAATTTATCTTTAAAAAAGGGAAATTTGGACCACGAGAATGTCATGCAAGAGATACAGAGAGAAGATGGCCATCTACAAACTAAGGAGAGAGATCTGCAACAGATCTTTACATCACAGTTATCAGGAGGGACCAACTCTGCTGACTGCTTGATTTTGGAATCAAAACTGCAATGAATTTCTGTTGTCTGAGACAGTGTGTGGGAATTTGTTATCGCAGCCTTAGCAAATTAATATACCCAGAATCCACTCTTTCTTCATACGTGTCTCTGAGAGTAACCTCTTTCTCACCATCAATTTATGTGATTCAGATGACGCTGACTCTATCCCAGCCTTATCCATGGGTGCATGAACCTAGATTGGCTTATTATGGAAGCCCAAACCTTTGATCAATTCTTCTGATACAGAAATTGACACACAACACAAATGAGACATAATCCAAGACGTTTGTGGGGAACTACTATAAAAAATCCATTTTATGTTGCTATAGCTCATAGGTCAGATCACTTTATCTATAAAGAGCCATATTTTTTAAAATTAGGTTTGTGAGTCATTGGGTCTCTACTGTAACTACTCACTCTGCCTTTGTAGTACAAAGCAGCCTTAACCAATGTATAAACCAATAAGTCTGGCAGTGTTCCTGTAAGCTCTATGTAAAAACACAGGTGTCAGAACAGATTTGGCCCATGGGCTGTAGTTTGCTGACCTCTGCACAGATAATAAAATATTAGTCTGAAACATCTTGGTGTTACCATAACAAGATCATGTCTTAACAGAAATCTAACACAAGGAAAAATAAAGATGAGAGATACAAAAAGACAGATTCCTAAATATATTGTGCCACAGTGAAATAAGAACACAGACATTGGGTTTTGTGACCCAAACGATTTTTTCTTTTATTTAAATCAATCTGAGCTGAGTGGGAGTATCTTTCCATAGAAGGTGTTCTAACAGATTAAACTTCCCACATAGTGTTGATGCATTAGGAGTACTTAATGTTAGCCTTCTCTCCCATCTGATAGCAACCTTTGGTTTTTTAAGATAGTACTTTTTTTAAGGAATAGAGCATATTCAGGATGAAAATACTACAGATGAATAAAATGAATGAAACACGTGAAAATAGCCATACAACTTTATACTTTCCACTCTCTCCCTTCTAGACTGCCCAGACTGACTCTTTTTCTAAAAATAGCCATACAACTTCATACTTTCCAACTTGACTGTAACTGATTCTATTTCCTGAATCAAAAGCAAGGATTGATAAACAAATTAAGTTCCTTAGTTTTGTACTCTTGGTTTTCCTTAGAAAGATATCAGTTTATCAATGTTCCACTCGTTATGGCTGCAGGGTTCTTAAAGATGGAGTGGAGTCTGTCTATAGACTGTAACATTGATTTTGCAGGGGAGAATAAATATGTGGAGAGCAAAGTAACTAGGATAGGGGGGTAATTTGAAAACACAGATACAGGATCAAACACATCAGATACAGGATCAAACACATCAGATACAGGATAGAACACACTGGATATTGAAAATTAAAATGGCCAATTTCCCTTGGGTAAACAAGAATGTACTTTTAATTACAACAAAACCTTTTTAATGCTTAACAGACCTAGTTTACATATGGTGACACTCAAGGATGAGTGATCTCCATTGCAAATAGAGAACCAATGGACCCTTGAGACAGCTCCAACATATGTCTTTGTTATTGAAGACGGAAATGTGCTAGTGACTAATTGAAAAATGTATTTATTTCCATTTTTTAGTTTTGGGTGTGCTTTACCTTTTATTTAACTCTTTTTATTATTTCACTTTTCTGGAATTTTGATTAGAATAACCATATTTGATTGCAATAAGGATTTTTTCAGGATGACCTACTGATTAATTACTGTTCATTAATTCATTTATTCAGTCTTGTATGAATATAAAAATACTCATGAAATTCTCATTAAATGTACAATATTTCTTTCTATTAGAGTTTTATAAGCATTCTTAGTTCTTGGAATAATACCTTTATTGCCAGTAACAATGCAATTGAATACATATTTAATAAAACCTTTTGGATGTACAAACAAGTTAATCGATTTTTCTGAATATACGATATAAATTTCCTATCTAGTTGAAGAGAGAAATCCCACATACTTGAGGAAACTACATGATTGCAGAGATGAATCTCTGGTCAATAATTAATTGCCATAATAAATTATAATAGCAAAGAAACTGAAGAAACGGTAGATAGTTACAGAGTAGGATAAAGAGTGCAGAATGAGTAGTAGTTGAACTAGATCCTGAGCAATGAATGATTAGAATTTATTAGAAACAAAAGATAAAGAAAGATATACCAGGTGAGAGAGTTGGCATGAGCAGATGAGGAATCAGAAATAATGATGTCAATTTTGGGGGTTAGAAATGGGGTGACCAATCTTGGTATGGGAAGGGAGGCGTTAGTATTGGTAGGGTGGTGTCTGGTAAGATTTCATGTAAATGTGAGTTTGTTGGAGAAGTCTTGGCCTGTAAAGATTTACTTGTTGCCTGGTAAGAAACTGCTAGCCTAAGGCCACTTGCAGCAAGCTCTGCGTAAGAAAGAATTAGAAAAATGGCAAACTAGGAAAAGACACACCTAATCGTGTGTGTCTTGAATCTCCTGGATGCACTGTTGGTAGAAGTGTCTAGGCTGTATTTCAGCTTTCTCCTCTCCCTACCAACTACCTCTGCACAGTGCATTGAGAACAATGGTCTGCTTACAATTCCTCTTTGTATCCCCAGGGCCTAGTGAATTGACGAATATTTAAAAAGTAAATAATTGTTTTAAATAATTAATCAACAAAGTGTGTATTGCATGCTTTCTATATACAGCTTTATGACAACCACCAGGAAAGATGAGGCAAAGGCATTTATTTTCAGATCATATTCTTGTTATATAGACTATATGCTGTGTCACTGGGAGAGGTTATTCAAATTGCCTAAGTCCAGTTGACAGTCTATGGAAATTATTGCTGTCTTGTAATCTTAGATAAAATAACAATGGGGTCAAGAACATTGATTTGGAGCTAGACTGAGTTGGAATTTAGGCTCTGATGTTATGCTAATATGTCACTGGTGAGCCTATTAGCCTTACTGGGCTTTATCATTTCCAGACCATATAAGAAAAGGAAGTCTGCTTGGATTTTATGTCCTTTGTATTTAATTTTTAAAATAAATAAAACCAAAGACTCTATTCAAGGGAAAGTCTAATATATATATATATATATATATTCTTACATATATATATATGTAAGAAAAAAGCTGCCATTACTTCTCCTAAGCCCAGGGGATAGTGTGTTTGAGAAGCAAGGAAATTCAGGTAATAGAAACTTTGGTATCATCTAAGATTTTTCTTACTCAATCATTTCTCTTTCCTCTAAGATTAGGAAGATTATTTTTTTCTATGGGAAATCTTTAATTTCATTTTAAAATGCTAATAAATAGAAATATTCTTAAGTACATCTTTATCTTCCAAGAATATCATATTTCATCATTTTATAACAAGGATGGAATGGAAGAATATGGATTTAGAGTTCCAATCTCTTCTGGAAGTATAGACACCTAGAGAAATACAAAACACTGAAATATAGAAACAGAACTTCTTACTGTGATTCTGGAGTCCAAGTAGCTGACAGCAACAACTTTTCAACTGTGATTTATATGGTCAAAGACACAAGTGTGAGTTTTATAGTATGCCTGCTCCTATTTGATAATGCTGAATTCCCAGGGATGGGCACCACAGATACATCTCTTTCTCACTAAAATAAGCCTGTGCAGATAAAACATGAGGGAGAGAACATTTCATATGTGGGTGACTGTTGACCAGATCAAAGTTTTAAAGTATATTAAACTTTGAATTTTGGCATTTTAATATTAAGAAGCAATTACTTGTATATGCCTTATACTGTGCCAGACTAGACTACTGAAGAGTTCTGAGCTATCTATTTCATTTGTGCACAAATGACAGAGCTGCATAGGCAAATGGGAAAAAAATTGCTACAAAGATTGAGACGTCTTAAGCAATGGCAACCTATAGTTTTACTTAATTTTATGGACAACTGCTAAGCAGTGATATCTTGTGGTGAAAGGTGTCCGATTTGTGATCTCTGAAGAAGAAGATTTAGCTTCAGGATCAGGGACCAGTCTTGATCACTCAAGAGCCTTTGTGTAGCAGAGTTTTATTAAAGTGAAAAGGGACATAGAAAGCTACTGACGCAGACATCAGAAGGGGGACGGAGAGTGTCCTCCTCGCTAGTTTTAGCAAGGGAGCTATATACTTTTTAAATTGATTATTACAAGAAATCAAAGGAATGCCTCAAGGTTGTAAAGACCTCAGTAGACCCACTCTCACAATTTACATTTTAAAATGACAGGATTAGAACTAACAATAGAAAGATCTCACCAGACCCACTCCCATAATATATACATTTTAAGATAACAGGATTAGTCAGAAGGTCAAGCAGGATACATTGTTGTCATATAATCCTTAGCATAGAGTTTAAGCTGAGTTGTTTTGTTGTGTAATCATCAGCTCTGGACTTAAAGAAAAAAACATTTTATGTGACTAAGACCAAGGAATGTAGAAAAAAGAAAAGCATTTGTCCTTTCCTCCTCTTTGAGAATTCCAGATTCCTATCTTCTCCTTGAGAGCCCCAGACCCTTTTCTCCTCCTGGGGGACCTTGGACTTCTTATCAACCTGCCTAGGAATTGAATCTTCCAGTGGGTAAGTGCAGAACTACACTGATTAAGAGCGGGAAACCACCAGGGATACGTCCATTTAAAACTCTCCTGAGAATATTGGGGCCACTGACAAATCCCCTGGGACACCAGAACTCTATAAAATGCAGCTTGAAAACTACTGTGCTAGAGGAAAGAGGGACAGGATTTCTAAATATAGGGATGTTTGGGTTGAAATCCATGATCAATCACATTCTAACGACATTCTCGTTTAGATTTATGAGCTTTTGCTCTTTTATCTGCATAGTGGGAAAAACTATCCCTTTTTGTTAGGTCAATGCGGGAATTCAAAATGATCTTCATGTAGTATAAAATTATTTTGAAAGATTTATATCTATTTTCTTCTCTGTGTTGTTCCACCCTCTGCTTTCACACAGGCTCTTTCTTTTTAGGTCTTTGTAATATTTACAGGGCAGAAAGCAGAAGTTGTTCAAAGTTAGTAATGTTGCTTCCTATTTTTTGCAAAAAAAAGAAAAAGCAAGATTTCTACTATGCTGAAGTTGGGAAAGGAAACAGTTATGTAGGCCAGAGAAATATGGGAAGAGAAATTCCCAGTGGGTGGGAGGAGGTTAGTAGGAAGGACCCCAATGAGATATAGCAATACCTTTAAAACACCCTGATCTGAGAACCTGTGCTCTCTCAAAGAGACTCATAACTGTGCTTTGCTGAACCTAAGGAATCATGAGCTATGAGACAGAGATGTCATAATAGAAAAATGGGTGGTCAAAGAACCTTTAGCAGAAAGACTTCCTAACCCTATGGATATGCATCAGAACCCGAGATCTTGGTCAAACTTGAGGTGGAAAGGAATTCCAGTTATAACTCTTATTGAGAATTTAGTCAACTACCTATGCTAGGCTCAAATCATTTAAATTGAATAAGAGAAAATAAAGAAATACAATATGTCTAGTTCAGCTAAGCTTATAAACTGAGATTGGTAGCCAATAAATACTTAAAACTCTTAGCTCAATGTCAGATTCATAGGTGGCATTAAAAATGCTCATCAATTTAATCAAGGTTGTAAAATGTTGACACTAAGACAAAAGTTATTTCACTATAATTCTTAACACATATTTTGAACACAATTGTGATCAATAAATACAATAAAATTAATAAAGTTGCAAAAGAAACATGCCTATTTACCTGCCAATTTTTCAATTATGGCAGACATTTAAATCAAATATAAAGCCTTGTACATTTACATTCTTCACATTTTTTCAATGAATAGACAGATGCTGGAGAGTTGAAAGATTTTGTTCATTTATTTAAAAAATGCTTACTGATCATGTACAATGTACCAAGCACTATACCAGGCATTAACAACCACAATATTGGAAAAGACAATTTGCAACTGACCTTAATGGAACCTACATTTCAATGGAAGAATTAATTAGTGAGGAATCTGTTCAGCTACTAGTAGCAGGGGCTTGGCTAAATTCACAAGGGCTTGTAACTTCACACAAAAGCAAAGGGTTTAGGTAGACCAGAACTCACTTATATGGCTCTTTTATGCCATCTGCTTCTCCAGAGAACATGGCTTCTGTCCTCAAAATCACCTTACAATTCCTCATTGCTGTTTGAGCTCTGACTAGCATGTCCATATTCCAGGGATATCAAAAGAGGAGAAGAACAATAAGGACTCACTTTTGTGCAGAATCAGTTTTTTTGTTGTTAGTTTTTAAGCAACTTTACCAGAAATCCAGCACCAGATTTCGCTTACATCTAATTGGCCAGGACTTGGTCATGGCCGTAATTAGCTTCAAAACACACTGAAAATGGCCATGTAACAGGAGTGATGCATTTACAAGCCAAGGAATGCAAAAAATTGCTGGCAAACACCAGAAGCTAAAAGAGGAAAGGAACAATTCTCTACACCTATAGTCATCATAGAAAGTGCAATCTGTGCACATTTTTATTTCAGAGTTCTTGCCTCTAGAATTGTGAGACATTGCTTTAAGCCACCCTGTTTGTGGTACTTTGTTATGGCAGCAATAGGAAACTGGTATAGCAAGTTATTTAACTGACCTGACTTCATCTCAAGTAAAGACTTGAGGAGTAGAAATGCTTTCATCTTGAAAGCTGGCTCTAGCATCCCTAATTTAAAAAAAAAAAAAAGTATTAAATACTCTGGTTCAGTGGTTAAACTGATAAGCTTTAATGTAAGGCAAATCTTCATAAATTGTGGGAAAGGTTACATTTTCTCCAATATTTTGTGTTCTCACCTCCACATGACTGCCTTGAGGAGTCAGCCCATGGTTTTCTGGAAATTGGCATTAATTCCTGACCCTTGAGAGCCTACCAACTGCTGCCATCTTTCATCCAACCCTCATCAAAATATTAAGGGAAGACAAAATTGTTTAGAAGAGCAATCCACACTGGAATTGTTTAGAAGAGCAAGTGGATTACTCATTTTGTAAAACTTGAGGTGGCATCTTCAGAACTGGGTCCAGAATCCCCATTTTCTGCATTCCAGTCCTGGGCTTTTTAATTTCTTCTACTGATTCTCTTATGTGGGGTTTTCTAATGAGTAATTTATCTCATTCACTTAGACATTTATTGCCTTCCAAGGTTTCTAGGATGCAGCTAGCTAGAGATGGGATTGTTTAGTTCAGTTCACTTCAGTCACTCAGTTGTGTCTGACTCTTTGCGACCCCATGGATTGCAACATGCCAGGCTTCCCTGTCCATCACTAACTCCCAGAGTTTACTCAGACTCATGTACATTGAGTCGGTGATGACATCCAACCGTCTTATCCTCTGTCATCCCCTTCTCCTTCTGCCTTCAATCTTTCCCAGCATCAGGGTCTTTTCCAATGAGTCAGTTCTTCACATCAGGTGGCCAAAGTACTAGAGTTTCTGCTTCAGCATCAGTCCTTCCAATGAATATTCAGAATTGATTTCCTTTAGAATAGACTGGTTTGATCTCCATGCTGTCCAAGGGACTCTCAAGAGTCTTCTTCAATGCCACAGTCCAAAAGCATCAATTCTTCAGTGCTCAGCTTTCTTTATAGTCCAACTCTCACATTCACACATGACTATTGGAAAAACCATAGCTTTGACTAGATGGACCTTTGTTGGTAAAGTAATGTCTCTGCTTTTCAATATGCTGTCTAGATTGGTCCTAGATTTTCTTCCAAGGAACAAGTGTCTTTTAATTTCATGGCTGCAGTCACCATCTGCAGTGATTTTGGAGCCCTCCAAAATAAAGTCAGCCACTGTTTCCATTGTTTTCCCATCTATTTGCCATGAAGTGATAGGGCCGGATGTCATGATCTTAGCTTTCTGAATGTTGAGTTTTAAGCCACCTTTTTCAGTCTCCTCTTTCACTTTCATCAATAGGCTCTTTAGTTCTTTGCTTTCTGCCATAAGGGTGGTGTCATCTGCATATCTGAGGTTATTGATATTTCTCCCAACATTCTTGATTCCAGCTTGTGTTTCATCCAGCCCAGCATTTCTCATGATGTACTCTGCAAACAAGTTAAATAAGCAGAGTGACAATACAGCCTGGGCGTATTCCTTTCCCGATTTGGAGTCAGTCTGTTGTTCCATGTCCAGTTCTAACTGTTGCTTCCTGACTTGCATACAGGTTTCTCTAGAGGCAGGTCAGGTGATCTGGTATTCCCATCTCTTTAACTGCCTTCCAAGGTTTCCAGGATGCAGCTAACTAGAGATGGGATTGAGTTACTGATTACATCTGACTAATGTGTAGAACCAGGAAAGCTTATTTATTCATCTCAATCTACATTCTCTCCTAAGTTTAATATTTGGTTTTTGAGGGAGATTCTCCAAATTTATTCTGTTTCCAAAGGATTACAAATAAGGAAGATAACTGAAAAGGAAATACAGAATCATATTAGTAGATATGTAATCTGTTCATGACACTTGAGGTTAAACTAATCTTAATAACAGAATAGTCTTAATCTTAATAAACAGATTAAACTAATTTTAATAACAGTTGTTGATCTTTGTTTAACATGAAGTATAAACAATAAATGATTTGAATTCTAACTTCTCAGCCTAATTTTCCTATTATTTCCTATGTGCTGTGTGTGTGCTAAATGGCATCTGACCCTATGACCCTTTGGACTGTAGTCTACCAGGTTCCTCTGTCCATGGGATTTTTCTCGCAAGAAAACTGGAGTGGGTTGCTATTTTCTCCTCCACTGGATCTTCCCAATCCAGGGATCAAATCCATATCTCCTCCACTGCAGGCAGTTTCTCACCTGCTGAGCCATTGGGGAAGCCACAAAGGCACCCTTAACTCAGGCGATGTAAAACTACTTGCATTCCCAGAATGTGCCATTCCCTTGCACTTCCCTATGTCTTGAACATATTATCCTTCCTGCTTGAAATTTTTTTTTTTTTTTTGCTTCGTTTGCTTAATCAAATTCTACTAACTCTGAAAGATATAACCCCCAAGCTTATTATTATGTCAAGTATTTTCTATTTAATTCAAATAGAGGTCACTTCAGTTATTTCCAACACTTATCCCTATAATAGCATTTCCCATGCTGTATTAAAATAATTTTATATAGCTTTTATCCTCCTTAATTGTAAGATCATTGAAGGCAGAGTTCATGCCTCATTTAATTGTGTGATTCCCAAGTGTTTAGGCCAGTACATAGAACAGGGTAAAGTGTTAGTCACTCAGTCATGTCCAACTCTTTGTAACACTGTGGACCATAACCTGCCAGGCTCGTCTGTCCATGTAATTCTCCAGGCAAAAATACTAGAGTGGGTTGCCATTCCCTTCTCTAGGGGATCTTCCTGACCCAGGTATTGAATTTGGGTCTCCTGCATTGCAGACAGATTCTTTACAGTCTGAGCCACCAGAGATCAAACAAGGATTTCCCCAAATATATGTTGAATTAACAGTGGATGGATGGAGTACAGACAGAGCCAGATATACTGAAGGAGATCATAGTCAGGATCAAGCAATGTTGTCTCTTGTCTTCAGGTGTAAGCTATAGTCTTTCCTCCTCTCTCTCCTGGAACTCCAATTCCAACAACATTTGACAGATCACAGGGTGTTCTTAGGACTATGGGGAGACTTGGTTTGCATTCACTGATACAAGCAAGCTAAATCCAAAAAGAGTTAATGTATAGACATTTATACTATGGATTGGACAAGGGCTTCTCTGATGGCTCAACCGGTAAAGAATCTGCCTACAATGCAGGAGACCCCAGATCGATTCCTGGGTCAGGAAGATTCACTGGAGAAGGGATAGGCTACCCTCTTCAGTATTCTTGGGCTTCGCTTGTGGCTCAGTTGGTAAAGTCTGCAATGCAGGAGACCTGGGTTCCATCCCCGGGTTGGGAAGATCCCCTGGAGAAGGAAAAGACTGTGGACTCCAGTATTCTGGCCTGGATAATTCCATGTACCGTATAGTCCAAGACGTCACAATGAGTTGGACACAACTGAGCAACTTTCACTTCACTTCACTTAGACCTGGTACTTTGATTATTATTTTAGAGAAAAATGAATTGTCTGCATTGAATGCAGTAGCTTAATAATGTTACATGATAATTGGATAACAGTTTTTGTTAGCTTACTCAAGTTGACCAGCAAACTAAATGGAGCACATTCAGAATGGAACTGGTTTTGGAAGGCATTTGCTGCCAAAGAGTCCTCTGTTGTTCAGGGCTTTCTGACACTTGATGATTATATAGAATTTCTTCTAGTGATGAAATGATGAAATCTGTGCTAAAACATTTTTGAGGGGGCACACTAGAGAGAGAGCAATAAAAGAAGGGATACTTCATGGGTAGTTGGAGTTTATTTTGCATAATTTCCCGTTAAGAATGCAGAGGAAGAGAGGGGTGGGTAACCATTCACAGAGAGGAGTAGACATTAAAAAGTAGAAGCTCACTCCCAGCAATTGTACTAAGTCAAGCCTCAAGGTAAGTTCGCAGAAATCTTATTTCGTTAGAAATGAGTTGGGGAATCTCGGTTGTGGTGGCTTCTGCAGTTTTATGACAACAAAATAACAATTTAAAACATGTGGAACTGATCTCAGTATGTTTTGGCTACATTGAACCAGATGCATTCATTTATTCATGGCAAGAAAAATTTATTGAGCATTCTACCTTGTGTTTGGCATTAGAAATGCATTGATTGTTGTTTAGTCTCTAAATTGTGTCCGACTCTTTTGCCATCACCTGAGCTGTAGCCTGCCTGGCTCCTCTGTCCATGAGATTTCCCAGGCAAGAATCCTGAAGTAGGGTTTCCATTTCCTTCTGCATAGAAATGCGTAAATGAAGGGAAAAAATATGCTCTCAACTTTCTTACAGTTTACTTGGGAAAACAGTCATAGTCTCTCACATACACATAACACAACCCAAGGGTTCTCTTTTCTCCATGTTCTCACCATTGCTTGCTGTTTATAGTCTTTCTAAATAGGCATTCTAACAAGTGTGACCTGATAACTCACTGTGGCTTGATTTGTGTTTCCCTGATTATTAATGATGTAGAGCATCTTTTCATGTACATACATGTTGAACATCTGTAAGTCTTGGGGAAAATGTCTATTCAGATCTTCATATTTTTTCAAACTAATTGCTTAGTTTTTTCCTATTGAGTTACATGAATTTTTTAAATACTTTGATATTAGCTCTTTAGCAGATATATTGTTTCCAAATAATTTCTTCCAATAAATAGAATACCATTAGAAGGAAAATGACTTTATTTTTTGCAGATATACAATATATATTATTTCTTATTTAAGAAAATATCTTTACAGTCATAGACATCACAAACAAAAATATGGCTATATTCATTTTCCACTAATTTATAATAATTTCTGTAAGAAAAAATTTAATTGTAATTTACTTTATTTACAATAGTGTATATAGTATCAGTTCATTTCAATTTAGTTGTTCAGTTGTGTCCGACTCTTTGTGACCCCATGGACTGCAGCACGCCAGGCTTCCCTGTCCATCACCATCTCCCAGAGTTTACTCAAACTGATGTCCATTGAGTTGGTGATGCCATCCAACCATCTCATCCTCTGTCATCCCCTTCTCCTCCTGCCCTCAATCTTTCCCAGCATCAGGGTCTTTTCCAATGAGTCAGTTCTTCACATCAGATGGCCAAAGTACTGGAGTTTCTGCTTCAGCATCACTCCTTCCAATGCATAGTCAGGACTGTTTTCCTTTAGGATGGACTGGTTGGATCGCCTTGCAGTCCAAGGGATTCTCAAGAGTCTTCTCCAACACCACAGTTCAAAAGCATCAATTCTTCAGCGCTTAGCTTTCTTTATAGTCCAACATTCACATCCATACATGACTATTGGAAAAACAATAGCCTTGACTAGATGGGCCTTTGTTGGCAAAGTAATGTTTCTGCTTTTCAATATGCTGTCTAGGTTGGTCATAGATTTTCTTCCAAGGAACAAGCGTCTTTTAATTTCATGGCTGCCGTCACCATCTGCAGTGATTTTGGAGCCCTCCAAAATAAAGTCAGCCACTGTTTCCATTGTTTCCCCATCTATTGGCTATGAAGTGATGGGGTCGGATGTCATGATCTTAGTTTTCTGAATGTAGAGTTTTAAGCCACCTTTTTCACTCTCCTCTTTCACTTTCATCAAGAGGCTCTTTAGTTCTTTGCTTTCTGCCATAAGGGTAATGTCATCTGCATATCTGAAGTTATTGATATTTTCCCCAGCAATCTTGATTCCAGATTGTGTTTCATCCAGCCCAGCATTTCTCATGATGTACTCTGCATATAAGTTAAATAAGTAGGGTGACAATATACAGCTTTGACGTACTTTTTTTCCCTATTTAGAACCCATCTGTTGTTCCATATGCAGTTCTAACTGTTGCTTCCTGACCTGCATACAGATTTCTCAGGAAGCAGGTCAGGTGGTCTGGTATTCTCATCTCTTTAAGAATTTTCCACAGCTTGTGATCCACACAATCAAAGGCTTTGGTGTAGTCAATAAAGCAGAAGCAAATGTTTTCTGGAACTCTGTTGTTTTTTTGATGATCCAGCAGATGTTGGCAATTTTGATCTCTGGTTCCTCTGCATTTTCCAAATTCAACTTGAACATCTGGAAGTTCACGTTTCAGGTACTATTGAAGCCTGGCTTGGAGAATTTTGAGCATTACTTTGCTAGCATGTGAGATGGGTGCAATTGTGCAGTAGTTTGAGCATTCTTTGACATTGCTTTTCTTTCAGAAAGAATGATCTCTGCATACAGTATAATGATTCGGTATTTTTACAGATTATACTCTATCAAAAGTTAAAAGAAGATAATGACTATAATTCTCTATGCTATACAATATATCCTTGTTACTTACTTATTTTACAGTAGATTTTATCTCTTAATTCTATACCCCTGCTTTAGTATCTTGACTATTGTAAATAGCACTGCTCTGAATATAATGGGGGTACATATATCTTTTTGAATTAGTATGTTATTTTTTCCAAATATATGCCCAGGAGTGTAATTACTGTATCATATGGTAGTTCTAGGTTTAGTTTTTTGAGGAAACTCCATACTGCATCAGTTTACATTCCCACCAACAATGTACAAGAGTTCCTTTTTCTCCACATCCTAGCCAGTATTTTTTGATGATAGTCATTTTGACAGGTGTGAGATGATTTCATTGTTGCCTTTATTTGCATTTCTCTAATAATAAGTGATGATGAACATCTCTTCTTGTACCTGGTTAGCCATCTGAAGGTTTTTTTGAAGATTGCCTGTAGAGGTTTTCTGCTCCTATTTTGATTGGGTTATTTGCTTGGTTTTTTTTTTTTTTTTTTTGGTATTCAGTTTTATGGGATGCTTATCTTTCTTACAGCCTTGGTTTTACAGATGTCCTTCTGTCAGTTAGCAGATAGTTTTCAGTAAGAATAGTTCCATGTGTAGATCTACTTTTGATGTATTTCTAGAAATAGGTGAGTTTCATATCCTCTTACTCTGCCACCTGGATTGATTTCCACAAGCAACTTTTATTTTGCCACCTTGATACAAAATCACCCTGAAGATTTCAAACAAACATGATATTGGATAGATTAACTTCAGATCATAAGTTTTCTTTGGAAATGAGAAAGAAAGATGCTAATTTTCATAGTAAGAGTTTGCCCTCTTCCTGACTATTAGAAGATTTTTGGTGTGCATTTCTGTCTTTGGACCCAGGCAATCCTCTGGTTTTATTCAGTTGTTGATCCTAGTGGATAAATGTACTCTAAATTGATTTATGTTCTGAAATAGGGCCAACTTTATTTCTTGTTAATACTGACATGGAAGTGTTATATTCAGAAATGTGTCCCACAGATGCATACCCAGTACCCAAGGCTTCAAACACTTATACTTACAAGAATTTGGCTACCTTTCTCAACAGGTCACAAGAACCAACTCCCAGATGCCATTGTGAGAGACTGAGGAACACTGTCAGAAAGGGAGTTCAGGGAAGTTATAGACATACTGGCCTTCAGGTTCACATAATCATTCATCCAGATTTATCCTATAGATGTCTGTCTTGGCCTGGCTGTGGTATACCCAACTTTATAGAAATGGGAACTTACATTTGGATACACTTGTTATTTAAAATTATATTAGACATAGATAATTATTATATCCCATCCCCTTTTTAATTGCTTCTCCTAGATTCAGTGATCCTCTACAATATCATTTTTTGGAGTGTTCTCAAATGGTGTTCCCACATAGATGACAAGTGTTCTGAACCCAAAGCAGTGAAGAGATGTTGGGGAAATCAAATCAAGCAAGGTTCTACACTGAGGGACTCTCAGAGCCAGTCCATGCTGAAGGGCACTGTAAACATTCTAGAGACAGACAAAGCATGTCATAGTTCCCCAAATTAGACTAGGATTCGGAAATACCACCCTTGAGAGTAGTGAATCAGGTCTTGCTTTCAAGTTTTGTACTTTTATAGCTGTACTAGTTGCAGAAACTAGCCAATGTGAAGTTCTATACAGGGCATATCACTTTTCCATAGAGCTTTTTCTGATATGTACTCATGGCCAACAATCCTTCCCCATCATTCCAAAACAGAACATCTTTTCCTCTTAGCAAATTATATTTATTATTTCTCTCTCATTTATCGCTTCAATTCATACTCATAGATAGTGGCTTGGATGTCTATTTCCCCATCTACATTACACGTTTCCTTAATATATATGGACCAGGCATCATTTATCTGTGATCCTTAGTGAGGAGTTTAGAAACTGACAAGCTGTGGGTCAAATTCAGTCCTCAGGTGAGCTTTGTTGGCTTAAGGGGTATTATAAAAATAATAAAATCTTTTTAAATTAGCTGACAATATCAGAATTTGAAAGACTTTTAGCTTTGCATGAACAACTATAAGAGTTGGCAGGTATGGTTTGGCATTCTTGCATGGCAAAATTTGCAGAAGCTGAATAGTGAATGCCTTCCTTAGGTAGGGTTTGTACTATCCTGTATAGCAGATTTCCATTGGTCTGCATCTTAAATTTGTTTCCTGTTCTCCTCTTCAGTGTGTTTGAGTGGACGACCCTTATTCTTGAGCTTAACTAATCAAAAGAAATATACCAGACTCTCAATAAGAGTTGACTTGTTTAAAATTGAAGTGTGTCTTAGTTTGTTCTCCCAGAAACTGACCCACAGACTATGATTAAAATTCAAAGAGTTTCTTTGAGATGTGAAGGAAATACCTGTGAGCAAGTGAGAAAGTAATTTAAAGAGAAGAAAAAAGGTGCTTTTGGCCAGCCACCACCTGCAGGTAACTAGAGATTGATCCTTCTGGGAAATTCTAGAGGGGGAGGGAGTGGGAAATTTACACCTTAAAGTTATCCTAACTGAGAGTCTAGAGAACTGGAATATTCTATCAACTCCTGTCAGTCAGACCCTAGGGGATATAATTTTTCAACATATTTATTCTATAACCCAGATAAACAGAGCAGCTTTATGGGATTTTGAGAAAAACCTTCAGTATACAGACATTGATTTAGCATTTGGCAATCAGACAGAAGAAGCTGGAATGGCAAAATTCTTAAACCATCAACCTGGCGCTGACAATGACTCCAACAAAGTGAATTAAATTGACTGAAGAAGTAAAGAAGGCAAAGTTGAGCATCTCTGTTGTGTGTTATCCGCTCTGTAGTGCCTGATTCTTTGTGAGCCCAGGTTCCTCTGTCCATGGAATTTTTCAGGCAAGAATATTGGAGTGTGTTGTCATTTCCTCCCATTCCAGGGATCCAACTTGGGTCCCCTGCATTGCAGGCAGACTCTTTATCATCTGAGTTGCAAAGAAACCCTGCATCATCTTTGTTAGCTGCATCTCTATTAGCTTCCCACAAGGGAAGCTCTGCACCCTCTCTGTTAGCCACAAGTAAAACTGATTTAAATTCATAAACACATAGTTAATAATGACCTTTGTTCCTTCCTGCAATCCATGTTCCTGATATGAATCACGACATAAAATTATGAAGTTTGGGAACTATAAAAAGTGCTTTATTTGTATGTAACTCTCATTCTGAAAGTTGTACAAAGTTGAAACGGAAGCTTATATCTGCATGAAATTTTCTCTTATATACCTATGATAAATTTAATTTTTCTTGAATATTAAAACCTGCCAATAATTATGAAACTGAAACAAACAAAAGCCATGGCATGATTGGGAAAATTATCTTTTCTGTTCTATCTAGAAAGACCCCTAAGCTACTCCTTTTGTTTCTTTATTTTCCTTTCAGACTTCCAAAATTTCATTTTAACTTGATCACATAAGGATGACAATGTCCATAGCAGACCAGTCCCTAGGGTGACAGGAATCTTGAGTACTTTTAGATATGGCTCTGTCCAGAATTCACATGGAAATTAAAAAAAAACATTTCCTTTACTGATGTTATACTTTTGCAATTTCATTCAATATTTACAAGTAAAAGTTAATTTACTATTGAAAATTGTTCTGAGTTAAAAGGAAAAACCACTCAAGATCATGAAAGTGTATTCCACTGGTAAACTGATGTCCGTGTCTTGTTCTGTTGATTGAAATGTATTCCTTTCATAAACAATCATATAAACTTCAAGATAGACATGACTGCTTTCAGAGAGGGGAGAGGAATAATCAAATTGAGCTCCCTTAGGAATTCAGAAAGAGCAGAAAGTTTCATTTTTCTTCCCTGTCAAGTGGGAATATAGTTCACTTCTGGCAACTTACCTGACACATTTCTGTGACTCTGAGACTGGGTTTTTTGAACTTTTAGAAGCAAGATTTAGGTGCTGATTTTTTGTTTAAAAGAGAAAAGAAAAATTCTTGCTATTTTTCTCCTTTTCTTTTCTAAAGAGTATTGATTTCCCCTAGGAATTAACAGACTATCTCTAGCCAAGTCTGATTTGGAGTTCACGGAGTATTGAAACTCACAGACAAGCTACAACTTTTTTTCTTGAATTATTATTTATTTATTTGTGTGCTATATTTTACTGGAATTGTTTGAAACTAAAAGCCGTACCTGATGCTCAAGATTTTCTTTACTTTTTTTTTTTGGGGGGTGGGTGGGGGGGGTGAATAGTCCAAATCTACAAAGATCAGGATAATTTGATGACATTCTTACTTTCCTAAGAAGAAAAGCCACTTTATTATCTTAAAATATGTATGTCTTTAATTTATTATATTTTGAATACATTTAACTAGTTTTCTCATGTTCTAGTTTAATTTAGGGATTGAAGATTTAATCTAGAGGATAAATATGCTCAATAAGGGGAGAGAGATTGGCCAAGCAACGGAAAATGAAAGTTCAATCACTGTATAAACAGGATATCAAAACTTATTATTGGTAATCTGATGACTGCTCCTGCTGCTAAGTCGCTTCAGTCGTGTCCGGCTCTGTGCGACCCTATAGACAGCAGCCCACCAGGATCCCCTGTCCCTGGGATTCTCCAGGCAAGAACACTGGAGTGGGTTGTTTCCTTCTCCAGCGCATGAAAGTGAAAAGTGAAAGTGAAAAGTGAAGTCGCTCAGTCGTGTCCGACTCTTAGCGATCCCATGGACTGCAGCCTACCAGGCTCCTCTGTCCATGGGATTTTCCAGGCAAGAGTACTGGAGTGGGGTGCCATTGCCTTCTCCTAATCTGATGACTAGCATTGCATTTTTATTGACGCAAAACATTTAAAATGTTAACATTAAAAACCAAAAACAAACGGTGTTATTTTTGTTAAGTAGCTAGAATAGGAAACAAGAGTCCAGAATGGCGATGGCTAAAAGACAAGGAAGGGAAAAGCCAGCTAAAATAGAACAAAGGAAAAAAAAAAAAATAAAATAGAACAAAGGAAGGTCCGAGGACCTCAGGTAGAACAAAGAGCACTCCTGGCTAGCCCACTTTACATAGGGCAGGCCCAGGGGGAGGAAAAAAACATATAAAAAGAGGAGCCAAATGGCCGGGGGTCTCTATCTCCTGTGCCTGCGCATGCACTCTCTGTCTGTCTTTCTCTTCTCTTAGTGTCTTTTGGGTCGGCATGCTCTCATGCCGAGGATATATTTTCCTTTTAATTTTAAATAAAACTGAGCTGTAACACGGAGTTGTAACCCTGATCCCTTTGAGAGCTGTGACAGGCTGAAGGCTTTAATGTTCGTGGTTTCAAATTTTTGTTGTGATGAGACAGAACCGAGGAGATTACACTCCCTTGACATCTAGATGTACAGCCAATGTACATTTTCTCAGATATCTAAACAAATACTGGTTTTAGCATTCATCTGTATGGAAATGAGAATATTATTAGAAGAGTGAATGATTTCTACAGGGTATGTAGTTTATATATACATTCTTACTAAACGGGACCTAACCAGTACTGAAGCTTAGAGTAGCTTATTAATATTTAGAACATAAACACTTCAAACTGATTTGAAAGTGATGAAAGAAACAGATGTTTTGCTTGAAGTATATGTGTTTCATACATACCTGTCAGTTAGCTCCAAGAAGACAGATCTCAGAAATCGAAGAAGAAATACCATCCTCTACACCCACATCTCCTTTCTTTATTTTTTTCCCACATCTCCTTTCAAAACAGCAAATCAGCAAGCCAAGTCAGCTGTTCAATATAGTTAGTCTACCTTAGTAAAGACAGATTGCTGGAACTGGTGGATAACAGCAAGGTTGAAGCAAATCGTACAATTTCTTTCAGTATGATGAATCTCCAGTTCCATTTCCATTACTGTTTCATAAAATTTGAAAGCTTTGGTGAACATACTATGTGTCTGAATATCTTATTCTTTCTTAATTGTATAATCTTACTATGGTGCTGGAAAAGACTCTTTAGAGCCCCTTGGATTGCAAAGAGATCAAATCAGTCAATCCTAAAAGAAATGAACCCGCATATTCATTGGAAGGATTGATGCTGAAACTGAAGCTCCAACACTTTGGCCACCTGATGTGAAGAGCCAGTTTATTGGAAAAGATCCTGATGTTGTGGAAGATTGAGGGCAAAAGGAGAAGTGGGTGGCAGGAGGATGAGATGGTTTGACAGCATCACTGACTCAATGAATATGAGCTTGAGGAAGCTCTGGGAGATGGTTAAGGACAGGGAAGCCTGGCATGCTGTAGTCCATGGAGTCACAGAGTCGGACACGACTTAGCGACTGAACAACAGCAATAAAAATATGGGGAAAAAGTTTGATGAAGGATCTACTGTTGAACTTGATATACATTTCATGTTTGATTAATATTTGATTCTGTCCTCCTTCTGAACTCCTAAAGTAATACAAAAACTAATGAGACAAACACACTTGGAGATAAGGACTTATTGTGTGTTAAGTACTGGAAGATAGAAACAGGCACAAATAAGCACTAAGAAGGGAATGCCTAACTCTCTTCTGGAATTGATGAATCTTTCATCAAAGAGTACTTATTGTGCTAAGATTCAACTCTAAGATTTCTTAAATTGAAGAACAATGGAGAGAGACCTTTGAGGCATGAGAAATTAAAGGGTGCAGAACTGTAGAGTTCAGCGAAAGTCAACAAGTTTGTGCAGCTGGATAGGAAGAATGAAAATGACGGTGGTATTCGTGAGAGTGGAAGAGATGATGCTAAAATCAAAGTTTAGTCCAGATATGAAGGGTCAAGTGTGTCACATTAGGGGGTGTTTATCTTGTCTTTTGGGCTATTAAATGTCTTTCAGTAGGAATGTTGTTTAGTCCATAAGTTATGTCTGGCTCTTTGCAACCACATGTGCTGCAGCGTGCCAGGCTGCCCTGTTCTTCACTATCTCCCAGAGTTTGCTCAAATTCATGTCCATTCAGTAGGTGATGCTATCTATCTCAACCTCTGTTGCCCCCTTCTCCTGTTGCCTTCAATCTTTCCCAGCATCAGGGTCTTTTCCAATGAGTCAGCTCTTCACATCAGGTGATCAAAATATTGGAGCCTCAGCATCAGTCCTTCCAATGAATATTCAGGGTTGATTTCCTTTAGGATTGACTGTTTTTTCTCCTTGCAGTCCAAGGGACTCTGAAGAGTCTTCTCCAGAACCACAATTCAACAGCAATATTTCTTTGGCACTTAGACTTCAATAGGAATGGAATATGCATTTAGGCTATATAAACTTGGAAATATTAGAATTTCAGTTTTTAATTTGCTAAATGGGAGTAACGATAGTACATAGGGTTGTTTTATGCTGCTTAGACATGATAAAGCAGGTAAGGGTTGACAGGAGAGTCAGAGTGACGCAAAAGGGAAAAGTCCTCAGTATCCAAAGGTGGCTGCAATCTATCCCCGCTTCTCCGTTAACATAATGTCAAGAATCTCGTTGGCATTAGTATATCAAATACAGAAACAAGTTAACAAGACTATGGAAAGATCCTGAATGGGAGACTAAAATAGGGCCTATATTTTAGTGGCAGAACTGCTAACAGGTAATGTTTTTTCTTAATCACAGTTGTATTCTCCTTGCCAAAGAGGGTGATGATATGTTGAGGGTTATTGGAATTTGAGGGCTAATGCTTTGTTTCCTGTCCAAAGTTGGAGATAGATCATCTGTCAGTGAAAGTGAAAGTGAAGTCGCTCAGTTGTGTCCGACCCTTTGCGACCCCATGGACTATAGCCCACCAGACTCCTCCGTCCATGGGATTCTCCAGGCAAGAATACTGGAGTGGGTTGCCATTTCCTTCTCCAGGGGATCTGCCCAACCCAGGGATCAAACTCAGGTCTCCTGCATTGTAAGCAGACACTTTAACCTCTGAGCCACCATGGAAGCCCCCTAAAATCTAAGTTTCTTAATCTATAAATGAGATTAATAATATCTAATCTTCATCCATTTGTAATGATTCAGTAAGGTACTATATGAGAAGAGTTTAGATCTGTTATTGTTATTATTATTAATTAATGAACATGGCCTGGCCATATAAGGCCCTATTTGTACTCAATTTTTAACTTCTATTCAGTTGGTTGATGGCTATCTAATGGAAGGGCAGTGGCAAAAAAATAGCATGCCTTCAGAAGATGAAATTAGATGCCAAGTCAAAGTAGTCAGCATTTTGGACCAAGCAGGAAATTTGATTGTATTTTAAAAGGCAATGGAGGGGCTAAGGAAGTTAAGATGGTCTACCCCATCAAGACTCTTGCTTCTGAAACTTGGGCTGGAATTATTGAGATTTATATTAATCTTCAATCATCAATAATATTTTCATTAAACGCTAGTCATTTCCAGGGGAGTGTATAAATTTAGCATGAAACAGTTTTTACTTGTGAATTCTCAAGTGTGAAAAAGAAATTGTTGATTATGGCATACTGATTTAACACATATATTGATTCTGTAGATAAAACAGAGTTTGCTTTCCTTTGATGTTTAAACTAATATGTAATTTGATCTGATTTGAGAATAGTTTATTAATAACAAATTTAGCTAAAATCATGTCCTTATTTTCATAATAGAATAAATTTTATGAGTGATAATTAGATATTTTATCCCCCCCCTCAAATGCAGGACCTCCCAGTATGTATATATTTTATTGAATTTTAAAACAAAAACTTAAAACACTGGAAATGTCCTATGGAAAATAATGTTACTATAAAGTGCAATGTATATTTGAATTCTTAATGTTTTTATTAGAGAAGTTACTGTTAATCATTCAAAATTTTAAGAATCTATAATAGAATAATAATTTCAATCAGTGTATTCTCAGTAGATGGTAGAATAATGGCAAACATACTGTGTTGCTATTGTTTTTCATTTGTGTGTTCATCTAGAGAATTATTAACTAAATCATATTGTCTATGGATATTTCAAAATCTCAATCAGTTTTTCTGAAATCATTTTCACAGAATTTAGTTTCAGTTTTTCCATGACTGTTAGATTTAATGTTATTATTATGTCTCCTTTGGCCATTATGTCCTCTATAAATCAATTTTTATAAACCAGAGGCAGAGAAGAAGGTCCAAAGGTTCTATTCCTTCCTGGACCCTTGATTCTTTGCTTGTCTCCTTTGCCTTAACTCCTTGCAAATGTTGCTAATAGTAAGCAAAAAATAAGATTTGAAATTTCTCCTTACTCTAGTCTCTTCTATAATGGTAGCTTATCTAAGAGAGCTAGAATGTGGGACTCTCTGTTTATGTTATGCTATTATCAGTAATTCTCAATGAGACTTTAATTGCCTTAATTTCTGTTCTGAATGTAGAGTCTGGGATGTGTGCCAGAAGTTCTTTTGTTGAAAATACTAATAAAAATACATTCAGGTTTTGATTTTGCAAACATGCCTCTTGTTTAATGGTTCACTGAATGAAATGTTAGGGAATTACATATTTTGTTATCTTCACTTTTATTGTAAATTCTAACTGCAAGGCTTCTTGTTGAGGAGACTGGCTGTAATTCAATAAGAGGTAAGTGAAGCATTTTCAAAAAATTACTTTACCAAATTTATATTTTAATTTGTATCTTTTTTCTTAGTCCCTGATGCTGATAAATTACATCACAGTGAATGACAACCTAGCCATGATGACGTTTCCAGAGGTAGCCTATTTCTTATTTTAATTTCCTTTATACAATTGATAAGCTCATGTACTATTTAATATTTAGCTCTATTTCAAAATAGAAGGTTCATCATAAAAATTCATTCTAAAGTCCCTGAAAATGTAGAAGTTGGGAGTTGTCAGCATTTTAGATAGCTAAAGGGATAATTTTATAGCTGTAACTCACTTTCTAGAGCAGAAGGGTTTCTAAATACTTCCCCCCTCAATTGGGTTTTACAGTATCAAAAGCCAGTCTTCACTGATTTCTGAGCTATTCTTTTGAGAAATGTGTTAAACCAAGGATAGAAGAAAAATCATAGATTAGAACTGGGGAAACTTTAATGCAGAAAAAAATGCATTTTTATATATAATCTTAATGAGATATATTAGGTAGTTAGAATAGGGAAAAGGAGTCCAAAATGGCGGTGGCTAAAAGACAAGGAAGGGAAAAGCCCACGAAATAGAACAAAAGAAGATCAAAGGAAGGTCCAAGGACTGGAGTGAGGACTTCAGGTAGAACAGCACTCCTGACCAAGACTAATTTGCATAGGGCAGGTCCGCGGGAAGAAAAAACATATAAAAAGAGGAGCCAAAGGGCTCTCTCTCTCTCCAACATGTGTGTGGCGCTTTCTCTCTCTCTCTCTCTCTGTCTCTCTCTCTCCCCCACATGATGGGGCACTCTTCTCTTCGTGTCTTTGGATCGACATGCCCTCACGCCTCGAAGATGGATTTTCCTGCTATCTTCTAAATAAAATAGAGCTGTAACACTGATTTGTCTAAGAGCTATGACATGGTTTGTCCAAGACCCGAGAGCTGTGATGTGTCGAGGGCCTTATTGTCCATCACTCCAAATCATTGTTTTGATGAGACAAGAACCTAGGAGCATACACTTGTCTGACATATCTTATATATCATATATTCACCCACTGCAAGTACACAGTTCAATTTTTAAAATAAATTTACAAGTTGTGTAAGCATCACAGTAAATCAGTTTTAGAATATTCCCGTCACCCCAATAAGATCCCTCAACTTCACTAAATGTTAAACTCTGTCCCCCCAACTCCCTACCCCCATCATCTTAGGCAACCATTAATCTATTATATGTCTCTATAAATTTGCCTTTTATGGACATTTCACATAAAAGCAATAATGCAATATATGCTGTCTTGTTTCTGGCTTGTTTCACTCAGCATGATGTTTTTGAGGTTTGTGCATAGGGTAGTAGGCATCAGTAGTTTGTTTCCTTTTATTACTGGAAAGTGTCCTGTCATGTGGATATAGTACTCTGTGTCTCCAGTCATCAATTGAGGGACTATTTAGGCTCTTTCTAATTTTTGTCTCATATATATAAGGCTGCTAAGGACATTTGTATGCAAGTTTTTGCATGAATATATATTTTCTTTTTTTTTGGACTGATATCTAAGAGTGGAATTCTTAATTAAGTCCATTTGCCACTATGGCAAATACATGTTTAATTTTTAAGAAACTCTCAAATTGTTTTTTTAAGTGGCTACATCATTTTAAATCCTCATTAGCAATGTATGAGGGATTTCCTTTCTCACATTCATTTGCTATTGTATGCCAATCTTTAATAGCAGTTCTAAGGGATGTGAAATGGTTTCTAATTGTGGTTTTGATTTGCATTTCCTAGTGACTAATGAAGCTGGGCATCTTTCCTTATACTTGTTAACTATTTGCACATCTTCTTCATTCAAATGTATATTCAAATCTTTTACCTATTTTTGTTTTTTTAAATTTTCTTATTATTGAAATATATTCTCTGTGGGTTAAAGTATGAACTTTTTTATCAAATATATGTTTTACAAGTATGTTTCCTATTCTGTTGCTTATTATTTTTTTTTCATTTTGTTAATAATATCTCTTCAAGCACAGATGTGGTGAATTTTGACAAGGTCAAATTTATCATTTTAAAACTTTAATTTCCTGTCCTTTTGGTATCATATCTAATACATCTTTGCTTTATCTGAGATCTTGAAGATTTTCTCCTTTACTAGATTTCCATAAATTCCATAACAAGTTGCCACAAAGTTATCATAATGAAGTTCAATAGTTTAGAATTCTGAAAAGGGTCTCAGTGAGCTAAAATCAAGGTGTTGGCAGGGTTGTGTTCCTCTTTGAAAGTTCTATGGGAAAATATATTACCTTGCCCTTTACACCTTCTAGAGGTTGCCTCTGTTGAATTGATTGTGATTCACTTTGTCAATTTTCAAAGTCAAAATAGTGAGTCTAGTTCTCACATCACATTGCTGTGATCTAACTCTAACTCCTTCACCTTCATTTCTCTTCCACTCTTAAGCCTTTGCAGCTATATTGGTCTTTCCTAGATAGGATGACATCTTCATTTGAAGGATAACATATTAAAAACTTTGACCCCATAGGCAAATTTAATTCCCTTTTTAATACCTGAGCATATTCATAGGATCTAGGAATTAGGATTATGGAAGTCCTTGAGAGACCATTATCCTGCAGACCCTATAGTCAGTACTTATGGTGTCACATCTAAGAAACAGCTGCCTAACCAGGGTCCAGAATGTATCTTCCAAAAGTTTTATTATTTTAGCATTTATATTTGTCTATAGTAAATTATGAATTTTTCCCCTAAATTTTGAGTAATTTTTTGTATAGTATAAAATAAGGGTCAAAATTCTTCTCATTGTGGATGTATAATTGTCCCATTACCATCTTTTAACTAAGTTATCTTTTTCTGTATTTAATTGTTTTGGTATCTTTGTCAAAAATCTATTAACTATAAATGTAAGAAATTATTTCTAGACTCCCAATTCTGTTCCACTGATATACATGTTCATCCTTTGCCAGTACCATTCTGTCTTCTTAACTGTAGTTTTACAGTAAATTTAAAATTGGATATTTAACATCTTCTAGTCTTGCTTATTTTTTTTTTCAAAATTATTTCAACTATGTTAGGTCTTTACAATCCCTTACACATTTTTGGAAGATTTTTCAATTTATTTGTAAAAACCTGCTGGAATTTTGATAGAGTTTATGTTGAATCTATGGATCAATTGAGAATAATTTTCATCTTAATAATACTGAAACTTTGAATAAATAAATTCAGAATACTTTAGATCTTTTTAAATTTCACTTAAGTTTTGTCATTTCTATTATAACATTCTTACAGTTCTTTTGTTATCTAAGTATTTTATTCTTTTATTGTTTTGTTACTATTATGAAAGGAATTGTAGAATTAATATACTTGTGATAAAATATTAACACAAAAAATTTGAAATATAAAGTTGAATTTAATTAAATGAAGAAGGCAATATATAACAAATAATTTGAATTTTTCTGTGGAGAAGTCTTTTAAGTAGGTTGAGTAGTTAACTGGCTACCTATATAGTATGAGTATGGCTTCCCTGTAGCTCAGACAGAAAAGAATCTGCCTGCAATGCAGGAGACCCTGGTTTGACCTCTGGGTTGGAAAGATCCCTTGGAGAAGGGAATGGCAACCCACTCCAACATGCTTGCCTGGAGAATTTCATGGACAAAGAAGCCTGATGGGCTACATCTATGTGGTTGTAAAGAGTTGGGCAAGACTGAGTGACTGACACTTCATATTATGAAAATAAAATAATAAAATAAAATTTCTATAGCCCAGCACTTAAGGAGCATTTTTTATAGAAAGAATTGTTAAAACTTGTATCCTTAAGTAGTATTCACCTCATTTAGGATTTCTTCATCCATCCATCCATTGAGTCATTCATCCATCCTTTCACTAAAAAGTTATTTTTGGGAACTTAATCTATGTCAGGCTCAGAGGAAAATGCTAAAACTATGGCCAAGACACAGTCTTTACGAGACACATGTGTGTTATAGACTAAACGTTGTGTCTCCTCATTATTCATGTGTTGAAGACCTAAATCTCAATGTGACTATATTTGGAGATAGGACCTCTGAGACAGTGTTAAAGGTTAAATGGCATCATAAACCCTAAGCTGCTGCCCTTATAAGAAGAGGAAGGGAGGAAGAGACTTCAGAACTCTCTCTCTCCACCAAGTGTCTCTTTTCAGACACAGCTAGAAGGCTACAAGCCAAGGAGAGATTCTCACCAGAAACCAACCTAGATGACACCTTTATCTTGAACTTCTAGCCTCCAGAACTGAACTGTGAGAGAATAAATATCTCCTGTTTTAGCACCTAGCATATGGCGTTTAGCTAAGGCAGCCTGAGGTGACTAATACCGTGTGCTAAGTGAATAGCCCTGTCCACTATAGTATATGCCGTGATAACTACTCATAACTATTCATGCCATTATGGAAGTCTGTAGAGGCTCAGGAGAGGAAGTTGATTGATAGAATGCAAATGCTTCAAAGAGAAGAGGCCCTCTGCACTAGTTCTCAGAGTAAGGGAATGGGTTTGCCAGGCAGTGATGGTAACAGTGCCATGGTGAAAAGTTGTTGGCATTTGCTGAATCTTGGCTTCTTGGGAGTTGGTAATGGCCTGGAATAGAATGGCCAGGGAATTGCCCCCCAAAGCATTACTTTAGGCAGATGAAAAGGGTCTCAAGGCAAATCCTGGTGCCATAACATCCCTGAAAACAATAGCTCAGAAACATCCCCTTTTAATTATTTCCTTCCCAAATGGTAACTCTAGACTCTGTGCCTATCTAATTTTGTGTTTTTTTTTTTTTTTTAACCACTTATGCTAACACATTACAATTAATATTGTCTGTCTCACCCATTGGACGTTTTGTTTCACTGTGGTTACCAGTGGGGAGAGGGAAAGGGGGAGGGACAAAATAGGGGTAGGAGACTAAGAGGTCCAAACTACTATGTATAAAATAAATAAGCTTTAGGGATTATATTGTAAAACATAGGGAATATGATCAATATTTTAAAATAACTTTAAATGGAATTTAATCTATGAAAACATTGAATCACTATGTTGCACACCTGAAACTAGCATTAATTTTGTAAATCAACTATACTTCAATTAAAAAAAATAGAAATGAGGCAGGAAATTTAAGAAAAAGAACAGACTTGGAGAGAAAAGGGAATAGTTTGTTTTGGATCACATTAAATTTGCAATGACTTTTGGGTGTTTTGGTAGAGATGTCAAGGAGACAGCAACATCTAGGAGAATGAAGCTTGGGGGGATTTCTAGGTTGGACATAGGCTAGAGATGATATGCAGACAGAGAATGGATGTGATTAAGTGGAAAGAAGAGAAGACAAGGAAGAAAAGAGGCTCAGAGTGGAAGTCGGGTACATGCCCACGTACAGAAGGTAGAGGGGTGGGAAGCAGATGACACAGCATGAAGGTAGAAAAGCAGCAGATAGTGTTGATGGAGAAATAGGGAGAGAGTGTGGCTCAAACGGTAAAGGGTCTGTCTGCAATGCGAGAGACCCAGGTTCAATCTCTGGGGAGGAAAGATCCCCTGGAGAAGGGAATGGCAACCCACTCTAGTATTCTTGCCTGGAGAATTCTATGGACAGAGGAGCCTGGCAGGCTACAGTTTGTGTGGTTGCAAAGAGTTCAACATGACTGAGCAAATCTGTCTGTCTGTCATGACCATGGAGTAGAGGGAGAGGCCAGCTGTGCTGAATGCTGCTGAGGGACTGAGATGAACTGATGAAGTGTCCTTTATATGTAAAAAATGAGTGCTGTAAGTTACTTTCCAAGAAGGTTTCCATGGCAATGATCCTGACAGAAGATAGACTGACTGAAGAGGAAAACCCCCAGGCCCCCAATGTCATTGTGCCATTAACCTGAAACCTCTGCATTATACCTAAACATGGACTTGTTGTTTAGTCACTAAGTCATGCCTAATTCTTTTTAGACCCCATGGATTGTAGCCCGCCAGGCTCCTCTGTCTGCAAGATTTCCCAGGTAAGAATATTGGAGTGAGTTGCCATTTCCTTCTCCAGGAGATCTTCCTGACCCAGGGGTAGATCCCATGTCTCCTGCAATGCAGACAGATTCTTTACCACTGTGCCTCCAGGGAAGCCCATAAACCTGACCTACATGTCTCTAAATATACGTATTCTATTTGGCCACAAAATCTGGTCTTTCAGTTGGCACTGTGTTGAGATTGGTGAGTCTTATAACCTGAAATCCACTGGAGGAGGAAATGGCAACTCACTCCAGTACTTTTGCCTGGGAAATCCCATGAACAGAGGAGCCTGGCGGGCTATAGTCCATATGATCACAAAGAGTTGGACATGACTGAAATGACTTCACACACACACACACACACACACACACACACACACACACACACACAATCTGAAATGTAAGTTTTAGAATTTACTGAAAAAAGAAAAAAACTAGGCTCAGGGATCTTGTTCTCCAGGATGTACTTTTTTGTTGTTGGATGATTTTACAGTTCCTCATCCTTAGAACAAAACAGTGATTATAAACTGATCATCACTCTGTGATATGATTGTCCTCCACCATTAACAGATTTAGAAAGTGTAGAGAAAATGCATTTGAAGAGACAAGGGGCAACTCTCATTGTAGTTTATTTTCTATTTCTTTCACGCAATATGAAGAATAACTTTCTATTGCCCAATTTTGGCACTTTCTGGAAGCCAGAAGGAGAGAGAAAGTAGATTTTTAAAACTTCTCCTCAAGTAACCTGTCTCATGAGTTGTTTATGTGGTGGCTATGATTACCTTTAAGCATGAATGAGAAGAAAAAAACAACTTTAATTAGCTAAAGTAGTTTCATTTCTTCCTTTCTATACAGGCACATGCTTACCTTTTCTTTTATCTTCTTTTGTTTATTTTCCTCTGTCCTTAGTTTATTCAAAGTCTGTGCGTAGCAGAGCCAAGGCTTGGTTTGAAATCTGAGTGAAGATTCAACCACAGAGCACTCTTTTTATGGGGACTTGTGGAAAGTTTTTTTTTTTTTTTATGTTTTCCTTTCCATCTTGGGGACGCCTAAAAATAACTTGCAGGTGGGCAACTCAATTTAGAGCCAAATTCCACCTCTGTTCTTTATTACATTATTTGTTGCATTTTTAGATAGTTTTACAGCTGATATTGACATTTTTGATTATTTTTTTTTCTGGATCTGTAATTTTCCGAAGTTATTTTATAGGCCTATATGAGGTCCATAATCTTGTTTTTATTATAATTTTAGTTTGGTAAATGAACAATGGAGTGGAATTTGGACATGGGGCCAAATGCTGTTTTGTTTTTCTCCCACAATGAAATGGTCTCTGGTTGTTACTTGATCCTGGCATTGAACATCAAAGGTTCAGGTCTTCTTTTAGGAAATGTGGACAGCAGAAAATTCTCTGCTGAAAGGATATGGGGGGAAAGCAGTTGATCCCACTAGTCTTTGTGGAGTTGAATTATCTGCAAAGAGATGTTCTTTATTGAACCGTTCAGAAGCTGCAGCACCATCTGCATTCACAAAATCAGGCTCTACTACTATCATTTTGCCAGGTTTCTTACTGCTGAATTCCAATTCTTGAAGTGATCTTGGGAGTGTTTGTTATGCCTGCAACTATAATGCCTTGTAAATTCCTGTTTAAACAAATGCATTTACCCTATTTTTCTCTAATTGAACGTTGCTGTGCACCTCAAAATGAGGCCTTTAATACTAAATAATTAGGACCATAAACTCTGCAAGCGACTATTATCATGCAGCACATGTAGAAGCGTTACTACCAGCTCATTATGATTAATCTGGGGAAGCAATGTGGTTATAATTAATTTCTACTCAATTCTGCTTCCTATAACAGGGGGTGCACACATCTGCTTACACTTACTGAAGACTTACTACCCTCAGCATCGTCGTCATCTAAAACAAAAATTACTGATACTCTGCTCAAAATTAAAGAATACTTGCTTTGCACTTGAGCGGCCTGAGAGAACACTGGATGTGATTCAGGAGACTTTAGTTATATATTTTAGGACTTGAGAAATATCTCCTTTTCTGAGTAATTTCAAATCTTTTGGCATCAGGATCTCTATCTTTAAATTTAGATGTTTGAACTGAGTGAAGCTTCTATTCCCTTTTTCACGCAAACATTTTCATGGCAACATAGAATTGTCTCATTTTTCCTTTTATTAAAAAAAAATGGTGACATTTACAAATATGATGTGGTCTCAGTACAAGGTAAAACAAATCATACAATGCAACTAAACGTAAGTCTTTTCTGACCTATCCTTTCTTTCTCTAACTCTTCTCACCCCCTGAAGAAATCATATCTTTATTTTAACGTGTATACTTCTAGATCATTTTCTATGCATTATGTATGAATGCAAAGTTTTTAAAGTAAGAAAACTATTATTTAAGCTGCTGCATAGCCTTTGTCTTATTAATGTACCATAACATATTGAACCATTATTTTGTTGAATGATATTTATGTTATATCCATTTAAGTCTTTCAAAATTATGATGAAGTCCTCTTTGCACATTTATGCAGTTAATTCTACACCGGAAAAGCTGACAGGTGAAATTGTTGTATAACAAAGAATGCATAGCTAAAGAATTGAACAGATATTGTCAAAAATACCTCTAAAAAGCTGCAGGATATATTACAAAGTTCTTTGTATTATGGGGCTGTTTAAAATGTTGCCAAACTGAGGGCCGCAATTGTGCTGTCTCATTGCTTTCATTTGCTTTTTCATGTTCACTGTTGAAATGTGCTGCAGCTTGTCATTGTTGTATTTTTACATTTCTATTTATATTCTTTGCCTGTGTTTCTATTTTGAAAACTTTAATCTATATAAGGTTTAATGCATTCTAAAAACCAATCCCATTTCTTTTGCATATTAGATGATTTTTTTTCCCAAATGCCACTTTCTCTTTGCCTTTGCCTATACTCATTTTTATGTTATGTTTTGGCTTTGTCAAATGGGGTTTTTCACTTTAAAAAAGTTACCAAAATGGATGTGAGTGCTTATAGAAAAAGTACCCACATCCATTTTGGTAGCTAAGAAAGTTTCTTTCTTTGGTAAGAAAGATAGCCTATTGTACAAAAGTCAATAGTCATTAGATTTATACAGGACTTATTGTATTCAAGCTATTGTATCAAAAATAATGAAGGAGAGTTTAATTATAGCATCCTGGTGGCTCAGAGGTTAAAGCGTCTGC